>NC_135369.1:160480540-161796373 GCF_049243985.1 Paroedura picta
TTCCCTTTAAACACAGGTTAAAAAAAAACATACACACGTTGCAACGAATATGCCTTGATTCTTCGCAACGTAGAGACCCATCTAGCTGGCGTGTGAGCTGGCGAGTCATCGTTACCACGCTCCCCCGAGTGAACCCCCCCCCCGCACGGGAGTGATTTTCGGCCAAAAATAAAGTGAACTTGCAAACGGGGCTGTGTTGTGCTTGGGGACTTAGGGGAGCAATTGCACTTCTGTGGAGGGACTGTAGCTGGAGAAGCCTCGCTGGGTGAATGAAGCCTCACTGGTTCGTTGCTTTCCCTGCTCGCTCCGAGGAAAAAAAATGGCGATCGCTTCGCCGGAAGTTCGGAAGAGAGAGCCAGGGGGAGGGACTTTGTTGCAACTGCTACACTGAGAATGCACAGGTCTTTCCCGCAAGTGTTGCAGGTTGTTGGCAAGAGTGTAGCGATTTTCTGAGGGTGAATCCACTTTTCTGGATTCACCGGAAATCGCTACAACGAAGTGATTTTAGCGCTAGTGTTGCAAGACTGTTGCAGATTGTGTGCGACGTCATGCGGAACGGCAAATTAGTAGCGTTTACCATTTGTAAGCCTTCTGCTACTTTGAACTCGTGCGGAATGGCCCTTGGAATTAAACTCTGTTGGCCTTAAAGGTGCCACTGGACTAACTCAAAATTTGTTCCATTGTTTCAGACCAACACAGATACTTTTAAAGTTGGCATGACACAGTTCTGGAAGAAATGGGATCATAATGGAAGAAAGGAATTGCAACAGTGTGCGAGCAGCTTTATTTAAAGGAATTTGGGAGTGATCTACGATGCCTCCCTTTCAATGCAGGCTCAGGTCATAAAGGTAGCCCAGGCAGTGTTTTTTCATCTGCGCCAAGCACGACTATTTGCGCGGGCCTACCCTTGGCTTTGACCTAGAAATTACACCTGGTACAAAATGCGGCTGCTAGGGTCCTCAGTAGGACACCTTGGAGGGCCCACATTCAGCATCATTCCATAGGTTTCTGGATCAAGTTCAAGGTATTGGTTTTAACCATTAAGGCTATATGTGGCTTGGGCCTTTCTTAGCTGCGGGACCACTTAACTGCTTATGCCCACCCCCCCAGGGTACTCCGCTCTGCAGGTATGAATTTGCTGGTTGTCCCAGATCCCCAGGACATTTGACTGGCCTCAACCAGGGCCAGGGTGTTTTTGGCCCTGGCCCCAATCTGGTGGACTGAGCTCCCAGGACAGCTTCGGGCCCTGTCGGAGTTGTCAGCTTTCTGCAGAGCCTGCAAGACAGAGCTCTTCCACCAGGTTTATGGCTGAGGCCAGGATGAGGTCCCGAAGTTACTATCGGGGGATCTCTTAGTGTTGGTTAGACCAGGATCCTTGCTCCTAATGAGAGAGCTCTTTGAACATAAGCTGGACAGGGTGTGGGAGTTTAGACCTCTATTGTATTGCCATCTTTTAATGTTTTAATGTGTTAAGGGTTTTTTTTAAAGGTTACGTTATATTTTATTGTTTTATTGTAAACCACTGTGGGACAATTAGAGAGTGGAGGTATATAAATTCAAAAATAAATAATAAAAAGACTCTGAAGAATAATCTTACAAACTCAGATAGGTTCATACTAAAAAGCTTGTCTACAGAGGATCTGTTTTCTCTACAGGTTGGCAGGTCCCTCCTGGCTACTGACAGAGTATGGGGCAGGGGGTATAGGGTGACCAAATCCAAATCTCATGCCTCAGGTGGGATAGATCAGGGGTAGTCAAACTGCAGCCCTCCAGATATCCATGGACTACAATTCCCAGGAGCCCCCTGCCAGCGAATGCTGGCAGGGGGCTCCTGGGAATTGTAGTTCATGGACATCTGGAGGGCCGCAGTTTGACTACCCCTGGGATAGATGATAAGGGAGTAGCCTGCTGTTTCAGCTGTCTCAGGGAGGGGCACTAAATCTTATCTGTCCTGGCCTCAACCCAAAACCTGGTGGAAGAACTCCATTTTGCAGGCCTTGAGGAACTGAGAAGGTTCCAACAGGGCCCTCAGCTTTCCCAGGAACTCATTTCACCAAGGCTAGATTCAAATGAGTAGCCGTGTTGGTCTGAAGTGGTGTAACCCATGTCATTTTTACCAGTTTAGGATTTAGGCCTAGGGAGCCAAAGGCTACTGAGCATGAGCAGTAAGTTATCTTGCTCATATATTAGTTGCAAAACCCCACCTCTCAGTCAGTCTGGCCCTGCAGCAGGGGAGAGAAGGCCCAGAGCTGGACTGAGGGAACTGCTAATTCTTTTGCAGGCCAAGCCAGGGAGTGAGTCCCTGAGCAAGAGCAGCAGCAAGTCAACTCCTGAAGTGGAAGATCAGAAGCAGCAGCCATGCACTTCTATAAATTCAAGTTGGACTTTCTTCTTCCAGTGTGTTAGAATTGGTTCGGTTCTGAGTGCCCTCTTTGAAGGACACTGAAGATTTTGTTCCCATTAATGTTGCTATGCTCATAGCCATTATGGTTTTGTTATATATCTAGTTTTACAGTTCTGGGGTTGATGATAAATATTGTTATAGTTAAAATTATTCAATGCCTAAAATGGTTTCTTTTCTTTTGAAGTAATTTCTCATTTTGTCAAGCCATAAAGGTGCTGTCATTTATTGAATTGAACCTTCCCCATTACAAAGGGTTACAGTAGCACAATAAAACCAGCGTCCAGTAGCACTTTTAAGACCAACAAAGATTTATTCAGGGCCTTTAATAAATCTTTATTGCTCTTAAAGGTGCTACTGGACTCTCATTTCACCAAGTCAGAGCCAGGACTGAAAAATCCTTGGCCCGGGTTGAGGCCAGACATACCTCCTCTGGGCAAGGGATCAATAACAAGTTTGCACCCGCAGAGTGAAGAGCCTGTGGGGGCATAAGGAGGTAGACGGTCCTGCAGGTATGTGAGGCCCAGACCATGAATGGCCTTGAACGTCAGCACCAATACGTTGAACTTGATCTGGGCTGCAACTGGCAACCAATGCAGCTGCATCACCACTGGCTGGATATTGACCCTCCAGGATGTTCCTGGGAAGACACTAGCATTCTGTACCAGCTGCAATTTCCAGGCCAAGGACAAGGGAAGGCCTGCATAGATCAAGTTTCAGAAATCAATCCTGGAGATGTCCATCATGTGGATAACCAAGGACGCAATTTGGCAATACTGGTGTACTCACCCAGATATTTTATGTGTAGTTCTCCATTTGTGCCATCAGATATTTTAATGTATTTAAATATGAGCTCCAATAAAATATATCTATTTTTATAATTGCTTTCATCCCTAAACTTTTGGTTCTCTCCAGTTTTTCAGGTTGGGTTTTTTGTTTCCCTTTATGGTACCCCAATTCCATGCCCAGATGATGTATCTTTCCACCCCCTCCAGTGCAACCATGAAAAGAAGTTAAAAGGTACTCTGAAACATTCACCTGTATGTATTCATTGCAGTTTTTTTAATTTGTAGAACCCTAACTGGCATGCTAACACAAGATGTTCAACACAAATTATCCAAGCACTGGATAGACCTTGACCTGCTCTTCATCAACAAGGTCACTGCATCAACAAGAGTTTTTCAACCATTTATTTATTTATGTGTTTGTTTGTTTGTTTATTTATTTATTTATATAACGCCACTCTCAAAAGTCTCGCAGTGGTTTACAGAGTTTTATCAAAACAATAAAAACCCATTAAAACATAATTAAAACACAATATCACGATGGCAGATAATAACCCACTCCCCTCCCCCCATCCAGCAAAGGTCTATTACTCTCTATCTGGGACTTAGTTTCATATCCTCACATCCTCAATAATATGTTAAACCATAGTCAACACTGTTTATGACAAGTCCTAGAAAATAGGGGCTGCTTTGGGCAAACAGGCCTTCAGCATATGGAGCTGATTTCTCCATTTATAGTACAAGCTATAGAAATGACAGCATGGACTCTTTAAATTGCCTATGTACACCTATGTTTGCAAGTTAATGGTAACTAAACTTTTTAAATTGAAGTGAATCGAGGCTTATGGCCAAAGAAGAATAATACTAACGTTTTCAAACACTTTAACATATAATCTCGAGATTTGTTCCCTTCTCATATGAAACCTCCCATGTTATTCTTCAATAATCTGCTGTTGTCAAGTTGGAATTTTTAATGGGCTTAATCATCAACAGCTTTCCTCATAAACCAGAAAATTTCAGGATCACAGCCTACTTTTAATGATTGCATTTATAGCAGCAGGCCTGGCTTCAGTCCTGCATCAGAATCTGCTAAGAGAGACACTGGCACCTTTGTGGAATTCTTGTGCAGGAGTCAGCTGCAAATCTTGGAATAATCCTAGGCGATAGCAGCACATATTTTAGAAGAGTTTTAGCAAACAGGTTCTGCAAAGGAAATTCACAGTAGGGAAATAAAAAGAAAGTGATTCGGGATTTTCTTTATTTTATTTTTTTTAAAGATGCTGAAATTAAGGCTCATTGCTACTGAACAAACAGTATATTTAGAGTGATTATTTCCCTTCATTATTGTCGAGTTGCTCAATAAAACCAAATGTGTTATTTGTCCGGCACAGTGACAGTGTATTTCCTTAATGACACAACATCATTGTGTGCCTTAGGAAACAGCTGCACAAGCCAGGAAAGTGATGACACATACTTGGAATTTTCTCCATCTCTCAACCATGTTTTTTGATGACTATCCCATGAAATGAATAAAAGCTATCCGGTGTAAATGTTAGGCAGGTGCTATCCAGCTGCACAACAAGCACGGAAAGTGTCGCTCATGAGAACTTTATCTTTTCCCTCTCTACCCCTCTGGTCAATGTCCTCTTTCCCTACTCGGACTTAATAAAATGTTTCCCGCACCCCTATCTAGTATTACAAAATGTGATTTCCTTGATCTTTTTGTTCCTAATAAATATTTAACCAGTTTTCTTCTGGAAGGAGGAACTTTCGAGCTTCCTCATGTTTAGTTTCTGTTTCCTGTTCACCTAGTGCATAGAAATAGAACTCTGAAATGATTCCTGCTATTAAAGCTAATACAGCCTTTCCTGGTATGGTTCTATCTATCTGTCTGTCTGTCTGTGAATATATATTAGCAAGTAGATATATGTTACAATTCTACCTATTAATTGTAATTCTGATACTTACGATATCAGAATTACAGATAGTTAGCCATACTGGTCTAGGTGGTTAGCCATACTAATTCTAGGTGGTTAGCCATACTGGTCTGTAGCAGTAGGAGTCCCATGGCACCTAAAATACTCACAAAATTAGTCCAGCATAAAATGTTTGTAAACTCATATCTACATCACAAACACTCATAATGCCCTGAATTTTCTTAGTCCTTAAGGTACTGATTTCCTATTTATAATGTATGTATTTTGACTTGGATCCTGTGTGAAGGACTTTTTTTTTTTTTGCTTATTCTTGTGATACTCCTCCCTTCATATTTTCCATGGGGGTCCTCTCAACCCCAGGAGAAAAATAGGGGGGGGGGCATTTTTTGCTGTAGCAGTAGGAGAAAGCAAAGTAATCCTGCTCTAATGATGGAGGCTTTTCTGCCAAGACTGATATCTAGCAGAATCCTAGCCAGGTTGGTATGGATATATTCTTAGATGATAATTTTGTGTTTTTCAGATTTCTTAGCTATCTGCAGTTTTCTAATGTTTGTATTATTGAATTAATATTTCTTAATATTTCTCCAGATTTACAGTCCTACCCTAAGCAAATCTACTCAGAATTTTATTAAGGGCTACTCAGTGGGGCTTACTCCCATGACAGTGATTTTGAGATTGCATTGTTAGCCTTGAACACGTTGGGATTTCCATGTTTTGGTAATCATAATTTCCCCCTAAGTGTCTCTCCCTTACTAGTTCAGCACTGCCCGCCTCTTTATGGGATGAAATGATCACCACTTACAATAAACACTCCACTTTTATATAACACATTTCAAACAAGAAACTAAAATGGTGAACACAGGCTTTGTGAGCTTGTAACTTGTGATCTATCTCTCAATCTCTTTATCTACCGATGTACTTTTTATTACGACTGTGGATTCCCCAGATGGCTAGGTGTCCATCAGAGAGGAGAACATGAATATGTTGGAGGAATCTGTCCTTTTAGATCACTGGTGCCATCCTGGAAGTATATAGCAGGGCAGAAAGGAACCCTGAATACTTCCCATTCATTCTGCCCATCTGTGACCTGATTTGAACCTATATATCCAGATGTCAGAGGCTTGTGAATAAGTATATTGTACAAGGGTGTTTTTTTGCCTTTCCACTGTCAAGGAATGCTTGCCCAGATTTGGTGTTTTGAAATTCTGAGACTAATCTAATTAGAATGAAGATTCATCTTTTATGTAGTCCGGTCTATCTGATAGCTACACGTAGCTCCATTATTCTCATGCATCTGAGCGATTGCATAGTTGCTGTTTTCAGTGTTCTCTCCACATTTACAAAAGCGAAGGCAGAAATCAAGTAAATGTTTGCAGATCAAATAAAATGCTGTTCTTTAAAAAAAATGATATTTTTAATACTCATGATTTTGGTGAATTCAGTCAAGACTGTTGAAGGAATAAAGGCAAACAACAACCACAACAACAACCACAACAACAACAACCCACCGGTGTAAAAGAACCGGGCAGAAATTCATTGAATTAATAGTCCCTTGTATTTTTCATTCGCTTTACCAGGAGAATAAACCTAGAGAGGGCTGGAGATCTCCTGGAATCACAACAGATGTCTCAGTTCCCCTTGGAGTTGCCAGATAGAGATTTGGAAATCACTGGGCATTTGGGGGTGGAGCCTTGGCGGAACAGGATTTGGGGAGGGAAGCAACCTCAGCAGGGTGTAATGCTATTAAGTCCACCCCCAAAGCAGCCATTTTCTCTCTCTGTCACCTGAACAGCAATCATAATTCTGGAATTGGTTACCCTAATTACCCTGGAGGAAATGATTGTTTTTGAGGGTGGAGTCTGTGGACTCTCCTTTTCTCAAATCCCCCCTCCTCTGAGACATTTCTAGGAATTGTCCAACCTCTCTTTTGTAATCCCCATGTCCTTTCCCTATTTCATTCTTCTCAGCCATTCACCGACCTACTTTTATCTGTGTTCTATCTTCAGCTACTGTGAAGCCCAACTGCTACACCACACTGGCTTTCATAGTGTAGCCGCTGTGGAACAATAGCAAGCAGCCAGGCCTAGCTAAGTTATAGAACTCAAATGGTGCAAAGTCATGCAGCAGTTGCCTAGGGTTGCCAACCTCCAGGTGGAACCTAGAACTATTCCAGAATTACTATAGACAATGGTATATTGGGAGCCCTGGAAGACATGGCTGCTTCAGAGCGTGGCATCTATGGCATTATATTTGGCTGAAGACTCTCCCCTCTTTAGAACCCAGCCTCTATAGACTCTACCCCAAAATCTCCAGGTATTTTCCAAACCGGAGCTGGCCTTGCAACTCAGGGCTAGTTCCAAAGAATCTTCCCTCAAAGGCCAAAAGACTACTGGAAAGTTTTAGTCCCAGAAATTAAAATCTGGAATAACTGTAGTTGCCTAGCAACAGCCACTGAGGGAATCTTTGCTTAAAGCTACAGGCATTTCTTTTATTTTTGTTTTTAAGTTGCCCAGGGTCCGCCCCCACCCCCCACCCGGCTGGTTTTGTTTATTGGTTTTAGATTTCACATTTTTCTGCAAACCTAGGGACATTTCATAGAAAGATCTGTCTTGCCAGTTCACTGCTCCAGTCACTGAATTTAAGTCTCCAAAGATATCCTGACTTCACGATTGGAGTATAAAATTCCATTTCCATACAGGTATTTTTCAGAGTTAAGCCTACCAGTTCCATAATGCAGCGCATCATAGAGATGTGTATGAAATATTAAGTCTCCAAAATTCATTCTGCTGTGACACTGCTGGAGAATCTTTCTCTTGTGATAACATCTGGGGCATAAATTACCTTGAGAAAGGAGTGAATAGTCAGAACAGAGGGAGAACTTTTCTTCTTTTCATTCAACCAGTGGAAATCCACAGCTTAGGCCTGGGAAAATGGAAAACATCATTGGTGATGGAATTCCTCCCATGGGTTTTGTACATGACTATTCTAATATCTGCTGGTTATTTTCACGCTGAGCATTTATTTTGTAGCTGCAATTGTGCAGGGCTGCATTTTTTCTCTGTTATCTACAGGAAGAAGATTACATTTAGCTATTTGAAATCCCACAGCAGTGTCATGCAAACTGAAAGCACCTGTTAGTTCAAATGATGTTACTAAGGCTTTCCTCACTAAAATAATGCCATGGAAAAGCGATAGGCTGATGTGTCCTCAAGGGAGGCAGATATCTGTTGAACACAGCTTGTTTATCAGCATTTGAGTGACCACAAAACTGACATTGTCTACAATAGCTCAGCATGACTGTAAGAATTCCTGGACAAAAAAGCCTACCAATTCAGTTCATTGTACTTGAAAAATCTTGTTACTTGTCTTTTAACTTTTGTACATTCTCACACACATGCGTACACCGCATTTCCCATAGAAAATGGGGGTGGGAAAGGAAGGAGGAGAATCAGTCTAGATCAGGGGATGTCAGTGGGACATCAGTGTTTCAAAGATCTAGATCGGGGGTAGTCAAATTGCTGCCCTCCAGATGTCCATGGACTACAATTCGATGGCAGGGGCTCATGGGAATTATAGTCCATGGACATCTGGAGGGCCGCAGTTTGACTACCCCTAGATCTTTGAAACACTGACGTCCCATTCACACGTGGCCCCCATGAGTAAATTTCATATGCAGTATTGGAGCTAGTCTTTAGCTTGTGTTCCACCCCAGAGGTCAAGGCCACCACTTATGGGGTCAGGTGCTAGGGACAGTTGGCGAAGAACCCTGGGGTGGGGTGTGTGCCAATACTGCAATTGACTTGCTGCCCTCCAGTTCCTTTGCCCTCCAATCTTGGTGCCCTCCTCTTTGGGCAAGTCAGGTAGCCAGTAGGAGTGGTCAACAGCGATGCAGATGTTTCCCTCAACAGGAGACTAAGTGAGTGGCTGGATGTGGCAGGGGCTGGCTGGCGACTCGAGGAGCAGGGAGGCAAAGCATCTTGTGCTGATGCTGTCCCTAACCCAGGGGCTGGTTCTTAGCATTGTCAGTGGTTGCAGTTCCAGACAGCAGACAGGTAGGCGCAGCCATGCCGCTTTTCAAGAGTGTAGCCAGCAGTGGCAGCCATGTTAAGTATTTATGTCCTGCTTATCTCCCAGGAGAGACCCATTATAACAAGCACCATATAACGAAACCAGCAAACGAAAAGGATCTGTCCAAGATGAGGCTGGTGGATTCATTCGCTGTCTCATTTGAAGACAGACGTTGCGAGCCATGGGGAAACAAAGTGCCAGAAAGACCAAGGGCTCACACCTCTGGCTCAAGTTTATAGGGTGCTTGGAAATTCTTGGCAAAGGTGTTAAACATCTGGCAAGCTTTTCCTCACTGGTGGAAGTTGGGGAAGAACAGGTCAGTTCATAAGTGTGATCAAAAGTCTTGCTGCTGCATCCCCTCTGAAGCCATGGTATACACTGGAGGTTGTATGCCAGGCTGCAGGCTGGAGTTTGAGCCAGAGCAACTTGCCCCATTTCTTCCTGCTCCCGCACAGAAGAGCATTTGTGCTCCTGCACAGGAGACAGGACAGTAAAGTTCCCAGTGCAGAAATGGTCAGAGAGGGAGATTTTAACTGGTGGGCTGGATAGCATGGAAAGAGATGGTTCTTCAGGTACTTTTGCCTTTTAGGGTCATAATGTTAAGAACCAGCACTGTGAATTTGGCCTGGGAACTGATGGGTACAGATCTTTCAGAATCAGCCTGAGCCAAGTCGTTGCTAGAAAGCACTGTGCTGTGGCCAGATTCCAGCCAGAGATGGCATTACTCAGCTCAGTAAATTGGCCCATGCTTAATTGCTTAGGCATCCTCTTTGCATCTTCCCAGACCAAACCTACCTAGCACGCCAGCTGGCATTTACTTGCTTGTTGACTAGTGGGATATTTGGCCTTTTTGGGGTGAAGTCTCTGAAACTATCTATGGTTATATTGCACACATGTTATTTCAAAGACACGTCATATGTTTTCAAGGAGAAGCCTAGGCCTTTTTTTGCAGGTAATCCACTATTATTCAAACAGGGTATGTTTATTCTAGATTTTTGGCCAGTTTCTCAGGTGGTTTCATTTAATTTTCCAGCTTTCAGAAGTCATTTGAACAATTCCGAAATCCTCTAAGGTCCCGCTGTACTGTTATTTGCCTTTTAGAAGTAAGCCAGGTGTGGTGATGGGAGATAAGAAACTACAGGGAAACGAGCCCATGAGGAATGCTGCTGCTTCTAAATACAAAACTGAATGTCCTTGACATAAAGAGACTTTCTCCCAACTGCAGTTAGGCCACTCATTTTATAGTAAGACCTCAAATACATTATTTAAAACTAAATTGGCTTTTTCTGACTCAAGCAGGTACGCCCTCTCAAACCCTCCAGGAAAATACAATGAGGTAATTGCTACCATTGTGGGTAACCATTGCTGATTTTTACCCCAAGTGTCTTGAGTTTGGAAAGCTACACATAAATGAGCCCCTGTTGGTCCAATTCTGCCTTAATTTTGATTAGAGTTTCCAGGAGCAGAGGGGATACAGATACATCTAATGCCACAGGGCCGTATTTAAATACTGACAAATGTTCCAGCTTGTAAGCATTGCCATTCTACAGAAGGTTACAAACTACACCTAAACCTCAGCTGAGAAAATGTCACAAACAAAAAAACAAAACAAAACAAAAAAAACCTCATTGTCATAATCTATCCACTGGTCCAGTGTAAAAATCCAGTTATGAGTCCAAGCCATCCACTAAAAAAGGGTTCTTCCCGGTTTTTAGATCTGAATTAGCTCATGTTAATTTAGAACAATTTAGAACTGCGGCCCTCCAGATGTCCATGGACTACAATTCCCACGAGCCCCTGCCAGTGAACGCTGGTAGAGGCTCATGGGAATTGTAGTCCATGGACATCTGGAGGGCTGCAGTTTGACTACCCCTGATTTAGAATATGAAAATGGATCAAATAGATATTGTCATATCATTATACGCCATTGTTTTCTAGTTGTAGAAATTGCAGGAGAAATGGGATCCATTCTAACATAAGTAGACACTAAGGTATTCCACTTAGAGAGAGATACCAGAAAAGAGGCATCCAAAAGTGCTCAAGTCCAACTGCAAGGAGAAACCCCAATGAGTAGTACAAGTTAACTACGATGCCTGATATATAAACTAATATGAGGGAAACCAAATCCTCCTCCTTTGAATGGTTGTTGTATCCTCTTTAAAGAAATCTAAGAAGGTGAGGAACCCTACATAAATTTCGGAAACTATTCTTTTTATGACTATATCTCCAAGGTAAATAGAAAGGAATTACACGTAAAAACAAATAATCCTAAATATAATATTCATGTTGAGTATATTTACTTTGTCCAAATCTAGATATATCATCAAATAGCTTGTTACAATTTAGACTAGTCATCTGCGTAATATCTCTAGAAATTACTATTTCATGATAATTAATGACATTTATGTACCAGGGGTAGGCACAATCCAGAAAATTCTGGTTTGGTTTGCGGTGTCCCCAAATCTGAAGTTGACATGACCTTCCCATGAACTGGTTTCGTTCAGGCCATTCCATTTCACTTCTACCTGCTTCCGAGCCCTGGAGATACTGCCCAAAAGCTGATCACCAGACAGACAGTTCCTGCAGGATCAGTTATATGGCCGGGTATGTGGGACAGCTCAAATTACCCCATACAAAGCCTGACAAACAGCTGATCCCAGTGAGAAACTTCTTACCCCAAGATCACCTCCCACCCCTCCCCCCATCCTGACCTGGCTCTTCTGACTCATCAGTCAGAGGAGTCAGACCAAGATGGGTGTGGACAGGAGTAGCCAACTGCAGCAGGGTAAGGGAGCACACACACAGAGCTAACATCTACCACTTGACCTATATTCCCTGATCCAGACCTGGCTCCTCTGACTAACAGGGAGAAATTATTTCTTTCTGCTATGCCATTCTGTTCTGAAGTAGATGGAATGGAGAGTTGATGTTTTATTCCTTCTTTAGTCAAGTAGTCCTTCACGTCATATCCCACATATTCTTCTCCATTGAGACCGAGAATGAACAGGTCAAAAATTGTATGATTAAATGGATGCAGAACTTAAAATGAAATATTTCATTAGATGAATGGGAACTATTTGTGGGGGCAAAACTGTAAAACACACTAAATGACAGTTATCAAGAGAAAATTGGTATAAAGTGTTCTATAGATGGTATATAACACCTAGACTAATTAGCAAAATGTCTAAAGAATATGATGATGTAAAGATAGATGTAGATGTTGGAGATGTGATGAGGTGGGTTCTTTTTATCATATGTGGTGTTGTGAAAAAAATATGAAGTTTTGGATAGAAATCCATAGTATCTTACAAGCAATATTGAATATTAAATTTCCTCTGTATCCCAATTATATGTTACTAAGTGTAATGCCAGATAAAATTCCTCGAAAGGCCAAAGATTTCTTCTTCCATGCAACTTCTGCAGCAAAAATAGTAACAGCAAAGAACTGGAAACAACAGGAGATACCAAAAATAACAAACTATTTAAATAAACTTGGAGAATTATCTAAAATGGCCAAGCTAATCAGTCTAATCAATTGCAGACCAGCAGAAGAATTCAAAGAACTATGGCATTACTACACAGACTATATAGACAGACAGTAAACAAATGTATTTGTTGAATATGGGTTAACCATAACCATATGAAGGTTCAATATTTCTGTATTCTTATTTTTTCTTCTTCTTCTACTCTATTCTACATTTTATAAAAATCAATAAAAGCTGGTAATTCTAGCATTTTAAAAAATGAATTAATATACAACAATTCTAATTCCAACCAGACTGCTTTTGCTGTTTGATTCTAAATGGCTTTCAAAACATCTCTATTAGTCAAACTTTTGATCAGGGCTCCTCTTGCCTTCTGGTTATGAGAATCCTAGGTCTTCTCTCCTGCCTGCTGATCACCTCCCAGTTGGAGGTCTTTAACTGCACATCACAATTCCATCTCCAGGGGGTGATTTTTCATTGTCTCCTTCCCTGTCAGGTATTTGCCTTCAGTAAGCCTATCCAGTAGGTAGTTGTTCTGAGTGTTGCAGAAAACTGCCATTTTCTGTTTCTTCTCTTCTTTGCTATCAAAAACGACCTACCTTTGATTTCACACTCTCACAGGTTCACTCTGGGCTTGTAGCCCTGCTGGCAAAGTTTAAATATGTGAGAGAGTAAAGCACTAAACTACCTAAAAGAATAAAACAGTTTTAGTAAGAAGAGAAACAAACTCTGTATAGAAAGAGGAGAGAAGAGAGTCCTAACTGTTCCATTCTGCATTCCTTCTGTTGTGAAGGCAAGTAGGGAGGAAGTATGCTCAAAGGAGCAGGAAGCCTCTAACTGAACCAGTCAAGACACAGAGGAGATTATTTGACAATATCAGAAAATTTCTCACCTAAATATGTTAACTACACATCTTCTATGATGCCCCCTGCAGGACATCCCCATATTCTGTTCAATCATGCATATTACTGATCTTGCATATTCCAAAAGATATGGTAAGGGAGACACAGCAAAACAGCTTAAAAGAAACTTCAATTTACTTTCAGTTATTTCTAGAGCCTGACTCCAGAAGTCAAACATTTCCAGTTAGCCATTCAATCAAGAGCATTTGCAACCAGAGGCTACTTGGCTAGCAACTACACTGAATGCAAAGTTTCTCAGAGCAGTCCATGTTTCAAATTATTTTTTAATTATATGATGTCCCTGACTGAGAAGACGCTTTTTTGTGAACAAGGGGTTTGATTTTTGAAGGCTTTATTTATGAAAATTGAATAAATGTTGGTTGCGAAGCAAAGGAAAAGGGGTTACCTCAGCACCATGAAGGTGAACAGCTATGGCTTCTGGACCTCTTTTTCGAAACTGCCACAAATGACATTATTTTGTTTATCAGATTTTTATACATCAATGATAGGCAGGTTAGGCACCACCTCTACCTAAGAGTAGCCAATGGGAGCTGATGGAATGTTGATGAGAGAGGCAGATAGTTCAGTTCAGAGTCAGGCAGCTTTGTGCTGACTGGAAAAGGTCAAATGGAAATGAAAGTAAAGAAGGCAAATGAATCTTGGGCTGTATCAACAGATGCATCATTCGACCCCCAAAGGGGTCCCGATCCCCAGGGTTGAGAACCACTCTTTTAGTCCAATGTTTTTAAATTCAAGTTATAAGCATTTGTGTGCATGTGCAGCTCTTCAGATACATTGACCCATAGTTTGTCTAATCTGAGTCCAGCTATGAGGTACACTGTAGGGTGTAAGCACACCTTTCAGCATATTTGATCTTTGAGTGACACCAGCAGAGCCGTCATAATCAGATCTACTCAGAATTCTGCTCAGGCCTACTCAATGGAGCTTACTTCCAAGAAAGGGTTCATAGAATTGCACCATCAGCAAGCTATGCAGATGGCTGTTTGAATGTTGGCCTCTTTTTGATACCCATCCGCTGATAACATGCTTTGCATGCTGCCTTGCCCAGGGACAACCGAAATGCAAAGCCTCATTACAACTGTCTCATATTAATTTATAACTGCTCAGAGACTCACACAAAAGTAACATGCAGAAGAAACTCTTTCCACTTACACAGCACTATGTTACAAAACAGAGTGGAGAAGACATTTATATCATAATATGAAGCAGATGTAAAATGGTGGTCGTCCTGTTTAAATGTCAAACAGACCCAATAGAGATGCCTTGTATGGTCAGGGAACGTTTTTTATATACTCGCACACATTTTGTTGGAGCAAAACATGTATACAAATAATCTGTTCTGTAAGTACTTTCCTGACCTGTTTCACATTTCTGCCTTGGGCTTTTTAACGTCAATGTTAACGCTATTTTGAAAGCAGCACAATAAGAACTAGATCGAGCCTTCTCATTTTAAGAATAAATTATTTCAATGGCCAGGCATGTGAACGACAAATCAAAGTAAAATACAGATGTCAGTCTCTGAAGACTTGCTCTGGACTTTATGGGAGTTATGTGGCTAAATGCCATGAAACTGTAAATCCAAGGGGACAGTTATGCCTCCTGTATCTTGCCCTTCGCCATGATGTGCATTCAGACATAATTCATTCTCTTCATGATTGGTATCTGAGAGATTTACAGGATGCAATTCTGGTTGTCATGAGGTAATGGTAACAGTTGAAGTAACATCTATCCAGGTGGTTTTGATATATAAAACGTGCAGAGGTTCAAAAATTCCTTGCCCGGGAATTTGACAGAAAATCATCTCGAACACAATCCACAACTGATACTGCGATGTGCATGGCAATTAGTCATAGTTATGTTGCCATTTCAGCTTTGAAATGCCCTGTTCCAGTCCCCAGGTGTTTCCTAGCTCCTCGTGACACAGTTTATGCAACAATATGGACGCCTTTTGTGCACTTGAAATATTCTAGTTATGCATCTTCTGCAAGAACAGGTGTACTATCTCAGAAGGATGGATAGGTTTTGTATAATAAACACAGTCTTTTACTTACAGATGCAACTGTTTTAGGACGTATTCATGCAAACTGACTAATGGCATTCCGCAGGAGAGCACAAATGCATTAAAACCCTTCCGCCCCATGTCTGCCACGATACTTGCTGCCAAATTTTTTATTTATTTCAAACTTTTGTATGCACACGTATACCTCAAACAGTAAGGATATACGAACGCAAAGGAGGAAAAGGTGTTGTACAACATAATTGTGTTTGTTGAGAACAATAATGCATTACAATGTATGTAAGATAGAAAATATTTTTCGTGTCTCCTTCGTTATAGTTTTAAAGGCATTGTCTATAAATTACAGTAGTTCTTACTAATTTTGGGGTATGATGACAATCAACATTTTAGGTTTCAACCCTCTTAACTAATCTATTTTGCAACTATATCACTCGTTTCATCATTACTGTGCATTTAATATTACATAGTTTTGCCACTTTGAGATATGCATTAGATTAGAACCTTGAACAGATAATATGCCATGCTTGCTTATTTTTTTATTTACTTATTTGCTTACTTGCTTATTTAATATACCGCCTCCCTTGCGGCTCCCTTACATAAAACTTAGGAGAACATAAAGATAAATACGTTATAATCCAGAGTAAAATCAACTGAACAATAGTGATTTCATAACAGTAATACAAGAGGTTTCATAACAATTCATAACTAACAGTTTCAATGTTTTATTTGTTTGTTTGTTTATTTGTTTGTTTATTATTTAAATGTATATTCCGCCACCCACAGCAAGCCATCTCGTGGAAGATCACAATGTTAAAAACCCCACATAAAACATTGAAATCCCATATGTTACAACAACAGGCAGTAAAAATCCAGATCCCTCTTCCCAACGGCACGACTACCTCGGTGTGCCAGAGAGTCCTGTATGCCAGAGCAGTGGTCCCCAACATTTTTATCACCGGGGGATGGTCAACGGTTGACAATTTTACTGAGGCCCAGGGAGGGAGGTAGTCTTTTGCTGAGGGATGTCGCCGCCACCACCTGAGCCCCTGCTCCACTTGCTTCCCTGCCAGCACCCCTGACTGGCTGCTGGGGGGCACTGACAGCAGCAGCTATGCAGTACCACGCCGAGGGGGAGCCCCAGCCATGGCGGCCACTGAAGAGCACCAAAGGTGAGCCGGCGGCAGAGTGGCAGGGCAGCCCCCAAGGCAGCAGCCGGGGAGGAGGATGAGGAGAAGGATGAGGAGGAACCGCGGCCCGGTACCGACTGATTTACGGACTAGTACCAGTCCCCGGACTGGGGGTTGGGGACAGCTGTGCCAGAGCAACCAATATGATGGCCAACTTTGCTTAGCTTCTGACTTCTTAAAAGGTTAGGCCAGCCTGGGCTATCCTGGTAAGGAACAGCAAGGCCATACTATAGCCAAGTCTGCCCAACAGTTAAATGTGGAAGCATCTCCAAGGCTCTACTGGGATCTAGTCTAGTAGTTCTGCAGGAGGTCATCATGGCTCCCCTCTGAAGCTCTTCCACAGGCAGAGGTGTTATTCAGTGTATGCATACAATCGCACACCCCCGGACCACTCTCACTGCTAGAACAAGTAGAACAATGCTTTAGGATGCTTAGGGCTAATCCTGCGTTGAGCAGGGGGTTGGACTAGATGGCCTGTATGGCCCCTTCCAACTCTATGATTCTATGATTCTATGATTCTAAGTAATGAAACCACTGCAGGCTGGGGATTCTGAACTCCTCAGAGCTCCTGCACCGCCCAGCTTATAGGACTGAAAAGCAGTACCTTATTTAGGGTTTCCAATATGAGCATTCCTATTTATTTATTTGTTTATTGATTTACTTACTCAGTATTTACTTACTCATTCATTCATTTACTTCTTGAGTGATGCTCGTGGGCCAGCCAGCTGGTGGTTTGCAACAAAGGAATAAAGCACTGTAAACATACCCCAACAACAATAAAACCCACCCCATCCCCAACAACCCTATTTGGCCTAACTGATTTTACCCAGTCCCATGTCACCATGAATAAGGCTGTGATGGCTAGATGTTTCAAATATAACGGTTAGACGTTTTTGGAAATGGGGCCACATGGACCTCCCCCTCCCCCAAACGCCTGGCAGAAGAGCTCCATTTTGCGTGCCTTGCAGAACTGTGATAGTTCCTCCAGGACCCTCAGCAGTTCCAAGAACTCATTCCACCTGGTATGGGCCAGGACTGAAAAGGCCTTGGCCCTGGTTGAGGCCAGGTAATCCTTACATGGGCTGGGGATTTAGAATTCCAGGAAACAATATTGTGACACTGTAAAGGTGAATCTTGTGGCGCAGAGTGGTAAGGCAGCAGACATGCAGTCTGAAAGCTCTGCCCATGAGGCTGGGAGTTCAATCCCAGCAGCTGGCTCAAGGTTGACTCAGCCTTCCATCCTTCCGAGGTCGGTAAAATGAGCACCCAGCTTGCTGGGGGGTAAACGGTAATGACTGGGGAAGGCACTGGCAAACCACCTCGTATTGAGTCTGCCATGAAAACGCTAGAGGGCGTCACCCCAAGGGCCATACATGACTCGGTGCTTGCACAGGGGATACCTTGACCTTTACCTTTAAAGGTGAATCATTTTATTGGGGAATACCATTTCATAAGCCATTGTCTAATTCAGCATGAAGACCTGACATTCCACATATATGTTGTATAATACACTTTCCATGTGCTTTTGAAATTGGGTTTTCCTGTGCAAAACAGGAAAATCTAAAGGGTATTGCAAGTGTATTATCCAATGTGTGCAGAACGGGCAGTTTTTAAGGTCACAAATCTTGGTTAAACTTAAAATTGTAACCCACAAGCATTAATCACCAGAGACAGATTAAGATGAGTGTTGGTCTTTCCTTATCTCTACAGAGCAAGAGCCCAGTAACACCTTCAAGATGAACCATGCCACAATTTTTGTTAGTCTTCATGTTGGTCTGGCCATCTTGCGTTTATCACCGGAGTTGCAATTGCTCAGGATTTCCAGAAGATGGAGATGCAGCACTTCAGTTGTGCTGATTCCCTCAGAAGGTAGAAACAGGGCGGTGAGGACTGAGAGATGTCATGCTGCTTGCTTTTCTGTTTGCTTTTTTTCTTTTTTCTCCTTGGGGGAAAAAAAAGAGAGTGCTACTTTGAAGAATTCACAGTGCAACACAACATTGATGCATTAGATGGCTATCAGTGAATGACAATGATTACACTTATGAGTAAATTCAGTTTCATTCTCAAACATGAAGGGGGGAGGGGGGAGGCCAGTACTAGACTGACCTGGTTCCCCAGATTGTTCCACCCTATGCCCAATTATCCATCCGTTCCCTTCTGCTCATCCAGTGGGCCTGTATGGGAATAGTTTTTTAATCGCCATCATTGTGACTCAGTCATTATTTTAATGGGGTTTTAATGGGGAATTTTAATGGTTAATATATTGTATTTGTTTTAAAACATTGTGAACCGCCGCGAGCCGGTTTCCGAGAGCGGCGGTCATACAAATCAAATAAATAATAATAATAATAATATTTTGTTCATTGATGTTACTATTTTGAGATTCTAATATACAAATGTTCCCCTTCCAGGCTTTTCTAGCAGTTCTAAAATGTCCACAACATTCCAACTGAGTAGGTGGTATAAAAGTATTGTTTGGAGGTACTTTTTTGAAGGAAAGCTGCAGGAATGCATCCATTTGCATTGTTTTCCTCACAGTATTTGGGGTTATGTGTTTTGCAAATTTCAACTTCCTTGTTGATATTAGGGTAGCCAGCCCAGAAACCACAAATTGGCAAGAGATTGTGGGATGGAGACCTAGTGAATCAGTCATGTCCTCTTTCAAAACCGAAAGTCACATCACTGCAGGGCTCTAGGGGTTCCCTGAAACTCTATGGCAAAAACATAGAGGTCAGAGAAGTTTCTAAAATGTCACATGATGCAATGATGTCACTTCCAGGTTCCTACCCAGAAGTAACATTGTGGCATTTCATTATGCCATCCCCCTCCCTTTTCGCTATTATGCAGTGGCCAAGGGTGATGTGGAGCAGGCATTTGGAAACTGTAGCTTGTATGGAAGCACTTTGATTATTTGGGGGTACATCCTGACATATCCTACTTCTGGACAGAGATACAGATATTCCATTTTTAAAAATCTCTGTATTACTCTGTATTTTGGACTACATCAGTTCACAAATTCCGTTTCATCAGCTGCACACAAACTCCTTTACCATGCTTGAGTCCCTGCTTTGAGAAGATGTACAAATATCTGTTTTCATACTTTGTTAATTCAATTTGAGACTCAATTGGGGACTCACATTGGAAAACCAAACTATTTTTAGAAACATGTATTTCCTTCATTTTTTTTCAGAGTCAGGTTTCAGACTTCGGAACCGTGTTGTACTCCTGGTATGTCGCTTCAAGCATGATGAGGATTCAGGATCCCTCTTTTATAATCCACCGGGAGTCCCTCAAGAGCAGAGCAGGCCCGGGAAGCAGGGAGATGTGTGGCCACCACCAGCAGAACTCTGAGGCTCAGGGCTGGGCATGTGAGCTCTGCTGGCACCAGTGCCCCGCTTCCCACCCTTGGCTAGTCCCAGTCTGTGGTGGAGATGGTGGGAGCCCCAAAGGTAAGTATGGGGAAGGGAGGGGGGAAGCTGTGTGAATCTGGGGGCCTTTTCGCACGGGGATCTTTGTTGCAAATTGTTTGCGAAATGAAAAATCGCCATTTAAAATAGTGGAATTCGTCGTTATGCATACCTGCCTTTGTAGTGGAATCAGTTGCATTTTTTAGCGTTTCCCACAGGCTTCCGGTCTCGGCAGAAATCGCTAGAAAGGAAGCGCTATTGCCAAGCTCGTCCCGCCCCTGGCCGTCAAGCAGCCAATGGGCAGCCGTTAGCATGCTCCCAAACAGCCCCTTTCCCTTTAAGAAAGGTTTTAAAAAAAAAAAACCGACCCATAGCAACGAATCTAGGTAGATTCGTTGCTACGGAGAGACCCATCCAGCTGCCTAACGTGAGCTGTCGTTTGATTGTATGATCGTTTGCACGCTGCCTCGAGTGATAAAAAAAAAATCCCCCCCCCTCTCACGGTCCCGATTTTCGGCTGAATTTATGTGTAAAAAATAAAGGGACTTTATTTCAGCAAATGGGCTTTTATGTGGTTTGTGCTTAGTGACTAAAGGTGAAGGACTGAAGCCAGGGAAGCCTCTAAACAGAAAGAGGCTCGCTGGTGCGTTTATCCCCGCTCGCTCGGAGAAAAAAAAATGGCGATCGCTTCGCCGGAAGTTTGGAGGAGAGAGCCAGGGGGAGGGACTTTGAAGAACCAGCAACAATGGTAACGCACAGGTCTTTAGCGCTACTGTTGCAGATTGGTTGCAGGAGTGTATCGCTATCCGGAGGGTGAATCCACTTTTCTGGATTCCCCCGAAAGCGCTACAACGAAGCGCTTTTTGCGGGTCGGTTTCAGGATTGCTGCAGATTGTCTACGACGTCGTGGGTTATGGCAAATTAGTAGCGTTTCCAATTAGCAACCATTGTGCTATTTTGAAGCCGTGCGAAATGGCCCCGGGTGTGTATGCGTTTGAGAGGCTGGAGAGACCAGGCACAAGGTTGGGGAAGTGACAGGTAAAGGAGGCGATGGCAGGGAGTAGTGGGGGAAAGACGTCTTTGTCTGTGTGTGTTTTTCAGAGAGAGAGGGAGGGGGACAGACCAGGACGGATCTCGGAGAAGTGAGTGGTAATGGGGAGGGGCAAGGGAGGAGTGGGAGAAAAGAATCTCTTTCTCCATATGTGTGGTGCCAGCCCTCCACCCCCCCCCCAATCCTTATGAAGAAGAAGACTCCTCTACCAGGAGTCTCAAAACAGCTTACAATCACCTTCCCTTTCCTCTCCCCACAACAGACACCCTGTGAGGTGGGTGAGGCTGAGAGAGCCCTGATATTTCCGCTCAGTCAGAACAGCTTTATCAGTGCCCAAGGTCACCCAGCTAGCTGCATGTGTGGGAGGAGCGGGGAATCAAACCAGGTTCACCAGATTAGAAATCTGCACTCCTAACCACTACCCCAAGCTGGCTCCCTTATATGGATGTGTTCCACATAAGGGGTGAGAATCCTTGTTGGAAGATTGATTTTCTTGGCCCTGTTCCTCTGTCTTTAATAGTAGTCTGTGGAGGTTTGGCAGACCAGGTTTTTCTTGACAGAACTTAATTCTTTCATCTCTGCAGTTGTTATCGTTGACTCAAGCCCCACATTCTGAGGTAGCAACCAGAAGCACCAGAGATACATTTCAAGGAAACATCCAAGTGATCTCTAATATCTGGCTGCATTTTGTGTGTGTGTGTGTGTGTGTGTGTGTGTGTGAGAGAGAGAGAGAGAGAGAGAGAGAGAGAGAAAGAGAGAGATCATTCCTGCTACCTCAGATAGTATCTTTCATTTTCCAGGGCGGGGAACACTTGGCTCAGTGGTTTGAATCCTGACCATGAAGTCCAATAGATGAGAGATCTCCAGTAGGCAGGAATTCCTGGCTTATTGACTGGTAAATAAAGACATGAAAAATATAAGATGCTGTTTTATTTAATGAAGCTGCCTCTTTACAAACACTAATGAATTGGTCAATAGTCTTATTTTCTGCAAGTCATCAGGGGTTGTCCAACAGTCTGTCCACAAGTTTTTTTTTACTATAGAAGAGCAACAAGCTTTAGAGATTAAAAACAATCGTTTTTAGTTAGATGGATATAAATGATAAATCTGAATTAATAAGTAATGATCTAGATTCAGAGTATAAAAGACTGGAAACTCGGTATTCACTGTAATTAGGGTGATATGACTGTTCTTCCTCCTCCTCCTCTGTTGTTCTTTCTATATTTCATTTCTTTTTAAATCTTTATCAAAACTGCTAATAAAAAAAATTCAAATGGAAGCGAACATCCAGTGGATGGATTCCGTGGCTGTTGGGGGTTGCTTGGCAACCGCAGCAACATCACCAAACATTCCGAGCCCTGGTATCTGGAGAGGAAAGCTCTGGAGGGGAAGCAGGAGGAGACTGGGGGCCCAAAACAGCCCAGGAAAGGACCCTCCCTCCAGATCTTCACGTCCTCCGATGGAGGAGGAGTCTCCAATGACAAGCCCAACTACTGGAAACTCACCACCAATACGATTTAGCCTGGCTGGGCAGTGGTGGCTTTAGTGCCCTAAGGCCTGGCCCCCTGACAGCAGCAGCCACTGCACAACTGTGACGCACCTTGAGGTGGCAACTACCCCACAATGTAGCCAGACGGATCACAGGGAAGAATAGGAAAGGCGGGGTGGGTGGGTGAAGACAGGGCAGCAGATGCAGGTAGGTTGGCTGGGGAGTGGGAAGAAGGGGAAAAAAGGAAAGAGTTCTGTGCCTTTTACAGAAACTTTTACAGGTTTTATAGTTTTGAGTTCTGTTTTCATAATGTTCTGTATATATTGTATACAGAACATTATCTTCAGTTTCCCAGGGCAGAAAGATGATTCATAATTTTTCAATAAGATAAACAAATAGGGGCAGCCAAGGAACCAGAAAGGGAAGGGAGGTGCTTGTAGAAAAAGGGTGATTAGGTGAGCTATATATTTGTCAGGTATTATATATTAAAACTAAGGCACAGAAATGACACAAGATGTTGTGAGTGGAGGTGTTAATTTCCTTGGCCTCAGCTACTGTACTGTAGACTGCGACCTCATCAAAGGCGGCCATGGTGCCTCAGGGACACTGTTATGCTTAGGAGCTCTTGTGGCATCACAGTCACAGCTCAGCCATGGGGAGCTTGTGATCTAGGGGGACGCACAGCCCGATTGAGAGCATGGCAGCCTCAGGGAAAGTCAGGCAAGCTGCATTGGTGATGAAGAGAAAGCAGAGTGTGATGATTTTGTAATTACCATAGAATAGAGCTATTATGAGATAGTGGTTGGAATATCTCATTGGGGAGGCCTGTGTTTATAGCCAGTCTCTGTCACTTGGCCTGCACTAGTCTCCAGGGTAATTGGAAGGGGAGCAAATTGCAGGGGGCCAAAACTACCATTGCTGTCCATCTCCAGACTATAAAAATCAGCTAGTCCACCCCCCACCCCCCAACTCCTACCATCCAGTTCCCTGTATAGCCCAAAGCTACTCACAGGGTTTATTTTAGCAGTCAGAAGCATTAATTGTCAATACCCTCCTCTTCTCCTGGGTGCTGTGTTGCTGGTTGCAGAGGTCCAGCACTGGACTCACTGAAGGTGAGCACAAACACTCTCCTTGGATGGGGCGGGCAGAGGAGGCAGGACATTGCCTCAGAGTTGAGAAAGCAAGTGGATGTAGCTGGATCCTGGCGTGGGCCTGCTTCCTCTGTGCTCTCTCACACAGGCACACATGCCAGTAACAAGGGAGTGATTGCTGGTCTTGCTGCATCTCACAGCATGATTGGTACTGAGTATGGGATATTTGACCAATAGAAAAAAGGCATTCCAATTGCCAGGCAAATCCCTCAGATTGCCTTTTTCATATTGGTGGAACACACCCATGCTCCGGGCCAATCACCTCCTGTTTTAAGGAGTGCATCGTCGGAACCGCAATATGGCTTTTATTATGTGGAAAGTTGTGGTGTACTAGAGCCTCAACATATTGGAACAGTGTGATCAAAATTATATCAGATTGTTTGGAAATAGAGATGCTTGCAAAACCAGAAATTGTTTTGCTGAATTACTTATCTGAAATTCATAGAAATTCTCTCTATAATTCTTCTTACGATAATAACTGCAAGAAAAAACTTTGCCAGATGTTGGAAAGAAAAGAAGTCTCCTGATGTAGTATTTGGTTTAATAGAATCATAGAGACATATTTACTAATTAAATGGTTATCAGAACAATCAAAATGCAGAGGGACTGGAAGAAGTATGGAATCTTTGTATTCCTAAAAAGGAGACCTTATTTAAAAAGATGGTTTCTAGTATCTAATGAAATTTGTCTCTAAAGGAAATATAGGAGCATTAGTAGGAAACAACAATAACAACAATAATGAATATTAATAATCATGATGTAATATAATAATGACTATAAGGTAACCATGTGCTGTCATTTACATGAGGTTGGATTCTGTTATTTGTACATTATTTTAAATATTTTTATTTATGTGTTTAATTTATTATTATATTTATATATTACCCTCTCTGTTACATATATGTTCTATATGTTTTCTTAATGGATAAGGTATTATGTATCCATCACTTGATTTTAATCTTAAAGGGAATTTTTATAAGAGGATATATAGGTAATATATGATGTAGAATACATTGGGCAAAATGTATAAAAATGCCAGAAACATGAACCAGGGGCACTTTGGATACAAATGCATGAAGATTGTAAAGACTCATCTTCAAACAAAACCAGAAGTATTCTTGTCAGGATTGATAGAGAAAAATGTAGAAAAGATCCATGGAACTTAGTTCTTATATATAACAGCAGTGCAACTATTGTATGATCAGAAGTGGAAAACTACAAATATTCCTATTTTAGAGGACAGACAGATGAAAATTAGAGAATTTGCAACCAACACTTTATTGTCTGGGGAAAAATCAACAACTTCTTTTATTACCAACTGGAAGCCTCTTATATACTTCTTGTAATATACAGATAAAAATGACTTGATATCTGGTGGCTTTAGAAACTAAAAACAACAGTTGCTGTAATTATTTTAAAGTTATACGGGTATAAATGATGAATCTGAATTAAGAAGGGATGACCTAGAACAGCTTTTTTCAACCTTTTGACCATGGAGGGGCCCCTGAAATAATTTCTCAGGCTTCAAGGAGCCCCAATGGTGGTGTCCACTGCCCACGCCTCCCTGCCACGACCCTTGGAAGTTCCATGTCATCAGGAGTGAAATCACCACCCAAATAAACAGGCAGGCTCAAGAAGGACTGAGAGCAGGATAGACAGGGGGTGTTTAAGGTGGGGGTCGGTGTGCAGGCCCTGCCCCTTCCCGACTACAGAAACAAGAGATCTCACTCAGGCTCAAAAAGTGGCCAGGTCCCTGGCTTGTGGTTGAGTCCATATAAGAAGGAGAGGAAGGGTTGCAGACTCCCTGTGGAGGGCCTGTGGACCCCTGGGGGGGGGCGGTCTGCAGACTGCTGGTTGAGAATCCCTGATCTAGAGTAGGGATTGCCCGAGTCTCAGAAAATATTGTCATGAGGCTGATATTTCTGTTCTTAGTGTTTTCATTTTCTTTCTTTCCCCCTCTATGTTGCTCTTTCTATATTTTCATTTCTTTTTTCATCTTTCTCAAAACCATTAATAATATTTTCCCCCAAAGGAAAGGGAATGCCCAGTGGATGGATTCCGTGGCTGTTGGGGGTTGCTTGGCAACCGCAGCAACATCACCAAACATTCCGAGCCCTGGTATCTGGAGAGGAAAGCTCTGGAGGGGAAGCAGGAGGAGACTGGGGGCCCAAAACAGCCCAGGAAAGGACCCTCCCTCCAGATCTTCCCGTCCTCCGATGGAGGAGGAGTCTCCAATGACAAGCCCAGAAGGAACTATAAGAAACTCTCTACCAATATGATTTAGCCTGGCTTGGCAGGAGTGGGAATAGTGCCCCTAAGGCTTGTTCAGGAGACAATGATGGGTAGAAAGGGGGGGGGGGTGAAGACAGGGCAGCAATTGCAGGTAGGTTGGCTGGGGGGTGGGAAGAAAGCAAAAAAAGAAAAGGGTTCTGTGCCTTATGGGTTTCATAGTTTAGATTGGTGTTTTTATAATGTCCTGCATATTTTGTAGGCTGCCTTCATTTTCTCAAGGCAGAAGGATGGGTCAGAAAGATTTTCAAAGCAAATATGGGCAGGCAAGGAACCAGCAAGAGGAGGCAGCAGGGAAAGGATGTACAATTGGAAATTAGGTGATGAGATGATATATATAAATTAACTAAAGCACAGAAATGACACAAGATGTTGTGAGTAGAAATGTTAATTTCCTTGGCCTCAGCTTCTGTGATGTAGACTGCGACCTCATCAAAGGCAGCCATGTTGCCTCAGGGGACACTGTTAGGTTTAGAGGCTTTTGTGGCATCACAGTCACAGCTCAGCCAAGGAGAGTTTGTGAGCTGGGGGGGGGGGTTACAGGGGGTTACACTGCCAGCTCGAGAGGATGGCAACCTCAGGGAAAGGCAGTCAAACAGCACTGGTAATGAAGAGAAAGGAGAGTGTGTTGAATTTGTCATTATTGTGGAGCTATTATGAGACAGGCGGGAATATCCCTTGGGGTTCATAGCCCCAGTCAGGAGGCTTGGCTCTGGGAAGCTTCTGTCACTTGAACTGTACTAATCTCCCGGTTAATTGAAGGAGGAGTCAATTTTCGGGGGCAAAAATCATGTATGCCACCCCAAACTCCAAGGAGGAAGGGAAGGATGGCATTGTAACCTATTAAACAGGAATTAATGTATTTTGGTGTGCCAAATATCCAGCTCATTGGGGACTCTTTCAGGAAGTGGGAGAGGGAGTGAAAGAGATGTTGGGTGGGCTGAGTTGAAAATGGACCTGAGTTCTCAGCCTGGTTTCTAAGTCTGACTCATTTTTCGCCCACCAGACTGAAATAAGCTTGAAGATAAAGATGGGCAGAAGAGGAGAAGAGCTGAAACAGAGAAAAGGGTGATGTATAGATGGGAGATGAATACAAAGATCAGGTCTCAGATGACTTTGAGAGGACTTGCTGTGTGGGATGCAACAGTCAGAAGAATGGGATGAACTTGGCTCACAGAACCTGTTGTCCCTTGGCAAACTGGTGGAGATTCACTGATGGAAGCTTGCCGGTGATTGAGGATGGGTGAACTGTGAGACTGTGAGAAAGTGAAACCTTGGGAGACAATCCATCCTGATGAATGGAGCCTATTTCTGTAGGGATCCACAGCAAAACAAAATCAGAGTCCTGTGGCACTTTTAAGGCCAACAAAGATTTATTCAAGGGGTGAGCTTTCGAGTGCAAGCACTCTTCCTCAGACTTCCTCAGAGTGCTCAGATGTTATATATGATTGGCTGATTGGTGTATGAATGGGGGGGCGATTGTGGGTGTGATTGTGATGGACTGAACGGGAGTGTAAATGTGATGAACTGAATGGGAGTATGAATGTGATGTTATATATGATTGGATGAATACTGTATGAATGGGGGTGCGATTGTGGGTGTGATTGTGATGGACTGAATGTGATAAAGTGAATGGGAATATGAATGTGATGTTATAGATGATATAAAGATGATTGGCTGAATTGTGTATGAATGGGGGTGCGATTGTGGGTGTGATTGTGAGGTACTGAACGGGAGTGAAAATGTGATTAATTTAATGGGAGTATGAATGTGATGTTTTATATGATTGGCTGAATGGTGTATGAATGGGTTTGCGATTGTGTGTGAGATTGTGATAGAGTGAATGGAGTGTTAATGTGATGAACTGAATGGGATTATGAATGTGATGCTATAGATGATTGGCTGAATGGAATATGAATGGGGGTGTGATTGTGATGGACTGAATGGGAGTGTAAATGTGATGAAGTGAATGGGAGTAAGCATGTGAAAGTCTGAATGGGTATGAATGGGGGTGCGATTGGGGGTGTGATTGTGATGGAATGAATGGGAGTGTAAATGTGATGAAGTGAATGGGAATAAGCATGTGAAAGTATGAATGGGTATGAATGGGGGTGCGATTGGGGGTGTGATTGTGATGGAATGAATGGGAGTGTAAATGGGATGAAGTGAATGGGAGTAAGCATGTGAAAGTCTGAATGGGTATGAATGGGGGTGCGATTGGGGGTGTGATTGTGATGGAATGAATGGGAGTGTACATGGGATGAAGTGAATGGGAGTAAGCATGTGAAAGTCTGAATGGGTATGAATGGGGGTGCGATTGGGGGTGTGATTGTGATGGAATGAATGGGAGTGTAAATGGGATGAAGTGAATGGGAGTAAGCATGTGAAAGTCTGAATGGGTATGAATGGGGGTGCGATTGGGGGTGTGATTGTGATGGAATGAATGGGAGTGTAAATGGGATGAAGTGAATGGGAGTAAGCATGTGAAAGTCTGAATGGGTATGAATGGGGGAGCGATTGGGCGTGTGATTGTGATGGAATGAATGGGAGTGTAAATGGGATGAAGTGAATGGGAGTAAGCATGTGAAAGTCTGAATGGGTATGAATGGGGGTGCGATTGGGGGTGTGATTGTGATGGAATGAATGGGAGTGAAAATGGGATGAAGTGAATGGGAGTAAGCATGTGAAAGTCTGAATGGGTATGAATGGGGGTGCGATTGGGGGTGTGATTGTGATGGAATGAATGGGAGTGTAAATGGGATGAAGTGAATGGGAGTAAGCATGTGAAAGTCTGAATGGGTATGAATGGGGGTGCGATTGGGGGTGTGATTGTGATGGAATGAATGGGAGTGTAAATGGGATGAAGTGAATGGGAGTAAGCATGTGAAAGTCTGAATGGGTATGAATGGGGGTGCGATTGGGGGTGTGATTGTGATGGAATGAATGGGAGTGTAAATGGGATGAAGTGAATGGGAGTAAGCATGTGAAAGTATGAATGGGGGTGCGATTGGGGGTGCGATTGGGGGTGTGATTGTGATGGAATGAATGGGAGTGTAAATGGGATGAAGTGAATGGGAGTAAGCATGTGAAAGTCTGAATGGGTATGAATGGGTGTGCGATTGGGGGTGTGATTGTGATGGAATGAATGGGAGTGTAAATGGGATGAAGTGAATGGGAGTAAGCATGTGAAAGTCTGAATGGGTATGAATGGGGGTGCGATTGGGGGTGTGATTGTGATGGAATGAATGGGAGTGTAAATGGGATGAAGTGAATGGGAGTAAGCATGTGAAAGTCTGAATGGGTATGAATGGGGGTGCGATTGGGGGTGTGATTGTGATGGAATGAATGGGAGTGTAAATGGGATGAAGTGAATGGGAGTAAGCATGTGAAAGTATGAATGGGTATGAATGGGGGAGCGATTGGGGGTGTGATTGTGATGGAATGAATGGGAGTGTAAATGGGATGAAGTGAATGGGAGTAAGCATGTGAAAGTCTGAATGGGTATTAATGGGGGTGCGATTGGGGGTGTGATTGTGATGGAATGAATGGGAGTGTAAATGGGATGAAGTGAATGGGAGTAAGCATGTGAAAGTGTGAATGGGTATGAATGGGGGTGCGATTGGAGATGTGATTGTGATGGAATGAATGGGAGTGTAAATGGGATGAAGTGAATGGGAGGAAGCATGTGAAAGTCTGAATGGGTATGAATGGGGGTGCGATTGGGGGTGTGATTGTGATGGAATGAATGGGAGTGTAAATGGGATGAAGTGAATGGGAGTAAGCATGTGAAAGTCTGAATGGGTATGAATGGGGGTGCGATTGGGGGTGTGATTGTGATGGAATGAATGGGAGTGTAAATGGGATGAAGTGAATGGGAGTAAGCATGTGAAAGTCTGAATGGGTATGAATGGGGGTGCGATTGGGGGTGTGATTGTGATGGGATGAATGGGAGTGTAAATGGGATGAAGTGAATAGGAGTAAGCATGTGAAAGTCTGAATGGGTATGAATGGGAGTGCGATTGGGGGTGTGATTGTGATGGAATGAATGGGAGTGTAAATGGGATGAAGTGAATGGGAGTAAGCATGTGAAAGTCTGAATGGGTATGAATGGGGGTGCGATTGGGGGTGTGATTGTGATGGAATGAATGGGAGTGTACATGGGATGAAGTGAATGGGAGTAAGCATGTGAAAGTCTGAATGGGTATGAATGGGGGTGCGATTGGGGGTGTGATTGTGATGGAATGAATGGGAGTGTAAATGGGATGAAGTGAATGGGAGTAAGCATGTGAAAGTCTGAATGGGTATGAATGGGGGTGCGATTGGGGGTGTGATTGTGATGGAATGAATGGGAGTGTAAATGGGATGAAGTGAATGGGAGTAAGCATGTGAAAGTCTGAATGGGTATGAATGGGGGTGCGATTGGGGGTGTGATTGTGATGGGATGAATGGGAGTGTAAATGGGATGAAGTGAATAGGAGTAAGCATGTGAAAGTCTGAATGGGTATGAATGGGGGTGCGATTGGGGGTGTGATTGTGATGGGATGAATGGGAGTGTAAATGGGATGAAGTGAATAGGAGTAAGCATGTGAAAGTCTGAATGGGTATGAATGGGGGTGCGATTGGGGGTGTGATTGTGATGGGATGAATGGGAGTGTAAATGGGATGAAGTGAATGGGAGTAAGCATGTGAAAGTCTGAATGGGTATGAATGTGGGTGCGATTGGGGATGTGATTGTGATGGAATGAATGGGAGTGTAAATGGGATGAAGTGAATAGGAGTAAGCATGTGAAAGTCTGAATGGGTATGAATGGGGGTGCGATTGGGGGTGTGATTGTGATGGAATAAATGGGAGTGTAAATGGGATGAAGTGAATGGGAGTAAGCATGTGAAAGTCTGAATGGGTATGAATGGGGGTGCGATTGGGGGTGTGATTGTGATGGAATGAATGGGAGTGTAAATGGGATGAAGTGAATGGGAGTAAGCATGTAAAAGTCTGAATGGGTATGAATGGGGGTGCGATTGGGGGTGTGATTGTGATGGAATGAATGGGAGTGTAAATGGGATGAAGTGAATGGGAGTAAGCATGTGAAAGTATGAATGGGTATGAATGGGAGAGCGATTGGGGATGTGATTGTGATGGAATGAATGGGAGTGTAAATGTGATGAAGTGAATGGGAGTAAGCATGTGAAAGTCTGAATGGGTATGAATGGGGGTGCGATTGGGGGTGTGATTGTGATGGAATGAATGGGAGTGTAAATGGGATGAAGTGAATGGGAGTAAGCATGTGAAAGTCTGAATGGGTATGAATGGGGGTGCGATTGGGGGTGTGATTGTGATGGAATGAATGGGAGTGTAAATGGGATGAAGTGAATGGGAGTAAGCATGTGAAAGTCTGAATGGGTATGAATGGGGGTGCGATTGGGGGTGTGATTGTGATGGAATGAATGGGAGTGTAAATGGGATGAAGTGAAGGGGAGTAAGCATGTGAAAGTATGAATGGGTATGAATGCGGAAGCGATTGGGGATGTGATTTTGATGGAATGAATGGGAGTGTAAATGTGATGAAGTGAATAGGTGCAAGTATGTGAAAGTCTGAATGGGTATGATTGGGGGTGCGATTGGGGGTGTGATTGTGATGGAATGAATGGGAGTGTAAATGTGATAAAGTGAATGGGAGTAAGCATGTGAAAGTCTGAATGGGTATGAATGGGGGTGCGATTGGGGGTGTGATTGTGATGGAATGAATGGGAGTGTAAATGTGATGAAGTGAATGGGAGTAAGCATGTGAAAGTCTGAATGGGTATGAATGGGGGTGCGATTGGGGGTGTGATTGTGATGGAATGAATGGGAGTGTAAATGTGATGAAGTGAATGGGAGTAAGCATGTGAAAGTCTGAATGGGTATGAATGGGGGTGCGATTGGGGGTGTGATTGTGATGGAATGAATGGGAGTGTAAATGGGATGAAGTGAATGGGAGTAAGCATGTGAAAGTCTGAATGGGTATGATTGGGGGTGCGATTGGGGGTGTGATTGTGATTCAATTAATGGGAGTGTAAATGGGATGAAGTGAATGGGAGTAAGCATGTGAAAGTCTGAATGGGTATGAATGGGGTTGCGATTGGGGGTGTGATTGTGATGGAATGAATGGGAGTGTAAATGTGATGAAGTGAATGGGAGTAAGCATGTGAAAGTCTGAATGGGTATGAATGGGGGAGCGATTGGGGGTGTGATTGTGATGGAATGAATGGGAGTGTAAATGGGATGAAGTGAATGGGAGTAAGCATGTGAAAGTCTGAATGGGTATGAATGGGGGTGCGATTTGGGGTGTGATTGTGATGGAATGAATGGGAGTGTAAATGTGATAAAGTGAATGGGAGTAAGCATGTGAAAGTCTGAATGGGTATGAATGGGGGTGCGATTGGGGGTGTGATTGTGATGGGATGAATGGGAGTGTACATGGGATGAAGTGAATGGGAGTAAGCATGTGAAAGTCTGAATGGGTATGAATGGGGGTGCGATTGGGGGTGTGATTGTGATGGAATGAATGGGAGTGTAAATGGGATGAAGTGAATGGGAGTAAGCATGTGAAAGTCTGAATGGGTATGAATGGGGGTGCGATTGGGGGTGTGATTGTGATGGGATGAATGGGAGTGTAAATGGGATGAAGTGAATAGGAGTAAGCATGTGAAAGTCTGAATGGGTATGAATGGGAGTGCGATTGGGGGTGTGATTGTGATGGAATGAATGGGAGTGTAAATGGGATGAAGTGAATGGGAGTAAGCATGTGAAAGTCTGAATGGGTATGAATGGGGGTGCGATTGGGGGTGTGAGTGTGATGGAATGAATGGGAGTGTAAATGGGATGAAGTGAATGGGAGTAAGCATGTGAAAGTCTGAATGGGTATGAATGGGGGTGCGATTGGGGGTGTGATTGTGATGGGATGAATGGGAGTGTAAATGGGATGAAGTGAATAGGAGTAAGCATGTGAAAGTCTGAATGGGTATGAATGGGGGTGCGATTGGGGGTGTGATTGTGATGGAATGAATGGGAGTGTAAATGGGATGAAGTGAATGGGAGTAAGCATGTGAAAGTCTGAATGGGTATGAATGGGGGTGCGATTGGGGGTGTGATTGTGATGGAATGAATGGGAGTGTAAATGGGATGAAGTGAATAGGAGTAAGCATGTGAAAGTCTGAATGGGTATGAATGGGGGTGCGATTGGGGGTGTGATTGTGATGGAATGAATGGGAGTGTAAATGGGATGAAGTGAATGGGAGTAAGCATGTGAAAGTCTGAATGGGTATGAATGGGGGTGCGATTGGAGATGTGATTGTGATGGAATGAATGGGAGTGTAAATGGGATGAAGTGAATGGGAGTAAGCATGTGAAAGTCTGAATGGGTATGAATGGAGGTGCGATTGGGGGTGTGATTGTGATGGAATGAATGGGAGTGTAAATGGGATGAAGTGAATGGGAATAAGCATGTGAAAGTGTGAATGGGTATGAATGGGGGTGCGATTGGGGGTGTGATTGTGATGGAATGAATGGGAGTGTAAATGGGATGAAGTGAATGGGAGTAAGCATGTGAAAGTCTGAATGGGTATGAATGGGGGTGCGATTGGGGGTGTGATTGTGATGGAATGAATGGGAGTGTAAATGGGATGAAGTGAATGGGAGTAAGCATGTGAAAGTCTGAATGGGTATGAATGGGGGTGCGATTGGGGGTGTGATTGTGATGGAATGAATGGGAGTGTACATGGGATGAAGTGAATGAGAGTAAGCATGTGAAAGTCTGAATGGGTATGAATGGGGGTGCGATTGGGGGTGTGATTGTGATGGAATGAATGGGAGTGTAAATGGGATGAAGTGAATGGGAGTAAGCATGTGAAAGTCTGAATGGGTATGAATGGGGGTGCGATTGGGGGTGTGATTGTGATGGAATGAATGGGAGTGTAAATGGGATGAAGTGAATGGGAGTAAGCATGTGAAAGTCTGAATGGGTATGAATGGGGGTGCGATTGGGGGTGTGATTGTGATGGAATGAATGGGAGTGAAAATGGGATGAAGTGAATGGGAGTAAGCATGTGAAAGTCTGAATGGGTATGAATGGGGGTGCGATTGGGGGTGTGATTGTGATGGAATGAATGGGAGTGTAAATGGGATGAAGTGAATGGGAGTAAGCATGTGAAAGTCTGAATGGGTATGAATGGGGGTGCGATTGGGGGTGTGATTGTGATGGAATGAATGGGAGTGTAAATGGGATGAAGTGAATGGGAGTAAGCATGTGAAAGTCTGAATGGGTATGAATGGGGGTGCGATTGGGGGTGTGATTGTGATGGAATGAATGGGAGTGTAAATGGGATGAAGTGAATGGGAGTAAGCATGTGAAAGTATGAATGGGGGTGCGATTGGGGGTGCGATTGGGGGTGTGATTGTGATGGAATGAATGGGAGTGTAAATGGGATGAAGTGAATGGGAGTAAGCATGTGAAAGTCTGAATGGGTATGAATGGGGTGCGATTGGGGGTGTGATTGTGATGGAATGAATGGGAGTGTAAATGGGATGAAGTGAATGGGAGTAAGCATGTGAAAGTCTGAATGGGTATGAATGGGGTGCGATTGGGGGTGTGATTGTGATGGAATGAATGGGAGTGTAAATGGGATGAAGTGAATGGGAGTAAGCATGTGAAAGTCTGAATGGGTATGAATGGGGGTGCGATTGGGGGTGTGATTGTGATGGAATGAATGGGAGTGTAAATGGGATGAAGTGAATGGGAGTAAGCATGTGAAAGTCTGAATGGGTATGAATGGGGTGCGATTGGGGGTGTGATTGTGATGGAATGAATGGGAGTGTAAATGGGATGAAGTGAATGGGAGTAAGCATGTGAAAGTCTGAATGGGTATGAATGGGGGTGCGATTGGGGGTGTGATTGTGATGGAATGAATGGGAGTGTAAATGGGATGAAGTGAATGGGAGTAAGCATGTGAAAGTCTGAATGGGTATGAATGGGGGTGCGATTGGGGGTGTGATTGTGATGGAATGAATGGGAGTGTAAATGGGATGAAGTGAATGGGAGTAAGCATGTGAAAGTATGAATGGGTATGAATGGGGGAGCGATTGGGGGTGTGATTGTGATGGAATGAATGGGAGTGTAAATGGGATGAAGTGAATGGGAGTAAGCATGTGAAAGTCTGAATGGGTATTAATGGGGGTGCGATTGGGGGTGTGATTGTGATGGAATGAATGGGAGTGTAAATGGGATGAAGTGAATGGGAGTAAGCATGTGAAAGTGTGAATGGGTATGAATGGGGGTGCGATTGGAGATGTGATTGTGATGGAATGAATGGGAGTGTAAATGTGTTGAAGTGAATAGGAGGAAGCATGTGAAAGTCTGAATGGGTATGAATGGGGGTGCGATTGGGGGTGTGATTGTGATGGAATAAATGGGAGTGTAAATGGGATGAAGTGAATGGGAGTAAGCATGTGAAAGTCTGAATGGGTATGAATGGGGGTGCGATTGGGGGTGTGATTGTGATGGAATGAATGGGAGTGTAAATGGGATGAAGTGAATGGGAGTAAGCATGTGAAAGTCTGAATGGGTATGAATGGGGGTGCGATTGGGGGTGTGATTGTGATGGAATGAATGGGAGTGTAAATGGGATGAAGTGAATAGGAGTAAGCATGTGAAAGTCTGAATGGGTATGAATGGGAGTGCGATTGGGGGTGTGATTGTGATGGAATGAATGGGAGTGTAAATGGGATGAAGTGAATGGGAGTAAGCATGTGAAAGTCTGAATGGGTATGAATGGGGGTGCGATTGGGGGTGTGATTGTGATGGAATGAATGGGAGTGTACATGGGATGAAGTGAATGGGAGTAAGCATGTGAAAGTCTGAATGGGTATGAATGGGGGTGCGATTGGGGGTGTGATTGTGATGGAATGAATGGGAGTGTAAATGGGATGAAGTGAATGGGAGTAAGCATGTGAAAGTCTGAATGGGTATGAATGGGGGTGCGATTGGGGGTGTGATTGTGATGGAATGAATGGGAGTGTACATGGGATGAAGTGAATGGGAGTAAGCATGTGAAAGTCTGAATGGGTATGAATGGGGGTGCGATTGGGGGTGTGATTGTGATGGAATGAATGGGAGTGTAAATGGGATGAAGTGAATGGGAGTAAGCATGTGAAAGTCTGAATGGGTATGAATGGGGGTGCGATTGGGGGTGTGATTGTGATGGAATGAATGGGAGTGTAAATGAGATGAAGTGAATAGGAGTAAGCATGTGAAAGTCTGAATGGGTATGAATGGGGGTGCGATTGGGGGTGTGATTGTGATGGGATGAATGGGAGTGTAAATGAGATGAAGTGAATAGGAGTAAGCATGTGAAAGTCTGAATGGGTATGAATGGGAGTGCGATTGGGGGTGTGATTGTGATGGAATGAATGGGAGTGTAAATGGGATGAAGTGAATGGGAGTAAGCATGTGAAAGTCTGAATGGGTATGAATGGGGGTGCGATTGGGGGTGTGATTGTGATGGAATGAATGGGAGTGTAAATGGGATGAAGTGAATGGGAGTAAGCATGTAAAAGTCTGAATGGGTATGAATGGGGGTGCGATTGGGGGTGTGATTGTGATGGAATGAATGGGAGTGTAAATGGGATGAAGTGAATGGGAGTAAGCATGTGAAAGTATGAATGGGTATGAATGGGAGAGCGATTGGGGATGTGATTGTGATGGAATGAATGGGAGTGTAAATGTGATGAAGTGAATGGGAGTAAGCATGTGAAAGTCTGAATGGGTATGAATGGGGGTGCGATTGGGGGTGTGATTGTGATGGAATGAATGGGAGTGTAAATGGGATGAAGTGAATGGGAGTAAGCATGTGAAAGTCTGAATGGGTATGAATGGGGGTGCGATTGGGGGTGTGATTGTGATGGAATGAATGGGAGTGTAAATGGGATGAAGTGAATGGGAGTAAGCATGTGAAAGTCTGAATGGGTATGAATGGGGGTGCGATTGGGGGTGTGATTGTGATGGAATGAATGGGAGTGTAAATGGGATGAAGTGAAGGGGAGTAAGCATGTGAAAGTATGAATGGGTATGAATGCGGAAGCGATTGGGGATGTGATTTTGATGGAATGAATGGGAGTGTAAATGTGATGAAGTGAATAGGTGCAAGTATGTGAAAGTCTGAATGGGTATGATTGGGGGTGCGATTGGGGGTGTGATTGTGATGGAATGAATGGGAGTGTAAATGTGATAAAGTGAATGGGAGTAAGCATGTGAAAGTCTGAATGGGTATGAATGGGGGTGCGATTGGGGGTGTGATTGTGATGGAATGAATGGGAGTGTAAATGTGATGAAGTGAATGGGAGTAAGCATGTGAAAGTCTGAATGGGTATGAATGGGGGTGCGATTGGGGGTGTGATTGTGATGGAATGAATGGGAGTGTAAATGTGATGAAGTGAATGGGAGTAAGCATGTGAAAGTCTGAATGGGTATGAATGGGGGTGCGATTGGGGGTGTGATTGTGATGGAATGAATGGGAGTGTAAATGGGATGAAGTGAATGGGAGTAAGCATGTGAAAGTCTGAATGGGTATGATTGGGGGTGCGATTGGGGGTGTGATTGTGATTCAATTAATGGGAGTGTAAATGGGATGAAGTGAATGGGAGTAAGCATGTGAAAGTCTGAATGGGTATGAATGGGGTTGCGATTGGGGGTGTGATTGTGATGGAATGAATGGGAGTGTAAATGTGATGAAGTGAATGGGAGTAAGCATGTGAAAGTCTGAATGGGTATGAATGGGGGAGCGATTGGGCGTGTGATTGTGATGGAATGAATGGGAGTGTAAATGGGATGAAGTGAATGGGAGTAAGCATGTGAAAGTCTGAATGGGTATGAATGGGGGTGCGATTTGGGGTGTGATTGTGATGGAATGAATGGGAGTGTAAATGTGATAAAGTGAATGGGAGTAAGCATGTGAAAGTCTGAATGGGTATGAATGGGGGTGCGATTTGGGGTGTGATTGTGATGGAATGAATGGGAGTGTAAATGTGTTGAAGTGAATAGGAGGAAGCATGTGAAAGTCTGAATGGGTATGAATGGGGGTGCGATTGGGGGTGTGATTGTGATGGAATGAATGGGAGTGTAAATGGGATGAAGTGAATGGGAGTAAGCATGTGAAAGTCTGAATGGGTATGAATGGGGGTGCGATTGGGGGTGTGATTGTGATGGGATGAATGGGAGTGTAAATGGGATGAAGTGAATAGGAGTAAGCATGTGAAAGTCTGAATGGGTATGAATGGGGGTGCGATTGGGGGTGTGATTGTGATGGAATGAATGGGAGTGTAAATGGGATGAAGTGAATGGGAGTAAGCATGTGAAAGTCTGAATGGGTATGAATGGGGGTGCGATTGGGGGTGTGATTGTGATGGAATGAATGGGAGTGTACATGGGATGAAGTGAATGGGAGTAAGCATGTGAAAGTCTGAATGGGTATGAATGGGGGTGCGATTGGGGGTGTGATTGTGATGGAATGAATGGGAGTGTAAATGGGATGAAGTGAATGGGAGTAAGCATGTGAAAGTCTGAATGGGTATGAATGGGGGTGCGATTGGGGGTGTGATTGTGATGGGATGAATGGGAGTGTAAATGGGATGAAGTGAATAGGAGTAAGCATGTGAAAGTCTGAATGGGTATGAATGGGAGTGCGATTGGGGGTGTGATTGTGATGGAATGAATGGGAGTGTAAATGGGATGAAGTGAATGGGAGTAAGCATGTGAAAGTCTGAATGGGTATGAATGGGGGTGCGATTGGGGGTGTGATTGTGATGGAATGAATGGGAGTGTAAATGGGATGAAGTGAATGGGAGTAAGCATGTGAAAGTCTGAATGGGTATGAATGGGGGTGCGATTGGGGGTGTGATTGTGATGGAATGAATGGGAGTGTAAATGGGATGAAGTGAATGGGAGTAAGCATGTGAAAGTCTGAATGGGTATGAATGGGGGTGCGATTGGGGGTGTGATTGTGATGGGATGAATGGGAGTGTAAATGGGATGAAGTGAATAGGAGTAAGCATGTGAAAGTCTGAATGGGTATGAATGGGGGTGCGATTGGGGGTGTGATTGTGATGGAATGAATGGGAGTGTAAATGGGATGAAGTGAATAGGAGTAAGCATGTGAAAGTCTGAATGGGTATGAATGGGGGTGCGATTGGGGGTGTGATTGTGATGGAATGAATGGGAGTGTAAATGGGATGAAGTGAATGGGAGTAAGCATGTGAAAGTCTGAATGGGTATGAATGGGGGTGCGATTGGGGGTGTGATTGTGATGGAATGAATGGGAGTGTACATGGGATGAAGTGAATGGGAGTAAGCATGTGAAAGTCTGAATGGGTATGAATGGGGGTGCGATTGGGGGTGTGATTGTGATGGAATGAATGGGAGTGTAAATGGGATGAAGTGAATGGGAGTAAGCATGTGAAAGTCTGAATGGGTATGAATGGGGGTGCGATTGGGGGTGTGATTGTGATGGGATGAATGGGAGTGTAAATGGGATGAAGAGAATAGGAGTAAGCATGTGAAAGTCTGAATGGGTATGAATGGGGGTGCGATTGGGGGTGTGATTGTGATGGAATGAATGGGAGTGTAAATGGGATGAAGTGAATGGGAGTAAGCATGTGAAAGTCTGAATGGGTATGAATGGGGGTGCGATTGGGGGTGTGATTGTGATGGAATGAATGGGAGTGTACATGGGATGAAGTGAATGGGAGTAAGCATGTGAAAGTCTGAATGGGTATGAATGGGGGTGCGATTGGGGGTGTGATTGTGATGGAATGAATGGGAGTGTAAATGTGATGAAGTGAATGGGAGTAAGCATGTGAAAGTCTGAATGGGTATGATTGGGGGTGCGATTGGGGGTGTGATTGTGATTCAATTAATGGGAGTGTAAATGGGATGAAGTGAATGGGAGTAAGCATGTGAAAGTCTGAATGGGTATGAATGGGGTTGCGATTGGGGGTGTGATTGTGATGGAATGAATGGGAGTGTAAATGTGATGAAGTGAATGGGAGTAAGCATGTGAAAGTCTGAATGGGTATGAATGGGGGAGCGATTGGGGGTGTGATTGTGATGGAATGAATGGGAGTGTAAATGGGATGAAGTGAATGGGAGTAAGCATGTGAAAGTATGAATGGGTATGAATGGGGGTGCGTTTGGGGGTGTGATTGTGATGGAATGAATGGGAGTGTAAATGTGATAAAGTGAATGGGAGTAAGCATGTGAAAGTCTGAATGGGTATGAATGGGGGAGCGATTGGGGGTGTGATTGTGATGGAATGAATGGGAGTGTAAATGGGATGAAGTGAATGGGAGTAAGCATGTGAAAGTATGAATGGGTATGAATGGGGGTGCGTTTGGGGGTGTGATTGTGATGGAATGAATGGGAGTGTAAATGTGATAAAGTGAATGGGAGTAAGCATGTGAAAGTCTGAATGGGTATGAATGGGGGTGCGATTTGGGGTGTGATTGTGATGGAATGAATGGGAGTGTAAATGTGATAAAGTGAATGGGAGTAAGCATGTGAAAGTCTGAATGGGTATGAATGGGGGTGCGATTTGGGGTGTGATTGTGATGGAATGAATGGGAGTGTAAATGTGTTGAAGTGAATAGGAGGAAGCATGTGAAAGTCTGAATGGGTATGAATGGGAGTGCGATTGGGGGTGTGATTGTGATGGAATGAATGGGAGTGTAAATGGGATGAAGTGAACGGGAATAAGCATGTGAAAGTCTGAATGGGTATGAATGGGGGAGCGATTGGGGGTGTGATTGTGATGGAATGAATGGGAGTGTAAATGTGATGAAGTGAATGGGAGTAAGCATGTGAAAGTCTGAATGGGTATGAATGGGGGAGCGATTGGGGGTGTGATTGTGATGGAATGAATGGGAGTGTAAATGGGATGAAGTGAATGGGAGTAAGCATGTGAAAGTATGAATGGGTATGAATGGGGGTGCGTTTGGGGGTGTGATTGTGATGGAATGAATGGGAGTGTAAATGTGATAAAGTGAATGGGAGTAAGCATGTGAAAGTCTGAATGGGTATGAATGGGGGAGCGATTGGGGGTGTGATTGTGATGGAATGAATGGGAGTGTAAATGGGATGAAGTGAATGGGAGTAAGCATGTGAAAGTATGAATGGGTATGAATGGGGGTGCGTTTGGGGGTGTGATTGTGATGGAATGAATGGGAGTGTAAATGTGATAAAGTGAATGGGAGTAAGCATGTGAAAGTCTGAATGGGTATGAATGGGGGTGCGATTTGGGGTGTGATTGTGATGGAATGAATGGGAGTGTAAATGTGATAAAGTGAATGGGAGTAAGCATGTGAAAGTCTGAATGGGTATGAATGGGGGTGCGATTTGGGGTGTGATTGTGATGGAATGAATGGGAGTGTAAATGTGTTGAAGTGAATAGGAGGAAGCATGTGAAAGTCTGAATGGGTATGAATGGGAGTGCGATTGGGGGTGTGATTGTGATGGAATGAATGGGAGTGTAAATGGGATGAAGTGAACGGGAATAAGCATGTGAAAGTCTGAATGGGTATGAATGGGGGAGCGATTGGGGGTGTGATTGTGATGGAATGAATGGGAGTGTAAATGGGATGAAGTGAATGGGAGTAAGCATGTGAAAGTCTGAATGGGTATGAATGGGGGAGAGATTGGGGGTGTGATTGTGATGGAATGAATGGGAGTGTAAATGGGATGAAGTGAATGGGAGTAAGCATGTGAAAGTCTGAATGGGTATGAATGGGGGAGCGATTGGGGGTGTGATTGTGATGGAATGAATGGGAGTGTAAATGTGATAAAGTGAATGGGAGTAAGCATGTGAAAGTCTGAATGGGTATGAATGGGGGTGCGATTGGGGGTGTGATTGTGATGGGATGAATGGGAGTGTAAATGTGTTGAAGTGAATAGGAGTAAGCATGTGAAAGTCTGAATGGGTATGAATGGGGGTGCGATTGGGGGTGTGATTGTGATGGAATGAATGGGAGTGTAAATGGGATGAAGTGAATGGGAGTAAGCATGTGAAAGTCTGAATGGGTATGAATGGGGGTGCGATTGGGGGTGTGATTGTGATGGAATGAATGGGAGTGTAAATGGGATGAAGTGAATGGGAGTAAGCATGTGAAAGTCTGAATGGGTATGAATGGGGTTGCGATTGGGGGTGTGATTGTGATGGAATGAATGGGAGTGTAAATGGGATGAAGTGAATGGGAGTAAGCATGTGAAAGTCTGAATGGGTATGAATGGGGGTGCGATTGGGGGTGTGATTGTGATGGAATGAATGGGAGTGTAAATGGGATGAAGTGAATGGGAGTAAGCATGTGAAAGTCTGAATGGGTATGAATGGGAGAGCGATTGGGGGTGTGATTGTGATGGAATGAATGGGAGTGTAAATGGGATGAAGTGAATGGGAGTAAGCATGTGAAAGTGTGAATGGGTATGAATGGGGGTGCGATTGGGGGTGTGATTGTGATGGAATGAATGGGAGTGTAAATGGGATGAAGTGAATGGGAGTAAGCATGTGAAAGTCTGAATGGGTATGAATGGGGGTGCGATTGGAGATGTGATTGTGATGGAATGAATGGGAGTGTAAATGTGATGAAGTTAATGGGAATAAGCATGTGAAAGTCTGGGTATGAATGGGGGTGCGATTGGGGGTGTGATTGTGATGGAATGAATGGGAGTGTAAATGGGATGAAGTGAATGGGAGTAAGCATGTGAAAGTCTGAATGGGTAAGAATGGGGGAGCGATTGGGGGTGTGATTGTGATGGAATGAATGGGAGTGTAAATGGGATGAAGTGAATGGGAGTAAGCATGTGAAAGTCTGAATGGGTATGAATGGGGGTGCGATTGGAGATGTGATTGTGATGGAATGAATGGGAGTGTAAATGGGATGAAGTGAATGGGAGTAAGCATGTGAAAGTCTGAATGGGTATGAATGGGGTTGCGATTGGGGGTGTGATTGTGATGGAATGAATGGGAGTGTAAATGGGATGAAGTGAATGGGAGTAAGCATGTGAAAGTCTGAATGGGTATGAATGGGAGAGCGATTGGGGGTGTGATTGTGATGGAATGAATGGGAGTGTAAATGGGATGAAGTGAATGGGAGTAAGCATGTGAAAGTCTGAATGGGTATGAATGGGGGTGCGATTGGAGATGTGATTGTGATGGAATGAATGGGAGTGTAAATGGGATGAAGTGAAGGGGAGTAAGCATGTGAAAGTCTGAATGGGTATGAATGGGGGTGCGATTGGGGGTGTGATTTTGATGGAATGAATGGGAGTGTAAATGGGATGAAGTGAATGGGAGTAAGCATGTGAAAGTCTGAATGGGTATGAATGGGGGTGCGATTGGGGGTGTGATTGTGATGGAATGAATGGGAGTGTAAATGGGATGAAGTGAATGGGAGTAAGCATGTGAAAGTCTGAATGGGTATGAATGGGGGTGCGATTGGGGGTATGATTGTGATGGAATGAATGGGAGTGTACATGGGATGAAGTGAATGGGAGTAAGCATGTGAAAGTCTGAATGGGTATGAATGGGGGTGCGATTGGGGGTATGATTGTGATGGAATGAATGGGAGTGTACATGGGATGAAGTGAATGGGAGTAAGCATGTGAAAGTATGAATGGGTATGAATGGGGGTGCGATTGGGGGTGTGATTGTGATGGAATGAATGGGAGTGTACATGGGATAAGTGAATGGGAGCAAGCATGTGAAAGTATGAATGGGTATGAATGCGGAAGCGATTGGGGATGTGATTTTGATGGAATGAATGGGAGTGTAAATGTGATGAAGTGAATGGGAGTAAGCATGTGAAAGTCTGAATGGGTATGAATGGGGGTGCGATTGGGGGTATGATTGTGATGGAATGAATGGGAGTGTACATGGGATGAAGTGAATGGGAGTAAGCATGTGAAAGTCTGAATGGGTATGAATGGGGGTGCGATTGGGGGTATGATTGTGATGGAATGAATGGGAGTGTACATGGGATGAAGTGAATGGGAGTAAGCATGTGAAAGTCTGAATGGGTATGAATGGGGGTGCGATTGGGGGTATGATTGTGATGGAATGAATGGGAGTGTACATGGGATGAAGTGAATGGGAGTAAGCATGTGAAAGTATGAATGGGTATGAATGGGGTTGCGATTGGGGGTGTGATTGTGATGGAATGAATGGAAGTGTACATGGGATGAAGTGAATGGGAGTAAGCATGTGAAAGTCTGAATGGGTATGAATGGGGGTGCGATTGGGGGTGTGATTGTGATGGAATGAATGGGAGTGTAAATGGGATGAAGTGAACGGGAGTAAGCATGTGAAAGTGTGAATGGGTATGAATGGGGGTGCGATTGGGGGTGTGATTGTGATGGAATAAATGGGAGTGTAAATGGGATGAAGTGAATGGGAGTAAGCATGTGAAAGTCTGAATGGGTATGAATGGGGGTGCGATTGGAGATGTGATTGTGATGGAATGAATGGGAGTGTAAATGGGATGAAGTGAATGGGAGTAAGCATGTGAAAGTCTGAATGGGTATGAATGGGGGTGCGATTGGGGGTGTGATTGTGATGGGATGAATGGGAGTGTAAATGTGATGAAGTGAATGGGAGTAAGCATGTGAAAGTCTGAATGGGTATGAATGTGGGTGCGATTGGGGATGTGATTGTGATGGAATGAATGGGAGTATAAATGGGATGAAGTGAATGGGAGTAAGCATGTGAAAGTCTGAATGGGTATGAATGGGGGTGCGATTGGGGGTGTGATTGTGATGGAATGAATGGGAGTGTAAATAGGATTAAGTGAATGGGAGTAAGCATGTGAAAGTCTGAATGGGTATGAATGGGGATGTGATTGTGATGGGATGAATGGGAGTGTAAATGGGATGAAGTGAATGGGAGTAAGCATGTGAAAGTATGAATGGGTATGAATGGGGGTGCGATTGGGGATGTGATTTTGGTGGAATAAATGGGAGTGTAAATGTGATAAAGTGAATGGGAGTAAGAATGTGAAAGTCTGAATGGGTATGAATGGGGGTGCGATTGGGGATGTGATTGTGATGGAATGAATGGGAGTGTAAAAGGGATGAAGTGAATGGGAGTAAGCATGTGAAAGTCTTAATGGGTATGAATGGGGGAGCGATTGGGGATATGATTTTGATGGAATGAATGGGAGTGTAATGGGATGAAGTGAAGGGGAGTAAGCATGTGAAAGTATGAATGGGTATGAATGGGGGTGCGATTGGGGATGTGATTTTGATGGAATGAATGGGAGTGTAATGGGATGAAGTGAAGGGGAGTAAGCATGTGAAAGTCTGAATGGGTATGAATGGGGGAGCGATTGGGGATGTGATTGTGATGGAATGAATGGGAGTGTAAATGGGATGAAGTGAATGGGAATAAGCATGTGAAAGTCTGAATGGGTATGAATAGGGGTGCGATTGGGGGTGTGATTGTGATGGAATGAATGGGAGTGTAAATGGGATGAAGTGAATGGGAGTAAGCATGTGAAAGTATGAATGGGTATGAATGGGGGTGCGATTGGGGGTGTGATTGTGATGGAATGAATGGGAGTGTACATGGGATGAAGTGAATGGGAGTAAGCATGTGAAAGTATGAATGGGTATGAATGGGGGTGCGATTGGGGGTGTGATTGTGATAGAATGAATGGGAGTGTACATGGGATGAAGTGAATGGGAGTAAGCATGTGAAAGTCTGAATGGGTATGAATGGGGGTGCGATTGGGGGTGTGATTGTGATGGAATGAATGGGAGTGTAAATGTGATGAAGTGAATGGGAGTAAGCATGTGAAAGTCTGAATGGGTATGAATGGGGGAGCGATTGGGGATGTGATTTTGATGGAATGAATGGGAGTGTACATGGGATGAAGTGAATGGGAGTAAGCATGTGAAAGTCTGAATGGGTATGAATGGGGGTGCGATTGGGGGTGTGATTGTGATGGAATGAATGGGAGTGTACATGGGATGAAGTGAATGGGAGTAAGCATGTGAAAGTCTGAATGGGTATGAATGGGGGTGCGATTGGGGGTGTGATTGTGATGGAATGAATGGGAGTGTACATGGGATGAAGTGAATGGGAGTAAGCATGTGAAAGTCTGAATGGGTATGAATGGGGGTGCGATTGGGGGTGTGATTGTGATGGAATGAATGGGAGTGTAAATGGGATGAAGTGAATGGGAGTAAGCATGTGAAAGTCTGAATGGGTATGAATGGGGGTGCGATTGGGGGTGTGATTGTGATGGAATAAATGGGAGTGTAAATGGGATGAAGTGAATGGGAGTAAGCATGTGAAAGTCTGAATGGGTATGAATGGGGGAGCGATTGGGGTTGTGACTGTGATGGAATGAATGGGAGTGTAAATGGGATGAAGTGAATGGGAGTAAGCATGTGAAAGTCTGAATGGGTATGAATGGGGGTGCGATTGGGGGTGTGATTGTGATGGAATGAATGGGAGTGTAAATGTGATGAAGTGAATGGGAGTAAGCATGTGAAAGTCTGAATGGGTATGAATGGGGGTGCGATTGGGGGTGTGATTGTGATGGAATGAATGGGAGTGTAAATGGGATGAAGTGAATGGGAGTAAGCATGTGAAAGTCTGAATGGGTATGAATGGGGGTGCGATTGGGGGTGTGATTGTGATGGAATGAATGGGAGTGTAAATGGGATGAAGTGAATGGGAGTAAGCATGTGAAAGTCTGAATGGGTATGAATGGGGGTGCGATTGGGGGTGTGATTGTGATGGAATGAATGGGAGTGTACATGGGATGAAGTGAATGGGAGTAAGCATGGGAAAGTCTGAATGGGTATGAATGGGGGCGCGATTGGGGGTGTGATTGTGATGGAATGAATGGGAGTGTAAATGGGATGAAGTGAATGGGAGTAAGCATGTGAAAGTATGAATGGGTATGAATGGGGGTGCGATTGGGGGTGTGATTGTGATGGAATGAATGGGAGTGTAAATGGGATGAAGTGAATGGGAGTAAGCATGTGAAAGTCTGAATGGGTATGAATGGGGATGTGATTGTGATGGGATGAATGGGAGTGTAAATGGGATGAAGTGAATGGGAGTAAGCATGTGAAAGTATGAATGGGTATGAATGGGGGTGCGATTGGGGATGTGATTTTGGTGGAATAAATGGGAGTGTAAATGTGATAAAGTGAATGGGAGTAAGAATGTGAAAGTCTGAATGGGTATGAATGGGGGTGCGATTGGGGATGTGATTGTGATGGAATGAATGGGAGTGTAAAAGGGATGAAGTGAATGGGAGTAAGCATGTGAAAGTCTTAATGGGTATGAATGGGGGAGCGATTGGGGATGTGATTTTGATGGAATGAATGGGAGTGTAATGGGATGAAGTGAAGGGGAGTAAGCATGTGAAAGTATGAATGGGTATGAATGGGGGTGCGATTGGGGATGTGATTTTGATGGAATGAATGGGAGTGTAATGGGATGAAGTGAAGGGGAGTAAGCATGTGAAAGTCTGAATGGGTATGAATGGGGGAGCGATTGGGGGTGTGATTGTGATGGAATGAATGGGAGTGTAAATGGGATGAAGTGAATGGGAGTAAGCATGTGAAAGTCTGAATGGGTATGAATGGGGGTGCGATTGGGGGTGTGATTGTGATGGAATGAATGGGAGTGTACATGGGATGAAGTGAATGGGAGTAAGCATGTGAAAGTCTGAATGGGTATGAATGGGGGTGCGATTGGGGGTGTGATTGTGATGGAATGAATGGGAGTGTACATGGGATGAAGTGAATGGGAGTAAGCATGTGAAAGTCTGAATGGGTATGAATGGGGATGTGATTGTGATGGGATGAATGGGAGTGTAAATGGGATGAAGTGAATGGGAGTAAGCATGTGAAAGTATGAATGGGTATGAATGGGGGTGCGATTGGGGATGTGATTTTGGTGGAATAAATGGGAGTGTAAATGTGATAAAGTGAATGGGAGTAAGAATGTGAAAGTCTGAATGGGTATGAATGGGGGTGCGATTGGGGATGTGATTGTGATGGAATGAATGGGAGTGTAAAAGGGATGAAGTGAATGGGAGTAAGCATGTGAAAGTCTTAATGGGTATGAATGGGGGAGCGATTGGGGATGTGATTTTGATGGAAGGAATGGGAGTGTAATGGGATGAAGTGAAGGGGAGTAAGCATGTGAAAGTATGAATGGGTATGAATGGGGGTGCGATTGGGGATGTGATTTTGATGGAATGAATGGGAGTGTAATGGGATGAAGTGAAGGGGAGTAAGCATGTGAAAGTCTGAATGGGTATGAATGGGGGAGCGATTGGGGATGTGATTTTGATGGAATGAATGGGAGTGTAATGGGATGAAGTGAAGGGGAGTAAGCATGTGAAAGTCTGAATGGGTATGAATGGGGGAGCGATTGGGGATGTGATTTTGATGGAATGAATGGGAGTGTAATGGGATGAAGTGAAGGGGAGTAAGCATGTGAAAGTCTGAATGGGTATGAATGGGGGTGCGATTGGGGGTGTGATTGTGATGGAATGAATGGGAGTGTAAATGGGATGAAGTGAATGGGAATAAGCATGTGAAAGTCTGAATGGGTATGAATAGGGGTGCGATTGGGGGTGTGATTGTGATGGAATGAATGGGAGTGTAAATGGGATGAAGTGAATGGGAGTAAGCATGTGAAAGTATGAATGGGTATGAATGGGGGTGCGATTGGGGGTGTGATTGTGATGGAATGAATGGGAGTGTACATGGGATGAAGTGAATGGGAGTAAGCATGTGAAAGTATGAATGGGTATGAATGGGGGTGCGATTGGGGGTGTGATTGTGATAGAATGAATGGGAGTGTACATGGGATGAAGTGAATGGGAATAAGCATGTGAAAGTCTGAATGGGTATGAATGGGGTGCGATTGGGGGTGTGATTGTGATGGAATGAATGGGAGTGTACATGGGATGAAGTGAATGGGAGTAAGCATGTGAAAGTATGAATGGGTATGAATAGGGTGCGATTGGGGGTGTGATTGTGATGGAATGAATGGGAGTGTACATGGGATGAAGTGAATGGGAGTAAGCATGTGAAAGTATGAATGGGTATGAATGGGGGTGCGATTGGGGGTGTGATTGTGATGGAATGAATGGGAGTGTACATGGGATGAAGTGAATGGGAGTAAGCATGTGAAAGTCTGAATGGGTATGAATGGGGGTGCGATTGGGGGTGTGATTGTGATGGAATGAATGGGAGTGTACATGGGATGAAGTGAATGGGAGTAAGCATGTGAAAGTCTGAATGGGTATGAATGGGGGAGCGATTGGGGGTGTGATTGTGATGGAATGAATGGGAGTGTACATGGGATGAAGTGAATGGGAGTAAGCATGTGAAAGTCTGAATGGGTATGAATGGGGGTGCGATTGGGGGTGTGATTGTGATGGAATGAATGGGAGTGTACATGGGATGAAGTGAATGGGAGTAAGCATGTGAAAGTCTGAATGGGTATGAATGGGGGTGCGATTGGGGGTGTGATTGTGATGGAATGAATGGGAGTGTAAATGTGATGAAGTGAATGGGAATAAGCATGTGAAAGTCTGAATGGGTATGAATGGGGGTGCGATTGGGGGTGTGATTGTGATGGAATGAATGGGAGTGTAAATGGGATGAAGTGAATGGGAGTAAGCATGTGAAAGTGTGAATGGGTGTGAATGGGGGTGCGATTGGGGGTGTGATTGTGATGGAATGAATGGGAGTGTACATGGGATGAAGTGAATGGGAATAAGCATCTGAATGTCTGAATGGGTATGAATGGGGGTGCGATTGGGGGTGTGATTGTGATGGAATGAATGGGAGTGTACATGGGATGAAGTGAATGGGAGTAAGCATGTGAAAGTCTGAATGGGTATGAATGGGGGTGCGATTGGGGGTGTGATTGTGATGGAATGAATGGGAGTGTACATGGGATGAAGTGAATGGGAGTAAGCATGTGAAAGTATGAATGGGTATGAATGGGGGTGCGATTGGGGGTGTGATTGTGATGGAATGAATGGGAGTGTACATGGGATGAAGTGAATGGGAGTAAGCATGTGAAAGTATGAATGGGTATGAATGGGGTTGCGATTGGGGGTGTGATTGTGATGGAATGAATGGAAGTGTAAATGTGATGAAGTGAATGGGAGTAAGCATGTGAAAGTATGAATGGGTATGAATGGGGGTGCGATTGGGGGTGTGATTGTGATGGAATGAATGGGAGTGTACATGGGATGAAGTGAATGGGAGTAAGCATGTGAAAGTCTGAATGGGTATGAATGGGGGTGCGATTGGGGGTGTGATTGTGATGGAATGAATGGGAGTGTACATGGGATGAAGTGAATGGGAGTAAGCATGTGAAAGTATGAATGGGTATGAATGGGGGTGCGATTGGGGGTGTGATTGTGATGGAATGAATGGGAGTGTACATGGGATGAAGTGAATGGGAGTAAGCATGTGAAAGTCAGAATGGGTATGAATGGGGGTGCGATTGGGGGTGTGATTGTGATGGAATGAATGGGAGTGTAAATGTGTTGAAGTGAATGGGAGTAAGCATGTGAAAGTATGAATGGGTATGAATGGGGGAGCGATTGGGGATGTGATTTTGATGGAATGAATGGGAGTGTACATGGGATGAAGTGAATGGGAGAAAGCATGTGAAAGTCTGAATGGGTATGAATGGGGGTGCGATTGGGGGTGTGATTGTGATGGAATGAATGGGAGTGTAAATGTGATGAAGTGAATGAGAGTAAGCATGTGAAAGTCTGAATGGGTATGAATGGGGTGCGATTGGGGGTGTGATTGTGATGGAATGAATGGGAGTGTACATGGGATGAAGTGAATGGGAGTAAGCATGTGAAAGTATGAATGGGTATGAATGGGGGAGCGATTGGGGATGTGATTTTGATGGAATGAATGGGAGTGTACATGGGATGAAGTGAATGGGAGTAAGCATGTGAAAGTATGAATGGGTATGAATGGGGGAGCGATTGGGGATGTGATTTTGATGGAATGAATGGGAGTGTAAATGTGATGAAGTGAATGAGAGTAAGCATGTGAAAGTATGAATGCGTATGAATGGGGGCGCGATTGGGGGTGTGATTGTGATGGAATGAATGGGAGTGTAAATGTGATGAAGTGAATGGGAGTAAGCATGTGAAAGTATGAATGGGTATGAATGGGGGTGCGTTTGGGGGTGTGATTGTGATGGAATGAATGGGAGTGTACATGGGATGAAGTGAATGGGAGTAAGCATGTGAAAGTATGAATGGGTATGAATGGGGTTGCGACTGGGGGTGTGATTGTGATGGAATGAATGGGAGTGTACATGGGATGAAGTGAATGGGAGTAAGCATGTGAAAGTATGAATGGGTATGAATGGGGGTGCGATTGGGGGTGTGATTGTGATGGAATGAATGGAAGTGTACATGGGATGAAGTGAATGGGAGTAAGCATGTGAAAGTATGAATGGGTATGAATGGGGGTGCGATTGGGGGTGTGATTGTGATGGAATGAATGGGAGTGTACATGGGATGAAGTGAATGGGAGTAAGCATGTGAAAGTATGAATGGGTATGAATGGGGGTGCGATTGGGGGTGTGATTGTGATGGAATGAATGGGAGTGTACATGGGATGAAGTGAATGGGAGTAAGCATGTGAAAGTATGAATGGGTATGAATGGGGGTGCGATTGGGGGTGTGATTGTGATGGAATGAATGGGAGTGTACATGGGATGAAGTGAATGGGAGTAAGCATGTGAAAGTATGAATGGGTATGAATGGGGGTGCGATTGGGGGTGTGATTGTGATGGAATGAATGGAAGTGTACATGGGATGAAGTGAATGGGAGTAAGCATGTGAAAGTATGAATGGGTATGAATGGGGTTGCGATTGGGGGTGTGATTGTGATGGAATGAATGGAAGTGTACATGGGATGAAGTGAATGGGAGTAAGCATGTGAAAGTATGAATGGGTATGAATGGGGGTGCGATTGGGGTTGCGATTGTGATGGAATGAATGGGAGTGTAAATGGGATGAAGTGAATGGGAGTAAGCATGTGAAAGTCTGAATGGGTATGAATGGGGGTGCGATTGGGGGTGTGATTGTGATGGAATGAATGGAAGTGTACATGGGATGAAGTGAATGGGAGTAAGCATGTGAAAGTCTGAATGGGTATGAATGGGGGTGCGATTGGGGGTGTGATTGTGATGGAATGAATGGGAGTGTAAATGGGATGAAGTGAATGGGAGTAAGCATGTGAAAGTCTGAATGGGTATGAATGGGGGTGCGATTGGGGGTGTGATTGTGATGGAATGAATGGGAGTGTAAATGGGATGAAGTGAATGGGAGTAAGCATGTGAAAGTCTGAATGGGTATGAATGGGGGTGCGATTGGGGGTGCGATTGTGATGGAATGAATGGAAGTGTACATGGGATGAAGTGAATGGGAGTAAGCATGTGAAAGTCTGAATGGGTATGAATGGGGTTGCGATTGGGGTTGCGATTGTGATGGAATGAATGGAAGTGTACATGGGATGAAGTGAATGGGAGTAAGCATGTGAAAGTCTGAATGGGTATGAATGGGGGTGCGATTGGGGGTGTGATTGTGATGGAATGAATGGGAGTGTAAATGGGATGAAGTGAATGGGAGTAAGCATGTGAAAGTCTGAATGGGTATGAATGGGGGTGCGATTGGGGGTGTGATTGTGATGGAATGAATGGGAGTGTAAATGGGATGAAGTGAATGGGAGTAAGCATGTGAAAGTCTGAATGGGTATGAATGGGGGTGCGATTGGGGGTGCGATTGTGATGGAATGAATGGAAGTGTACATGGGATGAAGTGAATGGGAGTAAGCATGTGAAAGTCTGAATGGGTATGAATGGGGGTGCGATTGGGGGTGTGATTGTGATGGAATGAATGGGAGTGTACATGGGATGAAGTGAATGGGAGTAAGCATGTGAAAGTATGAATGGGTATGAATGGGGGTGCGATTGGGGGTGTGATTGTGATGGAATGAATGGGAGTGTACATGGGATGAAGTGAATGGGAGTAAGCATGTGAAAGTCTGAATGGGTATGAATGGGGGTGCGATTGGGCATGTGATTGTGATGGAATGAATGGGAGTGTAAATGGGATGAAGTGAATGGGAGTAAGCATGTGAAAGTCTGAATGGGTATGAATGGGGGTGCGATTGGGGGTGTGATTGTGATGGAATGAATGGGAGTGTACATGGGATGAAGTGAATGGGAGTAAGCATGTGAAAGTCTGAATGGGTATGAATGGGGGTGCGATTGGTGATGTGATTGTGATGGAATGAATGGGAGTGTAAATGGGATGAAGTGAATGGGAGTAAGCATGTGAAAGTCTGAATGGGTATGAATGGGGGTGCGATTGGGGGTGTGATTGTGATGGAATGAATGGGAGTGTACATGGGATGAAGTGAATGGGAGTAAGCATGTGAAAGTCTGAATGGGTATGAATGGGGGTGCGATTGGGGATGTGATTGTGATGGAATGAATGGGAGTGTAAAAGGGATGAAGTGAATGGGAGTAAGCATGTGAAAGTCTGAATGGGTATGAATGGGGTTGCGATTGGGGGTGTGATTGTGATGGAATGAATGGGAGTGTACATGGGATGAAGTGAGTGGGAGTAAGCATGTGAAAGTCTGAATGGGTATGAATGGGGGTGCGATTGGGGATTTGATTGTGATGGAATGAATGGGAGTGTAAATGGGATGAAGTGAATGGGAATAAGCATGTGAAAGTCTGAATGGGTATGAATGGGGTTGCGATTGGGCATGTGATTGTGATGGAATGAATGGGAGTGTAAATGGGATGAAGTGAATGGGAGTAAGCATGTGAAAGTCTGAATGGGTATGAATGGGGGTGCGATTGGGGGTGTGATTGTGATGGAATGAATGGGAGTGTAAAAGGGATGAAGTGAATGGGAGTAAGCATGTGAAAGTCTGAATGGGTATGAATGGGGTTGCGATTGGGCATGTGATTGTGATGGAATGAATGGGAGTGTAAATGGGATGAAGTGAATGGGAGTAAGCATGTGAAAGTCTGAATGGGTATGAATGGGGGTGCGATTGGGGGTGTGATTGTGATGGAATGAATGGGAGTGTACATGGGATGAAGTGAATGGGAGTAAGCATGTGAAAGTCTGAATGGGTATGAATGGGGGTGCGATTGGTGATGTGATTGTGATGGAATGAATGGGAGTGTAAATGGGATGAAGTGAATGGGAGTAAGCATGTGAAAGTCTGAATGGGTATGAATGGGGGTGCGATTGGGGATGTGATTGTGATGGAATGAATGGGAGTGTAAATGGGATGAAGTGAATGGTAGTAAGCATGTGAAAGTATGAATGGGTATGAATGGGGGAGCGATTGGGGATGTGATTGTGATGGAATGAATGGGAGTGTAAATGTGATGAAGTGAATGGGAGTAAGCATGTGAAAGTCTGAATGGGTATGAATGGGGGTGCGATTGGGGATGTGATTTTGATGGAATGAATGGGAGTGTAAATGTGATGAAGTGAATGGGAGTAAGCATGTGAAAGTATGAATGGGTATGAATGGGGGAGCGATTGGGGATGTGATTTTGATGGAATGAATGGGAGTGTAAAAGGGATGAAGTGAATGGGAGTAAGCATGTGAAAGTATGAATGGGTATGAATGGGAGAGCGATTGGGGATGTGATTTTGATGGAATGAATGGGAGTGTAAATGTGATGAAGTGAATGGGAGTAAGCATGTGAAAGTCTGAATGGGTATGAATGGGGGTGCGATTGGGGATGTGATTTTGATGGAATGAATGGGAGTGTAAATGTGATGAAGTGAATGGGAGTAAGCATGTGAAAGTATGAATGGGTATGAATGGGGGAGCGATTGGGGATGTGATTTTGATGGAATGAATGGGAGTGTAAAAGGGATGAAGTGAATGGGAGTAAGCATGTGAAAGTATGAATGGGTATGAATGGGAGAGCGATTGGGGATGTGATTTTGATGGAATGAATGGGAGTGTAAATGTGATGAAGTGAATGGGAGTAAGCATGTGAAAGTCTGAATGGGTATGAATGGGGGTGCGATTGGGGGTGTGATTGTGATGGAATGAATGGGAGTGTAAATGTGATGAAGTGAATGGGAGTAAGCATGTGAAAGTCTGAATGGGTATGAATAGGGGTGCGATTGGGGGTGTGATTGTGATGGAATGAATTGGAGTGTAAATGTGATGAAGTGAATGGGAGTAAGCATGTGAAAGTCTGAATGGGTATGAATGGGGGTGCGATTGGGGGTGTGATTGTGATGGAATGAATTGGAGTGTAAATGTGATGAAGTGAATGGGAGTAAGCATGTGAAAGTCTGAATGGGTATGAATGGGGGTGCGATTGGGGGTGTGATTGTGATGGAATGAATTGGAGTGTAAATGTGATGAAGTGAATGGGAGTAAGCATGTGAAAGTCTGAATGGGTATGAATGGGGTGCGATTGGGGGTGTGATTGTGATGGAATTAATGGGAGTGTAAATGGGATGAATGAATGGGAGTAAGCATGTGAAAGTCTGAATGGGTATGAATGGAAGTGCGATTGGGGGTGTGATTGTGATGGAATGAATGGGAGTGTAAATGGGATGAAGTGAATGGGAGTAAGCATGTGAAAGTCTGAATGGGTATGAATGGGGGTGCGATTGGGGGTGTGATTGTGATGGAATGAATGGAAGTGTACATGGGATGAAGTGAATGGGAGTAAGCATGTGAAAGTCTGAATGGGTATGAATGGGGGTGCGATTGGGGGTGCGATTGTGATGGAATGAATGGGAGTGTACATGGGATGAAGTGAATGGGAGTAAGCATGTGAAAGTCTGAATGGGTATGAATGGGGGTGCGATTGGGGATGTGATTGTGATGGAATGAATGGGAGTGTAAATGGGATGAAGTGAATGGGAGTAAGCATGTGAAAGTCTGAATGGGTATGAATGGGGGTGCGATTGGGGGTGCGATTGTGATGGAATGAATGGGAGTGTACATGGGATGAAGTGAATGGGAGTAAGCATGTGAAAGTCTGAATGGGTATGAATGGGGGTGCGATTGGGGGTGTGATTGTGATGGAATGAATGGGAGTGTACATGCGATGAAGTGAATGGGAGTAAGCATGTGAAAGTATGAATGGGTATGAATGGGGGTGCGATTGGGGGTGTGATTGTGATGGAATGAATGGGAGTGTACATGGGATGAAGTGAATGGGAGTAAGCATGTGAAAGTCTGAATGGGTATGAATGGGGGTGCGATTGGGGATGTGATTGTGATGGAATGAATGGGAGTGTAAATGGGATGAAGTGAATGGGAGTAAGCATGTGAAAGTCTGAATGGGTATGAATGGGGGTGCGATTGGGGGTGTGATTGTGATGGAATGAATGGGAGTGTACATGGGATGAAGTGAATGGGAGTAAGCATGTGAAAGTCTGAATGGGTATGAATGGGGGTGCGATTGGGGGTGTGATTGTGATGGAATGAATGGGAGTGTAAATGGGATGAAGTGAATGGGAGTAAGCATGTGAAAGTCTGAATGGGTATGAATGGGGGTGCGATTGGGGGTGTGATTGTGATGGAATGAATGGGAGTGTAAATGGGATGAAGTGAATGGGAGTAAGCATGTGAAAGTCTGAATGGGTATGAATGGGGGTGCGATTGGGGGTGCGATTGTGATGGAATGAATGGAAGTGTACATGGGATGAAGTGAATGGGAGTAAGCATGTGAAAGTCTGAATGGGTATGAATGGGGGTGCGATTGGGGGTGTGATTGTGATGGAATGAATGGGAGTGTACATGGGATGAAGTGAATGAGAGTAAGCATGTCAAAGTGTGAATGGGTATGAATGGGGGTGTGATTGGGGGTGTGATTGTGATGGAATGAATGGAAGTGTACATGGGATGAAGTGAATGAGAGTAAGCATGTCAAAGTGTGAATGGGTATGAATGGGGGTGTGATTGGGGGTGCGATTGTGATGGAATGAATGGGAGTGTACATGGGATGAAGTGAATGAGAGTAAGCATGTCAAAGTGTGAATGGGTATGAATGGGGGTGCGATTGGGGGTGTGATTGTGATGGAATGAATGGAAGTGTACATGGGATGAAGTGAATGGGAGTAAGCATGTGAAAGTCTGAATGGGTATGAATGGGGGTGCGATTGGGGGTGTGATTGTGATGGAATGAATGGGAGTGTAAATGGGATGAAGTGAATGGGAGTAAGCATGTGAAAGTATGAATGGGTGTGAATGGGGGTGCGATTGGGGGTGTGATTGTGATGGAATGAATGGGAGTGTACATGGGATGAAGTGAATGGGAGTAAGCATGTGAAAGTCTGAATGGGTATGAATGGGGGTGCGATTGGGCATGTGATTGTGATGGAATGAATGGGAGTGTAAATGGGATGAAGTGAATGGGAGTAAGCATGTGAAAGTCTGAATGGGTATGAATGGGGGTGCGATTGGGGGTGTGATTGTGATGGAATGAATGGGAGTGTACATGGGATGAAGTGAATGGGAGTAAGCATGTGAAAGTCTGAATGGGTATGAATGGGGGTGCGATTGGGGATGTGATTGTGATGGAATGAATGGGAGTGTAAATGGGATGAAGTGAATGGGAGTAAGCATGTGAAAGTCTGAATGGGTATGAATGGGGGTGCGATTGGGGATGTGATTGTGATGGAATGAATGGGAGTGTAAAAGGGATGAAGTGAATGGGAGTAAGCATGTGAAAGTCTGAATGGGTATGAATGGGGTTGCGATTGGGGGTGTGATTGTGATGGAATGAATGGGAGTGTACATGGGATGAAGTGAATGGGAGTAAGCATGTGAAAGTCTGAATGGGTATGAATGGGGGTGCGATTGGGGATGTGATTGTGATGGAATGAATGGGAGTGTAAAAGGGATGAAGTGAATGGGAGTAAGCATGTGAAAGTATGAATGGGTATGAATGGGGGAGCGATTGGGGATGTGATTTTGATGGAATGAATGGGAGTGTAAAAGGGATGAAGTGAATGGGAGTAAGCATGTGAAAGTATGAATGGGTATGAATGGGAGAGCGATTGGGGATGTGATTTTGATGGAATGAATGGGAGTGTAAATGTGATGAAGTGAATGGGAGTAAGCATGTGAAAGTCTGAATGGGTATGAATGGGGGTGCGATTGGGGGTGTGATTGTGATGGAATGAATGGGAGTGTAAATGTGATGAAGTGAATGGGAGTAAGCATGTGAAAGTCTGAATGGGTATGAATAGGGGTGCGATTGGGGGTGTGATTGTGATGGAATGAATTGGAGTGTAAATGTGATGAAGTGAATGGGAGTAAGCATGTGAAAGTCTGAATGGGTATGAATGGGGGTGCGATTGGGGGTGTGATTGTGATGGAATGAATTGGAGTGTAAATGTGATGAAGTGAATGGGAGTAAGCATGTGAAAGTCTGAATGGGTATGAATGGGGGTGCGATTGGGGGTGTGATTGTGATGGAATGAATTGGAGTGTAAATGTGATGAAGTGAATGGGAGTAAGCATGTGAAAGTCTGAATGGGTATGAATGGGGTGCGATTGGGGGTGTGATTGTGATGGAATTAATGGGAGTGTAAATGGGATGAATGAATGGGAGTAAGCATGTGAAAGTCTGAATGGGTATGAATGGAAGTGCGATTGGGGGTGTGATTGTGATGGAATGAATGGGAGTGTAAATGGGATGAAGTGAATGGGAGTAAGCATGTGAAAGTCTGAATGGGTATGAATGGGGGTGCGATTGGGGGTGTGATTGTGATGGAATGAATGGAAGTGTACATGGGATGAAGTGAATGGGAGTAAGCATGTGAAAGTCTGAATGGGTATGAATGGGGGTGCGATTGGGGGTGCGATTGTGATGGAATGAATGGGAGTGTACATGGGATGAAGTGAATGGGAGTAAGCATGTGAAAGTATGAATGGGTATGAATGGGGGTGCGATTGGGGGTGTGATTGTGATGGAATGAATGGGAGTGTACATGGGATGAAGTGAATGGGAGTAAGCATGTGAAAGTCTGAATGGGTATGAATGGGGGTGCGATTGGGGATGTGATTGTGATGGAATGAATGGGAGTGTAAATGGGATGAAGTGAATGGGAGTAAGCATGTGAAAGTCTGAATGGGTATGAATGGGGGTGCGATTGGGGGTGTGATTGTGATGGAATGAATGGGAGTGTACATGCGATGAAGTGAATGGGAGTAAGCATGTGAAAGTCTGAATGGGTATGAATGGGGTTGCGATTGGGGTTGCGATTGTGATGGAATGAATGGAAGTGTACATGGGATGAAGTGAATGGGAGTAAGCATGTGAAAGTCTGAATGGGTATGAATGGGGGTGCGATTGGGGGTGTGATTGTGATGGAATGAATGGGAGTGTAAATGGGATGAAGTGAATGGGAGTAAGCATGTGAAAGTCTGAATGGGTATGAATGGGGGTGCGATTGGGGGTGTGATTGTGATGGAATGAATGGGAGTGTAAATGGGATGAAGTGAATGGGAGTAAGCATGTGAAAGTCTGAATGGGTATGAATGGGGGTGCGATTGGGGGTGCGATTGTGATGGAATGAATGGAAGTGTACATGGGATGAAGTGAATGGGAGTAAGCATGTGAAAGTCTGAATGGGTATGAATGGGGGTGCGATTGGGGGTGTGATTGTGATGGAATGAATGGGAGTGTACATGGGATGAAGTGAATGGGAGTAAGCATGTGAAAGTATGAATGGGTATGAATGGGGGTGCGATTGGGGGTGTGATTGTGATGGAATGAATGGGAGTGTACATGGGATGAAGTGAATGGGAGTAAGCATGTGAAAGTCTGAATGGGTATGAATGGGGGTGCGATTGGGCATGTGATTGTGATGGAATGAATGGGAGTGTAAATGGGATGAAGTGAATGGGAGTAAGCATGTGAAAGTCTGAATGGGTATGAATGGGGGTGCGATTGGGGGTGTGATTGTGATGGAATGAATGGGAGTGTACATGGGATGAAGTGAATGGGAGTAAGCATGTGAAAGTCTGAATGGGTATGAATGGGGGTGCGATTGGGGATGTGATTGTGATGGAATGAATGGGAGTGTAAATGGGATGAAGTGAATGGGAGTAAGCATGTGAAAGTCTGAATGGGTATGAATGGGGGAGCGATTGGGGATGTGATTTTGATGGAATGAATGGGAGTGTAAAAGGGATGAAGTGAATGGGAGTAAGCATGTGAAAGTATGAATGGGTATGAATGGGAGAGCGATTGGGGATGTGATTTTGATGGAATGAATGGGAGTGTAAATGTGATGAAGTGAATGGGAGTAAGCATGTGAAAGTCTGAATGGGTATGAATGGGGGTGCGATTGGGGGTGTGATTGTGATGGAATGAATGGGAGTGTAAATGTGATGAAGTGAATGGGAGTAAGCATGTGAAAGTCTGAATGGGTATGAATAGGGGTGCGATTGGGGGTGTGATTGTGATGGAATGAATTGGAGTGTAAATGTGATGAAGTGAATGGGAGTAAGCATGTGAAAGTCTGAATGGGTATGAATGGGGGTGCGATTGGGGGTGTGATTGTGATGGAATGAATTGGAGTGTAAATGTGATGAAGTGAATGGGAGTAAGCATGTGAAAGTCTGAATGGGTATGAATGGGGGTGCGATTGGGGGTGTGATTGTGATGGAATGAATTGGAGTGTAAATGTGATGAAGTGAATGGGAGTAAGCATGTGAAAGTCTGAATGGGTATGAATGGGGTGCGATTGGGGGTGTGATTGTGATGGAATTAATGGGAGTGTAAATGGGATGAATGAATGGGAGTAAGCATGTGAAAGTCTGAATGGGTATGAATGGGGGTGCGATTGTGATGGAATAAATGGGAGTGTAAATGGGATGAAGTGAATGGGAGTAAGCATGTGAAAGTCTGAATGGGTATGAATGGGGGTGCGATTGGGGGTGTGATTGTGATGGAATGAATGGGAGTGTAAATGGGATGAAGTGAATGGGAGTAAGCATGTGAAAGTCTGAATGGGTATGAATGGGGGTGCGATTGGGGGTGTGATTGTGATGGAATGAATGGGAGTGTAAATGGGATGAAGTGAATGGGAGTAAGCATGTGAAAGTCTGAATGGGTATGAATGGGGGTGCGATTGGGGGTGTGATTGTGATGGAATGAATGGGAGTGTAAATGGGGTGAAGTGAATGGGAGTAAGCATGTGAAAGTCTGAATGGGTATGAATGGGGGTGCGATTGGGGGTGTGATTGTGATGGAATGAATGGGAGTGTAAATGGGGTGAAGTGAATGGGAGTAAGCATGTGAAAGTCTGAATGGGTATGAATGGGGGTGCGATTGGGGGTGTGATTGTGATGGAATGAATGGGAGTGTAAATGGGATGAAGTGAATGGGAGTAAGCATGTGAAAGTCTGAATGGGTATGAATGGGTATGAATGGGGATGTGATTGTGATGGGTTGAATGGGAGTGTACATGGGATGAAGTGAATGGGAGTAAGCATGTGAAAGTCTGAATGGGTATGAATGGGGGTGCGATTGGGGGTGTGATTGCGATGGAATGAATGGGAGTGTAAATGGGATGAAGTGAATGGGAGTAAGCATGTGAAAGTCTGAATGGGTATGAATGGGTATGAATGGGGATGTGATTGTGATGGGTTGAATGGGAGTGTACATGGGATGAAGTGAATGGGAGTAAGCATGTGAAAGTCTGAATGGGTATGAATGGGTATGAATGGGGATGTGATTGTGATGGGTTGAATGGGAGTGTACATGGGATGAAGTGAATGGGAGTAAGCATGTGAAAGTCTGAATGGGTATGAATGGGGTGCGATTGGGGGTGTGATTGCGATGGAATGAATGGGAGTGTAAATGGGATGAAGTGAATGGGAGTAAGCATGTGAAAGTCTGAATGGGTATGAATGGGGGTGCGATTGGGGGTGTGATTGTGATGGAATGAATGGGAGTGTAAATGGGATGAAGTGAATGGGAGTAAGCATGTGAAAGTCAGAATGGGTATGAATGGGGTGCGATTGGGGGTGTGATTGTTATGGAATGAATGGGAGTGTAAATGGGATGAAGTGAATGGGAGTAAGCATGTGAAAGTCTGAATGGGTATGAATGGGGGTGCGATTGTGATGGAATAAATGGGAGTGTAAATGGGATGAAGTGAATAGGAGTAAGCATGTGAAAGTCTGAATGGGTATGAATGGGGGTGCGATTGGGGGTGTGATTGTGATGGAATGAATGGGAGTGTAAATGGGATGAAGTGAATGGGAGTAAGCATGTGAAAGTCTGAATGGGTATGAATGGGGGTGCGATTGGGGGTGTGATTGTGATGGAATGAATGGGAGTGTAAATGGGATGAAGTGAATGGGAGTAAGCATGTGAAAGTCTGAATGGGTATGAATGGGGGTGCGATTGGGGGTGCGATTGTGATGGAATGAATGGGAGTGTACATGGGATGAAGTGAATGGGAGTAAGCATGTGAAAGTATGAATGGGTATGAATGGGGGTGCGATTGGGGGTGTGATTGTGATGGAATGAATGGGAGTGTACATGGGATGAAGTGAATGGGAGTAAGCATGTGAAAGTCTGAATGGGTATGAATGGGGGTGCGATTGGGGATGTGATTGTGATGGAATGAATGGGAGTGTAAATGGGATGAAGTGAATGGGAGTAAGCATGTGAAAGTCTGAATGGGTATGAATGGGGGTGCGATTGGGGGTGTGATTGTGATGGAATGAATGGGAGTGTACATGCGATGAAGTGAATGGGAGTAAGCATGTGAAAGTCTGAATGGGTATGAATGGGGTTGCGATTGGGGTTGCGATTGTGATGGAATGAATGGAAGTGTACATGGGATGAAGTGAATGGGAGTAAGCATGTGAAAGTCTGAATGGGTATGAATGGGGGTGCGATTGGGGGTGTGATTGTGATGGAATGAATGGGAGTGTAAATGGGATGAAGTGAATGGGAGTAAGCATGTGAAAGTCTGAATGGGTATGAATGGGGGTGCGATTGGGGGTGTGATTGTGATGGAATGAATGGGAGTGTAAATGGGATGAAGTGAATGGGAGTAAGCATGTGAAAGTCTGAATGGGTATGAATGGGGGTGCGATTGGGGGTGCGATTGTGATGGAATGAATGGAAGTGTACATGGGATGAAGTGAATGGGAGTAAGCATGTGAAAGTCTGAATGGGTATGAATGGGGGTGCGATTGGGGGTGTGATTGTGATGGAATGAATGGGAGTGTACATGGGATGAAGTGAATGGGAGTAAGCATGTGAAAGTATGAATGGGTATGAATGGGGGTGCGATTGGGGGTGTGATTGTGATGGAATGAATGGGAGTGTACATGGGATGAAGTGAATGGGAGTAAGCATGTGAAAGTCTGAATGGGTATGAATGGGGGTGCGATTGGGCATGTGATTGTGATGGAATGAATGGGAGTGTAAATGGGATGAAGTGAATGGGAGTAAGCATGTGAAAGTCTGAATGGGTATGAATGGGGGTGCGATTGGGGGTGTGATTGTGATGGAATGAATGGGAGTGTACATGGGATGAAGTGAATGGGAGTAAGCATGTGAAAGTCTGAATGGGTATGAATGGGGGTGCGATTGGGGATGTGATTGTGATGGAATGAATGGGAGTGTAAATGGGATGAAGTGAATGGGAGTAAGCATGTGAAAGTATGAATGGGTATGAATGGGGGTGCGATTGGGGGTGTGATTGTGATGGAATGAATGGGAGTGTAAATGTGATGAAGTGAATGGGAGTAAGCATGTGAAAGTATGAATGGGTAAGAATGGGGGAGCGATTGGGGGTGTGATTGTGATGGAATGAATTGGAGTGTAAATGTGATGAAGTGAATGGGAGTAAGCATGTGAAAGTCTGAATGGGTATGAATGGGGGAGCGATTGGGGATGTGATTTTGATGGAATGAATGGGAGTGTAAATGTGATGAAGTGAATGGGAGTAAGCATGTGAAAGTCTGAATGGGTATGAATGGGGGTGCGATTGGGGATGTGATTTTGATGGAATGAATGGGAGTGTAAATGTGATGAAGTGAATGGGAGTAAGCATGTGAAAGTATGAATGGGTATGAATGGGGGTGCGATTGGGGATGTGATTGTGATGGAATGAATGGGAGTGTAAAAGGGATGAAGTGAATGGGAGTAAGCATGTGAAAGTATGAATGGGTATGAATGGGGGTGCGATTGGGGGTGTGATTGTGATGGAATGAATGGGAGTGTAAATGTGATGAAGTGAATGGGAGTAAGCATGTGAAAGTATGAATGGGTATGAATGGGGGAGCGATTGGGGATGTGATTTTGATGGAATGAATGGGAGTGTAAATGTGATGAAGTGAATGGGAGTAAGCATGTGAAAGTCTGAATGGGTATGAATGGGGGTGCGATTGGGGATGTGATTTTGATGGAATGAATGGGAGTGTAAATGTGATGAAGTGAATGGGAGTAAGCATGTGAAAGTATGAATGGGTATGAATGGGGGAGCGATTGGGGATGTGATTTTGATGGAATGAATGGGAGTGTAAAAGGGATGAAGTGAATGGGAGTAAGCATGTGAAAGTATGAATGGGTATGAATGGGAGAGCGATTGGGGATGTGATTTTGATGGAATGAATGGGAGTGTAAATGTGATGAAGTGAATGGGAGTAAGCATGTGAAAGTCTGAATGGGTATGAATGGGGGTGCGATTGGGGGTGTGATTGTGATGGAATGAATGGGAGTGTAAATGTGATGAAGTGAATGGGAGTAAGCATGTGAAAGTCTGAATGGGTATGAATAGGGGTGCGATTGGGGGTGTGATTGTGATGGAATGAATTGGAGTGTAAATGTGATGAAGTGAATGGGAGTAAGCATGTGAAAGTCTGAATGGGTATGAATGGGGGTGCGATTGGGGGTGTGATTGTGATGGAATGAATTGGAGTGTAAATGTGATGAAGTGAATGGGAGTAAGCATGTGAAAGTCTGAATGGGTATGAATGGGGGTGCGATTGGGGGTGTGATTGTGATGGAATGAATTGGAGTGTAAATGTGATGAAGTGAATGGGAGTAAGCATGTGAAAGTCTGAATGGGTATGAATGGGGTGCGATTGGGGGTGTGATTGTGATGGAATTAATGGGAGTGTAAATGGGATGAATGAATGGGAGTAAGCATGTGAAAGTCTGAATGGGTATGAATGGAAGTGCGATTGGGGGTGTGATTGTGATGGAATGAATGGGAGTGTAAATGGGATGAAGTGAATGGGAGTAAGCATGTGAAAGTCTGAATGGGTATGAATGGGGGTGCGATTGGGGGTGTGATTGTGATGGAATGAATGGGAGTGTAAATGGGATGAAGTGAATGGGAGTAAGCATGTGAAAGTCTGAATTGGTATGAATGGGGGTGCGATTGGGGGTGTGATTGTGATGGAATGAATGGGAGTGTAAATGGGATGAAGTGAATGGGAGTAAGCATGTGAAAGTCTGAATGGGTATGAATGGGGGTGCGATTGGGGGTGTGATTGTGATGGAATGAATGGGAGTGTAAATGGGATGAAGTGAATGGGAGTAAGCATGTGAAAGTCTGAATGGGTATGAATGGGGGTGCGATTGGGGGTGTGATTGTGATGGAATGAATGGGAGTGTAAATGGGATGAAGTGAATGGGAGTAAGCATGTAAAAGTCTGATTGGGTATGAATGGGGGTGCGATTGGGGGTGTGATTGTGATGGAATGAATGGGAGTGTAAATGTGTTGAAGCGAATAGGAGTAAGTATGTGAAAGTCTGAATGGGTATGAATGGGGGTGCGATTGTGATGGAATAAATGGGAGTGTAAATGGGATGAAGTGAATGGGAGTAAGCATGTGAATGTCTGAATGGGTATGAATCGGGGTGCGATTGGGGGTGTGATTGTGATGGAATGAATGGGAGTGTACATGGGATGAAGTGAATGGGAGTAAGCATGTGAAAGTCTGAATGGGTATGAATGGGGGTGCGATTGGGGGTGTGATTGTGATGGAATGAATGGGAGTGTAAATGGGATGAAGTGAATGGGAGTAAGCATGTGAAAGTCTGAATGGGTATGAATGGGTATGAATGGGGATGTGATTGTGATGGGTTGAATGGGAGTGTACATGGGATGAAGTGAATGGGAGTAAGCATGTGAAAGTCTGAATGGGTATGAATGGGGGTGCGATTGGGGGTGTGATTGTGATGGAATGAATGGGAGTGTAAATGGGATGAAGTGAATGGGAGTAAGCATGTGAAAGTCTGAATGGGTATGAATGGGTATGAATGGGGATGTGATTGTGATGGAATGAATGGGAGTGTAAATGGGATGAAGTGAAGGGGAGTAAGCATGTGAAAGTCTGAATGGGTATGAATGGGGGAGCGATTGGGGGTGTGATTGTGATGGAATGAATGGGAGTGTAAATGGGATGAAGTGAATGGGAGTAAGCATGTGAAAGTCTGAATGGGTATGAATGGGGGTGCGATTGGGGGTGTGATTGTGATGGAATGAATGGGAGTGTAAATGGGATGAAGTGAATGGGAGTAAGCATGTGAAAGTCAGAATGGGTATGAATGGGGGTGCGATTGGGGGTGTGATTGTTATGGAATGAATGGGAGTGTAAATGGGATGAAGTGAATGGGAGTAAGCATGTGAAAGTCTGAATGGGTATGAATGGGGGTGCGATTGTGATGGAATAAATGGGAGTGTAAATGGGATGAAGTGAATAGGAGTAAGCATGTGAAAGTCTGAATGGGTATGAATGGGGGTGCGATTGGGGGTGTGATTGTGATGGAATGAATGGGAGTGTAAATGGGATGAAGTGAATGGGAGTAAGCATGTGAAGGTCTGAATGGGTATGAATGGGGGTGCGATTGGGGGTGTGATTGTGATGGAATGAATGGGAGTGTAAATGGGATGAAGTGAATGGGAATAAGCATGTGAAAGTCTGAATGGGTATGAATGGGGGTGCGATTGGGGGTGTGATTGTGATGGAATGAATGGGAGTGTAAATGGGATGAAGTGAATGGGAGTAAGCATGTGAAAGTCTGAATGGGTATGAATGGGTATGAATGGGGATGTGATTGTGATGGGTTGAATGGGAGTGTACATGGGATGAAGTGAATAGGAGTAAGCATGTGAAAGTCTGAATGGGTATGAATGGGGGTGCGATTGGGGGTGTGATTGTGATGGAATGAATGGGAGTGTAAATGGGATGAAGTGAATGGGAGTAAGCATGTGAAAGTCTGAATGGGTATGAATGGGAGTGCGATTGGGGGTGTGATTGTGATGGAATGAATGGGAGTGTAAATGGGATGAAGTGAATGGGAGTAAGCATGTGAAAGTCTGAATGGGTATGAATGGGGGAGCGATTGGGGATGTGATTGTGATGGAATGAATGGGAGTGTACATGGGATGAAGTGAATAGGAGTAAGCATGTGAAAGTCTGAATGGGTATGAATGGGGGTGCGATTGTGATGGAATAAATGGGAGTGTACATGGGATGAAGTGAATAGGAGTAAGCATGTGAAAGTCTGAATGGGTATGAATGGGGGTGCGATTGTGATGGAATAAATGGGAGTGTACATGGGATGAAGTGAATAGGAGTAAGCATGTGAAAGTCTGAATGGGTATGAATGGGAGTGCGATTGGGGGTGTGATTGTGATGGAATGAATGGGAGTGTAAATGGGATGAAGTGAATGGGAGTAAGCATGTGAAAGTCTGAATGGGTATGAATGGGAGTGCGATTGGGGGTGTGATTGTGATGGAATGAATGGGAGTGTAAATGGGATGAAGTGAATGGGAGTAAGCATGTGAAAGTCTGAATGGGTATGAATGGGGGTACGATTTGGGGTGTGATTGTGATGGAATGAATGGGAGTGTAAATGTGTTGAAGTGAATAGGAGTAAGCATGTGAAAGTCTGAATGGGTATGAATGGGGATGTGATTGTGATGGAATGAATGGGAGTGTAAATGGGATGAAGTGAATGGGAGTAAGCATGTGAAAGTCTGAATGGGTATGAATGGGGGTGCGATTGTGATGGGATGAATGGGAGTGTAAATGGGATGAAGTGAATGGGAATAAGCATGTGAAAGTCTGAATGGGTATGAATGGGGGTGCGATTGGAGATGTGATTGTGATGGAATGAATGGGAGTGTAAATGGGATGAAGTGAATGGGAGTAAGCATGTGAAAGTCTGAATGGGTATGAATGGGGATGTGATTGTGATGGAATGAATGGGAGTGTAAATGGGATGAAGTGAATGGGAGTAAGCATGTGAAAGTCTGAATGGGTATGAATGGGGGTGCGATTGGAGATGTGATTGTGATGGGATGAATGGGAGTGTAAATGGGATGAAGTGAATAGGAGTAAGCATGTGAAAGTCTGAATGGGTATGAATGGGAGTGCGATTGGGGGTGTGATTGTGATGGAATGAATGGGAGTGTAAATGGGATGAAGTGAATGGGAGTAAGCATGTGAAAGTCTGAATGGGTATGAATGGGGGTACGATTTGGGGTGTGATTGTGATGGAATGAATGGGAGTGTAAATGTGTTGAAGTGAATAGGAGTAAGCATGTGAAAGTCTGAATGGGTATGAATGGGAGTGCGATTGGGGGTGTGATTGTGATGGAATGAATGGGAGTGTAAATGGGATGAAGTGAATGGGAGTAAGCATGTGAAAGTCTGAATGGGTATGAATGGGGGTGCGATTGGGGGTGTGATTGTGATGGAATGAATGGGAGTGTAAATGGGATGAAGTGAATGGGAGTAAGCATGTGAAAGTCTGAATGGGTATGAATGGGGGTGCGATTGGGGGTGTGATTGTGATGGAATGAATGGGAGTGTAAATGGGATGAAGTGAATGGGAGTAAGCATGTGAAAGTATGAATGGGTATGAATGGGGGTGCGATTGGGGGTGTGATTGTGATGGAATGAATGGGAGTGTAAATGGGATGAAGTGAATGGGAATAAGCATGTGAAAGTCTGAATGGGTATGAATGGGGGTGCGATTGGGGGTGTGATTGTGATGGAATGAATGGGAGTGTAAATGGGATGAAGTGAATGGGAATAAGCATGTGAAAGTCTGAATGGGTATGAATGGGGTTGCGATTGGGGGTGTGATTGTGATGGAATGAATGGGAGTGTAAATGGGATGAAGTGAATGGGAGTAAGCATGTGAAAGTCTGAATGGGTATGAATGGGGGTGCGATTGGGGGTGTGATTGTGATGGAATGAATGGGAGTGTACATGGGATGAAGTGAATGGGAGTAAGCATGTGAAAGTCTGAATGGGTATGAATGGGGGTGCGATTGGGGGTGTGATTGTGATGGAATGAATGGGAGTGTACATGGGATGAAGTGAATGGGAGTAAGCATGTGAAAGTCTGAATGGGTATGAATGGGGGTGCGATTGGGGGTGTGATTGTGATGGAATGAATGGGAGTGTACATGGGATGAAGTGAATGGGAGTAAGCATGTGAAAGTCTGAATGGGTATGAATGGGGGTGCGATTGGGGGTGTGATTGTGATGGAATGAATGGGAGTGTAAATGGGATGAAGTGAATGGGAATAAGCATGTGAAAGTCTGAATGGGTATGAATGGGGGTGCGATTGGGGATGTGATTGTGATGGAATGAATGGGAGTGTACATGGGATGAAGTGAATGGGAGTAAGCATGTGAAAGTCTGAATGGGTATGAATGGGGGTGCGATTGGGGGTGTGATTGTGATGGGATGAATGGGAGTGTACATGGGATGAAGTGAATGGGAGTAAGCATGTGAAAGTCTGAATGGGTATGAATGGGGGTGCGATTGGGGATATGATTGTGATGGGATGAATGGGAGTGTACATGGGATGAAGTGAATGGGAGTAAGCATGTGAAAGTCTGAATGGGTATGAATGGGGGTGCGATTGGGGGTGTGATTGTGATGGGATGAATGGGAGTGTACATGGGATGAAGTGAATGGGAGTAAGCATGTGAAAGTCTGAATGGGTATGAATGGGGGTGCGATTGGGGGTGTGATTGTGATGGAATGAATGGGAGTGTAAATGGGATGAAGTGAATGGGAGTAAGCATGTGAAAGTCTGAATGGGTATGAATGGGGGTGCGATTCGGGGTGTGATTGTGATGGAATGAATGGGAGTGTACATGGGATGAAGTGAATGGGAGTAAGCATGTGAAAGTCTGAATGGGTATGAATGGGGGTGCGATTGGGGGTGTGATTGTGATGGAATGAATGGGAGTGTACATGGGATGAAGTGAATGGGAGTAAGCATGTGAAAGTATGAATGGGTATGAATGGGGGTGCGATTGGGGGTGTGATTGTGATGGAATGAATGGGAGTGTAAATGGGATGAAGTGAATGGGAATAAGCATGTGAAAGTCTGAATGGGTATGAATGGGGTTGCGATTGGGGGTGTGATTGTGATGGAATGAATGGGAGTGTAAATGGGATGAAGTGAATGGGAGTAAGCATGTGAAAGTCTGAATGGGTATGAATGGGGTTGCGATTGGGGATGTGATTGTGATGGAATGAATGGGAGTGTAAATGGGATGAAGTGAATGGGAGTAAGCATGTGAAAGTCTGAATGGGTATGAATGGGGGTGCGATTGGAGATGTGATTGTGATGGAATGAATGGGAGTGTAAATGGGATGAAGTGAATGGGAGTAAGCATGTGAAAGTATGAATGGGTATGAATGGGGTTGCGATTGGGGGTGTGATTGTGATGGAATGAATGGGAGTGTACATGGGATGAAGTGAATGGGAGTAAGCATGTGAAAGTCTGAATGGGTATGAATGGGAGTGCGATTGGGGGTGTGATTGTGATGGAATGAATGGGAGTGTACATGGGATGAAGTGAATAGGAGTAAGCATGTGAAAGTCTGAATGGGTATGAATGGGAGTGCGATTGGGGGTGTGATTGTGATGGAATGAATGGGAGTGTACATGGGATGAAGTGAATGGGAGTAAGCATGTCAAAGTGTGAATGGGTATGAATGGGGTTGCGATTGGGGGTGTGATTGTGATGGAATGAATGGGAGTGTACATGGGATGAAGTGAATAGGAGTAAGCATGTGAAAGTCTGAATGGGTATGAATGGGAGTGCGATTGGGGGTGTGATTGTGATGGAATGAATGGGAGTGTACATGGGATGAAGTGAATGGGAGTAAGCATGTGAAAGTCTGAATGGGTATGAATGGGGTTGCGATTGGGGGTGTGATTGTGATGGAATGAATGGGAGTGTACATGGGATGAAGTGAATGGGAGTAAGCATGTCAAAGTGTGAATGGGTATGAATGGGGTTGCGATTGGGGGTGTGATTGTGATGGAATGAATGGGAGTGTACATGGGATGAAGTGAATGGGAGTAAGCATGTCAAAGTGTGAATGGGTATGAATGGGGGTGCGATTGGGGGTGTGATTGTGATGGAATGAATGGAAGTGTACATGGGATGAAGTGAATGGGAGTAAGCATGTGAAAGTCTGAATGGGTATGAATGGGGGTGCGATTGGGGGTGTGATTGTGATGGAATGAATGGGAGTGTACATGGGATGAAGTGAATGGGAGTAAGCATGTGAAAGTCTGAATGGGTATGAATGGGGGTACGATTTGGGGTGTGATTGTGATGGAATGAATGGGAGTGTAAATGTGTTGAAGTGAATAGGAGTAAGCATGTGAAAGTCTGAATGGGTATGAATGGGGGTGCGATTGGGGGTGTGATTGTGATGGAATGAATGGGAGTGTAAATAGGATGAAGTGAATGGGAGTAAGCATGTGAAAGTCTGAATGGGTATGAATGGGGATGTGATTGTGATGGGATGAATGGGAGTGTAAATGGGATGAAGTGAATGGGAGTAAGCATGTGAAAGTCTGAATGGGTATGAATGGGGGTGCGATTGGGGATGTGATTGTGATGGAATGAATGGGAGTGTACATGGGATGAAGTGAATGGGAGTAAGCATGTGAAAGTCTGAATGGGTATGAATGGGGGTACGATTTGGGGTGTGATTGTGATGGAATGAATGGGAGTGTAAATGTGTTGAAGTGAATAGGAGTAAGCATGTGAAAGTCTGAATGGGTATGAATGGGGGTGCGATTGGGGGTGTGATTGTGATGGAATGAATGGGAGTGTAAATGGGATGAAGTGAATGGGAGTAAGCATGTGAAAGTCTGAATGGGTATGAATGGCTGTGCGATTGGGGGTGTGATTGTGATGGAATGAATGGGAGTGTACATGGGATGAAGTGAATGGGAGTAAGCATGTGAAAGTCTGAATGGGTATGAATGGGGATGTGATTGTGATGGGATGAATGGGAGTGTAAATGGGATGAAGTGAATGGGAGTAAGCATGTGAAAGTCTGAATGGGTATGAATGGGGGTGCGATTGGGGATGTGATTGTGATGGAATGAATGGGAGTGTACATGGGATGAAGTGAATGGGAGTAAGCATGTGAAAGTCTGAATGGGTATGAATGGCTGTGCGATTGGGGGTGTGATTGTGATGGAATGAATGGGAGTGTAAATGGGATGAAGTGAATGGGAGTAAGCATGTGAAAGTCTGAATGGGTATGAATGGCTGTGCGATTGGGGGTGTGATTGTGATGGAATGAATGGGAGTGTACATGGGATGAAGTGAATGGGAGTAAGCATGTGAAAGTCTGAATGGGTATGAATGGGGGTGCGATTGGGGGTGTGATTGTGATGGAATGAATGGGAGTGTAAATGGGATGAAGTGAATGGGAGTAAGCATGTGAAAGTATGAATGGGTATGAATGGCTGTGCGATTGGGGGTGTGATTGTGATGGAATGAATGGGAGTGTACATGGGATGAAGTGAATGGGAGTAAGCATGTGAAAGTCTGAATGGGTATGAATGGCTGTGCGATTGGGGGTGTGATTGTGATGGAATGAATGGGAGTGTAAATGTGATGAAGTGAATGGGAGTAAGCATGTGAAAGTCTGAATGGGTATGAATGGGGGTGCGATTGGAGATGTGATTGTGATGGAATGAATGGGAGTGTACATGGGATGAAGTGAATGGGAGTAAGCATGTGAAAGTATGAATGGGTATGAATGGGGTTGCGATTGGGGGTGTGATTGTGATGGAATGAATGGGAGTGTACATGGGATGAAGTGAATGGGAGTAAGCATGTGAAAGTCTGAATGGGTATGAATGGGAGAGCGATTGGGGATGTGATTGTGATGGAATGAATGGGAGTGTAAATAGGATGAAGTGAATGGGAGTAAGCATGTGAAAGTCTGAATGGGTATGAATGGCTGTGCGATTGGGGGTGTGATTGTGATGGAATGAATGGGAGTGTACATGGGATGAAGTGAATGGGAGTAAGCATGTGAAAGTATGAATGGGTATGAATGGGGGTGCGATTGGGGGTGTGATTGTGATGGAATGAATGGGAGTGTAAATGGGATGAAGTGAAAGGGAGTAAGCATGTGAAAGTCTGAATGGGTATGAATGGGGATGTGATTGTGATGGAATGAATGGGAGTGTAAATGGGATGAAGTGAATGGGAGTAAGCATGTGAAAGTATGAATGGGTATGAATGGGGGTGCGATTGGGGGTGTGATTGTAATGGAATGAATGGGAGTGTACATGGGATGAAGTGAATGGGAGTAAGCATGTGAAAGTCTGAATGGGTATGAATGGGGGTGCGATTGGGGATGTGATTGTGATGGAATGAATGGGAGTGTACATGGGATGAAGTGAATGGGAGTAAGCATGTGAAAGTCTGAATGGGTATGAATGGCTGTGCGATTGGGGGTGTGATTGTGATGGAATGAATGGGAGTGTACATGGGATGAAGTGAATGGGAGTAAGCATGTGAAAGTCTGAATGGGTATGAATGGCTGTGCGATTGGGGGTGTGATTGTGATGGAATGAATGGGAGTGTACATGGGATGAAGTGAATGGGAGTAAGCATGTGAAAGTCTGAATGGGTATGAATGGGGTTGCGATTGGGGGTGTGATTGTGATGGAATGAATGGGAGTGTACATGGGATGAAGTGAATGGGAGTAAGCATGTGAAAGTCTGAATGGGTATGAATGGGGGTGCGATTGGGGGTGTGATTGTGATGGAATGAATGGGAGTGTAAATGGGATGAAGTGAATGGGAGTAAGCATGTCAAAGTGTGAATGGGTATGAATGGGGTTGCGATTGGGGGTGTGATTGTGATGGAATGAATGGGAGTGTAAATGGGATGAAGTGAATGGGAGTAAGCATGTGAAAGTCTGAATGGGTATGAATGGGGTTGCAATTGGGGGTGTGATTGTGATGGAATGAATGGGAGTGTACATGGGATGAAGTGAATGGGAGAAAGCATGTGAAAGTCTGAATGGGTATGAATGGGGGAGCGATTGGGGGTGTGATTGTGATGGAATGAATGGGAGTGTACATGGGATGAAGTGAATGGGAGTAAGCATGTGAAAGTCTGAATGGGTTTGAATGGGGGAGCGATTGGGGGTGTGATTGTGATGGAATGAATGGGAGCGTAAATGTGTTGAAGTGAATAGGAATAAGCATGTGAAAGTCTGAATGGGTATGAATGGTGGTGCGATTGGGGGTGTGATTGTGATGGAATGAATGGGAGTGTACATGGGATGAAGTGAATGGGAGTAAGCATGTGAAAGTCTGAATGGGTATGAATGGGGGTGCGATTGGGGGTGTGATTGTGATGGAATGAATGGGAGTGTACATGGGATGAAGTGAATGGGAGTAAGCATGTGAAAGTCTGAATGGGTATGAATGGGGGTGCGATTGGGGGTGTGATTGTGATGGAATGAATGGGAGTGTACATGGGATGAAGTGAATGGGAGTAAGCATGTGAAAGTCTGAATGGGTATGAATGGTGGTGCGATTGGGGGTGTGATTGTGATGGAATGAATTGGAGTGTAAATGTGATGAAGTGAATGGGAGTAAGCATGTGAAAGTCTGAATGGGTATGAATGGGGGTGCGATTGGGGGTGTGATTGTGATGGAATGAATGGGAGTGTAAATGGGATGAAGTGAATGGGAGTAAGCATGTGAAAGTCTGAATGGGTATGAATGGGGGTGCGATTGGGGGTGTGATTGTGATGGAATGAATGGGAGTGTAAATGGGATGAAGTGAATGGGAATAAGCATGTGAAAGTCTGAATGGGTATGAATGGGGGTGCGATTTGGGGTGTGATTGTGATGGAATGAATGGGAGTGTAAATGTTTTGAAGTGAATAGGAATAAGCATGTGAAAGTCTGAATGGGTATGAATGGGGGTGCGATTGGGGGTGTGATTGTGATGGAATGAATGGGAGTGTAAATGGGATGAAGTGAATGGGAGTAAGCATGTGAAAGTCTGAATGGGTATGAATGGGGGTGCGATTGGGGGTGTGATTGTGATGGAATGAATGGGAGTGTAAATGTTTTGAAGTGAATAGGAATAAGCATGTGAAAGTCTGAATGGGTATGAATGGGGGAGCGATTGGGGGTGTGATTGTGATGGAATGAATGGGAGTGTAAATGGGATGAAGTGAATGGGAGTAAGCATGTGAAAGTCTGAATGGGTATGAATGGGGGTGCGATTGGGGGTGTGATTGTGATGGCATGAATGGGAGTGTAAATGGGATGAAGTGAATGGGAGTAAGCATGTGAAAGTCTGAATGGGTATGAATGGGGGTGCGATTGGGGGTGTGATTGTGATGGAATGAATGGGAGTGTAAATGTGATGAAGTTAATGGGAATAAGCATGTGAAAGTCTGAATGGGTATGAATGGGGGTGCGATTGGGGGTGTGATTGTGATGGAATGAATGGGAGTGTAAATGTGATGAAGTTAATGGGAATAAGCATGTGAAAGTCTGAATGGGTATGAATGGGGGTGCGATTGGGGGTGTGATTGTGATGGAATGAATTGGAGTGTAAATGTGATCAAGTTAATGGGAATAAGCATGTGAAAGTCTGAATGGGTATGAATGGGGGTGCGATTGGGGGTGTGATTGTGATGGAATGAATGGGAGTGTAAATGGGATGAAGTGAATGGGAGTAAGCATGTAAAAGTCTGATTGGGTATGAATGGAAGTGCGATTGGGGGTGTGATTGTGATGGAATGAATGGGAGTCTAAATGTGATGAAGTGAATGGGAGTAAGCATGTGAAAGTCTGAATGGGTATGAATGGGGGTGCGATTGGGGGTGTGATTGTGATGGAATGAATGGGAGTGTAAATGGGATGAAGTGAAGGGGAGTAAGCATGTGAAAGTCTGAATGGGTATGAATGGGGGTGCGATTGGGGGTGTGATTGTGATGGAATGAATTGGAGTGTAAATGTGATGAAGTTAATGGGAATAAGCATGTGAAAGTCTGAATGGGTATGAATGGGGGTGCGATTGGGGGTGTGATTGTGATGGAATGAATGGGAGTGTAAATGGGATGAAGTGAATGGGAGTAAGCATGTGAAAGTCTGAATGGGTATGAATGGGGGTGCGATTGGGGGTGTGATTGTGATGGAATGAATGGGAGTGTAAATGGGATGAAGTGAATGGGAGTAAGCATGTGAAAGTCTGAATGGGTATGAATGGGGGTGCGATTGGGGATGTGATTGTGATGGAATGAATTGGAGTGTAAATGTGATGAAGTTAATGGGAATAAGCATGTGAAAGTCTGAATGGGTATGAATGGGGGTGCGATTGGGGGTGTGATTGTGATGGAATGAATGGGAGTGTAAATGGGATGAAGTGCATGGGAGTAAGTATGTGAAATTCTGAATGGGTATGAATGGGGGAGCGATTGGGGGTGTGATTGTGATGGAATGAATGGGAGTGTAAATGGGATGAAGTGAATGGGAGTAAGCATGTGAAAGTCTGAATGGGTATGAATGGGGGTGCGATTGGGGGTGTGATTGTGACGGAATGAATGGAAGTGTAAATGGGATGAAGTGAATGGGAGTAAGCATGTGAAAGTCTGAATGGGTATGAATGGGGGTGCGATTGGGGGTGTGATTGTGATGGAATGAATGGGAGTGTAAATGGGATGAAGTGAATGGGAGTAAGCATGTGAAAGTCTTAATGGGTATGAATGGGGGTGCGATTGGGGGTGTGATTGTGATGGAATGAATGGGAGTGTAAATGGGATGAAGTGAATGGGAGTAAGCATGTGAAAGTCTGAATGGGTATGAATGGGGGTGCGATTGGGGGTGTGATTGTGATGGAATGAATGGGAGTGTAAATGTTTTGAAGTGAATAGGAATAAGCATGTGAAAGTCTGAATGGGTATGAATGGGGGAGCGATTGGGGGTGTGATTGTGATGGAATGAATGGGAGTGTAAATGGGATGAAGTGAATGGGAGTAAGCATGTGAAAGTCTGAATGGGTATGAATGGGGGTGCGATTGGGGGTGTGATTGTGATGGCATGAATGGGAGTGTAAATGGGATGAAGTGAATGGGAGTAAGCATGTGAAAGTCTGAATGGGTATGAATGGGGGTGCGATTGGGGGTGTGATTGTGATGGAATGAATGGGAGTGTAAATGTGATGAAGTTAATGGGAATAAGCATGTGAAAGTCTGAATGGGTATGAATGGGGGGCGATTGGGGGTGTGATTGTGATGGAATGAATTGGAGTGTAAATGTGATCAAGTTAATGGGAATAAGCATGTGAAAGTCTGAATGGGTATGAATGGGGGTGCGATTGGGGGTGTGATTGTGATGGAATGAATGGGAGTGTAAATGGGATGAAGTGAATGGGAGTAAGCATGTAAAAGTCTGATTGGGTATGAATGGAAGTGCGATTGGGGGTGTGATTGTGATGGAATGAATGGGAGTCTAAATGTGATGAAGTGAATGGGAGTAAGCATGTGAAAGTCTGAATGGGTATGAATGGGGGTGCGATTGGGGGTGTGATTGTGATGGAATGAATGGGAGTGTAAATGGGATGAAGTGAAGGGGAGTAAGCATGTGAAAGTCTGAATGGGTATGAATGGGGGTGCGATTGGGGGTGTGATTGTGATGGAATGAATTGGAGTGTAAATGTGATGAAGTTAATGGGAATAAGCATGTGAAAGTCTGAATGGGTATGAATGGGGGTGCGATTGGGGGTGTGATTGTGATGGAATGAATGGGAGTGTAAATGGGATGAAGTGAATGGGAGTAAGCATGTGAAAGTCTGAATGGGTATGAATGGGGGTGCGATTGGGGATGTGATTGTGATGGAATGAATTGGAGTGTAAATGTGATGAAGTTAATGGGAATAAGCATGTGAAAGTCTGAATGGGTATGAATGGGGGTGCGATTGGGGGTGTGATTGTGATGGAATGAATGGGAGTGTAAATGGGATGAAGTGCATGGGAGTAAGCATGTGAAAGTCTGAATGGGTATGAATCGGGGTGCGATTGGGGGTGTGATTGTGACGGAATGAATGGAAGTGTAAATGGGATGAAGTGAATGGGAGTAAGCATGTGAAAGTCTGAATGGGTATGAATGGGGGTGCGATTGGGGGTGTGATTGTGATGGAATGAATGGGAGTGTAAATGGGATGAAGTGAATGGGAGTAAGCATGTGAAAGTCTTAATGGGTATGAATGGGGGTGCGATTGGGGGTGTGATTGTGATGGAATGAATGGGAGTGTAAATGGGATGAAGTGAATGGGAGTAAGCATGTGAAAGTCTTAATGGGTATGAATGGGGGTGCGATTGGGGGTGTGATTGTGATGGAATGAATGGGAGTGTAAATGGGATGAAGTGAATGGGAGTAAGCATGTGAAAGTCTGAATGGGTATGAATGGGGGTGCGATTGGGGGTGTGATTGTGATGGAATGAATGGAAGTGTAAATGGGATAAAGTGAATGGGAGTAAGCATGTGAAAGTCTGAATGGGTATGAATGGGGGTGCGATTGGGGGTGTGATTGTGATGGAATGAATGGGAGTGTAAATGTGATGAAGTGAATGGGAATAAGCATGTGAAAGTCTGAATGGGTATGAATTGGGGTGCGATTGGGGATGTGATTGTGATGGAATGAATTGGAGTGTAAATGTGATGAAGTTAATGGGAATAAGCATGTGAAAGTCTGAATGGGTATGAATGGGGGTGCGATTGGGGGTGTGATTGTGATGGAATGAATGGGAGTGTAAATGTGTTGAAGTGAATAGGAGTAAGCATGTGAAAGTCTGAATGGGTATGAATGGGGGAGCGATTGGGGGTGTGATTGTGATGGAATGAATGGGAGTGTAAATGTGATGAAGTTAATGGGAATAAGCATGTGAAAGTCTGAATGGGTAGGAATGGGGGTGCGATTGGGGGTGTGATTGTGATGGAATGAATGGGAGTGTAAATGGGATGAAGTGAATGGGAATAAGCATGTGAAAGTCTGAAAGGGTCTGAATGGGGGTGCGATTGGGGGTGTGATTGTGATGGAATGAATGGGAGTGTAAATGGGATGAAGTGAATGGGAGTAAGCATGTGAAAGTATGAATGGGTAGGAATGGGGGTGCGATTGGGGGTGTGATTGTGATGGAATGAATGGGAGTGTAAATGGGATGAAGTGAATGGGAATAAGCATGTGAAAGTCTGAAAGGGTATGAATGGGGGTGCGATTGGGGGTGTGATTGTGATGGAATGAATGGGATTGTGAATGGGATGAAGTGAATGGGAGTAAGCATGTGAAAGTCTGAATGGGTAGGAATGGGGGTGCGATTGGGGGTGTGATTGTGATGGAATGAATGGGAGTGTAAATGGGATGAAGTGAATGGGAATAAGCATGTGAAAGTCTGAATGGGTAGGAATGGGGGTGCGATTGGGGGTGTGATTGTGATGGAATGAATGGGAGTGTAAATGGGATGAAGTGAATGGGAGTAAGCATGTGAAAGTCTGAAAGGGTATGAATGGGGGTGCGATTGGGGGTGTGATTGTGATGGAATGAATGGGAGTGTAAATGGGATGAAGTGAATGGGAGTAAGCATGTGAAAGTCTGAATGGGTATGAATGGGGGAGCGATTGGGGATGTGATTGTGATGGAATGAATGGGAGTGTAAATGGGATGAAGTGAATGGGAGTAAGCATGTGAAAGTCTGAATGGGTATGAATGGGGGTGCGATTGGGGGTGTGATTGTGATGGAATGAATGGGAGTGTAAATGGGATGAAGTGAATGGGAATAAGTATGTGAAAGTGTGAATGGTATGAATGGGAGAGCGATTGGGGATGTGATTGTGATGGAATGAATGGGAGTGTAAATAGGATGAAGTGAATGGGAGTAAGCATGTGAAAGTCTGAATGGGTATGAATGGGGGAGCGATTGGGGGTGTGATTGTGATGGAATGAATGGGAGTGTAAATGTGATGAAGTGAATGGGAGTAAGCATGTGAAAGTCTGAATGGGTATGAATGGGGGAGCGATTGGGGGTGTGATTGTGATGGAATGAATGGGAGTGTAAATGTGATAAAGTGAATGGGAGTAAGCATGTGAAAGTCTGAATGGGTATGATTGGGGGTGCGATTGGGGGTGTGATTGTGATGGAATGAATGGGAGTGTAAATGTGATAAAGTGAATGGGAGTAAGCATGTGAAAGTCTGAAAGGGTATGAATGGGGGTGCGATTGGGGGTGTGATTGTGATGGAATGAATGGGATTGTGAATGGGATGAAGTGAATGGGAGTAAGCATGTGAAAGTCTGAATGGGTAGGAATGGGGGTGCGATTGGGGGTGTGATTGTGATGGAATGAATGGGAGTGTAAATGGGATGAAGTGAATGGGAATAAGCATGTGAAAGTCTGAATGGGTAGGAATGGGGGTGCGATTGGGGGTGTGATTGTGATGGAATGAATGGGAGTGTAAATGGGATGAAGTGAATGGGAGTAAGCATGTGAAAGTCTGAATGGGTATGAATGGGGGTGCGATTGGGGGTGTGATTGTGATGGAATGAATGGGAGTGTAAATGGGATGAAGTGAATGGGAGTAAGCATGTGAAAGTCTGAATGGGTATGAATGGGGGAGCGATTGGGGATGTGATTGTGATGGAATGAATGGGAGTGTAAATGGGATGAAGTGAATGGGAGTAAGCATGTGAAAGTCTGAATGGGTATGAATGGGGGAGCGATTGGGGGTGCGATTGTGATGGAATGAATGGGAGTGTAAATGTGATAAAGTGAATGGGAGTAAGCATGTGAAAGTCTGAATGGGTATTAATGGGGGTGCGATTGGGGGTGTGATTGTGATGGAATGAATGGGAGTGTAAATGGGATGAAGTGAATGGGAGTAAGCATGTGAAAGTCTGAATGGGTATGAATGGGGGTGCGATTTGGGGTGTGATTGTGATGGAATGAATGGGAGTGTAAATGTGTTGAAGTGAATAGGAGGAAGCATGTGAAAGTCTGAATGGGTATGAATGGGAGTGCGATTGGGGGTGTGATTGTGATGGAATGAATGGGAGTGTAAATGGGATGAAGTGAATGGGAATAAGCATGTGAAAGTCTGAATGGGTATGAATGGGGGTGCGATTGGGGGTGTGATTGTGATGGAATGAATGGGAGTGTAAATGGGATGAAGTGAACGGGAATAAGCATGTGAAAGTGTGAATGGGTATGAATGGGGGTGCGATTGGGGGTGTGATTGTGATGGAATAAATGGGAGTGTAAATGGGATGAAGTGAATGGGAGTAAGCATGTGAAAGTCTGAATGGGTATGAATCGGGGTGCGATTGGGGATGTGATTGTGATGGAATGAATGGGAGTGTAAATGGGATGAAGTGAATGGGAGTAAGCATGTGAAAGTGTGAATGGGTATGAATGGGGGTGCGATTGGGGGTGAGATTGTGATGGAATGAATGGGAGTGTAAATGGGATGAAGTGAATGGGAGTAAGCATGTAAAAGTCTGAATGGGTATGAATGGGGGTGCGATTGGGGGTGTGATTGTGATGGAATGAATGGGAGTGTAAATGGGATGAAGTGAATGGGAGTAAGCATGTGAAAGTCTGAATGGGTATGAATGGGGGTGCGATTGGGGGTGTGATTTTGGTGGAATGAATGGGAGTGGACATGGGATGAAGTGAATGGGAGTAAGCATGTGAAAGTCTGAATGGGTATGAATGGGGATGTGATTGTGATGGAATGAATGGGAGTGTAAATGGGATGAAGTGAATGGGAGTAAGCATGTGAAAGTGTGAATCGGTATGAATGGGGGTGAGATTGGGGGTGTGATTGTGATGGAATGAATGGGAGTGTAAGTGTGATGAAGTGAATGGGAGTAAGCATGTGAAAGTATGAATGGGTATGAATGGGGGTGCGATTGGGGGTGTGATTTTGGTGGAATAAATGGGAGTGTAAATGGGATGAAGTGAATGGGAGTAAGCATGTGAAAGTCTGAATGGGTATGAATGGGGGTGCGATTGGGGGTGTGATTTTGGTGGAATAAATGGGAGTGTAAATGGGATGAAGTGAATGGGAGTAAGCATGTGAAAGTCTGAATGGGTATGAATGGGGGTGCGATTGGGGGTGTGATTTTGGTGGAATGAATGGGAGTGGACATGGGATGAAGTGAATGGGAGTAAGCATGTGAAAGTCTAAATGGGTATGAATGGGGATGTGATTGTGATGGAATGAATGGGAGTGTAAATGGGATGAAGTGAATGGGAGTAAGCATGTGAAAGTCTGAATGGGTATGAATGGGGGTGCGATTGGGGGTGTGATTTTGGTGGAATAAATGGGAGTGTAAATGGGATGAAGTGAATGGGAGTAAGCATGTGAAAGTATGAATGGGTATGAATGGGGATGTGATTTTGATGGAATAAATGGGAGTGTAAATGGGATGAAGTGAAGGGGAGTAAGCATGTGAAAGTCTGAATGGGTATGAATGGGGGTGCGATTGTGATGGAATAAATGGGAGTGTAATTGGATGAACTGAATGGGAGTAAGCATGTGAAAGTCTGAATGGGTATGAATGGGGGTGCGATTTGGGGTGTGATTGTGATGGAATGAATGGGAGTGTAAATGGGATGAAGTGAATGGGAGTAAGCATGTGAAAGTATGAATGGGTATGAATGGGGATGTGATTTTGATGGAATAAATGGGAGTGTAAATGGGATGAAGTGAAGGGGAGTAAGCATGTGAAAGTCTGAATGGGTATGAATGGGGGTGCGATTGGGGGTGTGATTGTGATGGAATAAATGGGAGTGTAAATGGGATGAAGTGAATGGGAGTAAGCATGTGAAAGTATGAATGGGGATGAATGGGGATGTGATTGTGATGGAATGAATGGGAGTGTAAATGGGATGAAGTGAATGGGAGTAAGCATGTGAAAGTATGAATGGGTATGAATGGGGGTGCGATTGGGGATGTGATTGTGATGGAATAAATGGGAGTGTAAATGGGATGAAGTGAATGGGAGTAAGCATGTGAAAGTCTGAATGGGTATGAATGGGGGTGCGATTGGGGGTGTGATTGTGATGGAATGAATGGGAGTGTACATGGGATGAAGTGAATGGGAGTAAGCATGTGAAAGTATGAATGGGTATGAATGGGGGTGCGATTGGGGGTGTGATTTTGATGGAATGAATGGGAGTGTAAATGGGATGAAGTGAATGGGAATAAGCATGTGAAAGTATGAATGGGTATGAATGGGGGTGCGATTGGGGGTGTGATTGTGATGGAATGAATGGGAGTGTAAATGGGATGAAGTGAATGGGAGTAAGCATGTGAAAGTCTAAATGGGTATGAATGGGGTTGCGATTGGGGGTGTGATTGTGATGGAATGAATGGGAGTGTAAATGTGATGAAGTGAATGGGACTAGGCATGTAAAAATCTGAATGGGTATGAATGGGGGTGCGATTGGGGGTGTGATTGTGATGGAATGAATGGGAGTGTACATGGGATGAAGTGAATGGGAGTAAGCATGTGAAAGTATGAATGGGTATGAATGGGGGTGCGATTGGGGGTGTGATTGTGATGGAATGAATGGGAGTGTACATGGGATGAAGTTAATGGGAGTAAGCATGTGAAAGTATGAATGGGTATGAATGGGGGAGCAATTGGGGATGTGATTTTGATGGAATAAATGGGAGTGTAATTGGATGAACTGAATGGGAGTAAGCATGTGAAAGTCTGAATGGGGGTTCGATTGGGGGTGTGATTGTGATGGAATGAATGGGAGTGTAAATGGGATGAAGTGAATGGGAGTAAGCATGTGAAAGTCTGAATGGGTATGAATGGGGATGTGATTGTGATGGAATAAATGGGAGTGTAAATGTGATGAAGTGAATAGGTGCAAGTATGTGAAAGTCTGAATGGGTATGAATGGGGGTGCGATTGGGGGTGTGATTGTGATGGGATGAATGGGAGTGTAAATGTGATGAAGTGAATGGGAGTAAGCATGTGAAAGTCTGAATGGGTATGAATGGGGATGTGATTGTGATGGAATGAATGGGAGAGTAAATGGGATGAAGTGAATGGGAGTAAGCATGTGAAAGTATGAATGGGGATGAATGGGGGTGCGATTGGGGATGTGATTTTGATGGAATAAATGGGAGTGTAAATGGGATGAAGTGAAGGGGAGTAAGCATGTGAAAGTCTGAATGGGTATGAATGGGGGTGCGATTGGGGATGTGATTTTGATGGAATAAATGGGAGTGTAAATGGGATGAAGTGAAGGGGAGTAAGCATGTGAAAGTCTGAATGGGTATGAATGGGGGTGCGATTGGGGGTGTGATTTTGGTGGAATGAATGGGAGTGGACATGGGATGAAGTGAATGTGAGTAAGCATGTGAAAGTATGAATGGGTATGAATGGGGGTGCGATTGGGGGTGTGATTTTGGTGGAATAAATGGGAGTGTAAATGGGATGAAGTGAATGGGAGTAAGCATGTGAAAGTATGAATGGGTATGAATGGGGATGTGATTGTGATGGAATGAATGGGAGTGTAAATGTGTTGAAGTGAATAGGAGGAAGCATGTGAAAGTCTGAATGGGTATGAATGGGAGTGCGATTGGGGGTGTGATTGTGATGGAATGAATGGGAGTGTAAATGGGATGAAGTGAATGGGAGTAAGCATGTGAAAGTCTGAATGGGTATGAATGGGGGTGCGATTGGGGGTGTGATTGTGATGGAATGAATGGGAGTGTAAATGGGATGAAGTGAACGGGAATAAGCATGTGAAAGTGTGAATGGGTATGAATGGGGGTGCGATTGGGGGTGTGATTGTGATGGAATAAATGGGAGTGTAAATGGGATGAAGTGAATGGGAGTAAGCATGTGAAAGTCTGAATGGGTATGAATCGGGGTGCGATTGGGGATGTGATTGTGATGGAATGAATGGGAGTGTAAATGGGATGAAGTGAATGGTAGTAAGCATGTGAAAGTGCGAATGGGTATGAATGGGGGTGCGATTGGGGGTGTGATTGTGATGGAATAAATGGGAGTGTAAATGGGATGAAGTGAACGGGAATAAGCATGTGAAAGTCTGAATGGGTATGAATCGGGGTGCGATTGGGGATGTGATTTTGATGGAATGAATGGGAGTGTAAATGGGATGAAGTGAATGGGAGTAAGCATGTGAAAGTGTGAATGGGTATGAATGGGGGTGCGATTGGGGGTGAGATTGTGATGGAATGAATGGGAGTGTAAATGGGATGAAGTGAATGGGAATAAGCATGTGAAAGTGTGAATTGGTATGAATGGGGGTGCGATTGTGGATGTGATTGTGATGGAATGAATGGGAGTGTAAATGGGATGAAGTGAATGGGAGTAAGCATGTGAAAGTCTGAATGGGTATGAATGGGGATGTGATTGTGATGGAATGAATGGGAGTGTAAATGGGATGAAGTGAATGGGAGTAAGCATGTGAAAGTCTGAATGGGTATGAATGGGGATGTGATTGTGATGGAATGAATGGGAGTGTAAATGGGATGAAGTGAATGGGAGTAAGCATGTGAAAGTCTGAATGGGTATGAATGGGGGTGAGATTGGGGGTGTGATTGTGATGGAATGAATGGGAGTGTAAGTGTGATGAAGTGAATGGGAGTAAGCATGTGAAAGTATGAATGGGTATGAATGGGGGTGCGATTGGGGGTGTGATTTTGGTGGAATAAATGGGAGTGTAAATGGGATGAAGTGAATGGGAGTAAGCATGTGAAAGTCTGAATGGGTATGAATGGGGGTGCGATTGGGGGTGTGATTTTGGTGGAATAAATGGGAGTGTAAATGGGATGAAGTGAATGGGAGTAAGCATGTGAAAGTCTGAATGGGTATGAATGGGGGTGCGATTGGGGGTGTGATTTTGGTGGAATGAATGGGAGTGGACATGGGATGAAGTGAATGGGAGTAAGCATGTGAAAGTCTAAATGGGTATGAATGGGGATGTGATTGTGATGGAATGAATGGGAGTGTAAATGGGATGAAGTGAATGGGAGTAAGCATGTGAAAGTCTGAATGGGTATGAATGGGGGTGCGATTGGGGGTGTGATTTTGGTGGAATAAATGGGAGTGTAAATGGGATGAAGTGAATGGGAGTAAGCATGTGAAAGTATGAATGGGTATGAATGGGGGTGCGATTGGGGGTGTGATTTTGGTGGAATAAATGGGAGTGTAAATGGGATGAAGTGAATGGGAGTAAGCATGTGAAAGTATGAATGGGTATGAATGGGGATGTGATTTTGATGGAATAAATGGGAGTGTAAATGGGATGAAGTGAAGGGGAGTAAGCATGTGAAAGTCTGAATGGGTATGAATGGGGGTGCGATTGTGATGGAATAAATGGGAGTGTAATTGGATGAACTGAATGGGAGTAAGCATGTGAAAGTCTGAATGGGTATGAATGGGGGTGCGATTTGGGGTGTGATTGTGATGGAATGAATGGGAGTGTAAATGGGATGAAGTGAATGGGAGTAAGCATGTGAAAGTATGAATGGGTATGAATGGGGATGTGATTTTGATGGAATAAATGGGAGTGTAAATGGGATGAAGTGAAGGGGAGTAAGCATGTGAAAGTCTGAATGGGTATGAATGGGGGTGCGATTGGGGGTGTGATTGTGATGGAATAAATGGGAGTGTAAATGGGATGAAGTGAATGGGAGTAAGCATGTGAAAGTATGAATGGGGATGAATGGGGATGTGATTGTGATGGAATGAATGGGAGTGTAAATGGGATGAAGTGAATGGGAGTAAGCATGTGAAAGTATGAATGGGTATGAATGGGGGTGCGATTGGGGATGTGATTGTGATGGAATAAATGGGAGTGTAAATGGGATGAAGTGAATGGGAGTAAGCATGTGAAAGTCTGAATGGGTATGAATGGGGGTGCGATTGGGGGTGTGATTGTGATGGAATGAATGGGAGTGTACATGGGATGAAGTGAATGGGAGTAAGCATGTGAAAGTATGAATGGGTATGAATGGGGGTGCGATTGGGGGTGTGATTGTGATGGAATGAATGGGAGTGTAAATGGGATGAAGTGAATGGGAGTAAGCATGTGAAAGTCTAAATGGGTATGAATGGGGGTGCGATTGGGGGTGTGATTGTGATGGAATGAATGGGAGTGTACATGGGATGAAGTGAATGGGAGTAAGCATGTGAAAGTCTGAATGGGTATGAATGGGGGTGCGATTGGGGGTGTGATTGTGATGGAATGAATGGGAGTGTACATGGGATGAAGTGAATGGGAGTAAGCATGTGAAAGTATGAATGGGTATGAATGGGGGTGCGATTGGGGGTGTGATTGTGATGGAATGAATGGGAGTGTACATGGGATGAAGTTAATGGGAGTAAGCATGTGAAAGTATGAATGGGTATGAATGGGGGAGCAATTGGGGATGTGATTTTGATGGAATAAATGGGAGTGTAATTGGATGAACTGAATGGGAGTAAGCATGTGAAAGTCTGAATGGGGGTTCGATTGGGGGTGTGATTGTGATGGAATGAATGGGAGTGTAATTGGATGAAGTGAATGGGAGTAAGCATGTGAAAGTCTGAATGGGTATGAATGGGGTGCGATTGGGGGTGTGATTGTGATTCAATTAATGGGAGTGTAAATGGGATGAAGTGAATGGGAGTAAGCATGTGAAAGTCTGAATGGGTATGAATGGGGATGTGATTGTGATGGAATAAATGGGAGTGTAAATGTGATGAAGTGAATAGGTGCAAGTATGTGAAAGTCTGAATGGGTATGAATGGGGGTGCGATTGGGGGTGTGATTGTGATGGGATGAATGGGAGTGTAAATGTGATGAAGTGAATGGGAGTAAGCATGTGAAAGTCTGAATGGGTATGAATGGGGATGTGATTGTGATGGAATGAATGGGAGTGTAAATGGGATGAAGTGAATGGGAGTAAGCATGTGAAAGTATGAATGGGGATGAATGGGGGTGCGATTGGGGATGTGATTTTGATGGAATAAATGGGAGTGTAAATGGGATGAAGTGAAGGGGAGTAAGCATGTGAAAGTCTGAATGGGTATGAATGGGGGTGCGATTGGGGATGTGATTTTGATGGAATAAATGGGAGTGTAAATGGGATGAAGTGAAGGGGAGTAAGCATGTGAAAGTCTGAATGGGTATGAATGGGGGTGCGATTGGGGGTGTGATTTTGGTGGAATGAATGGGAGTGGACATGGGATGAAGTGAATGGGAGTAAGCATGTGAAAGTCTAAATGGGTATGAATGGGGATGTGATTGTGATGGAATGAATGGGAGTGTAAATGGGATGAAGTGAATAGGAGGAAGCATGTGAAAGTCTGAATGGGTATGAATGGGAGTGCGATTGGGGGTGTGATTGTGATGGAATGAATGGGAGTGTAAATGGGATGAAGTGAATGGGAGTAAGCATGTGAAAGTCTGAATGGGTATGAATGGGGGTGCGATTGGGGGTGTGATTGTGATGGAATGAATGGGAGTGTAAATGGGATGAAGTGAACGGGAATAAGCATGTGAAAGTGTGAATGGGTATGAATGGGGGTGCGATTGGGGGTGTGATTGTGATGGAATAAATGGGAGTGTAAATGGGATGAAGTGAATGGGAGTAAGCATGTGAAAGTGTGAATGGGTATGAATGGGGGTGCGATTGGGGGTGAGATTGTGATGGAATGAATGGGAGTGTAAATGGGATGAAGTGAATGGGAGTAAGCATGTGAAAGTGTGAATGGGTATGAATGGGGGTGCGATTGGGGGTGAGATTGTGATGGAATGAATGGGAGTGTAAATGGGATGAAGTGAATGGGAATAAGCATGTGAAAGTGTGAATTGGTATGAATGGGGGTGCGATTGTGGATGTGATTGTGATGGAATGAATGGGAGTGTAAATGGGATGAAGTGAATGTGAGTAAGCATGTGAAAGTTTGAATGGGTAAGAATGGGGGTGCGATTGGGGGTGTGATTTTGGTTGAATGAATGGGAGTGGACATGGGATGAAGTGAATGGGAGTAAGCATGTGAAAGTCTGAATGGGTATGAATGGGGATGTGATTGTGATGGAATGAATGGGAGTGTAAATGGGATGAAGTGAATGGGAGTAAGCATGTGAAAGTCTGAATGGGTATGAATGGGGGTGCGATTGGGGGTGTGATTTTGGTGGAATAAATGGGAGTGTAAATGGGATGAAGTGAATGGGAGTAAGCATGTGAAAGTATGAATGGGTATGAATGGGGGTGCGATTGGGGGTGTGATTTTGGTGGAATAAATGGGAGTGTAAATGGGATGAAGTGAATGGGAGTAAGCATGTGAAAGTATGAATGGGTATGAATGGGGGTGCGATTGGGGGTGTGATTTTGGTGGAATAAATGGGAGTGTAAATGGGATGAAGTGAATGGGAGTAAGCATGTGAAAGTATGAATGGGTATGAATGGGGATGTGATTTTGATGGAATAAATGGGAGTGTAAATGGGATGAAGTGAAGGGGAGTAAGCATGTGAAAGTCTGAATGGGTATGAATGGGGGTGCGATTGTGATGGAATAAATGGGAGTGTAATTGGATGAACTGAATGGGAGTAAGCATGTGAAAGTCTGAATGGGTATGAATGGGGGTGCGATTTGGGGTGTGATTGTGATGGAATGAATGGGAGTGTAAATGGGATGAAGTGAATGGGAGTAAGCATGTGAAAGTCTGAATGGGTATGAATGGGGGTGCGATTGGGGGTGTGATTGTGATGGAATAAATGGGAGTGTAAATGGGATGAAGTGAATGGGAGTAAGCATGTGAAAGTATGAATGGGTATGAATGGGGATGTGATTTTGATGGAATAAATGGGAGTGTAAATGGGATGAAGTGAAGGGGAGTAAGCATGTGAAAGTCTGAATGGGTATGAATGGGGGTGCGATTGGGGGTGTGATTGTGATGGAATGAATGGGAGTGTAAATGGGATGAAGTGAATGGGAGTAAGCATGTGAAAGTCTGAATGGGTATGAATGGGGGTGCGATTGGGGGTGTGATTGTGATGGAATAAATGGGAGTGTAAATGGGATGAAGTGAATGGGAGTAAGCATGTGAAAGTATGAATGGGGATGTGATTGTGATGGAATGAATGGGAGTGTAAATGGGATGAAGTGAATGGGAGTAAGCATGTGAAAGTCTGAATGGGTATGAATGGGGGTGCGATTGGGGGTGTGATTGTGATGGAATGAATGGGAGTGTACATGGGATGAAGTGAATGGGAGTAAGCATGTGAAAGTATGAATGGGTATGAATGGGGGTGCGATTGGGGGTGTGATTGTGATGGAATGAATGGGAGTGTAAATGGGATGAAGTGAATGGGAGTATGCATGTGAAAGTATGAATGGGTATGAATGGGGGTGCGATTGGGGATGTGATTGTGATGGAATAAATGGGAGTGTAAATGGGATGAAGTGAATGGGAGTAAGCATGTGAAAGTCTGAATGGGTATGAATGGGGGTGCGATTGGGGGTGTGATTGTGATGGAATGAATGGGAGTGTACATGGGATGAAGTGAATGGGAGTAAGCATGTGAAAGTATGAATGGGTATGAATGGGGGTGCGATTGGGGGTGTGATTGTGATGGAATGAATGGGAGTGTAAATGGGATGAAGTGAATGGGAGTAAGCATGTGAAAGTATGAATGGGTATGAATGGGGGTGCGATTGGGGGTGTGATTGTGATGGAATGAATGGGAGTGTACATGGGATGAAGTGAATGGGAGTAAGCATGTGAAAGTATGAATGGGTATGAATGGGGGTGCGATTGGGGGTGTGATTGTGATGGAATGAATGGGAGTGTAAATGGGATGAAGTGAAGGGGAGTAAGCATGTGAAAGTCTGAATGGGTATGAATGGGGGTGCGATTGGGGGTGTGATTTTGGTGGAATAAATGGGAGTGTAAATGGGATGAAGTGAATGGGAGTAAGCATGTGAAAGTATGAATGGGTATGAATGGGGATGTGATTGTGATGGAATGAATGGAAGTGTACATGGGATGAAGTGAATGGGAGTAAGCATGTGAAAGTATGAATGGGTATGAATGGGGGTGCGATTGGGGGTGTGATTGTGATGGAATGAATGGGAGTGTAAATGGGATGAAGTGAATGGGAGTAAGCATGTGAAAGTCTGAATGGGTATGAATGGGGGTGCGATTGGGGGTGTGATTTTGGTGGAATGAATGGGAGTGTAAATGGGATGAAGTGAATGGGAATAAGCATGTGAAAGTATGAATGGGTATGAATGGGGGTGCGATTTGGGGTGTGATTGTGATGGAATAAATGGGAGTGTAAATGGGATGAAGTGAAGGGGAGTAAGCATGTGAAAGTCTGAATGGGTATGAATGGGGGTGCGATTGGGGGTGTGATTGTGATGGAATGAATGGGAGTGTAAATGGGATGAAGTGAATGGGAGTAAGCATGTGAAAGTCTGAATGGGTATGAATGGGGGTGCGATTGGGGGTGTGATTGTGATGGAATGAATGGGAGTGTAAATGGGATGAAGTGAATGGGAGTAAGCATGTGAAAGTCTAAATGGGTATGAATGGGGGTGCGATTGGGGGTGTGATTGTGATGGAATGAATGGGAGTGTACATGGGATGAAGTGAATGGGAGTAAGCATGTGAAAGTATGAATGGGTATGAATGGGGGTGCGATTGGGGGTGTGATTGTGATGGAATGAATGGGAGTGTACATGGGATGAAGTTAATGGGAGTAAGCATGTGAAAGTATGAATGGGTATGAATGGGGGAGCAATTGGGGATGTGATTTTGATGGAATAAATGGGAGTGTAATTGGATGAACTGAATGGGAGTAAGCATGTGAAAGTCTGAATGGGTATGAATGGGGGTTCGATTGGGGGTGTGATTGTGATGGAATGAATGGGAGTGTAAATGGGATGAAGTGAATGGGAGTAAGCATGTGAAAGTCTGAATGGGTATGAATGGGGGTTCGATTGGGGGTGTGATTGTGATGGAATGAATGGGAGTGTAAATGTGATGAAGTGAATAGGTGCAAGTATGTGAAAGTCTGAATGGGTATGAATGGGGGTGCGATTGGGGGTGTGATTGTGATGGGATGAATGGGAGTGTAAATGTGATGAAGTGAATGGGAGTAAGCATGTGAAAGTCTGAATGGGTATGAATGGGGGTGCGATTGTGATGGAATAAATGGGAGTGTAAATGGGATGAAGTGAATGGGAGTAAGCATGTGAAAGTATGAATGGGTATGAATGGGGGTGCGATTGTGATGGGATGAATGGGAGTGTAAATGTGATGAAGTGAATGGGAGTAAGCATGTGAAAGTATGAATGGGGATGAATGGGGGTGCGATTGTGATGGAATGAATGGGAGTGTAAATGGGATGAAGTGAATGGGAGTAAGCATGTGAAAGTATGAATGGGTATGAATGGGGGTGCGATTGGGGATGTGATTTTGATGGAATAAATGGGAGTGTAAATGGGATGAAGTGAATGGGAGTAAGCATGTGAAAGTCTGAATGGGTATGAATGCGGGTGCGATTGTGATGGAATAAATGGGAGTGTAAATGGGATGAAGTGAATGGGAGTAAGCATGTGAAAGTATGAATGGGTATGAATGGGGGTGCGATTGGGGGTGTGATTTTGGTGGAATAAATGGGAGTGTAAATGGGATGAAGTGAAGGGGAGTAAGCATGTGAAAGTATGAATGGGTATGAATGGGGGTGCGATTGGGGATGTGATTTTGATGGAATAAATGGGAGTGTAAATGGGATGAAGTGAAGGGGAGTAAGCATGTGAAAGTCTGAATGGGTATGAATGGGGGTGCGATTGGGGGTGTGATTTTGGTGGAATGAATGGGAGTGGACATGGGATGAAGTGAATGGGAGTAAGCATGTGAAAGTCTAAATGGGTATGAATGGGGATGTGATTGTGATGGAATGAATGGGAGTGTAATTGGGATGAAGTGAATGTGAGTAAGCATGTGAAAGTCTGAATGGGTATGAATGGGGGTGCGATTGGGGGTGTGATTGTGATGGAATGAATGGGAGTGTAAATGGGATGAAGTGAATGGGAGTAAGCATGTGAAAGTATGAATGGGTATGAATGGGGGTGCGATTGGGGGTGTGATTGTGATGGAATGAATGGGAGTGTAAATGGGATGAAGTGAATGGGAGTAAGCATGTGAAAGTCTGAATGGGTATGAATGGGGGTGCGATTGGGGGTGTGATTTTGGTGGAATGAATGGGAGTGTAAATGGGATGAAGTGAATGGGAATAAGCATGTGAAAGTATGAATGGGTATGAATGGGGGTGCGATTTGGGGTGTGATTGTGATGGAATAAATGGGAGTGTAAATGGGATGAAGTGAAGGGGAGTAAGCATGTGAAAGTCTGAATGGGTATGAATGGGGGTGCGATTGGGGGTGTGATTGTGATGGAATAAATGGGAGTGTAAATGGGATGAAGTGAATGGGAGTAAGCATGTGAAAGTCTGAATGGGTATGAATGGGGGTGCGATTGGGGGTGTGATTGTGATGGAATGAATGGGAGTGTAAATGGGATGAAGTGAATGGGAGTAAGCATGTGAAAGTCTGAATGGGTATGAATGGGGGTGCGATTGGGGGTGTGATTGTGATGGAATGAATGGGAGTGTACATGGGATGAAGTGAATGGGAGTAAGCATGTGAAAGTATGAATGGGGATGAATGGGGGTGCGATTGGGGGTGTGATTGTGATGGAATGAATGGGAGTGTACATGGGATGAAGTTAATGGGAGTAAGCATGTGAAAGTCTGAATGGGTATGAATGGGGGTGCGATTGGGGGTGTGATTGTGATGGGATGAATGGGAGTGTACATGGGATGAAGTTAATGGGAGTAAGCATGTGAAAGTATGAATGGGTATGAATGGGGGTGCGATTGGGGGTGTGATTGTGATGGGATGAATGGGAGTGTAAATGTGATGAAGTGAATAGGTGCAAGTATGTGAAAGTCTGAATGGGTATGAATGGGGGTGCGATTGGGGGTGTGATTGTGATGGAATGAATGGGAGTGTACATGGGATGAAGTTAATGGGAGTAAGCATGTGAAAGTCTGAATGGGTATGAATGGGGGTGCGATTGGGGGTGTGATTGTGATGGGATGAATGGGAGTGTAAATTTGATGAAGTGAATAGGAGTAAGCATGTGAAAGTGTGAATGGGTATGAATGGGGGTGCGATTGGGGGTGTGATTGTGATGGGATGAATGGGAGTGTAAATGTGTTGAAGTGAATAGGAGTAAGCATGTGAAAGTGTGAATGGGTATGAATGGGGGTGCGATTGGGGGTGTGATTGTGATGGAATGAATGGGAGTGTAAATGGGATGAAGTGAATGGGAGTAAGCATGTGAAAGTCTGAATGGGTATGAATGGGGGTGCGATTGGGGGTGTGATTGTGATGGAATGAATGGGAGTGTAAATGTGTTGAAGTGAATAGGAGTAAGCATGTGAAAGTCTGAATGGGTATGAATAGCGGTGCGATTGGGGGTGTGATTGTGATGGAATGAATGGGAGTGTAAATGGGATGAAGTGAATGGGAGTAAGCATGTGAAAGTCTGAATGGGTATGAATGGGGGTGCGATTGGGGATGTGATTGTGATGGAATGAATGGGAGTGTAAATGGGATGAAGTGAATGGGAGTAAGCATGTGAAAGTCTGAATGGGTATGAATGGGGGTGCGATTGGGGATGTGATTGTGATGGAATGAATGGGAGTGTAAATGGGATGAAGTGAATGGGAGTAAGCATGTGAAAGTCTGAATGGGTAGGAATGGGGGTGCGATTGGGGGTGTGATTGTGATGGAATGAATGGGAGTGTAAATGTGATGAAGTGAATGGGAATAAGCATGTGAAAGTGTGAATGGGTACGAATGGGGGTGCGATTGGGGGTGTGATTTTGGTGGAATAAATGGGAGTGTAAATGGGATGAAGTGAATGGGAGTAAGCATGTGAAAGTATGAATGGGTATGAATGGGGGTGCGATTGGGGGTGTGATTGTGATGGAATGAATGGGAGTGTAAATGGGATGAAGTGAATGGGAGTAAGCATGTGAAAGTCTGAATGGGTATGAATGGGGGTGCGATTGGGGGTGTGATTGTGATGGAATGAATGGGAGTGTAAATGGGATGAAGTGAATGGGAGTAAGCATGTGAAAGTCTGAATGGGTATGAATGTGGGTGCGATTGGGGGTGTGATTGTGATGGAATGAATGGGAGTGTAAATGGGATGAAGTAAATGGGAGTAAGCATGTGAAAGTCTGAATGGGTATGAATGGGGGTGCGATTGGGGGTGCGATTGTGATGGAATGAATGGGAGTGTAAATGGGATGAAGTGAATAGGAGTAAGCATGTGAAAGTCTGAATGGGTATGAATGGGGGTGCGATTGGAGATGTGATTGTGATGGAATGAATGGGAGTGTAAATGGGATGAAGTGAATAGGAGTAAGCATGTGAAAGTCTGAATGGGTATGAATGGGGGTGCGATTGGGGGTGCGATTGTGATGGAATGAATGGGAGTGTAAATGGGATGAAGTGAATAGGAGTAAGCATGTGAAAGTCTGAATGGGTATGAATGGGGGTGCGATTGGGGGTGTGATTGTGATGGAATGAATGGGAGTGTAATGGGATGAAGTGAATGGGAGTAAGCATGTGAAAGTCTGAATGGGTATGAATGGGGGTGCGATTGGGGGTGTGATTGTGATGGAATGAATGGGAGTGTAAATGTGTTGAAGTGAATGGGAGTAAGCATGTGAAAGTCTGAATGGGTATGAATGGGGGTGCGATTGGGGGTGTGATTGTGATGGAATGAATGGGAGTGTACATGGGATGAAGTGAATGGGAGTAAGCATGTGAAAGTCTGAATGGGTATGAATGGGGGTGCGATTGGGGGTGTGATTGTGATGGAATGAATGGGAGTGTAAATGGGATGAAGTGAATAGGAGTAAGCATGTGAAAGTCTGAATGGGTATGAATGGGGGTGCGATTGGAGATGTGATTGTGATGGAATGAATGGGAGTGTAAATGGGATGAAGTGAATAGGAGTAAGCATGTGAAAGTCTGAATGGGTATGAATGGGGGTGCGATTGGGGGTGCGATTGTGATGGAATGAATGGGAGTGTAAATGGGATGAAGTGAATGGGAGTAAGCATGTGAAAGTCTGAATGGGTATGAATGGGGGTGCGATTGGGGGTGTGATTGTGATGGAATGAATGGGAGTGTAAATGGGATGAAGTGAATGGGAGTAAGCATGTGAAAGTCTGAATGGGTATGAATGGGGGTGCGATTGGGGGTGTGATTGTGATGGAATGAATGGGAGTGTACATGGGATGAAGTGAATGGGAGTAAGCATGTGAAAGTCTGAATGGGTATGAATGGGGGTGCGATTGGGGGTGTGATTGTGATGGAATGAATGGGAGTGTACATGGGATGAAGTGAATGGGAGTAAGCATGTGAAAGTCTGAATGGGTATGAATGGGGGTGCGATTGGGGGTGTGATTGTGATGGAATGAATGGGAGTGTAAATGGGATGAAGTGAATGGGAGTAAGCATGTGAAAGTCTGAATGGGTATGAATGGGGGTGCGATTGGGGGTGTGATTGTGATGGAATGAATGGGAGTGTAAATGGAATGAAGTGAATGGGAGTAAGCATGTGAAAGTCTGAATGGGTATGAATGTGGGTGCGATTGGGGGTGTGATTGTGATGGAATGAATGGGAGTGTAAATGTGATAAAGTGAATGGGAGTAAGCATGTGAAAGTCTGAATGGGTATGAATGGGGGTGCGATTTGGGGTGTGATTGTGATGGAATGAATGGGAGTGTAAATGGGATGAAGTGAATGGGAGTAAGCATGTGAAAGTCTGAATGGGTATGAATGGGGGTGCGATTGGGGGTGCGATTGTGATGGAATGAATGGGAGTGTAAATGGGATGAAGTGAATGGGAGTAAGCATGTGAAAGTCTGAATGGGTATGAATGGGGGTGCGATTGGGGGTGTGATTGTGATGGAATGAATGGGAGTGTACATGGGATGAAGTGAATGGGAGTAAGCATGTGAAAGTCTGAATGGGTATGAATGGGGTGCGATTGGGGGTGTGATTGTGATGGAATTAATGGGAGTGTAAATGGGATGAAGTGAATAGGAGTAAGCATGTGAAAGTCTGAATGGGTATGAATGGGGGAGCGATTGGAGATGTGATTGTGATGGAATGAATGGGAGTGTAAATGGGATGAAGTGAATGGGAGTAAGCATGTGAAAGTCTGAATGGGTATGAATGGGTGTGCGATTGGGGGTGTGATTGTGATGGAATGAATGGGAGTGTAAATGGGATGAAGTGAATGGGAGTAAGCATGTGAAAGTCTGAATGGGTATGAATGGGGGTGCGATTGGGGGTGCGATTGTGATGGAATGAATGGGAGTGTAAATGGGATGAAGTGAATGGGAGTAAGCATGTGAAAGTCTGAATGGGTATGAATGGGGGTGCGATTGGGGGTGTGATTGTGATGGAATGAATGGGAGTGTAAATGGGATGAAGTGAATGGGAGTAAGCATGTCAAAGTGTGAATGGGTATGAATGGGGGTGCGATTGGGGGTGTGATTGTGATGGAATTAATGGGAGTGTACATGGGATGAAGTGAATGGGAGTAAGCATGTGAAAGTATGAATGGGGATGAATGGGGGTGCGATTGGGGGTGTGATTGTGATGGAATGAATGGGAGTGTACATGGGATGAAGTTAATGGGAGTAAGCATGTGAAAGTCTGAATGGGTATGAATGGGGGTGCGATTGGGGGTGTGATTGTGATGGGATGAATGGGAGTGTACATGGGATGAAGTTAATGGGAGTAAGCATGTGAAAGTATGAATGGGTATGAATGGGGGTGCGATTGGAGATGTGATTGTGATGGAATGAATGGGAGTGTAAATGGGATGAAGTGAATGGGAATAAGCATGTGAAAGTCTGAATGGGTATGAATGGGGGTGCGATTGGAGATGTGATTGTGATGGAATGAATGGGAGTGTAAATGGGATGAAGTGAATGGGAGTAAGCATGTGAAAGTCTGAATGGGTATGAATGGGGGTGCGATTGGGGGTGTGATTGTGATGGAATGAATGGGAGTGTAAATGGGATGAAGTGAATGGGAGTAAGCATGTGAAAGTCTGAATGGGTATGAATGGGGGTGCGATTGGGGGTGCGATTGTGATGGAATGAATGGGAGTGTAAATGGGATGAAGTGAATGGGAGTAAGCATGTGAAAGTCTGAATGGGTATGAATGGGGGTGCGATTGGGGGTGTGATTGTGATGGAATGAATGGGAGTGTAAATGGGATGAAGTGAATGGGAGTAAGCATGTGAAAGTCTGAATGGGTATGAATGGGGGTGCGATTGGGGGTGTGATTGTGATGGAATGAATGGGAGTGTACATGTGTTGAAGTGAATGGGAGTAAGCATGTGAAAGTCTGAATGGGTATGAATGTGGGTGCGATTGGGGGTGCGATTGTGATGGAATGAATGGGAGTGTAAATGGGATGAAGTGAATGGGAGTAAGCATGTGAAAGTCTGAATGGGTATGAATGGGGGTGCGATTGGAGATGTGATTGTGATGGAATGAATGGGAGTGTAAATGGGATGAAGTGAATGGGAGTAAGCATGTGAAGGTCTGAATGGGTAAGAATGGGGGAGCGATTGGGGGTGTGATTGTGATGGAATGAATGGGAGTGTAAATGGGATGAAGTGAATAGGAGTAAGCATGTGAAAGTCTGAATGGGTATGAATGGGGGTGCGATTGGAGATGTGATTGTGATGGAATGAATGGGAGTGTAAATGGGATGAAGTGAATGGGAGTAAGCATGTGAAAGTCTGAATGGGTATGAATGGGGGTGCGATTGGGGGTGCGATTGTGATGGAATGAATGGGAGTGTAAATGGGATGAAGTGAATGGGAGTAAGCATGTGAAAGTCTGAATGGGTATGAATGGGGGTGCGATTGGAGATGTGATTGTGATGGAATGAATGGGAGTGTAAATGGGATGAAGTGAATGGGAGTAAGCATGTGAAGGTCTGAATGGGTAAGAATGGGGGAGCGATTGGGGGTGTGATTGTGATGGAATGAATGGGAGTGTAAATGGGATGAAGTGAATGGGAGTAAGCATGTGAAAGTCTGAATGGGTATGAATGGGGGAGCGATTGGGGGTGTGATTGTGATGGAATGAATGGGAGTGTAAATGTGATGAAGTTAATGGGAATAAGCATGTGAAAGTCTGAATGGGTATGAATGGGGGTGCGATTGGGGGTGTGATTGTTATGGAATGAATGGGAGTGTAAATGGGATGAAGTGAATGGGAGTAAGCATGTCAAAGTGTGAATGGGTATGAATGGGGGTGCGATTGGGGGTGTGATTGTGATGGAATTAATGGGAGTGTAAATGGGATGAAGTGAATGGGAGTAAGCATGTGAAAGTCTGAATGGGTATGAATGTGGGTGCGATTGGGGGTGCGATTGTGATGGAATGAATGGGAGTGTAAATGGGATGAAGTGAATGGGAGTAAGCATGTGAAAGTCTGAATGGGTATGAATGGGGGTGCGATTGGGGGTGTGATTGTGATGGAATGAATGGGAGTGTAAATGGGATGAAGTGAATGGGAGTAAGCATGTGAAAGTCTGAATGGGTATGAATGGGGGTGCGATTGGAGATGTGATTGTGATGGAATGAATGGGAGTGTAAATGGGATGAAGTGAATGGGAGTAAGCATGTGAAAGTCTGAATGGGTATGAATGGGGGTGCGATTGGGGGTGTGATTGTGATGGAATGAATGGGAGTGTAAATGGGATGAAGTGAATGGGAGTAAGCATGTGAAAGTCTGAATGGGTATGAATGGGGGTGCGATTGGGGGTGTGATTGTGATGGAATGAATGGGAGTGTAAATGGGATGAAGTGAATGGGAGTAAGCATGTGAAAGTCTGAATGGGTATGAAAGGGGGTGCGATTGGGGGTGTGATTGTTATGGAATGAATGGGAGTGTAAATGGGATGAAGTGAATGGGAGTAAGCATGTGAAAGTCTGAATGGGTATGAATGGGGGTGCGATTGGGGGTGTGATTGTGATGGAATGAATGGGAGTGTAAATGGGATGAAGTGAATGGGAGTAAGCATGTGAAAGTCTGAATGGGTATGAATGGGGGTGCGATTGGAGATGTGATTGTGATGGAATGAATGGGAGTGTAAATGGGATGAAGTGAATGGGAGTAAGCATGTGAAAGTCTGAATGGGTATGAATGGGGGTGCGATTGGGGGTGTGATTGTGATGGAATGAATGGGAGTGTAAATGGGATGAAGTGAATGGGAGTAAGCATGTGAAAGTCTGAATGGGTATGAATGTGGGTGCGATTGGGGGTGCGATTGTGATGGAATGAATGGGAGTGTAAATGGGATGAAGTGAATGGGAGTAAGCATGTGAAAGTCTGAATGGGTATGAATGGGGGTGCGATCGGAGATGTGATTGTGATGGAATGAATGGGAGTGTAAATGGGATGAAGTGAATGGGAGTAAGCATGTGAAAGTCTGAATGGGTATGAATGGGGGTGCGATTGGGGGTGCGATTGTGATGGAATGAATGGGAGTGTAAATGGGATGAAGTGAATGGGAGTAAGCATGTGAAAGTCTGAATGGGTATGAATGGGGGAGCGATTGGGGGTGTGATTGTGATGGAATGAATGGGAGTGTAAATGTGATGAAGTTAATGGGAATAAGCATGTCAAAGTGTGAATGGGTATGAATGGGGGTGCGATTGGGGGTGTGATTGTGATGGAATGAATGGGAGTGTAAATGTGATGAAGTTAATGGGAATAAGCATGTCAAAGTCTGAATGGGTATGAATGGGGGAGCGATTGGGGGTGCGATTGTGATGGAATGAATGGGAGTGTAAATGGGATGAAGTGAATGGGAGTAAGCATGTGAAAGTCTGAATGGGTATGAATGGGGGTGCGATTGGGGGTGTGATTGTGATGGAATGAATGGGAGTGTAAATGGGATGAAGTGAATGGGAGTAAGCATGTGAAGGTCTGAATGGGTATGAATGTGGGTGCGATTGGGGGTGCGATTGTGATGGAATGAATGGGAGTGTAAATGGGATGAAGTGAATGGGAGTAAGCATGTGAAAGTCTGAATGGGTATGAATGGGGGTGCGATTGGAGATGTGATTGTGATGGAATGAATGGGAGTGTAAATGGGATGAAGTGAATGGGAGTAAGCATGTGAAAGTCTGAATGGGTATGAATGGGGGTGCGATTGGGGGTGCGATTGTGATGGAATGAATGGGAGTGTAAATGGGATGAAGTGAATGGGAGTAAGCATGTGAAAGTCTGAATGGGTATGAATGGGGGAGCGATTGGGGGTGTGATTGTGATGGAATGAATGGGAGTGTAAATGTGATGAAGTTAATGGGAATAAGCATGTGAAAGTCTGAATGGGTATGAATGGGGGTGCGATTGGGGGTGTGATTGTTATGGAATGAATGGGAGTGTAAATGGGATGAAGTGAATGGGAGTAAGCATGTCAAAGTGTGAATGGGTATGAATGGGGGTGCGATTGGGGGTGTGATTGTGATGGAATTAATGGGAGTGTACATGGGATGAAGTGAATGGGAGTAAGCATGTGAAAGTATGAATGGGGATGAATGGGGGTGCGATTGGGGGTGTGATTGTGATGGAATGAATGGGAGTGTACATGGGATGAAGTTAATGGGAGTAAGCATGTGAAAGTCTGAATGGGTATGAATGGGGGTGCGATTGGGGGTGTGATTGTGATGGGATGAATGGGAGTGTACATGGGATGAAGTTAATGGGAGTAAGCATGTGAAAGTATGAATGGGTATGAATGGGGGTGCGATTGGAGATGTGATTGTGATGGAATGAATGGGAGTGTAAATGGGATGAAGTGAATGGGAGTAAGCATGTGAAAGTGTGAATGGGTATGAATGGGGGTGCGATTGGGGGTGTGATTGTGATGGAATTAATGGGAGTGTACATGGGATGAAGTGAATGGGAGTAAGCATGTGAAAGTATGAATGGGGATGAATGGGGGTGCGATTGGGGGTGTGATTGTGATGGAATGAATGGGAGTGTACATGGGATGAAGTTAATGGGAGTAAGCATGTGAAAGTCTGAATGGGTATGAATGGGGGTGCGATTGGGGGTGTGATTGTGATGGGATGAATGGGAGTGTACATGGGATGAAGTTAATGGGAGTAAGCATGTGAAAGTATGAATGGGTATGAATGGGGGTGCGATTGGAGATGTGATTGTGATGGAATGAATGGGAGTGTAAATGGGATGAAGTGAATGGGAGTAAGCATGTGAAAGTGTGAATGGGTATGAATGGGGGTGCGATTGGGGATGTGATTGTGATGGAATGAATGGGAGTGTAAATGGGATGAAGTGAATGGGAATAAGCATGTGAAAGTGTGAATGGGTATGAATGGGGGTGCGATTGGGGATTTGATTGTGATGGAATGAATGGGAGTGTAAATGGGATGAAGTGAATGGGAGTAAGCATGTGAAAGTCTGAATGGGTATGAATGGGGGTGCGATTGGGGGTGTGATTGTGATGGGATGAATGGGAGTGTAAATGTGATGAAGTGAATAGGTGCAAGTATGTGAAAGTCTGAAAGGGTATGAATGGGGGTGCGATTGGGGGTGTGATTGTGATGGAATGAATGGGAGTGTACATGGGATGAAGTTAATGGGAGTAAGCATGTGAAAGTCTGAATGGGTATGAATGGGGGTGCGATTGGGGGTGTGATTGTGATGGGATGAATGGGAGTGTAGATGTGATGAAGTGAATAGGAGTAAGCATGTGAAAGTCTGAATGGGTATGAATAGGGGTGCGATTGGGGGTGTGATTGTGATGGAATGAATGGGAGTGTAAATGTGTTGAAGTGAATAGGAGTAAGCATGTGAAAGTCTGAATGGGTATGAATAGGGGTGCGATTGGGGGTGTGATTGTGATGGAATGAATGGGAGTGTAAATGGGATGAAGTGAATGGGAGTAAGCATGTGAAAGTCTGAATGGGTATGAATGGGGGTGCGATTGGGGGTGTGATTGTGATGGAATGAATGGGAGTGTAATGGGATGAAGTGAATGGGAGTAAGCATGTGAAAGTGTGAATGGGTATGAATGGGGGTGTGATTGGGGGTGTGATTGTGATGGAATGAATGGGAGTGTAAATGTGATGAAGTGAATGGGAATAAGCATGTGAAAGTGTGAATGGGTATGAATGGGGGTGCGATTGGGGGTGTGATTGTGATGGGATGAATGGGAGTGTAAATGTGTTGAAGTGAATAGGAGTAAGCATGTGAAAGTGTGAATGGGTATGAATGGGGGTGCGATTGGGGGTGTGATTTTGGTGGAATAAATGGGAGTGTAAATGGGATGAAGTGAATGGGAGTAAGCATGTGAAAGTATGAATGGGTATGAATGGGGGTGCGATTGGGGGTGTGATTTTGGTGGAATAAATGGGAGTGTAAATGGGATGAAGTGAATGGGAGTAAGCATGTGAAAGTATGAATGGGTATGAATGGGGATGTGATTGTGATGGAATTAATGGGAGTGTAAATGGGATGAAGTGAATGGGAGTAAGCATGTGAAAGTATGAATGGGTATGAATGGGGATGTGATTGTGATGGAATGAATGGGAGTGTAAATGGGATGAAGTGAATGGGAGTAAGCATGTGAAAGTATGAATGGGTATGAATGGGGGTGCGATTGGGGGTGTGATTTTGGTGGAATAAATGGGAGTGTAAATGGGATGAAGTGAATGGGAGTAAGCATGTGAAAGTATGAATGGGTATGAATGGGGATGTGATTGTGATGGAATTAATGGGAGTGTAAATGGGATGAAGTGAATGGGAGTAAGCATGTGAAAGTATGAATGGGTATGAATGGGGATGTGATTGTGATGGAATGAATGGGAGTGTAAATGGGAAGAAGTGAATGGGAGTAAGCATGTCAAAGTGTGAATGGGTATGAATGGGGGTGCGATTGGGGGTGCGATTGTGATGGAATGAATGGGAGTGTAAATGTGATGAAGTGAATGGGAGTAAGCATGTGAAAGTCTGAATGGGTATGAATGGAGGTGCGATTGGGGGTATGATTGTGATGGAATGAATGGGAGTGTAAATGGGATGAAGTGAAAGGGAGTAAGCATGTGAAAGTCTGAATGGGTATGAATGGGGGTGCGATTGGGGGTGTGATTGTGATGGAATGAATGGGAGTGTAAATGGGATGAAGTGAATGGGAGTAAGCATGTGAAAGTCTGAATGGGTATGAATGTGGGTGCGATTGGGGGTGCGATTGTGATGGAATGAATGGGAGTGTAAATGGGATGAAGTGAATGGCAGTAAGCATGTGAAAGTCTGAATGGGTATGAATGGGGGTGCGATTGGAGATGTGATTGTGATGGAATGAATGGGGGTGTAAATGGGATGAAGTGAATGGGAGTAAGCATGTGAAAGTCTGAATGGGTATGAATGGGGGTGCGATTGGGGGTGTGATTTTGATGGAATGAATGGGAGTGTAAATGTGATGAAGTGAATGGGAGTAAGCATGTGAAAGTCTGAATGGGTATGAATAGGGGTGCGATTGGGGGTGCGATTGTGATGGAATGAATGGGAGTGTAAATGGGATGAAGTGAATGGGAGTAAGCATGTGAAAGTCTGAATGGGTATGAATGGGGGTGCGATTGGGGGTGCGATTGTGATGGAATGAATGGGAGTGTAAATGGGATGAAGTGAATGGGAGTAAGCATGTGAAAGTCTGAATGGGTATGAATGGGGGTGCGATTGGGGGTGTGATTGTGATGGAATGAATGGGAGTGTAAATGTGATGAAGTGAATGGGAGTAAGCATGTGAAAGTCTGAATGGGTATGAATGGGGGTGCGATTGGGGGTGTGATTGTGATGGAATGAATGGGAGTGTACATGGGATGAAGTGAATGGGAGTAAGCATGTGAAAGTCTGAATGGGTATGAATGGGGGTGCGATTGGGGGTGTGATTGTGATGGAATGAATGGGAGTGTACATGGGATGAAGTGAATGGGAGTAAGCATGTGAAAGTCTGAATGGGTATGAATGGGGGTGCGATTGGGGGTGTGATTGTGATGGAATGAATGGGAGTGTACATGGGATGAAGTGAATGGGAGTAAGCATGTGAAAGTCTGAATGGGTATGAATGGGGGTGCGATTGGGGGTGTGATTGTGATGGAATGAATGGGAGTGTAAATGGGATGAAGTGAATGGGAGTAAGCATGTGAAAGTCTGAATGGGTATGAATGGGGGTGCGATTGGGGGTGTGATTGTGATGGAATGAATGGGAGTGTAAATGGGATGAAGTGAATGGGAGTAAGCATGTGAAAGTCTGAATGGGTATGAATGGGGGTGCGATTGGGGGTGTGATTTTGGTGGAATGAATGGGAGTGTAAATGGGATGAAGTGAATGGGAATAAGCATGTGAAAGTATGAATGGGTATGAATGGGGGTGCGATTTGGGGTGTGATTGTGATGGAATAAATGGGAGTGTAAATGGGATGAAGTGAAGGGGAGTAAGCATGTGAAAGTCTGAATGGGTATGAATGGGGGTGCGATTGGGGGTGTGATTGTGATGGAATGAATGGGAGTGTAAATGGGATGAAGTGAAAGGGAGTAAGCATGTGAAAGTATGAATGGGTATGAATGGGGGAGCGATTGGGGGTGTGATTGTGATGGAATGAATGGGAGTGTAAATGTGATGAAGTGAATGGGAGTAAGCATGTGAAAGTCTGAATGGGTATGAATGGGGGTGCGATTGGGGGTGTGATTGTGATGGAATGAATGGGAGTGTAAATGGGATGAAGTGAATGGGAGTAAGCATGTGAAAGTCTGAATGGGTATGAATGGGGGTGCGATTGGGGGTGTGATTGTGATGGAATGAATGGGAGTGTAAATGGGATGAAGTGAATGGGAGTAAGCATGTGAAAGTCTGAATGGGTATGAATGGGGGTGCGATTGGGGGTGTGATTGTGATGGAATGAATGGGAGTGTAAATGTGATGAAGTGAATGGGAGTAAGCATGTGAAAGTCTGAATGGGTATGAATGGGGGTGCGATTGGGGGTGTGATTGTGATGGAATGAATGGGAGTGTAAATGGGATGAAGTGAATGGGAGTAAGCATGTGAAAGTCTGAATGGGTATGAATGTGGGTGCGATTGGGGGTGTGATTGTGATGGAATGAATGGGAGTGTAAATGGGATGAAGTGAATGGGAGTAAGCATGTGAAAGTCTGAATGGGTATGAATGGGGGTGCGATTGGGGGTGTGATTGTGATGGAATGAATGGGAGTGTAAATGGGATGAAGTGAATGGGAGTAAGCATGTGAAAGTCTTAATGGGTATGAATGGGGGTGCGATTGGGGGTGTGATTGTGATGGAATGAATGGGAGTGTAAATGGGATGAAGTGAATGGGAGTAAGCATGTGAAAGTCTGAATGGGTATGAATGGGGGTGCGATTGGGGGTGTGATTGTGATGGAATGAATGGGAGTGTAAATGGGATGAAGTGAATGGGAATAAGCATGTGAAAGTCTGAATGGGTATGAATGGGGGTGCGATTGGGGGTGTGATTGTGATGGAATGAATGGGAGTGTAAATGGGATGAAGTGAATGGGAGTAAGCATGTCAAAGTGTGAATGGGTATGAATGGGGGTGCGATTGGGGGTGCGATTGTGATGGAATGAATGGGAGTGTAAATGGGATGAAGTGAATGGCAGTAAGCATGTGAAAGTCTGAATGGGTATGAATGGGGGTGCGATTGGAGATGTGATTGTGATGGAATGAATGGGGGTGTAAATGGGATGAAGTGAATGGGAGTAAGCATGTGAAAGTCTGAATGGGTATGAATGGGGGAGCGATTGGGGGTGTGATTGTGATGGAATGAATGGGAGTGTAAATGGGAAGAAGTGAATGGGAGTAAGCATGTCAAAGTGTGAATGGGTATGAATGGGGGTGCGATTGGGGGTGCGATTGTGATGGAATGAATGGGAGTGTAAATGTGATGAAGTGAATGGGAGTAAGCATGTGAAAGTCTGAATGGGTATGAATGGAGGTGCGATTGGGGGTATGATTGTGATGGAATGAATGGGAGTGTAAATGGGATGAAGTGAAAGGGAGTAAGCATGTGAAAGTCTGAATGGGTATGAATGGGGGTGCGATTGGGGGTGTGATTGTGATGGAATGAATGGGAGTGTAAATGGGATGAAGTGAATGGGAGTAAGCATGTGAAAGTCTGAATGGGTATGAATGTGGGTGCGATTGGGGGTGCGATTGTGATGGAATGAATGGGAGTGTAAATGGGATGAAGTGAATGGCAGTAAGCATGTGAAAGTCTGAATGGGTATGAATGGGGGTGCGATTGGAGATGTGATTGTGATGGAATGAATGGGGGTGTAAATGGGATGAAGTGAATGGGAGTAAGCATGTGAAAGTCTGAATGGGTATGAATGGGGGTGCGATTGGGGGTGTGATTTTGATGGAATGAATGGGAGTGTAAATGTGATGAAGTGAATGGGAGTAAGCATGTGAAAGTCTGAATGGGTATGAATAGGGGTGCGATTGGGGGTGCGATTGTGATGGAATGAATGGGAGTGTAAATGGGATGAAGTGAATGGGAGTAAGCATGTGAAAGTCTGAATGGGTATGAATGGGGGTGCGATTGGGGGTGCGATTGTGATGGAATGAATGGGAGTGTAAATGGGATGAAGTGAATGGGAGTAAGCATGTGAAAGTCTGAATGGGTATGAATGGGGGTGCGATTGGGGGTGTGATTGTGATGGAATGAATGGGAGTGTACATGGGATGAAGTGAATGGGAGTAAGCATGTGAAAGTCTGAATGGGTATGAATGGGGGTGCGATTGGGGGTGTGATTGTGATGGAATGAATGGGAGTGTACATGGGATGAAGTGAATGGGAGTAAGCATGTGAAAGTCTGAATGGGTATGAATGGGGGTGCGATTGGGGGTGCGATTGTGATGGAATGAATGGGAGTGTAAATGGGATGAAGTGAATGGGAGTAAGCATGTGAAAGTCTGAATGGGTATGAATGGGGGTGCGATTGGGGGTGTGATTGTGATGGAATGAATGGGAGTGTAAATGGGATGAAGTGAATGGGAGTAAGCATGTGAAAGTCTGAATGGGTATGAATGGGGGTGCGATTGGGGGTGTGATTGTGATGGAATGAATGGGAGTGTACATGGGATGAAGTGAATGGGAGTAAGCATGTGAAAGTCTGAATGGGTATGAATGGGGGTGCGATTGGGGGTGTGATTGTGATGGAATGAATGGGAGTGTACATGGGATGAAGTGAATGGGAGTAAGCATGTGAAAGTCTGAATGGGTATGAATGGGGGTGCGATTGGGGGTGTGATTGTGATGGAATGAATGGGAGTGTAAATGGGATGAAGTGAATGGGAGTAAGCATGTGAAAGTCTGAATGGGTATGAATGGGGGTGCGATTGGGGGTGTGATTGTGATGGAATGAATGGGAGTGTAAATGGGATGAAGTGAATGGGAGTAAGCATGTGAAAGTCTGAATAGGTATGAATGGGGGTGCGATTGGGGGTGTGATTGTGATGGAATGAATGGGAGTGTAAATGGGATGAAGTGAATGGGAGTAAGCATGTGAAAGTCTTAATGGGTATGAATGGGGGTGCGATTGGGGGTGTGATTGTGATGGAATGAATGGGAGTGTAAATGGGATGAAGTGAATGGGAGTAAGCATGTGAAAGTCTGAATGGGTATGAATGGGGGTGCGATTGGGGGTGTGATTGTGATGGAATGAATGGGAGTGTAAATGGGATGAAGTGAATGGGAATAAGCATGTGAAAGTCTGAATGGGTATGAATGGGGGTGCGATTGGGGGTGTGATTGTGATGGAATGAATGGGAGTGTAAATGGGATGAAGTGAATGGGAGTAAGCATGTCAAAGTGTGAATGGGTATGAATGGGGGTGCGATTGGGGGTGCGATTGTGATGGAATGAATGGGAGTGTAAATGGGATGAAGTGAATGGCAGTAAGCATGTGAAAGTCTGAATGGGTATGAATGGGGGTGCGATTGGAGATGTGATTGTGATGGAATGAATGGGGGTGTAAATGGGATGAAGTGAATGGGAGTAAGCATGTGAAAGTCTGAATGGGTATGAATGGGGGAGCGATTGGGGGTGTGATTGTGATGGAATGAATGGGAGTGTAAATGGGAAGAAGTGAATGGGAGTAAGCATGTCAAAGTGTGAATGGGTATGAATGGGGGTGCGATTGGGGGTGCGATTGTGATGGAATGAATGGGAGTGTAAATGTGATGAAGTGAATGGGAGTAAGCATGTGAAAGTCTGAATGGGTATGAATGGAGGTGCGATTGGGGGTATGATTGTGATGGAATGAATGGGAGTGTAAATGGGATGAAGTGAAAGGGAGTAAGCATGTGAAAGTCTGAATGGGTATGAATGGGGGTGCGATTGGGGGTGTGATTGTGATGGAATGAATGGGAGTGTAAATGGGATGAAGTGAATGGGAGTAAGCATGTGAAAGTCTGAATGGGTATGAATGTGGGTGCGATTGGGGGTGCGATTGTGATGGAATGAATGGGAGTGTAAATGGGATGAAGTGAATGGCAGTAAGCATGTGAAAGTCTGAATGGGTATGAATGGGGGTGCGATTGGAGATGTGATTGTGATGGAATGAATGGGGGTGTAAATGGGATGAAGTGAATGGGAGTAAGCATGTGAAAGTCTGAATGGGTATGAATGGGGGTGCGATTGGGGGTGTGATTTTGATGGAATGAATGGGAGTGTAAATGTGATGAAGTGAATGGGAGTAAGCATGTGAAAGTCTGAATGGGTATGAATAGGGGTGCGATTGGGGGTGCGATTGTGATGGAATGAATGGGAGTGTAAATGGGATGAAGTGAATGGGAGTAAGCATGTGAAAGTCTGAATGGGTATGAATGGGGGTGCGATTGGGGGTGCGATTGTGATGGAATGAATGGGAGTGTAAATGGGATGAAGTGAATGGGAGTAAGCATGTGAAAGTCTGAATGGGTATGAATGGGGGTGCGATTGGGGGTGTGATTGTGATGGAATGAATGGGAGTGTACATGGGATGAAGTGAATGGGAGTAAGCATGTGAAAGTCTGAATGGGTATGAATGGGGGTGCGATTGGGGGTGTGATTGTGATGGAATGAATGGGAGTGTACATGGGATGAAGTGAATGGGAGTAAGCATGTGAAAGTCTGAATGGGTATGAATGGGGGTGCGATTGGGGGTGCGATTGTGATGGAATGAATGGGAGTGTAAATGGGATGAAGTGAATGGGAGTAAGCATGTGAAAGTCTGAATGGGTATGAATGGGGGTGCGATTGGGGGTGTGATTGTGATGGAATGAATGGGAGTGTAAATGGGATGAAGTGAATGGGAGTAAGCATGTGAAAGTCTGAATGGGTATGAATGGGGGTGCGATTGGGGGTGTGATTGTGATGGAATGAATGGGAGTGTACATGGGATGAAGTGAATGGGAGTAAGCATGTGAAAGTCTGAATGGGTATGAATGGGGGTGCGATTGGGGGTGTGATTGTGATGGAATGAATGGGAGTGTACATGGGATGAAGTGAATGGGAGTAAGCATGTGAAAGTCTGAATGGGTATGAATGGGGGTGCGATTGGGGGTGTGATTGTGATGGAATGAATGGGAGTGTAAATGGGATGAAGTGAATGGGAGTAAGCATGTGAAAGTCTGAATGGGTATGAATGGGGGTGCGATTGGGGGTGTGATTGTGATGGAATGAATGGGAGTGTAAATGGGATGAAGTGAATGGGAGTAAGCATGTGAAAGTCTGAATGGGTATGAATGGGGGTGCGATTGGGGGTGTGATTTTGGTGGAATGAATGGGAGTGTAAATGGGATGAAGTGAATGGGAATAAGCATGTGAAAGTATGAATGGGTATGAATGGGGGTGCGATTTGGGGTGTGATTGTGATGGAATAAATGGGAGTGTAAATGGGATGAAGTGAAGGGGAGTAAGCATGTGAAAGTCTGAATGGGTATGAATGGGGGTGCGATTGGGGGTGTGATTGTGATGGAATGAATGGGAGTGTAAATGGGATGAAGTGAAAGGGAGTAAGCATGTGAAAGTATGAATGGGTATGAATGGGGGAGCGATTGGGGGTGTGATTGTGATGGAATGAATGGGAGTGTAAATGGGATGAAGTGAATGGGAGTAAGCATGTGAAAGTCTGAATGGGTATGAATGGGGGTGCGATTGGGGGTGTGATTGTGATGGAATGAATGGGAGTGTACATGGGATGAAGTGAATGGGAGTAAGCATGTGAATGTCTGAATGGGTATGAATGGGGGTGCGATTGGGGGTGTGATTGTGATGGAATGAATGGGAGTGTAAATGTGATGAAGTGAATGGGAGTAAGCATGTGAAAGTCTGAATGGGTATGAATGGGGGTGCGATTGGGGGTGTGATTGTGATGGAATGAATGGGAGTGTAAATGTGATGAAGTGAATGGGAGTAAGCATGTGAAAGTCTGAATGGGTATGAATGGGGGTGCGATTGGGGGTGTGATTGTGATGGAATGAATGGGAGTGTAAATGGGATGAAGTGAATGGGAGTAAGCATGTGAAAGTCTGAATGGGTATGAATGTGGGTGCGATTGGGGGTGTGATTGTGATGGAATGAATGGGAGTGTAAATGTGTTGAAGTGAATAGGAGTAAGCATGTGAAAGTGTGAATGGGTATGAATGGGGGTGCGATTGGGGGTGTGATTGTGATGGAATGAATGGGAGTGTAATGGGATGAAGTGAATGGGAGTAAGCATGTGAAAGTCTTAATGGGTATGAATGGGGGTGCGATTGGGGGTGTGATTGTGATGGAATGAATGGGAGTGTAAATGGGATGAAGTGAATGGGAGTAAGCATGTGAAAGTCTGAATGGGTATGAATGGGGGTGCGATTGGGGGTGTGATTGTGATGGAATGAATGGGAGTGTAAATGGGATGAAGTGAATGGGAGTAAGCATGTGAAAGTCTGAATGGGTATGAATGGGGGTGCGATTGGGGGTGTGATTGTGATGGAATGAATGGGAGTGTAAATGGGATGAAGTGAATGGGAGTAAGCATGTGAAAGTCTGAATGGGTATGAATGGGGGTGCGATTGGGGGTGTGATTGTGATGGAATGAATGGGAGTGTAAATGGGATGAAGTGAATGGGAGTAAGCATGTGAAAGTCTGAATGGGTATGAATGGGGGTGCGATTGGGGGTGTGATTGTGATGGAATGAATGGGAGTGTAAATGGGATGAAGTGAATGGGAGTAAGCATGTGAAAGTCTGAATGGGTATGAATGGGGGTGCGATTGGGGGTGTGATTGTGATGGAATGAATGGGAGTGTACATGGGATGAAGTGAATGGGAGTAAGCATGTGAAAGTCTGAATGGGTATGAATGTGGGTGCGATTGGGGGTGTGATTGTGATGGAATGAATGGGAGTGTAAATGGGATGAAGTGAATGGGAGTAAGCATGTCAAAGTGTGAATGGGTATGAATGGGGGTGTGATTGGGGGTGTGATTGTGATGGAATGAATGGGAGTGTAAATGGGATGAAGTGAATGGGAGTAAGCATGTGAAAGTCTGAATGGGTATGAATGGGGGTGCGATTGGAGATGTGATTGTGATGGAATGAATGGGAGTGTAAATGGGATGAAGTGAATGGGAGTAAGCATGTGAAAGTCTGAATGGGTATGAATGGGGGTGCGATTGGGTGTGTGATTGTGATGGAATGAATGGGAGTGTAAATGGGATGAAGTGATTGGGAGTAAGCATGTGAAAGTCTGAATGGGTATGAATAGGGGTGCGATTGGGGGTGTGATTGTGATGGAATGAATGGGAGTGTAAATGGGATGAAGTGAATGGGAGTAAGCATGTGAAAGTCTGAATGGGTATGAATGGGGGTGCGATTGGGTGTGTGATTGTGATGGAATGAATGGGAGTGTAAATGGGATGAAGTGAATGGGAGTAAGCATGTGAATGTCTGAATGGGTATGAATGGGGGTGTGATTGGAGATGTGATTGTAATGGAATGAATGGGAGTGTAAATGGGATGAAGTGAATGGGAGTAAGCATGTGAAAGTCTGAATGGGTATGAATGGGGGTGCGATTGGAGATGTGATTGTGATGGAATGAATGGGGGTGTAAATGGGATGAAGTGAATGGGAGTAAGCATGTGAAAGTCTGAATGGGTATGAATGGGGGTGCGATTGGGGGTGTGATTTTGATGGAATGAATGGGAGTGTAAATGTGATGAAGTGAATGGGAGTAAGCATGTGAAAGTCTGAATGGGTATGAATAGGGGTGCGATTGGGGGTGCGATTGTGATGGAATGAATGGGAGTGTAAATGGGATGAAGTGAATGGGAGTAAGCATGTGAAAGTCTGAATGGGTATGAATGGGGGTGCGATTGGGGGTGCGATTGTGATGGAATGAATGGGAGTGTAAATGGGATGAAGTGAATGGGAGTAAGCATGTGAAAGTCTGAATGGGTATGAATGGGGGTGCGATTGGGGGTGTGATTGTGATGGAATGAATGGGAGTGTACATGGGATGAAGTGAATGGGAGTAAGCATGTGAAAGTCTGAATGGGTATGAATGGGGGTGCGATTGGGGGTGTGATTGTGATGGAATGAATGGGAGTGTACATGGGATGAAGTGAATGGGAGTAAGCATGTGAAAGTCTGAATGGGTATGAATGGGGGTGCGATTGGGGGTGCGATTGTGATGGAATGAATGGGAGTGTAAATGGGATGAAGTGAATGGGAGTAAGCATGTGAAAGTCTGAATGGGTATGAATGGGGGTGCGATTGGGGGTGTGATTGTGATGGAATGAATGGGAGTGTAAATGGGATGAAGTGAATGGGAGTAAGCATGTGAAAGTCTGAATGGGTATGAATGGGGGTGCGATTGGGGGTGTGATTGTGATGGAATGAATGGGAGTGTACATGGGATGAAGTGAATGGGAGTAAGCATGTGAAAGTCTGAATGGGTATGAATGGGGGTGCGATTGGGGGTGTGATTGTGATGGAATGAATGGGAGTGTACATGGGATGAAGTGAATGGGAGTAAGCATGTGAAAGTCTGAATGGGTATGAATGGGGGTGCGATTGGGGGTGTGATTGTGATGGAATGAATGGGAGTGTAAATGGGATGAAGTGAATGGGAGTAAGCATGTGAAAGTCTGAATGGGTATGAATGGGGGTGCGATTGGGGGTGTGATTGTGATGGAATGAATGGGAGTGTAAATGGGATGAAGTGAATGGGAGTAAGCATGTGAAAGTCTGAATGGGTATGAATGGGGGTGCGATTGGGGGTGTGATTTTGGTGGAATGAATGGGAGTGTAAATGGGATGAAGTGAATGGGAATAAGCATGTGAAAGTATGAATGGGTATGAATGGGGGTGCGATTTGGGGTGTGATTGTGATGGAATAAATGGGAGTGTAAATGGGATGAAGTGAAGGGGAGTAAGCATGTGAAAGTCTGAATGGGTATGAATGGGGGTGCGATTGGGGGTGTGATTGTGATGGAATGAATGGGAGTGTAAATGGGATGAAGTGAAAGGGAGTAAGCATGTGAAAGTATGAATGGGTATGAATGGGGGAGCGATTGGGGGTGTGATTGTGATGGAATGAATGGGAGTGTAAATGGGATGAAGTGAATGGGAGTAAGCATGTGAAAGTCTGAATGGGTATGAATGGGGGTGCGATTGGGGGTGTGATTGTGATGGAATGAATGGGAGTGTACATGGGATGAAGTGAATGGGAGTAAGCATGTGAATGTCTGAATGGGTATGAATGGGGGTGCGATTGGGGGTGTGATTGTGATGGAATGAATGGGAGTGTAAATGTGATGAAGTGAATGGGAGTAAGCATGTGAAAGTCTGAATGGGTATGAATGGGGGTGCGATTGGGGGTGTGATTGTGATGGAATGAATGGGAGTGTAAATGTGATGAAGTGAATGGGAGTAAGCATGTGAAAGTCTGAATGGGTATGAATGGGGGTGCGATTGGGGGTGTGATTGTGATGGAATGAATGGGAGTGTAAATGGGATGAAGTGAATGGGAGTAAGCATGTGAAAGTCTGAATGGGTATGAATGTGGGTGCGATTGGGGGTGTGATTGTGATGGAATGAATGGGAGTGTAAATGTGTTGAAGTGAATAGGAGTAAGCATGTGAAAGTGTGAATGGGTATGAATGGGGGTGCGATTGGGGGTGTGATTGTGATGGAATGAATGGGAGTGTAATGGGATGAAGTGAATGGGAGTAAGCATGTGAAAGTCTTAATGGGTATGAATGGGGGTGCGATTGGGGGTGTGATTGTGATGGAATGAATGGGAGTGTAAATGGGATGAAGTGAATGGGAGTAAGCATGTGAAAGTCTGAATGGGTATGAATGGGGGTGCGATTGGGGGTGTGATTGTGATGGAATGAATGGGAGTGTAAATGGGATGAAGTGAATGGGAGTAAGCATGTGAAAGTCTGAATGGGTATGAATGGGGGTGCGATTGGGGGTGTGATTGTGATGGAATGAATGGGAGTGTAAATGGGATGAAGTGAATGGGAGTAAGCATGTGAAAGTCTGAATGGGTATGAATGGGGGTGCGATTGGGGGTGTGATTGTGATGGAATGAATGGGAGTGTAAATGGGATGAAGTGAATGGGAGTAAGCATGTGAAAGTCTGAATGGGTATGAATGGGGGTGCGATTGGGGGTGTGATTGTGATGGAATGAATGGGAGTGTAAATGGGATGAAGTGAATGGGAGTAAGCATGTGAAAGTCTGAATGGGTATGAATGGGGGTGCGATTGGGGGTGTGATTGTGATGGAATGAATGGGAGTGTACATGGGATGAAGTGAATGGGAGTAAGCATGTGAAAGTCTGAATGGGTATGAATGTGGGTGCGATTGGGGGTGTGATTGTGATGGAATGAATGGGAGTGTAAATGGGATGAAGTGAATGGGAGTAAGCATGTCAAAGTGTGAATGGGTATGAATGGGGGTGTGATTGGGGGTGTGATTGTGATGGAATGAATGGGAGTGTAAATGGGATGAAGTGAATGGGAGTAAGCATGTGAAAGTCTTAATGGGTATGAATGGGGGAGCGATTGGGGGTGTGATTGTGATGGAATGAATGGAAGTGTAAATGGGATGAAGTGAATGGGAGTAAGCATGTCAAAGTGTGAATGGGTATGAATGGGGGTGCGATTGGGGGTGTGATTGTGATGGAATGAATGGGAGTGTAAATGGGATGAAGTGAATGGGAGTAAGCATGTGAAAGTCTTAATGGGTATGAATGGGGGAGCGATTGGGGGTGTGATTGTGATGGAATGAATGGGAGTGTAAATGTGATGAAGTGAATGGGAGTAAGCATGTCAAAGTGTGAATGGGTATGAATGGGGGAGCGATTGGGGGTGTGATTGTGATGGAATGAATGGGAGTGTAATGTGATGAAGTGAATGGGAGTAAGCATGTCAAAGTCTGAATGGGTATGAATGGGGGAGCGATTGGGGGTGTGATTGTGATGGAATGAATGGGAGTGTAAATGGGATGAAGTGAATAGGAGTAAGCATGTGAAAGTCTGAATGGGTATGAATGGGGGTGCGATTGGGGGTGTGATTGTGATGGAATGAATGGGAGTGTACATGGGATGAAGTGAATGGGAGTAAGCATGTCAAAGTGTGAATGGGTATGAATGGGGGTGCGATTGGGGGTGTGATTGTGATGGAATGAATGGGAGTGTAATGGGATGAAGTGAATGGGAGTAAGCATGTGAAAGTCTTAATGGGTATGAATGGGGGAGCGATTGGGGGTGTGATTGTGATGGAATGAATGGGAGTGTAAATGTGATGAAGTGAATGGGAGTAAGCATGTGAAAGTCTGAATGGGTATGAATGGGGGAGCGATTGGGGGTGTGATTGTGATGGAATGAATGGGAGTGTAAATGGGATGAAGTGAATAGGAGTAAGCATGTCAAAGTCTGAATGGGTATGAATGGGGGTGCCATTGGGGGTGTGATTGTGATGGAATGAATGGGAGTGTACATGGGATGAAGTGAATGGGAGTAAGCATGTGAAAGTCTGAATGGGTATGAATGGGGGTGCGATTGGGGGTGTGATTGTGATGGAATGAATGGGAGTGTAAATGGGATGAAGTGAATGGGAGTAAGCATGTAAAAGTCTGAATGGGTATGAATGGAGGAGCGATTCGGGGTGTGATTGTGATGGAATGAATGGGAGTGTAAATGGGATGAAGTGAATGGGAGTAAGCATGTGAAAGTCTGAATGGGTATGAATGGGGGTGCGATTGGAGATGTGATTGTGATGGAATGAATGGGAGTGTAAATGGGATGAGGTGAATGGGAGTAAGCATGTGAAAGTCTGAATGGGTATGAATGGGGGTGCGATTGGGGGTGTGATTGTGATGGAATTAATGGGAGTGTAAATGGGATGAAGTGAATGGGAGTAAGCATGTGAAAGTCTGAATGGGTATGAATGGGGGTGCGATTGGGGGTGTGATTGTGATGGAATGAATGGGAGTGTAAATGGGATGAAGTGAATGGGAGTAAGCATGTGAAAGTCTGAATGGGTATGAATGGGGGTGCGATTGGGGGTGTGATTGTGATGGAATGAATGGGAGTGTAATGGGATGAAGTGAATGGGAGTAAGCATGTGAAAGTCTTAATGGGTATGAATGGGGGTGCGATTGGGGGTGTGATTGTGATGGAATGAATGGGAGTGTAAATGGGATGAAGTGAATGGGAGTAAGCATGTGAAAGTCTGAATGGGTATGAATGGGGGTGCGATTGGGGGTGTGATTGTGATGGAATGAATGGGAGTGTAAATGGGATGAAGTGAATGGGAGTAAGCATGTGAAAGTCTGAATGGGTATGAATGGGGGTGCGATTGGGGGTGTGATTGTGATGGAATGAATGGGAGTGTAAATGGGATGAAGTGAATGGGAGTAAGCATGTGAAAGTCTGAATGGGTATGAATGGGGGTGCGATTGGGGGTGTGATTGTGATGGAATGAATGGGAGTGTAAATGGGATGAAGTGAATGGGAGTAAGCATGTGAAAGTCTGAATGGGTATGAATGGGGGTGCGATTGGGTGTGTGATTGTGATGGAATGAATGGGAGTGTACATGGGATGAAGTGAATAGGAATAAGCATGTGAAAGTCTGAATGGGTATGAATGGGGTTGCGATTGGGGGTGTGATTGTGATGGAATGAATGGGAGTGTACATGGGATGAAGTGAATAGGAATAAGCATGTGAAAGTCTGAATGGGTATGAATGGGGGTGCGATTGGGGGTGTGATTGTGATGGAATGAATGGGAGTGTACATGGGATGAAGTGAATGGGAGTAAGCATGTGAAAGTCTGAATGGGTATGAATGTGGGTGCGATTGGGGGTGTGATTGTGATGGAATGAATGGGAGTGTACATGGGATGAAGTGAATGGGAGTAAGCATGTCAAAGTCTGAATGGGTATGAATGGGGGAGCGATTGGGGGTGTGATTGTGATGGAATGAATGGGAGTGTAAATGGGATGAAGTGAATAGGAGTAAGCATGTGAAAGTCTGAATGGGTATGAATGGGGGTGCGATTGGGGGTGTGATTGTGATGGAATGAATGGGAGTGTACATGGGATGAAGTGAATGGGAGTAAGCATGTCAAAGTGTGAATGGGTATGAATGGGGGTGCGATTGGGGGTGTGATTGTGATGGAATGAATGGGAGTGTAATGGGATGAAGTGAATGGGAGTAAGCATGTGAAAGTCTTAATGGGTATGAATGGGGGAGCGATTGGGGGTGTGATTGTGATGGAATGAATGGGAGTGTAAATGGGATGAAGTGAATAGGAGTAAGCATGTGAAAGTCAGAATGGGTATGAATGGGGGTGCCATTGGGGGTGTGATTGTGATGGAATGAATGGGAGTGTACATGGGATGAAGTGAATGGGAGTAAGCATGTGAAAGTCTGAATGGGTATGAATGGGGGTGCGATTGGGGGTGTGATTGTGATGGAATGAATGGGAGTGTAAATGGGATGAAGTGAATGGGAGTAAGCATGTAAAAGTCTGAATGGGTATGAATGGAGGAGCGATTCGGGGTGTGATTGTGATGGAATGAATGGGAGTGTAAATGGGATGAAGTGAATGGGAGTAAGCATGTGAAAGTCTGAATGGGTATGAATGGGGGTGCGATTGGGGGTGTGATTGTGATGGAATGAATGGGAGTGTAAATGGGATGAAGTGAATGGGAGTAAGCATGTGAAAGTCTGAATGGGTATGAATGGGGGTGCGATTGGAGATGTGATTGTGATGGAATGAATGGGGGTGTAAATGGGATGAAGTGAATGGGAGTAGGCATGTGAAAGTCTGAATGGGTATGAATGGGGGTGCGATTGGGGGTGTGATTGTGATGGAATGAATGGGAGTGTAAATGGGATGAAGTGAATGGGAGTAAGCATGTGAAAGTCTGAATGGGTATGAATGGGGGTGCGATTGGGGGTGTGATTGTGATGGAATGAATGGGAGTGTAAATGGGATGAAGTGAATGGGAGTAAGCATGTGAAAGTCTGAATGGGTATGAATGGGGGAGCGATTGGGGGTGTGATTGTGATGGAATGAATGGGAGTGTAAATGGGATGAAGTGAAAGGGAGTAAGCATGTGAAAGTCTGAATGGGTATGAATGGGGGAGCGATTGGGGGTGTGATTGTGATGGAATGAATGGGAGTGTAAATGGGATGAAGTGAATGGGAGTAAGCATGTGAAAGTCTGAATGGGTATGAATGTGGGTGCGATTGGGGGTGTGATTGTGATGGAATGAATGGGAGTGTAAATGTGATGAAGTGAATGGGAGTAAGCATGTGAAAGTCTGAATGGGTATGAATGGGGGTGCGATTGGGGGTGTGATTGTGATGGAATGAATGGGAGTGTAAATGTGATGAAGTGAATGGGAGTAAGCATGTGAAAGTCTGAATGGGTATGAATGGAGGTGCGATTGGGGGTGTGATTGTGATGGAATGAATGGGAGTGTAAATGGGATGAAGTGAATGGGAGTAAGCATGTGAAAGTCTGAATGGGTATGAATGGGGGTGCGATTGGGGATGTGATTGTGATGGAATGAATGGGAGTGTAAATGGGATGAAGTGAATGGGAGTAAGCATGTGAAAGTCTTAATGGGTATGAATGGGGGTGCGATTGGGGGTGTGATTGTGATGGAATGAATGGGAGTGTAAATGGGATGAAGTGAATGGGAGTAAGCATGTGAAAGTGTGAATGGGTATGAATGGGGGTGAGATTGGGGGTGTGAATATGATGGAATATGATGGAATGAATGGGAGTGTAAATGGGATGAAGTGAATGGGAGTAAGCATGTGAAAGTCTGAATGGGTATGAATAGGGGTGCGATTGGGGGTGTGATTGTGATGGAATGAATGGGAGTGTAAATGGGATGAAGTGAATGGGAGTAAGCATGTGAAAGTCTGAATGGGTATGAATGGAGGTGCGATTGGGGGTGTGATTGTGATGGAATGAATGGGAGTGTAAATGGGATGAAGTGAATGGGAGTAAGCATGTGAAAGTCTGAATGGGTATGAATGGGGTGCGATTGGGGGTGTGATTGAGATGGAATTAATGGGAGTGTAAATGGGATGAAGTGAATGGGAGTAAGCATGTGAAAGTCTGAATGGGTATGAATGGGGGTGCGATTGGGGGTGTGATTGTGATGGAATGAATGGGAGTGTAAATGGGATGAAGTGAATGGGAGTAAGCATGTGAAAGTCTGAATGGGTATGAATGGGGGTGCGATTGGGGGTGTGATTGTGATGGAATTAATGGGAGTGTAAATGGGATGAAGTGAAAGGGAGTAAGCATGTGAAAGTCTGAATGGGTATGAATGGGGGTGCGATTGGGGGTGTGATTGTGATGGAATGAATGGGAGTGTAAATGGGATGAAGTGAATGGGAGTAAGCATGTGAAAGTCTGAATGGGTATGAATGGGGGTGCGATTGGAGGTGTGATTGTGATGGAATGAATGGGAGTGTACATGGGATGAAGTGAATGGGAATAAGCATGTGAAAGTCTGAATGGGTATGAATGGGGGTGCGATTGGGGGTGTGATTGTGATGGAATGAATGGGAGTGTACATGGGATGAAGTGAATGGGAGTAAGCATGTGAAAGTCTGAATGGGTATGAATGGGGGTGCGATTGGGGGTGTGATTGTGATGGAATGAATGGGAGTGTAAATGGGATGAAGTGAATGGGAGTAAGCATGTGAAAGTCTGAATGGGTATGAATGGGGGTGCGATTGGGGGTGTGATTGTGATGGAATGAATTGGAGTGTAAATGTGATGAAGTTAATGGGAATAAGCATGTGAAAGTCTGAATGGGTATGAATGGGGGTGCGATTGGGGATGTGATTGTGATGGAATGAATGGGAGTGTACATGGGATGAAGTGAATGGGAGTAAGCATGTGAAAGTCTGAATGGGTATGAATGGGGGTGCGATTGGAGATGTGATTGTGATGGAATGAATGGGAGTGTAAATGGGATGAAGTGAATGGGAGTAAGCATGTGAAAGTCTGAATGGGTATGAATGGGGGTGCGATTGGGTGTGTGATTGTGATGGAATGAATGGGAGTGTAAATGGGATGAAGTGATTGGGAGTAAGCATGTGAAAGTCTGAATGGGTATGAATAGGGGTGCGATTGGGGGTGTGATTGTGATGGAATGAATGGGAGTGTAAATGGGATGAAGTGAATGGGAGTAAGCATGTGAAAGTCTGAATGGGTATGAATGGGGGTGCGATTGGGTGTGTGATTGTGATGGAATGAATGGGAGTGTAAATGGGATGAAGTGAATGGGAGTAAGCATGTGAATGTCTGAATGGGTATGAATGGGGGTGTGATTGGAGATGTGATTGTAATGGAATGAATGGGAGTGTAAATGGGATGAAGTGAATGGGAGTAAGCATGTGAAAGTCTGAATGGGTATGAATGGGGGAGCGATTAGGGGTGTGATTTAGATGGAATGAATGGGAGTGTAAATGGGATGAAGTGAATGGGAGTAAGCTTGTGAAAGTCAGAATGGGTATGAATGGGGGTGCGATTGGGGGTGTGATTGTGATGGAATGAATGGGAGTGTAAATGGGATGAAGTGAATGGGAGTAAGCATGTGAAAGTCTGAATGGGTATGAATGGGGGTGAGATTGGGGGTGTGATTGTGATGGAATGAATGGGAGTGTAAATGGGATGAAGTGAATGGGAGTAAGCATGTGAAAGTCTGAATGGGTATGAATGGGGGAGCGATTGGGGGTGTGATTGTGATGGAATGAATGGGAGTGTAAATGGGATGAAGTGAATGGGAGTAAGCATGTGAAAGTCTGAATGGGTATGAATGGGGGAGCGATTAGGGGTGTGATTTAGATGGAATGAATGGGAGTGTAAATGGGATGAAGTGAATGGGAGTAAGCATGTGAAAGTCTGAATGGGTATGAATGGGGGTGCGATTGGGGGTGTGATTGTGATGGAATTAATGGGAGTGTAAATGGGATGAAGTGAATGGGAGTAAGCATGTGAAAGTCTGAATGGGTATGAATGGGGGTGCGATTGGGGGTGTGATTGTGATGGAATTAATGGGAGTGTAAATGGGATGAAGTGAATGGGAGTAAGCATGTGAAAGTCTGAATGGGTATGAATGGGGGAGCGATTGGGGGTGTGATTGTGATGGAATGAATGGGAGTGTAAATGGGAAGAAGTGAATGGGAGTAAGCATGTGAAAGTCTGAATGGGTATGAATGGGGGAGCAATTGGGGATGTGATTATGATGGAATGAATGGGAGTGTAAATGGGATGAAGTGAATGGGAATAAGCATGTGAAAGTCTGAATGGGTATGAATGGGGGTGCGATTGGGGGTGTGATTGTGATGGAATGAATGGGAGTGTAAATGTGTTGAAGTGAATAGGAGTAAGCATGTGAAAGTCTGAATGGGTATGAATGGGGGTGCGATTAGGGGTGTGATTTAGATGGAATGAATGGGAGTGTAAATGGGATGAAGTGAATGGGAGTAAGCATGTGAAAGTCTGAATGGGTATGAATGGGGGTGCGATTGGGGGTGTGATTGTGATGGAATTAATGGGAGTGTAAATGGGATGAAGTGAATGGGAGTAAGCATGTGAAAGTCTGAATGGGTATGAATGGGGTGCGATTGGGGGTGTGATTGTGATGGAATTAATGGGAGTGTAAATGGGATGAAGTGAATGGGAGTAAGCATGTGAAAGTCTGAATGGGTATGAATGGGGGTGCGATTGGGGGTGTGATTGTGATGGAATTAATGGGAGTGTAAATGGGATGAAGTGAATAGGAGTAAGCATGTGAAAGTCTGAATGGGTATGAATGGGGTGCGATTGGGGGTGTGATTGTGATGGAATTAATGGGAGTGTAAATGGGATGAAGTGAATGGGAGTAAGCATGTGAAAGTCTGAATGGGTATGAATGGGGTGCGATTGGGGGTGTGATTGTGATGGAATTAATGGGAGTGTAAATGGGATGAAGTGAATAGGAGTAAGCATGTGAAAGTCTGAATGGGTATGAATGGGGTGCGATTGGGGGTGTGATTGTGATGGAATTAATGGGAGTGTAAATGGGATGAAGTGAATAGGAGTAAGCATGTGAAAGTCTGAATGGGTATGAATGGGGGTGCGATTGGAGATGTGATTGTGATGGAATGAATGGGAGTGTAAATGGGATGAAGTGAATGGGAATAAGCATGTGAAAGTCTGAATGGGTATGAATGGGGGTGCGATTGGAGATGTGATTGTGATGGAATGAATGGGAGTGTAAATGGGATGAAGTGAATGGGAGTAAGCATGTGAAAGTCTGAATGGGTATGAATGGGGGTGCGATTGGGTGTGTGATTGTGATGGAATGAATGGGAGTGTAAATGGGATGAAGTGAATGGGAGTAAGCATGTGAAAGTCTGAATGGGTATGAATGGGGGTGCGATTGGAGATGTGATTGTGATGGAATGAATGGGAGTGTAAATGGGATGAAGTGAATGGGAGTAAGCATGTGAAAGTCTGAATGGGTATGAATGGAGGTGCGATTGGGGGTGTGATTGTGATGGAATGAATGGGAGTGTAAATGGGATGAAGTGAATGGGAGTAAGCATGTGAAAGTCTGAATGGGTATGAATGGAGGTGCGATTGGGGGTGTGATTGTGATGGAATGAATGGGAGTGTAAATGGGATGAAGTGAATGGGAGTAAGCATGTGAAAGTCTGAATGGGTATGAATGGAGGTGCGATTAGGGGTGTGATTGTGATGGAATGAATGGGAGTGTAAATGTGATGAAGTGAATGGGAGTAAGCATGTGAAAGTCTGAATGGGTATGAATGGGGGTGCGATTGGGGGTGTGATTGTGATGGAATGAATGGGAGTGTAAATGGGATGAAGTGAATGGGAGTAAGCATGTGAAAGTCTGAATGGGTATGAATGGAGGTGCGATTGGGGGTGTGATTGTGATGGAATGAATGGGAGTGTAAATGGGATGAAGTGAATGGGAGTAAGCATGTGAAAGTCTGAATGGGTATGAATGGGGGTGCGATTGGGGGTGTGATTGTTATGGAATGAATGGGAGTGTAAATGGGATGAAGTGAATGGGAATAAGCATGTGAAAGTCTGAATGGGTATGAATGGGGGTGCGATTGGGGGTGTGATTGTGATGGAATGAATGGGAGTGTAAATGGGATGAAGTGAATGGGAGTAAGCATGTGAAAGTCTGAATGGGTATTAATGGGGGTGCGATTGGGGGTGTGATTGTGATGGAATGAATGGGAGTGTACATGGGATGAAGTGAATGGGAGTAAGCATGTGAAAGTCTGAATGGGTATGAATGGGGTGCGATTGGGGGTGTGATTGTGATGGAATGAATGGGAGTGTAAATGGGATGAAGTGAATGGGAGTAAGCATGTGAAAGTCTGAATGGGTATGAATGGGGGAGCGATTGGGGGTGTGATTGTGATGGAATGATTGGGAGTGTAAATGGGATGAAGTGAATGGGAGTAAGCATGTGAAAGTCTGAATGGGTATGAATGGGGTGCGATTGGGGGTGTGATTGTGATGGAATGAATGGGAGTGTAAATAGGATGAAGTGAATGGGAGTAAGCATGTGAAAGTCTGAATGGGTATGAATGGGGGTGCGATTGGGGGTGTGATTGTGATGGAATGAATGGGAGTGTAAATGGGATGAAGTGAATGGGAGTAAGCATGTGAAAGTCTGAATGGGTATGAATGGGGGTGCGATTGGGTGTGTGATTGTGATGGAATGAATGGAAGTGTAAATGGGATGAAGTGAATGGGAGTAAGCATGTGAAAGTCTGAATGGGTATGAATGGGGTGCGATTGGGGGTGTGATTGTGATGGAATGAATGGGAGTGTAAATGGGATGAAGTGAATGGGAGTAAGCATGTGAAAGTCTGAATGGGTATGAATGGGGTGCGATTGGGGGTGTGATTGTGATGGAATGAATGGGAGTGTAAATGGGATGAAGTGAATGGGAGTAAGCATGTGAAAGTCTGAATGGGTATGAATGGGGTGCGATTGGGGGTGTGATTGTGATGGAATGAATGGGAGTGTAAATGGGATGAAGTGAATGGGAGTAAGCATGTGAAAGTCTGAATGGGTATGAATGGGGTGCGATTGGGGGTGTGATTGTGATGGAATTAATGGGAGTGTAAATGGGATGAAGTGAATGGGAGTAAGCATGTGAAAGTCTGAATGGGTATGAATGGGGGTGCGATTGGGGGTGTGATTGTGATGGAATGAATGGGAGTGTACATGGGATGAAGTGAATGGGAGTAAGCATGTGAAAGTCTGAATGGGTATGAATGGGGGTGCGATTGGGGGTGTGATTGTGATGGAATGAATGGGAGTGTAAATGGGATGAAGTGAATGGGAATAAGCATGTGAAAGTCTGAATGGGTATGAATGGGGTGCGATTGGGGGTGTGATTGTGATGGAATTAATGGGAGTGTAAATGGGATGAAGTGAATGGGAGTAAGCATGTGAAAGTCTGAATGGGTATGAATGGGGGTGCGATTGGGGGTGTGATTGTGATGGAATGAATGGGAGTGTAAATGGGATGAAGTGAATGGGAATAAGCATGTGAAAGTCTGAATGGGTATGAATGGGGGTGCGATTGGAGATGTGATTGTGATGGAATGAATGGGAGTGTAAATGTGATGAAGTGAATGGGAGTAAGCATGTGAAAGTCTGAATGGGTATGAATGGGGGTGCGATTGGGGATGTGATTGTGATGGAATGAATGGGAGTGTACATGGGATGAAGTGAATGGGAGTAAGCATGTGAAAGTATGAATGGGTATGAATGGGGGTGCGATTGGGGGTGTGATTGTGATGGAATGAATGGGAGTGTAAATGGGATGAAGTGAATGGGAATAAGCATGTGAAAGTCTGAATGGGTATGAATGGGGGTGCGATTGGAGATGTGATTGTGATGGAATGAATGGGAGTGTAAATGTGATGAAGTGAATGGGAGTAAGCATGTGAAAGTCTGAATGGGTATGAATGTGGGTGCGATTGGGGATGTGATTGTGATGGAATGAATGGGAGTGTACATGGGATGAAGTGAATGGGAGTAAGCATGTGAAAGTCTGAATGGGTATGAATGGGGGTGCGATTGGGGGTGTGATTGTGATGGAATGAATGGGAGTGTAAATGGGATGAAGTGAATGGGAGTAAGCATGTGAAAGTCTGAATGGGTATGAATGGAGGTGCGATTAGGGGTGTGATTGTGATGGAATGAATGGGAGTGTAAATGTGATGAAGTGAATGGGAGTAAGCATGTGAAAGTATGAATGGGTATGAATGGGGGTGCGATTGGGGGTGTGATTGTGATGGAATGAATGGGAGTGTACATGGGATGAAGTGAATGGGAGTAAGCATGTGAAAGTATGAATGGGTATGAATGGGGGTGCGATTGGGGGTGTGATTGTGATGGAATGAATGGGAGTGTACATGGGATGAAGTGAATGGGAGTAAGCATGTGAAAGTATGAATGGGTATGAATGGGGGTGCGATTGGGGGTGTGATTGTGATGGAATGAATGGGAGTGTACATGGGATGAAGTGAATGGGAGTAAGCATGTGAAAGTCTGAATGGGTATGAATGGGGGTGCGATTGGGGGTGTGATTGTGATGGAATGAATGGGAGTGTAAATGGGATGAAGTGAATGGGAGTAAGCATGTGAAAGTCTGAATGGGTATGAATGGAGGTGCGATTGGGGGTGTGATTGTGATGGAATGAATGGGAGTGTAAATGGGATGAAGTGAATGGGAGTAAGCATGTGAAAGTCTGAATGGGTATGAATGGGGGTGCGATTGGGGGTGTGATTGTTATGGAATGAATGGGAGTGTAAATGGGATGAAGTGAATGGGAATAAGCATGTGAAAGTCTGAATGGGTATGAATGGGGGTGCGATTGGGGGTGTGATTGTGATGGAATGAATGGGAGTGTAAATGGGATGAAGTGAATGGGAGTAAGCATGTGAAAGTCTGAATGGGTATTAATGGGGGTGCGATTGGGGGTGTGATTGTGATGGAATGAATGGGAGTGTACATGGGATGAAGTGAATGGGAGTAAGCATGTGAAAGTCTGAATGGGTATGAATGGGGTGCGATTGGGGGTGTGATTGTGATGGAATGAATGGGAGTGTAAATGGGATGAAGTGAATGGGAGTAAGCATGTGAAAGTCTGAATGGGTATGAATGGGGGAGCGATTGGGGGTGTGATTGTGATGGAATGATTGGGAGTGTAAATGGGATGAAGTGAATGGGAGTAAGCATGTGAAAGTCTGAATGGGTATGAATGGGGTGCGATTGGGGGTGTGATTGTGATGGAATGAATGGGAGTGTAAATAGGATGAAGTGAATGGGAGTAAGCATGTGAAAGTCTGAATGGGTATGAATGGGGGTGCGATTGGGGGTGTGATTGTGATGGAATGAATGGGAGTGTAAATGGGATGAAGTGAATGGGAGTAAGCATGTGAAAGTCTGAATGGGTATGAATGGGGGTGCGATTGGGTGTGTGATTGTGATGGAATGAATGGAAGTGTAAATGGGATGAAGTGAATGGGAGTAAGCATGTGAAAGTCTGAATGGGTATGAATGGGGTGCGATTGGGGGTGTGATTGTGATGGAATGAATGGGAGTGTAAATGGGATGAAGTGAATGGGAGTAAGCATGTGAAAGTCTGAATGGGTATGAATGGGGTGCGATTGGGGGTGTGATTGTGATGGAATGAATGGGAGTGTAAATGGGATGAAGTGAATGGGAGTAAGCATGTGAAAGTCTGAATGGGTATGAATGGGGTGCGATTGGGGGTGTGATTGTGATGGAATGAATGGGAGTGTAAATGGGATGAAGTGAATGGGAGTAAGCATGTGAAAGTCTGAATGGGTATGAATGGGGGTGCGATTGGGGGTGTGATTGTGATGGAATGAATGGGAGTGTACATGGGATGAAGTGAATGGGAGTAAGCATGTGAAAGTCTGAATGGGTATGAATGGGGGTGCGATTGGGGGTGTGATTGTGATGGAATGAATGGGAGTGTAAATGGGATGAAGTGAATGGGAATAAGCATGTGAAAGTCTGAATGGGTATGAATGGGGTGCGATTGGGGGTGTGATTGTGATGGAATTAATGGGAGTGTAAATGGGATGAAGTGAATGGGAGTAAGCATGTGAAAGTCTGAATGGGTATGAATGGGGGTGCGATTGGGGGTGTGATTGTGATGGAATGAATGGGAGTGTAAATGGGATGAAGTGAATGGGAATAAGCATGTGAAAGTCTGAATGGGTATGAATGGGGGTGCGATTGGAGATGTGATTGTGATGGAATGAATGGGAGTGTAAATGTGATGAAGTGAATGGGAGTAAGCATGTGAAAGTCTGAATGGGTATGAATGGGGGTGCGATTGGGGATGTGATTGTGATGGAATGAATGGGAGTGTACATGGGATGAAGTGAATGGGAGTAAGCATGTGAAAGTATGAATGGGTATGAATGGGGGTGCGATTGGGGGTGTGATTGTGATGGAATGAATGGGAGTGTAAATGGGATGAAGTGAATGGGAATAAGCATGTGAAAGTCTGAATGGGTATGAATGGGGGTGCGATTGGAGATGTGATTGTGATGGAATGAATGGGAGTGTAAATGTGATGAAGTGAATGGGAGTAAGCATGTGAAAGTCTGAATGGGTATGAATGTGGGTGCGATTGGGGATGTGATTGTGATGGAATGAATGGGAGTGTACATGGGATGAAGTGAATGGGAGTAAGCATGTGAAAGTCTGAATGGGTATGAATGGGGGTGCGATTGGGGGTGTGATTGTGATGGAATGAATGGGAGTGTAAATGGGATGAAGTGAATGGGAGTAAGCATGTGAAAGTCTGAATGGGTATGAATGTGGGTGCGATTGGGGATGTGATTGTGATGGAATGAATGGGAGTGTAAATGGGATGAAGTGAATGGGAGTAAGCATGTGAAAGTCTGAATGGGTATTAATGGGGGTGCGATTGGAGATGTGATTGTGATGGAATGAATGGGAGTGTAAATGGGATGAAGTGAATGGGAATAAGCATGTCAAAGTCTGAATGGGTATGAATGGGGGTGCGATTGGAGATGTGATTGTGATGGAATGAATGGGAGTGTAAATGGGATGAAGTGAATGGGAGTAAGCATGTGAAAGTGTGAATGGGTATGAATGGGGGTGCGATTGGGGGTGTGATTGTGATGGAATGAATGGGAGTGTAAATGGGATGAAGTGAATGGGAGTAAGCATGTGAAAGTCTGAATGGGTATTAATGGGGTGCGATTGGGGGTGTGATTGTGATGGAATGAATGGGAGTGTAAATGTGATGAAGTGAATGGGAGTAAGCATGTCAAAGTGTGAATGGGTATGAATGGGGGTGCGATTGGGGGTGTGATTGTGATGGAATGAATGGGAGTGTACATGGGATGAAGTGAATGGGAGTAAGCATGTGAAAGTCTGAATGGGTATGAATGGGGGTGCGATTGGAGATGTGATTGTGATGGAATGAATGGGAGTGTAAATCATAGAATCATAGAATCATAGAGTTGGAAGGGGCCATACAGGCCATCTAGTCCAACCCCCTGCTCACCGCAGGATTAGCCCTAAGCATCCTAAAGCATCCAAGAAAAGTGTGTATCCAACCTTTGCTTGAAGACTGCCAGTGAGGGGGAGCTCACCACCTCCTTAGGCAGCCTATTCCACTGCTGAACTACTCTGACTGAGAAAAACTTTTTCCTGATATCTAGCCTATATCGTTGTACTTGAAGTTTAAACCCATTACTGCGTGTCCTTTCCTCTGCAGCCAGCAGAAACAGCATCCTGCCCTCCTCCAAGTGACAACCTTTCAAATACTTAAAGAGGGCTATCATGTCCCCTCTCAACCTCCTTTTCTCCAGGCTGAACATTCCCAAGTCCCTCAACCTATCTTCATAGGGCTTGGTCCCTTGGCCCCAGATCATCTTCGTCGCTCTCCTCTGTACCCTTTCAATTTTATCGATGTCCTTCTTGAAGTGAGGCCTCCAGAACTGCACACAGTACTCCAGGTGTGGTCTGACCAGTGCCGTATACAATGGGACTATGACATCTTGTGATTTTGATGTGATGGCTCTGTTGATACAGCCCAAAATGGCATTTGCCTTTTTTACCGCTGCATCACACTGCCTGCTCATGTTTAGTTTACAATCCACAAGTACCCCAAGGTCTCGTTCACACACAGTGCTACCTAGAAGCGTATCCCCCATCCAGTAGGCATGCTTTTCATTTTTCTGACCCAGATGCAGAACTTTACACTTATCTTTATTAAATTGCATCTTGTTCTCATTTGCCCATTTTTCCATTGTGTTCAGATCTCGTTGAACTCTGTCTCTATCTTCCGGAATATTTGCCAGTCCTCCCAATTTGGTGTCATCTGCAAACTTGATGAGTAGTCCCTCCACCCCCTCATCTAGATCATTAATAAATATGTTAAAAAGTACCGGGCCGAGCACCGAACCCTGAGGTACCCCGCTACTCACCTCTCTCCAGTCTGATGAAACACCATTGACAACAACTCTTTGAGTGCGGTTCTCTAACCAATTCCCTATCCACCTAACGATCTGAAAATCCAGATTGCAGTCCTTCAACTTATCCATCAGAACATCATGGGGAACCTTGTCAAAAGCTTTACTAAAATCCAAGTAAATGACATCAACCAAATTTCCCCGATCCAGCAAACCTGTTACTTGGTCAAAAAAGGAAACTAGGTTGGTCTGGCAGGACCTGTTGGAGACAAATCCATGCTGACTTCCTTGGATCACCAAATTGTCCTCCAGATGTTTGCAGATCGCTACCTTTAATATCTGCTCCATTATCTTCCCCACAACAGAGGTCAGACTCACTGGTCTGTAGTTTCCCGGGTCATCCTTCCTCCCTTTTTTGAAGATCGGAATAACGTTTGCTCTTTTCCAGTCCTCCGGGACATCTCCAGTCCTTAAAGAGGTTCCGAAGATGATGGACAAGGGCTGTGCAAGTTCTCTGGAAAGTTCTTTGAGTACTCTCGGGTGCATTTCATCTGGACCAGGGGATTTGAACTCATCCAGTGCAGCTAAATGCCTCTCGACCACCTCTCTATCCATGTTAACCTGCCACCCAGACACTATCCTTTGGCTACAGCCATCTCTAGATGTGCCTAAACACTTTGACCTGTGGGAAAAAACAGATGTAAAATAGGCACTAAGCCTTTCTGCTTTCTCTGCATCTTTCGTTAGAGTTTGTCCATCCGCACCCAACAGCGGGCCTATTGCCTCCTTTACTTTACGTTTGCTCCTCACGTAACTGAAAAATGGGATGAAGTGAATGGGAGTAAGCATGTGAAAGTCTGAATGGGTATGAATGGGGGTGCGATTGGGTGTGTGATTGTGATGGAATGAATGGGAGTGTAAATGTGATGAAGTGAATGGGAGTAAGCATGTGAATGTCTGAATGGGTATGAATGGGGGTGCGATTGGGGGTGTGATTGTGATGGAATGAATGGGAGTGTAAATGGGATGAAGTGAATGGGAGTAAGCATGTGAAAGTCTGAATGGGTATGAATGGGGGTGCGATTGGGGGTGTGATTGTGATGGAATGAATGGGAGTGTACATGGGATGAAGTGAATGGGAGTAAGCATGTGAAAGTCTGAATGGGTATGAATGGGGGTGCGATTGGGGGTGTGATTGTGATGGAATGAATGGGAGTGTAAATGTGATGAAGTGAATGGGAGTAAGCATGTGAAAGTCTGAATGGGTATGAATGGGGGTGCGATTGGGGGTGTGATTGTGATGGAATGAATGGGAGTGTAAATGGGATGAAGTGAATGGGAGTAAGCATGTGAAAGTCTGAATGGGTATGAATGGGGGTGTGATTGGGGATGTGATTGTGATGGAATGAATGGGAGTGTAAATGGGATGAAGTGAATGGGAGTAAGCATGTGAAAGTCAGAATGGGTATGAATGGGGGTGCGATTGGGGATGTGATTGTGATGGAATGAATGGGAGTGTACATGGGATGAAGTGAATGGGAGTAAGCATGTGAAAGTCTGAATGGGTATGAATGGGGGGTGCGATTGGGGGTGTGATTGTGATGGAATTAATGGGAGTGTAAATGGGATGAAGTGAATGGGAGTAAGCATGTGAAAGTCTGAATGGGTATGAATGGGGGTGCGATTGGGGGTGTGATTGTGATGGAATGAATGGGAGTGTAAATGGGATGAAGTGAATGGGAGTAAGCATGTGAAAGTCTGAATGGGTATGAATGGGGTACGATTGGGGGTGTGATTGTGATGGAATGAATGGGAGTGTACATGGGATGAAGTGAATGGGAGTAAGCATGTGAAAGTATGAATGGGGATGAATGGGGGTGCGATTGGGGGTGTGATTGTGATGGAATGAATGGGAGTGTAAATGGGATGAAGTGAACGGGAATAAGCATGTGAAAGTCTGAATGGGTATGAATGGGGTGCGATTGGGGGTGTGATTGTGATGGAATGAATGGGAGTGTACATGGGATGAAGTTAATGGGAGTAAGCATGTGAAAGTCTGAATGGGTATGAATGGGGTGCGATTGGGGGTGTGATTGTGATGGAATGAATGGGAGTGTAAATGGGATGAAGTGAATGGGAGTAAGCATGTGAAAGTCTGAATGGGTATGAATGGGGGTGCGATTGGGGGTGTGATTGTGATGGAATTAATGGGAGTGTAAATGGGATGAAGTGAATGGGAGTAAGCATGTGAAAGTCTGAATGGGTATGAATGGGGGTGCGATTGGAGATGTGATTGTGATGGAATGAATGGGAGTGTAAATGGGATGAAGTGAATGGGAGTAAGCATGTGAAAGTCTGAATGGGTATGAATGGGGGTTCGATTGGGGGTGTGATTGTGATGGAATGAATGGGAGTGTAAATGGGATGAAGTGAATGGGAGTAAGCATGTGAAAGTCAGAATGGGTATGAATGGGGGTGCGATTGGGGGTGTGATTGTGATGGAATGAATGGGAGTGTAAATGGGGTGAAGTGAATGGGAGTAAGCATGTGAAAGTCTGAATGGGTATGAATGGGGGTGCGATTGGAGATGTGATTGTGATGGAATGAATGGGAGTGTAAATGGGATGAAGTGAATGGGAGTAAGCATGTGAAAGTCTGAATGGGTATGAATCGGGGTGCGATTGGGGATGTGATTGTGATGGAATGAATGGGAGTGTAAATGGGATGAAGTGAACGGGAGTAAGCATGTGAAAGTCTGAATGGGTATGAATGGGGGTGCGATTGGAGATGTGATTGTGATGGAATGAATGGGAGTGTAAATCATAGAATCATAGAATCATAGAATCATAGAGTTGGAAGGGGCCATACAGGCCATCTAGTCCAACCCCCTGCTCACCGCAGGATTAGCCCTAAGCATCCTAAAGCATCCAAGAAAAGTGTGTATCCAACCTTTGCTTGAAGACTGCCAGTGAGGGGGAGCTCACCACCTCCTTAGGCAGCCTATTCCACTGCTGAACTACTCTGACTGAGAAAAACTTTTTCCTGATATCTAGCCTATATCGTTGTACTTGAAGTTTAAACCCATTACTGCGTGTCCTTTCCTCTGCAGCCAGCAGAAACAGCATCCTGCCCTCCTCCAAGTGACAACCTTTCAAATACTTAAAGAGGGCTATCATGTCCCCTCTCAACCTCCTTTTCTCCAGGCTGAACATTCCCAAGTCCCTCAACCTACTTCATAGGGCTTGGTCCCTTGGCCCCAGATCATCTTCGTCGCTCTCCTCTGTACCCTTTCAATTTTATCGATGTCCTTCTTGAAGTGAGGCCTCCAGAACTGCACACAGTACTCCAGGTGTGGTCTGACCAGTGCCGTATACAATGGGACTATGACATCTTGTGATTTTGATGTGATGGCTCTGTTGATACAGCCCAAAATGGCATTTGCCTTTTTTACCGCTGCATCACACTGCCTGCTCATGTTTAGTTTACAATCCACAAGTACCCCAAGGTCTCGTTCACACACAGTGCTACCTAGAAGCGTATCCCCCATCCAGTAGGCATGCTTTTCATTTTTCTGACCCAGATGCAGAACTTTACACTTATCTTTATTAAATTGCATCTTGTTCTCATTTGCCCATTTTTCCATTGTGTTCAGATCTCGTTGAACTCTGTCTCTATCTTCCGGAATATTTGCCAGTCCTCCCAATTTGGTGTCATCTGCAAACTTGATGAGTAGTCCCTCCACCCCCTCATCTAGATCATTAATAAATATGTTAAAAAGTACCGGGCCGAGCACCGAACCCTGAGGTACCCCGCTACTCACCTCTCTCCAGTCTGATGAAACACCATTGACAACAACTCTTTGAGTGCGGTTCTCTAACCAATTCCCTATCCACCTAACGATCTGAAAATCCAGATGGCAGTCCTTCAACTTATCCATCAGAACATCATGGGGAACCTTGTCAAAAGCTTTACTAAAATCCAAGTAAATGACATCAACCAAATTTCCCCGATCCAGCAAACCTGTTACTTGGTCAAAAAAGGAAACTAGGTTGGTCTGGCAGGACCTGTTGGAGACAAATCCATGCTGACTTCCTTGGATCACCAAATTGTCCTCCAGATGTTTGCAGATCGCTACCTTTAATATCTGCTCCATTATCTTCCCCACAACAGAGGTCAGACTCACTGGTCTGTAGTTTCCCGGGTCATCCTTCCTACCTTTTTTGAAGATCGGAATAACGTTTGCTCTTTTCCAGTCCTCCGGGACATCTCCAGTCCTTAAAGAGGTTCCGAAGATGATGGACAAGGGCTGTGCAAGTTCTCTGGAAAGTTCTTTGAGTACTCTCGGGTGCATTTCATCTGGACCAGGGGATTTGAACTCATCCAGTGCAGCTAAATGCCTCTCGACCACCTCTCTATCCATGTTAACCTGCCACCCAGACACTATCCTTTGGCTACAGCCATCTCTAGATGTGCCTAAACACTTTGACCTGTGGGAAAAAGCAGATGTAAAATAGGCACTAAGCCTTTCTGCTTTCTCTGCATCTTTCGTTAGAGTTTGTCCATCCGCACCCAACAGCGGGCCTATTGCCTCCTTTACTTTACGTTTGCTCCTCACGTAACTGAAAAATGGGATGAAGTGAATGGGAGTAAGCATGTGAAAGTCTGAATGGGTATGAATGGGGGTGCGATTGGGTGTGTGATTGTGATGGAATGAATGGGAGTGTACATGTGTTGAAGTGAATGGGAGTAAGCATGTGAATGTCTGAATGGGTATGAATGGGGGTGCGATTGGGGGTGTGATTGTGATGGAATGAATGGGAGTGTAAATGGGATGAAGTGAATGGGAGTAAGCATGTGAAAGTCTGAATGGGTATGAATGGGGGTGCGATTGGGGGTGTGATTGTGATGGAATTAATGGGAGTGTAAATGGGATGAAGTGAATGGGAGTAAGCATGTGAAAGTCTGAATGGGTATGAATGGGGGTGCGATTGGGGGTGTGATTGTGATGGAATGAATGGAAGTGTACATGGGATGAAGTGAATGGGAGTAAGCATGTGAAAGTCTGAATGGGTATGAATGGGGGTGCGATTGGGGGTGCGATTGTGATGGAATGAATGGGAGTGTACATGGGATGAAGTGAATGGGAGTAAGCATGTGAAAGTCTGAATGGGTATGAATGGGGGTGCGATTGGGGGTGTGATTGTGATGGAATGAATGGGAGTGTAAATGGGATGAAGTGAATGGGAGTAAGCATGTGAAAGTCTGAATGGGTATGAATGGGGGTGCGATTGGAGATGTGATTGTGATGGAATGAATGGGAGTGTAAATGGGATGAAGTGAATGGGAGTAAGCATGTGAAAGTCTGAATGGGTATGAATGGGGGTGCGATTGGGGGTGTGATTGTGATGGAATGAATGGGAGTGTAAATGGGATGAAGTGAATGGGAGTAAGCATGTGAAAGTCAGAATGGGTATGAATGGGGGTGCGATTGGGGATGTGATTGTGATGGAATGAATGGGAGTGTAAATGGGATGAAGTGAATGGGAGTAAGCATGTGAAAGTCTGAATGGGTATGAATGGGGGTGCGATTGGGGGTGTGATTGTGATGGAATGAATGGGAGTGTACATGGGATGAAGTGAATGGGAGTAAGCATGTGAAAGTCTGAATGGGTATGAATGGGGGTGCGATTGGAGATGTGATTGTGATGGAATGAATGGGAGTGTAAATGGGATGAAGTGAATGGGAGTAAGCATGTGAAAGTCTGAATGGGTATGAATGGGGGTGCGATTGGGGGTGTGATTGTGATGGAATGAATGGGAGTGTAAATGGGATGAAGTGAATGGGAGTAAGCATGTGAAAGTCTGAATGGGTATGAATGGGGGTGCGATTGGGGGTGTGATTGTGATGGAATGAATGGGAGTGTACATGTGTTGAAGTGAATGGGAGTAAGCATGTGAATGTCTGAATGGGTATGAATGGGGGTGCGATTTGGGGTGTGATTGTGATGGAATGAATGGGAGTGTAAATGGGATGAAGTGAATGGGAGTAAGCATGTGAAAGTCTGAATGGGTATGAATGGGGGTGCGATTGGGTGTGTGATTGTGATGGAATGAATGGGAGTGTACATGTGTTGAAGTGAATGGGAGTAAGCATGTGAAAGTCTGAATGGGTATGAATGGGGTGCGATTGGGGATGTGATTGTGATGGAATGAATGGGAGTGTAAATGGGATGAAGTGAATGGGATTAAGCATGTGAAAGTCTGAATGGGTATGAATGGGGGTGCGATTGGAGATGTGATTGTGATGGAATGAATGGGAGTGTAAATGGGATGAAGTGAATGGGATTAAGCATGTGAAAGTCTGAATGGGTATGAATGGGGGTGCGATTGGGTGTGTGATTGTGATGGAATGAATGGGAGTGTAAATGGGATGAAGTGAATGGGAATAAGCATGTGAAAGTCTGAATGGGTATGAATGGGGTGCGATTGGGGATGTGATTGTGATGGAATGAATGGGAGTGTAAATGGGATGAAGTGAATGGGATTAAGCATGTGAAAGTCTGAATGGGTATGAATGGGGGTGCGATTGGAGATGTGATTGTGATGGAATGAATGGGAGTGTAAATGGGATGAAGTGAATGGGATTAAGCATGTGAAAGTCTGAATGGGTATGAATGGGGGTGCGATTGGGTGTGTGATTGTGATGGAATGAATGGGAGTGTAAATGGGATGAAGTGAATGGGAGTAAGCATGTGAAAGTATGAATGGGTATGAATGGGGGTGCGATTGGGGGTGTGATTGTGATGGAATGAATGGGAGTGTACATGGGATGAAGTGAATGGGAGTAAGCATGTGAAAGTCTGAATGGGTATGAATGGGGGTGCGATTGGAGATGTGATTGTGATGGAATGAATGGGAGTGTAAATGGGATGAAGTGAATGGGAGTAAGCATGTGAAAGTGTGAATGGGTATGAATGGGGTGCGATTGGGGATGTGATTGTGATGGAATGAATGGGAGTGTAAATGGGATGAAGTGAATGGGAGTAAGCATGTGAAAGTGTGAATGGGTATGAATGGGGGTGCGATTGGGGATGTGATTGTGATGGAATGAATGGGAGTGTAAATGGGATGAAGTGAATGGGAATAAGCATGTGAAAGTGTGAATGGGTATGAATGGGGGTGCGATTGGGGATTTGATTGTGATGGAATGAATGGGAGTGTAAATGGGATGAAGTGAATGGGAGTAAGCATGTGAAAGTCTGAATGGGTATGAATGGGGGTGCGATTGGAGATGTGATTGTGATGGAATGAATGGGAGTGTAAATGGGATGAAGTGAATGGGAGTAAGCATGTGAAAGTCTGAATGGGTATGAATGGGGGTGCGATTGGGGGTGTGATTGTGATGGAATGAATGGGAGTGTACATGGGATGAAGTGAATGGGAGTAAGCATGTGAAAGTCTGAATGGGTATGAATGGGGGTGCGATTGGGGGTGTGATTGTGATGGGATGAATGGGAGTGTAAATGGGATGAAGTGAATGGGAGTAAGCATGTGAAAGTCTGAATGGGTATGAATGGGGGTGCGATTGGAGATGTGATTGTGATGGAATGAATGGGAGTGTAAATGGGATGAAGTGAATGGGAGTAAGCATGTGAAGGTCTGAATGGGTATGAATGGGGGTGCGATTGGGGGTGTGATTGTGATGGAATGAATGGGAGTGTAAATGGGATGAAGTGAATGGGAATAAGCATGTGAAAGTCTGAATGGGTATGAATGGGGGAGCGATTGGGGGTGTGATTGTGATGGAATGAATGGGAGTGTAAATGGGATGAAGTGAATGGGAGTAAGCATGTGAAAGTCTGAATGGGTAAGAATGGGGGAGCGATTGGGGGTGTGATTGTGATGGAATGAATGGGAGTGTAAATGGGATGAAGTGAATGGGAATAAGCATGTGAAAGTCTGAATGGGTATGAATGGGGGAGCGATTGGGGGTGTGATTGTGATGGAATGAATGGGAGTGTAAATGGGATGAAGTGAATGGGAATAAGCATGTGAAAGTCTGAATGGGTAAGAATGGGGGAGCGATTGGGGGTGTGATTGTGATGGAATGAATGGGAGTGTAAATGGGATGAAGTGAATGGGAATAAGCATGTGAAAGTCTGAATGGGTATGAATGGGGGAGCGATTGGGGGTGTGATTGTGATGGAATGAATGGGAGTGTAAATGGGATGAAGTGAATGGGAGTAAGCATGTGAAGGTCTGAATGGGTAAGAATGGGGGAGCGATTGGGGGTGTGATTGTGATGGAATGAATGGGAGTGTAAATGGGATGAAGTGAATGGGAGTAAGCATGTGAAAGTCTGAATGGGTATGAATGGGGGTGCGATTGGGGGTGTGATTGTGATGGAATGAATGGGAGTGTAAATGGGATGAAGTGAATGGGAGTAAGCATGTGAAAGTCTGAATGGGTATGAATGGGGGTGCGATTGGGGGTGTGATTGTGATGGAATGAATGGGAGTGTAAATGGGATGAAGTGAATGGGAGTAAGCATGTGAAACTGTGAATGGGTATGAATGGGGGAGCGATTGGAGATGTGATTGTGATGGAATGAATGGGAGTGTAAATGGGATGAAGTGAATGGGAGTAAGCATGTGAAACTGTGAATGGGTATGAATGGGGGTGCGATTGGGGGTGTGATTGTGATGGAATGAATGGGAGTGTAAATGGGATGAAGTGAATGGGAGTAAGCATGTGAAAGTGTGAATGGGTATGAATGGGGGAGCGATTGGAGATGTGATTGTGATGGAATGAATGGGAGTGTAAATGGGATGAAGTGAATGGGAGTAAGCATGTGAAAGTGTGAATGGGTATGAATGGGGGTGCGATTGGGGATGTGATTGTGATGGAATGAATGGGAGTGTAAATGGGATGAAGTGAATGGGAATAAGCATGTGAAAGTGTGAATGGGTATGAATGGGGGTGCGATTGGGGATGTGATTATGATGGAATGAATGGGAGTGTAAATGGGATGAAGTGAATGGGAATAAGCATGTGAAAGTGTGAATGGGTATGAATGGGGGTGCGATTGGGGATGTGATTGTGATGGAATGAATGGGAGTGTAAATGGGATGAAGTGAATGGGAGTAAGCATGTGAAAGTGTGAATGGGTATGAATGGGGGTGCGATTGGGGATGTGATTATGATGGAATGAATGGGAGTGTAAATGGGATGAAGTGAATGGGAATAAGCATGTGAAAGTGTGAATGGGTATGAATGGGGGTGCGATTGGGGATTTGATTGTGATGGAATGAATGGGAGTGTAAATGGGATGAAGTGAATGGGAATAAGCATGTGAAAGTGTGAATGGGTATGAATGGGGGTGCGATTGGGGGTGTGATTGTGATGGAATGAATGGGAGTGTAAATGGGATGAAGTGAATGGGAGTAAGCATGTGAAAGTCTGAATGGGTATGAATGGGGGAGCGATTGGAGATGTGATTGTGATGGAATGAATGGGAGTGTAAATGGGATGAAGTGAATGGGAGTAAGCATGTGAAAGTGTGAATGGGTATGAATGGGGGTGCGATTGGGGATGTGATTGTGATGGAATGAATGGGAGTGTAAATGGGATGAAGTGAATGGGAGTAAGCATGTGAAAGTGTGAATGGGTATGAATGGGGGTGCGATTGGGGATGTGATTATGATGGAATGAATGGGAGTGTAAATGGGATGAAGTGAATGGGTATAAGCATGTGAAAGTGTGAATGGGTATGAATGGGGGTGCGATTGGGGATGTGATTGTGATGGAATGAATGGGAGTGTAAATGGGATGAAGTGAATGGGAGTAAGCATGTGAAAGTGTGAATTGGTATGAATGGGGGTGCGATTGGGGATGTGATTATGATGGAATGAATGGGAGTGTAAATGGGATGAAGTGAATGGGAATAAGCATGTGAAAGTGTGAATGGGTATGAATGGGGGTGCGATTGGGGATTTGATTGTGATGGAATGAATGGGAGTGTAAATGGGATGAAGTGAATGGGAATAAGCATGTGAAAGTCTGAATGGGTATGAATGGGGGTGCGATTGGGGGTGTGATTGTGATGGAATGAATGGGAGTGTAAATGGGATGAAGTGAATGGGAATAAGCATGTGAAAGTGTGAATGGGTATGAATGGGGGTGCGATTGGGGGTGTGATTGTGATGGAATGAATGGGAGTGTAAATGGGATGAAGTGAATGGGAATAAGCATGTGAAAGTCTGAATGGGTATGAATGGGGGTGCGATTGGGGGTGTGATTGTGATGGAATGAATGGGAGTGTAAATGGGATGAAGTGAATGGGAGTAAGCATGTGAAAGTGTGAATGGGTATGAATGGGGGTGAGATTGGGGGTGTGAATATGATGGAATATGATGGAATGAATGGGAGTGTAAATGGGATGAAGTGAATGGGAGTAAGCATGTGAAAGTCTGAATGGGTATGAATGGGGGTGCGATTGGGGGTGTGATTGTGATGGAGTGAATGGGAGTGTAAATGTGATCAACTGAATGGGAATATGAATTTGAAAGTCTGGGTATGATTGTGATTTTTTAGATGATTGGTTGAATGTTGTATGAATGGGGGTATGATTGTGGGTGTGATTGTGATGGACTGAATGGGAGTGTAAATGTGATCAAGTGAATGGGAGTATGAATGTGCAAGTCTCAATGGGGGTGTGAATGTCCTTTTATATATGATTGGATGAATGGTGTATGAATGGGGGTGCGATTGTGGGTGTGATTGTGATGGACTGAATGGGAGTGTAAATGTGATCAAGTGAATGGGAGTATGAATGTGCAAGTCTCAATGGGGGTGTGAATGTCCTTTTATATATGATTGGATGAATGGTGTATGAATGGGGGTGCGATTGTGGATCTGATTGTGATGGAGTTAATGGGAGTGTAAATGTGATTGGATGAATGGTGTGTGAATGGGGGTGCGATTGTGGGTCTGATTGTGATGGAGTTAATGGAGTTAAAAAAAAGATTTTTCAGTTATTTGAGGAGCAAACGTAACGTAAAGGAGGCAATAGGCCCACTGTTGGGTGCGGATGGACAAACTCTAACGAAAGATGCAGAGAAAGCAGAAAGGCTTAGTGCCTATTTTACATCTCTTTTTTCCCACAGGTCAAAGTGTTTAGGCACATCTAGAGATGGCCGTAGCCAAAGGATAGTGTCTGGGTGGCAGGTTAACATGGATAGAGAGGTTGTCAAGAGGCATTTAGCTGCACTGGATGAGTTCAAATCCCCTGGTCCGGATGAAATGCACCCGAGAGTACTCAAAGAACTTTCCAGAAAACTTGCACAGCCCTTGTCCATCATCTTCGGAACCTCTTTAAGGACTGGAGATGTCCCGGAGGACTGGAAAAGAGCAAACGTTATTCTGATCTTCAAAAAAGGGAGGAAGGATGACCCGGGAAACTACAGACCAGTGAGTCTGACCTCTGTTGTGGGGAAGATAATGGAGCAGATATAAAAGGGAGCGATCTGCAAACATCTGGAGGACAATTTGGTGATCCAAGGAAGTCAGCATGGATTTGTCTCCAACAGGTCCTGCCAGACCAACCTAGTTTCCTTTTTTGACCACGTAACAGGTTTGCTGGATCTGGGAAATTCGGTTGATGTCATTTACTTGGATTTTAGTAAAGCTTTTGACAAGGTTCCCCATTATGTTCTGATGGATAAATTGAAGGACTGCAATCTGGATTTTCAGATAGTTAGGTGGATAGGAAATTGGTTAGAGAACCGCACTCAAAGAGTTGTTGTCAATGGTGTTTCATCAGACTGGAGAGAGGTGAGTAGCGGAGTACCTCAGGGCTCGGTGCTCGGCCCGGTACTTTTTAACATATTTATTAATGATCTAGATGAGGGGGTGGAGGGATTACTCATCAAGTTTGCAGATGACACCAAATTGGGAGGACTGGCAAATATTCCGGAAGATAGAGACAGAGTTCAACGAGATCTGAACACAATGGAAAAATGGGCAAATGAGAACAAGATGCAATTTAATAAAGATAAGTGTAAAGTTCTGCATCTGGGTCAGAAAAATGAAAAGCATGCCTACTGGATGGGGGATACGCTTCTAGGTAGCACTGTGTGTGAACGAGACCTTGGGGTATTTGTGGATTGTAAACTAAACATTAGCAGGCAGTGTGATGCAGCGGTAAAAAAGGCAAATGTCATTTTGGGCTGTATCAACAGAGGCATCACATCAAAATCACAAGATGTCATAGTCCCATTGTATACAGCACTGGTCAGACCATACCTGCAGTACTATGTGCAGTTCTGGAAGCCTCACTTCAAGAAGGACATAGATAAAATTGAAAGGGTACAGAGGAGAGCAACGAAGACCAAGGGCCAAGGGACCAAGCCCTATGAAGATAGGTTGAGGGACTTGGGAATGTTCAGCCTGGAGAAAAGGAGGTTGAGAGGGGACATGATAGCCCTCTTTAAGTATTTGAAAGGTTGTCACTTGGAGGAGGGCAGGATACACACTTTTCTTGGATGCTTTAGGATGCTTAGGGCTGATCCTGTGTTGAGCAGGCAGTTGGACTAGATGGCCTGTATGGCCCCTTCCAACTCTATGATTCTATGATTCTATGAGTGTAAATGTGATTGGATGAATGGTGTATTAACGGGGGTGCGATTGTGGGTGTGATTGTGATGGAGTGAATGGGAGTGTAAATGTGATTAAGTGAATCGGAGTATGAATGTGAAAGTCTGAATGGGTATGAATGTGATCATTTATATGATTGGATGAATGGTGTATAAATGGGGGTGCGAATGGACAAGTGAACGTGAAGGCATGAAACGGGATGTGAATGGGTGTGTAAATGTGATGATTTGCATGGGGCTGTGAATGGGATGTTAACTAACCATCTGAATGTTGAAAGACTGCGGTGCGAATGGGTGGTGCAAATTTGATGGGATGAAAGGGATTGTGAATGGGAAATTCTGAATGGGAGTATGAATGTGACTTTAACTTTGATTGTATGAATAGGGCTTTGAATGGGATGTTAACTATCATTGGCTGAATGATGAAAGAATGTGGTGAGAATGGGAGTATGAGTTTGAAAGTGAATGGGTGGATGAATGTGTGAGTGAATGGGAGTGTGTGTGAATGGGGGTATGAATCTGACCTGAATTATGATTGGATGAATGGTGTCTGAAAGCAGGTATGAACGGAGAAGTGAATGTGAACTCATGAAAGGGGGTGTGAATGGGCGTGTAAATGCGATGATTTGAATGGGGATATGATTGGGATGTTAACTATCATCGTCTGAATGTTGAAAGAATGTGGCGTGAATGGGATGGAGTTAATGGTAGAATGAATGTGAAGCCATGAAAGGGGGTGTGATTGGGCGTGTAAATGTGATGGTTTGAATGGGTGTATGAATGTGACGTTAGCCATGATTGGATGAATGATGTATGAATGGGGGTGCAAATGGAGAAGTGAATGTGAAGGCCTGCAAGGTGCGTGAATGGGCGTGTAAATGTGACATTAGATGGGATGTTAATTATCATTGGCTGAATGGTGAGAGAATGGGAGTGTAAATGGGAGTATGAATGTGACGGTCTGAATGGGGGACTGAAATGGCATGAAAAAGCGATGGAGTGATGGTTTGAATGTAGGTGTGAATGTGATGGTCTCAATGGTAGTGTGAATGTGATTTTAACTATGATTGAATGAATGGTGTATATATGGGGGTGTTAATGGAGTAGTGAATGTGAAGGCATGAATCGGGGTGTTTGTATGAATGTGTTTGTGAATGGAGAAATCAATAGGAAGATGTGAAAGAGTGAATGGGTGTGTAAATGTGATGATTTGAACAGGGCTGTGAATGGGATGTTAACTATCATTGGCTTTAATGATGAAAGAATGTGGTGAGAATGGGAGTATGAATCTGAAAGTGAATGGGTTGACGAATGTGACGTTAACTATGATTGGATGAATGGTGTATGAATGGAGGTGCCAATGATAGTTGACATCCCATTCACAGCCCCATTCAAATCATCACATGTTATTATCATGTTAATGTTGTTGTTATAATTTTATTGTTATTATCACCTATTGTTACCATATGTTATCTGTATCTTTTTTCCTGTTCCCTGTAAAACCCCCTGAGGCTTCGGGGAGGGCAGTATAGAAATATAATTAATTAATTAATTAATTAATTAAAAATAAATAAATAAATAAATCTTGGGTTTTTGCTGTTGTCATCTCAAAACAGAGGACAAGTTGTGAGCTTTCCAAGGTATCAAACTTTAGCCCGGGATGACTTCAATATATAATACCCCAGGATCTTGGCCAACGGATGAGTACAGATGCAACAACATAAAATAGTCACAGATCCGCACTGTTTGGAGGGATTTAGATGAGCTGAAGTCTCATTCATTCAGGTCCATGGATTTTTGGGGGTATTGTGTCCATGGAACGTTTTCATTCAAACAGAATCGAAACAAACTCTGTAGGTTGTAGAAGATCTCAGATGTAGAAGATCTCAGGTTTAATTGCTGGCATTTCCAGTTAAAGTATCTCTGTTGAAGAGGTTAGAAGAACAGCCTTTCTCAAACCTTTTACCATTGAGAAACCCCTGAAACATTCTTTAGGCTTCAAGAAACCCCAGAAGTGGCATGAAGCATAGCTGTGTACATACCCACCCGGGGCCCTCCCCTCCCGGCCAATTAAAAATTTATCAACTCTCACCCATTCAGGAAAACTTCCAGGGCCTTCAAGAAATCCCAGGATTTCAGAAAACTCTCATTGAAAAAGCCTGGGTTAGAATGTCAGACTAGGACCGGAAGAATCAAGTCTCAATCTCCACACTGCCACGGAAACCACTTTGGGTGACCTGAAGCAGGTTACTCCTTCTCTCAGCCTAACCAGCCTCACAAGGTTGCTCCTAGGACAAAATGGAGAAAGATTAATGTGGTATGCCACTTTGGGTGCCTGTTGGGAGATACATTAGGTTTCAATGAATAGAATAAACAAATAGTACGGCGGTTCCCTTTGAGCCCATGGAGAGCTGCTGCAAATCAAAGAACTCTTTGTAACCCGCTTTTTACTACCTGAAGCAGCTTATAATTGCCTACCCTTCCTCTCCCCACAACAGATACCCTGTGAGATAGGTGAGTCTGAGAAAGCTCTGAGAGAACTGTGACTGGGCCAAGGTCACCCAGCTAGCTGCATGTGGAGGAGAGGAGAATCCAGATTAAAGTCCACCCCTCTTAACCACTACACCAAACTGGCTTTCAAGCACTGGCCACAATGGAGCAACAAACACGAGTCATAATTCAATGGTGGCAGAAACATTTTCCATGTCAAGGATTCACTGCCAACCAGGCATCTCCAGGAGCTAGTCTGGGAAGGATCTATGTGGAAAAGGTACCACCAATCAGAGTAGAGTGTGAGATGGCGCCTTGGCCTCAATATAAATATAGAAACACCATCATTTCATTATTTTTTTTTTTAAAAATGCAGGAAACTAATTCTTCTTCATTGCCCTTTCCCCAAACTGCTAAACTTGCGAAATGGTATTTTCAGGTTCTTTGCTAGCTGTAAGACATGTTCACATGCCTGGAGGTGACAGGCACACTGTTGCATTGTGGGAGCTGCCTTTCTCAGCTGTCCCGCTTCCTCTGGTTCTGATGCCTCCCTCTCCCCAAGAGCAGTTTGTTTGCCAATGGCTGCTGCTTTGTTTTCCAAGTGGAGGCTGGGCAGTTCTGAACAGCAGCATCCAACTGTACTGATTATGTGGCAAAGATCTTTGCCTGCCACACGGAAGAATAACACGGGGCATGGGGTGGGGGTGGGGGTGGAGGGACGAGGAGGGTCAGGGAATGCGGTACGAGGCTGCATAACCTTTTTTCATTAACCTCCGAAAACAACATCTGTTTCCCCGCAATGACGGGGAAGGTTCCTCTTTATTAGATATTGGCTAGTTAATGTTTCTAAAGTGATTTGCCTGACTAAGCAGGTGCTCCTGTTTGGTGCACAAAGATGTTCTCTGGAGCCAGCAGCAAGACAATGCCTGGCAAAGAACGGTGCAATAACTGTTTAAGAGCTGCTGCCGGCAACGTTCCAGAAGATTCCAGCGCTGACAGCCTTTGCCCTTGAGATTTTCTGAGAACGTGCTGATCTCAAAAAGACAGCAATAGTTAAATGCGAGTGACCTCAGGCGACTGAAGTTGGGCTTCTGGTAGATCCCAGTTAGTACCATACAGAAGGGTGGGAGGGGGGGGGCTTTACTTGCTGTAGTCAAAGTCTTTTAGAGTAGCCATTCTTAAAGATCAGGGCCCTTTCACCAGCTCTTCTCAGGTTTCCAGGGCCCCCTGCCGTGGGCTGACCCCTTGCACAATGAGCTAGGCTTTAAAAAGCCGAAACTAGTATGCAGGCCTCTAGTAGGGGCTCGGGCAGAGGTCTTTCTGTTATGCATGATGGAGCCCCTCATCGCTGAACTGGCACACAGTGCCCAACGACCCCTGGCCTCCACTACCAGTCCAGGCTTATGCCAAAGCTATTTATTTATTATTTGGATTTTTATACCGCCCATTCTGTAGGGCTCTGAGCTAGACTCCAGGTTCTCTTGTCAGCCAGGACTCGGGTCTGTCCAGACTCCATTTTCAGCTCCAGCAAAGCCAACCGTCTGACCTGACAGCTGCGACCCTCCTGGTCTGCATTCATTCCTCCCCACTGCATTGTATTGCTAATCCAGTGGCCAGCAGAGTCTATTGCACCTGGGGGCTCTTGCCCAATCCCTTTGCCTGCACGCCTGGGACTCAACCTAAGCCAGCAGGGAATGTCCCTCTACCCAGCTAGCTAGTCTCCTGAGGCCCCTGGAGCCTTCCCATTGTACTGTGAGGGTTTCTTCAGAGCCATCAAGCCCCATCCGCACCCATTTCTTCTGGAAGGAACAGAGCATGATTTTTGCACTCACATCAGGCTGGTAAACAGTGTGTGTGCATACGCATGCTATTGCGTGGGCTCCAGGACGTGACATGGTTGGAAAGGGAGCATGGAAGAACATCGTGCCTCAGGTTACCCTGATTGTTAGGTCAGTGAAGGGGTGTTCAAACCACTCACATGTTTGGAGTGTTCGTGTTCAGACTCTTCTCTGAGCCAGTTTGGTGTAGTGGTTAGGAGTGTGGATTTCTAATCTGGCGAGCCGGGTTCGATTCTGCATTCCCCCACATGCATCCAGCTGGGTGACCTTGGGCTCGCCACAGCACTGATAAAACTGTTCTGACCGGGCAGTGATATCAGGGCTCTCTCAGCCTCACCCACCCCACAGGGTGTCTGTTGTGGGGGGAGGAATGGGAAGGCGACTGTAAGCCGCTTTGAGACTCCTTCTGGTAGAGAAAAGCAGCATATAAGAACCAACTCTTCTTCTTCTTCTGAGTTTCAGGTTGAAGCAGCATATTTTATTGGGAATGTGCTTCAACTGGATCCTGGAAGGATTTCTGCCTCACCTGTATGGCTCGTGTCTTTTAAAAGGTTTAATTCAAGCCTTAATTCCTGATGACCCTTTGTCCAAAATGGGGACTCTGTGAGGGTACATTTACATTTTAACATCCTCACAGATGTTTTCTTCCAGTCCTCAGAGAAGAATACAGTGGGTCTCTACAAGCAAAGGCCATCTATAGCAAAAAAATTTCCAGTGACTATGAGGAAGACTGTTAACAAGGACAACAGATTATGATTGCAATTAAAGGGAGTTCAAGGTTGAGCTTTAAACTACACTAAGAAATGGAATTTCAGCTAATCTAATTAGCAAACAGTGTTAAGCTCTGCTCTTTCCTTATGAAGGATAAAAGCCCTGTCTCACTGCCTGTTGTTGTTGCTTCTGTAGAAGCTTCTGTAGAAGCATTCTAGCAAACTTGTGCAGGTGGAAGGCAGAGTTTGTTTTCATGATGCCATGCCGTTCTGTCTCTCACATAAGTCCTGAAAGTGTCTAAAAAGGTCCCTTTCAACACTTTCTCCAAGTGAGAGCTACTCTGATTTGAACCGCCTAATACAGCTGATATAATCAATAAATTTAACTATGTGTGAATAGCCCTTTAACACAACTCTGTGTTTCACAGTATACATCCCAGTACCTTATTCCACAATGTCCTATATTTCTTTTACAGAAATGTAAAGATGAGTGTACCCCACTTAGATGGCAAAATTATTTTCCTAACACACATTGGGGCGTCCAGTTCCTTCACCAGTTACCAAGGATGCTGTCCGGTGTCAGACATTCTTTTCCCAGCAACATCAGTTTTAGGCCCCTATCTGTGCATGAAATGCCTTACAAATCACCCTCATACATTCCTGTTGGAATTGCAACCAGCAAGTAATTTGGTAAAGTCAACTCTGAAAGGTTGTTGTTGTAAAGTTATTAGGATACTAAACTGTACCTCCTACATGCTCACTAGTGATACCTCATGGTAGTGATACCTCACTCTATTTCAGTTGGGATTCCTTTTGTTTAAGATGGGCAGAGGCTGCACTTACTTTCTTTATTCCATTGTCAATCCTGTTGAATTCAGATCGCTTTGAACTCGAGTCTTCCTCTCCCCCCCCCCATTGAAACAGGAAAGTCTTCTGCACGTGGTTAGGGAGGCTCAGAAGAGGGGGGGGGAGGCAAATGGAGACTCTTTCTCTGTTTTCTTGAAGGGGAGGGGAGGATCCAAGAAGTCAGAGGAGGGAGGAAAAAATCCTTTCTTTTCTTGAAGGTGGTGGTGGGGGGGGGGGAGGATCGAAGAAGGGAGAAAAAAAATCCAAGACCAACAGAAGTTGAGAGAACTTAGGGGCTTCTCCTTTAAAGCAAGTTTGTCACATGACCACCTGTAGCCAATCACGGGTCCTCTACCACGGAGGAGAGCCCAGATTCAAAACAAACAGGATTAAAAGCACTCTGAGTTATTGCACAATAAAGGTAGGGTCACTCCGGATCAACCCTTCTTGCTGCAGAAGGAAATTTTAAATCGCCCCAATTCCAAATGGAAATCGCATTCTGTGTAGAGGGCAGGGACTGAATCGACCTGGGGTTGGAATAAAAGCTCCGTGCAGTTTACACCCTGGACTCCTGCCCACTTCCTCTTTCTTCAGGAAGAGAATGGCCATGTACTTGCAGAAGCAAACATAATCCATGTGGCTCCGCTTTCTCCATCTGCTGATGTGTGGGGCATAGTCCTGCCTGCAGTCTAGCCATAGAGGCTTGCAGTGTGCTGCTTTTGTAACTACTCTTTAAGCTTTTGTACTCTGAGTAAGGAGACTGAAGCAGATGAATATGATATGCATTTGTAAATAATCTTCCTAGTAAAGAATACTCTGCTTTAAACCACAAAGTGCTGTGGATCTATGCCCCATCCACAAAGGTAACTAATAACTGCATACGTTCAAAACACTCTGTAACTTTGCATCTCTATTTCTCTGGGGGGACTCTGGACCAAACCAAGTCCAAAAATACCAACAATTCAGCATAGCCAGATTACTTTCAATAATCAATGTAATCAACTCCATAAAAAGTTAAGTAAATGCTTTGGGGGCAAATAAATTGTCAATATGAAAGTAGCCATTGCACATTTGCTCTCTGCACCATGAAGAATCATCAGAGCTCTCACTGATCTTTGCTAAACCAGTTAACAACCAGTTTCTGTGCTAAAACAACCCTGCTATTCAACCCATCTGGGTCATGTACAGAACAGTGATGTAAAAACGTAAGTTGACATTTGCAATTCATGGGTCTCCTAGCTGATGGGCTACCAAACAAGCAAGCAAACAAAACAAATGTGATGAATCAAGATGTCAGTATTGCATTTTTTAAAATCAGTTCTTTCTCTAACATACCATGAGCGTGCCAGTGTGCTGGTGTATTACAGGAATGTCTCAGTGGCCATGCTTGTCAGTATGTATGAGAGATGTCAATGCATGCTGTCCAGAAGAAGGCTGGACTTGCTTTTGGAGCTGGAAGTAATTGTAGAGAAGAGGATGGCCCACAAACCCAGGTATTGTTAGCAAAATGTAAGTCCTCCATGAACTCTTTCATGCAATTACTGGGAACAACCATTCCTTATTTTTGGACTGGAATCTTAGGAGCTTTCCCTGGCAACAGGTCTTAAGAAAACAAAAGCGACACAGAATGCTCCAGGCTAGACCATCATGTCATTTCCATTAACTCTGCTCACAGCAAATATATTCTTCCCTTGATGCCGGAGCCCAAAGCCCTCCCTTCAGCATTAATTGGATCAGAGCATGAAAAGCTAGGAAAGACCTATTAGACTGTCCAGCCCATCTCTTTCTGCCGGTGCAGGACAATGATTATTGCATTACACATGATTTTGGAGTGATATAATAAGCCCAAAGGGCTCCAGTCTGCCTCTTCAAAAGGTAAAACACACAGCAAGTCATTGTCCAGGAAAGCAGCCACCACTGTAGCTTCTGAGTTTTCAAGCACAAGGGATGATCTTTCAAGAACATCTGGTGTTCCATAATATCGACATCCCAGGAAGAAGAATGAGTTGACCTGGTTTGTATGTAGGATGAACAGTCTGATTTTAAGCTTTCTTCTCTGGAAGAGAGTTGAAGGAACTGCTTCTGTTAACTGAAACTGGGATCAATTCATATAACCATTTCTGAGATGGAAAAGCCAACAGGGGGTCTCAGGAAAACACATTTACAGTTGTGATAAAGGTAATTCCGTATGTCAATCAGGTTTAACAAGCTGAGAGTTGACTTAGATGGGTGGTAAGAAGCATTTCAATGTATCAGAGGAAATGGTGGGGGATAGGTAACAGAAGCTAAAGGTGTCTATTGGCTTGAGAAATCCTTGGAGACTTGAGGGTGGTTTCTAGAGAGGGCAGAACTGGGGGAGGGGGAAGGGAGGGAGCTCAGCAGGGTTGTAATGCCCTCTAGTATTTCCTTCAGGGGAAGGGGTCTTTATAGTCTGGAAATTATTGGCATATGCAAGATTTGCGATCTGCATGATTGAGCAGAATACAGTGGGCATTTCCACACATTAGTAAAAATAGCATCACACCCGTGGAATGGTAAGGCGCAGCATTATATCATGTGTCCCCCCAGCCCTCCTCACTTTTTTGTTGGCTCATTTTTGTCCTCCTTCTTTTTGCACGCCTTACCCTCCTCACTTGCTGCTAAAAGAGGTGAACAACTCGCCTTATAGGCATCAAGCTTCTGCCTGTCAATCAATTCAGACAACCAATCCCCTTTCTCCAACATTCTAAAGGTCCCACGATGCCCACTAATTTTTTTAAAAAAAATAATTCTTCTCCATTGCAATACCTATGCATAGAATCATAGATGCATAGTGCTTTTGAATACCACCCCTTATGGGATCACGAGTAGGCTTGTTCACAAAGGGCCCAATTCAGTCACTTCGGCATCCATGAAGTCAATGGTGCCATAGACTATAATGGCATGCAGAAAAGTGTCCCACAGGGGTGTTGGAGAAGATATATATTTATCATAGATAGACAGGAACTTCCTGATGATTTTCAAATTATCTCCTCCACTGTCCTGATTGGCTCAACAGGTGACTTCCTGGTTTTTGAGCACACTTCCTCCCTGCTTGCCTCCAGAACAGCTGAACAGCAGAAGAATGATTGCAAACAACAGTTAGATCAGGCTTTCTCAACCAGGGTTTCGTGAAACCCTGGGGTTTCTTAATGTCTCTGGAAAGGTTTCCTGAATGGGTGGGAGTTAATTATTTTATATATTTTTAAAATTGGTTCAGCATTTATCATGATGGTCATGTTGACTCACCCCTCCCCTCCCAAAATGGGCAATGATAGGCCTGGAGGGGGTGGGATGATGAGAGGTCCTGGGTAGGCCATGTGCTTCCCAACCGTATTCTGCATGATTGCACCACTTCTGGGGTTTCTCAAAGCCTGAAGAATGTTTCAGGGGTTTCTCAGTGGTAAAAAAAGTTGAGAACGGCTGAGTTAGATAGTTTGGTTTCTATCTCAATCATTCTAGACTTAGTTATTTCTCTTCTGAATAAAAACTATTTCATTCTTTAAGCAGTCTGGCGGTCCTTGCTCTCTGCCTATTCAAACTCTGCCACCCGAAATCAGTTGTAATTCTGGGAGAACTCCAGGCCCCACTTTGAGGTTGCTCACCCCAACAGCAGCAGATGTATAATATGAAGGGATTTTAAAATTATTGAAATTGAACTGGAATAATGCAGCTAACAAAGTGAGCTTTGGCTCCTGGAAGCTTCTGTTGTGAAGGATTTATTAAAGGTGCCACAAGATTGCTTGTATTGGTGCAATAGGATGACACTCTTACCCCTCTGGAATTTGGAGCACTTGGGTATGCCGGTGAATGAGCCTCCGGGGAGGGCGGTATATAAGTATGATAAATAAATAAATAAATAAATAAATAAATAAATAAATAAATAAATAAATAAACAAATAAATAAACAAATAAACAAATAAACAAATAAATAAATAAATAAATAAATAAATAAATAAATAAATAAATGTGAACTGAGGTTACATGTTTCAGTTGCTGTCCCTGCAGAGGAAGATAAAATCAGAGTCCAGAGGCACCTTTAAGACCAGGGGTAGTCAAACTGCGGCCCTCCAGATGTCCATGGACTACAATTCCCAGAAGCCCCTGCCAGCGAATGCTGGCAGGGGCTTCTGGGAATTGTAGTCCATGGACATCTGGAGGGCTGCAGTTTGACTACCCCTGTTTAAGACCAACAAAGATTTATTCAAGGCGTGAGCTTTCGAGGGCAAGCACTCTTTCTCAGACTAGGAACTGACCATCATAACGGTAGGAATATATAAGCAAAAGTTGATCTTGTTACATTAGTGAACTGCGTTATGATGGTCAGTTCTTAGTCTGATGAAGGGTGCTGGCCCTCGAAAACTCACACCTTGAATAAATCTTTGTTGGTCTTAAAGGTGCCTCTGGACTCTGATTTAATTGTGCTACTTCAGACCAACACGGCTACCCATTTGAATCTCTCCTGCAGAGGAAGGCAGGACTTCTGAGATTCTCTTCCAAGAAACTGAGGATCAAACTAGGCATGATATTTGGGAATCTGTGAATTAATTCCTCCAGCCTTTTAAAAAAGGGGAACACCTATGAAACACCCCTCCAACAGTTTTGGCTGGGTTTGCACTGAGAGTAAGGAGATGAACTCCTCCTCTACAGTTTTACTGTACCCATGACAGCTAGTGCCTCCCTGCTGTCCTTACCCCTTTGGTCCTTCAGCTCACCACTGGTGGGGATGGTTGATTTCAGCCAGTTAAACAATATGGCTAAATCTCTTGTTGTTACCCCCAACGGGGCTGTGCATTCCTCCCAAAAATGGAAGAAAGCAATCATTCCAAATAAGAGGACTGTACCATTCTTTGGTCAATAGCAGTCTGGAGCTCTGCCCATGAGGCTGGGAGTTCGATCCCAGCAGCCGGCTCAAGGTTGACTCAGCCTTCCATCCTTCCAAGGTCGGTAAAATGAGTACCCAGCTTGCTGGGGGGTAAACAGTAATGACTGGGGAAGGCACTGGCAAACCAACCTGTATTGAGTCTGCCATGAAAACGCTGGAGGGTATCACCCCAAGGGTTAGACATGACCCAGTGCTTGCACAGGGGATACTACCTTTACTTTTATATAATAGCAGTGTTTCGCAGCTAGAACCCCCAAGCAACGTCAAGGTTCATTTGTAAGGAGTAAGGCATGGAAAGCCTTACGCGGGCCACAGGATAATCTACCAACATTATTGGACTGGGGGTATTATACGCCAAGCAGTTATTTCCTTATTGGGTTCCCAATTAGGGTTGTGCACTTTGGCTGCCAAAGCAGCCATTCAAGCCCGAAGCGGTCAGCGGGGAGGGACGGGCAGCGGCGGAGTGTGACCTCGCACCCACATGCTGATGCAGAGCTCTGCACCGGCGTGCGCTGACTGGCGTGCGCCCCTCTCCCTGTGCCAGCATAGAGTTTCGGAGGCTGAAGCGCACAGCCCTATTCCCGATGATCATTATAGCCCCTTACTGGTAGCTTCTGTTTACGGAGTGACAAAGAGACTTATGTTAGACATTTTAGTGCTACAAAGGAACTTCACCATGATGTTTGCTATGATTCTGGATGTTCTGCAGCCTGATATCAAATCATGTGTTGTCTCTTGTATTTGCATAAATTATGGATGCCTCCTGGCCCTCCATTATACATCTGGAGAGATCTTTCTAACATACAAGCCGTATTACGGAGTTATCAAGCCGTATCTCAGGTTACTTCATGTATAGTTTTTATAGAGCAAGATATTTTTTGAGGTAGCATTCCTGTAATGAGAATGCAGATTATAACGTTTGAAATATGGTAGAAATTTAATGATTTTGGTCATTGTTATCGTGTTATCCCAAACAATTGTGTGTTTATACAAAATCAAATTACTGGAAACATTCACATGGCAGTGGGTCTTTGGGTTATGTAAACTGGCCCTGATTTTCACAAAGAAAAGTTGTATCACTCGCTATCCTTACTTGTTCTGCTCAGCTGGTGCTTCTTGAATGCTGAGTTCTGGAACAACTTATTAAGATCAATCACTGGGGAGACATCAAGTCTAATCTTTCCCCATACACCAGCATACTCAAGACTAGCCCTTGTGTCTTTTACCATGGCCGATTCTGCACGGGTGGAAAAGACTGGAGCGACGTCAGTATGGACTTGGGGCTAATCCCTGTCTCCACATGATGTTGCTGCCAGGCCACTTCCCTCCTGGGTTTGGTGTGCATCAAGCTCCCGAAGCTGTGTGCTAAGGGAACACAGATTCTTCTGCTTCGGGGGCCAACAGGGCCTAGCTCGCGGCAGGCCCGTCTGGACAGGAAGAGTCGGGCTTGCAAGGCTCAGCTCCTCCCTACCCTACAGAAGCCTGCAGGGGGCAAAAATGCCTTGGACAGCTTTGTGGTGTTTCATGGCACTGTGGGGCAGACCAGGGGTTTCTTTATTTATTTTGCAGGAAGGTGGGATTGCGATCCATGCAGTCCCACCTTCCAGCAAAATAACACCCCCTGCCATCACCCCCCATGGCAGAACCTTCTTGCTGCCACTTTGTTTCCTGGGGGGAGGGGACACACATTTCAACGGGACACTAGGTGGTGTCCCTAATGCGGCATCATCCCAACAGTTCTATTCCGATGGTTCTTGTCTCAGATGTCCTTCTGTCACCATTCAAATACACCTTCAGCAATCTGGAGGTGCTGGTGAATCCGAGTCTTTTCAAAGACATATGTGAAAAGACCCCAAAATAATATTGATGATGATGTTATCCGTTCTGTCATGTCTGACCCTCAGCGTTTCTATAGGAAAGTTTTCTCCATTAATCTCTGTCAATGACCCCTCCTTTCAGTTGGTTCATGGCCACTCCTGTGTCGGCTTTGATCGTGTTGAGCCCGTGGATCCTTTGGCAACCATGTTTCTTTTTGCTGCTGACCATGCCGAGCATTAATGATATTTCTAGCGAGTTTGATGTGTCCAAAATAAGTGAGCTTTAGCCACAATATCTTCCCTTCTAACGACATAGTGGGTCTGCTCCTCTCTAAAACTATAAAAACCTTTATTTCCCTTCAGAAAAAGCAGACGAATGCACATAGAACTCAGAATTAATGAGACTCTGAGAAAAAGCACCCAAATAATTTTCTTCATGTATGTGCGGGAGGGAGGGGAGGCATATTGGGATAGCAGGCTGACCTTCTCCTTTCCGTCAGCAGCTTTGTCAGCTAACAATATTGGCTCTTACTTGTTGGTCAGCTTTATTCTCCCTATAAGAAGTATTAGTTACACTTTTGAAGCCTAAACAGCAGTGCCGTACACGCCAGGAATATTCATGCATGTTTGTTGAAAGTATGCCAGAGAGAGTTTCCCCCCTCCCTCCCTTTCTCTTCTCCCCTTCTGGTAGGTGGCTCATTACTTCATAAATCTGTGCCTGAGCAGGAATTGAGGCTGGGGAGCTACTGGGCTGCTTCATGCATCACGAGCCAGTGTGTGTGGGAGACAGAGACGGCACCTCTTTGGACCAGCTGCTCCATCCATCTGCAGCTGGGTCTAGGTGCAGTGATCTACGGTCAAGATCTGTACTGGGAGTATTTTTATAGCAGTTTGATAGCAGCTGGTGTAAATGGCAATAGGCAGGAAAGGAAAGGAAAATCAAATTCCCAGCCATCAGAAACAAGCTTAGAAGAAAGAAATAAACAGGGTGTGTGTGTGTGTGGGGAGGGGGGGGGGGAAGTATTGTTTGGCATTTGAGGGGCATACTTTGTGAAATTTCACATCCTGCTGCCAAAATTTGGCATGGAAATGAGGCTAAAATATGTCAGAAAGCAGCTGAAGCTTAGCTTGCTTCTGTTCTTTAAAAGGGGGCCTATTTTCAAGTCGGGTTTATTAGCGGCTAGTCAATGTTATGTGTATATGTAGAAAAGGGATGTCAAGGCCCCCAAACCAAAATAAATTCTACATGAAGATTCAATATTGGGAGCTTCCCAATATAGGTTGAGCATACAACAAAAACCAAACAGGTGACACTCTTCTGTATATAGGTACATATCTGATTAATTCCAACATGAAAGGGTCCTCCAAGTAATAGGTGAAGGGATTCATAGCACCCAGTAGCCTACATCTTATGACTTCCTAAACAAGCCTGCCGGATCAGGCCAAGCTTCCCTTGATTTAATCTCGGACTGTGACCAGTCATGCCCCTCAGCACTCACAAAGAGCATGAATTTGCGGTATTCTTCTATTGGGTTGAATCCAACAAGCTTTTCTGTCAGGGATCAGAAGAAGGGAATCCTTTTGATCACCAAAATCTGGGCTTGAAGTAAAAAAGCCACGTGGACATGGGAGGCCACAGAAAGGTGGGGGAATGGGCAAGACTGAGTGGAAAAGTTGGCTGGATCCAACGCATTGGTAGTTCCTGGCATCTGGAATCCAGGGACAACATATCTCTGGAGATGGGGATTGGCCACCACTGTTGCAAGCCTTTGACAGACTTTATGAATTCCTCTAGTCTTTTAAACAATCTATGAAAATGTCCTTTGCGTGTTTCCTGAGCTATTCAGGATGAAACGCATGATGTGGGAGGAAACCAGTCATGTAGACCATTCCCACACTCAGCTGTCCTCATTCCAGTTCCAGTGGGGAGAGATTCTGTGGTCAGGGGTTATACAGATGGTCATTTTAATGACTCCCCAGCTGTGTTGGAATTGCTTATTGGAAAATGGCATCCACAAAGCATAGTATCATATGCTTCTGTTTGCATGGTATAAGGTAAAGGTATCCCCTGTGCAATACCTGACCCTCTAGTGTTTTCCTGGCAGACTCAATACAGGGTGGTTTGCCATTCCCTTCCCCAGTCATTACCGTTTTACCCCCCAGCAAGCAAGCTGGGTACTCATTTTACCAACCTCGGAAGGATGGAAGGCTGAGTCAGCCTTGAGCTGGCTGCTGCGATCGAACTCCCAGCCTCATGGGCAGAGCTTCAGACAGCATGTTGGCTGCCTTACCATCCTGCGCCTCAAGAGGCTCTTGCATGGTATAGGATTTTTAAAAAACTTTCCCAACGATCTGCAGTAGGGTTGTTTTCTCTGGCATGCTTTGGACGCTTCAGCGAGCACCAAACCCTGAGGCGCCCAGTGCCGTGGTGCGGAGGGAAGGGATGGCACCAGTGCTGGCACGCCAGCCAGCACCCACACACAGGCACAGAGCTCTGTGCAACCGATCCCCTCTGCACTAGTGTGCGGGCGCTGGCTGGTGCACCACCGCTGATACCATCCCTACCCTCTGTGCCATGGTATTGGCTGTCTCGGGCTTCAATGCCGAAGCAGCCAAAGCACACTGGAGCACACAACCCTCACCTGGAGGCTTCTGATAGAATCCTAGAGTTTGAAGGGACCTCCAGGGTCATCTAGTCCAACCCCCTGCACAATGCAGGAACTCACAACTACCTGCCCACCCACAGTGACCTCATTTTCAGGACCGAGTGATTCCAGAATCCATCCCGGCCTGGAGGAACTTCACCTACCATCCCACAGTGGCGATCAACATTTCTTATCTCATAGCTATAAGAAGGTGGTACTTTGAAAGGAGAGACATAAACACAAGGACCTAGGTAAGTCTACATTCTTTCAGACTGCCGGGAATCGGAAATCTATGACCAAACATGTGTGAAAACATCTTTCCCTAGAAGTGTAATGCAAACGTCCTAAATGCCACGAGTCAAAAAGATTGTGGAAAACTGTTGTAATAGGCACTGTCTGGAGTACAAAGGACAACCAAAGACCCTGCAGGAGGCAGCAAGAAGACAATTAGATAGGATAATTTGGTCAGCACCTTCTCTCCTTCAAGCTATTCCTTATCTGTCTTCAGTTTGCTAATCTTAAGGCAATATCTTGCTTCTTCATGGAAGTTCTACCCTTTGTCTCACCCCCTCTCTCAAAGAGAGAGGTAGTTAGAACCCTGGCTCTCCTCTTTACTTATCATGTAAGTTAGTTCCTTTGTCTGCACTTTAATCTGATTGTGCACTGTTGCTCTGTTAATACTCTGTCAACAAACAAACAAACAAAAAACCTCCCATGCTGCAATGGAGAATTCCTGGGGTGGCTATCGACTCAAATGGCCAAATTCATGTTGTAAGTTTTATAAACAAACCAAATTGTCCGAGTAATCCACAGTGAGGGGCAGTATATAAAACGCATGAATGAATAATAAATAAATAAAATAAATGAATGAATACAATTTGGAATAATCCCACCAGCATCTGTATGCAGGGGCCTGTCTTTTAAAAGTCACAAACATTTCAAAAATCAGCAATGCATGCTATTAAGGCAACACACGTGAAATTGAATCAGAAGTCAGGTTCTGAACCGTTTTCAAAGCCTTTTATAGATCAGGGGAGAAAATGACCAATGCACGCAAACTTGTTTAAGCCAACAAGACAATCAGTCGCAAGAAAAACTTTATTCCTAATAAAAGTCATCTCCCGGGATGGTCCACAGAACATTCCTGTCTATATCTGTGAAAGAAAATTCTGGGGGGGACGTGTACCAGTAAGACTGTTTATGCACTGGAGGTTTCATGCCAGGCTGCAGGCTGGAGTTTCAATCATGGCAGATTGTTCCACCTCTTCCTGCACCCACATGGAGGAGCATTTGTCCTGGTGCACCTCTTCCACCCCCTATCTGTGCTCCTGATAGGGGAGCAGGGCAGTGAAGTTCTCAGTGCATAAACGGTCTAATTCAGGATGGTTGTGTGGCTATTAAATCAGCAAAGGCAGGAAGCCATCTTGCACGACAGTAAGACAGGGATGAAATATTTCATTTTCGCTGCAGTGCAGAACAGAAGAAACTAGAGAGCACTACTGTATGTGAGATGGGGAAATGAGGTCTCTTTAGTGTTCCCCAGTCAGCGGTGACAGTCTGTCTTTCCCAAGCTTGGTGCAGAGGGTCACTTTAAACCCTCTGAAGTGCCAAGAGCTCCATCTGCTCCTCCATCTGAAATGGGAATATTTTTGCTCTTTTTTGTTGTGGTTTTAAATCTTGGTTTGGTCTTTTGGTGTTTGCGATAGAGCACGTAGCCCAGATGCCAAGGCTGAGGGGAATGTATGGAGCGACTGGGGTGGGAGGGGCTGAGGATGGACAGAGAAATGCAAACGAACAAGGTAAAGAAAATGGTACATGTGGGGGGGGGGGAACGCAAACTGAACTGATGGCAGTATTTAAACCAGGTGTGGTTGTGAATTTAAAGAGCTATCTTGAGAGGCTCCAGCAGATAGATTCCCCTAATCCTGCACATCTGGGAAAGTGCTGGTCAAGACAGTTCTGAGCGTTGTGCCAAAAACACCTTAAAAATATCCCACAAAAGATCCAGTTTGCCATATTGTACAGCTGCTGCTTATTAGTGACGCTCGTATTATACAGAGATATTAGCAGGATGGAATTCTTTTCGATGCTAGATGAGGAGGAAGATTTTAAAAATGACTCCTTTTGCATGCCTCGCCCATGCAGTCTCTCCCTGATGTTTTCCTGAATTGTGACTCATGTGGTAATATTTTATTCTTTGACAAGACGGAATAAATCTAACATGGAAGCTGTAGGATCTCTTTGTTTTCTGCAGGAAAGTCAAAGCCTTGGCTTGGCCAGACCTTTGTGCTGCCGTTGGTGGTGGGGAAGTGCAGGGGAAATAAATGCTACACAATCTTCTTTTCCTTTCATATGTCTTTTAGAACACAGCCAGAAATGTGGGAGGAAAGGAGATGCCATAGACCGGGACCCCCAATATGCCACCCGTGGAACAATGATGCCTCCCACTACCTTTCCTGGTGACCGCCAAGGGTTTTTAGAAAGTGGGTGGGGCTGTGGATGAGCATGGCTTCTGACTAGCCACTGGAGATCTGGCTGGGCACATTGAAATCATGTTGCCTCAATGGCAGCTGCCACCACATTGTTGATTTTATGTGCTCTCACTTACTCCTCTTTCCTAGTATACATTTTTTAAATTGCCCCCTTTTGCCTGTTACATGTGGGCTGCCTGTGTTCTTATGGCTCCACCTCCTGGGGTGGGTATTCCATGGTTGCACCTGCCCCCCTGCGTCAGAATTTCAAAGGTGCCCACAGGGTCAAGAGGGTTGGAGAGCCCTGCCAAAGACCTTCTCAGATGTTACAGTCACCCATACTGGAAGCCTACCAGCCACAAGTAATGGGGGCATACTCTTCTGTGATCCTCTTGACCTGTGGGATTGCCATGCTGTGTGAAAAGGGGCAAGGCAGACACCTGCTACCATGTGCTCACGATTTGGTATGCATAAAGTTACTTGGTTTTTAGGAGTTTGCATTTGTGCATCCATACCAAGGCTGTACATCCATGATTCATATGTTACCACTGTTCACACAACAGGGGAACAACAGTTATCAGAAGGATCAGAGGTGGTGCATGCACCATTATTTGCTGACGGTGAGGCTCTAGTATTCTTAATGTGGCAAACAGTCCTACTGTGAAGGCTTTGGCATAAGATTCCTTCCCAAAGGTTAGACCACCCATTTGGAGCCTATGGCTGTTGATGGCTTCATGGATGGATATGTTAAGATTGAGAAGAAGTAGTTATTTATACCCCGCTTTTCACTGCCTGAAGGAGTCTCAAAGGGTCTTACAATCGCCTTCTCCCCTTTCCCCACAACAGACACCCTGTGAGATAGATGGGGCTGAGAGAGCTCTTACAGGGCTGCTTGGTCAGAACAGCACTATCAGGACTGTGACTAGCCCAGGGTCCCCCAGCTGGCTGCAAATGGAAGAGAAGAGAATCAAATCTGGATTGCTAGATTAGAAGTCGCCACTCTTAAACACTACAATAAGCTGTTGGTGGTATCCTACAACTAAAAGAGAATGTAGCTGTTATATCAAGATGTCTAGCCTTAGAACACATTATGTAACTCTGGCCTTATGAGTCAGTAGAAGACTTTCCTTTCTCTTGGGTGGAAAGAACAACCATCATCAGCAACTGAAAGTGAAAAGAAATCTTTTAAGCAGGCAGCAGACTATGCTGCTATGGGGCAGCGTTCCGTGCAAGTGGATAAAGTTAGACTGCAAACATATTTCTCAGAAAACAGAATACATATAAAATTTGAGAAACTTTTATTATAAAATTTCAGTTCTGCTGATCCTGGTGGACTTGAGTTATTCTCCCTAATTTCAAACAATAGCCATGTTGGCGGTCAGATCCCTCCTTGCTTTGAGGGGAAATTTGTCCACAAACACCTTTCATCAACGTTACTTGCAGTTCAATATCCCACATGCCTCTCAACATTGTATTGCACTGCAATCACATCCCTGTGCTGGAAATGTACAAAGATATCACGATTCTGCCCCCCCCCCCAAAAAAAACCTGATCAGCAATGTCTGCAGTCATGCAGAAGAACAGAAATGTACTCCCTAGCCAGATGCCCTGCCTTCCAGGAACAGTTTAGATTCTGCAGATTACATCTTCATGGGACCTCAGGGGTACTCTACAACCGGCTTTTCTCTCCCCTCGAAAGAATCTATGCCCATCTGCAGGTTAGTGGTACACCTATGTTACCAATCTTATCACTTCTTGGTGTAGTGGTTAAGAGCAGTGGCCTCTAATCTGGAAAACTGGGTATGATTCTCCACTCTTCTACATACAGACAGCTGGATGACCTTGGGTCAGTCACAATTCTCTCAGAGCACTCTCAGCCTCTCCTGTCTCACAGGGTGCCTGTGGGGAGAGGAAGGGTAGGCAATTGTAAGTCACTTTGGAATTTTTTTTGGGTAGTAAAAAGTGGGATTAAAAACTGGTTTTTCTTTTTCTTAAGTGCTTCTTCCTTCCCACCATACCTACAGAACTCCTTCCACATCTAGCTTATTTGGTTAGGAGTGCGGACTTCTAATCTGGCATGCTGGGTTCGATTCTGCACTCCCCCACATGCAGCCAGCTGGGTGACCTTGGGCTCGCCACGGCACTGATAAAGCTGTCCTGACCGGGCGGTGATATCAGGGCTCTCTCAGCCTCACCCACCCCACAGGGTGTCTGTTGTGGGGAGAGGAATGGGAAGGCGACTGTAAGCCGCTTTGAGCCTCCTTCGGGTAGGGAAAAGCGGCATATAAGAACCAACTCTTCTTCTTCTTCTTCTTCTTCCTACCCTCTAACCTCAGGGCTGTCAAGACACTATTTGCATTTTTGCCTTAGTTAGATGATGTAACTACATCTTCATTTATTTTCCTGGGAAACATCTAGAGTCCACCCAGGGCCATCACAGGTATTAGCTCTGTTGTGGGTAACCTCCAGGATCTCAATGAAAACTTTGTCCACATCAAACAAGAATATCACCCATCTTCTAGATTTCTTTATTATATAGTCTCATCAAGTACATTGTTTTAGAGGCTACAGTGCCCACCTTTAGCCTCAAGATATAAATCTGGCTATTTAAGGCACAATTCAGAGTCTCTCTGTGTGTGTGCTCCTTGAATTTTCAGGATATACTGCCTGCTCTTGTAGGTTCTTCATCTCTTTCAGAGTCACTGGCCATTTCTCTGTGGACTGCATATTGTAAAGGTAGCTATAGTTTTCTATTCCCCGCTATAATCTGCTATCATACCATCTCATCTCTGTCTTTCCTCTTGTGTCAATGTTTATCTTAATTTGTGTGCAACTGTGCTAGTTTTATCTTCAATTAGTTTTTCAATAGAAGTAATTTTTATTGTATTTCAAACTGGTCCCTGTGCGAGTGTCTAAAGGAAGGACCCTGGTATACACAGGTAGAAATCCTGTTGTTACCACTCTCACAAGCAAACCTGCCCAATTCAAATTCTAATTTGGGTAACAACCAAAGTAACGAGATTGTATGTGGAAACCCAAACACACTGATGTTCTTCCTGTCTTTCTTAGGATGATATTTAACTTTCAAGCTTCTGCCAGAGATGCACATTTTATGTGCTACAATACTTTTCACAAATAAAGCTGATAATATCTTTTACTTCATTTCCCCTCTTGTCTCTTCCCCTCTGTACTAGCTTTTGATGAGAGACAATAAAGCTGCCTTTTGTGCTTGCAAACCCCACAGATTTGGGGTTTGCGAGAGCTTTTCCTCTTGTTTGCTTTAACAGCAGATGTCACTGCAACTACAGACATTTCCACAGTTTCTGGGAATTTGTTAAATGAATCAGCTTAGAAGAGGTAGTGGGGAAAAAAGATAACTATAATAGAAAAACCAATTGATTTCTGAAATCTGCATACACACAAAGAGCTGATATCAAGCAATGTATCAATTATCCAACAGAGGGAATAAAGCTGTAGAAAATAGTATTAGCTGTTCACAATAATTGATCCATCAGGTGATTGGAACAGGAGAATTCTCTCTGGCAATGAAATTGTGAAACAGGACATAAGTTGAGGCTAGAATGAGGTGCTTCATTAAGTGCAAATTCATATCTGATGACCCAGTGTCTAGGGAGCATTAGTTTGACCATCTCACATCATGTGTTGTATGTTTTCTCCCCTCGCTCTACTAAAATGGTTGATGCTAGTGAAGACAGCACAATGATCTTGTCATGGACTAGAATATTCCTTGATACTAGAGGAATGAGATATGGGATGTCATTTTCAGCAGAAGCTTTATGTTAGCCATGGCTCAAGTTCTAGCATCTGTCTCTCTTAATGTAGCCGTTACTTACGTGATAGTCTAGACTATTTATAAACAGCAGAGTGACAAATGTCACTGGTCCAATTAAAAGATTATTTTGATTAAAAATGGGTGCTAAAAGAATGTTATGCTTGTATAAAGTTGATTGTGAACGGCCCATTTCCCAATTTGGTAAGACGTTGCATCTTATCTAAATGAAAAAATTGTTAAGCGAAGATTTTGTACATTAACTTCAAAGAAAGACAAAAAAAGAAAGGCAAAATGTGTAGCATTTGTAAGATCCCAGAATGTACATTGGCATTAATACAATTGCACGAAGTATAAAGCAGTACAATAAGGAATTAAGAATGCCAATGGAGGCCGAGGTGTTTTCTTTTGTTTGGGTGGTTTGGCGACTTGACCATTTTTTGGGTTCATTTTTTATTTGAGGTAGGCTTAGAACACGCAAAGTTAATAGTAAAGATTATGTGAGTATGTGCAGGGTGTATACCTCTGAGTATGTGCAGGGTGGCTTTCCTTTTCTAATCACAACCAACTCTAACACATGTATGAATCAGAGAAAAAACATAAGGTCTGCAGTTTCCATTTGGTAATTTCAACTCTTATTTTAGAATTTACTGTCTGGGGGGGGACCTATCCCCACCCATCCTGGAGTTGAATTAGTGGGTTGTGAATTGCCTGGTTGTGTTACTACATCTGAATAGTCAGGTATCATACATCACCAGGGATGTACAGTTTACAGCCAGGCACTGGAATGTAATTCGGCATGCTCCCTTTTAAAACATTTTGTTAGTTTTGCATCTGTGCCACTGTGAGCTGTGTTTAAAAAAAAATAAAAGAATTCCACCTGAATCAATTCAGCTTGGGCATGACATGGGTGTGACAGTGAAGCCATCTGGCAAGGTGTTAACATGATTTAATTAACTATCCTTTGTCCTTTCACTACAGTAGAACTCTAGGGTGTCTTCTTTCTAATAAATACTCTTTGGTAAAATGCAATGTAAGTGTCAGAATGGCGCATCCGTTAAGGCAATCTGAACATTTTTCCACCTAGGAATTCAGTTGCGCCCAAAGTCACCCAATAAAGCAAAGTTTAGAAGAAGTAATAGGACTTCTTGGCAGGATCTTGAAGCGTTTAACCTTCTTTCACAAACTTAAAGGGCAGATGAAGATTTTGTCTTTTCCTTGGAGTCCTTGTACATGGACAGAGATGGGAAGTATTCTCGATTCCAATGGGACTCCTTGTCTGAATAAGGGGGAGAGGAAACAATATGGAGCCCAGATTGTGTTGGCAATTTTTTCTTTGTCACTGGACCTGATCTATTCAAGATGTATGTCAATCTTAAGGAAACAAACCACAGCTATGATATTCATTTGACTATTTTCAGACTGCGGGATAAGGGGAGTGGAACGGGGCAATGCTGTCGTCATTTCTCTGTAATATCTTCAGCTACAACCAAGTGCCTGATCCAGCCCTTGAATTGGGGGGGGGGTGATTTGTCCCAAATGGGAGTTCTGCTTTGAGACACCGAGGAAACAGACACACCAGCTGCTGCTCTGGAAGTCCTTCTTAGTGTTTATTTCTACTAGACTGCTTACAGCTACAGGGCATTTGATCTGTTCCTATTGCAAGACCTAAATTTTACTAAGCACTAAATCTGGATATTTTGGACTCTGGAGCAAACCTTTTTCTCTGAGCTATCCAGCTTGTGAAAAGGAGCTGCTTGTCAGGGCATTTTCAGGAAAAAGGGAGTATGGCAGCTGCTGATTTCTTAGCTGGTTGACTAATGAGTTTCAGTTGATAAACTGTTTAACTGCCAAATTATAAGGAACCAACCTCGACCTCGGTTTGAATGTGGGCTTTTAAACAGCTTCATGGCCCGCAGTAAGTCAATAACTTGCCTGCCAACTAACAATGAAGGGGATCGGAGAAAGCCACAAATCTGACTACTAGCAAACAGAGGAATATCGTACACTTTCTTATCCCTGAGAACAGCTTTAGTTTTAACATTTCTGTTACAATAAATATGCACCCCTGATTAATGTTGGGGGTAGAGTACCAAGATTTTTGGCAGAGTAGATTGGAATAGATCATCTTCACTTTCTCCAATGCATCAGCAGCTTTATTTTCTGTCTCGCCCAAAGACACATCCCCAATTATGGCTTTGCTAATCTGTTTGTGGTTAGAGCTCAAGCAGAGGCAATTCATCCTAAAGCATCAGAGACATTCACATGTTGAATCCTGGAGGAGCTTTTATATCACCAGTAAACTTTATAAAACCCAAACTGACTGCTCACCCACTACTTGCTCACCCAGATCCAGTTTGGTGTAGTGGTTAGGAGTGCGGACTTGTTGTACTAGAAGAAGAAAAAGAAGAGTTGGCTCTTATATGTTGATTTTCTCTACCAGGAGTCTCAAAGCGGCTTACAGTCACCTTCCCTTTCCAATGAACTGCCAGGTTCCCAACTGCAGGGTCCAATGAGTTTAAATCAATCAGGCTCCGCTAATCCAATCAAGGCTCAGCCAAGGGCGTGTCCACCTCTGCCCATGTGACAACAGACACCCTGTGAGGTGGGTGAGGCTGAGAGAGCCCTGATATTACTGCTCGGTCAGAACAGCTCTATCAGGGCTGTGGGGAGCCCAAGGTCACCCAGCTGGCTGCATGTGGAGGAGGAGTGGGGAATCAAACCAGGCCTGCCAGATTAGAAGTCCGCACTCCTAACCACTATACCAAGCTGGCCCCAAGCTGGCCCCAGTGCTACTGCTCACTCCCAATTCCAGATCGTCTGTGAACAAATTAAATAGTACCAGTGACAATACCAGTTATTGCAGAACCCCATTGCCGTCTTCTCTACATGAGTTCTGCATCTATTCTTGTCATTCAGCCACTTCGTAATTTCCACATCAACCCTCTTATCCCTTCACTGCTAATTCTCCTCAAGAGCCTTTGGGGAGGGACTTTTTCAAAAGCTTTCTTGAAGCCCAAGTACATAGGATGGGTCATCTTGGTCCACGTGTTCATGAACTCTCAAAGCACTCAGAACGTCCGTGAAGCTGGCCTTTCCTGATTGTTCCTCAGTAGGACTTGTTCCTGTATGGGCTTAAAAATTCTGTCTGGCAAGGTCACCCAGCTGGCTGCATGTGGAGGAGCAGGGAATCAAACCCGACTCACCAGATGAGAAGTTGGCACTCCTAATCACTACACCAAGATGGCTTTTCAAAATAAAAAAGAACACAACCACCCTAGCTTTCAGAGGTCTGGAAAAGGTTGTGTTAGGATATCATCAACAAGCTACTCAAAACCTTAGCTGTGTCAGTGTGTAACCACTAGACAGTGGCACAGGTAACTCTCCAACTATACATACACCCTCACCATGATCCTTCCTGTTTTCAAGTGGTAGCAAACCTTCCTGTGCAAACGTTCCTGCTGTTTCCATTACAAGTCACAAAAAGAAGTCATCGGAAGAGTCCTTTGGGTGTATTTCAATATATGCAGGAATATGAGTCTTCATGTATGCTTCACTTATGGCATGGCGGGATCATGGTTCAGTGGCAAAGCAACTGCTTTGCATGCAGCTCCTGGCATTAACAGTCAAAAGGATCAATGGTGTGAAAGACCTCTCTGCTCCAGAGATCTACTACCAGTCCAAGTAGACAATATTCTCCTTAATGGACCAATGGTGTGGTGTACAACAGTGGTCCCCAACCTTTTTATCACCGGGGACCGGTCAATGCTTGACAATTTCACTGAGGTCCAGAGAAGGTAGTCTTTTGCCAAGGGACATTGCCACCACCACCGCCTGAGCCCCTGCTCCACTTGCTTTCCCGCCGGTGCCCCTGACTTCCCGCCGCCCGCTGGAGGGTGCTACCAGCAGCAGCTGTGCAGTGCCACGCCGAGGGGGAGCCCCAGCCATGGCGGCCGCTGGAGAGCACCAAAGGTGAGCTAGTGGCAGAGTAGCAGAGCAGCACCTGAGGCAGCAGCTGGGGAGGAGGACAAGGAGGAGCTGCGGCCCGGTACTGACTGATCTACGGACCAGTACCAGTCCCCGGACCGGGGGTTGGGGACCACTGGTGTACAAGGCAGCTCCATGAAGCAGGTAGATAAGCTGGCTATGTAGAAGCACTTCACTTGCGATTATGTTGTTGCATAATCAGACCCTGGTCTTGTAGTTCCACAAGGAGTCTGCAGACTTTGGGGAAACCAGGCAGACTATGGCTCAGGGAAAGAGTCTCTGCTTTGCCTCCATCTGCAGTCGAAAGTCACCAGGCAGTAGGTGACTTGAGAAAACGCCTACCTGAGACCCTGGAGAGTTGCTGCTGGGTTGCATCGACAATGGGACCTTCTTGGAGTGACGGCCTAATTCGGCACAAGGCAATTTTGCGTGAGGAAGTGATTCTCGCTACCCAGCTGGAACATCTCAGACGGGGACAGTCATGGACAATTGCCTGCAGGGCCATTGTTTTGCTTAGATTGTCCCTTAGTAACAATAACCAGAATAGCATTATGTGATCTTTCAACCAGCGAGAGTATTGTCTCGAGCAGATTAATTATTTCCAATGGCGGAAAGCCCATTTTGTTTGGCCCTTAAGATGGGATGCTGATTAGGTCTGGGAAAAGATGTCACGATTCGCTGGGTTTCCCCCCCCCCAAAAAAAAAAGGTCGATCAGTTTCAAGTTTCGCAGCATACAAAGGCCTCTTTGGGTGTGTGTGTGTGTGTGGAGGGGGGGGGGATACATTACATAGCAGAGGCATCCGGATAAAGCAAAGGCAGTTCTGCTGACTGGATGTAACACCATTGCTCTTGTCTGGCTGATGGAACTGAAGATGCCTTCCAGTGACTCCATGACTGCCTGATGACCATATCCTTGTTTGGAGCTCTTGAGATGGGCCCAGGATAAGCAAAAATGTTCAGGAATATATGCTGAGTGTTAACAGCACAATCCCAAGCAGTCACACCCGTCTAAAACGGGTCTATCTGCTTAGGATGATCCTGTACATTTATCCGCGGTCAAAAGGCAGACTGTGCCAAGGGCATCATACATTTCTAGCTAGAATTCATTCCGCTAAGGAGCCCAGTAGTTTGGAAAAGCTGAGCATGGCTGCTGGGCAGATTTGCAAGCATCAGTTTTGTTTTGGAGATGCCGCTCACCAAATAAAGCCCCCGCAAAGCTTGTCGCTTTAGAAAAGACAGAGAAAAGTGGATACACTCCACTAAAGGAGCTCCATTGTGATAGTGTTAAAAAGTGCTTGCTAACTATCTAAGCTAGGATGGAGAGAGATTGCTGAAAGTGCATCTTGCCCTCCCTGGCTTTGGGGGGGGGGAGTTTTTAACAACCTTAATAAGGTGCTCTGCAGAAGAATCGCTGCTGTTTTAACCTGGGTTGTTTCAAAACTAATTTAACCTTATAGTTTATCTTTTTAACCACTGTGTTTTATACTACTTTGTACATCGCCCTGAGCCAGCTTGCCAGGAGGGTGGTCTAAAAAGCAAATGAATGAATGAATGAATGAATGAATGAATGAATGAATGAATGAATGGCAGGGAGAGGGGAAAAGGAAAGAGAAACTGTTAGCCTTGGGTTGCCAATTTGTAGGCAGTCCCTGGAGTTTTCCTGCCATTACAACTTATCTCCATATACAGTTTTCAAAAGGAAAACGGCAATGTTCACCCTCAGATCTCCAGGACTTGCTCAAGCAGGAGTTGGCAGCCTTCAAACACCCAAGTGTAGCGTTTTGGGTAAAAACGGGGGAGCAGACTAAGGGAAAGATGCCGGAACTGTCCTGCTTAGCCTTGCCAGCTCCAAAGCATCAGTCTTCTCTGCAGAAGGCCGCATGGCTCAGTCCTTCACTTCCAACAGTTCTGGGGGAGAGTCCCTTTCCGAATGAGTAGCTGAAACCAGGGACTGACAATTCCTGCATGCTTGTGGGCTGCCATCTTGTCCAGCACGAAAATGGGGTGGCTCCAACCATCCCTCAGAGAGGCTTCTTCGAGTCCAAGCATTTTCTGCAAGCACATTTCTTCCTGAAGTTGACCCTAGCTGCTTTTACCCCTACTAGTGTTCTGGACCCACATTTAGAAGAGTTAGTTTTGATACCCTGGTTTTCACTGCCCAAAGGAGTCTCAAAGAGGCTTACAATTGCCTTCCTTACTCTCCCCACAAGAGAACCCCTGTGAGATAGGTGGGGCTGAGAGAGCCCTGACAGGACTGCTTGGTCAGAACAGTACTAGAAGGGCTGTGATGAGCCCAAGGTCACCTAGCTGGTTGCACATGGAGAAGCAGAAAATCAAACCCCACTTGCCAGATTAGAAGCTGCCACTCTTAACCACTACACCGCACTGGCTCCTTTTAAACATGCCTCTGTAAAATCACAAGGATATATCTTTTTAAGGGAAATGTTGGGTTTAAGAGGTCACTTCTGTCTTCATGCAAACTGCCCTTTCCTGACTGTGCTATGGAAGATGGGAGGGGTTGGCGGTTTTATGTCTAACAATCCACTGATTTTCATAGCGAAGGTTTGCAGTAGCGATGAATGATTTGGCTTGGATAAGCCTGAGAATACTGGGGGAAGGCATTTGCTGTTGCTGATTTGAGTACTTTGCAGGCTTATCTGAGCCAAATCAAACAGCTGAATCAGGGAAGCCTGAATTGATTCAGGCTTGATTAGGCTGATCTGAGATTTGACTGACTGAGATAGAGCTTTCCAAACAACTGATCTTGAGGACCAGCTGTTTGGCAGGTTCTTTAAATGCCTCCCCCAACTCTCAGCCTGTGCAGAGTTTGCTATCTGCTGCATTGGAGGAGTCTGCAGGGAGACATTTAAAGACCCTGCCAAATGCCTAGCAGGCATTTTGGCTGAATCAGTTTGAGCTTCCCGAATCAGTCAAATTCAAATCAATTTAGTGAATCAGTTGGTTTAAGTTGTACTGAATCTGGAAATCTAAAATCTGAAAAGTACCTCATTCCCCCGCCCGCCCCCATACACAATCCTAGTTTTCAGTGTTGTCCTAAACTGGAGTTCATTATAGCCTTCTAAGCCTTAAGGGCTTAGAATCTAAGGGCCAGACTAGATGTTATAGTGGTGACAGTGCTGACTACTACCACTTTACAGAAGAACTGACCTTCTGAAATGCTGCAAGCAGTGGACCAGGTAATCTTGTTTCTGCCTACCTATAATATTGTAGGTTAGATTCAGAAGCTGAATCAGTACTTGAAAAGGCCCAGGAGGGGACAAAATTGCTTGGTCCTGCTCAGGATTGGGCCATTATGGCATTTAAAATTGACAAATTCTTCTCTAAAACAGTCTTGGCAGCCATGGGCTGGACCCATCACTGCTGTAGCATCTAGTCTGGTTCTAAATGGGTGGGCTTACAAGGGTGTCCCAAGTGGGACCTTGGATCCCTGGAATTACAGCTATTCTCCAGATTAAAGAGATCCTCCAGAGAAAATGGCTGCTTTGGATGATGGACTCCATAGAATTATGCTCCTCTGGGGTCCGTTCCCCACCCCAAGTACCGCCCACTCCCAGCTCCACCCCGATGTCTCCAAGTGGCATCCTTAGGTAACTCTGTTAAGGTTTAAAACTGAATCACAGACTTCACTCCCCCCTGAAATCACTTGATTTAAAGAATGCTGCTTAGGTATAGCTAGATCATATATTTTCAGATCATTGTTATATAATGTAGAAGGAACAACATGTCTAATTCTTCTGGTATCTTTAACATTTCCAAAGTTTCTTTAGAATCTTTGCTTTCACGTTTACTTTTCATAACATATGTACAGAAATGTACATATGAATGTACAATGAATGTCTGCCAAGAGAAAACTTATACTCAGAGCCAATTCATATGCGTTGCGACAGACGATGAATTGAAACCTATAATGTGCAAAGGAACAGCATGTGTCGGTAAACCAGGCTTTCTCAACCAGGCTTTCATGAAAACCCTGGGGTTGCTTGATGACACTGGAAGGCTTTAATGAATGGGTAGGAGTTAATTAAGATGTATACATTTTTAATATGTGTTTAAATGATTACTGAATGATATGACCATATATGGTCATGTCATAGAATCATATAATCATAGAGTTGGAAGGGGCCATACAGGCCATCTAGTCCAACCCCCTGCTCTACGCAGGATCAGCCCAAAGCATCCTAAAGCATCCAAGAAAAGTGTGTATCCAACCTTTGCTTGAAGACTTCCAGTGAGGGGGAGCTCACCACCTCCTTAGGCAGCCTATTCCACTGCTGAACTACTCTGACTGTGAAAAACTTTTTCCTGATATCTAGCCTATATCGTTGTACTTGAAGTTTAAACCCATTACTGCGTGTCCTTTCCTCTGCAGCCAGCAGAAACAGCATCCTGCCCTCCTCCAAGTGACAACCTTTCAAATACTTAAAGAGGGCTATCATGTCCCCTCTCAACCTCCTTTTCTCCAGGCTGGACATTCCCAAGTCCCTCAGCCTTTCTTCATAGGGCTTGGTCCCTTGGCCCCAGATCATCTTCATCGCTCTCCTCTGTACCCTTTCAATTTTATCTACGTCCTTCTTGAAGTGAGGCCTCCAGAACTGCACACAGTACTCCTGTCAGCCTGCCCCCCCCCCACAACAGCCAATGATGGGCTTGGAGGGGATGGGAATGGGAGGTGCCCCAGGTGGGTGTGTACACAGCAATGCTTCCCAAACATATTCTGCATGATTGTGCCTCTTCTGGGGTTTCTCAAAGCCTGAAGAGTGTTTCCAGGGTTCCTCAATGATAAAAAAAACAGCTGAGAAAGGCTGCTGTAGACAGTCAGACATGTGATGGCATTATGCTATGGGATTAAGTCTGTCTACAGCTGTCTGGAATATACCTACTACAGAATTACAAAGATATGTGTGTCACCCATGCCATTCTCTTCACTGGGTATGACTGGCAAATGCTTCTGCCACATAAAGTATGAATCACTATTAAACAGGAATTCACGCCTGGGCCGATTCTACATAGGCAGAAAAGTCACTCATATGGAAGCAGGGCTAATCCAGCTTCCTCATGACATCGCTGCCGGGCTCCTCTTGGGCCTGGTGCGTGTTAGGCCACTGTTGCCCAGTTTTAAGGTAATGCGGATATTTTCCATGCTCCCTTATGCACTCCGGGGGACAATGGGGCCTAGCCTGATGGAGGACTGTGTGGAGGCCCCATCCTACAGAGGCCCAGAGGGGACAGATATGTCCCATTTGGCTCTGCAGCATTTTGCAGGGCCACTGTCAAGGGCAGACAGACTAACAACCATACTTCTGGATTAATAGAAAGCTTTATTGCTAGCAGATCAAGACACCTCAACGTTCATGATCAATACACAGACAGCAAACACTTTTACTGGTTCTCTTTCCCGCCCAAAGCTGTGCAGTTTCACAGAGCACAAAGCCCCCTTCCCACAGGTCCCAGCCTGGCCTCACATCCAAGCGATAACCGGGTTGTCTTGGCTTTGGGTGTTAGACAGTTCCTCTCCTCCAGATAACACAGTCTAGCAAAAATAATTGCAAACCTATGTCACAGCGCAAAGCAGACAGTTCAGGGTTACACAGAGACTCTTATAATAACACACATTGATTCAAGATGGAGTCACTCAGGTCAAACAAAAAATCATGGCAGAGATCAGGGTGCCTGATCCTGACAGCCACAGGACCAACTGGGGCATTTTTCTCTCTCCAGAAGGTGGGATTATGTTAGAATGCAATCTCACCATCCCATAATCCCCCCCCCCCCGCCCCCCAAAAAACAAAAACTTGCCACCACCACCCTCTCTGAGCAGGAATTCAAAGCTGAGTCTCTGACAAAGATCCCACCCCCAAAGCTTCCACCCCCCTCCCTCCCCAGCCTTTTCTATCGCCAGTATACCATGCTGGCTCTCAGGATCTCACTGTTAGCTCACCTAAGGCCACCTTGGTCACTATCCTTAGGACTTACCTCTTTTTTTAACCTTACCTTCTACGGCTACATGCAGGACAGCCAATGGGCATTGCTAGCTCTAGAGCTGGACCAGTCCCATGGAAGGGGCTGTTATCTATCCCAGATCCTGAAAAAAACTTGCTAAGACGCATCCAAATGAGTCGGGTTCAGCAAAGAAAATGTTTGCGAGAACCCACATACACAGAAGCAACTTTTTCTGTTGCTGCATTTGTGTGGTTGCCAAGGCACAGATTCTTGCTCACATGTGTTTTGAGTGTTCAAGGGCCCAGGGCATGACTGCATTCCAAACAACTTGTGGAACACATTGCGCTAGTATCACAGCATCTGGCGCCACTGCATTCTTTATAGGACACGGACCTCTGAGCATTCAAATTGCCTTAGGGGCAGCATGCGAAAACATTTGCTGCTGGTGGTGGAGAGATTTTTTCGCCATTATTGCTAGTTGGATTCCAAACTTCTTTTTCTTTCTGTGCAAAGTTCAGTGCAAGTTACTCGAAGGCACTGATAGAATTGTCAACCTCCTGCACAAACACTGTCAACTGTCCACGAGGACAGGCATGAGCAAAATGTACAGAAGCCACTGGCTTAGTTATTAATTTTCAGATGACACAAAATTGTTCTGGATGGTGAACACCAAGGATGACTATGAAGAGCTCAAAGAGGAACTCCACAAACTGAGTGAGTGGACAACAACAATGTGACAAACACTGTACCAACAGTTCAGTTTTGATAAATATCAGCTACCTATATTGGGACAAAAAAATCCCGCCTTCAAATTTTGGCAGATAGGGCCTGAACTTGCTAAGATTGGGGGAGATAAAGACCATGGGGTCATACTGGATAGTGCAATGAATTGTCAACCCCAAAGGCAAACTCTGTAATAGGGATTATTAGGAAAGGGGTTGAGAATAAAATGCCCAATATTGTAATGTCCCTGTATAGATCTAAATAGTGTAGCCCCATTTGGAAAACTCTGTACATTTCTGGTCAAAAAGGCCACTGCAGAGCTGGAACAGAGAGACAGAGACAAGAGCTGACTATACACCTGATTAAGAGAGAGAGAGGAGAGAGAGAGAGAGAGAGAGAGACTGGAACTGTGGCTTCAGAGAAGAAGCAGGAAATTGCCCCTAAGAGTAGCGATCTGGAGGCAGACAAAGAATGACACTTAACGGGAGAGAAGGTACTGACCTCACTATCCAATCTAACAGTCTTCTTGCTGCCCTCTGCAGGGTCTTCTTCCCTTCTTCTTTGTACACCAGACATTGTCTGTTCCAACATAGAGGTGAGGTGGGCAACCAAGACGATGAGAGGGTTGGAGCACTTTTCTTAGGAGGAAAGGCAGAACACTCTTGGACTTTACAGTTTAGAAAAGAGACAGCTGGGTGTGTGTGTGTGGGGGGGGAGGGGGTCATGATAGAGTTTTATAAAATGGTGTATGGGGCGGAGAGAGTTTACAAAGATCTTTTTTTTCCCTCTCCCTTGAACTTGAGGGACTCCAATGAAGCTGATGGGCAGTAGGTTCAAGAGGACGGACAAAGGGAAATGCCACTTTATACAGAGAGTGATTTAAATGTGGAATTCACTGCCAGAGGTTGGCTACAGGGATAAACAGCTTCAAAGGGGGATTAGATAGATTCACTTCTGCTGCTCCAATCCCATCACACTGGCTAGATGTCACTGCTGGAGAAAATAGAGGAAAGAAAGACATTGAGCAACATTACTGTGTCATGTGAAGCTCCAGGAATACTCCCCCCTCCATCTCTGTGGCTTCACTATATGGAGTGGGGCAATTTCTGAGTGTTGCATGACATGGTGATGTCACTTCCAGGTTTTCAACCAGAAGTTTTCACCCGGAAGTGACATCATGACAATGCTGCTGCTCCCCCCAGGTCCAGGGCCCTGAGATGCCCCAGGGCAGTGGTCCCCAACTCCCGGTCCGGGGACCGGGACTGGGACCGGTCCGTGGATCAGTTGGTACTAGGCCGCGGCTCCACCTCCTCCCCAGTTGCTGCCTTGGGGGCTGCCCTGCCACTCTACCACCAGCTCACCTTTGGTGTTCTCCAGCGGTCGCCATGGCCGGGGCTCCCCCTTGGCATGGCACTGCGCAGCTGCTGCTGGCAGTGCCCCCCAGTGGCGGTGGGAAGTCAGGGGCACAGCGGGAAAGCAAGTTGAGCAGGGGCTCAGGCGGCGGCAGCGGCAACGTCCCTCGGCAAAAGACTACCCCCCCCCTGGGCCTCAGAAAAATTGTCAAGCATTGACCGGTCTCCAGTGATAAAAAGGTTGGGGACCACTGCCCCAGGGGATGCTAGTGGAGAGCTGTCAGCCTTAATCTGAATAAAAGAAACCTTCAGTGTCCCAACAGGCTACACTACTGGGGATATTCAAGGAAGCTGCAGAAAACATGAGTCTGTCACACACACAGAAAAATGATGGGTCTGAATCAAAATCCTCTTCCCCAACTCAGAAATTCAAGTACACATCGCCCTGCATCATACTTCTGTGCACTTCTCCTTTATCAACTCATTGACTGCTATTTGCAAGGGCAGGGGTATCATAATGACATCACTTATGTGGGCAGAGTTTAAATATGCAAAGAATACAGCACTGGCTGCTTAAAGAATAAATAGTTTGACTGAGGATTGAAACCACTTTGTAAAGAGAGCAAGAGTCCTAGTGGTCTAACTGACTGTGATCTTCATCTGAAGTCAAATAGGGAAGGGGTGTGCTCAAGGGAGCAGGAAGTCTCCAACTGAACCAATCAGGACACAAGGAGATTATTTTGGCGGGAAAATATCAGGAAGTTCCTGATCGAAATAGGCTCGCTACACATCTCCTCTGATGCCCCCGTTGGATATTCTTCATAGGTGCTGCTGAATGATACAGATCTTGCAGATTCCAATAACTTGAACCGGATGCTGTGCAAGGGGAAGGAAGAGTAGGCAGGGCCACCATTTTGTCTGCCGCATCATAAGCTTTGTAACTGCTATTCTGCTCCCACAGCGAATGAGAAAAGTTGGTTTCTATTATAGGATCATGGCAGTCCTCCATTTTGCAGAAGATACAAAGGCTTTGCCTTAAATGAATAAGTATAATTAGCGAGCCAGTTTGGTGTAGTGGTTAGGAGTGCAGACTTCTAATCTGGTGAGCTGGGTTCGATTCTGAACTTCCCCACATGCAGCCAGCTGGGTGACCTTGGGCCCCTCATGGCACTGATAAAACTATTCTGACCGAGCAGGAATATCAGGGCTCCCTCATCCTCCCCCACCTCAGGGTGTCTGTTGTGGGGAGAGGAAAGGGAATGCGAACGTAAGCCTCTTTGAGACTCCTTTGGGTAGAAAAATCGGCATATAAGAACCAACTCTTCTTCTGCAGTAATATCAGGGCTCTCTCAGCCTCACCCACCTCATAGGGTGTCTGTTGTGGGTAGAGGAAAGGGAAGGCGAATGTAAGCCACTTTGAGACTCCTTCGGGTAGAGAAAAATGGCGTATAAGAACCAATTCTTCTTCTTTTTCCTTGAGGGTGTCAGGCTTAACTGGACTAAAACTGGACTAAAACTTCTGCTGCTATAGCCCCTCTGCCATGCCGTGACTGTTTTCAGCAGATAAAAACAAAACTTGGGGCTGCTACTATAGACATCAAATTGCCCCCTCTCCCAATAGAAACATCCATGGAGAACATCAAATATTTCTCTACATTAGAAATAATTGTGATTACACCAGTGATACTGCTGAATGGGTGTTTAATTATGAGATGTAATTTTAAATGGTTTTTAATGTTGATTCATTTATTCACTTATGTTTACTGATGTGCACCACCCTGAGCCAGTATGGAGGGGTGGTATGTAAAGAAAAGAAAAGAAGATAATAAGGCTTATGACTGATAGTGGGCTGGGAATGACTCCGGTACAGCGTTCTATACTCTGACATAGAGCCTATGGTGTGATTGGGGGGGGGGGAATGGTGTGTCTGGTATAAGCATCTGGTATAAGCATGGGTTAACTAGTTCTGGTTGGACAATGTGCTTATCAGGCAAATAAATGCTGAACCTCTCCCACCTTTCTTACTACCCATTCCACACCACTTGAAAGTGTAAAGCTGAATCAAGGAAATAGAAATGAAAGTAGGGTGCAACTCTAGGTGCAGTGTCAGCACCAGCTGCCAAATCAGTCCTAGCAAGTTTTTATCTGGAAAGTGAGAATCATCCAAGTTGGAACAGCCCATCAAGGCCATCTAGTCCAACCCCCTGCTTAACATAGGATCAGCCTAAAGCATCCATGAAAAGTATCTGATCCGTTGCCCTTCTAACCAGCAGAATGTATTCAGATTTTGATTGCTGCTTTCTTAGCCTTTTTCCCTACAACTTCCGGACTATTGCATCGTTTTCTCTATGCATTCCTTCCTCTTCCTAGGCAATACAAGGAATTTCTCCCTCATCTAAAAGACATTTTACTTCAGTCACCGAACTTACACAAGGTACAGATGTTCTCCTGCTAACCATTTCTCCCTGAGCAGGCTCATTAATATTCAATGACATCACACAACCTCAGCCAATGGCCAGTTACTCAAAGCCAGCAACCTAGTTAAGATTAGCACCATTTATTTGGATGATATTTAACACGAGCGTTTCCCTGTAATATTTACTTAGAGGAAAATAATGGTCCTTGTCCTAATGCCTGTCCAGGGTCGTTAAAGAGAACCAGGCACAGCCACGCAGGGATTCATTGGACAGTGAGCGAGAGTGTGCGTCGGCTTCTTTGCATTTCCATATCCACACAGGGGCCGTTCACAATCTGGCTTGAGTGTGGCGCCTCTTTCTTTTGAGAGATCTTCACTCTTTTCCCGTCACCGGTTTCAAATTTGCATCGCCGGCTTTTGGAACAACAGAATGTTCGGTTTGGGGGCTGGCGCTTCTTCTAGGCAGTAATGAGCACCTATCGGGCATTTATCCGTATTCTCGTCAAGGCAGAGCACTCCACATCTGTAGTTTGCTTACTGTTGTGCCTGGCTCAGAGATAATGAGCTCCATTTACATTTTTATGGGATTTAGGGGAAAGGCTTGAAGGATTGCACACTGCTAAAAGTGGGGGACGGACGTCCGAGCATTGTTGCACGTCGCTGTATGTACATACCCTTTTAAAACACCAGTTAGATTCCCCGTTCCCTCACATGCAGCCAGCTGGGTGACCCTAGGCTTGTCACAGCCATGATAGTTCTGCTCTTACAGAGCAGTATCATCAGGGCTCTCTCAGCCTCACCTCCCTCACAGGGTGTCTGCTGTGGGGAGAGGAAAGGGAAGGCGATTGTAAGCTGCTTTGACACTCCTGCGGGTAGAGAAAAGTGGCATATAAGAACCAACTCCTTCTCCTCCTCCTTCATAAAGAGGGGAAAATATGCAGATCAGCTGAAGGATAAAGCAAGCTCTGGCCAATTGTATGTGTTCCAGTTCTGAAATCAGCTTGAGAAATGAGACACTGACATTAAGAAAGAATGGAACACCGTGCAGAATGAACTTTCAGGTCCATTCTGCACAACTTAAGTATAGCAGAAATCTTACCTTTGGTAAACGCTACAAATTCAAGGTTCCGCATGATGTCGCACACAATCTGCAACACTCCTGCTACACTTCCGCAAAAATCGCTTTGTTGTAGCGCTTTTCAGGAAATAGGGAAAACTGGATTCCCCCTGAAAAAATCGCTACACTTCTGAGCACAAACTGCAACACATCAGTGAAAGACATGTGCGTTCTCAATGTAGCGGTAGAAAGAATGTCCCTCCTCCGCTCTCACCCCCGAACTTCCGGAGAAGCGATTGCCATTTCCCCCCCTTAGACTGGGGAAAGCAACGAACGAATGAGGCTTCTCAGAGGCTTCTCCAGCTAAAGTCCCTCTACAGAAGTGAAGCAAACCTCCGGAGAAGCGGGCGCCCGAGAGTCAGTGCTTATGCCTCAGCAGCAGAAAGACCCGTGGTCAGAATGGCTCTGGCTGAGCTCATGTGGAGCGGTGCTGCCCAGCAGGCGAAGCGACAGGGGAGAAGGAGCCCTAGAGTGGGACTGGGCAGTGGCAGCAGTGGCAGCGGCAGGGGGAATGTCCCTGAAGACAGCAGCAGCCTTTTGAGGAAGAAGACCCCCCACCCCCTTTGCAACCCCCCCAACTACTGGAGTGTCAATCGCCCTGCAGCAAATCCAGAAACCTCCGCCCCCTCACTTTTCAGCACGCCAGCAGCCCACATTTTGCAAGGGGATCTTTCCCAATCAGCGTACTTGATGTCACTCTCGCCATTTTTTCCCCCTTAGACCGGTGAAAGCAACGAACAAGCGAGGCTTCTCCAGCTAAAGTCCCTCCACAGAAGTGATTAACACAGTAAAACAAAGCTCCCTACTGGAAGTGTCTTTAAAGTTCCCAAGCACAACACAGCCCCCTGTTCAGCACTGCCTGTAATTTCGGCCACAAATTGTGCCCGTGCGGAGGGGGATTTTTTTTCTACTTGAGGAACATGTAAATGATTAATCACCAGCTCCTATGCCAACAAAAAGGTCTTTCCAATGCAACGATTGAACATAGATTTGTTGCAACGGGTGTGTTTGGTTTTTTAAAAAACAGTTCTTAAAGGGAAAGGGGCTTTTAGGGAGCATGAACACAACAGCCCATTGGCTGTTCCGTTTGATTGACGGCCAGGGGCAGGAAGAAGCGCAGAAAAAAATCGCTTCCTTTGTTGCAATTCCAGCGAGACCGGAAACCTGTGGGGAATGAATGAAACGCTTCTGGAACTTCTATATTCCACTAAAAATAAAGGTATGCGGAATGACGAAATTCCACTATTTAATATAGCGTTTCTGCATTCTGTGAACAATTGGCAACATTGGTCCTTGTGCGGAATGGCCCTCAGAATGCTAAACAAACAGAAGAAGCTGCTGCTGTGCAGGATTAATACATATCAGGAGCATGTAAATGCTTGCACGTTTAATTTCTTTCCCAGTGATCTGTCCCATATAAATTCGGTATCAATGGGCTTGCTGGACTATTTGACAATAAAGATGGCACAAGTATCTCATTCCGCACATGTTGGGTAATGCACTTTCAACGCACTTTAGAAGCAGATTTTCCTGTTTCGCACAGGAAAATCCAGCTGCAAAAGCACATTGAAAGTGTATCATACAATGTGTGCAGAATGATGTGTTTCTCGTTTCTCCTTTTGGTGCTCACTGAATCTTCAGCAGAAATTAGGGTTGCACTGTACCTCTTTGGTTATCATTTCTGTGTGCGTCAATGTTAAGTCAAAGTTTTACTTCTTGAAAGAACCTTCAGTCCAGAGTCATTTTTATTTTCAAAGGTGCAATACCTACAAGAGGGGAAATGAAATAGGTTTCAGGGGAAAATCCCCAAACATTGCAGAACAGATGAGCTGCTCTCTACAAGACTGCCCCAGAGCCATGGTACAGAGGATAATAAGAAAGATGTTTTCTCAGGAGAGAATGTGAGGTGGCAAGACGAAAGGTGTTGGAACAAACTGATAATTTAAGTTTCAGAAAGTCACAGAGAATTTAAAAGTGACATCCTGTAGAGCACATAAGAAAGATAAAATAATACATTAGTTCTTCCTGTATCACAACAAAGAGCTTGAGGATAGACAAAGTTGTCCCATCTAGGTCATTAGCTTTCATACTCTTGTCTAATGGAAAATCTTGAAGGTGATTCTGGGATCATGATTTCTATAAATATCTGAATTGTGAAAATGTGATGAAATCTCCCAGACAGAGTTTATTCAACAACATGAGGAAAATTGTATATTATAACTGCCAGGTGACAACAGCTCTTCCTTGGCTATTTTCTTCTTATTTGAAAACCAACTATATAGTCTTCTTTAGTAAGAGTAAATATGTTTACTTACACATTAATAAAACGTTCAAACATAAAGCTTCAACAGTAACTTTCGTCTGAGGTAAAACTGGTTTTCGGAGATAATATTTTTTTCCTGTTCACATCAAGTCACAGTTGGTTCTGTTATACTGTCCCCTTTTTGATACAACATAGAAGCAGAGATTATGTGACATTTTCTGACTGGCTTATAAATATGACTAGAGAGGTTCACTCTCACTCTCACTCTTAGCATACAAAACAGTCACTGTCAAAGTGAACAGAAGCAGAATTCCCCCATCATGCATCACTTCAATATCTGTGAGGGTGCCTGCAAAGATGTACAAACAAAAAATCTAACACATACTATGGGCCAGGACCTTCAGGTGAGTTCAGCCCTGTCTCTCAGTTCATGGATCCCATAGAGCAGAGGTAGTCAAACTATGGCCCTCAAGATGTCCATGGACTACAATTCCCATGAGCCCCGGCCAGCAAATGCTGGCAGGGGCTCATGGGAATTGTAGTCCATGGACATCTGGAGGGCAGCAGTTGGACTACCCCTGCCATAGAGTTTCCGCTGGTGTGTGTGTGTGTGCTTTTTGGAAGGACCTACTTCTAAATGAGCACAACACCTCCTGCTTCTCTGCATAAGCACTGTGAGAGGTGTAGGGGAATAATGAAGCATGGCCACTTGGCATTAGAGATTTCTCCTTCTCTTCCTGTCATTAACTGCCACGTGTTTGCAGTCCATTGGGTTCCATATTGCTGTTTGGTGTCCAAGGCAAGTCTCAGGTTTCCAAAAGCTGAAGAACCACTTAGGTAGGCTGTCTCAAAACATGTATGAAAACCAACCAGCAAATAATTTGATTCAAATGCATGCAGGGAACAGGCTGGCCTAGAAGTGTAAATGAATGCAACAGGAGGATTGGGTTCCCTGGGTTTTGGGGTCTCCATATGAGGCGGCATGTAAGTGAGCATGGCTGACCGTGCTGGGCAGCCAGGGGCTTGTTTTGCCGAGTGGCCTGGGGGCAGCCAACTGAGGTTGCTTCCTTTAGCAGTGGACTCTAGTAGGCAAGAGGAACTGGTCTTGCAGATGGGAATGGTGAGGATCCCCAGGGTATATCTGGATTTTGTAGGGGTGTTGCGATTTCCACTGACTGCTCGGTCAGGCTCCCCCTCCCATGCTGTGCCAACTCTCCCATGGGAGGTAATAAAGCTGTGGCCTTGTTAAACCCAACATTGGTGTGTTGTGCCTTATTCCAGCCCTCCTGCAAGTCAACAAGTCTTGACTAGTGAGAGCTGGCCCATTAGGGCAAATGGGTAGGGTTGCCAGCTCTAGGTTCGGTAACACCTGGCAATTTTGGGGATGGAGCCTGAGGAAGATGGCATTTGGGGAGGGGAGGGGCTTAAATAGATTACGATGCCATGAAATCCATGTATCAAAGCCACCGTTTTCTCCAAGTGAACTAACCTTTGTCACCTGGAGGTCAGCTGTACTAGTGGGGGATCTTCAGCCACTACCTGGAGTTTGCTAGCCCTACAAATGGGGGGAATGTTTTTTGACTGTCATTCCCCACAATACTTTACAGAGCCGGTGGCCTATCTATATATATAAAAATTGCTTGTTAAGAGTATAAGGAATCAACCACTGAAGAAAAATTGTGAAAACGGAGTATAGCTAGAAACCGTTTTGGTTGGTCCTTAAAAAAACAAATTATTGATATATAAAATTTATTACCAATTGCCTTAGAAAGGTTCTGTTTTTCTCTGTTTGCGTTTTGAACCTTTCTTCCTTTCTCGTATTGTAAGCCCTACAAATGGGGCAGGTAAGCATCAGATCAGGCTGCCTCTTCTTATTGTCCTCACTAGACAGTCTGGGCAGAGGCAGGGAGTGAGCTATATCAGTCTCTGCCTTGCCTTTGTTTAACTTAACTCCACAAGAAAACAAGTCCCTCCCTACACAGGGAGAGGTCTTTTCTTCCCCTTTAGGACCCACCCTAGGAAGATCAAGTAGAGCCAGAGAAAAGGACTGAAAAGATTCCATACCTCTTTTTTTGCTGACAAAAGCAAGTGGGGAGGGAAACTGGAAATTCCTTCCCCCTTGCAGTGCCAAGCAAATGAATATCTGATAAAGGGTGTCCATCTGATATCCATCTGATTGTGAGCCCAGTTACACACCCATGAACTGGCATGTGTTGGGTGTATCATGGAGCTTGGCCCTCCGAAGGCTATCAAAGTCCGAATGAATTCGTGTTTCTTCAAAGCCTTTGTTTCCCACCCCTTCACACAGAATGATTTCAAGATCCTTTTTTTTTTTTTTTACTGATGACCATTTTACTCAGGACGTTTAGCCCTGTCCTTTCTGATTGGCAGCCGTGTTCTGTTAAGAAGAATGAGAAACTAGGAGAGGAGATTCCAATGTATGTGTCTAGTGACATTTGGATTCACTTTTCTTATAGAATGGGAGCAGGGAGAGAATGTCCCTTCGCCATTTCCCTGGCTCTGAGTTGGATAATTAAATGTAATATTTTGGGTTGTTGAAGATGGAGACAACCCCCCTCTAACTGAGAGCCAGTTTGGTGTAGTGGTTAGGAGTGCAGACTTCTAATCTGGAATGCCAGGTTCGATTCTGCGCTCCCCCTCATGCAGCCAGCTGGGTGATCTTGGGCTCGCCACAGCACTGATAAAGCTGTTCTGACCGAGCAGTGATATCAGGGCTCTCTCAGCCTCACCTCCCTCACAGGGTGTCTGTTGTGGGGAGAGGAATGGGAGGGTGACTGTAAGCCGCTTTGAGACTCCTTTGGGTAGGGAAAAGCGGCATACAAGAACCAACTCTTCTTCTTCTAAATATAAGCTCCCTTGCTCCAAGAAAACCAAATCTTGTTCATTCTGCACACCTACTGGAATCAGGGGAATCCTATTGATTATGGCAGGATTTATTGCTGATCAAATATGCCAGGATTGTACTATTGGTTGTACATGAAAGGCACTCTGCACATGCTCTTGTTTCAGTATCCAGACTTCTGAAAAATGTTACCTGCTGAAAGCAAAGATGCTGGGGGTCCTGGAAGTCTTTTTTTTTGGCACTAGCAAGGCCTGCTCTGTTTTGAGCTGGCTGTATGTCATTCATAGAATCATAGAGTCGGAAGGGACCTCCAGGGTCATCTAGTTCAACCTCCTGCACAATGCAGGAACTCACAACTACCTGCCCACCCACAGTGACCCCAATTTCATGCCCAAGTGACCCCCCCCCCCCATCAAAACTCTCCAGATTCCAGCCTGGCCTGGAGGAAATTCACCTACCATCCCACAGCAGCAATCAGCAGTTCCCTGGATATGCAAGGAATAACCACAAGAGACAGACACTGGCACATCCCTTCGTACACATCCACTCACAATTTGCCTATGTTCATAAAATCAGCATTCTGTTAAAAACTTCCAAAGAAAGAGAACTCATTGCCCAGTGATGAGGAACAGAAGGCCATTTACTTGGGATTTCCATGCTTCATATTACTTTGGAAAATGAGTTATTGAGCTCAGGTTTAGGTGAATTCTGGATCGCATTGAGCCCTGTACTTGTAGCCTTCCTCTTCTGACTGGTGTGTTGAGTAAGTGGAGCATCCCTACAGTAGTTTTAAGCACAGCTGCAAAAGGAGAGGTTGCATTAGGTTGCCCCCTGCATGAAGGTCAGTTAAGAGCATTAACTAACCACACTTTAGCGCTTCAATGTTCTTGAGTGTCATTGCACAATAAGAGTCATGACTGGCCACACTCTGAATCAATTCTTTTTTGTACCATCTCAACTCTTTTCTTTCTTCTTGTATGCTTGTTTACTTTAAATAGCGTGAATGCAGGGTAGGGACATTTGTTTTTAATACAGATCCTTTTTGTTAAATTTCAGAGTTTGCCTCTGGCTCAGATTTTTGGCTAGGATCCTTCCCTCATATACATAGGTGGAAGAATCTTGTTCATTATTCCTCTCACCTAGCAAGTTTCTTAGAATTCCTAATTCCCCTATCATATATTCAGGAGATAAGTCTATTTTAGGTAACATCTTGCTCAGTCTTACTGATCTGAAGTAAGGAGCCACAGAAATTAGTGTTTTACCCAGAAGACAGGCTCCAACAAGGGACTGTCTTTTGGACACTGGAACCAGGAATCCTTTTTTCATGGACCCTTTCAAATACAACACAACAGACAATTATTTATACTAAGCTGTTAGCTAGCCATATGAAACAATCTGTAATAGGCAAGAGAACTCTTCTCTTAGAAAACAAACAGTGTTGAATATGAGTTGCCAGAGATATTCGATCCTATGCAGTAAAGCTATTGAATGAAAGTGGAAGCAGAAGAAGGGCCTGGTACGTTCTGTCCTGCCCCAGCCTATTTCTTTGCATCCAGGAAATTTCCTTAAATCTCAGGCTTACGCTCATTCTTTGAGTCAGTGTGCTATAGGAGTTAAGAGTGTTAGACTAAGATCTGGGGGACCCAGTTGTAATCCCCTGCTTACCACAAAAACCTGCTGGGCGAAGGCTTGGGCCAGATACCCTCTCTCAGCTTAACCTCCCCAACAGGGTTACTAGAAGGAGAAAGAGGTAATCTGCTTTGGATTCCCATTGGGGAGAAAGGTGGGGTACAAATTAATTAATTAATTAAGGACACAGATGGTTTCAGGCAGGAACATTCTTGAACTCTCTTTACACCAGTCCTCAAAGACTGACAGCTCAGCACGCTATCTTCATCGTACGGCAATTTTGCTCTCATTAGATCTCCTTCATTATTTGTTCCTAATGAAGTGTTTTGCTTAAACTGCAGTCCTCTTAACCTCCACCATTCTCAGTATGGCACTCTGGGGTTTTCCACTCTAAAAGCACTGAACCTTATTACAGTTCACTGAGCTGTGATTTGTTTTGCAATATTTATTTGCAAAAATCCCCTCCTTACCTCCATTGTCCATTTTGTTAAACAGAGGATGACACATTCAACTGCCATAAAAAATCCCCCAAACAAACGGCTTTCAATAAAGCAAGAAAAAGCAGCAGATTATTTTGATAATTTATTTTCATGAGAACCAGATGGGAGCACTTCTGATCAGATTGATCTGACAGCTACGGCAGAGATGGAATAATTCATAAAGCCATAAATAGCCTGGCTTAATCATTTGACCATCCTAACGGCTACAGACTAACCTAGACAGGGAAGTGCAAGAGAGTGATGGCTTCGCAGTAGACCTCAGAAGAGAATTTTAAGATGACAACAATTGTTTGCTGCCACCAACTGTTTCTAGGGTTGTCGGCTAATGTTTAAAACAACAGGCCATCGAGTAATATCTTGTATTTTGACTGTTTGCTGGATGATCCTTGAAAACAAAGCTTGGGCAGTGAAAAATCTTAGGTCCATTCCGCACGACTTTAATGTAGCAGAAGGCTTGCAAATTTTAAATGCTACTAATTTGCAGTTCCGCAAGACGTCGCACACAATCTGCAACACTCCTGAAACAGTCCCACGAAAAGCGATTAGTTGTAGCGCTTCTAGGGAAATCGGGAAAAGTGGATTCACCGTCCGAAAAGCGCTACACTCTTGCGAACAATCTGCAACACTAGCGAAAAAGACATGTGTTCCCATTGTTGCGGTTCCAACAAAGTGCCTCCCCCTGGCTCTCTCCTCCGAACTTCCGGCGAAGTGATCACCATTTTTTTCCCCTTGGAGCAAGCGGAAAGCAGCAAACCAGCAAGGCTTCTCCGGCTACAGTCCCTCCACAGAAGTGCTTTAAAGCTCCCCTAAGTCCCCAAGCACAACACAACCCCGTTTGCAAGTTCCCTTTATTTTCGGCTGAAAATCGGGGGGGGGGATTTTTTTTTCACTCGGGGGAGCGTGGTAACGATGACTCGCCAGCTCACACGCCAGCTAGATGGGTCTCTACATTAGGAAGAATCAAGGCATATCCGTTGCAACCTGTGTTTTTCTTAAACCTGTTCTTAAAGAGAAAGGGGCTTTTCCGGAGCATGATAACAACTGCCCATTGACTGTTCATTTGATTGATAGCCAGGGGCGGGACCAAGCACAGAAAAAATCGCTTCCTTTCTAGCGATTTTTGCGAGACCGGAAAACTGTGGGAAACGATTGAAACGCTACTGGATTCCACTACAAAGGCAGGTATGCGTAATGCCGAGATTGCACTTTTAAAAATAGCATTTCCGCTTTGTGGAACCAATTGGCAACATTGGTCCTTGTGCGGAAACACCCTTATTCTCTCCCCATCAACATTTTTGTCTTCCAAAACACATTTTCGCACACACTAAATAACGTACCTTCAATCCACTTCCACTGTACTGTGTAAGTGGATTTTACTGAATAAAATGGCATATGTAGATCCAAATTGCAGTATTTCACAAGTGTGAAACTGCCTGTAATGTCAGAAGATAGCTTCATATTGCTCATCGTATCTCATTCAAAAGACTGTCGTGACTATTTGGCATTCCATTGGATTATTGCACACTAGATCCCCAGTATAGCACAGCCATACTTATTGTGCCATATCAAAACCGGATAAAACAGAGATAAAACAACCAATACCCCTTGGTTCTATGGCCTGACCACCACAGACTCACCGCCACGTTCCTTCTGCACCTTAAAGAATTGTGTCGGAGGTTGCTTGAGGTGATATGAAAGCGCCATCTGTGAGGTTTGATTCACAGTAGCTATTTCTGGTTACAGGTTGTGAATATGCTTGAATAAACTTAAAGGTTTGGTCGCACTTACATCTTAATGACAGGCTAGAATATAAGTGTTAGTTCCAGACCAGATACAGACCAATAACAAGAGGGTACACCAACACAAGAGTAAATAACCAGTCAGTGTGTATAGACCAGCCTTTGTCAACCAGGGCTTCATGAAATCCTGGGTTTCTTGGTGATCTTGGAAGGGTTTCCTGAATGGGTGTGTGTGTGTGTATGTATACATACGCACATACATACGCACATATATATGACACTTGGGTGTCATTAGCATATGATGCTCCACCTCCTGCTGGATGATCGACTGGATGCCTCTCCAAGCTTGCTGGCCCAGTCCCTGGAAGTTGTGGTGAAGTGGCTCAAAGCAAGTCATCTGAAACTTAACCCTTTAAAGACAGAGGTCCTGTGGCTGGGAAGGAAGTGGCCAAATCAGGAAACATGCCTTCCCAGGTTGAATGGCATGCAACTTATAACTGCATCATTGGCCAGGAACCTGGGCATGAGCTTCAATGCCTCCTTGACCATGGAGACACAAATCATGAGAGTAGTACCAGTCCACTGGCAACTGCACTGACTCCCAGTTGGATTTCCAATCTGGTTAAAGGTTTTGGTTCTGACCTTTAAGGCCATTTGTTGTCTGGGCCCTGCATATCTGAGGGACTGCCTGTCTGAGTACATCTCTCAGAGAGATCTGCGATCAGCTAATGCCAACCAGCTGAACGTCCTTGGCTTCAAGGAAGTATACTTGGCCTTGACATGGGGCAAGACCTTCTTGGCCCTGGCCCCAGCTTAGTGGAATGAGATCCCAGATAAGAATCAGGGTCCTGATAGAACTGACGGAGTACTGCAGGGCTTGCAAGACGGAGCTCTTCCACCAAGCCCATCAATGAGGCCAGCAGAAATCCACCAATGTGATCTGACAGAGCCTCCCTCATCCTGTCCTCCCCCCTCTTTTTTGCCCACCTCTTCCAAATGGAGCTGCAATCAGCTGCAATCAGAACATGGTCGTAAATGGTTTTAACGTTTATTTTATTGAACAGTTGTATTGTTTTATTGATACAGCACTGTATTAATTTGCATTTTAAAGGTTCTACATGGATTGAGAGGGGCAGCAAATAAATAAATAAATAGTTAGATCGCCCAGTCTTTCCCCAGCTTGAATCCTATGGATGTTCTACTGATGGAGGAGGCCTATGAGACATCCCATGTTAAAAATGGAGTGGACAATCTTCATTCATGCTTTCTGAAGTTGTATCCTGGCAGGGACTCATTTTCAATGGTGTTGAACTGTTTGGTGTCAGTAAGGAGGCAGTAAAAACAAGGGACTGAAGTTTCCCGGCCAGTATAGGCATGATCAGTAAGACCGTCTCTTTCAGGCTTGCTACACAAAATGTCAAAAAACATGGCTTGTAAATCACTTGCGCTGGGCACCCCAAGGTCCTGTTTGCCAGTAGCCACTGAAGAGCCCCTCTAAAAGTGCTTGTGAGCCGTTCCAAGATTGACGCTAGTGAGCAGCTGCCATTCAAGTAGCACATTTCCGCCACCACCCTTCCGAATCTGTTCTCTTGTTGTTTCTTTGGCGATCTTTGTAAGTGCCTGCTAGAAATGTGCCCAAACCCGCCCCCCCCCCCCCAGAGAATAACAGCTGAGGTTCAGCGAAAGACAATGGGAGAGAATGAGGGCTATCAAAACAATTCACTGGGAGGTGCTCGGGTGCCAATGCAGTTTTGAAGTTCTAGCAATAGAGTCTTATTGTGGAGGGGGGGAGGAGTGTTGTTTGCTCCATAGACGTCCTTTCGTTAAGTGGGACTGAAGAGGTTAAAACATTGTTGCCCCCTCTTGAAAGTCATGCCAATTAAAAATGCAAAGCCAAAGAAATACAGCTGGATAAATAAAAGCAGCCCAGATGGTCTAACAACAAACTTCTGGCAGATCTTGTGGCAGACAAGATTCTTGCATATTTTATTTCCCAGCCCTGGGTACCACTAGACCAGCGCACACCAGCCAAGGCTCAGGTGGAAATGCAAAATGAAGGGTGACGGAGCCTTCTCGTGGTGCGTATTCTCAGGGTATCACAGCTCCATTAAGTAGCCGGCTGTTTATTCACACACTATTTAATCACCCTTAATATTTGGCACTTTCTCCTGGGGAAACAGCTCCCCGGTGAGGTCTGCAGTAATCTTCAGGGAGACATTGATTTGCACGTCTGCAGACATGGGGGGATAGTTGTTCCAATTTTTTTAAAAAATCAGTTCCAGATTTTTTATCTCCATTGACTGGCCTTGTTCCAAGGCCTGTCACCATAGCTACCAGTTGCACTGGTGTGTGACACTGTCTTTCCATGTGTAAATGGGGCTGGGGGGAACGGGGGCAGCCAGTGCCCCTGGGCCTGCGGCTTGATTTCTTACAGGGCCATCTGGAGCCCAGTCATGTCTTTGTGGCTCTGCTAAAGCCCACCTTCAAAATGGCAAACATGGCCTCACTCTCCTGTGCCCTCCATGGCAGACTCTCTAGAAGCCAATGAATAGGAGGGGTGGGGGGGAAGCTTGCCGTCATCCTCATTTTGATGTCATTTAACTCCAAATCACCAGTTAACTTCAGCCAGTGGTTTCGAGAAGATGTTAAATAGAGCGGTCCTCTCTCCTATCCTATTCAACATCTTCATGCGCCCTCTCGCACAACTGGTACGGAAGTTCTGGCTGGGTTGCCATCAATATGCAGATGACACCCAGCTCTTCCTCCTGATGGATGGCCGCCCTGACTCTCCCCCAGGAGCATTAGCCAGCTGCCTGGAAGCAGTGAAGAGATGGCTCAAGCAGAGTCGTCTGAAGCTCAGTCCTTCAAAGACAGAGGTCCTGTGGCTGGGTAGGAAGGGCCCAGGTGAGGAAGCACGTCTGCCTGCCCCGGATGGTGTGCAGCTCTCTACGGCTTGCTCCGCCAGGAATTTAGGCATGATTCTGGCTGCTTCCCTCACAATGGAAGCCCAGATCACAAAGGTAGCGCGGCTGGCGTTCTACCATCTCCGCCATGCCAAACTACTAGCGCCCTACCTGGCCCCGGAACACCTAGCTACAGTGATCCATGCGGCGGTCACCTCTAGACTGGACTTTTGTAACTCGCTTTACGCAGGTGTGCCCTTAGCCTTGACCCGGAAACTACAGCTGGTCCAAAATGCAGCAGCCAGGATCCTCACAGCAACACCGTGGAGGTCTCACATTCGGCCTATTCTCCACCAGCTGCAATGGCTGCCAGTTGAATTCCAGATCAGACTAAAGGTTCTGGTTATTACCTTCAAGGCCATACGCGGTCAGGGCCCAGTGTACCTGAGGGACCGCCTCCCTGCCTATGCCCCTAAAAGAGCTCTGTGCTCCACCACCACCAACCAGCTAAGGATCACTGGCCCTAAAGAAGTCCGTCTGGTCTCGACCAGAGCCAGAGCATTCTCTGTTCTGGCCCCCACCTGGTGGAACGAGCTCCCGGAGGAGATCAGGGCCCTGACGGAGCTTAAACAGTTCCGCAGGGCCTGCAAAAAGGAGCTCTTCCGCCAGGCATTTGGTTGAGACCAGGCACAATCAACAGCGACTGAAGGGCCCCTGCTCCCTCCCCTGCCAGTCCTCAGAATTCCACCAGTATGCTTTGGACCTGTTTGTATTGTTGCATTGTTGTATTGTCTATATTATTTATACTGTTACATTGTTATATGGTTACAACCATTAGTTATTATTTTAAAGTTATTCACATGTTTATAGATTGTTTTATGTATTGTTGTTTGTTCTTATGTTGTTTGTTCTTATGAGCCCCCGGGGAGGGTGGTAAGTAAATAAATAAATAAATAAATAAATAAATAAATAAATAAATAAATAAATAAATAAATAAATAAATAAATAAATAAAGAGTGGAAGACAGGAGGAATCCCATACAGTAAAGGCTGGGAGGAAGAGTAGCAGACCTTGTCCAAAACCACTTTTGGATCCTGCTTTCCACTAAAGAGAAGTCCCCCCCCCCCACACACACACAACCTTCCTGGCCAAGCCAGAAGGAGACAATACCGTAATTACTCAAGTGTGAGGTTAGTTCCCCCCCCCCTCTCCATTTCCCCCTAGCCTTTTAAAGAAGAAGGGCTCAACTTACATTTCCACACAAGCTACAGTTATAGATTCAGGTGGGTAGCTGTGTTGGTTTGAAGCAGCAGAACAAAGTGTGAGTCCAGGAGCACCTGTAGGACCCACAGAGTTTTTATTCAAGGCATCGGCTTTCTTGTACAGGCACACTTCTTCAGAAACAGTGAAACAGAAACCATGACATATAGGTAGAGAATGGGCACGGGGTTTAGTTGCCAGGTAGGGCGAGCTCAAGTCCAGAGGCATAAATGGCGGGTCAGAGGGGTGTGCATGTGGGTCTGCAGGTTTAAAGCCCACAAGAGCAAGCACATCCACCGCAGACTATGGTGAGGATCCAGGATGGTCGTGTCCAGGCATGCCCCCTCCCCCCTGACTCCATCCGTAGGCCTCCAATAGGCTTCCCCAAGTGAACTGGGAGGTGGCTTTGCCACCCTGGTGTCCTGCTGGGAAGTGGGGACGGGGCTGCTGTGCTGGGGAGGAGGAGGAAGAAGGGAGCAAGAAGAGGTGTGATTTTGGAATCCGCCTCTTACCGGCAGAAGGAGTGTCCAAGTGGCTGACAGGTACCTCCCGTTCTTCTTTCCACAGCAGAGACCCTGTGAGGAAGGTGATGCAGAGAGAGTTTGCCCAGCTGGACAGCAGAGCGCCTGGACGTTTTGCAGGGGCACGGCCACCACGGGACGACTGCCAGTCTCTTGGTCCGTGGGCCTGGGGGGTGGGGTTCTTGGGGGCAAACGGCTTTGGGGGAACATGGGAGGCTGGTAGCTACTGTGCCTTTGAGCGAGAGGGGCCGGGGGCTGGCTGGGGCCGGGAGCATCCGCAGAAGCTCCCCTGCACTGGACTGCTTGTTTGCTCTGCCTGGCCACTGGCCTGACGCTGCTTTGGCGGTTGCACTGGGATGGCGCTGGCATGCTGACGGAGAAGCTCCTGGGCAGGAGGGGAGTGGGGTGCACCTTTGGCCTCCTGGTGCTGTTGGAAATCAGGAAAAGTGTGCTCACTCACTGGCAAGCAGGTATGCAGGCAGGGATATTGTCAGGCTGCTGGCAACATGTCTCCGGCGGCCACGTCAGGCTGGAGTCGGCTGCACACAGAGCGAGAGGGAAAGAGAGAAGATTAAGAAGAAGAGTTGGTTCTTACACACCGCTTTTCTCTCCCCGAAGGAGTCTCAAAGCACCTTACAGTCGCCTTCCTTTCCTTTCCCCACAACAGACACCCTGTGAGGTGGGTGAGGCAGAGAGAGCCCTGATATTCCTGCTCGGTCAGAACAGTTTTATCAGTGCTGTGGCAAGCCCAAGGTCACCCAGCTGGCTGCATGTGGAGGAGCGCAGAATCGAACCCGGCATGCCAGATTAGAAGTCCACACTCCTAACCACCACACCAAATTGGCTCCCCCTCCTCCTTCAATGGGATAAAGACCTCAGAGGTGGGAGGCAGGCTGGCGGAGGTGCGGAGAGGTTTGCGGGGCTCCCCAGCCACCTCCCAGCCCCAAAGTTTGCAGGGTGGAGGCACATGTTCATGCAGGTCTGTCTGCTCCCTGGTTTGTTGGCAGTGGGCCCATGGCATTTCCAGTGCCGTTGGCAGGCTCTGTGAAGGTGGGCTGCGGGCACTGACCCCTTGGGTGTGGGCTGGGGCAGTGGATGGCACATTTGTGGGTCAGCATTTCTGGCTCTCCATTCTGTGCCGGCTTCAGGAGTGGGACATCTCTACCATGGTCTTGTCTCAGTGGACAGGGGGATGGCAGCCCATGATGGCCGCAGGTCGTTAGTGGGCAGCTGGGGTGGGCAAGGCGGAGTGTTGGTGAGGCGCTTTGGGTGGCAGGTAGGCATGTGTGCATGTGTGTATGTGTGCAGGGTGGTGTGGCAGCAAATGGCCAGCAAAGGAGGACAGGAGCTGTAGGGGCCAGGCCAATCAGGGTGCGGCCAACCCTATTCCAACTCGGACACCCCGGACTCGCTCTACCCCAAGGGCAGTTTCACAAATATTAAGAGGAACCATGGATAAGATGGTGTGTATTGTGTTTTAGGGTCTAATCCCCCACTTAAGAGACAATCATAATCTTAATTCAGAATTACAGATCACTGAATAAACATGCCCCATGCTTCCTAGGGGAGCAAAGGGGGCATGGTAAAGCTTCAGTAGCTAAGCAGGGTAACTTGGAAGGGAGACCACCACGGAAGATCACGATGGCCAACCCCCTCTGTGTCTCACTTGCATTGAAACCCCCTTGCTGGAGCCTCCATAATTCAGCTATGACTTTATACATGCTGGCAAAGTTTACAAACGCAAAGAATCACAGCACCAGCTCCTTGAAAGAATAAAATAGTTTTATTTAGAAGAGGAAAAAAAACACTTTGTGAGTAAGAGAGAAGTAGTCTTAGCAGTCTGACTCGCATTCTTCTTCCAGAGGAAACATGGGCAGGAAGTGTACTCAAAGGAGCAGGAAGTCTTCAAGTGGATCAAATAGGACACAGGAGTAGATTTTTGTCAATACAGGAAGTTCCTAATCTAATCTACTGCTGGGATATGTGACCCATGGTTTGGTGTGTGTGGAGAGTTACCATGGCACAGTGACAACCCAAGAAGAACAGAGATGTGGCCCTTTAGCTGTGCGTTCAGCATACCTGATCTAGCAGCACAAAAGCTGGTCTAGAACAAGGGTAGTCAACCTGTGGTCCTCCAGATGTCCATGGACTACAATTCCCATGAATTCTCATGGGAATTGTAGTCCATGAACATCTGGAGGACCACAGGTTGACTACCCCTGGTCTAGAAAATAGGGCGACGATGCCTGCCATATCTTCTAAATTTAAACGGAGGCGATTTTTGATTCCCTGTTTCACTATTTGATGGAATTGGGACAGTATAACTGGAGTGCAGGCTAATAACACCTTTTCTGTAACCATGTCACAGGGATTAATCAGTGTGAAAACTGCCTTTCTCAGATGAAAGGTGCTAGATAAGTGTAAACTGTGTTTTCCTGCTCTTTGTTCGTTATCTCGGTGAGTCACTTGTATTATATAGGTCATGATGTACAATTTTTTTGTCAGTTCCCAAGGGCAATACTTTTTATTGTAAAAAGCTGCCATCAGGAGTGTGTGCATGAGAGCGAGAGAGATCGTGTCTACTAAAACTATTGCAATAATTTTACGTATTTGTAAAACAAGTCGGGACATATACGCTTCATATTTAGCAGAGTGGTCTTCGTCACTTGTGAATCAGTCCTCGGAAACAATGTCGTGATTACAGGAGGATGCTTGGCTTGTAACCTCCCCACATTTTGTTATTGACCTCTGGCAGCCGTTTTGTGCAGGCACCAATTCCTCATCCTCCAAATTCCAGCTGCTTCCCTTGGGCCCAGCAAGATTGAGGACTGTTATAGAACTGCATACTTTTCTCCCTTTTTGACAGTACAAGAACTTGTGGGTACTCAATGCGATTAATGTCCAGTAGGCTTAGAACAGATTTTAAAATTACGTCTTCACCCAGGAAATAATTAACGTGTGGAGTTCACTGCTGCAGAAAGTGGTGGTGGCTATAAGCAAAGACAGCTTCAAGAGGAGACTGGATGACACATGGAACAGGGGCCCTTGTGTGGCTGTTATATCTGGGGCAGTGATGCTCTGTATTTTGGGTGCTTGAGTGGTAACAGTGCGAGGGCTTCTGGGGTTCTGGCCCCACTGGTGGACCTCTTAATAGCAGCTGACCTTTGGCCACTGGAACACATCCATTGGCTTGATCCAGTATGGTTTCTCTTATGCTCTTACGCCTACCTGGGCTCTAAAATGGTGTCTTTTCAGAATGACTATCCCATGCAATACTTCAGGATGCTGGAGACCAGTGTTCTAATTCCCACATGATCATGGCGTTCACTGGACGATCTTAGGGTAGTTGCATTCTCTCAGCCTAACTGATATCCTTGGGTTCTATAGAGGATAAAAGACATGGTAGGTATACTAGTCTAAGCTCCTTATAGGGCTGCAATACAGCTCTGAACAGCAGTGGGGGGGGGGGCCTGGAAGTGATGTTGTGGCATTGCAGAAAACTGACTTTTTTTTTGCTCCCGACACTGCAAAGCTCAGGGGCAAAGTTGTTCAGCATGTCAGGCAGCTTAGGACATTTCTCTCATTAGAAGAAAGCCAAGATAAAAATATTAGACTTTACTAGTTTTGAGTGGGGAATCATGGTGGGGAGTGGGTTGAGAGCCAGCTTGGTGTAGTGATTAGAAGGGCCGACTTCTAATCTGGCGAGCGAGGTTTGATTCCCCACTCATCCTCCACATGCAACCACCTGGGTGACCTTGGGCTCACCACAGCACTGATAAGGCTGTACTCACCGAGCAGGAATCTCAGGGCTCTCTCAGCCTCACCTCCCTCATAGGATGTCTGTTGTGGGGAGAGGAAAGGGAAGGCGACTGTAAGCTGCTTTGAGACTCCTGGTAGAGAAAAGCAACATATTAGAGCCAACTTTTCTTATTCTTCTTCTAGTATAATAAGAGAACTTAGAAAAACTGGCTGTTGGTGAGGCATAGCAGATAAATCAGAATTCTGAGGGTGAACACCTAACTTGACTGCCATCTTTGAGATAAGCAAGCAGTTTTGCTCAGATTCATGAATGACCTTGGATATTTTTACTTTTCCTTGTGACACCTGACAAGGTTGGATTCTTATGGCTTTCACCCCCCCCCCACTTGTTTGTTCTGAAAATACCTCCAGAATAGTGCACCTCACTCTCCTGGGCTCTCTGCTTGCAACACATGATAATCAGGAAGATGTATAAGCTCCTATGACTTTGAAAGGATTCCGGCATCAGAGCTGGGGGCTTGTTGACCTTCTGCACCCCCCACACAGTTTTTCAGGGTTCTTGTTTCCCTGTAAATAAAGAATTTTGCCTTTCAATTACAAAGAGTCATGCAGAATACAGAAACGATATTTTTGAAATGAAGAACTATGTTGAGAAAAGCAGACTGAATTTCCCCCCTCCCTTTCATGTAATAGTAGAGGTCTTCCAATGAAACTGGCTCAATGAAAAGTGCTTCTTCACATAATGTATAATTAATTTATGGAATTCACTGTGGTAAAATGTAGCGATCGCCACTAAGTTAGATGCACTTAGAACATAATTCAGTGCATTCATGCAGGATGAATGCTGAGACTGCATAGTTCAGTTGCTCAATGGAACATCTAGATAGCCCTTAGGCAGCCTCTTTGCTTGCTTTGTTGAGGGGAGGACAAGGGGTGAGTTGTCCTTAAAGTCTGTCAGCAAGTAATTTAGTGAAATCAGCCTTGAAGGGCTGTTGTTAAGCTATTTAAGCAGCTGAGCTATGCCTGTGTGCTCACTAGTGGCTTCAATTGGTCATTGGTGAGGATGCAGGGGATTCTGGGCCATGTGCTCTGTGGATTCCTTTGTTTTAGATGGGCTCCCACCTACTTCCTCTTTCTTCAGGAAGGTCAGCTAGGTGTAGTCTGAAGAACCAAGCAGCTATTAAGACTCTCAGCTCTCTCCATCTGCTGATGTGTGGCATGTAGTCTGCCTACAGCCTAGACATAGAGGCTTGCAATTTGCTGCTTTTGTATCTATTCTTTAAGCTTTTGTACTCTGCTTCACTAAAAAAAAACTGAAGCAGATGAATATGATATATATTTGCATATAATCTTTCCTAGTAAAGATTCCCTCTTTTAAACCTCAAAGTGCTATGAGCTTGGATATGTGCCTCATCCACAGAGGTAACTAATAACTGCATACTTTCAAAACACTCTGTTACTTTGGAGCTCTATTTCTCTGGAGGGATTCAGGACCAAGCCAAGACCAAAAGTCCCATAACTTCCTGGAGACTTCTGGGTGGCCACTGTTGTGGAAACAGGATGCTTGGACAGAGGAGCCCTTTGATTCTATTCTTTGGCGGCCTTTGACATCGTGGACCATGAACTGTTGGTCCATCGCCTGGCCGGTACGGGAATACGGGGCACAGCCTTGTGCTGGATACGCTCCTTCCTCCAGAACCGGTCCCAGAGGGTTGCTGTGGGGAAAGAGCTCTTTTGGCCCTATAGACTCCCTTGTGGGGTCCCTCAGGGTGCAGTCCTCTCCCCCACATTGTTTAACATCTTTATGCGCTCTCTGGCCCAGCTGGTACGGAGCTTTGGGCTGGGTTGCCATCAGTACGCTGATGACACTCAGCTTTATCTCCTAATGGACGGTCACCCGAACTCCCCCCCGGAACCATTTGCCAGATGTTTGGAAGCAGTGTCTGAATGGTTCGAGCAGAGTCGCCTGAAACTCAACCCCTCCAAGACGGAGGTCCTGTGGCTGGGGGGAAGGGGGCGGGAACAGGCAGCGTGTTTACCCACCCTAGCAGGGGTGCAACTTACCATCGTGCCCCAAGCTAGGAATTTGGGTGTGACCATTGATGCCTCCCTGACTATGGAGGCTCAGGTCAAGAGAGTAGCGGGCCAGGCATTTTTCTACCTTCGCCAGGCCCGGCTACTAGCGCCCTACCTGTCCCCTGACCACTTGGCCACAGTGATCCATGCGACAGTCACCTCCAGAATAGATTTCTGTAAAATTCCTGACCCGGAAACTACAGCTGGTGCAAAACGCAGCTGCCAGGGTCTTCACTGGAACATCTTGGAGGGCCCACATCCAGCCGGTGCTGAGGCAGCTGAATTGGCTGCCAATTGCTGCCCGGATCCGGTTCAAGGTTTTGGTTTTAACCTTCAAGGCCATACACAGGTTGGGACCCACATACCTGAGGGACCACCTACCGCTCTATGCCCCCCGCAGGGCCTTACGCTCTGCGAGTGAGAACCTGTTGGTCGTCCCCGGCCCGAAGGAAGCACGCCTAGCCTCGACCAGGGCCAGGGCTTTTTCAGTCCTGGCCCCTACCTGGTGGAATGTTAGTAGATTGATGTTTTAATGGGAATTTTAATGGGGTTAGTTGTTGTGACCCGCCTCAAGCCTGTCGGGAGAGGCGGGAAATAAATATAATAATAATAATAATAATAATAATAATAATAACAACAACAACAACAACAACAATAACAATAACAACAACAATAATAATAATAATAATAATAATAATAATGTTCTTTAATTCAACAAAGAATCCAGTTCGAGTCAGCTGCAGACTTGAACCTGATCAACAGGAGCTGACAGCATCCTTTGGTGGTTTAATGACAAACATGGTCTCCTGGGCCATGCAGATGATTCCGGCTGCCTTCCTCCTAATCTGCAAGTTGCTCCAACAGACGTTTTATATCTAGGATATTTTTCTCCCCTTCTCCATAGGAACTCAACTAGCAAGCTTTGATGGTATCTCCTTCATTGAAGAGGAGCCTTCTGCCAAATGGGAAAAAGACTTGTGATATGCCTGCTGCTGAGTTCTAATAGGGAGACCACTGTTCAACCTCCTGTTTGGGTGGAACGCCACCATCCTTCTTTCCTTGGCAATCCCTCCCTCAGCCTCCCGCATGGCTATGTGAGCACTGCGTGTCATGGACTGATGCCCATCTTTTGGGGAAGCACTACATTGGAGACCTGGTGCTCATCCTGAGCGAGAAAAGTGTTAGAGATTTGCTTTCCCTGACCAGTTGCTGTTTCTCTGTCATTCCACCCTCCCCCACCTTTGATTGTTTGTCCCTAGATATGTTCCCACCCCGGGTGGTGTTTCCCCTCTAAGCAGAGAACTTAAAATCCAAAGTGCCAAGATGTACAGCATTCTCCTTCCCCACAGTCCTAGTCTACATAGTGTGCAGACATCTGCGTCGCTAGCTGTGTAGTTAATAGGCTTGAGTGAAATTGTCTCTTCTCTTCTGGGTGGTGCTGAACCATTTCCTCATCAATGGAACCATTGCCCTCGATTGATTAGTTATCTGGTTGAAAGAGACATTAGGCTGCTGATGGCCACTGAGCAAATAAAGGTTTTATTATACAGATTACTGAGGCTGGTGACATCTGGGATGCCAGGGTACCTTTTGAGATGGCTACAGAGTATAAAGTCGCACTTTGTTTCAGTTGGAGTTAAAGAAACACATCAAACCCACCCTCTGCTCTCGAAGTGCTGCACAGTTAGGCAATCGTTACAAGACAGGAAGAATTGGTTTTTATACCCTCTTTTCCACTGCCCAAGGAGTCTCAAAACGGCTTATAATCCCCTTCACTTTCCTCTCCCCACAACAGACACCCTGTGAGGGAGGTGAGGCTGAGAGAGCCTTGAAAGGACTGCTTGGTGAGAACAGCATTATCGGGGCTGTGACAAGCCCAAGGCTACCCAGCTGGCTGCATGGGGAGAAGCAGGGACTCAAACCCAGCTCACCAGATTAGAAGCTGCCCAGTCTTAACCATCACACCATGCTGGCATTATGGGGTCCTCCAAACAACCGGATAATAAACACATGCATAAGCACATGGCATAGCTCCGTGACACAATTTCCATAATGGTGTTTTGTCCCAGTAAACCTCTGGGGAGTGTTGACTGACTCACAACAGGGGCTCAAGGCAAGTGGCCTCTGAGGGAGCTGCAGAATTGTGCTTGCTGTGCTTCCACTTGGCCACTAACGGCCGCCTAGGGCAGAGTCTGCACTTACTTTGTTTATCCCATTGTCAATCCTGTTGAATTCAGATCGATTTGAACTCGGGTCTTCCTCTCCCCCCCTCCCCATTGAAACAGGAAAGTCTTCTGCACGTGGTTAGGGTAGTTCAGAAGGGGGGGGGGAGCCAAGCCTCTTTCTTTCTTTTCTTGAAGGGTGGGGAGAGGAGCCAAGCAGGGAGTCTCTTTCTTTTCTTGGAAGGGGGGGAGGGAGATGATAAAAAAGGCAGAAATTAGGGGCTTCTCCTTTAAGGCAAGTTTGTCACATGACCACCTGTGGCCAATCACAGGTCCTCTACCATGGAGGAGAACCCAGATTCAAAACAGCCTTTAAATATTGAGGGTTAAAAGCACTCTAAGATATCGCACAATAAAGGTAGGGTCACTCCGGATCAATCCTTCTTGCTGCAGAAAGAAAATTTAAATCGCCCCAAATCCAAAACGAAATCGCATTCTGTGTAGAGGGCAGGGACTGAATCGATCTGGGGTTGGAATAAAAGCTCCGTGCAATTTACACCTAGGACAGCAGCCTACCTGGACATTTCCCTCTAGGTGACATGGCCAGCTCGCCTCTGATTTGTCCATTCTGCTTCTCAGTATCCACCAGCTTCTGTGCCTAGTTTTGTGTGATGTTGCCTTCCTTAGTGGAAGATCCTTACTCCATCCTGTTTAGGGTTTAGCAGCGTGGGCAAGCTTGAGCAAGAATTATAACCAATTTTTATGCAGCACCAAGCAAGGATGTTTTGATCCTGGGCCTCTGCCGGAGACTAACCAGGATCTTCAGACCTGAGACATGCAGACAGCATTCTAGTATTTCAGCTTCCTATGGTGTTTTTTTTTTAAACATTATATTCCTAAATGTGCCTTTTTTTTAGTTCTCACTCTCCTCCTTTACCCCCCACCCACATAGATCAGTTTATTACTGTGTTCTAATAGCTGTGAGTAAAGTTACACAGTCTGAGAAGTCAGAACAACTTTACTCCAATGAACCATTAAATTATATAGCTCCAAGATTCAGGAGCACCTTCTTCTTTCTTTCCTTTTTAAATCATGCAAAGCTTTCAGCAGAATATATCTACTGTACCTAATAAGGCTCTTTCTTTGCAGTATCGTTATATTTTTTTTCCAAAAGCTTTCCCAATAAGAACACTCCAAATTATGCCCCCTTAGCTAGCTCATCTGTTCAGTCAATAAGCAAAATTTTATTGCTTTTATGAATTAGAATCACTTTACATCCAATCATTTCCCAAACATCTGTAGCTGAATCAGTCTGGGGAGCTTTTGAAAAATCAATCAGTGGGGAACAGCTTTCACTTCATGTGCTTTTTTAATTTTAATAAAGTATTTACACATGTTTGCTCCAACTGAAATGAGAAAAGAACCCACTAGCTTCGATGTCACATGTGCCGCTGATCGCTCCGGAACACCTCTTACAGATGGCAATAAAAGGATTAATTTGGGTATTCCCGACAGAAAAAAAAATAGCCACCACAATATTATACAAATAAAACAGAATTTTTGTCATCTGCCTCCTAATATTGCAGTGAGCAAGAGTGGCATAATTTGAAGAAGAAGAAGAAGAAGAAGAAGAGTTGGTTCTTATATGCCGCTTTTCTCTACCTGAGGAGTCTCAAAGCGGCTTACAGTTGCCTTCTCTTTCCTCTCCCCACAACAACAGACACCCTGTGGGGTGGGTGAGGCTGAGAGAGCCCTGATATTACTGCTCAGTCAGAACAGCTTTATTAGTACTGTGGCAAGCCCAAGGTCACCCAGCTGGCTGCATGTGGGGGAGTGGGGAATTGAACCCAGCTCGCCAGATTAGAGTGGAGAGGTGAATTGACTGAACAGATTCACCAAACAGGGCCAAGCACCAAACAGCACATGCAGCTCTTGCTGTGGGCCCCGCACTTCCAGGTGCCCTGTGTGGTGCCTCCCCCCCCCCATGGATCAGGGCCATAGCTTCTTCTCCCCCCTTCAAGAACACTCTGAGTGACACCCCTTTCCACTGTTGCGGGGCCCTTCCACCCCAGTCTGGTTGCCCTTGCCGCAATTGTGCTCTGCTGTGGCCCTGCAAATCCTGAAACTGCCACTGGTGCTGCGGGCCCCGCAAATCCTTAAACCACTCCTGCCACCGAATGCTGCTTGTGAGTGCAGAGGCAACAATGCGCCTAACATACTGTCCTTGCATCCTCACTTCTCTCTTGCCATTGTACCATTGGTTAAAGATTAACATCCATTTCCCCTTTGCTGTTGACTTGAGAGGTGTATTCCATTGGAGGGCATCATGAAGAATGCACTGTGGTCAAGGTCACCTTGTTCAAGACGGGTGTTTTTTGTTTTAAGGCTTTGTTCACAGATCACAATGAGCCGCAGCGTGGCATTTTGGCAGTGGTGTGAGGTCAGCATTTGGTGTGCTGGGTATAGATCATATGTACTTGGATTCCTGTACCTCAGGTGAGCTTTGGATAGGTTAAATGGACTGTCTGTGTTCATGCAGCTGAATCTTTCCTTTACACACACACACACACACACACACACAGCCCCTCTGTTCATTATTTTTGAGAATATATGGAAGAACAATGAAATCTCTGATAATAGGCATCCTGAGAGCTGTCCCTTAGGTGCTGGGGGGGGAGGGGGGATTTCTTACTATTTGTTATACCCACCGTTTTAGCTTGTAGGGATTCATTTTATACTGTAACACACTGTAAGATGACCTGTTCAACAGCAGCGTGTAATAAATCGAATAAATAATAATAATAATACATGTATACACATACATATGAGCCTCTTGTGGTGCAGAGTGGTAAGGCAGCCATCTGAAAGCTTTGCCCGTGAGGCTGGGAGTTCAATCCCAGCAGCCGGCTCAAGGTTGACTCAGCCTTCCATCCTTCCGAGGTCGGTAAAATGAGTACCCAGCTTGCTGGGGGGTAAATGGTAATGACTGGGGAAGGCACTGGCAAACCACCCCGTATTGAGTCTGCCATGAAAACGCTGGAGGGCGTCACCCCAAGGGTCAGACATGACTCGGTGCTTGCAAAGGGGATACCTTTACCTTTACCTATACATACATATATACACATACACATGTGTATGTATATATGCATATTTACGTATGTATGTATTTATGTATGTAATGCTTGTGTGTGTGTGTATGTATACACACACACACACACACACACATATATATATCTGTAAACAGCCCGTGGCGCCACGGGCGCCACGGACTGTATAAAGGAGTAAGGGGTAGTGGGGAGGAGTTAGGGCGGGACCGGTCCGGGATAAAAACTCGGGGGGGGCCAATCAGGAGCCGCGAAGCGGCTCCTGATTGGCCCCTCCGAGTGTCAATCCCGCCCCAGGCAGTCAATGGTTCGCGCGGCTCCCCATTGCCTGCTTCACTCGCTTGGAAAATGGCGGCCCGCCTGGTCAGAGCCTCGGCTGGGGGGTGGGCCGGGAAGCCTTCTCTTGGCCGGCGGAGCGGCCTCGCAGCGTGGTGGACGCTGCGAGCCTGCTCCGCCGGCCGAGAGAAGACTCCAGAGAGCCTCGGGGGGGTGGGTGGGTGGGGGGGGGGACGGGAAGCCTTCTGCCGCCGGCCGCAGCGGGCTCACAGCGTCGTAGACGCTGTGAGCCCGCTCCGCCCAGCGGCAGAAGGCTCCAGAGAGCCTCGGGAGCGTCGGTGGGTGGGGGGGGGGGGCGGGAAGCTTTCTGCCGCCGGGCGGAGCCGCCTCGCAGCGTCGCCGCCCGCCTCACCTCCGCCCGGACTACGGCGTTCAGAAGCCTGCCAGATCAGAAGCCGAAGCCGACAAAAGGTACGCCGCTTCCCCTCCATGTAGCCCCGGCCCTCCCCAACACCTTCTGCGCTCCGCCGTGGGGAAGGGGGGCAAGCCTCCTGCGGCCCTGTGCTGCCCTGTGCTACGCCAGCCAGGCCTACCCTTGCCCCGTGCCAATGCCATCTAGCGCCCATTTTATCTACAGTAAAATGGGCTTAAAATCTAGTAATGAATATTCCCTGAAGATGCACACCTCTGGCTGAGAAAGCTTTTGCCAACTCCAGAGGGCTGGTTTCTGGCACACTAATTCTTAAGCAGAATCACATCTCTCGAAGTGCAGCAAAGTCTACAGTCTTAGAAGAGCATAACTCTGCTTGGGACTGCACTGCACAAGTGCTTGTCCAGTGTCCAGAAGATGAAAGGCTCAAGTTTGGGAGATTTTCAGGCCTTTTGGGGGAGAAAACACTCAGGCTGTTCGAAGGTATGGTTTGCAATTTCTGAGCCAATTTTTATCGGGACAGAATGTGTTCCAGCATCCTTGCAAGGGCCCTGTAAGGTCGCCCAGCATTATCATCTCCATTTTGCAGACTTGGTGCTGAAGCTGAGACACGGTGCTGGCTTCAAGTGACCTAGTCGGTTCCTGCCAGAGAGGACATTTGAGCAGGGGCTTCCATGATCATAGTTCATGGGGCAGTCCTAAGCATTTCAATGGACTCTATTTAGGAGAGTATTGTTCATGTGGTAACCACCCTGCTAAAGTGAAGCATAGCTAAGCTGCAAGCGATATCTGTTCCACATAATATATTTCTGGTGAGTCCTTGGAGGAGGAGCGTGTCTCATGGCTTAAGTGCCACTCAGCGCTTAACATTCACTCAGGGTGGCTGTCCCACCCCTGCGTGCCTCCTCCTCCAACCAGCTTGCCTGTCTGTCCAGCAGCCAGCCAATCACCGTCCATTCCCCACCCCTACCACCCCTCCTCCTTCCACTTCCCTCTGAGGCTAGGAGGCTGAAGATCCCTGTTGCATGAGAGCTGCCCCTGCCTGTGAGTTCCCTAAAAGCTGCCTGCAGCCTTTCCAGGTCCTGGGCGGAGGGGGTGGCTGTCTTCAGAGTTCTTCCAGACAACCCAGTCTAATGCCCGTTGTATTCCTGAATGCAACAGGCTTGGCCCCTAATGCATTTATAATTACTATACATCTATAGTTAATCATGCCAATGTTGTATGATTTTCTCCTTTCCAGGAACCCCTTAAGTAGAATCTATAGCATGTGAAGTCCCGAGGAGCTTGTGTTCTTCACGAATAGCTTCTAATACATTTATTTGTTTGCCAATGTAGTGTAGTGATCAAGAGCAGTGGCTTCTAATCTGGCGAGTTGGGTTTGATTCCCTGCTCCTCCCCATGCAGCCAGCTGGGTGACCTTGGGTTCACCACAGCTCTGATGAAACTGTTCTGACCGAGCAATAATATCAGGGCTCTCTCAGCCCCACCCGCCTCACAGGGTGCCTGTTGTAGGGAGAGGAAGGGAAGGCAATTGTAAGCCGCTTTGAGACTCCTTCAGGTAGTGAAAAACAGGGTCTAAAAACAGGGCCATCTGGAGATTAATTGTAATGCAGAAGATCTCTAGGTGCCAACCGGAGGCTGGCAACCCCACCCACAGCTCATATGTCTTACAGGTTTCTTCACCCTCTGGATCCCCACGTGTCCCTACTCATCCTCACTACAGGCTGTTGTGAGACCAGGCTATTAAAACAGAGAACCTTTTCTTTTGAAAGCTGCTCGAACCCTTTCCAGATTTGTAGCATATTCCCCAAGCTCCAGAAAATACGGGAAGCTACCTCTTGGATATTTTATTTCATGAAATGTTTTTTTTTTGCCACATCTGCTGTCTTCCAGAAGTCTTTAGCTCCTGTGAATGTTTGTATCACGAATGCTGTTGCATGTGGAATTCGGAATTCCAGGGGTGCCTAGAAGCATTGAAAACATCACCATTCCTGTTACACAGATCAATTGCAACCTAGTCCTCATCACGTTTACTCTGAATAAGTGTTTGCTGGAATTTCGTTCCGAGTAAACGTATACGGGCTTGCAGCGGTACAGCCAGGTTCTCTCTTTTTTTGTATGTAAAACCCAGAACCAAGTCCCACAAAGTTCAGTGGGGCTTCTTCTGTAGCCTGCAGTGAACTCAGAGGTATGTTCTGTGTAAAGAGCAGACTGAATGAGGTTGTACATCTCCTGCACTGAATGGAGCTTTCTGAATTCAGATGCCAAACGTCTTTTATCTGATTTTAATTTACAAGCTTTGCACATACACATGGGAATGCTGGCTTCTGGGCAGTGGCTTCAACCACAGCTGAGGGAGGGGGATCCAAACACCACCACCCTGGACACCAATCATGGGAAAGGAACTTTTTTCTTCATTGTTCTACTAACCCAAGGCCCCTTGAGATCTGTGTTTGCTCAAATCACTTTGAAATGGGGTTATAAGAGATAGCTAGAATCTAACAGGGCAACGCACCCTTCCTTGACAACATGGAAGGTGTGAAAAGCAGGACAACTGGCAGATGTCATTGTTGATCATATTTGAACCTCTGCAGCATCACAAATTGCTTGTGGCATTCTTGGGACAGAGGCTGGGAGAAGTAGTTGCATTTGGGCATCTACAACTGAATTGGGGAGAGGACCCCCTAACATACATATTCTCATGCCTACTATCTGAATATTTTTATGTAGCAATAGTCTTGTATTTTTTCATGACACCATATTGATTAACTTCTACTATTCATTGTTATAGTTTTCTGCAGATGTATCATTTATAGGGGTCAGTTGACCGAATGAACATGCTAGCTAGCATTCTCAGACCTATTTTGTTGGCATGATGGCAGTGACACGAGCTGCATTTTGAAATGCCCTACCGTCAGGTGGGAGTCCCGTCCTTGCGCCCCCCCCCTTTTTTACCTTTTGCACAGAAGCAGAATCCCCATACGTTCCTTGTAATGACAGAAGGATTTCCTGCATTTGGAAAGGAGAGTGAAAGGGACGCCGGACTGTCTGCTCCGATCATCAGCTTCCCCGAAGTGTCATTCCAAGGAAAGGTGAGACATGCACCGACTGTATCCTGTGGAATCCAACGCCAACGCATGCAAATGTCTTCAATATTAGAATCATTGTTTCGTTGTCATTCTCACATGGGGCACATGAAAGCCATATGACCCGATTTTGCACCTGCTGTTTAATTAAATTCGCAAGGCAGACTCACACTCCACTCCTGGTGATCTACACATTCGCTTTTTTTTACGGCCGCCCCTTCTCATTTGCAAGGGAGCTGACGACTGACTGCACCCTCAATAGCTGCCCAACGGCTCTTTGTTAAAAAGTGTAGATTAAAAACTGAAAACTGGCCACCAGTTGGGCAGAGGAAGTCAAGGATGGATTAAAAGTGATTTCCCTGTCCTGCTTTATGGGGAGGGGGATGCGGCAGGGGGAAATTAGGGGGGGGAAGGGGTTTGCTTGGATGACAATGGCCTGCATCTTTGTCTCGGGGCTAAAACGGAGCCCAAACACACACGGCTGCATCCCATTCAAGGAATATATGGTCCTGGCAACATAATGCCACTAGAGTCTCTGAGGTGGGCCTTCTCAAAAAGAAAGTATGCTGGTAGAATTGAGATGGTCCCTTTGCATGTCTTTGGGTTGGGGTTATTTGGGGAACTGGAAGTCAGGGCTTGTGAAGAAAACACATGGCTCTCCTCGTCTGTTGCCTACATGAGCAGTTCTGCTGCCAGAGCATCTAGCTTGATCCACAGAGACACTAGTCAGTCACTTGGATAAAGTGGCTTCCAGGACGGTGGTAATTGTCACTGAAGTGGAGATATTGCAGAAGGGAGAAAAAACCTTGACAAAGATGGGAAGGGAGAGATTTGATTCTCCTGTTTGGAGAGCCAGCTTGGTGTAGTGGTTAGGGGTGTGGACTTCTAATCTGGCAAGCTGGGTTTGATTCTGCACTCCCCCACATGCAGCCAGCTGGGTGACCTTGGGCTCACCACAGCCCTGATCAAGCTGTTCTGACTGAGCAGTGATATCAGGGCTCTCTCAGCCTCACCCACCTCACAGGGTGTCTGTTGTGGGGAGAGGAATGGGAAGGAGACTATAAGCCGCTTTGAGACTCCTGGTAGAGAAAAGCAGCCTATAAGAACTAAGAACTTCTTCTTCTTCTTCTTCTTCTTCTTCTTCTTCTTCTTCTTCTTCTTCTTCTTCTTCTTCTTCTTCTTCTTCTTCTTCTTCTTCTTCTTCTTCTTCTTCTTCTTCTTCTTCTTCTTCTTCTTGAAAAGCCCCCCACCCCCATCACCACAAAGGAACTTTTAGGTGCTTCCCCCCATGTGGTTGAATTGTGCCTCTATTTTCCTCCCCTATGGTATGCCATGTTAGTGGCTGTAAGCAGGCAGGCAGGGCTGTTCTAACTTTTCTAGGAATGGGCCTTTGGCTGATGTCATGTCTTGTCCGCCTGCTGAGTCCAGTGGGAAGCAAATGACAACTATAAAGTAATAGAAAAGGGTTGTTTGGGCAAGGGTGAAAATTGTTTAAAACTGGTGCCGCACTGGGGACTGCAAAATTTTGAAGCCATCCCATCCCAAACAACATGACAGCCTCTAAGTGACAAAAATATTTGCATATACAAATGAAAAGGAATGCTGATCCATTTATGGCTGACCTCCCAACACACAAGGTAAAAAATTCTTTATAAAAAGAATAAAGAGACACTGTCTCACACAAAGGGCTTTAGCTGTCCTCTAACAAAAGAGCACTCTACCCAAATAATGTGCAGATGCATGACTTTGAAACAGAGAGCAATAACAGTACACAATCTTCTTAGTCATCGACCTTCTCCACCAAATGCACATATATATATATATATATTTATTTATTTAAAATCTATCTGTATCGTCAATGGACTGTCTCGTAAGGTGGCACCCTATACATACCCACGTCCCTCATCGGATGTATTGTACCAGTGCCACATGTAACAAGCTCCAGCTGTGGTTTCATAAGGAAGACCCTAAACCAGGTCCCAGAGCCTCTTGTGGCGCAGAGTGGTAAAGCAGCAGAAATGCTGTCTGAAGCTGTCTGTCCATGAGGCTGGGAGTTTGATCCCAGCAGCCGGCTCAAGGTTGACTCAGCCTTCCGAGGTCGGTAAAATGAGCACCTAGTTTGCTGGGGGGTAAACGGTAATGACTGGGGAAGGCACTGGCAAACCACCCCGTATTGAGTCTGCCATGAAAACGCTGGACGGCGTCATCCCAAGAGTCAGACATGACCCGGTGCTTGCACAGGGGGATACCTTTCCCTTTCAGTTCAAAGGCTGTAAAGCCCCATTCCATCTCATGTTGGCATGACTGCAGCACAGTGTCTCATAATCCTAGGTGTTTGGACAGATGAGTTGCAGGAATGCTCAATCTCTCCTGCAATTTGGTTCTAAGAAGAGAATGGAGGAAAGGAAACGCAGCCAGGAACATCAAAAGCCCAAAGAGTCATTTTGTGGAGCTGCCTATAGGTGGCAGCACGTGTACACAGAAAGTTAGACAACGAAATCTAGAAGAACGTGTGCAAATTAATTTTCTAGCCCGGCACAACACCCCCCCCCCCCGCCCCCCGCCCAAGCTGGTTGTATGTGCCTTTCAAAGTACTGCCTGAGATGCATCTGCTGACAAATCAGACCGACTGGAGAATTATTAAAGAACTTTATGCTCACGTCAAGACGGGCTAGGCTGCCGGCTCACATCACTGCCAAAGGTACGGGCATGTGCTTGCAGGAGCCGAGGTCTTGTGGCAGCTTTAATTATAAGCACTTTGGCAGGCAGGGAGGAAGGCAAACTCACAAAGTTGTCTCTTGACTGAAAAGCAGCCTTGCTGATCAATAGCTGGGCTTTATGACAGGTGAACACAAATGGCCCGGCATATCTGTCCCTGAGTAGTCACTAGAGAAGAAGCTACAGTGCCATCCAACTGCGTTTCTGTGAAAACATCCCGAATGCCTTTTGATAACTGTGCTGATGCTCCTTCCGGTAACTCATATTTTCCAATTCCTTACAAAAACTAAACAGAAATGTTATTTGTCTTCAGAACACAAAACCCTCTGGTCTCCCCCCACCCCCCCCCCTCCCCAATGGCACACCACGGACATCATCTCCTGTCCTCAGTTTATTTTAAAAGAATCCCATACTTCCTCTAAAGTCCTTACAGGAGGGCTTCCCAACCTGGACTCCCTGGGGCTCTGTGAGAGCTTCTCAGGAACTCCCCGAGCTTTCCCTTCTTTCCTGCCTGGATGGACTTGGCCACGAACTATTCTCAGCATTGTGAAAGCAGAGAACCAACTGTTTCCATTTCACAGCATTAGGGTGGCCTTCTTGCGTGGTCATGGCACCTGGGAAAGAGGATGCAGCCTCGACACGGACTCCTCCCTCAAACCACCTCCTTTCTCCCTCTTCTCAGGTTTCTTTGGCCGTGGCAGGGAGGCGTGGCCAGCTAACATCACTTCCGGCCTGTTTCCGGGCTTCTTGGAAGCCTGAAAAATATTTCAGGGTCTCCTCTATTGTCACAAGGTTGAAAAAGAGACCTTACAGAGTTCACAGGGAAGGGAGCGTTATGGTTGGGCTGAATTTAGGTAAAGGTAAAGGTATCCCCTGTGCAAGCACCGAGTCATGTCTGACCCTTGGGGTGACGCCCTCTAGCGTTTTCATGGCAGACTCAATACGGGGTGGTTTGCCAGTGCCTTCCCCAGTCATTACCGTTTACCCCCCAGCAAGCTGGGTACTCATTTTACCGACCTCGGAAGGATGGAAGGCTGAGTCAACCTTGAGCCGGCTGCTGGGATTGAACTCCCAACCTCATGGGCAAAGCTTTCAGGCGGCTGCCTTACCACTCTGCGCCACAAGAGGCTCTGGGCTGAATTTACCGTGCTCCAAATTGCCACCCTGATTTGGGTCACCCTCATCTCTAGAGCTGGTGTAATGCAGTGGCTAAAAAAAAAAAAAAAAGTGGCTAAAAAAAAAAAAAAAAAAACATGAGTTGCAATTTGCTAGTTTCAGCCTTGCTGCTGCTACGAGCCCCACAGTGCCCTGTCTGCAACATGCAAGAGACAGTAAGGACATCAAAGGGGTGGCAGGTGACAGTAGATGAGCAATTGGGATGTGAGTGCAGGGGGTTGGACTAGATGACCCAGGAGGTCCCTACCAACTCTATGATTCTATGATTCTATGATCATGAGGATGGCACAGGAAAGATACATAAATCACTTTGAACAAAGGATGCTATAAAATCAACCATGTCGTCGGGTTTTCTCACAGTTGTGTAATGTTTACACAGAGCCATGGTATTTTGTTCTTCTCTTTCTGTACGAGGGACAACTATACCGCATGCAACCTTTTTGCCTGTGGTTTCTCAACCTGGATTCATTTCCTTCCAGCAATATGGGTTGCATTAGCTTAGTCATCTGCGTGGTTCGCCATGAGCGGTTCGGTGGTTGGGCTGTGCTGCCAAAGGTCTCTCTTGCTTTCGTCACGGGCTGGATATGTCGGATGGGCTGTTGAGGTAGAGTCTGGGGATCAAACTTCACAGCATGCAGCAGCAGGAGCTGCCCACATCTGCAGCCACAGGGCACCACCCCTGCGCACTGTCTCAGGAGCCTCGCAGTGTGCATTTTGTCTGGTAAGGCACAACAAAAGTCGCTGGAGGAGCTGTGGAGTGCCTGGTGAAGCCATACACATTACCACCCAAAGTGGGAGCCTGCACTGTCCAAACTCTGAAATGACCTAATTGGACCACTGAGAGAAGCTGTTGTGGTAAACTGTGGAGTCCACAATTTCTGCAAGGTCAGGTTTGAGGTGGGTGGTCTAGGAAAGCCACTCCAGGCTCCACAAAAATCTCCTAATGATAGCGTGTGTTGCTTCTGGTTTTACCGTCTCACCGAACTGTCATTTGTCAACACCAATCTGCAGTTACTTTCTTAGGCAACTGTTGTGCCCTTGCAAATGGTGGGTGACAAGCAGCCAATGGCACAGCTCTGGGTTTGCAAGTCTCCTTTTATTCCTTTCAGCTGTCTACTGATTTAAATCGGCTTCTGCTCTTTGCCTCCAAGACAGCCTTGGAACGGTAGGGTCTGGCAGGAGAAAAGCAGCTGTGGATCATGTGCTCCATTCCTCAGTTCACATGGAGAAATTAGGGACACTTTTGTAGGATGGAACATCCTCTGGTCTTACTCCCCATCTTCCAGTCTGAATCTTTCTCCCCACATACTCCCCACTACTGCACGAGGATGAAGGTCTGTCTCCACCTGTTGTATGCTGAATTCAGTTAGGGCCAAACCCAAAGGTATGTTGAAGATTCAACATGGGCCACTCACAGTTCTCTCAGAGCTCTCTCACCCTCCCCTATCTTATAGGGTGTCTGTTGTGGGGAGAAGAAGGGAAGGTGATTGTAAGCCACTTGAAGACTCTTTCAGGCAGTAAGAAGTAGGGTACAACAAAACAACTCTTCTTCCTCTTCCTCCTCAGTGGCCCTCTCTGTCTCCCAGTAACCAGTTGTAATCCAAGGGGAACCAGCTACCACCTGGAGGTTGGCATCCCTAACTAGTGGTTAGATATACACAATCCAATAACTGTGCAGTCCCAAGCTGAACCCTTCCAAGGACTCTGCTTAGGATGGCAATGCCAGAAATCGAATCACTATTGGAACCGGTAATTTGTTGATATCGACTCGACAGTTGTCTTGATGCCAATCCCCTGGTCCACAGCCTCAAATTGATGACATTCACAATAAGACGTTAAATTAAAAAAAGAAAACCCTGGGTAGACCTTTGTCAATAACTCTTCTGGGAAATGCATTCCTGGATGGCACTTATTGAGAAACGTATGGAATGCACCTGTCCTGAACAAAATGGCTGGCCTGCGTATAAAATACAACAATTACCTTCCTAGAGTAATTGCATGAGCTTCCTGCAGAGCAAAGCAGCAGCTGCTGGGGGAAAAAATTGCCCTGTGACTGGCGGGATTTGAAACTGAAATAAAGATACTGAGCATGTGTGGGAACAGCTGGAGATAAGAAGCATTATCAGGAAGCAGGGGAAATAGAAGCAAGATGAACAGAAGCAGACACGCCATGACCATTTAACCGAGCTTGGTCGTGGCAGAAAGAAGGCTTTCTTAAAAGCTTCACCGGAGCTTTTAAACCTTCAGTGTTTCAGGTGGACAAAAAGGAGCCTTCCCCTTTTTAAGTAATGCTGAACACCGTCGTGGGATATCGATGCATTTAGGGACAGTAATGCTGGGGAATGTCCAGGCCGGATTCTTCTATTGCAACTGAGAATATATAGAATGTTCTCCTTGGGGAGAAAACAAAAAACTGAGAAGTACTCACCTTGACAATATCACTGGCTGAAAGTACTTCCCTCCATCACTATTAGGTTTTCCTCCCAAGTAAGATTTATTCCTTCAATCCTCTTGGATCCCCGGAGGAAAAACAAAAAGCATTTTGAAGAGTTTTCAGATTGGCAATAGAAGTAGCCTTGGTTTTAGTGGCAAAAAAATAGTCAAGCATCCATAAGGAGTTGAATCAAATCACCATGACCTGGCCTGGTAGAGGAGAACTTACTTTCAGTACCCAGAATTTGACCTATAAACAGGGGACTTAACCTTGTGCCTCTGTGGGTATGCAGAATGCAGCTCCTTCACCCCTGAATATAACAGCTCTGTCTCTTGGCCCCCCTCTGTCAAGGTGTGCTGTTTTGTGCCCTGTCTCCATTTGGTTCCTGTCATTATTTCTCCATCTGTTTAAAATATTGATATCCCAGTTTGTTAGGATTGCTCTCAAGGTGGCTCTAACTACTGCAATTTATCCTACATTTATTTATTTAGTTTAGTTAATATTTCAATTTCTATACCACCATTCCCAATGGCTCATGGTGGTTTACAAAAAAACAAAAAAACAAACAAAACAAAACAAAACCCTACCACAAAACCCCATAAAGCAGTAATTAAAACCCCAAGTACAGTAATTAAAACCCCAGTTAAACCACCCTATGATGGCGATGACTCTCCTGGCTCAACAGACTTCTAGGCAGAGTCTGCACTTACTTTCTTTATTCCATTGTCAATCCTGTTGAATTCAGATCGCTTTGGACTCAGGTCTTCCTCTCCCCCCTCTTCCCCATTGAAACAGGAAAGTCTTCTGCACGTGGTTAGGGAGGCTCAGAAGGTGGGGGGGGGGGAAGCCTCTTTCTTTCTTTTCTTGAAGCCTCTTTCTTTCTTTTCTTGAAGGGGGGGGAGAAGCCAAGCAGGGAGCCTCTTTCTTTTCTTGGAGGGGAGGGGGAGAGGATCGAAAAAGGCAGAGGAGGGATGAAAAATCCAGGACCGACAGAAGTTGAGAGAAGTTAGGGGCTTCTCCTTTAAGGCAAGCGTGTCACATGACCAGGTGTAGCCTATCAGAGGTTCTCTACCACGGAGCTTTCTTTATTCAAGATTAACAGCAGTCTCAGATATGGCACAATAAAGGTAGGGTCACTCCAGATCAATCCTTCTTGCTGCAGAAGGAAAATTAAAATCGCCCCAAATCCAAACTGAAATCGAATTCTGTGTGGAGGGCAGGGACTGAATCGATCTGGGGTTGGAATAAAAGCTCCGTGCAGTTTACACCCTAATGTCAATACCAATGCCTCAGGGGGACCATCTCAGGAGGAGCCTGATCTTCTGAAAAGGGCCAGATCTTCCATGCCCTGGCCTCAACCAAAAACCTGACGGAAGAGCTCCATTTTGCAGGCCCTGCAGAACTGAGAAAGTTAATGATCCAACTTCTCTTTAAAGACGGGCAAAGAGACCCTTGAAAACTGAAGTTTGATTGATCCAACAGATAGCTATTTGGTCAAGCAACACTCTTTTTTCACCTTGTTTACTGTCTTTGTATGCTTGTACAGCCATATTCATTACTGGTGTGTTGAACAACGTACCAAAAATTGAGGTGGATAACTCATCCCTTGCAGACAGTTCCAGCATATGACTGTGGGCTTGTACTAACATGAAGTGATTACATGTTTGGCTCTCTGTGAATGAGTGTTTCCAGAAAGAACCTGGAGAGGGCTTTCAGTCTGTCCGCTCCTTCAGTCTTCAGAAATCAAGCACAGAGAAATTAACTGATGTTCGTAACCAGTCCAATAGCACATAACATGCATTCTTGGTCATAATCTTTGCCCAAATGAACTCCAATGCTAATATAGCAATTTGGGATCTAACTGGTTTTATGGGCATCCTGGCTACGTTATGAACCTTCATATCTTTGGATGTACATTATGCCTCTTCTCTCAGCCTAACCTATTTCTCAGGGTTATGAGGGTAAAGTTGAGTAAAAGAGAATAAGGTAAGCCACTTTGGGTGCCCATTGAGGAGACTGGTGGGGTATAAAAGAATGGAATTAATTAATTAATTAATCGGTCAATTAATGTTCTTTCCATCATGTGTGAGTCAGTGAGACAGTTTCATTACAGTCTCACTGCAATCTGAGTTCAAGTCTGCAGTGAATAAAGAATCTTAATGAGGCATGTCATATAATCATAGAGGTGGAAGGGACCTCCAAGGTCATCTAGTCCAACCCCCTGCAGAATGCAGGACATTCACAACTGCCTGCACACCCACAGTGACCCGAATTCTATGCTCGGATGATTCCCCCCCCCCCCAAAAAAACAGAATCTCTGGCTAGTCTAGTCTGGAAGAAATTCGCCTCCCGATCCTAGAGTGACGATCAGCATTTCCCTTTGCATGGAAGGGCCACAAGAGCCAAGCACTGACACAACCCTCCCTGCCCACACTCTCACAATCTGCCTAAGTTCACAGAATCAGCATTTCTGTCAGGTGATTATCTAGCCTCTGCTTAAAAACTTCCAAAGAAGGAGAACCCACCACCTCCCGAGGAAGCCTGTTCCACTGAGGAACATTGGTGCACTGAGATACATCCCTATTTTATTAATAATTAATTGATTCACTCACTGTCAAATTCACAGGGTTGTTGTGAGGTCAAAACAGGAAGGACATGTACAGCATCTTGAGCTCCTTGGAAGAATGGGATAGAGATGTATAGAGTGATGAATTCTTAATCAAGGTACATACTGTCCTAACTTTCCAATCGAACCTGTGCTCAGTCCAAACAAACATGCTTCTTAGTGAGGTGTCCCAGGTTGCTTCTCTAGAAATGTGCAGCACTGTGATCCTTGAGAGGTGCTAATTGTAGTGGTTAGCAGTAAGTAGGTGTGGTGTTGGTTGCAACCAATTTGAGATATGGCATTTGATGGTTTTTTCCCATTGGATTTATTGTGCATTATTTTAATGCTTCTGGTTCAGTAAGACAAAGAAACATTCAAATACCATGGACTAAGAAAGTTCAACGAGGAGTGAGGAAACTTCTGTTCCATGTAAATCTCTCTATTAACAATGCTTCTTTCAAAAAAATGGACACATTGCTTCTCCAGAAATCTGTCCAAGGTGCTTCACAAAGTAAAAAAGATACCACAAAATTATGAAGACGGCATCAGAATTTCTAGTAAACAAACCATAAAAACATTAAGCAACCTAAATAATATCCACGAATCAATCTACAGGGTACATGTAGACCATAGAAGCAGCTTGCTAATCCATGTTTACGTTTTCAAAAGATCATCTCTTCTTCCAAGAAACTCATAGCAACATAGTTCCCTTCTCCTCCATGTTTTCCACACAACAACCCTGTGAGGTAAGTAAGGCGGAGAGAGTGAGAGTGACAAACTAGCTCAAGGGCATCTTTTGGGCATTGCTGGTCCAGCCATTCCCCTCTCCTCTTGATCCTCGAATCTCCTGATATTTGTCAAAACATTTACTCCATTGTAGAAACACAGACTTCAGATTAATTTACATAAAATATTTATTTTTTCGCAAATTGTGTGCAGTTCAGTTTGGGTGCAGGGGTTAGGGTGAGTGTGCATCGACGTACACAGAGCACAATCAGCCCTGATTATATGTATTTTCACATTCCAGTCCTTTAATTGGAGATTTGGTTTATATTGCAGTGCAAATCATGGCAGCGAATAAAATGGACACCAGTGTGTTTTTTTCTCCCCCGTTGCCCAATTTTGTGGGCTTAGGTTTATGTCTGACTGTGCACTGTGTATATATTTTGCTGGGCTTTTGTACTGAAGGAGACCATATGCAGCGAGGTAAACAGAGAGGACAATGAAACCATTAAAGCCAACCGCAGGAATGGCAGAATATGAAACACGCAGCTGAAATTCAGAAATTCAGATGTTATGATTCAGCTTGTCTGAAATAATAGCCACACACATTAACAAGGAACATTAGTCAAACCAACAAAAATAGCGTTCTGGGACAATTTCATTTCAAACAAAGAGTATAGATGAGGATGACAGACCATAGGATAAATTAGATCTCGCTTCCACTCGTTTGGAAAAGAGCATTAAGTGGATTGGGAAAACGGCTGGTGAGAGAAGCCCATCCCACTCACATTAGAAAGCTTCGGAATTGGAGCAAACTTCCTATGGAAATCGACTTGTTCAGGTGTTCTCTCGTATGAATTGCAAAAAGAAAAGAAAGAAAGAAAGAAAGAAAGAATCAATGAATCAATGAATCAATCAATGAATCAATCAATGAATGAATTTTGGTGATGAAAAAATTGAATTGGTCTAGATGCACCCCGTCCTTGACTTTTAAAACTACCTGTCCCATTCCAAAATGGCCAGTGATAGGCCTAGAGGGGGTGAGAAGGGGAGGAGCCCCTAGCTCAGGGGTAGTCAAACTGCGGCCCTCCAGATGTCCATGGACTACAATTCCCAGAAGCCCCTGCCCCTACCCCTGCCCTAGCTGGTGTGTACAAAGCTATGCTTCCTAACCATATTCGATTGTATCACTTTTGGGGTTTCTTGAAGCCTGAAGAATGTTCCATGGGTTTCTCAAAGGTCAAAAAGTTGAGAAAGGCTGCTCTAGATATTCCTTAAATCTTTTCTAAATTAAAGACACTAATGTACCTGATCCTCTTAGTGAGAAAATTAAATCCTTAATAACTGCTGACAGTTGAAATGTTTGTGGGGGCAAAACTACGCTGGTTTTTTAAAAAAAATTCTGCTCCATTCCCCTCAAGTATTTTGCTACGACCTAACTTTATATTAATGGCATCAGTTTACAGTTTCCCCTGGGGATATAATTCAAAAGACGCTAGTACTGTGCTTATGGTCCTCCATTTCCTTCCCTTTGCACCAGCTTCTTGACCACTCAAAGTGCCAGGGTGAGTGTCTCGGAGGGAAGAGGCTGGGAGTGGGAATGACTTCCCCCCTCTTATCCAAAGAGGTAGTTCTATCAATTGCATTTGGGCTTTCAGGAGCACGGAAATTAATTGTATGCTGCAGCCCTTGAGAAAGTGAGTTAAACTAAAGCTGGCACAGTGCCAGGAGTTAGCCTCATAAAGAAGGAGTAGCTAACATGATTAAAAAAAAATTATTCAGTTTCTCTTCCTCCCTTTTCCAAAGGCTCAGGATAGATTAAAGATAAAGGTATAGGTAAAGGTATCCCCTGTGCAAGCACCGGGTCATGTCTGACCCTTGGGGTGACGCCCTCTAGCGTTTTCATGGCAGACTCAATACGGGGTGGTTTGCCAGTGCCTTCCCCAGTCATTGCCGTTTACCCCCCAGCAAGCTGGGTACTCATTTTACCGACCTCGGAAGGATGGAAGGCTGAGTCAACCTTGAGCCGGCTGCTGGGATTGAACTCCCAGCCTCATGGGCAGAGCTTTCAGACTGCATGTCTGCTGCCTTACCACTCTGCGCCACAAGAGGCTCTTCAGAATAGATTACAATGGTAAAAACAATTGCATATAAAAATACATAATAAAATATATGACACTGACCATTCATAAACAATCAATATACTGTGGAGAGGAGGGAGGACCAGCTGAACAAGATCTGAAGAAGGCCTCTTGAACAAGATTGACTTGTAAGCCCTGGGGACAGAGAAGTAGCAGCAGCAGAAGAGTTGGTTCTTATATGCCACTTTTCTCTGCCCGAAGGAGTCTCGAAGTGGCTTACAGTCACCCTCCCATTCCTCTCCCCACAACAGGCACCCTGTGAGGTGGGTGAGGCTGAGGGAGCCCTCATATCACTGCTTGGTCAGAACAGCTTTATCAGTGCAGAGGTGAGCCCAAGGTCACCCAGCTGGCTGCATGTGGGGGAGTGCAGAATCAAACCCCGGTTAACCAGATTAGAAACTACCGCTTGTAACCAGGACATCACCTTGGCTACACCACACCAATGCTCATTGCTGTGCTGTTTAAATGAGCCAAAGCAGCATTTATTATTATTATTATTATTATTATTATTATTATTATTATTATTATTATTATTATTATTATTATTATTATATTTAATTTATATCCCGCCTCCCCCGGATTACCGGTAATTTACAGGTAAATTACCAAATTTACCTGTAAGGAAGATGACCCTGAATGTAAGATGACCCCCAAGATTGTACAATTTTTTAAAAAAGAAGTTGTATTATTTGTCATATCCATGTTTCTAGCGCTAGCCAACAAGTGCTAGTGCACTGTACTCACTCCCCTTATTAAGATGATTACTTAGGAGTGGGGACAGAGAGGGGGGTAGAAATGCATTAAAGAAATGACTAACTGCAATTCCCTCAAAACAATGGCACCTTCAGACATCTGGATTCTCCACAACTAATTCTCATCTTCCCCATCCCAGTGCTTAATAGTGATCAAGAAATGCCTTTAATCAAATTTTAAGTGCTTAATGTACTAATTAAACCAATTAAAGCATGCAGTCCTACAAATGATATTTATGTGAAGTGTGCAATTTGCATAATTTGTACTGTAGTTGGGATTGGTGTAAAATTCATCATGCAGTTGCAGAATTTTAGTCTGAAATGGAAGGTCTGGAGCTGATGTCTCTTTGCAGCCAAGCACAGAAAGTGGCTGCATTCCCTGAAATTGTGAGAATTCTCTCTCTCTCTCTCTCTCTCTCTCTCTCTCTCTCTCTCTGTCTCTGTCTCTCTGTCTGTCTGTCTCTCTGAACAGGAACTAAAGTTATAAAGAGCATAAAGAAAATTCTGGAGGTGATGGTGTGCCACAACAATCCCTGGCGCTATCCCCAGATAAGGACAGCAAATCTCCTCTGCTTCGATTCCAGTCAGGAAATGGTATATTCTGGTGCCATAGTAACCCAGGTGCAACCCAATCTTGCACTTTATGCAAGTTAAATCAAGCAAAGCTTCTGGGGGGGGGGGGATGGAAGTGGGAAGCATGCAATTAAAAAGGAGTAAACCCAAACTATTTTCTTCGTAGTACGGGGGGGGGGGGGTGTGGCTATTCAGTGCTTCAGTTTAAAATTGTGGAAGGGTATGTCTTATTTGACCATAACCGATTAAATAACAAACTCCCAAATTCACATAAAATCAGTGCTGCACTTGATCTAAGCCATGACAGATAGGAATATTGAACTAACCTCTACGGGGCTAAATTTGCATGGAAGGTGACTAAAATAAGGAAGACCTGGGTGAATCCGAAGCAAAGATAGTGTTAATTCCTAGCTGCGTTGTATATTAACTTGCAATGTTAATTACTTCGATGGTTTGGAATCTTTTCTTATTTTAAATGTTGTATATATTTTTGTATCTGTACTGTAATTTGTTTTCTGGTCTAATACTGCATTAATAAACTGAACACGAAAGCATTGGTGATTTGTGGTTTGTTTGGACCTTTGGGCATGTGCGGGGCAGTGACCAGATGTACATTGTTTCCAAAATAAGCAAGTCAGAATCAGAATCAGAATCCCTTTATTGGCATAAAATTGCAAAGCATAAAATGAAATTTTCAAACAGTTTCAGATGTAAAATCTATCGTAAAAGATTTTCATTTAAAATTGCCAGTAAAAACTTGGCTACTTTTATAATAGTTGCTCTGTCCCTCACATTTAATATCATTTTAATACAGTGTTTCTCATTAACACAGCTGAATTTCAATTTCTTCAGATGATTAGCTAACGGGCGACGAAATATTTCAAACTTAGGACACACCAGAAGTATATGATGCAACGTGTCAGGGACAAGCTACTGTGACCAGCTTACTCTTGTGCCTGTGACCACAGCTCTTTTTGCAGAAATTAGCTGGATAAGTTGTTTGCGGCATGCACATAAACATTACCACCGGTTAATAACAGCACATCAAGTTGTTGTCAAAGTTATACGGGATGGCTGAGTTGTTGACAAACTTTGTGTACCTGGTGAACACTTTATGCATGGCTCAATGTACTCTTAAGAATGAAGAAGAAGAGAGCTAGTTTTTAATACCCAGTTTTGCACGACTTGAAGGAGCGGTTTACAAACAACTTTCCCTTCTTCTCCCCACAACAGAACCTTGTGTGGTAAGTGGGACTGAGAGAGCCGTAAGAGAACTGCTCTAAGAACATCTGTAAGAAAACTGTGACTAGCCCAAGGTCACCCAGCTGGCTGCATGTGGAGGAGTGGGGAGTCAAACCATGAGTATCTTGTTGGTCAGGGGTGGCCCAACTGTGTCTTTCCAGATGTCCATGGACTACAGTTCCCACCAGCCCCTGCCAGCATTTGTAGTCCATGTACATCTGGGGAGACACAGCTTGGCCACCCCTGGTGTAGATGATGGACCCAAAGATTATTAGTGCTGCTCATGAGATCCAAGTGTAAAATTTAGAACTCGCTCCTAGAATCTAGATTCCATCATTAGTGGTCTTTTGAATGTCCCAGAACAGGGATAGTTCCAGATCAGATGGCTGTTTTGGAAGGGGAACTCTGACAATATAAACCCTTCCCTGCCACAAGCTTTCCTCAGGCTCCACCCCCAAAATCTCCAGGTATATTGTGACTTGGGTTTGTTAACCCTACCTGTCACTCAGCTTTCCTCCATTGGGCTGAGCATGAGCAAACAGTTATGAAAAATCCCAGTACTCCGAATTCTGTGTTTTCATTTTTTTACTCATTGAAAACCTGTATGCATGGACTGCATTCTTCTATCTTCTGGAGCGGAGGAAAAACACAACTGGAAGTAAAGTGCACAGAAGGCCAAATCAGACAAAAAATAAAATTCAGGATGTTTTTTTTTAAATCTTTAAAAAAAGAAGTAAAATAATAAAATCAGTAGAAAATTATCAGTTAGAGGTTGATAATGAGCTTTTCTTAGGGAACAAAATCATCAGATTGCACTTTTCTATAGCTTCATAAAACAATACACAAGGGGGCAAAATCACACTCTAGTTCATGCGCACAACAGTTTCCTGATTAAAGGGAGAGGAAGAGTTTGATCAGTTTGCAAAACTTATTATAAAACTGGAATGATCTCAATTTTTAAGGGTTTATTACCATACTGCTGTGCTCAGGGAAACAAATAAGCATTAGTATACGTTTTAATTAAAGCGAAAATTGGTAAAACAATATTTTACTGAGTTCTTACTCAGCATTTCCAGTTGATCTTTTCCTTTCAGAAATGTAATTTTATTGACCTGGAACATTTGCTTTGCTACTCATTGCAAAACAGCCATTTATTTAATATCAGTTTTTAGAAAATAAACATTTTCTTTGTGGACTTCTATTCTGCCATCATAATCCTTCATGGTGTTTGGCAGAGCTAAGCAAAGATTTTGCTATTAAGCCATACTGGTTATCAAAGTTAAAGTTATCAAAATTTCATTGTATTTTCCCTAAGTAACCAGATGTTAATGAAACTCTATGCAAACACCACTCCTACTCACAGAACATTTTAATTATCTGAAAACATTGGATTTTCCTGAAGCCAACTGGATAAATGAAATTACATCATATATAATATAGACACTCACAACTGTATTTATTGGCAGTATTATAGGGCAATTCCATCTACTTACATTGCTGTATTATGATATGGAGATACTGGTAGGTTGCTCAGGAATTCTCCCATTAGTGAAGAGGTACACTCCAAAAGTAAGTTGTCTGGACACTCTATTTCTAATGTCAGCCCTAGGCACCTCTATATTGTTGAAGAACTTGAAATATTTCTTTTTTAGGTCTACATTGCTTCCTTGGAACTGAGGCGATGGAGGAGCTAGGAGTGTAAAATCTGAAGTTTTATGGAACATTGGGGTCTGGAGAAAGTAGGAACATGTCTAATAAATCTAATAATAATAATAATAATAATGTCGCAAACATACCATGATACCTGACCCAAGCACACCTCTTGTTACGTTGTGGTGGGACCCCAAGGGAACGTTTGTTTGGGAGACTAAAAGGACTCATGGCAGTCATTGCCTAGGGGTTTTCCCTTTCCCCAGATTTACCGGGGCATTTTGAGGAAGATTTTTGATAGTCAACAGTTGCCCAAACCTGTCCTGGTAGTGATTCAGGTTTCATTTTGTGGCATGGACACTGTTCCATCTACACTCACCTAGCAATCCAGAGACTCTGGAAACTAAGGGGAATCCTTGAAATTAACTTGTCAGACATTGGACCTTCCCCCATTTTTATCAGCTGAATTCCAAATCTGACATAAAAGGGGAGGGGACAGGAGACACAGGTGAGCATTCCATCAGCCCATGTGTTTGCACGGTAGGACAGCATTACGATGCAGTGCTTTGCTGACAGTCTGGCCAAAATTATTAGTCTGTGACGCTGTCCACCATTCCAGATGCTGTCGTTATACTGAGAAGATGTCACTGCAGAGCTATGGCTGAACCTGACACATGACGCCCTGCAAACATTCAAATGGGGTAGCGGAAATCTCAGAGTACAACTGTTCATTTATTTGCCATCATCATTTCACATCGTAGGCCCCTGTAGGGTTTTCAAGGCAAGAGATGTTCAGAGATGGTTCCCTACACTACTCTCTTTATTCTTTTGAAATGATTTTGGATGCTGCTATGGTTCCAGTGTCCATGGACTACAATTCCCACAAGCCCCTGCCAGCATACAGGAGATCTCATGTGCTGTTGGCACATTTGTAGTCCACGGACATCTGTAGAGCCATTGCTGGACTAGATATTGTCCACCTTCCAAAGTAGCCATTTTCTCCAGGTGAATTGATTTCTGTCACCTGCAGATCAGTTGTAATGTCCAGAGATCTCCAGCTACCACCCGGAGATTGAGAACCCTGTCTGGGTCTCCCAGATGCTCATCCAGCACCCTAGCCACCATTATATTGGACCTTAGATGTCAGGAAAATTATCTCAAGGGCTGCTTCTCCGCTTGGTGGAGCTAGCTTGTGGCCTAAGCTAGATAAGAGGAGAGAGGAAGAAATGCAGTTGGAGACAGTCCCAGCCCAGTTCCCAGCCCAGAGGTGTAGGCTGCTGGGCCATTTGGGGAACTGGTGGAAGGGCTGGGACAACAGAAGTGTTACATCTGGGGGGAGTGTCTGGGTGATGGCCCTTCTGATGTGACTTCTTGAGGGGCATGTTTGGTGTAGTGGTTAGGAGTGTGGACTTCTAATCTGGCATGCCAGGTTTGATTCTGCGCTCCCCCATATGCAACCAGCTGGGTGACCTTGGGCTCGCCACGGCACTGATAAAACTGTTCTGACCGAGCAGTAATATCAGGGCTCTCTCAGCCTCACCCACCCCACAGGGTGTCTGTTGTGGGGAGAGGAATGGGAAGGCGACTATAAGCCGCTTTGAGCCTCCTTTGGGTAGGGAAAAGCAGCATATAAGAACCAACTCTTCTTCTTCTTCTTCTTCTTCTTCTTCTTCTTCTTCTTCTTCTTCTTCTTCTTCTTCTTCTTCTTCTTGCAGGGAGGTGTTGCTGACATCACTTCCTGGGTTTCCCGAAACCTCATGAATGTTTCAGGGGTTTCTGAATGGTGAAAAGGTTAAGAGAGGTTGATCTAAGGGTGGGCTGGTTCTGGTGAGAGAAGATGTGTAATCGTGCCAGCTACTGAGCTGAGGAATGTCGGCCACACATGGAACTGCCTTGTGCTTAATGGCTGCCCCACTCATTCCAAGGGTGAAAACATTCAGGATGATTTATTGATGTATGTTCTGTGTAGGAATGAATGCTAGTCTCACTTAGGTAAGAGGTTATATTCGTGGACACAGAAAACATGGTATCAAGGAGGTGTATAGGACAGAGGCAGGGGAAAAGAAATGAGAAGGGGTGGGGGAAAGACAAGTTTTTATAATTATATGAATCTGGAGTACCATTAGATTTCCATATTAAAGCATGGCAAAGCACATTCCTTAAGTGATTGTAATTTGCAGGGTTCCATTTAAGGATTCTAGTCTCTTACCCTATGTGACCCATTATGCCTTCAGGTTTCTCTATATAGCTGCTCTGTAGCTGTTTTGGGAGTGCCAAAGGTTTAAAAAGAATTACTAAATTGGCTTTTTCTTTCTTTTTTTTCCCCACAGCATTCTAACATCTAAATAGTACTCAGCATATTCAATGTGCAAATGGGAGCCAATTAATTAGCCCTCTGTACAGCCCTATGTGGCTGATAATAATAAGCTTTAACTCTTAGTCCTCCATAAACACAGGTTAAGGTTCCAAGTGGCTTTTGCCAGGCCATCTCAGTGATCCAGAGGGGGCTCGGGTGACTTCCAGCTTTTTAAGGAGCCAACTTGGTGTAGCGGTTCAGAGCACCGATTTATAATCTGGCTAGCCGAGTTTAATTCCCCACTCCTCCCCCACATGCAACCAGCTGGGAGATCTTGGGCTTGCCACAGCACTGAGAAAGCTGTTCTGACCGAGCAGGAATATCAGGGCTCACTCAGCCTCACCTCCCTCACAGGATGTTGTGGGGAGAGGAAAGAGAACGTGACTGTAAGCCACTTTGAGACTTCTTCAGGTAGAGAAAAGGGGCATATAAGAACCAACTCTTCTTCAGAATGTGACCCTGAACCACAATGAAACCTTAATAAACAAAGGAAGGGTGCTTCTTCTTAAAGGCTTCCTATCTATCAAAGTTATGCACAAGGTCACTAGGTCCATTTGGTGGGACTCTCATAGAGCATCCCTATGGAGATTTATTATTTCTTGTGCTTGTCACCCCAAAAGTCAATGTACCGAAGAGCTGAAGAGCTGAATAAGCTAGAAACTGAACTACAGGTTGGAAGGATGTGTTGGGGAAGAGGGTGAGGGAATGGCTGGTAGTAACATTTCAAGAGAGTTGGTTGTTACATTTGCCACAACTATTTGTTGTTATACTCACTATATTTATTATTAAGTATGGAAAAATGAAAAATCGCAGAGCAGGATCTTAGTCCACCTGAGTGCCACAATCCTGGAAATGTTGAGGGCAGAAAGGACTGCTGAGGGGGAGGGGAATCAGGAAAAAATCTGCATGCCTCCACACTTTCAGTGTCCAGACCCCTGGGTCCTGCCCTGTGACTTCTGTGAAAGTAGACATCCACAACCATAAGTCTACCTCTCCCCAGGGTGTCTTAAATCTGTCATTTTGGGCCTCAGGTAGAGGCTCGGCTGATGAAATGCTATCCCATTTTATAAAAATCCTATACGCAGAAAGTTAGTCTAACATGGAATAGGATAAGTTAGAATTCTTCTCCCTGAAATCTAATTTCTGGGTACACAAACATTTGCATGGTGACCGCCCCCTCCCCCCATTTGCAGTCTGAACCGTTCCAGAGCAGACAAATGTTTTCTGCTACTTTACTGAATACTAGATTGTAGTTCCATTGAAGGAAAACCTGTTCCAGGAGTTTGTTTCTTAGGAGTTTGGTGAGCAGAACTATTACATCATTGGTCTTTCTGGACAGTTCAGTAAGTTCGTTGACTTTCAGTAGGATATTGTTGATGAGAAAATGCAGCCATTAAAGCATTAGCATGAACGTGACATGTTCAGGATGACATTTGGCTTAGATAATGATAATATGACTGCACTGCATTGTCTTCCTAAAGAGAGATCACAGAGGCCACCACGACTGCTAATCAAAATGCTTCCATTAAATGAAATATCTTTCCCCCCAAGGAAAACAGGACTTCTTATTTCTTGCACTGTTAGGTATGTGGATATTTGTTCAGGCAACAGAGTTCATGTATCTGAGCTTGTGCCGGGATCAGGTCCCCAACTGTGATTCGCTAGAGTGTTTCAAGCAGCCAATTGTAGGGGTGTGTTACAGGGCGTGGCCTGAAGCAGTTGGATATGTATATAAAGCCTTTGTGTTCTCCCTGTGGCTGGTCAGTTTCCCTATAGAATCATAGAGTTGGAAGGGACCTCCTGGGTCATCTAGTCCAACCTCCTGCACTATGTAGGACACTCACAATCCTTTCTCTCATCCACTGTAACCTGCCACCCCCTTGAGCCTTCACAGAATCAGCCTCTCCATCAGATGGCCATCCAGCCTCTGTTTAAAGATTTCCAAATATGGAGAACCCACCACCTCCTGAGGAAGCCTGTTCCACTGAGAAACCGCTCTGACTGTCAGGAATTTCTTCCGGATGTTAAGACAGAACTTCTTTTGTTAATAAAACTTTCTTTGTTAATAAAACCTCTTTGTGTGGGAGCTGACTGAACCCTTAGATTTAATATATACTATTAAGAATGCAGTCCCATTGACCCACAGTGTCTTCCAATGGTCTATAGTTATATTCTCTCCAAATTTTTTGGGCCCATTTTATCATGCAATCTTTAATTTCTTCTGTGTCAGAATCATATTGTAATGTTTTGTATCAATTTTCCGTAGGCAGTTTTTTCTCTCATTTTACTGCCTTGATTCATAAGTTGTTCTTTCAATTTTGAACCTATTTGATATTAACTTAGCCAGGAAATATTCTTTCCTTCTTTTTGATCGTTTGCCATTCTTTAATGTTCCTTTGTTTGCCCATCATGGCCCCACGAGTTAAATTGTCTATTTTCTTTCTTGAACTTCAAGTCATAGTGAAAATTTATTAAAGAAGTCAATAGCACAAAATGATGGGCCCAGTCTTGCTCTATCCTTAAGCCGTATCCTTGGAAAATTGTCTCTTATAGTATATTTTCCACCTTGCTTCTGAATCACTGTTAGTGATTTTTTAAACTCACAAATGATAGATTCCTTCTTTAGTGTCCATTGTCTCTAATTTGACATTTGCTTCCTTGAAGATTTGTAATCCAAACCAATGCTGCTGCTTGCTTGTATAATTAATATTTTCAACAACTAGGCCTCCACTTTTTTGTCATCTTGTAATGCTTTAAATCTTATCCTATGACTTCCATGGGTCCCTGATGTCATGCTCAAGATGCTGCTTGTCAATGGAGGCAGTTCACTTCTTTGAGCCATCAATGCCCTCTACAAATAACATGATGTGTGCAACAATCCATGTGGGTAGAGAGGGAGCAGACACAAGCATACTAGCTCAGCTTTTCTACCTATGCACAACAATTTGTTTCTGAACAGAGAGTCTAGGGGCCATTCGCATGTCATAAATTTAGCGTAATACTTACCCCCATGTCTGGCCAGCGAACTGCTCGCGATATCCGCCATTTTAAAGTGTGAGTTGGTGAATCCCAAAAAGTGGCCACCTGTCAAAGAAAGGTATAGAGGTGAAGAACTGCTATCTCTGCCTCCAATGTCCTGTCCTCACACCCGCCTCCCTCTTCCCGGGACATTGGATAATGCAGTTTCAATGCGCTTTTGCAGCTGGATTTTCCTGTGCAGGATAATCCAGTTCTAAAGTGCACTATCCAACATGTGCAGAATGGGCCCAGGCTACAATTTTTGGATTTGTGATTCGTTTAACTGCCTATTCAGTCACCAGCAGAGTGAAGGGGACGACATCGAACTCAGTTGGGCAATATAAAAGTGCACATGCACAAAGAGCCAATTGTACATTACCACATTGTTAGAAAGAAAGACAATCAAGCTAGCAGCTGCATAGCCATGAACTGAAGAAGAAGACTTCATTGCTTTTCACTACCCGAAGAAGTCTCAAAGCGGCTTACAATTGCCTTCCCTTTGTCTCCCCACAACAGACATCCTGTGAGGGAGGTGGGGCTGACTGAGCTCTGACAGGACTGCTCTGGGAGAACAGCACTATCAGGGCTGTGACGAGCCCAAGGTCACCCAGCTGGCTGCAGGTGGAGGAGCAGGCAATCAAACCTGTCTTGCCAGATCAGAAACCATCGCCCTAACTACTCCGCCAAACTGGGCAATGAAGAAACAGCCATTTAAAAAATCAGTTCCTTGTGTGTCACACCAGGGAAGAGGTCATGAGCCAGACCCCTGGTTGCTCAAGCCTCCAAGCATATTTCACATTGCAGCCTGTTTACTTGACCCTGTGCACTGAATGCGAACTGCTGAGGACAGAGCCAGTCTGCACATCCGTATTTCTTCATCCGCAGAGCCTAACCCTGGCTCCTGCTTTTAGGCCATCTTAGGCCACCTGATGCTATGACGCAGGGGTAGTCAAACTGCGGCCCTCCAGATGTCCATGGACTACAATTCCCAGGAGCCCCCTGCCAGCGAATGCTGGCAGGGGCCTCCTGGGAATTGTAGTCCATGGACATCTGGAGGGCCGCAGTTTGACTACCCCTGCTATGACGCAATCAATCTTTGCGAAATGGGCATTCTTTAGGGAAGGGACAGCAGCAAAAGAGCGCTGTTTGTTGACAGTGTCCCAGAGTTTCCATTACCGCCTTCTAAGCATTTCAAATATCGCTTCGAAAGGAGCACCCGTCGCTTTGGAAGAGTAGCGACACAAGCTGGCATTCATTTTCTTTGTTTGCCTTTGGTGGACCCTGTGTGTTAATGCAAATGAATTGTATGTAAACACACCTGAGTGGGTATTGATGCAGAAGCATTTGTTGCACAGGGCTGGGGGGGTGGGGGAAAGACAGAAAAGGATTAAAAAAATAAAAAAAAAGATCTGCCTGATCTTATTTAGGAATTGATGGCTTTAAGTTTTATTGGTGCAATGGGAACTGTCAGAACGGCCCGTGCAGAAAGCAGCCGCTCCGTCTGCCTTTCTTGAGCAGCATCTTACGTTGCCCTTCAGGCAAGCCAGGTGGCTGCTCTTCTTCAGCACGATCTTCGCTGGAGCTCTCTTCCTCGCTTCCGTGCGGGCCGGTCTCACAGCCCCTCTCGGCGGGCGCGTGGGATTAGCTCCAATAAGCTCGCCAAAACAGCAGTTGGGGGAAATAAAAGGAAGTCTGCCTTAAAGGGCTTGATGGGAAATAAAGAAATTGCAAGCAAAAAGGAAAGTAGGGGAAGGGCGGGGGAAACCAGCCTCCCTCCCCCCTCCCCAACCCTGCAACCAGCCACCTTCCAAAGGCAGCAAGCTGTTAAGGAAGGCCAGCGCATGGGAATGCTTGGCTATAATCGTGCAGGTGCGTAGGTTGGGTGGGTGCCAGGTCATGCGGATGCCATGGGTTTTGCATTAACATTTGTCAGGCCTGAGAAAGTTTCTTTAAAAAAAAAAACAACAGGAAAAGAAAATACACATGACCTCTGAAATATAGCAGTGGCTGCCGTACCAGGCAGTGTAATTTGACTGGGTACAGGAACATGCAGAGAGCGCTATTCCTTCAGCGCGGTGCGGTGAAGAGAAGCCACGACTGAGCACAGGTGAAATCAAGGGAACGAAAAAGCACAGCTCAGTTCTTGCATTCCACCTTATAATTTATCCCCATTTTAGGATGCGTCTATGTGAAGTCTTCCAGTTAGATTAATTTAATTTAATTGTCTTTGGATTTATATGCTGCCTTTCCCCGAGGGCTCAGAGTAGCCTACAATACATCAAAACAGTAAAACAGGAATTTAAACATTTTTAAACATGAGAATCAGATTTACGTTCAAAAACAAGCTCACGGGCCACCTCCCCAGTGGGAGGAAAGTGCTGTGATTTTATGAACTAAGGGGTGATGTTATTAACAAACTGAAATTTACTAAACTTGGGCTTTTGGGGAGGGGGTACGAAAGCAGAGCATCAAGAAAGGCCACCTGGGTCAGAGCACTGAAGCTTGTTGGACTGGCATTGCAGCCCGTAGTCCCTGCGGATGTAATTGTAAGCAGATCTCTGGTCTGGTTCTCACACAACCTCGATAAATGTATGTATGTTTGCCCACAGAGACAAATGGATCCTGATGGTTTGCAGAATGCTCTGCAGGGTTTATCTGGACCTGCTGGCAGTCCCCTCAGTGAGCCAAGATTTGGAATAGAGGTACTCAGGAAGCTCAATTGGATTGCTTCTCAATGCCCCTGTCTCTGTGGCTCCCTGGTATAAATGAAAATCTAGAGATTTTAAGAGGTTGCTCAGATGTCTGGAGTGGAATTGGCAACAAACTCAGGACGGAGCTGTGAGAAAACATCACAAAGTCCGGCTGAAGGCCTCTGAGGTGGCCGCGAAAGCAGTGAAAGGAGGTCATCTTGCTGCCTCCATTGCATCTGCTAGCTCACAACCAGCTCAGTCACTCAGATTGGTTCAACAACGGACCACCCCTTGGGAGCGCCCTAAAACTGATAACTAATTTGATTAGAGCTAGTGAATTCAGATGTCATCACGGACTTGTGTCTTGCCATTTCTCAAAGAGAGCCATATTCTCCTGCTTCCTGATGGCCTTAGAGGCTCTGTCTCAAAATTTGAACTTGACTGGTATAGTCAAGGCTAAAACATTGGTCAATGCTCTTTGATATCACTTAGATCCCATGAGCTTAGAAAGAGGGCCATTCATATTTCCAGCTCATACACCATTATTGATACGGAACATCTACTGGCGCGGTCCCCCAAACAGAAGTCTACGGACATGACATCTGTAGAGTCCCACTCCCAGTGACCGCACCAATGGATGGACAGTAGCAGCGGCACCAGAGCACTGAGGTGTGCTCAATGCTCTGGTGTCATTAACACCGCCAGTCTTCTGAGGCCACTCTGGGGGCAGGGGCAGCCTTGGGAGACAGGCAGGGGTGGGTCCAGCACAGCAACACACAGTGCTGTGTTTTGCTGGGCTGGTCTTGCCTCCGCTAGGCCTCTGAGGCCGGCCCTGCCCTCCGGAGGACAGGGGCAGCCTTGGGAGACAGGCAGGGTGGAGCCAGCCCAGCCAGTGGGTAAAGAGATGGGGTGGAGGTGGGAGGGAAGAGGGAGGGGGCAGGGAACAAGGGTTCTCACCCCTTACGTGGATGTTCCACATAAGGGGTGAGAATCTTTGTCAGTAGATTTTTTTTCTTTATCAAAAATGGCCATTAAGGCCTCTTTGGTCTGTGATTAGTCTGACATTTACAAGGCATTGAGAGGAAACCGATCTTGCTCCTCCATTTTGGGTAGCAAGTGATTCATTGTTGTTTTATTTGCCCCACTGTAAGAATTTCAGCTCAGAGGCTACATTCAGAAGGCAGAGCGACAGCAAGTGTTGACTCCTAGTGGAAGGTCAAGAGTTCCAAATATTTCAGATAGCTACGGACAATGGAATGTGCTGGATTCCAACCAGCTTCTGCTTTCGTACCAGTTGATGGTCTCTAAAGTTCAGACTTCTGACTCAGATCATCAGCATGGCTAAACTTTCCACAGAACCCTCAACGAGTGGCAGAGGTTAATCTCACTTGAAGATGACTTGTAATTATTTCCTTAGGTTTTGTGCAGTTAGACACATGGAAGCCCATTTCTTGTGGAAATAGCATTATTCACTGTGCCAGGAGAAATATTTTTACTGCATGCTCTCTTAGTTGCTTTAGTATTATCGGTGAGAAAGTAAATCACCGGTAGTTGCCCCACAAGTGCAGAAATCAGGGGGAAAACATATGGGATTCTGCCATCAGCTTGCCCTCCCCTCCCAGGAGAAAAAGGACATGCTGTTCTCTGCCACTGGAATCCAGGCAACTGCATAGCTGAGTCCCTTCCCTCCCAGGAACAACAAACAAGAAAGGGAGATCAGCTTGTCTCCAACAGGAGATCAATGCTGATAATGGGATGGATCCAAACATCACCCAAGGAGCCTTTCTCCAGCCTTCCACCCTGAGCCCTCTGTCCCTGCAGCTGCTTGATAGGATGTCAAAGGGGGAATGAGGTCAAAGGGGCAGTGCACCAATGCTATGATGTCACTTCTGGGTTCATGCTGGACATGACAGTGTGACACTGACATCAATTTCCTATGTCCACATACCCAAGGTTCTTTCATTGGATGTCAGTTGTAGACTCCAAATGACAAAGCCTTCGTCCAACTTACATGGCTCTTACTCCAACAAGATGATGTCATCCATTCAGTCATGTCTGACCCTCGGTGATTCTATAGGAAAGTCTTCGCCATGCACCCCTATCTCTGACTGCCTCTTTTAGTTCAACAAGAGAGCTGTTTAATTTGGAGGAAGGCATCTTAAGCTGGTGGAAGTCTTTGAACACTGCTCAGTGGAGTGGAAGGACTGGGGTATCATTCACCCCACTCTCGGACTGATGTCCCCCTCTCTTTTTCAGTCCACTTGAGTTCCCTTACAGGACTGCTCTTCTTAGTTTAGGTTTTTTGTTAAAAGTCCGAAGACAGAGTCCAACTGTCTGTGTTGATATGAAGAAGTTTGGAAAATGATCTGGAAAATTGGATATTGCATAAACATTTCCTAGTGGGGAAATAAAGGGCAGACTCTTAATCCATACTTTATTTCCAAAGGTCAGGAAAGCTTATTTTTCCTAGCCCTTTCCTTAGAAAGCAAAGCGGAATTCACCTTAATCCACTGGTGGATAAATAGAGAGGTCTTTGCAGAGCAAAAAGCTGTCCCACCCCCCACAACTGGGAGCACAGATTGTACATATATCTAGGAAAGGACCCCAACTTATTTAATATGAGTTTTGATTAAGTAACACTAAATATAATGGGACTCAAATTTGTTAAGACTAGAACTTGTTCTGCCCTGACCTGAATGACCCAGGTGTAGTATTGTGAACAGTGGGACATGTCAGCTTTGCCTCAATGTAAGAAAGGCTTTTATTTAGCTCTTCAGCCCATTGTCTCTCTGACTGGGCTTTCTTGCAGTCAGCCTCCCCATCAGCTTGCTCAGCCATTGACTGTCATACAGGAACCCCAAAGAACCAAACTGAAAAACACACAAAAGCAGAAACTTGACCTCAGAGGCTACTTGTATACATTACAATACCAAACTAACCTGATCTCATTTGATATCAGAAGCTGAACTGGGTCAACCCTGGTTAGTCACTAAACATTATAAAGTTGAAGTTGCATGCAGTCAACTCACTCCCTACCTGATTGGTCATGAGGTCTGCTGCCAATAGGAGATACCATTCTGCTAGGGAGGGCTAATCAGTTAAAATGGCAGTCTGCCAATTAGGGCCAAGCACTGTAAATTGCACTCTGTCAGTGAGGGTCAATGAGTTCAAATTGCAATCTGTGAATGAGGGCCAATTAGATCAAATTGCATGCATTAATCTCAATCCCTACCTGATTGGCTTTCCCTGGGAGTGTGCAGCCAATAAGGAGAGAACATTCTGACAATGAGGGCCAAGCAATTCAAATCTGCCAATAGGGAGAGAGAGAGGGCCAATCATGAGGCTTATCTGTTCTCTTCTTGCTGGGGGGAAGAGGTGCTGGTCTTTCTGAAAGGCCCTGCTGTTCGTAAGTTGCTCCATTCTCAGTCTCTTCTCATCCTCCATCTCCCCCAGGCAAGGGACCAAAGCCAGGTGATTTTTTTGCGTCCTGTGTTGGCCTCAGGCTTCAGCTCTCTGCTGGAAGGAAGCACAGATGACCTGCAAGGCAGGCAAAGATAATTAGTATTTCAAAAACAGAATGCCAAGGGAGAGACAGAATGCAATGAATGTCTTCACTCAGTCCAGTGAGTCAAGGGTTCCTTAAGCCAGGCCACGGCCATCAGCAGAAGGATCAGGTCACAGGATGGGTTTCTGTGCAGCTCTGTTCCCTCCTTCTGGTCAGAACTTTCTGTGCCTTCCCCACCCAGGCTGGCCCTTGGAAGATGAGAGGGGATGAGAAGGAGGCAGCCCCCCCCCCTTACAACCTAACCTGTTCAGCCTGTCGTTTGGGAGATATGGGGGTGGGAAGGAGGCAGCTCCCTCACGGCCTTCCCAGCCCAGCCTTTGGGAGATGGGGATGGGTGCGAAGTAGGCAGCCCATCCACTTTGGTCTTCCCAGAGCAGCCTAGCTTTTGGGAGATGTGGAGGTGGTTGGAAAGAGGCAGCCCCCCATGGCCTTGGCCACCCCCCCCCCCAGCCTTGCCTTTGGAAGATGTGGAAGAAGGGGCAGGAAGGGGGCAGCCACCCTGTGGCCTTCCCCGCCTGGCCCAGCCTTGGGAAATGGGGTGGGGGGAGGAAAGTGGCAGCCTACCTCTCCATGGCCTGCCCAGCTGGCCTTTGGAAGATGTTGGGTTGGATGGGAAGGTGGGGACAGTGGTGGCCTATATAGACACTGTTGTAAGGAGTGGGGGTAGGAGGACAAGTGCATTTCCAAAGAGAACTAATGCCTTTCTTCCCTGTCCCCCTTTCTTTCTGTTTTTCTTTCTCTGTCTCTTTTTCTCTTTCATCCTGTCTTTCTTTCATATTCCTGAATGTTTCCAGGCCCCCACCTGGAACTTGGCATCCCAACTGGCTGCCTATGGAGGAGGAGTCAGGAATTAAACCCAGGTCTTGAGATTAGAGTCTGCTACTCTTCAACCTCTTCACCACATTGGATCTCAAGATCAAGCGGGAAGGAGGGCCAGAACTGCGGAAGGTCACAGTGCAGCTGTATGTGCTAGCGCCAGTTGTATTTCTAGGTGCAACATGCTTTGCCCCTAATACTTGGATCGATCCAGGGTCACTACACACGGGCAGATTCGGAAGCAGCAGAATAAAGCATGCCTCCAGTGGCAACTTTAAGACCAACAACTTGCCACCACAGAATATGCCCTGTTTCTAGTTGCGTCCCTTACCTCCGAAAGTGAAGGTACAGTTAGCAGAGCTTGAGAAGCATATTATAACTGGAGGGATGGACGGTGTGGGGAGAGATGTAAAGGTAAAGGTATCCCCCTGTGCAAGCACCGAGTCATGTCTGACCCTTGGGATGATGCCCTCCAGCGTTTTCATGGCAGACTCAATACGGGGTGGTTTGCCAGTGCCTTCCCCAGTCATTACCGTTTACCCCCCAGCAAGCTGGGTACTCATTTTACCGACCTCGGAAGGATGGAAGGCTGAGTCAGCCTTGAGCCAGCTGCTGGGATCGAACTCCCAGCCTCATGGTCAGAGCTTCAGACAGCATTTCTGCAGCCTTACCACCCTGCGCCACAAGAGGCTCTTGGGGAAGAGATGTTATGGAACCATAAAAAAAAATCGCTTTGCCTTCAGGAGTGGGCTAAAAAAGGCCATATAAAAGGAATCTAAATCCAACCTAACTTCCTGCCTTTTTGTGAAGATAAAATATGGGAAGAGAACCATGAACTCCTTGTAGGGATGACAATTAAACAATTAATTAAAAAAACAATATCTCACCTTCCTCCAGCAAAAAATAATGGGAAAACAGGATACAATCACAAGAATTCCTGAAATATCGAGAAATGGAGCCCTTTGTAATCTGTGCCATCGAGGCCTTCCCCTGGCGTCGCCTCCTTTGTCAGCAAACGGCAGAAATTATTTGTAGCCAAAAGCATTTCTGTTGGGATTTTATAAAACGAAATTTTGTTTCCCCAGGCTTTCAAATGGGTGATTTTGCTAGACAGTATCACTTAGAGGGAATAAAATGCTACTAATTGTATTGTTTTTGGAATCCTTGGTATGGCTTTTTTTTCTTTCTCCCTTTGAATACAGAATTCTCACTGTCTATTAATACCATTCCTGGCACAGCTTACATTTCCATATTCAACACCTCACATTCTGTGGTGTAGAAGAAATTGCAGTAAACACAAGCTGCCCTTGTTACTGTTCTTGAAAACTGCATGCCGCCTCCTGCTCTCACGCAAGCTGTTAGGCCACAACTGGCCATGGAAAGGGTGTGTGTGTGTGTGGGGGGGGAGAAGCACTTTTAAAAAATCATGTTGTCCTTTAACATTTAAATTACTGCCGAAACGTTCATAGCGAATGTTCAGTCCGGCTGGTGATGTTGTTTCAGATGCATGATCACAGCTGGTGCCAACGCCGCCCCCCCCCCTTGACAAAGGACTAGCGAGTGGTGAGATTTGAGTCACAATCCACATATTCCACTAGAATATTCTTAAAGGATTTAATCCCCAAAAGAATAGCAAACAAATGGCGGCAGCTAGTTCATTATAAATGGATTTGGTGATATTTTAAGCCTTACTCCAGCCTTTCTGACCTTTTTTTTTACCACCGAGAAACCCCCTGAAACTTTCTTCAGGCTTCAAGAAACCCCAGAAGTGGTGCGGTCATGCACAATATGGTTGGGAAGCATAGCCGTGTACATGCCCATCTGGGTGGTGAAACTCCAGAAGCTAAGTTTAGCTATTGTATGACCTTATACTCTGTCAAGAGATTTCTTAATAAATTGAAGTTGGTCCTTAAATATAAAAACCGTCCCTTGAAAAAGCTGTAGGTGAAACGCGTCGGGACTTATGTGAAATAAGAATAAAAGAATGACTGAAACTGCAGAGAGACGACTCTATACAAGTCCAATTTGGATATTTTTTATTGCCATATTGGTTTCCCACTGCGTCTGTACTATTCTTTATTTGTCTCTTCACTGGGACCCACCCCTCCCAGTTCATTATTTTTGCACCTGGGTGGTGGGCAGGCAGTTGTGATTTTCTGCATTCTGCAAGGGGTTGGACTAGAGCCTTCGGGGAGGGCGGTATATAAATCTAAATAAATAAATAAATAAATAAATAAATAGATGACCCTGGAGGTCCCTTTCAACTCTATGATTCATTAGGACATGAATGTTAAATAGGGGGGGGGGTTGGCCCTTGCACAGTAAAATCTTTAGTTGGGGTCCACTGAGGAAGCCGTCACAAGCGAAATATACTAGTCTCTCGCTTGGATTTGGAACTTCTAGTGGCTGACCTACAGTTACACACTTTTGGAGTATTACAATCTTGTGTTAGGGCTTTTAAAGCACGGGATACATTTCCCCCCTTATTGTATAAATCCTTACTTAGTTGTGTTGGGTTTTCTTCTTTTGGACAACCCGAAACCTTTGGCAGATGAGCCCCACTCTGTCCATACTCAGTGGCAAGAAGTGTGCTTTGGGGAGTGGGGAGTGGGGTGGGGAGACACGGCACCATCAAAACTGGATATCACACTGAACTGGTTGCCCAGTGAGCAGGATGGATGGAAGTAGACTGAAAGGAGACTCTTTGGCCAGAAGCAAATGACAGCAAGTTGCCGGCGTAACTGTGACCTGCCCAGAGGGGGCTGCTTTAGGAAAGAGCACAGGGGGCCTTGAGGAGTGGCCAAGCAGCACCAAGTAATAGCTTGGGTAGCTGTTTTGTTGCTGTGTTGTTGTTGTTTGGTCGAAAGCTGCTTTGGGAACAGGTAACAAGGAATGAAGAAATGGCAGGGAATGGGTGCATAGAGCCTCCTGGCATCCATTGATTTTATGCTGTGACTTCTCTCTGCCCAGACACATTTGCAAGGATGGCCACACATGTGGAAGCCCATTGAGAGATTGCAGTGGAAAAGCAGTGGGTGAAGGAAGGAGTGAGTGGCTCCCAAATGATATTCCAGAACCATAGAGCTGGAATCCAAAGCTAGAGCTATCCCGAGTGATGCTCAAGATGAATCCTTCTTGAATGAGCAATAGTCAAGGTTTTTCATAGGGCTTCCGTTTTTCTCTTTGTTGCTGTGCGTGCTCGGCCATGTCAGCCGTATCTGTGCAGAAAATATTTCCTGCATGAAGAAAGTAAACAAGTTCTGTTTTAACTTGCTTCAAAATTTTCACAGTTCCGGTCCCCTGAGTGACCCTTTCTTCTTTGGGCGTACATGGGAGGCAACCGTAACTTCATATTTGCCATTGAAAATAACCTCGTATTGTTTTAAATATAACCCATCCCTCTATCGCCTTCAGAATGTTATCCCAAAGACATGAAGTCGGGAGCAGCCCCCATTGAACTCAGCGGGACACAATCCCAAGTAAACTTCATGGAGCTGCAAGAATCCAATCCAATGAGCTGTCCTATTTCCTTTTCATTGCAGTTTCTTTTCTTCCTGGGACAATGCATTTCAACGGAGCTGCCGTTTGCACGTCGCACTTCCAGAACTGAGGTTGCAGCTCTAAGCATACTGATAGAAAAGCTGCTTTTCCTTAACAGTGAGAGGCAAACAGACAAAAAGTCACCAGAGAGATTACTTTTGAACCCCTTGGCATCACAGACTTCGGTCCCTCTAGTTCCATATGCTAAGCTTAGCTTCTCTGGTAGCGTATGGGAGGGGAGTGAATGCACAGCTTGGCTTCTGCCACTGAGCAGCAGGCAAGAGGGAAGGGAAAGTCACTCTGTTATTAGAATCATAGAGTTGGAAGGGGCCATACAGGCCATCTAGTCCAACCCCCTGCTCAACGCAGGATTAGCCCTAAGCATCCTAAAGCAATTACTGGGAGGCATTGCTTGTTGGATGCAGAGGACTGCACAGGGCTCCAGGGGCCTGCACCATGCAGGTGACATGCTGAATGCTGCTAGCCAGCGGGTAGTGTCTCTTCCACCTTGATGCCCCATTTTGCTTCCCATAGCAGCAGAGGTGACCTGCTTCTCTCCGTGGTGGGTGCCTTGACAGCCATCACAGCAGGAGTGGTTTAAGGAGCCTCAGGGCCTGTAGCACCAGAGCTGGTTTAAGCATTCACATGGCCCTAGCAAAATACAATTGCCATTGATCTATGGGAGGGAGGCCCCGCACGGGCCCCCTGGAATCATAGGGCCCATGGCATGTGCTACCTGTACTACATGGATAAGCTGGGCAAATGTCTCACGAGGCTCAGCCTAAGTCTAGCAAGTAGAACAAGTCCATCCCAGCCTACAAAGCTGTTATTACAGGCTAAACCACTAAATATTTTTTATTTTAATTATAACTGATTAATTAATTAATTAAAATGTTTCTATGCCATCTTTTGACCCAACTCAAGTCCCCAAGGCAGCAAACATGACACCATTGTAGTCATCTGTTCCATATCATATATTTCTGGTAAGGGCTTGGAGGAGGACCTGGTCTCATCGCTTAAGAGCGCTTAACACCCACTCGAGGCAGCTGTCCCCCCCTGAGTGCCTCCTCCTCCAACCAGCTTGCCTGTCTGTCCAGCAGCCAGCCAATCACCTTCCATCCCCCACCCATGACCACCCCTCCTCCTTCCACTTCCCTCTGAGGCTCAGAGGCTGCAGATCCCTGCTGCGTGAGAGCTGCCCCTGCCGGTGAGTTCCCTAACAGCTGCCTGCAGCCTTTCCAGGTACTGGGGGGAGGTAGAGGCTGTCCACAGAGTTCTTCCACCCTATCCAACCCAATCTAGCGCCTGTTGTATTCCTGAATGCAATGGGCTTGGCCCCTAGTCAAATATAAAGTTCATAGGCTGTGCTTTTGTATCTGACTCTGGATGTAGAGTAGAAGAGCCATCCCTAGTCCAGATGAAACACAACTATCACCAAAGGTTAGCCAGTTCAGTCCCTTTGCCCCCGTGGAAATGGCTGGGACATGTTTCTGGTGGCCTTCGTGGCTGCATGGCTGAGGAAGGCCCAGCAGATGCCACAAAACATGGAAACAGGAGACACTGTTGGAATACGTGCTGCTTCTTCTTGACCAGCGGGACTGATGCAGTGGGAAAGGAGGAAGTCTAGCGGAGGCACACAGAACGATGCAACCACACCAAAAGAAGGCCAAGGTTAACAAAGGTATCTATTGTACACTTAACTGATTAAAAACCTTTGGCCGCAGTCCAGCTAAAGTTATTAAACCTCAAAAGTGTTTATTATTCATAAATTATGCTTCACTTTCTGAAGCAGGCAGCCCAAGTAAATGTGATTTATCGTTTCTAGACATACTTTCAGACCTCGGGGCGACAGCAATTCAAGGGAAGCTGGCTCCACTGAGATGGCAACATGCTCACCATCCTCGATTTCTAATTTTTAACAGTGAAAATGTGGAGGAGAGGGAAAGTATTTTTCATCCGTGAACATTTTGAAATGGAATTAGTTCAATTGTACCACTGAGGCGTCATCAGAGAGACTTTCCAAACAAAAAGCTCTGTGAAACAATTTGCCGTTTTCCCATGCACAATCCAATGATACTCTTGAGGATTCATATTCTTCTAAGACAGTTTCTAAACCTCATTATCTTCCAGTTTAGTACAGTGATCCGGCCAACTGTCAGATGGCTCTGAATGCTGCTACTAATGAACTGTAAAACGTCCAGGGATTAAACATGGTCCAAGGTTGCAGTCCTAAGCACTCTTATTTGAAATGCTGTTGTACTGAAGACATCACAGCTCTGAAGGATCCGAGCACCTTCACACACATACGGCCTGGCTGGTGTTATTTTATTTACTGTTAGCTTTTCACTTTAGCGATCATAACTGTGGTATCCCTTGGCCCTTGATACAGATAACTCATGCTTCTGGGAATCCTTTGTTTCCTCACAGCCAGCTTTCCTGAGGGTATTTCCTGGTATTTGTTGACCATGCCAGGACTTAGCCCTAGAATGTATGAAGTACTAATTAAGTGGAGGGATGTGTTGCTGGTGACCAAGTTCAGAATGAGTCATGCATCACTTTCACCCATTCCTATGGATGGAGGGGGGAGTTGGACGACAGGAAGGAAGTTTATTCTTTTGAAATGTGGCATCAGAGGAGAGTTTACAGATACTGTGGACTGCCGGAAAGACAGGTAAGTGGATTCTAGATCAAACCAAGCCTGGACTGTCCCTACAAGCTCAAATAACTAACCTGAGTCTGTCTTGCCTTAGTCACAGTATGAGTTACTGGAACAGTGAATAATGCTAGGAAACGTTTAAGTCAGGAGGAAAATAGGAAGGCCCCAAATGACTCAGTCACTTGGAGTAGCAGCAGGGTCTAACCTGGGGGGACTGCGTTTGATTCCCCACTCCTCCACATGCAGCCATCTGGGTGACCTTGGGCAAGTCACAGTTTTCACTCCACCTCACTTCCTTCACAGGGTGTCTGTGATGGGGAGAAGAAGGGAAGGCGACCATGAGCCGCTTTGAGATTCCGCTTAGAGACTCCTCCTTCATCAGGGAAGCCACAGTTCTCAGTCTGCAAAACTTGGGCAAGGCTGTTAACAGCAGGACATTTGGGAAAACGGTAGTTCATGGGGTTGCTATAAGTTGGAAGCAACTTGAGAGCACAACACATACGATGAAAAACGTGTACCTTTGGCCATGGGCAGGGTTTATTTCCTTCCCCACTGATTAATCCAAAGCTGTGAATAAGGCAGGGCATTAGAGGAGATGACATCAAATGAGGACCAAACTACATATTATGGTTTGGGGTGAATCAGATCAGAGCTCTCCAGATCTCATTCCTTTCCCCTGCAGTTCCATAGCAGCTGCCCTAAGATGGAAATTTTCTGGTGATCTCGGGGGTAGAGCCAAAGGAGGACATGGCTTGGTGAAAGGGGAGGGAGCTCAGCAGGCAAAATCCCATAGACCCCATCCTCCAATGAAGTCACCTACTCCAGGGGACTGATCTCTGGATGTGAACTTCCAGGAGATTTCAACTTCCCACCTGGAGTCGGGCAGGAAATGGCATTTTAAAAATCAACAGAAGCCCAATTTTACTCACAGCCACAGGGTAGGGGGTGTCCTGCATTCTCCCCTGCCCATTTTCCCTATAGCCTCAGCAAGGGAGTTATTGTTGTGTCTGTCCTCCTGCTGAGGACCAAGTCAGGATTGTAATCCTGCAGTGCAGTTAGCCAATGAGTGGCTAGATCCCATCCGCTGGATCCAATCAGTTTAAACTGGAACTGACCTATCGGGCACACAGGTGGGAAGATCTACTGTCTGCTTGTGTATACAAGTTTCTTCAGGGGGGGTCTCAGATCAGTTTTGACTCTTGTGCCATCATGATGGGGCCACAATAAAGAGCTGAAATGCACTCTCAGTGTTCTGGCTTCCTTCGAACCCACGGATCTAACAGTTGTCTTCAATAAAATGGCGAGCCCAGCTGGTGGGCGTTTGGGTATCTCTAACTAACTGGCCCTAGCAAGTCATTTTCTCTGAGCCTGAGGTTAGGAATCAGGAGACTGATGACCCTCACAGGCTGCAGAAAAGATCTACCTAAAAATGAGTGCAGAGTGTTTTGAATATTCTGAACTGCTTTGTTACTGAAAGCACTTAGAATGGGAACAGAGTGAAGGCCTGTGTATCAGACACCTGACTGCTGTAGAAAGTTTCAGAGAACGGCCGTATTGGCTTAGAATTTCTTTGCTGCTTTCCCCAAGTTTGGCGCAAAGGGAGAAGGGGCTGGGCATGTGGGCTTTGACAGACAGCAAAATATATTAAAGCATTTCCCCCCTCATTTGTATAGGCATGTTTTTGTCTGTTTACGACATGATAACGAGGAAGAGAGACGAGAGACCAATAGCGGGGAATAAAAGGGGGAGGTGTTGTGGGGGATTATTAAATGCACTTGAGCCTCCAGAGGAAACGTATTTCTATCATTCCCCTGGCGCCCAAAGTGGTTGGCATGAGAACAACGGTCTCGTTTACGCTCTTCAACGTCGGGAGACAAAGTTACTTGCTGGTAAGATTTGTACTACTCAAACTCAATAGAAAAAGGATTGTTTCACCAGTTGTCCTATCTGTCCTGCACAGGCGGCCTCCTTATGTACTTTTCAAATTGGCAACATGAAGCATATTAAACTGATTAAGAATTGTGTGGATCCAGGATCAAACTGGTCGACAACAACGGCTTCCATGGGTTTGTTTGAAGCCAGGGGACTGCAGGCAGAACTCATAAAAGGGGAGGGGGACCCAAAGACTCTCTTGTGACTAGCTAAGACACATTCTAGAGGTCACCGAACATTTTAACAGGTGCTACAGAGTGGAAGGAAAACACAAGAGGCAGAAAGTTTTGAAGCATTGTATAGTACAAAAGAAGGATGTCTAAGTTTTATAATAAACTAGACTTAAAAAAAATGGCATAATCTTCCAAGTATATGCAGTAAATGCCATGTTACATTCTAAATATCTATTGACCATATGTTTAGGGACATTCCGAGTGGGGGCTGGCGTTCTCCTGGAATTGCAGCTAAGAGATCAGTTTCCCTGGAGGAGGAAAAGACAGTTTCAGAGGATCGACCTTTGAGCATAATGCTTAGCTCTGTTGCCTTCCCAATTTCTACCCCTCCCGCCCCCTGGACTGCCTCCCAAAACTCCAAGAATTCTCTGAGTTTGAGTTGACAAACCGAGTCAATAAACAAGCAAAGTCAAGTTTAAAAAAATGCAAGCGGGCGTAGTATATCCTTTTCTTCCAAAAAAGGAGGAAAGTTCCATGACAAGGTGGATTTAGGCAAGTTTTCCTGTCCCAGGTGATCATAGACTTAGGGTAGATGTGGGTTCCCATTTTCTAAACAACTATGTATGTGCATGGTGAAATGTTTTTTGCCACATTGCAGTATTATTCAGACTGGGATTATTTAGGGAGATGGGGGGCATTGACCTTCAGTTTATAGCAGGGGTAGTCAACCTGTGGTCCTCCAGATGTCCATGGACTACAATTCCCACAAGCCCCTGCCCGCAAATGCGGGCAGGGGCTCATGGGAATTGTAGTCTATGGACATCTGGAGGACCACAGGTTGGCTACCCCTGGTTTACAGGATGTGTGCAACTGAAGTCACTGGCGCAATGTGACTTCCAGCATGGTAGGGAAGCAGTGTCATTGCACAGGAGGTGATGCTGTAGCACTTGCCCCAAACCACGGTTTAATCATAAATTTGGGGAGAGTGCATGATGGTGTCACTTCTGGGTCATGCTGGAAGCAAAGTTATCATGCCAGGGATACCAATCACCACCACCACCTCCCTTCTCATCCAGTTGTCACCCTCCTGCAATCTGCTGGGTTGGGAAAATCACAGTATTCTCCCACAGTCCCAAGAATGTCATATGGCACAATTAATTAGAGGTAGCAAGTGGTGTTTACCAACAATAAGCTTGCTGGAAGACTATTTCCAGGTATCCTAGCAATTACATAGGAGAGAAAAACCCACTTAAATTGATGGAAAGCTACTTATGTGGAAGGAAACCTTGAGATTTGCTGGGTGGCATGATACATGCTGTTGAGGAGTATATGGATTTTTCAGTAAAGGCATATATATGCTCATATAGTGAGTCATGACCATAGCGATATACGAAAGAATAGAGCTCAAGGTTTACAAAAAAGAAAAGTACAAAAGAAAACTTCATAAAGGCTTTTAAAAAAATCAGGTGTTTTGCTCCTCATTAGTTACCCTTGTGTGTGATTTGCCCTTTTATTTTTCTTTTAAATAAAAACCCTTTCTCGTCAATCTAGCCTGGTTTATGTTGAGAGTTCTTTTGAGAGAATAATCCTCAGATACATAGTTATGCCCAGTTGCCCCCTCTAGTTTAACCTAATTATCCTCAACTAATTAGGAGATTGCCTATGTAGGCTTGGTTCCACCCATTGATGAGGAACAGATTTTGCCATCTTCCCCTTCATGCTGACTCAGGGGTTTCCATCAGGCTGTTTTCTACAGTCCCTTTAAAGTTTAAAGGGACTGAAACAGCTGAGCAGTGGGAGCAAGCTGCTTCATATCTCAGCAGTTTCTCAGGCTTCCTGCAAACTCTGTTTAAACAGGCTGTGGTTCATTTCAGTGAGGTGTATACAAACACCATGAACTCATTCGGTTCATGGATGAGCCATCTGGGTCAGTTCAGTTCATAGTTCTGCTATGAACCATGAATCAAACCACATTTTCCCGGTTTGTGCCCATCCCTAGCAGGCATGTCCAAAAGCATTTCATTTTTGGTTACAGGTTATCTTGGCCATTTGAGCAATTCCTGGAATTAGGGTACCACCATTCCAATGATTGACTGGCAGGAGGACATTTTGGCTGGAATAAGATGTGACACCACAGATTGGCATTAAACATGGCCACAGCTTTATTTCCATCCACTGGAGGGTTGACCCACCATGAGAGATGGAGCCTGAACTAGCAGCTGGCTCGCTGTACCCCACCCAGGAGTCTAGAGGTGCCCTGGCACCCACACTGTTCCTTGCCAGGAGGGCAGGTCCCTCGCCTACTGGATTCCAAAACCAAAAGGCTGCAGGGATAGTCACATCCCTTTTCAGCCAGTCCTCCGCAGTGTCAACTGGAGACCCCAGTAAGTCACAGACACCCATTGTTATACTGCACTATTTTTTTCTCTTGATGTTCGATTTAATGTGAAGCTTTCGATACATTTATTAGCAGCTTCTAAGACAATCTATGAGCAAAGCATTGGAAAAATCCCATGGTTTCTATGACCGAAGAGTGGCTCAGTACAATTTTGGATGTTGTAGAAAGGGATAAAGTTATGGAAAAACTTCATTTAAATATTCTCTAGTTCAATTTCAACAAAGAAAATGGGCTTTATTTCTTGATTATTATAATAGACATCTGGAAAATTTCAGCACTATTTTCTTTCAGTGATGTAATATGTAACAATTCTACACAATGACATGACTTAATCTAAAAAAGATGGTTATATTTTTTTACAGCATGCACACCAAACATGTCTATCCTGGCCCATCTTCCATAGCTAAATAAAAGCAGCAGGCTACAGTTTTTCTCTCATTCCTTATATATATATTTTTCTTTTGTGCAGAAGTAGTACACCCTTGTCTTTAACCAAACAAGTCCTACTGACATCTTTAAAAGGTACATTTAAAATAGCATGGTCAGCTTTAAAGAATTTTGACATGATGTGACTGAATGGAACCGTCCATGCACAGAGATTTTAAATAAGATAGAATTCTAGGTCGGACTGACATTCCCCCAGTAGCTGAGCGGTCAACAGTGAGATTTAGTTATAAACCTAGTTGTGAATATTGATCCTAATCCAGGAAGTGAAGCAAGCTTCCATACATGTGTTTCTATGCTTCACCGGGTAGCTGTGGACTTAAGGATGCCGTTGTGGAGCTGAACATACTCTGCATGCATCACCTCGGATTGTGAATGAGGTTAGCACAAGGTATTGCTTAGCTCAGAGTGTGATACATTTCAATTGTTTAGGGTGATGTGAGGACTAAATCCAGCCCCAGCCCCTCCTTTTCACCTCTGGATCTAGGTATTCTCAATAGAATCATAGAGTTGGAAGGTACCTCTTGGATCATCTAGTCCAACCTTCTGCACTTTGCAGGACACTCACAACCCTATTGCTCATCCACTGTAACCTGCCACACCCTTGAGCCTTCACTGAATCAGCCTCTCCGTCTGATGGCTATTCAGCCTCTGTTTAAAAATCTCCAAAGATGAAGAACCCACCACCTCCCGAGGAAGCCTGTTCCACTGAGAAACCGCTCTGTCAGAAACTTCTTCCTGATGTTTAGATGGAATTGCTTTTGAATTAATTTTATCCCATTGGTTCTGGTCCATCCCTCCAGGGCAAGAGAGAACAACTCTGCTCCATCCTCTGTATGGCAGCCTTTTAAATACTTGAAAATGGTTATCAGATCCCCTCTCAGTCGTCTCCTCTCTAGGCTAAACAGACCAAGCTCCCCCAACCTTTCTTCATACGTCTTGGTCTCCAAACCCCTTACCATCCTTGTTGCCCTCCTCTGGAGTTTGTCTACATCCCTCTTCAACTGGGGTGCAGGAATTCCCAGCAGGAATTCAGGCAAGATCCATCTGGAAACCTGAAGAAGGAAAATCACAGGGGAGGGGAGAAGGTTTCAAATAGAAAACCAAACTTTCCCCTTCCCTGGAGGGGAACCCATCCTGAGCCTCCTTTCCCTAGAAGAAACAGATATAATGGTTTAATAATGCATGTGATTGTATTTGTATATTTGATATTTACATTGATTTTTGTCTTAGATTTGTAGCTTACCCTGGTGCCTTTTTTGACTAGCATTTGCTTTGTGTGATGTTTAGTAGTAAATCAATATTGTTATTAAATGTGTAACATGTAGAATATGTCAAATATATACAAAAGCAAAAAAGCAAAAGAATCAAGCAAATTATGCTCTGGTATGACATTTTGAGGTGGCATAAATAACCTTCTTTCAAGAGTTACAAAAACAGAATTTCATTGAGAAAACATATCACGCATGACAATGCAATATAAATTTTATAAAGAGAGACTTACCCAAAAGTTATGAAAATGCATTTAAGAGTAAGATACAGTTCTGTAGTATATCTAACTAGAACCAGTACTGGCATTTTAGGTAGACCGAAAGTCACTTCATAGATGATGTTCTCTGAGTAGATCAGAGTGTAGTCTGCATGGGGCTTTTTACCCACTGCCAGCTTGAAAAAATCCCTCCTGTCTACACTGAATTTGATTTCCATTTTGATTTGGGGCACTTAAAATTTTTCCTCTGCAATATACATGATTGTACTGTAGAGTGACTGTACCTTTTCTCCGTGATATCCAGAAATGGATATAACCCTCGATATTTGAAAAATCGCCATCAGTAAGGGTACAGATTTCTGCTTTTTGCAAATTAACTTCCTAACAAAGAAGTATTCCCTGATTGGCTAGGGGGTTAGTTCAAAGACTTCCTTGATCCCTGTTGCAAGGTAGAGTTTTCAGCCATTGTTTTGAATAAACCATTATGCTGATCACAGCTTACTTGGGAGTCTCAACTCAGAGTGTTTCTTGGTTTGATCATCCTACCACTGAGTGGTCATCTGTTAATTTCCCTTCAGCTTCTTGGTGGGGGATGAAGCTTTCCTGGGGACTATGACTGACCTCCTGATTACAGAGATCAATTTGCTTGGAGAAAATGGCTACCTGGGATGGTCACACTCTTCTACCAAGCATGCAGCTTTGGGAGGGACACACATGGAGTGGTGAGGGAGGTAAGGGCACCCACCTAGCCAGCCAGATCAGCCATATCAACCCTGGTGATCAATGGGGTGATGTTGCAGCCAGATTGCCTTCACATCCAAAATGGCTAGCTTGTAGGGTGGAATCTATGGCATGTTACCCTGCTGACATGTCTCCCTTCTTCAAACCCCACCCTCCTCAGGCTCCAACCCCCAATAGTTCTCCAGGTATTTTCTGAGTGGTAACCCTAGATATGAAAAGGTTTTACATTTTTGTGTGGCATAAACATCTGTCCATTGCACCATTTGTAAGATGCGATGTCTAAAAGCTGTGGTGTCCCATGTGATCCCGGAAGAAGTTAACCAGCCCTTATAATTCCAAAATGGCACTTAATCAGCAGTGGATTGGGAAAGGTGGACATTTGCACAGCTAGTGCTTCATTCACCAGGAAATACGCCCCCCCCCCCAACAGCATTATTGCAATCTAGAGCAGAACAATGGAAGAGGCTTGGGACGATCCAATGCAAAATGTATTTTTCAATCAAGGGTCATTCTCTGGCATTAGTTCCGATAATGGGGAATGACAACAGGCAGCTAGCCCGTAGCCTGCAGACAGCCCAGCTGCAGCAAAAGGAGTGTGTGAACGAGCCAGTACAACAGATAAATCAAAAGCCAGCAGCCAAATCAGCAGCAGCAGCAGGACTCCGACCAGAAAAGTTGAGGGCAGCCAAAATGGAGTAATCGCCACATTTCACTGAGGAGAGCTCGGCTTCTGTGGTTGTCGGCAGCCACTGGTTGATTTCTAAAACGAAGGAGATAAAGAGCGAGCAATAAAATTGTCATTCTCTGTATTGCTGTGCAATAATTTATGGGAAGGGCTTCTTCATTTCTGGCCCCGATGTGAAGGGTGAAGGAGGCCAGGGACAACATGGTGCTGTTGTTATTTTTTTCTATTTCTCCACAAGTGTCTTATGTTAATACTGTTTTTGAAAGGCTAAACTGATTCTGGGAATGCAGGGAAGGGAGCTAGGCAAAAGGTCTTGTGGTTGGCAACAAGAAGAACCCTTCAGCACTGATAATCCACCTCAAAGGAAAGTGCTGCTTCCCAGCTACTATTCAGCATGTGACTCGCACCAGATAGTTTTTGACAAATTATGGCTGATACACCCAGAAGGCAGGAAGCAGTACACACTACAGCCAGCATGTCCTGTTTTCATCCTTCAGTTCAATCTACTTTATTAAAGAAGTTTTCCCACAACAGATAATGCCCAATGTTTCATGGTGTTCCTTCCTTCAATGTATGAGTCTACCTCCTTCACTGTTAGATCCATGTTCTTCTTTGTGGGATGGAATGGATGCATTTGTGCTAATTGCTCATTTTGCCTACTACTAAAACCTTAGCTATTGCTGGATCCCACCTACCATTACTTTTGCAAGCCTGTTTCAATGGGTTGGATCTGCCAGAAGGGTCTAGTTGAGCACCTTGATTATTAATGAATTACTTCTTCGATTCCTACAACCGCCTCTCTCAGCACAGCCGTCTCAGGGCAGTTTGCAACGATTCATTCAAGCAATGCCTTCCAATAGTAACCATAAAACACTTAAAATTTTTAACCGTTCAAATCCTCACAAAATTATTCTGAGCAATGTAGCTGTCACACGTAGCAATCAGTCAGTCTGCTCCCCAGTCAATCCCGGATGGGAGAAAGGTACGGAATTAACTCACAATTCAAATTAGCAGGACTTGGAATCGTTTTGCGTCCACATAGGGGCAGCCTTTAGTGTGGCAGCCGTTCAGCTTGGATTGCATGTCCCAGGGCATCATGGGCCATTCATGCACCACTTAAAATGAACTATGTTAGAATGTAAGTACTGCTTTTGTGCCTGAAATGTTGGTGGCAGTCACCATATTGGTACAATCTTAAAACTGGCAAAAACGAAAATAAAACAGGCTGGGTCTACTAAATGAGAATGAAAAATGGGCTTTAAAAACACTAAAAGGCTCAGATATTTTACATAAACGTGTGTTTGTATGGCAGACTGGGCTTGCTTTGGCTTCCAGGAACAGATTGGCTTTTATGGCCCCAAGGATTTCCCCTAGTATGTTGATTCCACCCCCCACCCCCACCATGGTCAACCCAGTGGTGAGAAGGGTGACACTGGCCTCAGGAAAGTGGCTTGTGAGCCCAGGGACTGGGGCTCATCTAAGTCCAGTACAGGAAATACAAAATCCCAACATGCCCAAGATCCACATAGGGAAGATGGCACCGACCCAGCTGGTACAGGAAAAGCAGGGCCCCATCCCACCCAAGCCCACTGATGTGCAGGGAAGGATGGAGTCCTCCTCTTGAAGAAGATGAGCACAAATGAATCCCAGGCAATGTTAATAACTCATTTATTGCATATCTTAGGATGGAGAGTCTGACTTGCATACTTCATGAAGCAACAAGTTGAGCGCATAGAAATTATTTAGTAAACACAAGAATCATCCTGTGTCTGGGAAATATAATGTAAGTGTCACAGAGGAAAACATCCACAGTTCAGAGAAAGCTGATGATCATGCAGGGATGAATAGTGAGCCAAGTACCCCTGGCTGTGTGAGGGATTCTTGGTTTTCTTTAAATTATGCTCAACCTTTGAGTTACCCTTGACCTTGTACAAAATGATAAAGGCTTCTCCTGATACAAGGAAGTCTGCTCACGATCTGCTTACACAAAGAGCAGCACCTTCTTACAAAAGGTCCAAATCACAATCCCTAGACTAGTTCCCAGCTGATTTCACCCTCTCAGGAGAACAGCTGACTAAGGTCAGGGCCAGTTTATCCATGTAGTAGGTTCTATGGTCCTTGTGCTTCCAGGGGTCCCACACACTGCCTTCCCTCCCACCCTGGAAGTGGGTTGTAGCTCTCACCTTTGCCCTATTTCCTCTTTAAGAATGCTTGGAGTTTCCACTGTTGGGTGCCTCTTCGCCTCTCTCCTCCTCTCCACCTCCCCCCCCCCCGAAAAAAATATCTGGCTGTTCCTTATGCAATTATATTCTGCTACTAGGGCCTCGCAAATCCTTAAACCATTCCTGACTGGGTTAACACTGGGATGTCAGGTTTTGTCTTTTGTTCTCTGTGTGTATGTTGATAACCTGTAATCTCAACAAAACGTTGTTTTCCTTGTGAGAGATCTATTGATTTTGAGTTATTTCCAAGCCACGTACGTTCTTGAAAACAGGCCTCTCGGAGGTTTTTGCGGCCAATGTTAAACAGCCTCCCCTTTGATGCAGCTGTCAGTATGTCCCGCTAAGGCCATTTGCACAAATAAAACGGTGCCCGTATTTGTCAGTGACGGGCTGCCTCCTTTCACCTAGAATGATGCACAAAATGGAAGTTGAGTACCATTACGGTTATCCAGTGTTTACAGCTAATGGATTTGTGTTACAGCTTCATTTTACAAGGACTCTTCTCTTCTCTTAATTCACCCTCATGTCTGTCACTTTCCCCCCTCCATCACCCTTACAGAAGCCATTATCTTTCCATTAGCGAACCTGCTAGATAGCTCTTCCTCTGCTCTTTGATCTGCCCAGCACCTGTTTCCATTTTTGTACATCTCTTCCCCCCCCCCTCCAATTACTCTCAAGAATTTTAAAGAATTAGTTTGCTGAGAGCTACTTCACCCACAGTGGTACATTAATTAATGTAAGATGGAGGGGAGGCGTCGGCATTCCGGGGTTTGCTGCCATAACAACCTCTCTCTTTCATGCCAAGCGGGTCTGAGATGCAAGGGTACCTTAAGACCTTTTCTCTGTGAAGATAAAAGGCAAAAGATCAAAATAGAAACTGAACTGCACTTAATTCTACTTCTGTTGGTTGATTGGGGTATTTAGTTGTTTTAATTTTTAGACTTGTTTTAATTTCAAAACAAAAGCTTAGTCATTTTCATTCTATTCATTAACACATATGCTCAGTTTAGTTTCTATCAACTGTTTATGAAACGTTTCTGGCCTTCATTTTTTTATCTTCTGCCTGATTTGGATCAGAACCCCCTGCTTAAGTGATCACTCCTGTCTAATTTCAGACACAGGCCTACATCTGACTGAAGCCTGTGTCTGAGAGCCAGAATGGTATTGTGGTTAAGAGCAGCAACCTCTATTCCAGAGAACCAGGTTTGATTCCCCACTCTTTCTTCATAGGCAGCCAGCTGGGTGATCTTGGGCCCATCACAGTTCCCTCAGAGCTTTCTCAATCTCATCTACCTCATAGAGCGTCTGTTGTGGGGAGAAGAAGGATAGGTGATTGTAAGCTGCTTTGGGTAATAAAAAGGAGGGTACAAAAACAGCTCTTTGTCTTCTTCTATTATGCACACACACACATCTTACTTTTGATTTACACTGAAGTTGAGTTGGTATGGCTTTACTTCCAATGCAGCTCACACCTCCCCGCATCCTAATTTTTCTCTTTGGAACTACGGAGTATATATTCTGCATACCAATGAGAAAACAAGAGTGTCCCTATGCTGAAATGTTCTTTGTGTTTGTGTGTACTGTATTTGGTCTTATTGTTCAGCTTCACATTTTTGGAAGAGGAAATAGAGACTCTTCAAGCTGTGTTTACTTTCAGTGGCCTTCACTGGTGTACAAGCTCCTCTTTATTGATGTACAAGCTCTCCATAGGTGATTGGGCTACTGGCTAATTGCAAGCACGAGTTAGACAAAAATCCCAGGATGTTCATACAGAGCTTCAAAAATTTGTTCCAGTGTTTGTCAGCATCCAGACAACAGAACAATCACTTTGCCTCCCTGATGAACGAGCTACTTTACCGCACAGTTCCCTTTCCGCATTGCTCTATTATACCCTTGATTGCATGTCCTTGGTGACAATACATTTCTGGGTCCATGCACTTCATTGCTTCTAAAAGAAACTCCCTTTTACAGCTGCCAAAGCAGCAGAAATCATGTCAGTCACATTCAAAAAACTGGTGAACCGTATAATGCCAATGACAGCTAACATACGTGACTCTGAGCACCCTAGCTGTAGCTCGACTGATATCCCTGCAATTGCAATTAGGGATGTGGTCCAAGAGAATTGGAGGGCATGACACTTGAGTAATATGCATCTTAAATTTTTCTGTCACCTTGTCTGCCTTAAGTCGATGGGGCCTTTTCTCTCTGAGATTGCAGCACGAAAAAATTAAAATAAAAACTACGTCTGCAAGCTGTAACTGCTCTCTTATTCCATTCCACCATTAGCTCGCTTTGTCTCAAGAAAAAAAAAACACACAAACCATGATCTGATTTTTAAGGAGCAACATCTGACATAAACTTCAGTATTTTGGGGGGGAGAGCCTCCTGCCAAGGAAATAATTGCCATCTCGGTTCAAGAACACCAAGTCTTTGGAATTTGTCCACCAACCTGCAGCTTTTCATTGTGGTTGCCACTGTTTTGAGGAAGTGTACGCAATTATTGTACCTCTCTGACTTGCAGTTTGCTTTTAAAGGCTCTAAACCAGGGGTAGTCAAACTGCGGCCCTCCAGATGTCCATGGACTACAATTCCCAGGAGCCCCCTGCCAGCGTTCGCTGGCAGGGGGCTCCTGGGAATTGTAGTCCATGGACATCTGGAGGGCCGCAGTTTGACTACCCCTGCTCTAAACCCTGACTGCATTCCAAAGCACAAGCTTCATGCACATCCCACCCCCCCTCCCTCTCTCTCTGAGAACGACATTCAGGGATGCTGAGCGATCAGTTCTGACACCTGATTCTAGGACTGATCTCACACCTTGCCAGTTCTAAAATGTAACTTCCCAGGTTTCCTTTATTTGGGTCAGTCATCTGCGAGGTGAATATTAATACTCCCGTATTGTTCTTCTACATTTTTTAGTATCTTTCCTACTTAACCCCCCATTCGGCACCATTCACATCTCTGTAGAGATTTAATGGGTGACAAATAAGATTATGAAGGAAAAGCTGAGCTTGATAGATTAAACAATGCAATGTAGTGGACTCAGCTAGATCGTAATAGATTTCTTTTCAAGACCTTAGCACCCTTTGTAAGCTAGTTAAAATAAAACTTGTCTTAATCCGAGCTTCCAAATAACTTAAAGGTTTTGAAGCGCTGGTGATAGCAACCAAGAAATCCTATTTCTCCACTGCCCTTGCATCAGTAAACTCTACTTCAGTTATTTAGGATGTTTTGGTGTATATTTATTCCAGGATCAGAATCTCATAATATAGAGCAGTGGTCCCCAACCTGCGGGCCGCGGCCCAGTGCCGGGCCGTGAAGGCCATGGCGCCGGGCCGCGGTTCCCTCTCCCCGCCCCCCCCGCAGTAAAAAACTTCCCAGGCCGCAAGCTTGCGGCCTGGGAAGCTTCTTACTGCGGGAGGGCGGGAGAGGGAATCAGGGCCGGGCCACGGATTGCACATGTGCGGCCCGTGCGGGCGCGGCCCGATGCGCGGGCGTGGTCATGCGGGCGCTGCCCGCAGGCGTGGCCCGATGCCCTGCCGGTCCCCAGCCTCAGAAAGGTTGGGGACCACTGATACAGAGGAATCGGTAGTGAACTGTTATGCTGGGAGTGTTTTTTTTCCTGTTTTTATTTGGCCTGGTAGGGGTTATGGTAAAAGGAGGGCCTCTGGCTCATTGCATCTGCTTGGCATGCAGAAGATCCCAGGCTCAATTCATAGAATTTCTAGTTTAAAAGATCAGGTAGTAGTGATGAGAAAGACACTGGAGAGCCACTGCCAATCTGAGTAGACAATTCTGACTTTAATATTCAAGCAACACAAAGCAAAATTCACCTAAGATCTCAGGAGAAGAAAAGACCATGACATCAACAGCAGGACAAAATGGATAAATTAAAAATAGTATCAGTACATATTATTAGACGGAACTGTCAACCAACTTTTAAAGTTTTCAGCCCACTTAAAAAGAAAAATGCATATACTATAAGCTCACAAGAAACCCACGTAACAAAGAAACATGAACATATTTTAAGTAATAAAAAATTAGATAAAGTATATCTTGCTTCAGCCCTATTTATGTACCCAATTCACAATTAGAAGTAACGGAAGAATTAAGAGATGCAGAGTGAAGATATCTAATTTTAAAAACGAGACTTCTGGGAGACAAGGTATGTATGCGAGCAACAATGTACATGACAAATAAGCCAAAGTTAAATTTTTAATTTTTTCCAAATTATACTTGAATTTGAAGATATAATGGTTTTTGGAAACATGAACAGAGTTTAAGATCCAAAGAAGGCTAGATCTAGAAATCCTAAATGTGGATAATTACTGAAAAATTAGTTAGAAGACACCCAGAGGATAAAACATCCAAATGATTTAAAAGTTCACATTTTTCCCTGATAGACATCAGCCATATTCAAGAATAGATATGCATTGGGTATCAAAAAAAAAAAAATCCAACAATGAAATTAGAAAAAGCAGAGCTCTAACAGATCGTAAAAATAGTTAGTTTGGCAATGAAACAGAAAACTGAGAGGAAGATGAAGACTAAATTATGTTCTTTTACTACAAGATGATGTGATAAATAAGTGTACAAATAACCTGGAAGAATTTAGTAAAATAAATAGTAAAATAAACAGAAGGAATGTCTTCAGCTACAATTTGGGAAGCAAGTAAAACTTTCAGTTGTGGAATCTTACTAGCAGTTACTGCCAAAAAGAAAAAGGGGAAAACAGAACAAACTAAGTTATTAGTAGAAAAAGAATATAAAAATGCCAGCAAAGATATATTAGTAGAAATTCGACATGTCAGAAATGGAAGATGTTCAGAATTTTTTTTTTTAAAGAAAGGCAGTTTGTACATGCTAATAAACCTGGCAGATATTTGGCACCCTGTCTTAGGAAGGAGAAAGGGAAAAAAGTAATACCATTTATAAAGAAAGATAAATTATACATGCAGAAAAAGAAATATAATAATTTATTAATTCTCTTTTAGAACTCTATAAAAATTAGCCTGGCTCAGAAAATGGAATAAGAGAAAATTTAAAACGTATCCCAATTACAAAGTTAACACCAGAAAATAGAAAATTTAAAATAAAAAATAACAATTCAAGAAATTTCCCAGGTAATTAAAAATATGAAAAAGTCAAAGCATCAGGCTGAAATCAAGTGACAACAACATATTATAAAAGTCTTGAAGAATCTTTAATGATACTATTATAAAAAATTATAACTTGATTGAATTCCTGACTGCTCCCCCCCCTGCAAGTGGACTTTAGGGGATTGACATATAATTTAAAATGAAAAGTTATGAAGATGATGAGGTCATCTGCTTTTATTCCATTAATCCTTGTGTGTTCCTTAATCTTTGTCATTAATGCCTCTATTGGTAGGATAACTAATATACATGGTGTGTTCCTTTTTCAATCGAAATTGCTTCTGTTAGTTTTCCATTTATTAAAATATTTGCTTGTTAGATCAAGTATTTACTTTGTATCCAGATCCAGAATTCCAGGCCACAGTACATATTCTGAGTACATTCAGTAAAACAAACCATATTAGATTATCAAATGCTTTCTCTGCATCAAAAAATAAAAATGCTACTTTTTTCCCCCCTATTCACAAGTTCAATTGCATCTATTATAAATTTATATTATCTTTCATGTACCTCTTTGGGATAAAGCCTGTTTGATCAGCATGTATTTAATTTGGTATGCATTTTCTTAATCTTCCTGTCATCACTGTGGTGAAGATTTTGTAATCCACAGTCAGTAAACAGGTCTACGTGACTGTGGTAGCTTTCCATCACTGCCTTCATTATATATAAACATTATATATACCTCTTGCCATACTGAGCAACAAGAGGATAGAATTATCTCTGGGGAGATAATCAATCTTTCCCTGTCTACTGGGGCATTCTTGGAGAAGCTTAAGGAGGCAGTGGTTTGGCCTCTACTGAAAAAACCATCACTGAATCCCCAGAACTTGACCAACTACTGCCCTGTTTTGCTTCTTGTGTTTGTAGGGAAGGTGGTTGAAAAGGCAACCATGGACCAACTCTTAGCATACCTAGAGGAAGCTTCAGTTCTTGACCCATTCCAGTTTGGCTTCCAACCTAGCCATGGGGTGAAAACAGCTTTGGTGCCCCTGATGGATGACCTCCAATGACAGCTGGATCAGGCTTGTCAGTGCTGATCATGATGCTCAATCTCATAGCAGCGTTCAGTGTAATAGATCATGAGCTATGTGCTCACCTCCTCACCGATGCTTTCTCCGGGGCAGATGGAGATCACTGTGGGAGAGAATCAATTATGCCACTGGCAACTTCTGTGTGAAGTTCCACAGGGTGTGGTTCTCTTTCCCACTTTATTTAACATCTTTGTGCACCCTCTAGGCCAGTGGCCCCAACCTTTCTGAGGCTGGGGACCGGCAGGGCATCGGTCCGCGCCCGCATATCGGGCCGCGCCCGCATATCGGGCTGCACCCGCGGGCCATGCCCGTGCATCGGGCTGCGCCCGCATGGGCCATGCCCGCACATCGGGCCATGCCTGCACAGCCGCGCGGCCTGGTCCTGATTCTCTCTCCCCGCCTTCCCGCAGTAAGAAGCTTCCCGGGCCGCAAGCTTGCGGCCTGGGAAGATTTTTACTGCGGGGGGGGCGGGGAGAGGGAGCGGCGGCCCGGCGCCATGGCCTTCGCAGCCCGGCACCGGGCCGCGGACCACAGGTTGGGGACCACTGCTCTAGGCCACCTTGTTTCATGAAATAGTCTACCAACATTGACTAGGAGGGCCTTCACTTTCTTATTACTTATAAATTATGTCAAGCTAGTTTGTTTAGGTATCCTTTGTCTTAAAGTAAGGGGGGATTTGGGAGTCGGGTGTCTGGGGAAGGTGGGAGTGAGATTTTACTTCCCGTTGTTGATATTGATTGTATTTTATATGCTTGTTGTGGCTGGCCTAGGAGCAGCAGCATAGAAATTGAATTAACTAATACATAAATAATAAATAAAGAATTGGGCTTTTGAGGGCTGATTAAAGTATGAGTTCTAAGGGTTTTCATTACTGATTGCAGGATGTTTATGTCTCAAGTGACAGTGGTTGCAAATATATTCACATGAACACATAAAATGGCTTATACTGAATCCAACCCTTGGCCCATCAGAATCATTATTGTCTACTCAGACTGGCAGTAGCTCTTCAGAGTCTCCTGCCAAATCTTTTATGTGGGGATTGAACCTGGGACTGTTTGCATACCTAGTTCTACCACCGAGCCACTGGTCTCTTCCATCTTGAGTCCCCTATGAGGAGAAAGAATGGAACAGCAATAAATAAACTCTCACGGTTCATATAACTACAATATAAATATGAAGAACTATTGTATTTGCATGGTAGTAGCTATAACAATTATGAGCCTCTTGTGGCGCAGAGTGGTAAGGCAGCAGACATGCAGTCTGAAAACTCTGCCCATGAGGCTGGGAGTTCAATCCCAGCAGCTGGCTCAAGGCTGACTCAGCCTTCCATCCTTCTGAGGTCGGTAAAATGAGGACCCAGCTTGCTGGGGGGTAAACGGTAATGACTGGGGAAGGGAATGGCAAACCACCCCGTATTGAGTCTGCCATGAAAACGCTAGAGGGCGTCACCCCAAGGGTCAGACATGACCCGGTGCTTGCACAGAGAATACCTTTACCTTTACCTTTAGTTTTAACAATTACCTTCAAAACTGGCTGCTTTGCTCTATATGTGTTTTCACCACATAACCACAACTGGGATCTTTAGTTTGTATTTATGTCCCTCGTCCCAGAATACATTCAGCTGCATTCCAAAGAAACTTGTTTCTGACTACCTCGACTTGTTTCTACCTATCACAGTGTGGCGCTTGGACGCACCACATTGTTCCTCTCCATGGAATGACACATAATCGGTGGGGGAAAAAAACCCTCTCCTTTTGTTTATACTGTTAATAACAGATGTTGCTCTGCGACATCACACATGCTGTTTAATATTATCAAAACAAGTATTCATCTATTCATCTTTGCACAGTATGTGCAAGCTGGCATTACAGAACTAGCAGGCACAGCCTTCATGAATGCAGAAACCCGAAGTGCATGTCGTATATAATAAATCACCCTCTGATTCCCCACTCCCATCAAACCTAGCTAATCTCCGGTCTAGAATATTCAGAACATTACTGCTGACAAACTGATAAGGAGGTGGCAGCCTAAACTTCTGACACATGCTGAGAAATGCTAGAATGCTCGAGATTCTCCGTATCATTATGTAAAGTCGATAATGTCCCCATCATGTGCCACAGAAGGGAGCAGAATTGGGTTTCAGTTAGGATTAGGTACAGCAAACCTCCACAGCAAACCACAGTACACAAGAGTTCAACAACAGCAGAAGACCAGAGCTGAAGACTGAAATCTCGATCTTTAGAAATGTTTCTCTCTTAGACCCATTATGCACGGGGGTCTATCTTACTCTGATTTGCAGCAGTTCTCCAGCACCATACCCAGAGAAAAGTCTCTCCAACAATTGCTACAACAGAAACCTTTAACTATAGATCCCAGGGACACCAGGAAGATGGGAAACCCACTGCTCTAAAAACATGGAGCACCTCATGAATTTGATGGTCATCATGGCCCATATTGTTTGAACCATTGCACATGTGTAGCTTTAGTGAACGTGGGGTCACTGAGAGGCATGTATGTTGCGGCAACGATATGGATTCTTTGAGGACTGCGCACTGGTATCTTGCCCAGCATTGTACCCTACTCCAGCATCCAAAGTGTAATGTCTCTTCAATGTTCTTTGCCACACAACTATAAATGAAGACTTTTGTTGGTGGCCATTTTGTTGTGGTGGTTCTTCACATGCCACGTCATGAAACAAATTGTACCACTGGGATGATTCAGCAGGCTCGCCACCTCAAGCCGGAACACTAGTCATTTACTTCCTTTATTAGAATGGACCCTGTAAACACTAATTACACGAATGGATTTCCTCGAATAACTTTCATTAGGACTGACCAAACAGACACTAAACATTGGGCAAGTTTTTGAGCTCGGCACAAGTCTTCATCAGTCTGGACGTCACAAACATTTTAAACAATAGAAGGGCAGGAAGACAATTTCCAGAACCAAGATGTTATCTCCTAACCTTGCATACACCTTTTGGTTTTTCTAGGGGGGGGGGGAGTTTTTTTTGGAGATTTTGAAAATGACAAGCCAGATCCTCTTGATTTTCAGACACCCTGGAGTAGGAGGGAAGGAAGGACATCATAAAAAAAAAACAACATCTGGCTGGGCAGAAGGGATTGTGTCCATGCTTGGCTCTTGTGGGCCTTTCTTGCATGCCCAGGGAAATGCCAATTGCCACTTGGGGTTGGAGGGCGAATATCCTCCAGGCCAGACTGGCCATGGATTCTGATTTTTTTTTTTGAGGGGGTGGCATCATCTGGGTATGGAATTGGGGTAACTGTGGGTAGGCAGGTAGCTGTAAATTTCCTGCATTCTTCAGGGGGTTAGAGTAGATGACCCTGGAGGGTCCTTCCCACTCTAGGATTCTATGATCTATAACATTCAGAGGATCCGGTGTTCAGATAAATAATTATCATTGGTCAGCTGAGGACCGGGCAGTACGTTACCTACCCCTAAATGACTACTTGAAGGTCAATGGATAAGATGTTGTTATGCTAACAGTCTGATACTGAGGTCTATGAAAGCTAAAATGTGAGTATTCAGCCTATTTTCTAATTACAATTTACAAAGCATTGAATGAAATGATGCCCTCTGGCCTTGTTTGAATGCGAAAACAACTGTTTGCCCGGTCCCATTTGTTCGTTCAGTTTTATGGCATCATAGAAGTTGTGTTCTGGGACAGCCCAGGAGAGAATTCAAGGTCAAACCAAATCAAAACCTTGAGTTGCTCTGCTTAATTTTGGTTGGAGTTGTTGACAGCAAGGGCTGATAAGGATCTCTTGACAGAGCTGACCTTTGTTTGCTGCCAGGGCTGGGACATTTCATTTGCATGGGTCTTTGGGAGGCTGGACCAAAGGTCAGAAATGTTCACTGTAGCGCATCCAGTTCCCATAATTAAAACATCCATTAAACCGTTTTGGTTAAATGGCCTCTGTGTTTTTCGTTTGAGATATTCATTAACGACTAGGTACATCAAAGATGGGTTTTTAGCTCTGCTGGGAAACTAGCTTTTTAAGCGTTTGTACGAAAACTTGTAAAGTAAAATGATTAATTGTTCTTTAGCTACAGTACAGAAAACAATGTAAAAGGGCACAGCAGTGATGGCAGTTTCTTTGGGGAGGGGGCAGATATTTAGAGGAGGATTTCTAAAACTTTTACTGCAATAATAAGAACCACTTGCATTCAACTTTTTGCAACTTAAGCAGTTCTTCTTCCAATGATTCCTAAGGACGCATAGGCCCAGCAATAATACTATATTATTCACACAGAGGGCTTTTAAAGTAAAAGCCAGGTCCCTAGCCCAAGAGCATTAAGGATGGACGGATATACCCTTTTAACGCCCACACTGGCACTGAAAATTTGTGTTTTAACCCTGTGGCTGGCTATGATGTTGGGTAGCATTCTTTAAGAGTAGTCCTAAATATTGCCAGTACAAGAGATGCAAAGGGAAAAGGCAAACCAACGCAGAGGGAGGAAAATGTGAAGTCAGGGTAGCGAAGGATGAATGTGAGCAAATGTGGACAAAAAAGGGGTGTAATAGCAACATAAACAAAGTACTAGAAAGAACTAAATAGTGAAATAGGGAGGGGGAAAACATTCGCCTGGGCAAAGTTTAATGGTAGTCATGCATAATTGTTATGGAGTAGTGGTTAAGTATAGTGGTTAAGAGCGGCGGCTTCTAATCTGGTGAGCTGGGTTTGATTCTCCACTCATCCATCTGCAGCCAGCTGGGCGACCTTGGGCTTGTCACAGCCCTGATAGTGCTGTTCTAACTGAGCAGTCCTGTTCGAGCTCTCTCAACCTCATAGGGTGTCTGTTTTGGGGAGAGGGAAGGTGATCGCAAGCCTCTTTGAGACTCCTTTGGGTGGTGAAAAGTGGGCTATAAAAACCAACTCTTCTTCTAACGTTCAGGAATGAAATTAGATCCAGGCCAGCTTATGGCTGAAGACTCACAACTAATTGTCAGTTTGGTTGTTTCAACCAGATGAATTTTTGGAGGGGAGAATGATGCTCATGTGCTCATTCTGATAGTAGGAGATATGTAAGTCTTGACTTCCACAGGTGTTATTTTTCCCCAGATGGAAACTTGCAACCTTACGTAGGCAGTTCACACTTACCTTTCATTGTACATAAGAGTGCTTGGAGAACCTGGGGTTAGAATGAGGCAGAGCAAATTGGCCCCAAAGTATCAAAGGAACTAATCCTGAGTAACAAAGAAAGATTTAATAAAGTTAGGCTGCATAACAGTTGGAAAAGAAACTCATGCACGAATTCACCTGTGCTTACACGTCCTCCTCTATTTGATGGGCTTTGTAATCATAATTTCTGTTTGTTTCTATCCTGTCCTGACAGGTATAGCTTTTGCACTGAATACTATCTGGTGTTGTTTTATCTCTTATTGTGTAATGGTTGTGAATAAAATGGGGTCCAGAGTAATCATTCCAGTGGCATAGCTGTAACTTGCAGTCAGAAGTGCACTGAGAATTTAATTTCGTACACTGCGGATATGTCACAGTAAGCAAACTTTACAGGAGCTGGGGGTGAAAGAACTTGAGCAGGAGGAAGGAGGCAGACAGGAAGATAAATGAGCAATTATTATTATAATTATTAATGAAAGGCCCTGCCAGAAGTGGGGAAAGAAGATGAGGCGACAGAAAAAGAAGAACCAGGAGTGAGAATTTCAGGAATCATTCCGTAGAGCTGGTGCAATTGAAGGGGGTGGGGAGAAGAAGAAAAAGAGTTGGTTCTTACACGCCGCTGTTCTCTACCCGAAGGAGTCTCAAAGTGGCTTACAGTTGCCTTCCCTTTCCTCTCCCCACAACAACAGACACCCTGTGAGGGAGGTGAAGTGAGAGAGCCCTGAGAACAGCTTTATCAGTGCTGTGATGAGCCCAAGGTCACCCAGCTGGCTGCATGTGGAGGAGGAGTGGGGAATCAAACCTGGCTCGTCAGATGAGAAGTCCGCACTCCTAACCACTACACCACGCTGGCTCCCTGAAAGGATGTTGAAATGGTTAGGAGTGGATGCCACTTGACACATGTCACATGCTAAAGAAGGAAACGATAAAATTAAAAATTTCTTTAGATTCTATTGTGCAATGGGCCTAACCCTGCCTGTTAACCCTGTTGAGTAGAATGAAATGGCAGAATGGCTCATGCTGCTGGAAGTTCTGCTTAAGAAGTACTACTATTCTGGAATGCTTCCCTGAAGGTAGTTCTCACCTTGTCATCTCCCCGACTTCTTGAATGGAGAGATTGTATTTAAAGACATAAGGGACCTCTTAGAAAATGCAATTCCTCTGGCAGTAGCCTGATTTGTTGCTCCTCCCCCATCTCAGATTCAGTCCAAGGGCTGATCTACTCATTCTGCAAATGGGGATGAAATGGCCATCCCGAGTTGAGAAAACCCCCTGGTCTCCTGAGAAGCCAGCAGTCCATCTGCCACAGTTTGCCTGTAATCTCAGGGCTTCCAGTCGAAGCCTTTCTAGAAACCAGCTGCCACACACGTTTGACTTTGCTTTGCTCATAGATGCACTTATTTGTTAAAATATCCATGAGCCACTTTTCTCCTAGCTCCAGGCATCATGCAGACCTTGGGCTTGACATCATCACAGCAATTGTGTCTGCCAGGTACAAGTCGAGTCTCAAGACAAACTTTATTGCACTAGGCCATAGGCACATAGCATCCCTAAAAGCCTCAGCAACAAAGACCTTGGGGCAGTCATGAGATTTTACCATACAAAGGGGGGATACCTCATAGACCTCATAACTGAGATACCTCATCAAACTGTTTACAACTAAAATAATCCCCAGCTTACTGTATGGTATCAAAGTTTGGGGCAGGAAGGGGCAAGCACTCAGAGAACAGGACGTGCAGTATTGGGTTCATCCATCCATCCATCCATCCATCCATCCATCCATCCATCCATCCATCCATCCATCCATCCATCTATCTATCTATCAGCTGCTACTCCCGGCATAGTCTGCTCATGGCAGCTTACAATAAAAATGATAAAACTCAATAAAACTTCCTGGCTCTGGGCACTGTCAAGGCCCTCAACTCTTCTGGGAGCTCATTCCACCAGGTTGCTCAAGGCCAGGCAGGCCTCACAGGGACTGGGGATAACCAGCAGATTCATACCTTCAAAGTGTAGAGCCCTGCAGGGGGCATAAGGAAACAAGTGGTCTCTCAGATATGCAGACCCTAGGCTGTGGATGGCCTTGAAGTTAAAAACCAAAACCTTGAACCTGATCTGGAAGCTAATTGGCAACCAACACAGCTGCCTCATCATAGGCTGGACATGGGCCCTACAAGATGATCTCATGAGGACTCTAGCAGCTGTATTTTGTACCAACTGCAATTTCTGGGTGAGAGACATGGGTAGGCCTGCGTAGAGCGAGTTACAGAAGTCTAATCTGGAAGTGACCATTGCACGGATCACTGTAGCCAGGTGTTCTGAGGACAGGTAAGGCACTAGTAAACTAGCTTGGCACAGATGTTAAAACACCATTTGTGCTACCTTTGTGAACTGAGCCTCCATAGACAGGGAGACATCAAAGTTCACCCCCAAATTCCTGGCCTCTGTTACAGCCATAAACTGAACACCATCCAGGCAAGGGAGGTACCCTTCTGGATCCTGCCCCCTTCTACCCAGCCACAGGATATCTGTCTTCGAGGGGTTGAGTTTCAAGCGACTCTAGCTGAGCCATCCAGGCACTGCTTCTAAACAGCTGGCAAATATTTCCAGAGAGGGACTCTGGCCAGCCTTCCATCAGGAGATAGAGCTGGGTGTCATCTGCATACTGATGACAACCCAGCCCAAAGCCCCGGACCAGCAGTGCCAGAGGGCACACATAAAGGTTGAAAAGCATGGGGGAGAGTATTGCCCTCTGTGGCATCCCACAAGGGGGCTGGACAACTCTTCCCCCATTGCCACTCTGTGTCTGGTTCTGGAGAAAGGAAACCCGCCACTGTAAGGCTGTCCCTCTAATCCCCACTCCAGCGAAGTGGTGGGCTAACAACTCATGGTTGACCACATCAAATGCGTTCAACAGATCTAAAGGTACAAGGATAGCTGAACTGCCCCGATGTCAGAGAGAGACTGACAATATCCCTCAAAGGACCTCCTATGCATCCGATTTGAGCAGCTATGACTGACAGGGATCCAGATGGCAAGTGGTCACCCTCACTGACCCCAGCAACTTGTCCACTTTGGTTAAAGAGAGCCATATGAAGCCCTCAAACATCACATCCCATGATGTCCTCGAAGCTTTCTGTTCACATTCTGCATCAACCATGATAGGATGGTAGAGTGACAAGACTTTATTTGCGAAAAAGCTCATCAATGCCTCACAGCTCAAATCCAATTTACAACTATTTTGGTGCTCTTCCTTGAGGGTGGTGAGAGACCGAATTACCCTAAGTAATTGCACTGGGCGAGAGCTAGAGGACATGATTTCGGTGGTGAAAAATTCCCATTTTGCTACCTTCACCAGCATCTCATACACCTTCATAAGCATGCAATTAGATGCTCTTGCCGCTTCGTCAAGAGTTTTCCACCACACTCACTCTAGCCATTTCACTTTCCTCTTCCTCGTGCGAATTATAAGCCTGGGAAACTGCAGCGCCCAGGTGGCCACCACCTCTAGCAGGCACAACAGGGAAGCTGGTGGTGCAGTGGGCAAACAGTACACTAACCAAATGGCCAAGTTCTCAACCAAATCTTAGTCCTCTTAGTCCTCCTTGAACACAGCTTGAGCTTCCAAATGGCATTTGCCAGGCCATCTCAGTGATCCAGAGCTTTTTAAGGAGCCATGTTGGTGTAGTGGCTAGGAGCACCAACTTCTAATCTGTCGAGCTGGGTTTGATTTCCCGCTTCCCCACATGCAAGCAGCTGGGTGACCTTGGGCTCCCCACAGCACTGATAAAGCTGTTATGACCGAGCAGCAGTGATATCAGAGCTCTCTCAGCCTCACCCGCCTCACAGGGTGTCTGTTGTGGGGAGAGGAAAGGGAAGCTGCTTTGAGACTCCTTCCAGTAGAGAAAAGTGGTATGTAGGAGCCAACTCTTCTTCTTCTTCTTCTTCTTCTTCTTCCTCCCTGTCAGGTTCCACATTACGTGCTGCTGGTTTCTAGATTTGGGTGGCCAGCCATGTTGGTCTGAAACAGCAAAGCAAAGCTTGAGTGGAACTTTGAAGGCCAACCAAGGTTTATTCTAGGCATAAGCGTTCTAGTGCAAGCACCGTTCTTCAGATACCATGCTAAGAATAGCTGACCAATGCACCAAAGAAACAGCTTCCTGCCTTCCTTATCTGTACTTACGATGTCCCCAGTTCTCTCTCGGAAGAATCAGGCAGCATCCTCTGTTCATGCTGAAAATATATTAAAATGTCACCACTGTGTTTTGGGGGATGAGTAGGTGGCAGAGCCTGTTACCTCCTGTAATGAAATTTTCAAGTCCATGGCCAGGGGCAAACTGGCCATTTAACTTACAGGGAAAGCTGACCTAGAGGGTCGTTTGCTGCCAGAAGCAAGCCCAGCCATCCTCAGCATCTCTGGTAGTGCTGCAGGGGATGCTTGGCTTGGATCCTTCAGCAGCAATGATGATCAACATCATCTCTCCAGTGGCCTCCTTTCATACCACTGCTATTGGCCCCGGGCCATCTGAACTGAGTGGTCCCCGAGTGTTGACTTGTATTGCTGCGAGAGCAGCCTAGCTGGGCACGCTTGGCATTTTAACGTCCCCTGTCCAACCCTGGCTAAGATTGATTTGGAAAGCTAGAATGTCCAGTGATTCGCCTTGGACTTGAAAGGCAGGCTTTCAAACTCAAGCCCAGCTGTCAGGGAATTCTTCATCATTCAGCCTCCCTGAAGTGGCAGGAAGCATGACTGACAGGTCTGTGACAATTAATAAAACAGGGGAATGTCATGACTCCTACTCAACTTCGGAAAGAAGTGAAACGATTTACATATGCCACTGAACTTAAAAATTCTGCTCAAATGTTGTGTCCTGTTCTGGATGCTGCAGTTCAAGAAGGATATTGACAAGTTGGAACATATTCAGATAAGGGAGACTAGGATGGTTGAGAGGCCCAGAGAGTTGGGTGTGCATAGCTTGGAGAAGAAGTGGACAACGCGTGATACGGTAGGTGTGTTTGATAGCATAAAAGGTAGACATGTTGAAGAGGGGGGCAACTTGTTTACTGCAGCTTTAGAGACAAGGACCTAGTCTGCACACATAGGATAATGCACTTTCAATGTGCTTTGGCAGCTGGATTTTCCTGTGCGGAACAGGAAAATCTACTACGAAAGTGCATTGAAAGTGCATTATCTATTGTGTGCAGACTAGACCCTGGACTAGAAGCCATGGCTCAAATTATGGGAAAGGAGGTTCCACTTAAATATCAGAAAGCATTTCCTGATGCTGAGAGCTTTTTGTAGATAGAATATACTGCTTCAGAGAGTAGTGGAAATTCCTTTGTTGGAAGTTTTTAGGAGGAGACTGGACGAGCACCTGTCCAGAGTGTGTTGTTTAAGTCTGCAAGAAGGTGGGGGACAGGACAGGATGGCCCTTTGTGATCTCTTGCAGCTCCATGTGATTCTGGTTCCTGATGAGAGATTGTGATCCTGACAGCCTGTGCCGAAAATGCTGAGAGATATCCTGAGATCCGCTTTTGTTTTTCGTGATTCTGCTGTAACGGCATGTTTACCCTGAATCAGGATTTTTCAATAATACATTCTCTTGGTATTCTTGTACTATTTTGTCCACCTTTTATCAAACTGGGATCTCTTCTTTTGCTGGATCTTGAGCTTCATGCTTTCAAACAAAGTTTGCATGAAACACCAATAAGTTTACTCAGTTTTAAGAGTACCATTGTGTCTCAGACTTCTCAACTTTGCCCTTCACCATCTAAACATATTATACCTTCTGGATGCTCTTTCCAACTTTCTGGTCCTCCATAAAGGAGAGAATCTTACACACAGTCGTAAGCAAGCAACCAGTGCCTATGGAGATTTGCCAATTGGGGTTTGAATCCAATACTGTCATTAGAAAATAATAAGGTATTTATGATCTGTCCTAAAACCACAGCTAGAGAAGCAGTATTAGAACAAATTATAGGTCTTCCAGAATCAGATTGGAGTGATGTGGGAAGTGGGTGACGTACAAACTTGATGCAAATTTATTTGGATTCAAAGTCAATGTGATTTCTTTCTGTAACTTTGAGGGGTTCCCTCTAGATCAGGGATTCCTAACCAGGGTTCCAGGAAGTCCTGGGGTTTCATAAGCAGGCAGGCTTTTCTGGAAGTCTGGGTGGCCGCTGACATCACTAGACATCACTGAAGCCCACTTTCCCTCTTTTGTAATCAATACATCCAGATACTCACAGGAGCTGCAGAACACAACTTCGATATTTGCAACCTAGCTCCAACTAACTTAGGAAAATGAAAGTAAGGAAATATAATAATTTGAGGGGTGGAGTTTCCCTCCACTCCTAATCAGGCTTCAGTTAACTCTTTACTATCTAGTTTACTACATCCCCATTGCTCTACAGGCCTAGTCTTTCTGTACAATGGAAACAATGGAAATAATCAATTTTTGGTTGGCTCAAATTTCTTACCACTGGGCCCACTTCTCTGAAAGGGCATGTCACCACTTTAGGGGTTCCTCAAAGCATGGAAAACATTCCAGGGGTTCCTCCCTGTCAAACAGATTGTAAAAAGCTAATCTAGATGCTCCATGTAGTCCATTGGAAGGCCTGCCTTACACTTTGAGACAAAATCCAGGCTGGAGTATACCTATACCTATAGAAGACTACAAAGCTCATAATACTTTGTGCTCACAAATAAAAATGCATCCATGAAAACATTCAGGGCCTTGAAATTCTAACTGGTCAACAGATTTTCCACACAAAAAAATCCACCGCTTGAGGCCCAGAAAACAGAAATTCTTCCTGCTGGTTTCGCAAATGTGTCCTTGAATGTAAATAATTTTTAATCAACTAGTACAAACACATAGCAATAGAATCATGCAAAGCTACCCCCCCCAAAAAAGAAATAACCCCTCAGATGACAATTAAATGACAGAATCAAGGGGTCTTTGTTCACGTTTTAATTATTTTCAGGCGGTATTGTCTTGTATGAAAACACTCTACTTTTGTTTAAGAACGTTTTAATCAGAGTTCCAGCTTCATGTCCCACTAACTGCTTCATTTCCCTCTTGACCCTCGTTTCCCTCAAATTCATACTTTTTTTGCTGTGGCGGTTTGAAATTCTGACCAGATGGCCTGCAAGTTGGCAGTCTGAATGCCCGTAGCCCATCATGGGAGCGCTGCTTCCCTTACCCATCTGTCTCTAAATTCTCAGTTTAAACAGTTCTCCTGGGCCACTCCAGGCTTCTTTCTAGACGTCCTCTTGGACTTTTGCCTTTCAGAACTACTTGGGGCTAAAACAACAAAGGAAACCGGGACTTCTTTATACAATACACAAATAATAAAGAATAATAAACTGGATAATACAGTCCTGTATGCAGCTCTGCAGAATGGCACCTCCCACCTCGTTTTCGGATCCAAAGAAGGACATTTTATCACATTCAAACTTTGGGGGTTTTCAAATGGTAAACTTTGAGCCTGCCCTGTTGAGACGCACGTATCCTAAGAAAATACTCCCTGGCGATCGAGTGCCCTCCTGTTTAACTCACACTGCCAAGGGATCACATGCCCAGATTATTTTTATCCTTCCTGCAGGAAGACCCTTTGTACCAGGTGCCACTTGCTCTGACTTTAGATATACTGTGTAATTGTTCCCACACACATTTGTTTAAAAATGCCTCTTCAGCTGCTATCTTGTGTGCCTGGATTCGTTTTTTTCTTTTTCTTTCCCTGACACCACCACTATTTAAAGACTGTCAATCTGGTATCCACGCTGGTGCTGCAGTCAATACATGGCAAAGCGACGTGTCTCAAAGTTACAGAACGCCTTAAAATCTCGACTCTTGACATAAAAAAGGGAAGCCAGTTCAAATGGATCATCAGGAAATGAGCCCCTGATCAGAACACTGGTCCCCATTCCCTTGACAAGGGCTGCCTTTGAAGATAAGCAAACATGCCGACACCGGGTGTTCAAGGGCAGAGAGCCGGGAAGAGCGGGGGATACGGCCACGTTTTTCTGAGCGTGGAACAGCCCATTAAGACCCAGAACTTATTTGTGTATGCTCAGTTATGCAGATGGATTAAGAGGGTGCAGCCTGACAGCTTTGGAAACACCGAGGTTGGCGGACAGCTTGCTAGGCACGGAGACTTTCGTTTTCTCCCATTTTAAAATGGTGGCCACCAAAACATTATTGCAAATTCTCTCAGCAATGCAACTTGTGGCTTAATAATACTGACAGGAATTTAGATTACAACCGTCGCTGAGCCATGTTTTCGATACCAAAACCACATCCACCCAGAGAGGGGCACTGGGGGGACAACATTCAGGGGGCTCAATGACAGATTGAGGGCCCCCCGCTGAGGTTTAGCTTCCCCTGCAATGTCTCTGCTCTGCCCTTTCTGCTGCAATCTCTCTCTCACACACAGACACACACTCCCAACGCAGAACAAGGGAGAGATGGATGCTGAGGGTTGTCTCTGTTTCTTTTGCCTGCCCCTTTCCTGCCCCTGTGTAGCTTGTCTCACGCTCTGCATGCTGGGACGGCAGCTCCTTGTACGTTGATCTGTGCGGCAGCAGCCAGTCCCTTGTCTGTTGTCAGCCTCCTTGCATGATCTGCCTTGCAAAAAGCCCGCCATTTGCTCCGCTCCCTGTCTGCACAGAAAAGCTTCTCTGCCCCATGAACATTTGGTAAATGGGCCCCTAGTCGGAGGCAATGGAAGGTTGGGGAGGGGGGACTTCTCCATTCTCTCATGCCCCAGAGAATATGGTGGAGGGGGAAAGGCTATTAAGACGTACACTGTGATGCTGGAGAGGCAAAAATATTTCCAGGCAGTTGCTCAGGAAGCCTATCACCAGGGGAGAGGGGGAGAGTTCAGTGTCTAAAAGGCAGTGGGAGTTCCTTATAAGGTTGCCAACTGATCAAGAAAGAGGCCTTGTTTGCACCTGTGCCTTTAATGGCAGTTTGAGCTCTAATAATCAGCAAGAGAACATTTGACACGACAGAACAAACATTTAGGCCCATTCTGCACAACTTAAATATAGCATTATTCTTATCTTTCGTGGAGACTTTTTAATTTTATTTTGCACAACGTTGTGCACAAGCTGTTAACTTTTCACCAAGCTCCCACTACATCGTTCCATTTGTAGCGGGAGCTGGGAAATCCATAAAAGTGGATTCCCCTCTAAAAAAGTGTGTGCCTGCTGGAAGCCAGCAGCAGCGCACCCACAAAACACACATGCATTCTGAAAATAGCGCTAGTTATCCTCCAACTTGTCACAACTTCAGTCCCGCCTCCTTCCCTACTTCCGGGAGATGGGACTGCCTGATTTTGGTTTTTAATGCCAAGATGCCTGGAGCAACGTAGAGGCATTTATGCAGTTTGCCCTGGCGATCTCGCTCAAAAACCTCTACCCCTTTCCAAGTGGCTGAAAGCATTCCCCTCCAAATGTCCTGTGCTTGAACTGTGATTTTTTAAAATTACCTTTTAAATACATGTAAATGCGTAAGCACAGGTGTGATCGCTAACATACATAAGGCTTGAAAAGCCCCTTGCACCTTTGAATCTTAGCTTATGTGTCTATACGTGTAAATTTCTTTTAGAAGAAATAAAGGAAAGAGTTAAGTCGGAGGCTCCAGGATATCACAACATTTGATTGGTTCTCCAGCTTGATTGACAGAGCAAGGCAGGATGAATCACTACACAAAACAGGCACCTTGCTCTCCATTCCAGCTAAACCGGAAGCTGAAGACTAGCGAAAAAAATGGCTGCATGCAAAACAAAGGTAGGACGCTTTCTTTCTTTTTAAAGTGCCAGCCCATTCAGCAGAAATTACACTAGTTGGAGCAGGGTGCAGAAATGCCCTTATGACTGACTTGTTCCTGCAGTTTAGGAACTAAGGAAAAGATAGCACCTCCTAGATTGGGGGGAAGATAATTGCAGGGGATTGGGGCAAGAGACATTTGGTGCAACTGAATGGGAAAGGATGGGTGCTAGATGGATTTGGGGGTGGGGGAATCAAGGAGAAGAAGTGAGGGAGGGAATTGAAGGCTGCAGTCCTAGTAGGTATGTTCACACACAAGCAAATCCCATCACAGTTACACTTTGAGAAGAAGAGCTGTTTTGTTTAATACCCCGCTGAAGGTATCCCAAAGCAGCTTACAAGCACCTTCCCTTTCCTTTTCCCACAATAGACGCATGGGAGGTAGGTGGGGCTGAGAGAGCCTTGGAAGAACTGCTTTACAAGAAGAGCTCTAAGAGAACTGTGACTAGCCCAAGGTCTCCCGGCTGGCAGTATGTGGAGGAGTGGAGAATACAACCCAGTTAACAAGGACAGGATCCAGCTAACTGGAGTGAGGCCTAAGAACAGGGAGTATGCTTGATTAAAAAAAAAATCAGAAATCTTACATTCAGGATGGGATGGTCTCCCTCTGTTCTCTCTTGCTTTCCTTTTCTTTCTGTTTAAGGAAGCAGCAGCAGCAGAAGGGGAGGGGAGAGGAGAACTGGAGCCAGCTGGATTTTAGTCTCCAGGGACCAAAGTTACTTTCTCAAGTTAGTGCAGATGCAGGACTCTAATCACTTGCCAAGACTCGTTCTTTGTTTCGGAAAACCGTTGCTTTGGGGGAAGAAGAAAGGGCCTTGCTAAGAAACACACCTATGGGTGACAGGGTGCCAGTTGCATAGATCAATATGTCCTCTAGCTCTAATCAGCTAGTCAATGAGACACAGAGAGAGCTCTCTCGCAGAGGACCGTGAACTTGGTTTCCTCAGATTTGTCTCATCTTGTTTAAACTTGATTTGTGATGGCTGGGTGGTTGTTATTTAAAAGAGGGGTTGCACCTCACCTTCTTCCTAGGTGCACTGTGAAAATTAATTAAATTAAAACTGCTCTTTAATAATCCTGCCCATTTCCCTTGAAAATTTCTTAACAAAAGAACTATTGTTATTCTCGCTTCAGGTGGGGCGCCATGTTGGTCTGAAGCAACAGAGCAAAGTTTGAATTCAGTGACACCTTTGAGACCCACAACGCTTAATTTGGGGTATAAGCTTTTGTGTGCATCCGGTCTTAAAGGTGCAGCTGAACGCAAACTTCATTCAATTATTAATCTATTCATGGAAGCAACGCTGCTTTTGTGCATGGTGACCAGGGCTCATTCGTGATGGGCACACTGGGCCCCGTCAAACCCCGTGTCCAGTGGAAGCCGTGTGCCCCAAGCATAAGGTGACCAGATTTTAACATTGGTAAAGCAGGACACCATTGACCGGGTGTGCGGGGGTTCTTGATTAAAAATTTGGTCTATATGTAGCAACAAAAATTTTCATGGAACGCATAGAACGCAAAAATAGTATTGTAATATATATTTTTTAATTTCAATATAAGTACAATTTGCCAGGTACCCCCAGATGTCCCTCCAAAAGTGGGACAATCTGGTCACCTTACCCAAGCAGCCTCTAAAGTTTTCTCAGGAACGGGATTAACTTTTAAAAGTATCGAAGGACTCATGATCCCATAAGGGGTGGCGTTCAAAAAGCACTATGCATCTATGGTTCTATGTATAGGTGTTTCAACAGACAAATATGAATTTTAAAAAAATTAGCAGGCATCACTGGACCTTTAAAACATGGAGAAAGGAATTTTGCCTGGATTGCTTGACAGGTGGAAGCGAGTCATGTATAAGGTGCATTGCTCTCTTTCACCATTTCTAGCATGGATGGTAAGACATATGAAAAGAAGGCAAACAAAAGCGAGACAGCAAAAAGGTGAGGAGGGGCTGGGAGGCGCAATATGATTTAGCACTACACCATTCAGTTGGCGTAACGCTATTTTTACTGATGTGCGGAAATTGCCTCTGTCTGCACAGTTAGTTCTGTTAACCTCATGGTAGTTCCTTTTGTCCTCCATTGCCACAATACAAAGATTGGTTGGTTCTCATTTCAGGTGACCGTGTTTCAATTTGTGCAGGTATACTTACTTCAGGCTTGAAGTAGGTGAGCGTATTGATAAAACTAACCTTCTGAGCTTCAGGCAGTTTGAAAGTAGACTGCTGAAGACAATAGGAAAACTCATTTCCCCCACTATCAAGATAATCCATCTTGGCCACATTTGTGTTGCACTGTATGATGGTTAACCCACTGCTGTCCTGCCACTCGTGCAGACTTTCTCCTGTAAATCAATTAATTTTGGTGGCTCATCACAAAGAACGCCACCAATGCGTATGCTAAGTGAGGAAGAGGCATAGAGGTGTGAGAGGACAAAATCCTGCCTTTCTAGATTCCTTTCAAACTTGTTACAGAAATTAGTCCAAAGCAAAATTCAAAGTCAATTAGGCGGTTCGTTTTAAGGCAAAGCATTGAAGGGAAGCTACACATCTTGTTTCAGAAGAGTGGATTTTACCTTGAATGAAATTTGATGAAGCGTTGGAAGAGTCTTTTCACAGGTTTGAGGAATTCTGAGGGATGCAAGTTTAGAAATGACATTGGGGAGTGTCGATGACATATCCCTAAGAAAAATTTAACACAAACGTACTTTGAATCCTTAAATTTTGAGGGCAAGGTGCTTGCCTGCTATTGTGGGTAAAGCCCATGCTACTAAATTCTGCAGGGCTCAGGTAGTAGGCATAGGAGGCCTCCTGTGACCATCAAAAGCAGTAGTAGATAAATCTGTGAGAGAAATGGCAACCAAGATTATGGATGGGCATGAACTGGCTCACCAACTAAAGTTCATGCTGAATTGGGGCATTAACTTCCCATGAACTTTCCAGCCTCTCAATCTAAACATTTACAAAACTTAAAAGCAGCAAGGGGCACAGAAATGGGAAGGCATGCAGAGAAGCATCCAGGGGAGGTCCCCTGCTAGTTTGGTGTCTCTAGTTGGGCAGGATCCTTTCTGTGCATTCCTGAAGCTCCTGAACGTGAGCCTGTCAAATTGACAGTTTGATAGATGTAAACTCAAGAGGATCAGTAGTGTATAAAGTGGAGCCTATACAAGCGGGAGACACCAAAGTTGCCAGGTATCTCCAGCTGACAATGTTCTATCTGCTCTCCATGTTTGGTGAGGATTGGATTTATCAGGCCCAAGTTATAGCTCCCCAAAGAAGGTGCCCCAAGAGAGTGCTTTCTGGAGGAATGACAGCTGATCATTTCCCCACAAAGCACTTTCCTGGGGGTACTCCTTTAGGGTGTCCATAATATGGACCCTTTAAATCCAGCCCTCACCAAACTTGGATAGCAGGTGAAGGAGAGTCAGCTGGAAATCCCCTGTGAATTTGGTGTCTCTAGCACTTTACAGGGGGTGTTCTATCAGGTCACGAACCTCACAAGCTGAACTGGTTTGTTGGGACCCCCCCCCCCAAATTTGATAGTTCAGGGTTTGCGAACTGGGCACACCATAAACCACAAACAGAACTGCATTTTCCAAGTTTGTGTCCATCCCTAGCTAAGATCTTACGTCTCGGTATGACGCAGACCCACTAGCAGTAGTAAGTAAACCTAGTGACATTATGCTTTATATTATCTCACAGCACTTTGCCCATGTAACAAAGGCAATTGTACCACATTAGATACAACAGTTAGCAACCTATAACTGCTACACTTTAATCTCCTTTATTATTTCAGTTTTCTTCCTTCCATTTTTCTTGGAGATGCCGTGCAGTATAGAACTATACATTATTAGATTTTAAAACTTTTTCTGCCTGTTGTTGAGTAAGGACATTCTGAAGGTATCCAATGACATGGTCATCAGGAGGACTTGGCACTAAACTCCCAATTCTGTCTCCTTTCCTTTGTGGACCAAGCACAGTGCTGAGAACAGGTACGGAAAGAAGAATTTGACAGCATTTGAAGTGAGTTGCCTGCATCTCGGAAAGGTGGAAGAATCAGTGAAAAGAAACTCAACTTGACAGCAAGTCTGTTACTCCTGAACCACAGAGGATAATAAAAGGAACCCTAACAAAATCTAATGGGCTTTTTTTTTTTTTTTTTGAGAAAGTGTTGCTTTAAGCCATGGGTAGGAATACAAATAAGAGGTAAAATAGTTTTCTCTCTAGGGCTGACAAATCCCTTCTGGCAACTGGTAGGGCATGGGAAATAACTTACAAGTTGAAAAAGAAAGGCCCACACCACCTAGCTGGCATTGCACAGGAAGTGACGTCTTTGTGTTAGCCACTTCTGGGTGATGTCTGGTATTTGGGCAATCCTCTGTGATAAAACTGGCTTCTGCCAGAGCTTTTGCCCAGATGTCAGATAGAAGTTGCTGGCATGATGATGTCTCTTCCTGTGTGATGCCAGCAATGTAGCTTGAGCCTTCTTCCTTCTACTGGTAAGTCCTACTGGTGGTACACTCATTGGGAGCTTGGGGAGGGGTAATAGGGCCTAGCAGTGGGGAGGATCTATCAATCCTATTTCTACTTTATCTATATTTTCATGGCTTGGTCCTGTTTGGAGGACGGTGTTAATTATTTTTGGACAGCTGACTTTTACCACTCCACCTCTGTATGGCAAAGAATGTGGTAGCAACCCACAGGAAGTTAGATGCATTGAAATCAATGACAGAACTTCTCAAGTATATACAGGCTTAAACCATAAGATCATTTCCTGCAAGTTCAGTTCCTACTGAATAAGAATGTGGCTTCCTTCTGAGCAGGCCTGCATAAGTGTGCTTCCACAAAGTGCTTAACTCAAACACACGTATTCCATACATTTCATGCACACCTCGTTTTCTCTGGATCCATAAATGTGACTGTCTGTTGTACCGTAAGAGCGTGTGACTTCATCTTTTTAAAATAAACAAAATCAAAGAGATAAGGGCCATTATTGTGTGTATTTTAAAATCGAGATACAGGCCGAATTAGTCAAGGGAAGTCATTCTGGAATCAAAGAACTTTGTTCCAAGAGGGAAAAGTTCACATGCGCTTCTGTGTCCCCCCCCCCCCGATATCTGAGGGGGTTGCCATAGAAATCACAGCCGTGTGATATTGATTCACAGCTGCGTGAGTCTCCTAGGTTGAAAGTTTTTTCCCCAACTAAAATAAAAATACACAGACTATAAGTGTCCTGCTTGAGGCATAAGCAGCAGCTTGATAAAGAAGACAGGCCTGCTGTTTGCATAGTATATTTTAGTTTTAGGGGGCATTTGTAACGGAAGTGAGCTCAGAGACAGCTTGCTTTCTTATAGACATTCAACTTAAATTACCAAATAAAGCCATTATGCAAAAAAGATCTTGAGAAGCTGCAGTAAAAAAATGTATTTGCTGGTGGATTGCTGCTTGAATTCTGAGTGCACTCAAGCAAATATTATTTATGTGGAAATCGGGCTAACTCGCTACTTATGGAGATTCTAATCTTGTGACTGGACCACAAGGTTCGATTAAGGTTCTTCAAAGAAATTGGCCACGAACTATGAAGTACGGTCAACAGAGTCCCATAGAGCAGGGGTAGTCAAGCTGTGGTCCTCCAGATGTTCATGGACTACAATTCCCATGAGCTCCTGCCATCAAACCCTTGCAGGGGCTCATGGGAATTGTAGTCCATGGACATCTGGAGGACCACAGCTTGACTATCCCTGCCATAGAGAGTCTGGTTTGACTAGATATTATAAACATTCGTGAAAGCATTTTCACAAAGTTACGTTACTGTATCATGAAAAAAAGCCCACACCCTTCTCCCTCGATGAGTAGACCAACTTTGATAGACAACCTTCCCTCAAAGACGGCTGGTCTATCATCACTGATGTTTCTGTGCATTCTGGTTGTATTCAAGGCTCTGCTATCACTTGGGTAGCTGACAGCCCAGCCTATTGGAGATTCAGTACATATTGGATGTCCTATCAGTTTAGCCTGACAAGTTTGACTAATGTCTCTTGAGAGCTATGTATCCAAGAATCTTCTACTACGACATATAGGGATTCTAATATGCATTAGAAGAACTCCACACACAAACATACACACTGCAGAGTATTATGGGACATCTAGCCCTTGGCACACTACTTAACAGGGAAGGCGCTCCCAGCATTTATAATCTTTAGAAACACTACCATGGAGATTTCAAAGTATTGATGTTCTTCATGTATGTAGAAGAGGAGACGTCAAGGTCAGGGATCTCCCGCTGTCATCATGAGGAGATTGGCAGTTATCTGAGAGAAATTCTAGCTGAGATAAGCCCTCCCACAGCTTCCCTGAGGCTACTAATAGGCTCATGAAAGGAAGGCAAGAAAGAAGAAATACAGTCCCGGGGACTCATTTCATAATGGGACCATGCCATAATGGGTTGTAATGGGACCACCAATGGTTTGAGATATTTCAGCTGGCACATCTCCTTGCCAGTTTCCTAGTGAGCTATGAGTTAAAAAAAAAACGACGACAGAAGAAGGGAACCTTATGCTGTTGGCTCCTGAAGAGACCACCAAGAGTTTGAAAAAGTTGATTTGAGGCGTAGTTTCCATCACCTTCTGAGAGACTTCTAAAGATCTGTGTGTCTTTGTGGGAAGGCAAGAGAGAAGCAGCCCAGGCCAGGTAGCACATCCCAACAGCTCATCACAACCAGACGAAACACCAGATATAACATTAAGAAGATCTGGCTTAGCTGATAAAATAATAGCAGGAAGATCGACCCCCTCCCCAGCCCCCCGCAAGAAAGAACTGGAACTTCGCCAAATTTTATTGCAATGAGGCTGTATGCAGATGACAGAATGTTGTTAATACTTATTGATATGTATATGATCAAAGACCCATAGAGTACAGTAAAAATTACAATTGCAATCAAAGACCGATATCAATTGCAGTAAAAACTGCATTGATGCTTAAACCAGTCGGAAAAATTCTGTTAACATAAAAAACAACAACATTTTAAACAATTTTAAATACATTGACAGCCTTATTGATTGGAATGTATTATCTTTTGTTGTACTCAGAGAAAAAAGACACAAAATTTAGCTACCTGCTTAATTGTCAACTCATTGCCCTGTCAAAAAGGATACTTAATCTCTCTATAGAGCCTCTTGTGGCGCAGGATGGTAAGGTAGCTGACATGCAGTCTGAAAGCTCTGCCCATGAGGCTGGGAGTTCAATCCCAGCAGCTGGCTCAAGGTTGACTCAGCCTTCCATCCTTCCGAGGTCGGTAAAATGAGTACCCAGCTTGCTGCTGGGAGGTAAAATGGTAACGACTAGGGAAGGGAATGGCAAAACACCCTGTACTGAGTCTGCCATGAAAACGCTAGAGGGCGTCACCCCAAGTGTCAGACATGACTCGGTGCTTGCACAGGGGATACCTTTACCTTTACCTTTAATCTCTGTATTCTACCTTGTGGAGAAATGGGAGGATGAGGTTTGTTCTACACTGGGTATTAGTACAGCAGCATCTGGTAACTTGATGGAAGAAGACAACCTGGGTTTTTTATATACCTTGCTTTTCACTACCTGAAGGAGTCCTAAAGCAGCTTTGAAAAGAATATGGAATCATATAGAATCCAGTCAGAAGTGAGAGGAATTCCATTCATTTTGGTGGGCTTTGGAGCAGGTTATAGAATACTAGGTGTGTACTAATGTAATGTGTACTTATGTAATGGCCACCTCATGAGAAGGAAGGACTCCCTGGAGAAGAGCCTAATGCTGGGAGCGACTGAGGGCAAGAGAAGAAGGGGACGACAGAGAATGAGGTGGCTGGATGGAGTCACTGAAGCAGTCGGTGAGAACTAAAATAGACTCCGGGGAATGGTAGAGCAGTGGTCCCCAACCTTTCTGAGGTTGGGGACCGGCAGGGCATTGGGGCGCAGCCCCTGCATCGGGCCGTGCCCCTGCATCGGGCCGCGCCCGCGAGCCGCGTCCGCACATCGGGCCGCGCCCGTGAGCCGCGCCCGCGAGCCGCGCCCGCGGGCCGTGCCCCTGCGGGCCGTGCCCCTGCGGGCGCGGCTCGGCCCCGATTCCCTCTCCCCGCCCTCCCGCAGTAAGAAGCTTCCTGGGCCGCAAGCTTGCGGCCTGGGAAGTTTTTTACTGCGGGGGGAGGGGCGGGGAGAGGGAGCTGCGGCCCGGCACCGGGCCGTGGCCCGCAGGTTGGGGACCACTGTGGTAGAGGACAGGAAGGCCTGGAGGATCATTGTTCATGGGGTCACGATGGGTCGGACATGACTTCACACCTAACAACAACAACAAATTGTATTTTATTGACTTTGTAAACCACCCGAGACACTCGAGAGTGGCAGTATATAAACATAAACATAATCATAAATAAATAAACATATAGTTTCCACTGTCAAAGGAATAAATAAACATATAGTTTCCACTGTCAAAGGAGTCTACGGAGCCACTGCCAGCCTGAGTAGGCATTGCTGACCTTGAAGGAGCACACAGCTCTGTGTGGGTTCATTTGTGTCCACGTGTGGATGGCCTGCTAGCCTGATCTTGTCAGATCTTGGAAACAAAGCAGGGTCATCCCTTGTGGACCCTTGGATGGGACACCACTGAGGAAGTCCAGTGTAAGTCAATGGCAAACCATCTTTGCTCATCTCTTACCTAGAAACCCCTATGGGGTCCCTATAAGTTGGCCCTTGGCATCACTTTTCGCCACAGACCTGCTAAGCAGCATTAATCGCAAGGTGATGCAAAAATAGGCATAACCAAGGCAGTCATTCTGAAGGGAAAGCTCAGTCAAAATTTCTTTGGGATTGAAGCATTGACCTCGGGATTGAAGCGTTGACCTCGTTCCCCCACCCCGACAGATACAACAGGTGGAAGGCCAGTCGGCCATTTCTTTTCTGCAGTTCTCTTTTGTGTTGCTCCTCTGCCATACGTTCTGCGGCCTTCAAGGTTTCCGTATCCGCTCGAGTGCCGTTAATCCAGGGGTAGTCAAACTGCGGCCCTCCAGATGTCCATGGACTACAATTCCCAGGAGCCCCCTGCCAGGGGGCTCCTGGGAATTGTAGTCCATGGACATCTGGAGGGCCGCAGTTTGACTACCCCCGCGTTAATCTATAGGCAGCAGCACAAAGATGCATACGAGAGCATGCTGGCATGCAGAATGCTGCGGGGAGGCCAAATAATATTTCACACATCGGATACTGCAGAGACATACAATGCAGCCACGGACCATAGCGAGAGCACTTCTTATCTCCGTGCAGCGTCTGCTTGTTCCGGCTTGAATTCCGGCAGCCCAACCAATTCCCCATTGAGTTGGTACCTCATGATATACCAAGCTTGCAAGGACTGGCGAGGTTGTGAGCTCAATTCACTTGGCAAGGAAAGAATATTTCTCCCTGACAAAAGCCAATTGTCAGCAGAGATGTGGGTGGAATAATTTCCTCATTCGTGCTCATTTAACCTCTACAAAGCACCGGAGAAAAAGTGAACTATTGTTTCTCCAGGTCTTGCTCGACTTTATTTCGCTTTCAGGGCTGTCGTTTTTAGCCTTGCACAATGTTGCTTGAAATCTGATTGCTCGCATTTCGCTAAAGGCCAGCTAGAGAACGGCTTTGTTCAGTTTATTATAAAGTTCCCTTCATTTTTGAACCGTCTTGAATGTTCAGGATTGCGGCCGACGCTTGATTTGTCAGGGAAGCAAGGCAATAATTCAGCATGCATCAGAAGAACTGATATACAACTGTGTGGTTCCCAGCTCTCTCCTTTTCTGTGTGCGGGAATCAGCTAGACACAATTAGGTAGCCAAGGAGCATTCAAGGTCACACACAGGCTGGATCAAAATGATCTAAAATACCTCTTTGCTCCCATTAGCCAAGACTGTGATGCATCAGAAAACATGACTATAAGAAAAGAAGAGGGTAGGAGCGGGCTGTGTTGGATCATCTGGAAAGTACTTCTTGTCAAACACTCTGTTTACAACAGTGGCCTCCGTGTTATCACTGGGAAGCTCCCAAGGAGAGACACCTGGAAACAGGCAGTCCTTGTTGCCTCGTATGCTAGACATGCAGTTGCTTGAATGAAGGCTGCTTCCTAATTTGATCCAAATCCATGTCAGGTGAGCCAGGAGAGCTGCCTTTCATTCCCATTATAAAGGAAGAAAGAAGGGCTGTGGCTCACTGGTACAACATGTGCTTTACAAGCAGAAGGTCCCAGGTTCAATCCCCATGGCCTGGGGCCCATTCCGCACCAGGATCAATGTGGCAAATTGGTTTCGGAAAGAGAAAGCGGAATTTTAAATAGCGGAATTTGGCGTAACGCATACCTGACTTTGTAGTGGAATCCAGTTGCGTTTCAATCGTTTCCCACAGGTTTCCGGTCTCGGCAAAAATCGCTAGAAAGGAAGCGATATTTGCCATGCTTTGTCCCGCCCCTGGCTGTCAATCAAGCGAGCAGCCAATGGGCGGTTGTTACCATGCTCCGGAAAAGCCTCTTTGCCTTTAAGAACATGTTTTTTTTAAAAAAGAAAACACACGTTGCAACGAATATGCCTTGATTCCTTGATTCCTTGCTTCCTCCTAATGTAGAGACCCATCTAGCTGGCAGCTGGCATGTGAGCTGCCGTTTCATCGTTGCCACGCTCCCCCGAGTGAAACCCCCCCCCCCCGGTGCATGGGTGCAATTTTCGGCTGAAAATAAAGGGAACTTGCAAACAGGGCTGTGTTGTGCTTGGTGACTTAAAGCAGCTCTGTGGAGGGACTGCAGCTGGAGAAGCCTCGCTGGGTGAATGAAGGCTCGCCAATTCTTTGCTCTCCCCTCGCTCTGAGAAAAAAAAATGGCGATCACTTCGCCGGAAGAGCAGAGGAGAGAGCCAGGGGGAGGGACTTTGCTGAAACCGCAACAATGATAATGCACAGAACTTTTTTGCTAGTGTTGCAGATTGGTTGCAAGAGTGTAGCGCTTTCCAGAGGGTGAATCCACTTTTTGGGATTTCCCTGGAAGCGCTACAACGAAGCACTTTTTGCTGATCTGTTTCAGGAGTGTGGCAGATTGTGTACAACGTTGTGCATAACTGCATTTTAGTAGCGATTACAATTTGCCACACTCCTGCTACAATAAACCTGTGCGGAATGGGCCCCAGTATCTCCCATTAAGAAAAAGGGCTGTTTTTTATACCATGCTTTCCACTGCCTGAAGGGGTCCCAAAGCAGCTTACAATCAATTTCCCTTCCTCTCCCCGCAGCAGCCACTGTGTGAGGTAGGTGAGGCTGAGAAAGCTTTGACAGGACTGCTTGGTCAGAACAGCTTTACCCGGGCTGTGACTTACTCAGGGTCACCCAGCTGGCTTCATGTAGAGGAGTGGGGAATCAAACCCAGCTCACCGGATTAGAAGCCACCACTCTTAACCCCTCCAGCATGCTGGATCTGGCAGCAGGTGATGTGGAAGACATCTGCCTGAGATGCTGGAGAGTCACTGCCAGTCTGAGTAGACAATGTTGACTTTGATGGACCGAGGGTTTGTATAAGGCAGTTCCATGTATTGTTACCTGAATTGGTTGTGTCAGGAGACATGTGCCAATGCCATTTCTGCATGAGGAAAATGTTCCTGGACAGCCTTGGTATGTTGGTGGCATATAGAACCCCCTCCACATGACATTGCCAACATCTCGAGGCTGTCCAGTAGCTGGGTCATGATTCAGCCATTTTTAAATCATGATTTCGGGAATCAAGGAAACTGGATTTACCCCCCTAAATTGTCACCAGTGAGCAACCAGGGATTAGACAAATACGCATGGAGGGGGAAATGCGCAATAGTCTCAGCAGGTTTGTCCCATCCTCGCTCCCGCCTTCCCCTCTCCATTTCCTGATTAAAAAAAAAAAAAAATGGCACAGTCCAAGGTGCAGTGGAAATGCAAATCTACATTGTCCAAGGTGAAATAAAATCTTCTTTAAAGTGTCCATGGTCTTCTTGGGATCAGGCAGGCAAAACACAGCCCTGTTTTTGTTTTCTGGAGGTGGGAAATGACCTGGGAAGGGGGGGGGGGCAGGTGATCAAGTAGTTTTCTACCGATCACTCAGCCATGCGTGTACTTTGTTTTTAAGCCTACCATCACACCAAAATCACAAGATGTCATAGTCCCATTGTATACGGCACTGGTCAGACCACACCTGGAGTGCTGTGTGCAGTTCTGGAGGCCTCACTTCAAGAAGGACGTAGATAAAATTGAAAGGGTACAGAGGAGAGCGACGAAGATGATCTGGGGCCAAGGGACCAAGCCCTATGAAGATAGGTCGAGGGACTTGGGAATGTTCAGCCTGGAGAAAAGGAGGTTGAGAGGGGACATGATGGCTCTCTTGAAGTATTTGAAAGGTTGTCACTTGGAGGAGGGCAGGATGCTGTTTCTGTTGGCTGCAGAGGAGAGGACACGCAATAATGGGTTTAAACTTCAAGTACAACGATATAGGCTAGATATCAGGAAAAAGTTTTTCACTGTCAGAGTAGTTCAGCAGTGGAATAGGCTGCCTAAGGAGGTGGTGAGCTCCCTTTCACTGGCAGTCTTCAAGCAAAGGTTGGATACACACTTTTCTTGGATGCTTTAGGATGCTTAGGGCTGATTCTGCGTTGAGCAGGGGGTTGGACTAGATGGCCTGTATGGACCCTTCCAACTCTATGATTCTATGATTCTATTAGCACAAAATGTATTTTGGGGCTTCAGTTACCTGTTCGGCCTTCTCACAACTGGGGCAGGCAAAAACAGCCCCATTTGCATCTTCTGGAGTCACTGAATTGCTTGTAGCGGGGAAGCTGCCTCTGCATGGCGCTGAGCACCTTCTTCATGCTTCTCAGCACTCCCTGGGCTGGGGGGAACAAAAGAACACAGAAACTTCTCCAAGGTCCCCACTGTCTTTTGACCAGGCTTGGAAAGGAAAGTGAGCTTTAGATGAAAGGGTCATTTCAGTTCCTGTTTCAAACAGGATGAACGGAGGCACGGTATAAATCAGGGGTGCTCAAACTGCGGCCCTCCGGATGTCCATGGACTACAATTCCCATGAGCCCCTGCCAGCGTTCGCTGGCAGGGGCTCATAGGAATTGTAGTCCACGGACATCCGGAGGGCCGCAGTTTGACTACCCCTGTATAAATCCTTCTGTTTACCTATCTGCAGTGTTTTCCTCTCCTTTAGAAACAAGCACTCCTCTAACCCTCCCCCGCCCCCCGCCCCTTTGTTTGAAAAAAAAAAGCCAAGTTTCTGGTTTTATTTTTAGATGAGCAGCGCAGCACTGGGTGCTGGGGGGACAGCTGGAGTGTGTGGGATGTGGCGTGCTATTTATTTCCTTTCACTCTGGGAAGGCGGCAGATGGGTGGCTCCTTGGTTATATCTATGGTAACCTCCAGCTGCTGGACATGTAAGCAGGTTGGCTATGGACACACACACACACACACACACAAAACACACCGTGCCCCCCTTTCCATCCACTTCCAAAACTGTGGCATCCACAGGAGCCATTCCCTCCCCCCCCCCACCTCCCATGCTGCTCTTAAGCTTCTGAATTCACATCTGCCTAGGAGATTTTTTTTTAAGGAAACTATTTTGAACTGCATCAGGGCCCGCTGCGTTTCCACAAGAACAAAATGCTTTCCACGTAATTTGTCTCGGTGTGTTCGGTTGCATTCGCATTTGTCCTCAGTTCAAGGAGTGCTGAGTATCTCTAGCTTAGAGGCACCGAGAGGACAGACATCTTTTCTGAACGTGGTGGAATCTTAAAGATTTATTCACTGGGTTTGCTGTGCATGTGTGCATGTGCGTAGGTCTACGCCAGGGGTAGTCAAACTGCGGCCCTCCAGATGTCCATGGACTACAATTCCCAGGAGCCCCCTGCCAGCGAATGCTCGCAGGGGGCTCCTGGGAATTGTAGTCCATGGACATCTGGAGGGCCGCAGTTTGACTACCCCTGGTCTACGTCATCAGTGTCTGTGCAGAAAAATATAATGTAGATGTCACGACGCTAAATCCGTGGAAGAAGGATCATGTTCTAAGGAGGGCTGCAGGAGTGACTCTGGAGACAGAATACAAGGCAGCAGATTTCTGTATCCCACCGACTCCCATCCTACAGGGGTGGGTTGTTCTTAGGGATGGCTCATTTAGGTGGTGTCAGTTCTTATATAATATTGCCATTGGTCTCCACAAGCATTTATTTAATTTCATTTACTTTGCTAAACCAGCCATTCTCAAAATTTTTATTGGGGAGAAACCCCTGAAACATTCTTCAGGCTTCGAGAAATCCCAGAAACGGTGCAATTGTGCAGATTAAGGTTGGGAAGCATAACTGTGTACATGCCCACCTGGGACTCCTCTCCTTCCCACCTCCTCCAGGCCCATCATTAGACATTTTTGGGGGGGATCAACATCCCATATATGATCATATCACCAGCTTGGTGTAGTGGTTAGGAGTGAGGATTTATAATCTGATGAGCCAAGTTTGATTCCCCGCTCCTCCCCCACATGCAGCCAGCAGGGTGACCTTGGGCTCACCACAGCACTGATAAAGCTGTTCTGACTGAGCAGTGATATCAGGGCTCTCTCAGCCTCACCCACCTCACAGGGTGTCTGTGGTGGGGAGAGGAAAGGGAAGGCAAATGTAAGCCACTTTGATACTCCTTTGGGTAGAGAAAAGCAGCATATAAGAACCAACTCTTCTTCTAAATATTTAATGAATTTTTAAAAATACATCTAAAAATAAATTAACTCCCATGCATTCAGGAAACTCTTTCAGGGCCATCAAGAAACCCCAGGGTTTCACAAAACCCTGGTTTAGACCCTGCCTTTCTCCTCAATGAGGACCCAAGCTGCTTATATCATTCTTGTCTCTTTTGCCTATCAGATAAGTGAGGCTTAGAGTGCATAACTTGCCTATGATGAATAAAGGGACCCTTCACATCCAGTAAAGGCAGTAAACCTTTGAATATTAAGGCTCTGAGGCAGCATCAGAGAAGGCTTGGCCCTTATACCCTGTTTGGATCTCCAGCTGTGTGAAAGAGAATGCTCAAATAGATGAGCCACCGAGTATGAGACTGGGTTGCCCAGATCCTAATCCAATAGTCTAATTCAGCCTTTCTCAATTTTTTTTGTACCATTGAGAAACCCCTGAAACATTCTTCAGGCTTCAAGAAACCCCAAAAGTGGCACAATAGTTCAGAATAGGGTTGGGAAGCATTGCTGTGGACATGCCCACCTGGGGCCAATCCCCTTTCCAGGCCCAAAATTGGCTACTGGGGGGCAGGTCAAAAAGACCATATCTGGTCATATCACACAATAAACGTTTAACACATTTGTCAAACTATTTCTTGAATTAATCAACTCCCACCCATTGGGGACACCTTCCAGGGCCATCAAGAAACCCCAGGGCTTTGTGAAACCATGGTTGTTATGGTATTGTACTGAGAAAGCCTGGTCCAATCACTACTCTAGACTGTCTGTCCTTTGTCTCTATGGTAGCTCGCCCTCAGCTACTCTAGCTATCAACAACAATATAAAAATTGTCAAAAAAGTTAAATTGACAAATGTTACATTAGTGTTGTTGTTGTTAGGTGCGAAGTCGTGTCCGACCCATCGCGACCCCATGGACAATGATCCTCCAGGCCTTCCTGTCCTCCACCATTCCCCAGAGTCGATTTAAGTTTGCACTGACTGCTTCAGTGACTCCATCCAGCCACCTCATTCTCTGTCGTCCCCTTCTTCTTTTGCCCTCAATCGCTCCCAGCATTAGGCTCTTCTCCAGGGAGTCCTTCCTTCTCAGGAGGTGGCCATTACATAAGTACACATTACATTAGTACACACCTAGTATTCTAGAACCTGCTCCAAAGCCCACCGAAACGAATGGAATTCCTCTCGCTTCTGACTGGATTCTATATGATTCCATATTCTTTTCTAAGCTGCTTTAGGACTCCTTCAGGTAAGTGAAAAGCAGGGTATATAAAAAAACCCAGGTTGTCTTCTTCCATCAAGTTACCAGATGCTGCTGTACAATATTACTGGCTCTGTGCAGGCTTTCGTTCTATAGCACCTTCTCGACAATGCTATCTTTGGATATATTTGCTACTTCACTTCTTCCTTAAAGGTTGTTTTGGGGAGTCGGATATTCACGGTTTCTGACACAGTGTGGAGTACAGCCAGGCTTTGAATCTGATAAAAGTTAGACGTTTTTAACGCTGAGAAGCAGGTACCCAAGGGTGGATGCAGACTTGATTTTACAAGTACATCTGTTCTGTTTATTTTTGCTTCTTTGCGGCATTATCAACTTCTGCTCCATATGGATGATCCATATTGTGCCTTGGTGAAATGATACCATATTATGCTTTTATCATCAAACACTACCCATGGAAAAAAAATTGCCAGGTTTTACCTACATTCATCTGTTCCATTTAGTTTTCCCCAAAGTTTATTTTCAATAAAACACCTAAAATAAATGTAATATATGTAAATGAATAAAACAAAACTTTCTGCATTAAAAGAAACCCACATTTTCTTTCCGTTTCTGTCAAACTTGGAACGGATTAGTTAGTAACACATATATAGATATATATAATTTTGGAAAGATATTAGCTAGCAGCTGTATGGGTTCTACAACTAACCCAGCATATAGGAAAGAGTTAGAATTTCAAGAATATAAGTGTATTTCCAGAAGTTACTCTCACGATGGTCACTAGAATAGGTGGGTCAGACAGATTCCTGGAGAATAGCTCAATCAATGGGTACCAGCCATGGTGACTGAAAGGACCCATGGATTCATTCAGAGGCAGTAAACCTTTGAAAACCAGTTTTAGAAGGTAGCATATGAAGAAGGCCTTGTCCTCTACAGCCTTTGGGGGCCTGCAGGATAGATGGTTGATCACTGGATGCTCAGCTAGATGGGCCACAGGTGAGAGACCCAGCAGAGTTCTTCTGATGTTCTCATATGCACAGAGCAACCAAAGAACAGAATATCCAAATGCACCATTGTTTCTTCAGGTTGCCTCTTGGTGGTACAGGTGTGCTCTTGTAGATAGTGGGACCCCCAGATTGCACACTCTCTCATATCACTGCTGGTATATGATGTCAGGCAACCTGCATCATGGGAGAAGGCCAAGACAGATAGATGCAAGACTGTGGGGGTAAATGGAAAGGGGTTGGATAAGGAGCCCCCTCATGGTGTATAGGGCTTGCTGGCCAAGCCCCTATACACCATGAAAATGGGATAGGAAAATGGGATATAATTTACCTAGGAACCCATTTTGGTTGTGATTTCTGTCATGATTTTGGATGATTTACCAAGATTTGAATCACTATTAAAAAAAGAAAAAGAACCATTATTGATTTGGAATAGCCTGGACAATTCCTATTTTTTGATTGGTGATACCACAAGGAATTGACGGTTCGATAGGAGTTTGTGGGCATGTGGGACAGTAAATTAGCATGAGTGGCCCATTATGTGTGTTGAGAAAAATCTCATTGGTTGCTGGGACTCCTGTCTGGGCTTGTTACCCACATAAAATGTTATGAATAAATGGACTTGAACAAGTAGCCATTTGCAGGTCAATGACATACCTAGTCTTAGTGTTTCTTCCTGCCTGCTGCATGTATGAACGCCATTCATCATGACTAACATATCTATCACATCCAGTCTATTTCCCATCTTCTAATCCCAGGGTCATCAAGACACCATTTGCTTTTTTGCCTTATTCAGATGATATAATCATTTCTTTTTCTTTTTGCCTAGAAAACTCATGAAGGCCCACCCAGGGCAATCACAGGAATGATCTCCTTGCTGGGAAACCTCCAGGACCTCAACCACTGTTATCCCACACTAGAAAAGAATATCACCAGGCTTCTAGACTTCTTTATTATACACATACCATCTCATCAAGCACATTGTTTTAAGAGCTACAGCACCCTTAGCATCAGGATACAAATCTGGCTACTTAAGGCACATGCCAGAACCCCTCTTTGTGTGTGTGTGTGTGTGTGTGTGTGTGTTCCTTGGATATCCCACAAACTCTGCCTTCTCTTGTAGGCACTTTATCTCTTCCAGAAATGCTGGACATATGGATTCTGTGAACATATGCATGTCATGTAGGTAGCTATAGTTTTCTTTCCACCTTATACTTGCCTATCATACCACCTCATCTCTGTCTTTTCTCTTGTGTGAATGCTTTGCCTAATTTTTGTGCAAGTGTTTTATTTTTAATTTATTTTTCAATAAAAATCATTTTTATTTTATTTCAAACTGGTCTCTCTGTTAGTTTCTAAGGGAAGAACCCTGATTTACACAGATGAAGATCCCATTGTTACCCGTCTTGCAAGCTAAATTCCCAATCCGCATGCTAAATTCCTAATTTAAAATTAATTTATTTTTACTGCCCTCTATAGAGTTATGGAGTTATAGTTTTAACTGTGGGAATAGCGTTTAGGTTTTGTTATTGTTATGGTTTTATGGAACGGGATATTGTATGTTATGTGATTGTGAACGACTGCGAGCCAGCTCGCTGGGAGTGGCAGTATATAAATCCAACAAACAAACAAATAAATAATCTAAATTCTTTTCCAGGTAACACATGTTCTTCCATCAATTTTGGTAAAATGGAGGGTTTTGCCTTCTTGCCCGTATCTCCTTCAGGAAGATCTGAAACCCTGTTGACACATAAGTGTCCTTCCCCAGTGAACTATTGAGGAGTTGACTGGGATACCATTTGTGAATGTGCAGGAACAGGTTCCCTTGTTGCTGTCCCAGTATCTGCATTCTTCTTGCCTAGCAAAAGGCTGGGACTTCTGAGCCAAGCCTACCGCCAAGTTCCAAATCATTGTGTGGGAGAGGTTTTGGATGCCTCTGCTGAGAGAGATAGAAGGCTGTGTCAGTGCTACAGCTAGAGTGGCCACCTTTCCTTCCTTGTGTGTGTTTCTGGCAAAAGGGCTCCTCCTGGTCATGTCTTGGTGTTCCTTCCAACAGAAGGTGCTTTGTTCCCTCCCTTAGCATGTTCTACATACACACAGCATCCCTGGAAAAGCAGGGACAGTCTTCATGGATCTGAGTCCCTGGGTCAAAGTCTGGAATGACACTTCAGAACTACTGCCACCCCTCTCCATATACCAGGCCAAACAGGGAGTGGCCCTTGCCCTGTTTAAGGTGTGCAGGAGCTACAACTAGGCTTCTTGGGGAAGGAAAAGGTGGGGAAAGACCGATACCTTTCATGAACTCTTCGGCTGGACCCAGCCTAGTAAGATGAGAAAGCTACATTTCAGTGCTAACTTTCAGTTCCATGCCCCCAGTTGTTGAATATGGAAAGGACTTACGTGAACTACTAGACCTCATCCATAAGGCAATTTACTTCCTGCACACGTAACAGTAGTTAAAGGAGTCAGCAGGTAAGAACTGGCAATTAAATTGGCCCAGTCAACCACTAGATGTCAAACTTGTTCCACGAAAGCAGAAGAAGAATCCCATTGTCTGGCTGTAAATAATGATGAGGGAAGAGGTTCATAAAGATCATTCACAAAGATCAGTTGGGTAGTTTCTATCCTCCGGTTTTTCTTTTTCTTTCCATGGGTTATCCTGTTGTGTAACCTACAAACCAGTGTCTAGTCAAGCAGGTTATTGCTCTCCCCAAATGTTTATATTTCAATTACATTTGTGGTACATTTAATAGACGTTTATTTTCCAACTATCTGTCTTTGTGCATTTAATGGCAATTACGAGGTTTCCGCATGCCACTGTTTCTATCTGATAGAGGCTAGAAACTGCTCGGAAAATTCACCCGTAGAAAACTGAAGGAGGGAACGAGAACATTCTACTGCGTGGCTTAATTCTCACTGCCCTTGAAACATTAATCTTTCAGATCAATATATCTATGACAATAACCTGAGCACAGGTCAACAGCTTTCTAAGATCTCGGCAATCCTTTCGAGGAGCTCTGAGATGAATAGGATGGAGCCAGCCGGAAAGCGTTTTTTTTTCTCCCAGAGCACAGAAAAGTGCTTGATATCCCCACTTACTGAAAGACTTATTGATTCCCAAAAGTGAACTCATCAGCCCACAATATACTCATTTCCCAAAGGAGCTTTAATTTCCTGTGGCAGCCCCTTGCATTCTAGCCATCGTGAGAAGTGGGTATTTTGTGTGCTGTGTGCTGTGTGCTGTGTGTGTGTGAGCACTCTTTAAAACGTTTCGACTACTTGACAGCTGGTGAAGTTTCCCTTCCGCCCTGAAAAGGACTTTTGAGCGGCCATAATGGAACGCCAATCCTGCCAGGGCTATTTTCTCTCCAGCTGTGAGAGGGCCTTTTTTCCTAATGGCTCACAAAAAGCTGCTGGCCGGCTGCTTCACCTCAGCCTTCACAAGGGCCCTGCGTTCGCCAACAGCAGCGGGTGATGACTTACTTAAGAAGGGCTCGTTTGTTGGGGACCTTGTCGGGTCTGTCCTCAGTGCCCACATCTGAGACTAAGAGGCCTCCATTCAAGCAGGTGAGTCATGGGCTTACGTCACACCAGGTGCACTGCCGACTCTGGCCTTTCTGCCGTGCAAAGGAAGTGTCTTGTCTCATACTGAGTCCCGGCTCAACCAAAAGGAAGTCGCAGAGCAACGTCTCGTTGGTATATACTACTCCTGGACAGCAATTCTCCATGAATCTTAAAATAATTTCTGAAACAGTAGTCAAAAACGTGTGGGGCTTAGAGAGCATCTCCCTCAGGATGTCTGACCTAAGCACTGCGCTAATATATCAGACTGCGGTATTGTGTTGCAGACTAAACCTTGATGTAATAGATATTTTTAAAAACATTTTAACTTAATGGCACATCAAACTATGTCAGGATTGCTGCAGGACTCCACTTTGACTGAAAATTCAGCTTGGTGTGGTGGTTAAAGAGCGCTGGCCTCTAATCTGGCAAATCGAGTTTGATTCCCCGCTCCTCCACATGCAGCCAGCTGGATGACCTTGGGCTAGTCCTAGTCCTGTCAGAGCTGTTCACCCAGGGCAGTCCTGTCAGAGCTCTCTCAGCCCCACCTACCTCATGGACTTAGCAGCAGGCCTGGTGTCTGCATGCCCTCAGCAGGGGCAGCTGCCAGGACCCAGGGCTGAAGGCAGGGCCCACTGTTTCCCAGACCTTTCCCCGCCTGTTGGCTTTTGTGTGCTCTACCAGCCAGGCTCCCAGCTGCACACATTTGCCAGCACCATCAGGGAAAAGGCTGCAAGCAGTGCAAATGTCTGTGAGCATAGGCAGTAAGGCTTACAAAGGGGAAGGAAGCCCAGGGCCCTGTTAACTGACTGCATGGGAAGGAATGGAGGATCTAATCCTGCTTGTCAGGGGCCACCACTCTTAACCATTACACCACACTGGCTCCCCAAAGTTACATCCAGTACTGTTTCTGAAGAAAGCATAGCTCTGCTCCAATGGAGGAATGGGGGAGGGGAAATGGAAGTCTAAAGGAAGGGTTGACAATTCCAGCAAACGAAGAATGGCATTGTGTTTGGGTGGGATTTGGGGATCCCCTGGAATTACAGCTCATCTCGAGACAACAAATTCACCTGGTTGCAATGGATGCTTTGGCGGGCTGCTCTACACGGGCCTTGTGCTTGACCTGGAAATTACAGCTGGTGCAAAATGTAGCAGCCAGGGTCCTCACAGGAACATCTTGGAGGGCCCATATCCAGCCGGTGCTGAGCCAGCTGCATTGGTTGCAAGTTGCAGCTTGGATCAAGTCCAAGGTTTTGGTTTTCACCTTCAAGGCCCTTCACAGTCTGGGCCCCATATATCTGAGGGACTACCTATAGGCTTGTGCTCCCTGCAGGGCCTTGCGTTCGGCAGGTATTAACCTGTTGGTGATTCCTTGTCCATGAGACGTTCGCCTGGCCTTGATCAGGGTCTTTTCAGTCCTGAAGAAGAAGAGTTGGTTCTTATATGCCACTTTTCTCTACACAAAGGAATCTCAAAGCAGCCTACAATTGCCTTCCCTTTCCCCTCCCCATAACAGACAGCATGTGAGGGAGGTGAGTCTGAAAGAGCCCTGATATTCCTGCTTGGTCAGAACAGCTTTATCAGTGCTGTGGGAAGGCCAAGGTCACCCAGCTGGCTGCATGTGGGGGAGCGCAGAATCAACCCTGGCTCGCCAGATTAGAAGTCTGCACTCCTAACCACTACACCAAGCTGGCCCCAACCTGGTGGAATGAGCTCCCGGAAGAGCTGAGGGCCCTGCAGAAGCTTTTGTGGCTCTGCAGGGCCTGTAAAACGGAGCTCGTCTGCCAGCCCTCTTCCCAAACTCAAATACACTTTCTGAAATTTAGCTGTTTAGCAGCTTTCTGTTCATTCCAAACTGTTGGCGATTATGTTGTGTTTGTAATAGACAGCTACCTGATTTTTTATTCAATGTTGGTAGATCCATGAGAACACTTCTAAGGGAAAATTAAACTAGGGATGGATAAGAACTGGTTTACGGGACAAAATTCTTCATGAATTTGACCTGGTTCATGGCCTCTGAACCAACATTTGGGGGAGGTGCTGCCCCCTAAAATTGTCCAGACTTTTTTTTTGGTTGAGGGGTCCAGACCCTTTAAATCTAGCAACCCAGCAGAGTGGTCAGTCTATCAGCTGTTAGGTTTAAGTGGCTGTGATTAGACCCTCTGTTTTGGTTCCCAACTTCAAGTGGGGGGAAGCAATACAGACAGTTTAAATGGCTGTTAGGTTTAAATGACTGGCAGCCATTTCAGCAGTCTGTTTCACTTCCCATTGCTTCCTAGTGAGAAGCAAAATGGACTGTCCCAAACTATCCAGTTTATTTCAGGACTTCTGGTTCAGTTTCGGTCAGAGGGCTCATTCAGGAACACTCCAGACTAAACCAGAATATTCCAGTTTGTGCTCATCCATTATCTGGGAGAAAGATGCCCACATTGGCCCATTATGCACGGAGTGGAAGTTCCGCATTCGGGGTGGAATGGCGGCAGCTAAAATCACCAATTATGCACGCTGCAGGCGGCTACCGGGCGCAGAGTCAATGTATGCCGCCGAAAAAGCCCCGTTAGCGAGATGCAGAAGAAAGTGGAGCTTCCTGGGATCAGGGCACAACCAGAAGCGGCTCCGGAGTAGCTGTGTGCATAATCGGATACTCTGGGTTTTGCTGCCGTTGCGTTCCGTCCCGTGTGTAAGCGGTTTGCTTCGTTTCTTCCTCCTCCGCGTTCTCCATGCGGCTGATCAGTGGCTGTGCATAATAGGCCATCCATTGCCACAGCAATCTCCTTTTGCTGTGCTGCACATAAAGGAAACCACTACTGGGCAGTACAAGAAGGCAACAAATATTAATCTAGTTGCTTCAGCAATGGAGATGCTCCCTGGTTTGATGTACTGAGAGTTCAGTGCAGTGCAGCATGTCAGGGAGCATCATTCCATGAGGCCAATTCCCCACATTCCCAAGCAAAATTTCATCATTTCTAAAAATTGGCTGGAAAAACAAGGTACAGTTCATTAAATCCCGGCCCCCAGTTAGGCTCCACAGTACCAATTGTATGTAGTTCACTTGTGCAAGTATGGCACATTTACATAGTGGAGTAGATTAGTTCCTTATCTGCATGCAGCAACATTTTACATATAGCTTACGGTAATTAATGTTCTTGCAAGTTAAAATGCTACCTAATTATTTTTCTTGTCTTGTCCTGAAGGGAAAGGAATGGAAATTGTTTAATTTATGAAGACATTTTTCTATCAGGTTAATGCCAAGCAGTATTATGTTCAGCTAGTTTCTTGGCATTACACTCTTTTTTGAAGTGTTCGTAACGAAAAGCCTTACTTTTTTGTCAGTCTGCACTCGACAGTGTCTCCGCTGTCAACATGGTACTGAAACACACCCTAGAGGGACCTTTGAATATTCACAGACTTTTCACATTAAGGCATTATCATACTCAAATACTGTATCTTTGAAAGTGAAACTTCAGTAAATGAATGTTAATAGAAAATTTGCAAGCTCCACAGGATGAAAATTAGTGTCATTTTCTTCAGGGGTTTGCACATTCCTGCATTCATTGGTGAGCAAAAAAAAAAAAACCCATAAAAGGGGTCCAGATAAAACCGGTCAAGACTTTTTCTGAACAATAGCAGTCAGCATGTTATCAGGCATAGACCACTCCATGGAAAATAGGCCCTTGCCCATACAGAACTTCCATCAGCCTGTTTGGCTGTCTGATTTTTAATATGTTATATACTACATGTTGTTTTAAAAAAAAACCCTCAGAAGTGTTAGGAAAACTCATTGATAGATTACACAATTCCTTCTGCAAACAGCATTCTCACACAATGTAGTTATTGTTTGTAAACTTACTATTAATGGTATTCTGAGAGAGAGGGAGTTTTTAGGGTTGCTAACCCCCCCAATTCCCAACCCCAGAGTTGGCAACCCTACCTGTTAGGGACTTGAGCTGAGCTTCCTTCCTGCTACTAGCTGGGCAGATGTCCCCATCTCTTCCTTATGCAGTCAGCCAATCTGCTGAGGGAAAGGTGGGAAGAGTCAATGTTTATTTAATAAACATGCTGAAATGAGCTCCCAGAAGAGCTGAGGGCCCTGCAGGAACTCTCTGCGTTTTGCAGGGCTGCAAGATGGCAGGTCTTTGGTTGAGGCCAGAGCATGGGAGATCAGATGGGCCCCTCCAGGTTGGATCATCACCGGACTATACCATCGCCTGGTACTGGACCACCGGCACCCATGGTTTCCCCCCAGGATGCACAGAGTGGGACTTAGTTGACCTGGGGGTGGGAGGATAGGTTTTTTGCCACTGGGATATATATTTTTAATGAGCAGTTACTAATATTATATATTTTATGTGTGTTTTTATTACTTGTGAATCTAATAACAACAACAACAATAATAATCATTGCAGATACCTTCACTGAAGTAAATAATACTTCCGCGGTCTAGTGTCACTACTTTGGGGAAAGGATCTGTTGATCTTTTTGAACAGTGAGCTATAATCTGTTTTTCATTGACATGGCCTCAGCCACGAGTACATTGGTAAAACAAAAAGGGTGTAGGTGCTCTGAAGTTGCTTTGAAGCTCTTCTGGGAGCTCATTCCACCAGGTTGAATCCCCATTGGGGAGAAAGGCAGGGTAAAAATGAAGTAAATCCATTAATATCCTGCCATTCTTTCCTGGCAGAATGCTTCTAAGGCAACATGCAGAAAAGTCACAGGGCATGTCCCATCCAGGCATTTACTGGACACATTTGTATTTGATTCAGCAAGGAGGCTGAGCTGTATCAGAGGCTTTCCAACTATACTGTAAGGTAAAGGTAAAGGTAAAGGTATCCCCTGTGCAAGCACCGGGTCATGTCTGACCCTTGGTGTGACGCCCTCCAGCATTTTCATGGCAGACTCAATACGGGGTGGTTTGCCAGTGCCTTCCCCAGTCATTACCGTTTACCCCCCCCCCCCCCAGCAAGCTGGGTACTCATTTTACCGACCTCCGAAGGATGGAAGGCTGAGTCAACCTTGAGCCGGCTGCTGGGGTCGAACTCCCAGCCTCATGGGCAAAGCTTTCAGACGGCTGCCTTACCACTCTGCGCCACAAGAGGCTCTGACCATACTGTAGACAGATCTTAATGGATTAGGAAACAATAATGATAAAGAGGATAATTTAGATAGACTATCTGGCAAAGAATTGAATTTAATGGGTTGTTATAGGGTTAAGAGCCTCTTGTGGCGCAGATAAGGGGTTAAGAGCCTCTTGTGGCGCCATTCTGATCTCATTGCCACCTTCATTTTTTCCCTGTTTCTTGCAAGATAAAGTTTTGTCATGATTTTTAGCCATTCTAAATCTATGCCGAATATTTCATCTTTCCTCCTCTCCATTTTGTTCTCAGAACCACCTTGTTAGTTAGTTTCGACTGAGAAGGGGACGGAGAGAGGCAGAGACTGCTTCCACACCAGAGACTTTATGCCAAGCGAGGCAGGTTGCCCCACCTCTTCTTGCTCCCACAAGGGGGAGCTTGTGGCCTGATGCACCTTGTCCGCCCTGGATTTGTGCTCCTGCATGGGAGCCAGGGCAACGAAGTTCCCAGTGCGGAAATGATCAAAAAGAAAGTGGATGGCCTACGTTCAGCTGGCAAGATTCATGCTTATGAACTGGGCCCCATGGCCAATGTTACCCTGAGCCATACACCACAACAGTACTCCTTTTAACTGGCTATGTTTACCTTTTGGCTGATACAACATATGGTTCTTATTTTTAGGACAGCTATAATTGGCTAAAGAAAACATTTGAAACAAAAGCAAAAGCAAAAATTAATTGCTGCTCCTGTGGTTTAAAAAAAAAAAAAGGAACATTCCCCACTCACAATCACATATCACATAATTTTCTAAAATAAAATGTGCAAACCTTGTAGAAGAAATTAGTTATATTAAAAGCAATTTCTTTGGCAGAATCTGAGATGGGAACCTTTTGATCTGTACACTGCAGTGCCAACAGAATTCGCCATTTCAAATAATGGCGGGGTAATCAGTACCTAGGAAACACACTGATTGTCGAGAAACGAGTAATTTTTGGTTCACGTTAAGTATTGCTTCTTTATAATCATCTTGACAGGATGGTAGAATTTATGGACTCAAAGATAAACATTGATGTACATATACAGTGGAATGTCATGGCTAACCTATCTGCTTTGTCGGTTTTATAAGTGGGGAGCATCTGACAGCGTTGCTCTCAACCAGTAAAAGCTCCTGTAAGGTTATTTCTGAGGAAGTGCCACCACCCATTCTTCAGAGCCATGGACCTAACAAAGGCCTGGTCAGACACCACTCTTAAAAAAGAAAGAAACAAAGACAACAAAGGTGAGTATGAAAAGCAGAACACACAAAGAATAAAACAGAGAATGGATAGAAATATGCTTCCATCTGATAACCTACCAAATAAGTTTGATTGTGCTTTCTCTGTATGGTAGTGCAAAGGACACCCTTGTTTGAATTCAGCTGATCAATATGACAATTCCTTGACCATTTCTGCACAGAGGGGTAAAAGACGAGTGGCTTCGTGCTTGCAAATACGGGGTGGTAAACATCACATTTGAAGCCCTCCTCACAGGAGACCCCACCCTCATTTTTCCTTTTTGCGGCTTTTTGCCTCCTAACGAGGCTGCAAGGAAAAGAAAAATGAACTTCTTCCACCTCTCCTTAGATTGTCAATCACAGCAGTTCTCTCATGGACTGAAACTTTCTCCCCCCACAGCCCCGAAATTATTTTTTAAAGGCACTTCCGTGTTGCTATGCGGTAATGCCACAACACAGATGCATTTTTAATTTAAAAATCAACACTGCCACATTGCTATCGCGAAATGCCAGAACGATACAACATTCCCCTTCCCCCTTTTTGGGATTCATATTTTTGGGGGGACTTTATCTGGCTGGATTTCTCAGATGCTGAACGTGGTCCCTGGAGCCCAAAAAGTCATTTTGTGTAAATAGTTGGCTTAAAAACATAGTGCTTAGACCTCTGCATGATCGGGAGAAGAATGCCAGATCACCCACTGACCCCGCTTTCCCAGCTTATTTCCCACCTCCGGAAAACAGAATCAGGGTTGGTTTTGCTTGTCCATATTGTGAGAAGGCTGGACATGGTCCCTGGAGCCCAAAAAGACATTTTGTGTTAATGGTTAGTTTAAAAACATAGTGCTCAGACCCCTGTATGATCAGGAGAAGGATGCTTGATCACCTGGCCCCCCTCATTCCCAGCTCATTTCCCAATTCCAGGAAACAAAAAAGGGGCTGTTTTTTGCCTGCCTGATCCCAAAAAGACTGTGGACACTTTAAAGAAGATTTTATTTTACCTTTGACAATATAGGCTTTCAGTTGTGCTGCAACGCAAACCATGCAATTTTTTTAGAAATTACTCGGAGCAGGAAATGGGGAGGGTGGGTGTGAGGGTGGGACAATGCCGCAGAGACTATCACGCCTTTCCCCCTGCATACAGGCTTGCCCCTGGTTGCTCGCCGATGGGATGCGTGGTTGAAGGTGGTAAATCCAGTTTTGGCAATTTCCCTCATTGTGAGTTAAAGGTAAAAAGGTAAAGGGATCCCCTGTGCAAGCACCGAGTCATGTCTGACCCTTGGGGTGATGCCCTCTAGCGTTTTCATGGCAGACTCATTATGGGGTGGTTTGCCAGTGCCTTCCCTAGTCATTACTGTTTACCCCCCAGCAAGCTGGGTACTCATTTTACCGACCTTGGAAGGATGGAAGGCTGAGTCAACCTTGAGCCGGCTGCTGGGATCGAACTCCCAGCCCTCATGGGCAAAGCTTTCAGACGGCTGCCTTACCACTCTGTGCCACAAGAGGCTCTCATTGTGAGTTAAAAATGGCCAAATCTTGACCCAGCTCCTTGACAGCCTCGAGATGCAGGCGACATCATGTGGAGGGGGCTCTAAAAGCTGCCAACATTCGAAAGCTGTCTGGGGGCAGATTCCTCATGCAGAAATGGTCCTTTTGTACCTATGATGAGCAATAAGATTAATATACAATCTCCCCTATTTAATAGAGACTGCCAATATATGTACACAAAGGCTCTTCGCTGTGAAATTAACAAGGAGGCCAGCCTGCATATATTATTTTAGATCAGGAAACTGAATACAACTTTATACATTTCCAGAATCCATTAAGGAACTTCGCTTGACTTGCTCAGATAATAACTGGACAGATGTCCAGAATCCACAGATATTCCCAGTGCTCTGAAGGACAATCATCATCAGAATGTCATCGTTACACAGAACTTGTACTTCATGGTTCACAGCACATAAGGCACAGCTTTCAGAACATTTAGGTCCACTGGGTTCAGTGGAATAGTTCTGCACTGCTTGTTACTTTTAAAACGTTGAGCTGCATCCATCGGTCCCAGGCAAGCCTCTCACATGCAACAATTATGCCCTAATAGTTTGGGGTTTTTTTTGTTATTGTTTGTTCTGTTCCTCACCAGAGTTTAGCTGTGATGATATCATATGCCCCTTGGTGACAAGGAGATGTCTTTGTCTATAGCTTGAACCAGAAACCTTTGTTCCATATTCTTCCCTTTTGGCAAAGTTCTGAATTTCCTTGAAAATGTATCAAGGGTCTCTGAATGAGAAAGAATATAATATTGGACAACGTTCCTTAAAAACTATCTTAGTTGGGTTTCCCTTTCAAATATGCCTGAGTAGGGGCCTGCCAGGGTGATTACATGTTTCTCATTCCTACAAGTTAGAACCCAAAATCCCTTTCAATTTTTCCCTTGTGTGAAAAGAAGCCAGGATTCTTTTTTTTCCCTCCCCCATACTCTTTTTTATTTCTTCACATCATTCTTAGAAACTGAATAAATTTTTGTTGATGTTGTGTATAGATAGAGAGATAGAGAGGTATAGATATATCAGTGTATTATATGTACATTATACATACAAATGTGGTTTGCATAAATATGATATCACTTGCCTACTGACAAAACAAATAGGAAAAAAAGCAGAGAACTGAAGTGAGTCATAAAAATATAAACAATTAACAACAACAACAACAACAAAAACCCAAAGTGATGACCATTCATTCAACTCTTGGTTTTGGTCACATTCCTGGATCATGTGGGGTACCATTGAGGCCTCATGGGCTGGACCAGTGTTCAGGTAAATTGAGTGGGTTGGATCCACTGAGACATTTCTGTAGAAGGAAGAGTTTCAACCTGGGAAGCACAATTTTCTCACCTTGCCCCTCCTTCTGTGGGCCAAAATGTCCCCCAAAATGCCATTTCAGTGGGGTCCCCTATCCTCCAGGAGCAGCATTTGGAGGGAAATTATGGACTGGGGAGGCAAAAAATGTTTTAGTGGATGCAAGCCAGTGTGTGTCACCTAATCGGGGGGTCTGTGGCAGACAAGCCGAAGCGGTAAGTATTTTCCAAAGGCAGAAAGTTTGAATAATACTGACCTAGCCTATGTAATAACGTCTCCAGTCATTGAAAAGTCCCACTAATTACACCACACGAGGGCATAGCTGGGATAGTTTCCCCTTTTGAAAAATCCAAGTGATACTCCTTAACCTGTCTCATAATGAGCATTTGGAGACTCAGTCAATTAGTGTTCGCTTAAATCCTGTGATAGGCACCAGCTCTAAACACGTCCAGATCCCTTTTCCATCACCAGCTTTGTTGGATGCTTTCAGAATTATCCTCGCTGGTTCTTGGGGGGAAAAACCAGGATACTCTGCTGGAACTGAATATGCTTAATTGGAACTGCTGATTTATTGGCATGTTTCCAAGGGAACTAATTTGGCTTAATGAAGGTGAACGCCAATAAATGGTGTTTAATTAGAACAATATTATCAAACTTTCTAAATAATGGATGGGTAGAGAGCACGCTGTAGAGAGCACCGGCTTTTGCTTTCACCAGCCCTGAACTCCAGTTGGTCCAAGTGATATGCCAGCAGCTGAAAAGAAAATAAGGCATTCGTAAGTTTACTGGGTATAAACATTTGAGCAGGATCAAAAGCTGCTTTCATTTCAAGGGGGTGGCAACTGTTTTTTTGGTTATAGGACTATCACTCTAGCCATTGTTGCTCCTACTTCTTCTAAAGAGGTATAAGGCAGTGGCAGTCCTGTGCCAGGCTCTCTGGGGTCTATCACAGTGGCAGCTTTACCACCCAAGGGATTAGGCTGCAGCGGGAAGCAAGGACCAAGGGTGAAATTGCCGAGTGCCAGGAAGAAAATGGCCACCCATCTCCCACTGTCTATTTCAAAAGCCAAGCCAAGTTGAAATTGATAATTTCTGCTAGCCAGTGCTGTTAAGAGCAGAGGCGACGAAAGCTTTTTTTCATTCTTCAGAAGGATAAAAGTTGAGAACTTTTTAAGCGGAGAGCAATTAACGGAGCTTTGGCAAAACAATGGGGATCAACACTGAAGACCCCTCTGCATGTACCTCTTTAAAATACAGCCACAGTAATGACTCCTCCGGGAGGAGTAAACTGGGCCGTGCTACCACTGCTTCAGAGCAGCGACGTCCCTAGAAGCTGACTGTTTGACTACCCGCAGTTTAAAGAGGATTTGCCTAAACATCCGATGCCGAACACAGAAGTATATGAAACACACGCGCACGCAATCCACTCCAAATTAAATCTCTTCAAAGAAAATAAAGAATATGTGAAAATAAATGAAACAGCACCATTATTTAGATTACATTTATCCTTAATCCACTTTGTCCTCTTATAAAATAACAGTATGAAGACATCTGCCAATATTTTAAAGGCTTCTGCTTGGGTACGAATTCTATTTTTAAATTAGACCCTAAAGCTGCATTCTAATGCACCGCTTTCATTTATCAGAGTAGGCCTATACTAGTGTGCTATTCCCAGGGCACCCTTTATTTAATCTAGCTGAGAGCTGTATAGACCTATATCCATTTCCACATAAATCTCTGCCAAATACTGCTGACTTTCACATTTAACCTTACTGGCAGTGTCTGACATCGTTGCGATGGATATACATACATACATATATACACACACAAACATACACATATGTAGACATATACATGTACATACACACACACACACACACACACACATATATATACACATATATATGGAGGGAAAGAGAGAGAATTGCATACAACCCACTGGAATTGCTTAGAAAAGAGGCAATGTCCTTGCAGCGTGTACATGAACTACTGCAGTAAACAACTTTAGCCTTTCCCATTAAAGGTTCGAGAGGAGTGATTGATATTGTTTGACAAAGAAATGTAAGGTCAGGAGTAATAGAGGCAATCTGTTATTTACCCCCCAAAAGTGCATGGAAAGCGGTAAGTGTGTTGGGGGTCCTGTTCATTTTTCAAAACACCTGCTCTTTTCCAGACAACGGATAGGGTTGAGCGGAGCCGGCAGTCTGCGGAAGCTACAGTCGGCCCTCCTTGCGCCCGGGGAACATGCTAGAATGTTCCTGAGGAAGATGGCTGGATCCCATTGCCACTGGAGAACGATGACAGTGGCAACGGTGAATTTCCGAATTTCATAGTGTTTTTATCATGTTTGATTGAAATGGTTTTGGTGTAGATTTCTGTTGTCAGCCACCCTGAGCTCACTTGCAGGGCGTGGTGGCCTAGAAATTAAAATATTTTAAAAAAGATACCAATAATGCAATCCCAAACAGAACCAAACCTTTCTAATTCCATTGCCATTCATTGGTTTAGAAGGTGAATCTCTGCTTGGAATTGTTCTGTTAAATACACTTGGGCTTGATGACAAGGTTCGAGACATTTATGTTAGCTGTTAGACATCAAGTTCCTATTTATTTAATTGAAGCGGCACTTGGAAATTTGAGAGTTTGCCTAAAAGGGAGACTGGTTACGGCATTCTTGCTAGGACACGACAATTGGAGCTAACCAGAGCAGATGGGTTGGCTCCGTCACTACGTGAGCAATAAAAGAAAGTGACTGAGTGCTGTTCCACTGGCACGGGTGAAGGCAATGGTGTTATTTAGCCCCAAGGTCCCATAACTGGTATCAGTTGTTTCTCTTTTTCAACAGCATGAGGGATGCTGCTGGAATAGGTGGCCCTTACCCACATTCATATTTCAGAAGCTACTTGGCCTAAAACGTGAAAAACTAAGCCACCCATAAAACAAAAAAAATTTTTGATAGTTGGACGGCCTTTTTGGACCGTCTGTAAGAAGAAAAATCTTAAGCTTTCCAAAGCGATTGCTTCTACATTTCTGGCAATCTTCCATTTGCATCTCCAATGGAAAAAGGGGATTCTTATTGCTTGGAAGCAGGATCATACATTTTGATCCACTATGTATCCCACAGGCTGCCTTCTTAAAATAATGTATATAGTATGGTATTCCCATCTACAAGTATACCAATGGCCATAAAAGGTTCAAGCACATTAATAGTGGTGTTGGGAGATACTGTGGTTAACTGCCTCTACAGATCTGATCTTTTTGCTGGATAATTTCCAAGATAAGCTGTCAAAGAGGTTTGTAGTGTTGTCTGTCTTGTCTTGTTCAGTGCAAACAACCTGACACCTCCAAATCTCAATGCCACTCCCTAGCGGATTGTGTCCCCTGCCCCAAAGAATCATAGAATCATAGAATAACAGAGTTGGAAGGGACCTCCTGGGTCATCTAGTCCAACCCCCTGCACTATGCAGGACACTCACATCCCAATCGCTCATCCACTGTAACCTTCCACCCCCTTGAACCTTCACAGAATCAGTCTCTCTGTCAGATGGCTGTCCAGCCTCTGTTTTAAAATTTCTAGAGATGGAGAACCCAAGTACAAGTACAACGATATAGGCTAGATATCAGGAAAAATTTTTTCACAGTCAGAGTAGTTCAGCAGTGGAATAGGCTGCCTAAGGAGGTGGTGAGCTCCCCCTCACTGGCAGTCTTCAAGCAAAGGTTGGATACACACTTTTCTTGGATGCTTTAGGATGCTTAGGGCTGATCCTGCATTGAGCAGGAGGTTGGACTAGAGGGCCTGTATGGCCCCTTCCAACTCTATGATTCTGTGATTCTGTGAACCCATCTCCTCAGGAGGTGGTGGGTTCTCCATCAGAGCTGGATCCCCCGACACCACTATTAATGTGCTTGAACATTTTGCAGTCATTTGGATGTTTGTAGGTGGGGATACCATAGTATATACATTATTATAAGAATTGGGATTTGGAGCCACTGACAAAGATTCACCTTGTAAATGAGCAGTTTTCTGCGGGGCTTCGTTTTGGCTTGGTGCATGTGACTACATTACAGTAAAGAAGGGTTTTATGCTATGTTAGTCGATGTGAGCTTGCTTTTCGTCTTTCCACTGTATCAGAAGGTATGACAGCAAGGACTAGAACTTTAAACGTATAAGTCACACTGCCAGAATAGGGACAGTTTAAAAAGCAAATGACTCGGATATTGTACATTACTGGCGGAGACTGCTGGCCAAGGACATGAGAGGTCATTTCATTCACATTCCAACACTCAGTGCATCTTTGTTGACTTGGCCCTTTGTCCGCGCAGGTCCCCCAACGTTTGCCATCATAATTTTCAAGCACACAAGCAGCTGCTGGGTAAAGGGGGAGGTGGGGGAAAACTCCGCCTACCGCAGGGGCTTCCGTGTGTGATTTGGGTTGGCTACAACAGTAACAGAATGTACAAGTACCAATTATGCATCTGCCATGGAGGCAACAAAAAACAAGCTCTCATTCTGGATTCCCTCTCGTTTTAACTTAAGATGGGGAGTGCACATGTTCCCCAGAAAGGTGCATTTGATATTGTGAACCCCTTTGCAGATAAAAAGCATATCAACATACTTTCCAGTGTTTAGGGCTGTGTATACCTCGATACATTCAAGCTCAATAGGAAATACGCATATGAAGCATCAAATACTATGAGTTGCAGCCCAGCCAGCTGGATCCAGACAGAGTCTTATTCAAGCAGGAGCTGCTTTCTTCCCAGGAAGGCTTGTTGAACTGAAGGAAGAAGAAGAGTTAGTTCTTATATGCCACTTTACCCGAAGCAGTCTCAAGGCGGCTTACAGTTGCCTTCCCTCTCCTCTCCCCACAACAGGCACCCTGTGAGGGAGGTGAGGCTGAGGGAGCCCTGATATTACTAAAGAAGAAGAGGAGTTGGTTCTTATATGCTACTTTTCTTTACCAGAAGGAGTCTCAAAGAGGCTTACAGTCGCCTTCCCTTTCCTCTCCCCACAACAAGCAACCTGTACAGTGGGTGAAGCGCAGTGAGCCCTGATATTCCTGCTCCATCAGAACAGCTTTATCAGGGCTGTGGCGAACCCAAGGTCACCCAGATGGCTACATGTGGGGGAGCAGGGAATCAAGCCCGGCTCATCAGATTAGAAGTCCGGACAGTGCTCTTCACAGCACATGTCCCCCTGACAACTTGTCAGTTTTAATAGGCACACAGCATAAAGGAGGAAAGAATCAATTTAAAGTTCATGAATTGAGACTCACTACTAGTATCTAGTGTGCCTTCTGTGTCTACGCATAGAATACAGTGTATCTTGTGATCATTTCTCAGATAAACATCCCTGACGATGCAGGTGCAGAAAGCACACCATGCAGTCTATTGGTCACTTAAAAGATGCATCCAACTGTGCAGGTACAAGGAAGGGACAAACTGCAAGTGATGCTATGCTTTATAATTCAAATAGTTCACTTAGGAACCCCACCAGGATTCATCAGGATGTGTCACAGCCAACCATCTGAAACACTGTTGTTGTACTTTTCCGTTGCTTTTGTCCAGTCCTATGGACCAGGAGTCCGGAATGTAGAGGAGGAAAGGGATGACATTTCCCTCTCCTCTGTTTCTGCCTGCCTGCTAATAGAAGAGGTAGGCAGAGGAAAACTGCCCCATTTGCCTCCACACTGCAAATCAGGTTTTCTAGGGTCAGATAAGAGTTGGGGGGGGGGGAGGATAGGAAAGATCTATGAGCATCAGCACCCTCTGCTGACAGATCACTGGATGCAAACCATATTATAATGCCACCTTCTTCCTTTTCTTCTAATATATTTTTATATATATATATATATATATATATATATATATATATATATATATATATATATATATATATATATATATATATATAAATATATTAGAAGATATATATATCTTTAAAAAGAAGCCCCACTATTTAAATAGGACAAGTGGAGCTTTCCATCATCATAACATTGTTTATAAAGTGGTCTAAAGTGGGAATCTACCATTTTGAAATTGACGACACAATGAATAGGCATTTGTATGGGCAGGAAAAGGTGTGGCAAGAACACTTGTTTAATGCAGGTACACTATGCTGTAGATATCCTCAACATGTATTTTTGTCCTTTATTTCCACAAGTGATTACTTTTTCCTTGTTTCCCTTTTGTCCTTATTCACCGTCTGTCCCTAAGACATCTACTGGCTAAAGGTAAGCAACCTAAATTAATGTGAATTCTCCCGGGTCTGACTTCACCAAGTCCCATAGATAGGGCTTTCCTTCATGCTCACCTTGCTCCTGATGTCCTTGGCAGTCAATCCCAAAGAGAGTTAGACTTGATTGGAGCATGGCTCTTCCACACATCTGCCCCCTTCTACATTTTCACCGTGTATTTCATTTCACAAGTGCCTTCAATATTCAGGATGTCCAAGAGAGGGCGCTGTTGTCATCATTGGTGGCATTACTGGCATTACAGCCCCCCAACTTTTTCATATTTCTGACCATGCTTCTATTGAGATATTGATAGCATGGTTGCAATATTTAGCAGGTTCTCTGAATTTCCAGCTTAAAAAAAAAAGAGCCTGTCACCCTTTTTCTTGCAAAGATATAATGAAAAATCCACATATCTAAAAAGGAAGGTAGAATTCCCAGCATTAATGCTGGGGGAGCAATTTGCCCTGGCCAACTGGCATTCAAAGGACACATGAAGCTCCATGGATGGGTACAAACTGAGGAAAGGTGGCTGAACCACAAACCAAACCATGAGCGGAACTGAACTGGGAGGCTCAGTCACAAACTGAACCTGTTTGTGGTTCATGGCCCTGCAAACCCCATTCAAAGGGGCTACATTCTCTTTAAATAGAGTGTGAAGAAAGTCTGAAAAACAATCGGAAAACCATTTTAAAGCTGTTTCAGGCTGTCTTGTACAGTCTCATTAAAGTTTAAAGGGACTGCCCAAGACAGCCTGAACTAGCTGAGCTGCGGGGAGCTGATTTTTGTGATTTTCGCAGGGAACTGAAAACAGGGATTTAAGGGGACTTCAAAGAGTCCCTTTAAACTTCTGCTTTCTGCCCTATCCATGAACCACCATGACATGCACAAACTGCTCTAAAGGTTTGTGGAAGCTCCTGATGATAGACTCCTTACCAACTTCTGTTCCTGAACTGCAAATGACAAAATTCATCATGAATTTTGCTTTGTGATTCAATTCATGCCCATCCTTAGTGGTGAACTACCCAAGCAGCCAATAGAGAGGTGTGTCTGTTTTGCTAGACTTCTTACTGTGCTTTCCCTGTTTATTGCTGGCTGCTGTTGACCTACCCTTTCTTTAGGCATCACAGAATTTGCCAGTCACCAGTTCAGGTCCAGCAGGAATTTTGGGGGTTCTCTCTAATTGTCATTTGAGGGTTTCCTTTTTATTTTTTGCCTGCTTTGTGATGTTGTGGTGAGGTTGGTTAAATAGGCATTGTCCTTGACACTTGTAGGGCAGCCATTCAGCTTTGGCTGGCAAAGGGCAGGCAAAGAGCCAGTTTGGTGTAGTGGTTAGGACTTCTATTCTGGCAAGCTGGGTTTGATTCCCCACTCCCCCACATGCAGCCAGCTGGGTCACCTTGGGCTCACCACGGCACTGATAAAGCTGTTCTGACCGAGCAGTGATATCAGGGCTGTCTCAGCCTCACCCACCTCACAGGGGGAGAGGAAAGGGAAGGCTATTGGCAGATCACTGCAAGAGAATTTGGTCCATTGTTACAGTTTGGTCCATTGTTACAGTTTGTCTATACTGAGCTGTTACTCAGCAGAGAAAACATCCAAAAGGTCATCCACTGTGCAGAGTTCCTGTGCATGCACAACCTGGAGGATTCCTGCTTCAGCTTCCTTCAAACTCAGCTGCTGAAAAATGAGGATGGTCTGTTCCTTCGGGTAGAGAAAAATGGCATATAAGAACCAACTCTTCTTCTTCTAATCTGGCAAGCCAGTTTTGATTCCCTGCTCCTCCCCCACATGCAGCCAGCTGGGTGACCTTGGGCTCACCACAGCACTGAGAAAGCTGTTCTGACCGGGCAGTGATATCAGGGCTCTCTCAGCCTCACCCACCCCACAGGGTGTCTGTTGTGGGGAGAAGAAAGGGAAGGTGAATGTACTCCGCTTTGACTGTTTACGCACTGGAGGCTTCATGCCAGGCTGCAGGCTGGAGTTTTAGTCCTGGCAGGTTGCCCCACCTCTTCCTGTACTCACACGGGGGAGCATTTGGCCCAATGCGCATCAACTGCCCCCGATTTCTGCTCCTACATGGGAGCTGGGGCAGTGAAGTTTCCAGTGCGTAAACGGTCTTTGAGACTCCTTTGGGTAGAGAAAAGCGAACCAACTCTTCTTCTTCTTCTAATCATGGTTGGCAGTTTGGAATCAGGAGTGGGTCTGCCAGAAAAGGCAGCCTTGAACAGGCTACCCTAGCACAGCATCAGCATATTTAAATACGACACAGATTAGTTTAATTATATAAACTAGTTAAATCCAGGGTGTAGTTTCATGCCTTCTTCCAGTTTGTATCTGGGGCAGGAGTTAGATGGTTACTTTAAAAAATGAAACCTGGGAATTCAGAGAACCTGATTAACTCATCACGACAAAGGTATATTGATATTTCAATGCTGTTTTTAAAAATGCTGCTTTTAAAACCATTTGTCCTAATGGCAGGAGGGAGGGGAGGGAGTGGTTGGGCAACAGTGGCAGGCCAGTCATTGAAAAGTGGGCTGGAGGAAGGTGGGACAAGGAAAATGGACAGAAACATTACACAGAAGGGGGAAAGCGATCGGCTCCCCCCCCCGGCCTCATAAAAAAAGAACCAGGTGGTCTCAAAAGCACTGCAAAAGAAGGGGGGGGTTAAAAAAATAAAGTGAAAGATAAAAACAAAAACTGAAGGCAGAAAAATCAGGGGATAAACTGAAGAAGTATGAGACCAAAACCAGCAAACCACCTCTCCTCCGTTCCAAAAAAAACACAAAAAACACCCTATGCTTAAAAGACTCTGTTTCCAAATCAGAATCTGCTTTGGGAATATGGTTTGTTTTTTGTTCTTCTTCTTCTTCTTTTTTTTACAAGTGGAGCTTTTCAAGTTCAGATTCAGCTGTCAGGAGATATGCTGTGGAACTAACTATAATACATAATATTAAAGCAATGAAGCACCAGGTGCCAGAAAATTGCAGACCAATTGGAAAATTCTGTAATCTGTGATTCCATCTGGCCTGTATGTTTCCAGTGGCCATGCTCGTGGATTGTCAGAACTATTCATTAAGTTTGTTGTGCAACCAAGTGCTTAATATCAGTAATTTAGAAGGTTCAATGGGAAGTTAAATTGCGTGAAACTATTTCTGAACGATTGGGAGCAGCATTAGACAAACAGCAATGTGGCATTTCTGGAAAGAGATGCGCTTCTATGCTAGACAGAAATGCAGTAAAGATTTGAAATCCCTTTTCAAAATCAACCTTTTCCATGGTCTTAATTTCTGAATCATCCATTACGGTCTATCTAAGAACCTGTATGTGCATTGGCTCATATTCACTCCCAGCTACTCCTTTTTTTCTCCCCTTTGTTCCTTCAAACTTCCTTTTCCCTCATTTTTAGGCTTCCATCTTGCCTACATGTCTGCAGGTGCAAAGAGAAGTGATTTTCACCAATTCCCACCCTCTGCAGCAGCCTCATATGTCCCCTAAAATGCTGCTGCTTAAGATGAGACCCTCTGGAATAGCTTGATGATCCCCACCCCCCTGCATGCACACACTGAAATTTGGGTGGGATCCAGGCCACTGATCCTAAAGATCCCCAAAGACGTTTTTTATTATGTTCTTTTATAAACCTGTCAAGTACATGGATTCTGTGATATAAAAATAATTATCTTTCTAGTATTTTCATAAGATCTTTTCTCAGTGGGTGCTTTGTTGCCAACTCCAGCCTAATAAATTCTTGCAGAGTTGGGGATAGTCTTGGGGGGGGGGGTGCAGGGTTCGGGAGGGTTTTCATCTAATCTCTATGGCACGGCATAAAGTTAACCCCCTGAAGTCGCCATTTTCTCGAGGGGAAATGTTATCTGTAGTCTGGAGGCGAATTGTGATTCTGGGAAATTTTCACTCCTCTGAGGGACAGTATGAAAACTGAGCAAATAAACAAACAACCAAACAAATAAATAGATCCCTGGTGGATCTATTAAATTTCTATGGGAATTTAGAAGAAATGGCTGCTTGCAAACGAAGGGAAGGGGAATTGCTTTTCTCTCTTGCTCTCTCTGTAAATATACAGAAATAGCAACATTTAAAACTGCTGATTAAACCCTAGTTAATCAGGTCACATTGATCAATTAAACACCTTTGGTTCTTAAAAACCCATTCCTTTATTTCCTTAAAAGGAGGAGAAAAATGCAATCCGAACACCTGTTCTCACCCCAACTTCCAACACATCTTCTAGACCCATGAACTACCCAAGCACCTGATCTTGAACTAGGGAATTCAGTTCACCTGGTTCTGGAATACCCTGTACTCTCTTCTGGGGACACAGGACTCCCTCTCCTCAGCTCATCACCCCCAGTCCAACAGAACAGACAAATGCCACATTGGAGTGATATTTATGGTGCTATACCAACTACCAGCAGGACAACTGGGCCACCCTATTTCCATATTTGCATATAATGACACTGTGCACTTATCTACACGCTGGACATCGTTCATGACTAAGGTGATCAGAATTTTGGGGCTGGAAGGTGGGATGTGCTACGTGGTGCATTTGTGTGGTGGCGGCAGCGCGGTGCGTTCGGCGGCGGGGTGCGTTCGGTAGGGCGGTGGTGGCACCCTCCCTCCCTCGCTCGCTCTGGCCTCACCTCACTTCCCATGCACCTCTCCCTCGAGCCTCCCGCACGCCTGCATGCCTTTTGTGCACCTGTGTGATGTCGGCTCCGGCTGGCTGGCCGCTGGCGGGACATTTGAGGACCCGAATGCGACCCGGGGTGAAGACCAGGGAAGCGGGTGTGTCCCGGGATTTTCGGGACAGATGGGCAGCTTATCCATGACAAACTATAGTCTCCATCCATGTTTCTTCCTTTCAACAACTGCTTCCTCGTTTGTGCCCTTAGCCTAGAAGTTCCTGCAGGAACTATAAGCCCTCCATCAGGGTCCCCATGAACAGTTGCAACAGGCCAAGTGAGTCTACATGGTAGTTGATAATTGGAGGTGTCAACCCAGTGAGGACCTGAAGGTTGGAGATCTGGTATGGCTTTATACCTAGCATATCTAAAACCAGTAGCCATTGTGGAAGTCCAGGTGCCCAGACTATGCTGGTTAATAATCAAATCAACCCCATGGTGTATTGAATGCTACTCCCTCTGATTATGTGCATCCACCCTTTCTTCTGCCAGTCCCTCCTGACTCCAGCAGCTCCTCCACACCCATTGCATGATCCCATACCACCTCTACCACTGGTCCTAGTGGAAAGGCAGAAAAAGAAGAGTTAGTTTTTATACCCCGTTTTTCTCTACTTTAAGGAATCTCAAGGTGGCTTACAATCTCCTTCCCTTCCTTTCCCCACAACAGGCACCTTGTGAGGCAGGTGGGTCTGAGAGAACAGTGATTGACCCAAGGTCACCCTGTAGGCTTCATGTGGAGAAGTGAGGAATCAAACCTGGCTCTCCAGATTAGAATCCACCACTCTTGATCACTAATCCACAATGGAATAATATGAAGTTGGAAAGATCCTAAAGATCCTCCTGCAGATGGTATGGACAGCTGGAGCATTCTGTACAGTGGAAGAGACATGGATCCGAGAACTGTTGTTGGAAGCATACCAAGAAGGTGAACATACATGCTAATTCCACCAGTCCTATCTACAGAAACCTGGTCTGGCCTCAAATATGGAGAGGCCCTTGAGGGATGGCAGCCAACACCTCCTAGGATGAGGAAGAGATGGGGAAAACATCCCTCAGATGCTGCAGGAAGACCTGCAGGACAAGTTATAAACCCCATCGGGGCAGAGGGGAAGTTCCAGGCCTATCAGCATGCCACACCTTCAGTCCCATCCACCAGCCCCACCTCTGAGTTCACCAGAGACCTGGGAATGCCAGAGAAATGGGCCTGGAGGGAGGCACAGGACTGGTGCTGTTGTGCTTAGCTGGTAGCTCAGCACCTGTCAGTCCCTGCCTGTGAGTTTGAGTCACCGCAGGATCAGGGCTGTCAACCCTGTAGACATTCAGCCATTGATGAGTTGCACTTGTTTCCCAGAGGATTCAGCAGGTTGATGAGTTGCACCTGACCCGCAATGACTGGGGTTTCCTGACAAAAGCAGCCGGAACAGGGTGAGCCATTGTGGAAGTAACTGGTCTAAAAAAATGTATGCGTTGCTGGTCTGTACATTTGTATGGAATTTATTTAGAAGTGGAATGGTGTCATTCTAAATAGTTAAATAAAATTTTAACCTGTTGGAAATTTTACTGGCCAACGTCTATATCAGTTAAGTACTACTGCTACTGCTACTACTGCTACTACTACTACTACTACTACTACTACTACTACTAGTAGTAGTAGTAGTAGTAGTAGTAGTAGTAGACGACCCTGGGCTGTGTTTGGACTATACTGGACCATACTTGCTATCTCTCATATAGGGCCCACCTGAGCTAGACCTTTTCCACATGGAGACATCTAAGGTGTGCTGCCCCCTGCTTTAAAATCCATGCTCCGCTAACACACGGTTGCTCATTTTTGGACAGGAGTCTTCTCTCACTTTTGCTGACTGCCTTGTCCCGAGTTTTTGTTTCCTTACAAGTCAGGTGACTGAGCAGAAGTCTGGGCAATCTGCTCCCCTCCCCCCCCATTTTGGCTTGTCAGTCACTGTGACATGGTGTCAGCCAACAAATCACCTATCAGCATCCTATTCTTGCATGCTAGTGCCCCCCCCAACCCCCCAAATATAGAAAAATAATTTTTAATTAAAAAATCAAAAAACACATAGCAATGCAGATCTGCCCCACAGCATATAATGATTAAACTTAGTGAAGCGGCGTTTTCATGTCTTCCCCCCTCTCTTTGCAGGAGAGGTCAATTTGTGAGCAGTGCGGAGCGGTGAAGGAGCCCTTTTCCTTGGCTCCATAGCATGGCTCCAAACAGAGCAGCACAGCGGGGTGAAAGAAGCAGCAGCGAGGCAACCCCCTCTCTGCCTCAGCTCCCTCCCACATGGTCAGGTTACAGTCCCTTTAAATAAAAAAGGAAGGAAGGAAGGAAGAACACATCTCTCTCCCTCAGCTCCACCTAAGCATGAGTCAAGCAATAGATGCATGAAGCGGATTAGGTGTAATTTCATTACACTGGAACTGTGTGGCAATGTGTTTCCATCCCTTTTATTTTAAAAGAAAGATACAAGATTGCCTCTGCAGCGCAGCTCCAGGGAGCAGGCTCCCTTGCCGGCCCTGCAGAAGTGGGCTTTGGATAAGGTCCTTTGAAAAAAAGGTTAGGGGGAGGAGGACGGAAGTGACTCTTTGGGGTGGGTGAGTAGTTGGGAGGGCAGGGAAAGGGACAGCCAAGGCCAGATTTGCCTATAGGCTAACTAGGCTTCAGCCTAGGGCCTCAAGATCAAGAGGGGCCTATATTCCACATTTTTTATAAAGGTTAGTACCAATCACAACATGTTTCATTTAACACATTGACATATATCACAGTAATGATGTATTTTATTATCTCTCATGTAATTTACAAACTTAAAAATGGGAGGTGAAAGGGCCATATAAGTGGAATAGCCTAGGGCCTCTTTTCATGTAAATCCGGCCCTGGGGACAGCTTAAGTTTCCCCTTCCTCGCATTTCTTCTGTGACTTGCTGCTCCCTGTGATTTGCTGCATTCCCTTGTCACAGGGCAACGGCTGGGCAGAGTCAACCCAGGAAAGCCACGGGAGGGAGGCAAAATCATGAGGAAGCTCAAATAAACTCTGTGAACAAGCAGAGGGTGAACCGAGGAAAATGACTCATGCAGAAATGGTCCTAGATAGGAATCAATGGACTGTCCATGCTCTTCCATGGGCAGAAGTGAAAGATGAATTCTGGATTGAACTCATTTGTGGCTAAAAATCAAAACAAAACAAAGCATATGTATTTCTGGTCTGTATTTATAAAAAATCATTGCCCAAATGCTAGCTGTTAATTGGAACCATTGCATTAAGCATCTGAGTACTGTATCAACTAAGCTGGTTCCTAATTTGTTCCAGGCCACTTCAAAATAATATTTTTTGATAAAATCCTAGATGTACGGAGACTGCAATGCCTAAAGCACTATCTCCGTTTATAGAACTTTGCCTAGGCACTGAGGCTGGCCTCAGAGTAGCTACTTCACTTGAAGATAAGGTTCATAAAGACCTATGAGAGAGTGCCCAGGCTATAAGACAGTGACTTTTTCTGACCTTTTGTCACACTTCAAAAATGTGTGTTAGGAAAGCCCCTGGAATTAATGGATTGTTTTATTGATGGTCCTGAAATCAGAGATTCTGAGATGTGAGGAAGAATGCCTAACAACTAATCTTAAAACAGAAGAACAAATGGTATCAATATTTGCGTTCTATTATTTTGGAATTAGTTCAGGCATTCTTCTTTTTTGTGGATTAATGTTTTATTGTTCCAGTTGAAGGTGGCTTACAATAATGCATTAAAACAATCCACAAAATAGAAGCATGCCTAAACTAACTAATTCTAGAACAATAGATTCAAAAACCATAAATATTAAAAAGGTATATCAATGAGCTCAAGAGCAGCAGCAAAGTAAAAAAAAAAATAAACTTCTTAAAAATCAATGGCATATGTTCTATTGTTTGAAAATAATTCGTTTTAGGTTATGTGGGGTAGAAGCTTTCTAGATAACTATTCTAACTATTCAGGTTACAAGGCATTCATCTGTACAATTGTCAGCTAAAAATGAATGAAACGTGGCTTTCCATGTTGCTTTATGTTTCATACAAAGGACAGACCGATAAACAGCTGACTGATGGCCCGGCCATCTACTACAACAAGTAACAGCAGGGAGTTTTGAAATACACTTCCTACTGATTGCTTTGTCCTAATTTTCTGGGGGATTGTGATTACAAGAGCTGCTATATTTTGACTACCATTTCCGTGGGCACTATTCTCGGCAAAGTAAAGGCTGTAGGAAGAACGTTTCTGTTCTTGTTGTATTGTTGTTGGGATCATTAAAGTTGTGTTGTTTAGATCCACTGTTGGATTGTTATTGTTGTATTTGACTATGTTGTGTGTTGATTCGTTCCATGTATCCCCCTGTGATGCTGCATGTAAACCGCCCTGAGCCATATGGAAGGGTGGTATTGAAAAATAAAATAAATACATAAATACATAAATAAATAAAATAAATAAGAACTTTTGAGCAAAGACAGTCTAGATATGAGTTCTCCACTCACCATGAGATCAGTGAAGGGCAGATTCCAGATGTAATTGGTGTGGAACTCCACCCCAGCAAACCTGGGCCCATTATAGATGATTGAACATTTCTTTGCCTATGTTTTGGTGTTGCTTCTCCCCTCTGCAAAGCAAACCTGCAGTTTATTTGCCCATCATTTGCCTTTTCTTTTTGTTTCTAATGGTCCCCATCAAATGCACGCCTGCAACAGGAGCAAGTCCTTGGATGGGGGGGCCTTGAAAAAATGTAAATATTAGCTGAAGAGGTACCATACTCCACAGCAAAGGCTGTCTAGAGAACACAAAACTCAGGAATATGAGTTGATGAATCTATGTTCAGCTTGGTAAGTGGTGAGTTATACCATTCAATCATAGTGGTGGAAAGTGCCATCAATTCACAACTGACTTATGGCAACCCTGTGGTATTTTCAAGGCAAGAGATGTTCAGAGGTGGTCCTCTACTGTCTGCCTCTATGTCATGACCCTGGTATTCCTTGGAGAACTCCCATCCAAATATTTGCCAGGGCTGACCATGCTTAGCTTGCAAGGTATGATGGGATTGGGCTAGCTCAGGCTGTCCTGGTCTGGAATATCATACCTTAACTTAGGGACTGCTTACTTCTTCACTCCCCCCGCAGGGCACTTTGCTCTGATGGTGCAAACTTACTGGAGGTCCCTGGCCTAAGGGAGATTCACATGGCCTTGCCCTGGGCCAGGGCTTTTTCGGTCCTGGCTCCAATCTGGTGGAATGAGCTCCTGGGAGAGCTGAGAGCCCTGATGGAGCTTGCCCAATTCCATAGAGCCTGCAAGATGGAGCTCTTCTGTCAGGTCTTTGGTTGAGGCCAGTGTTGTTAAGAACAATAGAACCTTGCTACTCCCTCTTGAACAATAAGACTTTGCTATTCCCTATTAATCCCCCCAAGGAGTTTCTCTGTTCCTCTTTGAATGGGGATGGGATGGAGTTTTTAGACCATTGCCAATTCTACTGTTGTATTTTTTAAATCTTTTATATGGGACAGGGGGGTTTGTTAGCTGCCACAAGCCAGTTATGGGAGTGGCGGGCTATAAATTAAATTATAAATAAATAAAGTTATTACCTAATTATGAAAGCAGTATTTTTATTAATAATTTGATCATCTGCTTAAAAGCAGAATCTTCTTAAGAAAGGTCACTATAGTATACCATGACATTTCTGGGACATTTTTTGGTGTGTGATGAGTATAGCAGGACTAGATAATTGTGAAATATATTCAGTTCTCACCCCCCCCCCCAATGCAAAACAACATTTATAGGTCACCTTTGCCTTTCTGCATTGCAGAAGGAAGAAAGTACACATGTTTTGGGCGCTTTGTTAATTACATCGATGGAAAATGGGGGGAGGGGGGAATGTGCAGGATAGGAACATTTTTCTTTTACCAAAAGCAAATGAAGTTCCCTTTTCCCTGTGAGTCTTTAAACCTTTTAACAATTATGGGACTAACCATTTATGAGCATGTCTGCATGCAGTTTCCACTTCAAACCATGATTTCCTTATTTTCTCAAAAGCAAACAAGAAACAAAACACCAAATGTACAGAGCCCAAAACTATGGCAAGTACTGGCATTTAAAACATTTGTGGTAGGAGTATAATTTGTTTTAAAATCATGTTTGCTATTTTCCATCACCCAGTTGTAGCAAGTAATGTTTTACATGGAGTACAAAAAAAAAACATACAAGACTATCATACCAAAAACAAAATGATCTGATATATTTGAAGGACCAATGACCTACCTCTAGGCTTCTTCTAAAATATTTAGAATGGTTGTTCCTCAACATTACAAGCTCTTCAACTGCCTGCACACATAAACAGACCTAGATCATCAAAGGACTTTTCTTAGCACCCCCTCCTTGATATGCCAGTTTGGTATGTGTATAGTGATGAGTTCAAATAGACATGCATATGTATCAAGGGTATATTTTATATAGAGACTCATGAAATACTTCAGTCTCCTTACTGAAGCAGAGTACAAAAACTTAAAAGATAGTTACAAAGAAAACATGTTGCAAGACCCTATGGCTGGTTCAAGCAGACTACATGCCTACACACCAGCTGATGGAGAGAGCAGAGATTCTAATGTCCCTTGTTTCAGCAGAGAACACACAGAGATCTGCTCTTTCTCTTCCTGAAGAAACAGGAAGTAGGAAGGAAGCTAATGAAAAGCTTTCCCCGGCATATGCTGGGATTTTTTCCACTGCAATCTCAGATGTTTCTTCATTCTCTTATCCTCAGAAAGTTTCATAGTGAACAGCTTTGTAAATGGTAATGACTGGGGAAGGCACTAGCAAACCACCCCGTATTGAGTCTGCCATGAAAACGCTGGAGGGCGTCACCCCAAGGGTCAGACATGACTCAGTGCTTGCACAGGGGATACCTTTATCTTTACCTTTTATGATGATGCAGCCAGCCCCAAATGTAGGCAGCATATTCTGGCCCCCCCACATGACATTGCCCACATCCAGAGGCTTCCCAGCAGCCGGCTCATGATTTCCTCCATTTTGTGACTTCAGGAATCACAAAAAGTGGGTTCGCCACCCTAAAATGCACAATCCACCGGTGAACAACCAACTTGCAACCAGCTGAAAAAATGTATGGAGGGTGAAACATGCTACGGTCTTTGTCCAACCCATTTCCTGCCCAATGAAGGAGGCAGCCCCCCCCCTGTTATTACAAATAGCACTAGGCCTCTCTTTAGTGTTTTATAACTCTCTAAATCCTCCCTCCCCCCAAAAAAATTGGGAACAAGATTAATTTTTAAAAGATTCAAGGCTCATGAATCCATAAGGGGTCACATTATAAAAAGCACTATACATTTATGATTAGATGCACAGGCGTTTCAATGAGGAGTTTTACTGCCATCATAGGCCCTTTAAAACATAGATAAAGGTGACTGGCTTGATTGACAGGCGGAGGAGAGATGCATGTAAACCGCATTGCTCTGTTCCACCATTTCAAGCAGACATGCGGAGTGCTAAGGAGCGCGAGAAAGCGGCAGATGAAAGCAAGAGAACCAGAAGGTGAGGAATGGCTGGAGGCACGTTATTTGTTAGCGATACGGCATTATGGTGACGTAACGCGGACTGAGAGCAGCTATTTTTTTCAATGTGCGGAACTGCTCACAGTGCTCCTCAGGTTGACAGAGAGTGGTTGGTTCAAGCTTCCCTAGAAGGATAGGGATTTGAACCTCAATGACTCAGAACCTAGTTTGATGTTCGAACCATATCAAACTCAGTGCCTCTCATGCCATGATACAAAGATTTAGGCGTCTACAGAAAAACATTTTTTACAATAAGCTAGAGATGCCAACCTCCAGGTGGGTCCCAGGGATCCCTAGAATTATGGCTCATCTTCAGACTACAGAGATCAATTCCCTGGGAGAAAATGGAGACTTCAGAGGGTGGTCTCCATAGCATCAGACCCCACTGAAGACCCTGTCCTCCCCAGGGGCTCTATCCTCCACAAGGATCTGGCAACCCTACCCGCTGCATCCCCTGCCAGTGGCCGGGGTGGGGTGGGGTGAATCTGACAACCCTCGATTAAACTTTTGATAATGAAGAGACAGTAGAAAAGCTGTGAGCATTTAACAGTGTATCGTCCTACAGCTATAACAACGTTCTAGATTTTGGTCCAGAGAGCTAAAAATATGCTTGTAACATTATTTCAGACTAGGAATTCACCCCTTTTGGCCAACCCTGTTCACACTCATGGAGGCAAAGAGAGCCCTGAGCGGCTAGATAATTATTCTGAGGATTCATCAGATCAAAGGTCAAAATCACAGCAGAATAAGCTGCTTCCTTTATTGCAGGGGGAGGGGGGGAGGCTGTGCATTGTGAGCGCTCTCTACTTCCGCTGTTGCGCTTGGACAAAACGGTTGTTCCATTCAGACCGCAGCCTTTAATCAGCCCCAGCTGGAATCGGCCCCAGCTGGAACCGCTATCAATGCTGCTGTGCTTTTTGCCAGCTCCCTGTTAATCCTGTCAAAAGGGTAGGTAGAAACAGGACTGGTGTCTTAGATTACATAGGTAGGTTTATGGATTCCAGCTATTTAAACATTTCAGTCCATGTCGCTTACAGGCCAAAACAATGATATTTCTGAAATGCGTAATTGGTTAATTTAGACCAGGCAAAAAATAAATGACTGGAGGCTCCAAAGAAATATTGAACCATTTGGGGATTATTTTAAAGATTGTTTTTGCATCAAGCAACCATGTTTGCCCTGAAGCGATAGTTTGCTGGTGGCTGAAAGAGTATTTTTCCTCCCCAAAATTGGAAATTCCATTACACAAATCCTTATAAACACCCCCACCCTCAAATGAACTCTTTCCCTTCAGAGCTTCTTTCCTTTGCAAAATCATCTGCCTTCTGGGCAGTATAACTGCTTTTTCAGCATATGTAGGATATCACATTACACCACAGGCTTGCAGTGTGGTCCTAAGCAATGGACTTGGGAAGGAGTATCTGTGGGACTTTTGGACTTAGCTTGGTCCTGAGTCCCTCCAGAGAAATTGAGTTGCAAAGTAACACAGCATTTTGAAAGTATGCAGTTATTAGTTACCTTTGTGGCTGAGGCACAGATCCAGACTCACAGTACTTTGAGGTTTCAAAGAGAGTAACCTTTACTGGAAAGATTATTTACAAAAATATATCTCCTTACTGAAGCAGAGTAAAAAGGCTTAAAGAGTTAGTTACAAAAGCAGCACAATGCAAGCCTTTATAGCTAGACTGCAGGCAGGACTATGTCCCACATATCAGCAGATGGAGAGAGCTGAGCCTAAAGGTGGCTGCTCTTTGCTTCAGCAAAGGAAGTGGGTGGGAACTCACCTTTGAAAAAAGGAATCCTTAGAGAATGTACTCAGGGTTTTTCCACTGCAACTTCACCAGTGAAGACTTGATGCCACTAGTGAGCACACAAGTACAGTTTAGCTGCTTTACAGCTTAACAAGAGCCCTTCAAGACTGACTTAACCAAATTACTTGCTGATTGCAATTCCAACAGTATTTCTCTTTAAGATTGAGGTGCTAGGCACCTGACCCTGTGTCTGTCAAGCAGCATGAAGCCTGGGAGCAGACTGACTTCTGAAGGTGAGACATGGAAGGCAAGAATGGGTTTTTACATCTTTGGTCACCCCATGTGTCCTGCTCCCGAAGATCCAGGAGTCTATAAAGAACCCAAGCTGTGAGAAAACCAGCTTGGAGGAGAGAGCTATTTATTTATTATTTATTTATTTAGATTTATATACCGCCCTCCCCGAAGGCTCAGGGAAGAATGGAGTTGGGAAGGGTAAGGATAAGGTGCCATCTCTGTGTATTTTTAGTTCTAAGTCTATGGGTGCAATTACTGATTATATATCAATAATAAACTATTTATTAATAGTTTAATAAACTATTTATGCCCAAAAACCCTGCAATGGCGTTTATGAATAGTTAAATATGCTTTGGGTGCTTGAGGTGACTGGTCCCAAATCTGGGCTGAATTTGAGAACACTGAAATGCTAATAGCAATAAAGTTCCTTTGATGGTAAAGGAGATACTCAGAACAACTGGAGTGTCTTTGTGGCAAAAGGCCCAGCAATGAAATTACTGGTTCCCTATTTGTGATTTAATCAGTCCTCAGTTGTGTGGGGCTAAGGATGCATCTGCAGGTGGGACCCGGGGATCCCCCATTTCACAGCTCATCTCCACATGACAGTGATTAGTTCCTCTGGAGAAAATGGCTGTGGGAGGGTGGTCGCCATAGTATTATACTCCATCAAGGTCTAGTGCAGGGGTAGTCAAACTGCGGCCCTCCAGATGTCCATGGACTACAATTCCCAGAAGCCCCTGCCAGTGAATGCTGGCAGGGGATTCTGGGAATTGTAGTCCATGGACATCTGGAGGGCCACAGTTTGACTACCCCTGGTCTAGTGGCACAGGGCCAAGACTGGCAACTGATATGCTCCATGGAAGCGGGGGAGCTCTCATGTAGTCCAGCTATCCTGAAAGGGAACTCTCATGCCCTCAGCCTCTGGAGAGGGACTTGGACACATTCCAGCTATCCTTGCAACGGCCGCCCCTGCGCTTTGGCTATCCTTGGCGGGGAGAAATCACATGTGCTCTGGCTCTCCTCTCAACCGCCACTGCTGTCCCCTCAGGAGAGCAACCGCATCCTCCTCCTCCAGCACTGACTGGAGGCCAGGCTGAGGACTGAGAGCAGCCCCTTGCCTGTCAGAATTGACATGCATATGCCCCCGGTGCAAACAAAGCCTGCCCAGTGAAGCTACATGAGGGAGGCCCCCTGTCTGTCTCCTGACCAAGGGGAGGGCCCAAGAGAGCAGAGGGCAGGCCTGACCTGGGTGCAGGAGATACTCAGTCACCAGCTTCTCCTCAAGGCTGACTTTGTGTGTGCCAGTCTTGGGCCTGCTGCTCACACTCCTATCAGCTGCTACACTCCTCACTCTCTCTCTCTCCTTCCAACTGCCCAATGAAAGGCAACTCTGCCAGGAAGAGAGGCAGGCAGGGAGGAAGAAGGAGCCAAGACAGAGGGGTGGAGGTGGCAAGCAGGCAGTGGAGGAAAAACTGAGCCCAGGCAGTGGTGGCTGCCCAGAAGTGCTGAGAAGTGAATCACAGTGGCCAGGGAAGGAGTGCACGGCCACTGTTCATCTCTCCCCCTTCCCCTTCCCCTCCCCCTCCCCCTCCCCCTTCCCGCTCTGCCACCATCATCAGGATCCCTCCCCAGTCTGGGATCACACACAGAGGAGTGCACAAAGCCTGCACTGGCCCTTATATGGCTGGGCAGGTGACTTTTCTTGCATCTCCCAAGTATGGGTGTGTGGAAGACATAGGAGCCAGCACAGGCTTTCAACACCCCTCTACACGCTATCCTAATTGGGGGTGTAAGATGGGGAAGAGAAAGGAAGGAGGAGAGACAAGCGGCTGCATGGTCTTTGCAAGCCCCCCCCCTTCTTTTTCTCTGACTGCCTTTCTTCATCTTCCTTCCTTCCTGTTTCTTTCTTTTTTCTGTTTTCCTTCATCTTCTTGCTTGCTTCCCTTCTCCCTCCTTTACTCTTGTTTTGTTTCTTGCTTTATTTCGTTCTCCCTCTCCCTCCCTGCTTTTCCTTTCCTTCTTTCTTTTTTTGCTTTTCTTCTTTCCTTCCTCCTCTTTCTGTATTCCTTCGTTGCTTCCTTCCTTCTTCCTTACAACTGGTGCCTTACAACACACGCACACACAAAGACACACACCTTGCCATGATGTTTCCAGATAGATTATAACTGAAAATCAGATCCTTGCATAATTTTTTTCTCCATAGAGACTGAGACCTGATTAAACACTTAGCCTAGAGAGTTTTATTCTGTACCCAGAAAAGAAATGTCTCTTCATATTTGTTCTAACCACCCATAGACTTTTTTGATGTGAGAAAGTATGGAGTGAATTTGAAATTCCTACAATAAAGATCTTTGCCAAGATCCCTTGGTGGAATGAAACATAATAGCATTAGAATAGCATTAGAATAAAATGCCATACACTCACTAACGATAGCTGGTTTCTTTCCAGAATGTGCATCACAATAGAATTGAAAAATAATTTCATAAACAGGCATGCCTTATTACATACAGACTGACAGAACATAGTATTTATTGCATATTTTCTGCTTCAGTGTGTTCAGATAGGCTCTCCTAAATCTTATAGATACGACTTTATGAGTTACTAATTTACCTTCGGAACTGAAACAAATTGTGTTTGCCAATCAAACTGGAATACTCATTTGTGTTTGAATGCTTGGATTTACATTGTGGAAACCGTGAAATTCATCAACAACGCAATTCTTTGTGAATGTAACCGGGGCTGGGCATCATTTGCTAGCGCTCCAAAAAGGCTAATTCTGTACTTTTCCTTCCCCTTGTATACTCAGCAAGCTTTTCTTCCAATTCTTTTGCACCATTTCCGAGAGGGGTGCCAGGTATAAGAGTTCTATTTTCTTTTGCTCTTCTATCAGTCAGGGTCTGAAACGGAGGGAGATTTGGGGGTGGAGGGCTCAGATCTCCTTTGATCTTCTCTTTCACGCTTATACTAACTTGTGCTTTATGCTAATTGAAGGAAAGAGAAAGGGAAGGGCCTCAGTAAAATTGTCAAGTGTTGACCGGTCCCTGGTGATAAAAAGGTTGGGGACCACTGCTTTAAGGGACATGTGAGTTTTCCTTCTTGTTAGTGATTTAATGGCGCACACATTTTTGTGATGTTTATATGTTGCTCAGTTCTGACTTTACATATCTTATTTGGATTTTAAATGTTATGGTGATTTGGTCTTTGGCTATTTATATAAACGATGAGGAATAAATAGTCCATGGAGTAACATAAGTGGTACATATTATCCAGGCCAGGTACTGCCTCCAAATAAATTACATTTAAGTTTGAAGCAGGTTTCACTGAGCAGACCTACTTCAAAGAAACCCACAATTTCTGCTGCAACTAACTACAGACTGCATGAAAACTAGAATGCAAGGGAATCCCGTGAAGCTGATTTTAGTAGATTCAGGACTAGGGATGAACCACAAAGCTAAATGCGTCACAAATGTTGCCCTGTTTGCGAACACAGGTTTGTGACTTCCATAAACTTTAAAAGCAGTTTGTGGTAGTTCATGGTGGCTTGTGGATGGAGCAGAAAGCAGGGGTATAAAGAGACATAAAATCCCTTTAAACCATGCTTCTGTTCCCTGCAAAATCCACAACAAGAACTGATCAGCAGGGATGACATCTTACATGGTACTCTTCTGTTCCATCCAACAAACAAACAGCAGAAGGACAGGGTGACTCAGAATCTTGAATCCACCTACACCCCAGCAGGGGAAAGGTACTCATCATCAGGAATAAATTAGCCTTTCTGTCTAACTGCCATCAGCCAACAGAGGAGAGGTTGCAGAGCTAAGTTGATGTATAGAATTTTGATTCTATAGAGTAGAATGTCAGCTCTGTTACAGCAGCTAGTAATGCCTGTTGAGCTTTGCAGAGCTCCCATTAGTTTTTCCAAGGCTGGAGAATTCCACTTCCCTGTTTCATTGATGTTCTGAAAGCAGTTTAATTGAGTGGAGACAATCTGTCTGGAAATGTATCCATTCACAAACTGCTATGGACAACATGAAACTTTGTGCAGTCATTATGCTAGTCACCTAGCCACGAACATTGCTTTGCAAACCACAAATGAGCCAAAACTTAAGACAACCTTTAGTTCATGAGCCAGTTCCCGCCCATCCCAAGCACTGACAGGCTCACACATGCTTCACTTCAGCAATGTTCCTGCATGCTGTGCTGCTTAATCCTGCCTTAGGACCATAAAACAATGGAATGATGGCGATTCCTCCCTAAGAGATATTGAATGTTGTGACGACCCTGCTTTGATTCGGACTTTCAAGTTTCTTCTATAGGTTTTCCATGTTCAGGATGAAAATGTGACCATCTTTGCCCACATCTTATTTAAAAAGATAAAAGGCATTGTTAGGAATTTTGGTGAAGAAAATAGGTGGGATAAAGATGGTACACCCACTGATGCACAAAATAAAAGAGAAATTAAGAAAAAAATTATGTATTCCTGCATCTCACTGTTTTTCAGATCTTAATAAATCTGTATATGATGTTTCTTCATTAGCTTTTGGAGAAAGATTCATTTACAAAAGCTAAACTCCTTTCTCCAAAGTGTTCAGCATTAAAACCAAGGAAGTCTATTATATGATGGTTTTGAAAAGACACAAACAAGCCACCTTTTTTTAACAGCCAGAATGACTTTTAGGTCTGTTTTAGGTAAAGTATTGCATTAAGTTGTCAGCACAATTTATTTACCATCTTATCACTTGATTCAGATAGCATTAATGCGAGTTAATTCTTTTCCAATGGTTAGTCTTCCATCACTATGCATTCAGAGTGGATTTAGCCCCTGGCATTTAGCAGTTACTGAATAAATAAATAAACTTTTGATGTGTTTGCATTGTAAATTATTCAATTACAGTGATAACTGTGAAAAATTCAAAGGCCTTGCTGAAAGGACAACACTCAAAGTGTGACGAGTGTTGGGAGGGGGAAAACACCAACAAATTACAAGCTATTGGCACACCAAGTTTCTTACAAAATATAGTAGAAAAATCCTAAAATATTAAGATTTGAAAACTCTCATAGCATATTGATCTGTTTCCCTGTCACAGGTTGAACGGAGTCCTCTACAATGGACTTGGGCAGCATTAGTTGTTGTCAGCCATTCAGTTGTGTCTGACTCTTGGTGATCCCTTGGCACAGCTGCCACCATGATCCCCGATCTCGTACCGCCTCCCTCAGCCATGCAATGTTCTGGCCGGTGTCCATTTTGATCATGTCCAATCACCATGCCCTTTGTCGGCCTGGTTTCCGTTTTTCACTGGCCAATCCTAGCGTAATTGCTTCTCCATTGAGTTGGATCGCATGATATGGTGGACAGCATTATATTTGCCAAAACAGGGAAGAAGCACCATGTCTAACAGAACATTTCAACAACGTGACTGTAATGGACAGTAAATGGTTCATGCTTTAACCTAGTTTGAGAACTTTAATTGACAGGGGATTCAAATGGAAGCTTAAGAGTGGCTGTTAAGAGTTATAACTGTCCAGTTCAGAGGGGAAGGATTCAGGAGGATCCTGAATTAGGAAAGTGAGAACATTGTCTTTGAGGGAAATAGATCCTAGTAAAAGAGGGTAAGATAAAGGTAAAGGATGGAAGGCTGAGTCAACCTTGAGCCAGCTGCTGAGATCGAACTCCCAGCCTCATGGTCAGAGCTTCAGACAGCATGTTGGCTGCCTTACCACCCTGCGCCACCCCTATCAAATGTATGAGAAGGAAAATTGAAACTTGTGCTTATATTCTTGCTTTCACAAGGTTAAGTAATTTTGAGACAAAGAAGTGTATGCCTGTTTATTTAAGCAGTGACTGTCAAGAGATCTGTCTCCACAGTCTTAACGGCCTGTCTGTATAACAAAATAGCTATTTTATTGTGACAAACTATCTATTCTAGATAGTTATACCAAGTTATCTCATTCCTATTGTCTGTTTGCCTGGCAGGTTTTAAACTGATACCTACGTGGCTATTTCCCATAGAAGTGAAATAAAGCAGTTTGTTTTGAATTAACATCAGCCTCTCATGTGCCATAATCTGACAGACACAAAGGATTTTTGTCAGTTCCTCAGTTCCCTAAAACGGGTCAGCTCATATCTATGTACATGTAAACAACTGGCTTGGCCAGACAGGGGAATGAAGAAAAAGGAACTGCACAGCAAAAGTATATGCATACTAGTACTCAGTGATGCTGGGAATCACAATGTGAGGGGATTGAATGAAGGTGAATCAAGTACCTCTGAGGTAACGATACTTCTCTTCAGCATGTAGATTCACTGCTTCAGACTGGTCCACGGATGCCCAGATTTTCAGATTTAGCTGCAATAAATTCTCAGGAAAAGGTAGCAATCTTTTTTTTTCAGATTTGGATAAAATTATTATCATCCTCAGAGCCTCAAAGTTATACTTATGTGCTATAAATGGAGCCCTTGTTGACTACATAGTTATTATGATCTTCTGATCATAGTTGAATATACTTTTAATCCCTTTAACCCAAAACGTTTACTATAGAGAAAATTTCTCCCAATGTTTCATCTCAAGACCACCTTCTTCTACATACTACCTGTGTGAGGGACTGTAAAGCAGAGGGACTGTAAAGCAGAGAAGCGTTTATCATTTGTCCCCACCTGTGGAATTCCCATCATGAGCATCTTTGAAACATGGCATTGCATTCCAAAGGAGACATTAACAACCTTGCTTCAGGAATAATGAAAAGCGTTTTGACAGTGTGTTCTTTATTTGCCTGGGTGGCATTTATCCCACCACTCCAGTGCAAAAAGATGGTTCATTTATTAAAATATGTATATGCCAACTCCCCTTTTGGCTTAGGGTTGAAGACTTCCTCCAATCTAAGATGCCTTTTCCCAACTTAAGTGGCTTTCTGTTGGAGGAAGTTGGAGGAAGGTTTTTAGGCTAAAGGATGCGCCTTTGAGGAGTCTTCCTCAACCTTTATACCATTGAGAAACCCTTGAAACATTCTTCAGGCTTTGAGAAACCCCAGACATTATGTCAGCAGGCCACACCTCCATTGTCAGAAATGGCCCAGCAGCCCATTCTGCTAGTCTGGGAACGGGCATCCGCTGCTCCATCGCCCCCTGCCAACCCCCAATACAATTAGCTAAAAACGAGAGCACTTACCTCTCTGGGCTCCAGTTTATACCATGTGCAATGGCAGCAGAAAGGATTTCTCTTCCAGAAAGGATTTTTATGACTGCTGCCCCTCCCCTTCCCACTCCCTCCAGGCCCATCACTGGCCATTTCGGGAGGGGTGATGGGTTGACATAACTGTATACGGTCAATATCACCTGTTAAATTTTTATTTTTTTTAAATATTGAAATTAATTAACTCCCGTTCCAATCAGCAAAGCCCTTCTGGGGTCATCAAAAATCCCAGAATTTCACAAATTCTGTTGAGAAAGCCTGCCTTGGAGGATGGCTGGAGCCGTCACTCTCTGCCTATGTTGTTAGTTTAAATGGGTCGAACTGAACATTTTCCTCTGCCAAGTGAAGAGTCTTCCTTCCATTGGAGAAAGAGTATTACTTTAGTGAGAATGAGTACTTGGATTCAACCCAACATATTGATTTCTTTTTTCAATTAGCATTTTGTGTTTTGTAGCACTCAAATAATTAGGTCATAGAGCTTTGTCTGATATTCACATCCTGAAAATGACATTCTGGAACTTCAGGAAGCGATAGGTTGATAGAGATTTCCAATTCATATTCCCAGAAGGGGCCAAACATTTTGTGATGCGACCAAATCACATAATTTTCCAAAGAGTCAGAACCACCTAAAGTTTTAGGGTCTGCATGTCATCTCCCTAGAATCATAGAGTTGGAAGGGAACTCATGGGTCATCTAGTCCAACCCCCTGCACTATGCAGGACACTCACAACCCTAACGCTCATCCACTGTAGCCTGCCACCCCCTTAAGCCTTTATAGAATCAGCCTCTCCGTCAGATTACTACCCAGCCCCTGTTTAAAAATTTCCAATCTTTGAGAATCCACCACCTCCCGAGGAAGCCTGTTCCACTGAGAAACCACCCCAACTGTCAGGAACTTCTTCCGGATGTTTAGAGGGAATTTCTTTTGAATTAATTTCATCCTACTGGTTCTGGTCCATCCCTCTGGGGCAAGAGAGAACAACTCTGCTCCATCCTCTATTTGGCAGCCTTTTAAATACTTGAAGATGGTTATCAAATCCCCTCTCAGTCATCTTCTCTTCAGGCTACACAGACCAAGCTCCCCCAACCTTTCTTCTTGGTCTCCAAACTCCTGTAGGAATGTCATCACGAACTGAAATTCTGACCTGTATAATCTATGCTAGGATCTATATAATTCTTACTATTGTTGATGCATGAGAACAATTTGGCTTTACGAAGACACAAAGAAAGAAATACTGCCAATGTGGCTGCCACTTATAGGAAGCAGGCTTGTCATTTACAGGAGAAAACCAATGATTAGCCTACAATAGCAGCAGTAGCTCAGTGATTTGCTTTATCTTTCTTTCTTCCCTGTTTTTTTTTTTAAATAAGTAGAACTCAGCACCTGGACAATACATTTTCCACCTAATCATCATCACTGAAAAGATATTCTGTTTGACGGGTCAAAGATACCTTCACAAAGAATTACGGGTTTTCATCTTACAAATGCATAATGGGTGCTAATTTTCTAGTTAGGCTGTTCTATCCCTGAATTTCAAAGCATAAAAGCTACATCTTAAGAATGCATTTGTGGCACAGTAAATTAATCAGAAAGCTGTTTTGCACTTTAAAAAACGACAATGTGCTTTCACGTGCAAGGTGTAGGCTGCTGGAATGGTATATGGCAGCCAGATTTGACAATGTGCCTTCTTAGAAATTCCTAAAGCTACATGAAATGCTAGGCTGTTTTCATGTTGCTTAAACTATGTTGTTGTTGTTGTTATGTGTGAAGTGCTGTCTGACCCATCGCGACCCCATGGACAATGATCCTCCAGGCCTTCCTGTCCTCTAACATTCCCCGGAGTCCATTTAAGCTCACACCCACTGCTTCAGTGACTCCATCCAGCCACCTCATTCTCTGTCGTCCCCTTCTTCTTTTGCCCTCAAACGCTCCCAGCATAAACCCGGCCGAGACTTACCTCGGCCGAACATTGACGCAGCGGAGGGCTTGCTGAGAGGAAGAGGCGACTACCCAGAGGCCCTCTAGTGTGCGTGCTGCCAGAACGCAGCACGCACAGCGTCAAAAAGCAGGGCGGGACCCGTGGCAGCTATTTAAGGCGCCACGTGCGCGGGTCTCGCCCTCTTTGCCAGGGAACGCCGCGGGAGCTGCTTCCCTCCCACCCACCCTATGTTGTATACAAAGTTGTTCATAGTTTTGAGGTGGATGTTTTGTCAATAATTGTCACAGCTGTGGGTTTGCATGGGATGGAGCCTGTTGGCAGGGAGTCCGGTGTGCAATCGGACTCCCTGGGGTTTGGGGCCTCTCCTGAGGCGGCGCGTATACGAGCGCGGCTTACCCAGCTGGGAGGCCAGGGGCTCGTTTGCCAGGTGGCCTGGGGGCAGTCAGAGCTGGTTGACGCCAGGTGGCTCCCCCGCGGAGGTCGCTTCCCTTAGTGGCGGACTTCAGTAAGCAAGGGGATCTGCTCTCCCGGCTGGGAATGGTGCAGGTCCCCAGGGCGCCTCTGGACTCCGTGGGTTGCTGGTGCAGTCTGCTGACTGCTAGGTCAGGCTCCCTTTCCCATGCTGTGCCAACCCTCCCGTGGGGAGGTAATAAAGCTGTGGCCTTGTTCATCCCAGCATTGGTGTCGCGTCTTATTCCAGCACATAATGCCCTCCTGCAAGTCAATAGGCTCTTCTCCAGCGAGTCCTTCCTTCTCATGAGGTGGCCAAAGTACTATAAGCCTTAGTAAAGTAAAATATTCTGTTTCTTCAGGATCAGGAAGTCGAGTCACTTCTGTTGAACCTCTTTTCTGTAGAACGAAATTCTGTTGTTTTTGTTTCTACATTTATATACCACCTTTTGCCACAGAGTGGCTCACATCATTCTTATCTTCTCCAGTTTAGCCCCACAACATTCCTGTGAAGTAGATTAGCTGAGAGGACATGAATTGGCCAAGGTCGTCCAGTAAGATTCCAGGATAGAATGAGGGTTTCAACCCAGGCTGTCTAGAGTCTGGCCCAACACTCTAACCATTGCACCACACTGGTTTTCTAATACCATATGATCACATCATCCAGTATAAAATCCCACTGTGGTCTTGTGAAATTCTTTGCTATCCAGGTACAGGATTTTCACTTAAAAGGAATCCCAAACGTGGTGTAGTGGTTAAAGCACTACAGACTCTATTCTGGAGAAAACAGGTTTGATTCCCCATTCCCCCACATGCAGCCAGCTAGGTAATCTTGAGCTAGTCACAGTTCTCTTAGAGCTGCTCTCACAGAGCAGTTCTTTTAGAGCTGTCTCAGCCCCACCTAGCCCACAGGGTGTCTGTTCTGGAGAGAGAAAGGGAAAGGTGTTTGTAAGATGCTTTAAGACTCCGTTGGGCAGTGAATATCAAGGTATAAAAACCAACTCTTCACCTTCTACCAACAATCCCAGATTTGTATTATCATTTTGGAAAATACTGATCCCAACCAGCAATTTCATTATTATATCTTCATCTTGGGAATTTCATTCTTCATAGCCCTAAACTATGTTCCTGCAAGAATGTTTTAGAAGATTCTGTATGTAGCCACCAGAATTAGACAGGCACTGCTGGAGAGGGGTGGGGTTTTTTAATGTGAGATGCTTTGCGATAAAGTATAGAGTAAGAAATGTCCATGCAAAGAGACATTATTTCCCCTTCTCTCCTATAGTTTCAAGCTTAGCTTCTCCTTACTTTCATAACCCATGAACTGTTTGGGTGTGTAAACTGAATGTGGACACAATTGTCTTGCCTTCACACACACCCTGATTGTGATTGGCTGTGCAATCTTTTAAGTTGAATGCAAAGCACCATGGGTATCCTTATTTAACTGACCAGAAACTAAACCATTAAAAATACCCATGGCGGCAACAGTTCAGATCCCATAGAGCTAGCTATCATACTGTCTTAAGGGGGACGCTGAGTGCCGACCCTTCACCCACAGCAAAGGTCAGCTGGTGGGGAATTCCAAATTCAGATCATTCTTCTCCTCTGCCAGGAGGGTATCACAGATCAACCATCGATTGTGAAAGAGCTCCGTCTTACAGGCCCTGCGGAACGCTGAAAGCTTTGGAAAATAATGCATATCCTTAAATCATGTACCCTGACCATGCCACATCATTAATAGTGTTCATGAGGTCCTGAATAACTATGCACAAGGACACAGAAACTGTCAGTTGCTATGGCATTTCCATCTATCAGGAGACATCCCTGACTTCTGCACAGGTCCTTCTTTCTCACAGCCTTTAGGCCTTTGTTTTGACAATCAAATTCCTACTCAGGACCGCAAGCTCGTCTCTTCCCTTTTCTCATTCTAGCCTGGGATAAACGAATCAAACTCGGAGGGATACTCTGCAGTCCAAATCCATTGCAGACATCTGGTAACATGTGCATATTTCAATGATTTTTCTGTGGGTTTTGAGACTGAAGAGTTTTGAAATGGAGTCTATGCATAGCTCTCATATTTAGACAACACAGAATATGTAGTGGCAAGCTTTGTTGGATCTGCTATACTTCTTTAATCCGATCAGGGGTTTTGAAACGCTTCAAATAATTCTTCAGACAGAGATGTGCAGAGAGAGAGAAAAATTGCCTGAGCTGTTTGGAGACTGGCAAACTGTTTTAGCTGACCTTGTTTATCCTTACGGTGCTGATCTGGTGTGGCCTAGGGAGGGCCTCAAAATGCAAGCCCTTCTTACAGTATTATCACTGACAAAACAGCAAGATGGCAAAGATTGCCATTATCTTCCTGAAGGGCCATGCATGTTATGCCAATCTAAGACGGCAGCCATCTATTATTAATTTCACAGGGGTGATCAACAAAGCTGCAGTCCCAGCAGCTAATGAGAGTATTAAAAGCCAATAAGCCCCCAAAACAACTTGACCAAGAAGTTTTGATACCGATCCTGCACCCAACAGGCTCTATTTGGACTCTACCTGTGTTCTATCCAACTTCTATCCTGACTCTACCCATTTTTTAAAAAATCAATAGTCGACAGTCTTAAATAGAACTAATCCAATAACTTTTTTTTTAAGTGTTGAGACTCAAAGCTTCCTTGACACCAACTGTTCACTGGAAAGCTCCCTCCTCCAATTCAGGAGTGACGGTCTTGACACTTGCTGCCTATGCATGCATTTTTATCTTAGAGCTCCAGACTTAAGCTTACATGTGAGTGTGAAGCGCTGAACCTAGGATCTCCTGGATACAAAAACCTGTTTGTTCTATAAAGGGAGCTATGCTGAAGGTTACTCTTCTCTGGTTCTCTCACATGCTATGCTGAACAGAGAGCTCTTTCTAGGACCATTTATGCACTGGGAACTTCACTGCCCCAGCTCCTGTGCACGAGTACAAATTGAGGGTGGATTAGATGCACCAGGCCAAATATTCCCCCATGTGAGTACAGGAAGAGGTGGGGCAACCTGCCATGACTAAAATTCCAGCCTGCAGTCCGGCATGAAACCTCCAGTGCGTAAATGGTCTAGGAGTGACTACTCAAGACCTCTTTAATGCAAATCCAGTAACATTTGGTAACTAAAGAACTATGTTTTCTGCCTCTTTCTCCTCCCTTCCTTTACTGAAAACGGTTCTGTGCTGCCCTTCCACTTGTGCAGATCCCCCAAAGTGGCAAATGTCATGAATACCAGAAGAGTGTTTCTTCTGTTCTTTGCCTTTTTGATTTGACTTCAATGATAATGGCATGAGAGATAAGGAAACTCTACAGACCAGCACATTGCTACACATCATGGGATACAGGGATGCAACTCGACAAAAAGGCATCATGTGACCTGTACAGCATGTGAAAATCCCAGTTCATCAGGGCTTTACTCTCAAGACAGTGTGAACTAGGATTGCAGCTTCAGTCAATTTTCTGTTTGGGTGATTTGGGAGACCAGATTAGGACATCTGATTATGACCTTACTCTGCATCATTTCTCTTCCTTGTGCACTGAAGGGAAATGAATCACAGATTCAGAGTTTGTAAAGAGCCAAGTTGTATGAAGACTCCAGTTATACTTGAAAACACAAATGTTATGGATCCAGAGAATGATCCGTATTCTCAAAATAATTATTAATTGCCGAAGTATCACTTTTCATGTTTGAGCATCACTTCTAAAATGCCTCATGGCTGATCGCAGAAATAATTGCTAATATAATGGTTTACCTAAGTACATACAATGTAGGTGTGATCTCACATGAGTTCAGAGGTGCTGTTTTGTCCACACTACATCCATCATGAGCACAAGCAACCACCCCCATATCAATATAATTGGCCAACAATAAAATGTATCAATTTATTTTTGTGGCACTCTAGGTATTAGGTACTAAGCTTAATTTCTTTGCCAATTTTCTCAAACTATGTCAAATGGAACACCTTTCCAGATTTTTGTTAGGTGCAAAGTCGTGTCCGACCCATCGCGACCCCATGGACAATGATCCTCCAGGCCAGGGGTAGTCAAACTGCGGCCCTCCAGATGTCCATGGACTACAATTCCCAGGAGCCCTTGCCAGCATTCACCAGCGAATGCTGGCAAGGGCTCCTGGGAATTGTAGTCCATGGACATCTGGAGGGCCGCAGTTTGACTACCCCTGCTCCAGGCCTTCCTGTCCTCTACCATTCCCCGAGTCCATTCCAAATAGTACCATACATTAATGAATGATTCGTTATATTAATGAATAACTTATTAAATAATATGTATTTGAATCAGAGCTAATAAGTGCAGAATTTTCAATAATCTTAAGAATGTATACTTATTTATCATTTTCTTTTTTACATTCAGAAACTACTCAACCTGTACCTTTTTTCCTGGCATCTCGTTCCCATATAGTATATACCTCAGAATTTTGAAGTATGCATTAGCAAGAGTGGAAGATTTGGCACTTAAAAAAGAGAGCAGAATAGTTGTGTGTTGTGTATCTGCTCAGAAGCAAATGTGGATAGGTTATTTGGTGATTAAAGCACAACTTTGAAGAGTATGAAGTGTAGCAGCTTGCCAGAAGTTGACTGCCTTCTAGTTGGCCTTAGTATTGCACTGCTGTGGAGATGAAACCATTACAGATGGATAGCTCCCAGTGCTGCTTATACTTATTCCACACCAGATGGGCATTCTCTCGCAGAATAATGATACATGTTGGGAAGTTCCACTCCCTTCCAGGTCCTTTGTGATGCCAGAACCCTTAGGAATGGATTACAAAAGAGGAAAGTTGAGCCACCCCAAGGACCAGCTTAGGACATCTCTTTCCAAGATTCAGGATTTGTAAAAGTGGCTTGATGTTATTAGCGCTGCCTCCCATTCATCAGCTGCAGTAGGAACCGGACACCGTGTCAGCTTAATCTACTGTGAAGAAGGGAGATGGAAGCTTGTCTCTTGAATTCCATTTGCCTGGAATGAAGTCTTCTGTGGGCATGCCTTTCTGGTCATTTCTGAATATAAAAGTGCTCTCTTTTCCTTTGTGACCTATTTACAACAGAGAAACACCATACTTTTTCCATGAACCAATATCTTGCTTTTGTTTGTGCAGAACAGAAGCACAATCTCTGTGGTGACTGTTTGAGTACTGTATCTTCTGAATGATATGTGCTTCTGTGACACGGTGACAAGAATAAACTGCTTCTCACGCTCAGATCTGTCACTTGCTACATTCAACATTTTTTTTTACTATTGTAGGGTAATTGGCACCACTATATTATTTAGAATGAACATCATTCTTCTTCTAAGCCAGCTTGGTGTCGTGGTTAGGGGTGCAGACTTCTAATCAGATGAGTGGGGTTCAACTCTGCACTCCCCCACATGCAGCCAGCTGGGTGACCTTGGGCTACCCACAGCACTGATAAAGCTGTTCTGACCAAGCAGTAATATCAAGGCTCTTTCAGCTGCACCCACCTCACAGGGTGTCTGTTGTGGGGAGAGGAAGGGGAAGGTGAATGTAAGCCGCTTTGAGACTCGTTTTGGTAGAAAAAAGCGCATATGAGTTCTTCGTCTTTGTCTTCTTCTTCTTCATCTTCTTGGTATGCCTGGGAAATGATGTCTTAGGAAGGGAGCATTAAGTGCAGTATAACCAGGAAGCACAAGCATGTTTTATGTTCATTGTCCTGTCCTGATTATTTGAACAGAAGGGAACACAGGTTATGACAAAAGAAATATAGGTCAATAATTTAAAAAGGTGAAGGTATCCCCTGTGCAAGCACAGAGTCATGTCTGACCCTTAGGGTGACGCCCTCTAGCGTTTTCTTGGCAGATTCAATACAGGGTGGCCATGCCAGTGCCTTCCCCAGTCATTACCGTTTACCCCCCAGCAAGCTGGGTACTCATTTTACCGACCTCGGAAGGATGGAAGGCTGAGTCAACCTTGAGCCACCTGCTGGGATTGAACTCCCAGCCTCATGGGCAGAGCTTTCAGACTGCATGTCTGCTGCCTTACCACTCTGTGCCACAAGAGGCTCAGGTCAATAATTAGGTATGCAAAAAATAGAATCTGAGGAACAGATTGCTAAAAGCATCAAGACAAATCATAAAGATTTATTTAAATATATTTAAATATATCCAAAGCAAGAAGCTGACCAGAGAAGGTGTGGGGCCTTTGGATGACCAAAAGATAAAGGGATTGCTAAAGGAAGATGGAGAGATGGTGGAGAAGCTCAATTACTTTTTTTTTTTGCTTCTGTGCTCCCTTGAATTTTCAAGAAGAGAGTCTGAAGAATTGGGATGAAGAGCAGTGATGAAAGGTGAAGTTCTAGAAGTTCTGGGGAATTAAAAAACCTGGTAGGTCTCCAGAACTTGACAGCAGGTACTTGAGAGTTCTTAGAGAACTGAAATGTGAAATAGTTGATCTATTAACCCATATATGTAACCTATCACTAATTCCGCCACCATCTCAGAAGACTGGAGAGTAGCAAAATACTAGAACTCAGGGGCACCCCATGAAGCTGATGGACAGTAGATTGGAAAAAAGAAATACTTCTTTATACAGTGAGAGATCAACATGTGAGATTTGCAGCCAGAGGATGTAATGATGGCCACAAGCACAGAGAGCTTTAAAAGAGGATTCATGGAAGATAGGTCTATCATTGAATACTAGCCATGGTGACAAAAAGTTGTAATGCCATATTTTATATTATTTTATATTCATACTAGCTTCAAAGCCCGTTCCTAAGAACGGGCCCTGAAAGGGTCCCCTCCCCCGGCCAGGCAGCTTAAGGTGGCTTTGGGCCGCAGCCCGCAGTCAAAGCAAGTGGGGCAGGCGGGGGCTGGGCAGCTCGTTAGCAGGGCCGAGTCAGAGCAGCTCCTTAGCAGGCAGTCAACAGGCCGGGAGGCCCTCATTAGCAGGCCCAGCCTAGCAGGCCAAGAGGCCCTAGTTAGCGAGTCCTCCACCATGACCCTTTGCCCAGGGCCCTCTCCCCTTACCTGCTGCTGGCTGCAGGCACTGAGGCGTTTGAAAGCAAAGAGGGTAGAGTCCAGGGCTGGAGGACAGGAGCCGCAGGAGCAGGGCCAATCAGGGCAAAGCTGGCTGCACCCTGATTGGCCCTATTCCAACTTGGACAGCCAGACACGTCCCACCCCCTAGGCTGTTTCAGAAATATATAGAGGAACAACAATGGATAAGGATATTCTGTTTAATCTGTTCATTGTTCCAAACTTTCTGGATGGGGTAAACAAAAAACTTTAATAAAGTAAATTAAAAGTAACTCAATAAATACCTCCGTCGGCAGTCCAATGTACCCTGCTGCAATCCATCCCTTGGCTATTTCACAGAGCTTTGGTTTATATCAAATACACTGGAATGCACCCATTTCCTAATTATATAATGCACAGTCTACAGAAAAATACAAGGGAAGAATAAAAAGAGCCAGGGAAAGGTTCTTCTTTTTTTTGGAAAGGCTGGAATTAGCTTAATTACAATCAGTTGCTTGAAGGGATATATTACATTTGCAGTGATACCAAAATGCAGCCACCATGATTAAAGTCATAAATTGAGTGCCAAAGGAAATAATACTTATTAGCCTCCTTTCACGGGGAAAACATTTCCATTAATGTGTACAGTACAATTATATATTTTATACTTTCAGTGGCACTGCTTTACACTCTTAAAAAGGATGGGGCATGATCCAGCCAAAGTTAAACACTTTGTGGTCCCATTGATTTTAATGGGAGAAAGTTAAGCACAGGGTCAAATCTCTCCTAGTGAAATCAATGATCCATGTGCTTAACTTTGCACTGTAGTAGGACTTTTGTGTTGTCTAATGCAGTTGTAACATTTGGGCTCCATGACTGAAACTCATGATGTGTTATCTAGACCAGGGGCAGTCAACCTGTGGTCCTCCAGATGTTCATGGACTACAATTCCCATGAGCCCCTGCCAGCGTTTGCTGGCAGTGGCTCATGGGAAATGTAGTCCATGAACATCTGGAGGACCACAGGTTGACTACCCCTGGTCTAGACTTCAATCACAGAGTCCACTGTCGGTTAGGGTCATAACACTAGGAAAACTGGGCCAACTCTCCCTAGGCTTGATAACCTCCAGGAGTGGCCTGGAGAGCTCCTGAAATTCCAGATAATCTCAGAAGTATATAGATCAGTTCCCCTGACAAAAAAATGGCTGCTTTCATGGATGAACTCTATGTCATTATACCCCAAACCTCCAGGAATTTCCAGACACTGATTTGGCAACCCCATCATTCACCATTAACTGGACTGAAATGGCTTCACCAGGCTACCATAAGCCCTGGAAGAAAGACAGTGCTATACAAGTTCCTGTGCTTTCTTAAAGTGGCTCAGGGGGGGGGCTATTTTTATTAAGAAAATGGGACGTGAACAATTTAACATCCCTTTATCAGCATCATGGCCCTGATCTATAATTCCCCAACTTCCATGCTATTTAGAGTCAAAGATTATGTCAGTAGTTCCAATCACAGAGTTCCAATGGCATGTATAGATTATCAGTCCCCCCAGTAGTCAATGCCCTTCTCCAGGGGTAGTCAAACTGCAGCCCTCCAGATGTTCATGGACTACAATTCCCATGAGCCCCTGCTAGCAAACACTGGCAGGGGCTGATTGGAATTGTAGTACATTAACATCTGGAGGACCACAGTTTGACTACCCCTGCCCTTCTCCCTTGTTGCATCTGAGAAAGTGCATTCTGACTCATCACAGCTTATACTGGAATGTTGTCAATTCCCGGGCTCCTGTCTCATTCCATTTAATTTAATATGTTGTTTGTATCACTTTGGATCTCTTATTCTGATACTTTTCTTTATTTTTCTGTTGGCAGTCTTTAAAAAAAAAAAAAACCAATGATCAGACTGCAATTTTTGTCTACACACTTCTGGAGACAGATTGAAAACATCGTATTCAGTTTCAGCCAGCCATTAGCCATACTTTTCATTATGATACAGAGAGACTAGCTGAATCGAAATGAAGAAAAGAAATCCACTAAATTAAGGGGAAAATGCTATTTCAAATGCTTAAAATATAGCAGAAGACAAGGCCCTCCAGGGAGGATAGTCATAATGATATCTAGAGAGCACTTGGACAAGACAAACATCTCAGTTTTAATGTCTAGTCCAGTGGTCCCCAACCCCCGGTCCGGAGACTGGGACCAGTCTGTGGATCAGTCAGTACCGGGCCGTGGCTCCTCCTCATCCTCTTCCTCGGCTGCTGCCCCGGGGGCTGCCCTGCCACTCTGCCGCTGGCTCACCTTTGGAGCTCTTCAGTGGCCACCATGGCTGGGGCTCCCCCTTGGCTTGGCACTGCACAGCTGCTACTGGCGGTGCCCCCCAGTGGGTGATGGGAAGTCAGGGGCGCCGGTGGGAAGGCAAGTGGAGCAGGGGCTCAGGCGGTGGCGACGTCTTGGCAAAAGACTATCCCCCCCCCCGGGCCTCAGTAAAATTGTCAAGCGTTGACCAGTCCCCGGTGATAATTGCTTGGGGACCATTGGTCTAGGCCATAAGCACCAAATATAAATGATGAATTAATCTAAAAATAAATTGATACAAACTAGCCCAGCATAGAAATGAGAATTTACAGTAGAGTCCAAGAGACAGCAGGGATACTCTGTTAACCACCTTTCCTAGTAGAATGAATATCAAAACTAGCCATCCTTTGTTCAACTTTACTATTGGGATTAGATAACAAATAATTAATTATAGAAATGAAAAACTGATCTGTCATTAAGCTGAAAACCAGGCAAAGAATGTCATCATATCCTATGAAAAATAACTCAAGAAATGTTCCAAATTCACCAGTATCACAAACACCCATTTGTTCTCATGCTCCACAGTGTAATCTGAAGAACATTTTCCTGGGAGTAAGCTCTATTGCATAGAACTGAGTAGGATCCTGAACAGACCTCCTAGGAGGCTCTCTTGGTATGGCAGACTTTAATTGCCAGGGAAGGAGTAGAAGAGGTCATAGAGGCTTTGGCTGCCATAATAAATAAGCTTTTCCCCCCTCTGTCTTTTTAGGAGAAATCCAAAAAACTGTCAAAATTTGTCCATAAAAAAGATTTTATAGAAATAAGAGATGAATAATAAGTCACTAAGACCAGGTGGCATTTATCCAACAAATCTGAAAAAAATTCCTGCAGGAGTTCCTGAATTTAAAAGGACTGGAAAATACAAAGCCAAGCAGGTTGTGTGTTGTTGTTTTTTATAATCCCAAAGAATTCTGGAAGTTAAAGGACAATAAATTCAATTTACCTAAAGCACACTGACATAATTCATGGATTAAGCATGCCATAAAAGTCAGATATGGATTTCTGATTATGTCAATACATAATGCAGTCCATCTTTCGGATCTTAAGAACCTAAGAAGAGCCCTGCTGGATCTGACCCACAGTCCATCGAGTCCAGCATCCTGTCTCACATAGTGGCCAACCAATTCTTCTGGACCAATAACAAGACAGAGAGGCTGAAGATTTTCCCTGACGTTTCTTCCTCACTCTGGGATTCAGAGGTTTGGATAAACCACCACCAGGAACGTAGGAATTAAATATTATGCAGAATTTTAATTGTCATACTGTTTAGAATCTTATAACTGTGACGAATGTTTTTACTTGCAATTCTGATTTTTATCATGCATGTTGTAAATTGCCCTGAGCCCACAAGGGAAGGGCAGTATAAAAACCGAATAAATAAATAAATATAAATATTCCTGTTATCTATTCTGTGGCCTCTAGCATGTCAGGATGCTGGTAATATCGTTGCCACTAAGCATATGCTACGGCTTAAAGAAGATACAGAGAAGCCAAGCATAGCTTGGGAGGGGGCGGGGGAGAATATATTAGAAAAGAAAAAAAAGTGAATATGGTATAAATTTTTCATGCCCTACAAAAGTACTTCAGCTTAAAACTACAAACCCAATAAAGATCCAAGACCGGCATGACTTTTCCATTACTCTAACTTCTAATGCAGAAAACATAAATGTTCATTGAAAACATAATATGAAGTAGAAACAGCATACTGAACAGAGTAGCTGAGATAAAGTTACACATTTTAACAAGAAGCAGAATTTTGGATGGCTCCCGTGGAAAGAATGGATACAATAAGTGATCAAGTCGCCACCACAAAAATGAAAATTAGTGATCAGAACCAATTTTCTAGTAAGCAAAGAGTCATGCTTGTCAGAGGGGAAGGAAGAAAGGGGTCCTCCTTCCAGAACCACGACCAATGTTTTGGATCCCAGTTGCCCACACACACTGCACAATATGATGTGGGGTGAGGAGAAAGAAAGATATTTGTTTCACTTATTCTCTTTTACCCAATGTACAGGAGTCAGGAGCCTGGGAGTTATCAAAAATATTTCACCAATTTGAGTTACATTGGCTGGATGTTATGGTGAAGTCAGCCAGAGGTGTTCCAAAGTATAAACAAAATTAATTTCTACTATATTAACCAAAAATAAGCAATGTCCATACAGTTCTTATTATGGCAAAAAAGGGGGAAGCTGCAATTTTGTCATCTCTTTTAAACAAGCAAGGTAACCCTGCAATCATGATAATTGCAGATGGGTATCTGTGTTAGCTTGTAGCACAGAAAAATATCGGAGGCCAGTGGCCCCTCCAAGACTAACAAAATTTACTCCAGAATAAACTTTTTTGAATAAGGGCTCATTTCCTCAGAAACATAGGGTGTACATCCATTAAGACGGTTTATATACACTACAAAAAGGGGGCAGAAGGATGTCTCAAAGAGAGACCAATTCAAAACAAGATCCAACTCATATTCCCAAATCTCTACTCTTATACATATAAACCAGTCTGATGGATGTATACCCTTATGCATCTGATAAAGTGACCTCTGTCTCAAAAATGAATATGTTGAAATAAAGTATGTTAGGTATTCAATGTGCAACTATACCAAGTTCTATTAGAACAAAAATGGGAATCTCATTGCAGGTGAAAAATGTAGAGCCTCCAATCTTCCTTTCTTGGGCAAGATGTTTGAATGGGATCATTTCCGCACAGAGGAAGACAATGCGTGCCACCTCCTGCTTGCAAACACATGATTGTGAATCGTGTGCTTGGCCGCTTCCTGACAGGAGACCCAACCTGTGTTATCCTACCATCTCACCACAGCTTTTCCCTTCCTGACGAGGTGGCGGAGAAGATGGAAATGTGGACACACACACACACACACCGTTCCTCGGGTTGTCAATTAATGCAAGCCACCAAGCCCCTCACAGTGGTGGTTTGGGGGACTAAAATCCCCCCCCAAGTCCCAAAATTAATTTTAAGAAAACTTCTGCATTCCTATGGGATCATGCCACAAAAGCAAAAGATTTTTCAAGATTTCTTTTTGGGATTCTTTATATAATGGTCTTGATTTATGTTTGGGTAGATCTCTGATAAACTGACCATGGTAACTGGACCCTGATGATTGTTTGATCACAATAAAAATTAAGAATATAGAACATGGATGCCATGCTAATAGGGAGAGGTGTGCTTCATTAAACGTCCCCCCTCTTTCCCAGTTCATGCCCTACCACCAGATAACAAAAACATGAATGTGTTTGAGATTGGGTTGCTGACCACTCCCAATATTACTGTGCACACTGAAGAGAACATGGCAGTACATTTTATTTCCACTGATACACAGGCATTTCGCTTTGTGGTCCCAAAGCAATGTGAACTGCATCATTTTTTTTTAAACGTAGAGATCTGGAAATGGAGAGGGTGTGAGGGCAGGCAAACTGCAAGTGAGACTGTTGTACATTTCTTCCTTCAGACAGGTTTGTCCCTGTTAGCGCCTTGTTGTTTGCTGCAACAAGAAAGGGGAAGCGGATTCTCCCACATTCCCTCCTTGTGGGGGCAACGGGGATGAAAACTTACACCAACCATTGGAGAGCTACAGGTTGCTGCTGTTATGAAGGAAGCAATATTAAAACCCACAAACAATGAGTGGCTGGACAGGGGCAAATTCCTCATGTGGAAATGGCCTGTTTTTTTCTCAGCTCCACGGGCTATTGGAAGAGACCAACTATCTGGACACATTTTAGTTTGACTGGTGATCTGTATCAAGAACTAGACAGGGGGGAAGTGACCCTGATTATTCTGCTGGATCTCTCAACGACCATCTGTAGCATTATCCATAGTATCCTATTGAGCTAAGTCTCAGCACTGAAACTGAGGGACACGATGTTATAGTAGTATAGTCCTGTTGGAGGGGTCACTCACAGAATATGCTACTGAAAGATCCCTGCTCTGCCCATTGGCCATTGCCTGTGGGTCCTGAGGGTTCAATTTTATCCCCCATGCTATTTAATGTATATGCAAAGTCTCTGGGAGAGCCCATCAGGAGGTTTGGACTATGATGACACTAATTAATGTGGTGTCCTTCCATTAATTTGTCATCTCTGAAGTGCTATGGGCTTTTCAATTGTGCTGCTTTTCCCCACCCCTTTTTTTCCATATGAATTGCCTCTGAGGATTTTTTTTGGAACATTCTAAGCTATGTGCTATAGCGCTATTGCATTATAGCAGCATCAGTGGAATCTATTGCCAACATCTTATAAGATGGTCAAATGATCCTAATTGCGTCACTATAGTTTTATAGCACTAGAGTGCTCAGCTTAGAATAATGAATAATAACCTCTAAGGCAGCTGGAATGGCAAAAAAGAGTTGGGGGGGGGGGGGGAAGCAGCACTGTTTGAAATGGCCATAGCACTTCAGAGACAACTCAGTAATAGAACAAACTGTTGTGTGAAACTCCCATTCCTTCATTAGTTTATCTGAAATAGGGTCACCAACCAATAATATCCAATTTAGAATGGTAGTGTGGTAATCGCCTATCGAGAGCTAAACCATATAGTGTCTGGGCAACTAGAGCAGTTATTTGACAGTGAGAATTCGGGTAGTCAGGTAGTTACTTCCAAATTAGGCCAAAATAAAAGGAACCCTTCCTAGTTAGAAAAGGGAAATCAAGGGTATATTTCCTCAGATATGTGTGTGTGAGGTAGAGTTCTAGTCACCTCAGAAGATAGCGAACGACTAAAAGAGTTGTGTTTGGCATAAACACTGTGAAGAAACCTCTCAGTGTAAGGAAACAATAACACCTGAAAGAAAAGCCCATAACTAAGTACTAGAAGCTGTGAAATAGCAGATTTATTGAAAGTAAATTGATTTCTCATTCCAACTACCTTTCTCCTATTTGTAAATGAAATCTGCAATTAGTTTGTTGGAAAACTTATTTCGGTGCCATTCTGACACAGGTCTTTTAGAGAAAGGACATGTCTATAACTTCCCAAAAGTTCCCAGGGCTCAATGAAGCAAAAAAGATCTGATAGTGACAGGATGGAACAGCATTATAACAAAGAAAACCATACTATTAGGTCAGCTATAATCTCTGAGGGAGAAACACCTATTTTGGAGGGGCAATTTACTTCACTGTTGGGAAGTGCGTAGACACAATCATCATCTATGCCAATAGAAATGTAAAGAAATTAATAAAAGGATCATGGAATCTGTATAACAATTGGAAAATGCATTTCTACCTCTAAAGACCATTATTGACCAGTATTTTGAATACAGTTGGGAATTCATGATATGTTTAAAAGTAGAAATTACATTAGAAAAATTTTAAAATCCCAATAACATCACTAAATTCCATTAACAATACACAGAAGATATTCACAACAACTGGCAAGTGCATATATAATAAAGCTCAAACGAAAACCACAAGTACTCAACAATCCAGTGGAAAAAGAATGGGACCACAAATCAGCTTATGAAATGATCCAGCTTTCAGTCTATCAATTGTCATGGAGCAATATAGGGAAACCTTAATATAAGAAAACCTTAATGCTGCCAGTATCCTTACCAACATACCATTTAAAAGTACAAAGGCATTCTACTGACCCATTTTGATTTTCCAAAACCGTTTTTAATGACAGGATGGCTTAAACTGCGTTCTGGCCAAATTCCAAAATTATGTATTTACTACAACTTTTCTTTCCAATGGGGACCTAAATCAGACATCATTCTCCTTCTCGCATAACAACCCCAGGAGATGGGCTGGACTGAGAATGTGTGACTAGCCCAAGATCACCAAGTGAGCTTCAGTGGCATGTGGAGAGTCACACCTGCATGTCCCACATCCTAGAATAACAGTCTAAACCAGGCTTTCTCAACCAGTTCATGAAAACCCTGGGGTTTCTTGCCAGCCCTGGAAGGGTTTCCAAATGGGTGGGAGTTAATTTATTTTAATTTTTGTTTAATTTGTGAAAAATTTATTATGTAATATAAAAGAAATAAAAAGATCAATTATTGATTTGGAATAGCCTGGACAATTCCTATATAATTTTTGGAGTGGAGATACCACAAGGAATTGACGGTTCGATAGGAGTTTATGTAATATGTGGCCATGTTGACCCACCCTCCCCAAGTGGCCACTGATGGGCCTGGAGGGGGTGGGAAGGGGAGCGATCCTGAGTGGGCGTATACACAGCTATGCTTCCCAACCATATCCTGAATGATTGCACCACTTCTGGGGTTTCTCAAAGCCTTTGGAATGCTTTAGGGGGTTCTCAATATTAAGAAAAAGTTGAAACAGGCTGGTCTAAGCATTATACCAAACTGACTGTGTAAAACTCAGAGGTGGCATAAAAATATAAATAAAAGGTTGAGGAAGGTAGAGAAGGGGCATAGTGCATTTCTGAGGATCAGACTTTGTCCCATATTAATGAAAGAGAACTAGAGGTCTATTTCATATTGAGGCACACTCTCTCTAAACATATTTTCTCTGAACAGGGAGACAGAGAACTTGTGTAGGTGGCATATAAAAGCTAAATCCATCCATTCTTGTGCAAGTCTGCAAAACAGCTGACATAACTCCAAATTTCAGAATAGTTTTATCCTAAGAAGCCTCCGTTCTTGCAAGTGAAGCATGAATCAATGAGTGTAAATCATTTCCACTTATCTGGTCATTCCAGTCCTTCTAGTGATGATAACCGATTCAAGCCTGCAGAAAGCACTTCACAAATTGTTTCTCAATACACTTTACAGTAGTTCCATAAAAGTGACTAGAATTATCTCTCCCCCCACATACACACACATTTCCCCCTGACCAGACTATGAAGGAATGGGAGCTAGTGCTGAGAGAATTCCTGTTTTCCCCTCTCAATCTGACCTTTCTTTCTTTTTGAGAACTCATCACTCCTACCTAGCTCCTTAAGGCACCCTATTTGAGAAGAATGGTGAAATGGCAGCAGGAAAGAGTTGTAGGGTCAAGGAAGTTTATGATGCTTCCAACCTCAGGTCAAGAACTCTCTAACATGGGGCCTTGTTACTGGATCATCACCCAGCTATAGGCAAACCTCTAATCGAGCACCTGAGAAACCACCAGTCCTGAGGCCTGGCCTTTGAATTTCTTCCAGCTCCTCCTTTTCTTCTCTTTTTATAGCTCATTGAGAAATTCTCCAAGCTCACTTCTCCAAAAATGGCTGGATCTGAGTTTTCAAAAACTCTTACTGTTTATTGTTGCCATCTTTGTTTTAAGAGTTCAGTTTGAGCTCAAGCAGCCAAAAGGTTTTAGGTTTGGGTTCAATTCTAATCTTAAGAAAAAAAAACAAAACAAAAAAACAAACAAACACTGGGTTAAATTCATATCTGCAAACCCAGAAGTTTTCTTCTGCATCTGTTTGGTGAAATGGTGTCTTTTGGCAAGTGGGTGTTTTTCTAGAAAGGCAACCATGTGGAAATCGTAGGATTTACAGAATACTGCCTCGTTGTTTCATTGAACAGACTTTCTAGAGCCGTGAAAACCTGCAAATGTGATAAATGACCACAAAGCTTACACACACACACACACACACAGAGAACCACATGGAAGTAAGCCCTGGGGGTCGGGAATTGCTTCTCAATCAAGGAGACATTCTTTGATTTTCTTTCCTGACACCTTAAACATTGCTGAGTTAGAAAGAATTATGCACAGAGGTTTGGTGTGCTAAAAATGAGCTACGCACAGGACTGTTGAAATCTGTCTCTGCATTTACAAAAAAGAATTCTAGTGTATGCATAATAGAACTTTGAGTGACGTATGTGAGCATCTTTGTTTTGCTATGTCTGCTGTGTGCTGTATCAAAAATTCATTGGGAGTTCTCTAGTTTGCTTTATCATCAGAGTTGTATTTTTTGGGGGGGGGTCTAACACTAAACTACAGATGTTAACAAAGAAAATAGTTGCTTTTCTAAAAGAGAAAAAAATATTACAGCTGAAGCGGTTCCTGATGTTCATGGGGCCTCCAGAGTATCATAGGGTTATTTCTTATCTTCTATTATTTTTGTTCCCATTCTATTTAGAGACAAGAGCCCTGAGTGGATTATACAAGTGGTATACATATTATTTATTGATGTATTATCCGAAGCCAATCCCTTCCTGAATGCTCTGCTACCCCTCGAGTGCTTGATGGCTAAGAACACACTGCTTTTGTGCAAGAGGATTTTCCTGATCACTTACTGAAAGGTACAGATCCACATACATGGGAGTTAAAGTCAAATCCAGTCCTTCAGTTCCTGAGGAAGAGGCTAAGAACAATGGGAAGAGGCTGAGAATGAAGCAACTTACCAGCAGCAGGGCCTTTCAGAGAGGGCAACAGCTCTTCCCCCCAGCAAGCAACAGGAAGAGGACAGATAAGCTCTACCAGTGGCCCTCATTGGAGGAGTGCTCTCTCCCTATTGTCAACACCCCCCAGAAAGGACCAATCAGTTAGGGAGTGCATCATCTGCATGCAATTCAAACTAATTGGCCCTCATTGGCAGATTTGAACTGATTGGCCCACATTGGCAGTGTTCTTTCCCTATTGGCAGCACACTCCCAAGGAGGGCCAATCAGACAATGACTCATCTGCATGTAATGTGAACTTATTGGCATTCATTGACAGAGTGCCATTTGCACTGCTTGGCCCTAATTGGCAGAGTGCAGTTTGAACTGATTGGCCCTCACTGGCAGAGTGGTACCTCCATATTGGCAGCAAACCTCAGGACCAATCAGGTAGGTAGGGAGTGAGTTGGCTGCATGCAACTTTATAAATGTTTAGTGATAGTGATGGGGGCAAGCATGGTTTGAAGGCTTGAGCAACCTGACACTAATAGAGCTTCTGCAGCCTTTAGCAATTTTGAAGTCCTCCCCTTGGCATTCATCTTCCCGAAAAAATCCATGAATGCATCCTGGACAGTTAGTACGTAGGTGTTTTTTCACTACTTAGTCTGGAAGATCACAAGGGCAAATAGGAGCCCAATTCTGATTAATAAGGCAGCACCAAGGCTGACTGTAATTTTCTAAATTGGACAAGAGTTTATCTGGGTTTTTATGGATGTAGTGCTATCTGCCTACCCTGAGCATGGTTGGCATTTAACCAATCATATGTCCAATGTCTTAAGGACTTGGGCTTTAGCTGGTGAGTCAGCTGCAATTGATTTTAATGAGGCTTTTTGCAAATAAGCCTTCCACAGCATGGTTTCCAGGTGGAACCTCACTAATGATGAAATATGGCTTGTAAACATTGTAGTTCATATGGTGGATATTTAGGCACAACACTGGGTCTGCTGGGAGTATGATCAGAGCAGATATAACCACATCAAATGTAAATTCAATCATAATTCTGACACCTGCTTTGACCTCATCCTAGGCTGTCATGCTTGTGTGGCAGTGGGCAGCCATTTTGGACTGCCCAATTATCCTCCAATACTAATGCCAAAGAGGAGGGAGGATAAGGCACCACTTAGCCCCTGGCAATGGGAAATAATTTGACTAATATTGAAAACTTAAATTTAGGTTTAACTCACCCACCCATCCTCAATCAGGTCTGTTTATTAGCATCATATCCTAATAAGGCTGCTGCCTTCAAGTGGGTTTTGTATCCTTTTTAAGGTAAAGGTATCCCCTGTGCAAGCACTGGGTCATGTCTGATCCTTGGGGTGACGCCCTCCAGCGTTTTCATGGCAGACTCAATACGGGGTTGTTTGCCAGTGCCTTCCCCAGTCATTACCGTTTTACCCCCCCCCCCAGCAAGCTGGGTACTCATTTTACCGACCTCGGAAGGATGGAAGGCTGAGTCAACCTTGAGCCGGCTACTGGGATCAAACTTCCAGCCTTATGGTCAGAGTTTCAGACAGCACGTTGGCTGCTTTACCACCCTGCATCTTTTTCCTGGCCCTCAAACTGCTGTTGATTTTGTAAACTCAAATTAGCTAGAAATGTTCTGCACATAATCATGCATAAAGAGGTCAAGGAATGTGTTGAGCCATGGGTAGCAGGCTCATTAAAGTCTCCTTTGCTAATCTAAGGGTTTCTCCTTTTGGGGTTATTTTCCAAAAAATATTTGTCCATCACTTGTCGTTCCTCAGTAAATGATGCCATTCCCCCTGAATTATCCTCTGTGCATTGTTTCCTTTGATCAAGCAGTACATCTGGTAAAATCATGCTGCCTAGGTACTCTTATGACTAAGAGTGATATTCAGTTTGTGTTCCATCTGTTCCCTGTCCACTCAAATGATTTCTGCCTTTCGGGTTTTAAATGCAACGGCTGCTGGTATGTTGATAAAGCCATGTCCATGGGCTGTCTTGTCACCTGTGCCACCTTTGAAACCTTTAGCTCATTTCTGGAATGGGAAGCTAGGATAAGGTGACCAAATTTTAACATTGGTAAAGTGGTAATGACTGGGGAAGGCACTGGCAAACCACCCCGTATTGAGTCTGCCATGAAAACGCTAGAGGGCGTCACCCCAAGGGTCAGACATGACTCGGTGCTTGCACAGGGGATACCTTTACCTTTATCTTTAAAGCGGGACACCATTTACGGGGGGGGGGGTCTTGATTAAGAATTTGGTATATGTGGAGCAACAAAAAATTTCATAGAACGCATAGAATGCGAAAATAGTATTGTAATATATATATTTTTACTTGCAACATAAATACAATTTGCCAGGTACCCCCATATGTCCCTCCAAAAGTGGGACAATCTGGTCATGTTAAGCTAGGAGCCATACTAGCAGCCCTCACATTACACATTACTTAGAGGATTTGTTTTGTTCATAGGACCTTCTGAATCACTTGATTTCCCTAATGACTTATCCATATTTCAGGGTCCTGCTGTCACAAGACTAAACTGAGGGCCCTTCCACTCAATTCACTTACCTAGACATTTTTATCGATCCAGTACAAAGCATTTCTTGTGTGTAAGATGCGACACTATCCACACGGAGGGCTTTATTACTCCATCTCTGAGCTGGTTGATGAGGGCCAGCTGCCTGTTTCCAAGCCCTCCATTATCACCTGTGCCATTAGAGAAGCAGAGACACAGAATTAGAGCAAGTGCTGCTGGCTAAAAGAAAAAGCACCCACCTCATGGCTCAACGTCAGCTGCCTGCTGTAAGCTGAGTCATCACAGGATTAAGGTTGAGCAGGTGGCATAACACCCGAGAGTTGCTGTGGAGTGTGGAAGCAAGTATATCCATAAACTAATTCTTTCTTGCCTCAAGATTGTCCTCCTGGACCAAACCTATGCTTGACTGATTTCTGGACTCCTGAATTTCAGATCTGGAATAACTACACCTTCTGTGAACATCAGTGGTTTTGTTTGCTTGAAAGACTGATAAGGATGCTACAAACTGACCCTGGCACCTGGCCAGTTTGGCGTTTTTTTACAATATTGGTAGCCATCGTTTTTTGTTTCTTTTGGGTTTTTTTTCAGTGGGTCATATACTTAGTACTCCGATTGAACCATCAATTCCATTGTTTAGCTAGTTAGGACACAAAAGCATGATGAGCTGAGAGCCCATGTGATAAATAATATGGAGCAGTGAAAACATTATGAAGAATCACAATCACTGAAGAACTGGACTCTGATTTTATTGTACTACTTCAGACCAACACGGCTAGTCATTTGAATCAATCACTGAGGAAATTTGGGAAAACGGGATATAATTTACCTAGGAACCCATTTTGGTCGTGATTTATTTCTGTTATGATTTTGGATGAGTTACAAAGTTTTGAATCATTATAAAATGTAGAAATAAAAAGATCCATTGTTGATTTGGATTAGCCTGGACAATTCCTATTTTGGGGGGGATTTCATATACTTAGTAGGCATATACATAGTAGTGCTTGATTCCATTGAAAGTAACATCTCTTTTTCAGCAGTCTGTTGCAGGTGCCACTAATGACATTGTCTCAATTTCAGGAACAGAGGTTCTGGCTTTCGCCTCCATAATACAGCACCACCCACATGGATTACTGAAGGAACTGTGGAGCTTTGGGAACAATCACTTTTACAGGGAGAATTTGGATCACTTGTCCATGCTCCTGCTTCCTTTTTATCTTTCCTGGCATCTTTGAGGTTTGGCACAACTTTCCTGGTCTCCAAGGCTCTTCTTTTTCATTACATGGCTCATTTAAAAGAGAGTTGCCTGGCACCCAGGATCCCATGCTTGCACTGTCAAGAAATTGTAGGGGGGGTGTCATCTGTATCATGTTATTGTTTTAAATCTTGTAAAATTGTATGTGGATTTTACTGTTGTCACCTGAGTATTTTGGAAGTAAGGGTTAAAAAAAATGTATTATTATTTATTATCCGTAAACTGCTCGGGGAGCGGTATAAATAAAACAGTAAGGCTAAGGGGGGGTGGGCTGAGTCCAGGATAGGAAACAGGGGCCAACGATTGGCCCCTTGGCCCCGGACTGACAAGAATTCCAGCCAGTCGGGTGAGGGGCCAATTGGAAGGCACAAAGCGCCCTCACCAGGACAGACCAGAGTTCTATCCAGTTGTGCCTCCCGGCCTACCTGCCCAGCCCAGCCAGGGGCAATCTGGAGACATTGCTGCCAGTCCTGCTCCTGACCACCGCAGGGAGAGGAGGTCAGTAGGGCTGTCAAGGGGGGTGAGAACAGAGGCTTGGACAGGCTGGGCCAGCCCTTTTCACCCCAAGGCTGCCCTAACTGTCATGTCCAAATGTAAATTGCCTCAGAACCCTGACAGAGCTGGCAGGAGGCTGCAGAGTGCTCCCCCTCCCCTCCCCCCTTCAGGCCTGCTGCGAAGGAGCCTCTGACAGGCCCTGACTGAGGTGTTTCCGAGAGCAATGCAGGGGAGCCTCAGAGTGTATGGGTGGGTATTCCTTTTGAGGGGGGGGACTTCTCCTTCTGCAAAACGGCTGACAGGGAGGCCACAGAAAAGCCCCTTCTCACTTAAAATACTGCTCTGGCCGGGGGTTAGACACAGCCAAGCCATGTGTATTTCTTCTTTGCAACTCTCTGCTGATTTGAGGCCACTGCACAGCGTTATGCTGCAGACAAAACTGGATGCTGTTGCAGAGGTTCTTGTGTGTCCTGTTTCATCTGCACAACAACCCTGTGCAGTAGGCCTCAAGTCTTTCAATTCAACCACAACCTGTGTGGGAGGCCTTAAATGTTTCTTCTTTACCACAACCCTGTCCAAAGTAGCCCTTTCTGCCTGGGGAACTGATCTTTATACTATGAAGATGAGCTGCAATTCCAGGAGCTCCCCAGGCCCCACCTGGAGGTTGGCTACCTCTGGTTTGGAAATATTCCTTGAGTTTTGGATGTGGGACTTCAAAATCGTACAATGCCTCAGAGTCCAGCCTTCAAGGAGGCCGCAAGTGCGCTTCTGGGCTCGGGGGGGGGGGGGGAGGAAGCCTTCTCCCCGGCCCCAAAAGCACACCTAGTGCCCGTTGTATTTACAAGTACAACAGGTTTGGTCCCTAGTTTATTATAATACTAATTTACAGGAAGGCCTTGAGTTTCAAAGATCCTTGTAACTTTTTCATTGTCCACCAGGCCACGAAGGGTCGGTAACGGGGTTACTGCTTTGAGGCCTGACTTTCGGAAACCGAACTCTGTGGAAATCCTGGCCCATATTATTTGGCTGCAGTAACAAATTTGTTGCTCATCCTTTGAGGTCACTCTGTTTATGGTGACCTTCATGATGACCTTTTTATGGAGCCTTCCACTGCAGTGAGCTTGTAGAGCCTTCATAACACATCCTCTGGAAGGGCTCTATCTTTAAATGATATCTCCCTTGAGGGCTAAGAATTCACTATTATCCATAATGGACCAGCATTGTTGCATTTTGCTTCCAGTGGGCTACTCTGTGCAATCCAATCCACAACTAATTATTGGGTATTTTTACCAGGTCCCCTTTTAATTCACAATGATGGCTTCTGACTTTCATGATTATGACAATCAACTTCAAATTTACTGAGTAGGCCACAGAGATATGCACTGGGCCTACCTGCTAGACACCATCTCCACTTAAGTGCCCAACTCGGATAGCCCAGGCAAGCCTGAACTCATGAGATCTCAGAAGCTAAGCAGGGTCAGCCCAGGCTAGCACTTGGAAGGGCAGCCTCAAAGGAATACCAGGGTCATGATGCAAGGCAGGCAATGAAAAAACACTTCTGAACATCTCTTGCCTGGCAGCCAGACAATGTTAGAATCTCCTGGGTCCATTACACATTAGATAGAAATAGATAGATCCATCCAACTTTTCTACCATGGCCCTCCAAATGATTTACCTATCCAGCTGGGAGAAGATGACTTACCTGCTCATGTCAGACCAAGAGCCATTCCGCAACGACTTAAATATAGCAGAAGTCTTACCTTTGGTAAATGATACAAATTCAACGTTCCGCATGACGTCGCACACAATCTGCAACAATCTGTTCTGTTTGATTGACGGCCAGGGGCGGGAAGAAGGACAAAAAAAAAATCGCTTCCTTTGTTGCAATTCCAGCGAGACCGGAAACCTGTGGGGAATGAATGAAACGCTACTGGGACTTCTATATTCCACTAAAAATAAAGGTATGTGGAATGATGAAATTCCACTATTTAATATAGCGTTTTTGCATTCTGTGAACATTTGGCAACATTGGTCCTTGTACGGAATGGCCCCAAGTTTTTCGAGGAGCAAACAACAACAACAAAAATGCCTAGCACAAGAGGAAAGAAGTCCACAGCTGAGGACCACACATGTAACTGTCAAATAGGAACACAAGCAAAAACCAGCCAAACAAGTACAAGTTTATCAGGTGTCGGGAACCCGCTTGCTAACTGAAAAAACAGGGTGCCCCTTGAAGAAAACGTCACGCCAGGCCTGGTGAACGATACAACAGGAACAAGCTTTATTTCAGCAACGTGGAGTCCGCTGGTATGGAGTAAGAGCTTCCACCGAACTCCAGGTGGAAGCTCTCTTTTATACAAAACCCACCTCCTTTGGCTGTATTGCCCCACCCAGTACTTCCGGAGGGAACATGCTGATACAATCATGACTCATGCACATATGCGAGGTTTTCCGGGGTTCCCGATGGCCCATTTTCCTGGAACAAAGGGCCATCTCCGGGCCCTTGTCAAAAGGTGGAGGGGGACATTGAGGTTCTTTAGCGGCCATTGCCACCTCAACGATCGGGTGGGGCGCCCAGCTGCCGGCTTGCCTGTGATCACCATGCCCTACCTCCGTGATCGCGGGCGCCTCTGATGGCGGGGTTCGGTCTGGTTCCCAAGCCACCAAGGACCGAACCACGACATTCTGCCCCCCCAAAGGTCCATTTTCCAACCCCCCGGGACGGCCAGGATACCGCTTGTGGAAACGTTCAGTGAGTCGGGGCGCAAGGACGTCCGCTGCCCAGACCCATTCCCGGTCCCCCAAAGCGAAGTCCTTCCATTCCACGAGGTACTGCAACTTCCCCCTGTGGAGTCTAGAGTCCAGGATATCTGCCACCTCGTGGTGCTCCCCCCCCGGCAGGACCTCGGGCGCTGGCGGGGAAAACACGGGGTGCCAAACGTCACCGACCGGAGTTTTTTTTAGAAGGCTCACGTGAAAAACGGGATGGATGTGCCGGAGGTTCTTGGGGAGCTTGAGCTTGACCGAAACTTCGTTGATCGGGGCCAAGACCTCGAAAGGCCCCAAAAACCGAGGGCCTAGCTTCTTGCTGGGCAAATTCAACCGGAGGTTCCGGGTGGAAAGGTAAACTCGATCCCCCGGTCGGATCTCCTCAGCTGGTCGTCTCTTCCGGTCGGCGTCCTCTTTCTGCGCTGCCTTGACTTTGTGGAGCTGCTCCTGCAGCGACTTCCAGCAGCTCCCGGCACGCTTCCCCCACTCGCGAAGGTCGGCCGATTCCCGGGCGGGGACCTCTCCAAGCTCCGGGAAGTGTCTCAGGTCTGTCCCGTAGACGACGGCAAAAGGCGACATCTCCGTGCTGCTGTGGTCTGCGTTGTTGTACGCGAACTCGGCCAGGGGGAGCAGGGGCACCCAGGTGTCTTGATGATAGGAACCGAAACACCGCAAGTACTGCTCCAGTACTTGATTAACCCGCTCGGTCTGCCCGTCCGTCTGGGGGTGGTAAGCGGAGCTCAGCCCTTGCTCGATGTCTAACAGGCGCAGGAAAGCTTGCCAAAACCGGGACACGAATTGTGAGCCCCGATCGGAAATCACCTTGTCCGGCAGCCCGTGCAGTCGGAACACGTGATCCAGGAACATCCGAGCCAGCTGTGAAGCACTGGGGACACTGGCGCAAGGAATGAAGTGGGCCTGTTTGGAAAATAGATCTACCACCACCCAGATCACCGTTTTCCCCTTGCTGGGAGGCAAGTCTGTTATAAAGTCCATGGAGATCACTGACCACGGCCGGGTCGGGACCTCGAGCGGGTGCAGCAGCCCTTTCGGCTTGCCAACCCCCGGCTTGCAGGTCAGGCAGACAGGACAACCACTGACGTAAGCTTTTGTGTCCCGCCGCAGACTGGGCCACCAAAACCGCCGCCGGGCCAACTTCCAGGATTTTACGAAACCGAAGTGCCCGGCGGTCTTAGCATCGTGGCAGAGGCTGAGGGCTTCCCGTCGTAGCCCTTCCGGGACGTAGACAGCCTCCCCCCTGCGCCAGAGACCGGAGTCTAAAATCAAAGAGTCCCGGAGCTCAGCCAGCTCCTCGTCTGTCCCGTAGGCTGCCACTAGGCGGTCTCGGAGCGGGGCGGTCGCCGGGTCGGGCTCCCATTCCCCCCTGGCCCGACGCCTAGTGACGACCCCCCGTCCCAGCTGCTCCTCACCGAACACAGACCTGGTGCAGGGAGCGTACCCCTCCCCATGATGCGGCAGCCGGGAGAGGGCGTCCGCGAGGAAATTCTCTTTGCCGGGGATGTGACCCAGCTTGAAATTGTACCGCGAAAAGAACTCCGCCCACCTCATCTGCTTGGCGTTCAGGGATCGCGGTTGCCGGAGCGCCTCCAGATTCTTGTGATCTGTCCAGACCTCGAACGGCTCCTCTGTTTCCTCCAGCCAATGCCGCCATTCGGTGAGGGCGAACTTAATCGCAAACGCCTCCTTCTCCCAGGTAGACCAGTTCCGCTCCGTTTCGGCGAATTTTCGTGAGAGGTAGGCCGCCGGCCTCAGCTGCCCCGCCTGGTCTCGCTGCAGGAGAACCGCCCCGGCTGCTGCGTCGCTGGCGTCGACTTGTACCACCATCGGCTGGGTTGGGTCGACGTGCAGTAGCGTGGGCTCAGACGCGAAAGCTTGCTTGAGGGCCAGGAACGCTGCCTCCGATTTCTCATTCCAGCCGAGCGCTGCGCTGGGCCGCGTGGCGCGAGGACCTCTCCCCTTGGTACCTAGCAAGTCCGTGAGGGGAGCCACTACGGAGGAGTATCTGGGGATGAAGCCTCTAAAAAAGTTAGCAAACCCCAGGAAGCTTTGTAGCTGTTTCCGGGTGCGGGGCCTTTCCCAGTCCAGCACCGCCTGCACCTTCTCGGGGTCCATAGCTATGCCCTGGGCTGAGATGCGGTAGCCCAAATAGTCCAGGGAGGGACGGTGGAATTCGCACTTAGCCAGCTTCACGTATAGGTGGTTTGCCAGCAGGCGCTTTAACACCTCCCTCACCAGGGTCACGTGCTCTTGGGGATCTTGGCTGTAGATCAGGACGTCATCCAAATAAACGACCACCCCCTGAAACAGAAGGTCCTGCAACACCTCATTAATTAGACTCATGAAAACCCCAGGTGCACCGCTTAAACCGAACGGCATCACTTTAAATTCGAATTGTCCCAATTGACAGTTAAACGCCGTTTTCCACTCATCCCCCTCCCGGATGCGTACCCGGTAATACGCCTCCCTTAGGTCCAGCTTAGTGAACAGAGTCCCTTTGCCCAGCCGGGCCAGCAAATCCGGGATCAGCGGGAGGGGGTAAGCGTTCCCCGCTGCGATGGCGTTGAGGCCCCGGTAGTCCTGGCACAGCCGTCTGGACCCATCCTTTTTCCGGACGAACAAGACTGGAGCTCCCATGGGACTGGAAGCGGGCCGGATGAAACCTCGGGCCAGATTTTTTTCCAAAAACTCCCGGAGGTCCTTGAGCTCACCCTCACTCATTTTGTAGATGCGCCCTTTGGGCAGTACCGCCCCCTCTGGGATGTTGATAGCGCAGTCCGTGCGGCGGTGTGGGGTAGCTCGTCCGCTTCCCGCTCGCTGAAAACGGCTGCGAGGTCTCGGTACTCTGGCGGGACCTCGGGCTCTGGTTTCTCCTGCTGCGCCGCCGCCGCTCCCCTGGGACGCGCCGCCGTCCTCTTGTGGCTGGAATTCTCGCGGGGGACCCGATGCCGTGCACCCACCGTCAAGTCGAACTTCAGGGTCCCCGCCCGCCAGTCCACCACGGGGTTGTGTTCCTTCAGCCAATCCAGGCCCAACACCGCCCGATATCCCGCTACGGGGACCTGGATCAGCCACCGCAGCTCTTGGTGGTCCCCTATGTGGATGGCGATAGGACCCACCTCCTCCCCGAAAGGTCCCCCCTGAATCGGGCTGCCGTCCATCTGGACGAAAACCAGGGGAACCTTCCGAATGCGCTTCGGTAGCCCCAAAGCCCGGGCTATCTGGGGGTGGACCATGCTGTGGTCGCATTCAGAGTCCAAAAGAGCCTCCCCCACCCAACTTAGTCCGTTCTCCGGGTTCCGGAGCTCTAAAATTACCACGTTCGGAGGTCGCGCCTCATGCTGTAGGGGTTTTCCCTCGCACCGCGGGACCTGCTGCCCGGCGCCGTCTACAGCAGGTCCTGGCCGTTTCCCGTCGCCTGGACGCTTCCCGGTTCGTTGCGGAGGTCCTCCGCCCGGCGTGCCTGCTGGGGGCGTGTCGCACCTCCCCCCTGGGAGAGCCCGCGGTCCTCCCCCCCTTGCCGTTGGCACGCTGCTGCGAAATGTCCTGACCCCCCGCATTTCAGGCACAGTCCTTCCCGGCGTCTCCTTTCCCGCTCGGGGTTCGGGGGTCGTTTGGGGCGAGAGTTGTCGGGGCCCGGTCTTGGCGCCTCGGCTGACCCGCCTTTGGCCTCCCGGGGGGGTGCGGCGGCCCAACCCAGGCTGGCTTCCAGCTTGGCGACCACAAAACACCACCCCTCCAGTGTAGACAGATCTTCCGTCCCCTTGATCACGGCCCATTCCCTGAGCTTCGGGTTAAGGCCCTCCCGGAAGTACTCGATTTGGGTCTCCTCGTTCCAGGAGAACACCTTGCCTGCTTCCCTCCGGAAAATGTCTATATAGTCCATAACCCCCCTAGTACCCTGTCGAAGTCCCTTGATCCGACTCTTTGCCTTGTCCTCAGCCTGGGGGTCCTGGAATCGTCGGCGGAGCGCGACCACGAAGTCCTGCAGGTCCTGAGTTGCCGGGTCGCCGCGCTCGGCCAACCCCAGGTACCACTGACCCGCCTTGCCCTGGAGACACGAGGCCACCCCCCAGACCAAGTCCTCGGAGTCCTCATACCGGTCTCCATATCTCCGGGCATGCGTCAGCGCGTGGAGGAGGAACTGCGGGAGATCGTCCGGCGTCCCGTCGAAACGCGCCTTAAGCTCTGGGGGGGAACGTTTTGGAGAGTAGTCCGACCCCCTCCGGATCCGGGATTCTCGGCGTCCGCCGTCCCGTCCTGCTCCGCTCCACCGGCTACCAACTTGCCCAACGACGCCGTGCCGCTCCCTGCCTTGCACGTCGCTCCTGCGTTGGTCCGGCTCTCGCCGCCCCGTCGGCTCGCCCGCTCCCCCGAGATCCTCTGCTGTCTCACCTCTCCGCTGGCCGTCTCGCCTACTCGGGACTGAAAACTGCTCCGGGTCGGGGTCCGGGGCCCGCTCACCAGTGCCGGGCTCGTCCTCGTCGCTGGAGGCGTCCTCACTCGACGCGATCCCCTCCGCCGTTGTATTACCAGTCCCTCCGGGCCCGGCCCGAGCTTGCTCACGGGCTTCAGCTGCCTGCAAGCGCCTGGCCAAGTCCGCCATGGCCCGCCGCAGGTCCTCTAGGGATTCCTCAGGTCTTACCGGGCGAAGCGCCTGCCTCAGCTGGGTGTCCCAGGTTGGGGCCAACCCCCCAGACCTCGGCGCGCTCCCCGCCGTGCTTGGGAACCCCATGGCCCGGCGTCTTCCCTTGGCCGCCGCTGCCGAGGGTCTCGGGGTCCCGGACAGCTGCTCCTGGCCCCCCGATTTTCGGAGGAAATCTCCCGGGGACATTAAACCCATGTTCCCGGGGTTCGTGGGGGTCGAGACCGCCTCGTTGCTTGAAAACGCCATCTCTGGATCCGTCCCGATAAGCGCTCGGATGCGATGCCGACCCTGGAGTTCGGTGGAAGCTCTTACGATGTCGGGAACCCGCTTGCTAACTGAAAAAACAGGGTGCCCCTTGAAGAAAACGTCACGCCAGGCCTGGTGAACGATACAACAGGAACAAGCTTTATTTCAGCAACGTGGAGTCCGCTGGTATGGAGTAAGAGCTTCCACCGAACTCCAGGTGGAAGCTCTCTTTTATACAAAACCCACCTCCTTTGGCTGTATTGCCCCACCCAGTACTTCCGGAGGGAACATGCTGATACAATCATGACTCATGCACATATGCGAGGTTTTCCGGGGTTCCCGATGGCCCATTTTCCTGGAACAAAGGGCCATCTCCGGGCCCTTGTCAAAAGGTGGAGGGGGACATTGAGGTTCTTTAGCGGCCATTGCCACCTCAACGATCGGGTGGGGCGCCCAGCTGCCGGCTTGCCTGTGATCACCATGCCCTACCTCCGTGATCGCGGGCGCCTCTGATGGCGGGGTTCGGTCTGGTTCCCAAGCCACCAAGGACCGAACCACGACATCAGGGCACAGCCTTACCTATTCCATTGTGCCCATTGAGTCCCATTACAAACAGCCAAGTGACACAATCAGCAGAATCACATTGTGCAACAGCAATTCCATAATTTTATGATGCAAAGGATGGGATTGCACATGGGAAGGTTCTCCAAGGGAAATGAACTCAGAACAACTACCTGTGCCTCGAAAACTAGCACTTGACAAAGATTTGTAACATTAATGTAGCATCTGACGTTCAGGTTCTTTATATGCAGGAGGGTTTCTTTTTCAACCCGAAACATTCAGACAAGAGATTTTCCTCATCTCTGCTGACTGAAGCTGTACATTGGTGGGAACTGGGAACAGAAAGAGTTCATGGAATGGATCTTATAGAACCGCACCCCACTGAATGGAAAACTCATGAGCGTGATGTCGCTCAGCTCTAAACTATAAAAGTCAATAGAATTGTCTAAGAGGGGGAGTCTATATCTGCTTTGTATCTATCCCTTCAAGCTTCAGCTTACTACACACCTATTTCTCCTTGGCACATTAAGCGTTTCAACAAAAAGTGTGCAAGGCAAAGTCAATTTTTAATTAGATGAGCCGTAGAAAACCACAGAACCTGCCAGCGCTGAAAGACCTTCGCCAAATATTCCTAAACAAAGCTTGAATGCACACAACCAGCCAATGAATGGTTTTTCAAAGGCAGTAGGAAGATACCTGAACTGGTTTTATTCCGTTCTAATTAAGCCACCATAAACCTCTGCTGTCTGAAATCTCCTTTCCCCAATCTCTCAGACAGCAGATTGCCTAGGAATGTTTAACAGTCAAGAGGCCAGGTTGATAATGGTTAATGAAATACCAATAATCAAACTCAAGAGAGTGTTAGAAGTCTATCTTAAATTTGCACTGCACATTTGTGGCTTACACACCAGTGAGTCTGGAGATAATGCTTGTTCTCCATCCCCAAATATTGATATTTGAACTTATTTTGACGGGCCCGCCTCTCCGTTTGCAACTCGTTCCTTTTTTTAGACTAAACTTGCAGTAGGCTGAGATCTGCTGCCCAACTTTTTTTCTGATCCGCTACAAAGAAGTTCTTTTCAGAATGTCTATTGAGCTCAGCTAGTAAGCACAATTTATAAAACAATGAATGACTAACCCCTGTAACCATTTTAATGACCCTAAAATAAAGTGCTTAGAGCAACATCTGTCCCAGCAGCTGGGTTCTCTGCATGAGTGGGCAGAGCGACACATTGGGACAAATTCTGTTCTCCCTTTTGACAGAAACAATTGCTGCAGATCATTTTTATCGTAATCAATTTAGGTACAGTTTCTTGGAAACCATCTGTGTAGTGTTCATAGATTGTGCTTAAGAATTTAAATGTGTATATTTTGGGTTGCTTGATGTAGCATCTGCTAATGACCACATAAGTTCTACTTTTTATGCAGAAAGCTGTTTCCTTGTAAAGGGATTAGTAGAATGACTACTTGATTTTATCCTTTTAACTACCCCATAAGCAGCCGGAGCCTGAATGGTGTCCGCCGCTGAACGCAAGTCGCAGAATTAATTGCATTTCTGAGCCGGAGTTGAAGTCAGAAGGATAACAAAGAAATAGAATAAAACCATTCCACTCATGCTATCTCAAATTCGTAATTTAAAATTATTATATGTTACGTACAGGCGGTTTAAATTAAAGAAAGAGAAATGCCTTTTTTAGATAGCAGCTTTCCCCCCACAATTCTTGCCTGGCTTTCATATTGTCTTTAATAGCTTTTTTGTTTTGTTTTGTATCCTTAGCAAGTTATTAAAATAAAAGAGTCTTTTAAAAAAATCAATAAAACTTATTGTAGTTGCCAGGTTTATTTCAGTCCCATGCGAAAAGATAATGGCCCTAAAGCAAGCGCAAGATGTTTCAAAGACCATAACAGTTCTATTGGAAGAAAAATTGTTTATTTTTATTAAAGGCAATTTTTTTAATTAAAAAAAATACTCCAATCTCTGTCCTAATGCTTACCAGTAGTTTATAGAGAAAATAGATTCTTTAGTTCAGTGCACAATTTAAAATTGGTAGGACTTTTTTGGGAGCTTGAGGGGGGTCAGCTATGGGGGGCGGTCAGAAGCAACTTTAACTATTTTGAGGTATAAAACCGAATGGCAATGACTAGTCTTAAAATGCACTAGGGTGGAAGGCTTGTATTCAACTTCAAACCTGATTGTACATCTTGTTCCCTTACTTTTTGCTCCCCTTCCCCTCAAATGATTTTTCATCCCTATCTTCTTAACTTCTTGCAATAACCTTGAAACATTCACCTGACATAGATAAACGAGACAACACTGAAAGGATCAAAAGCCAATTTTGTTCTGTGGTTGCAATCCTGTCCATATTTACTAACAAATGAACCCATTAGGGTGATTTCTGTCTGAGCACACATGCAAAAGATTGGCCTGCACAACATCCTTAAGAAAAATAGAACTCACTACATGTTCAAGGATGCTGAGAATCCATTTGACCCATTGGCAGTGTCAGATACCTTGCCCAGGAACAGCGTGTTTGTCACTGATCCTGGATGATTGACATCAGCATTCAAGGAAAGACTTCTGTAGGGGCACCACAATTGCCTCCTTTGAGATGGCCAGCATTGTACCCTGTGGAATGCTTATTGGAGCACGTACCATTTGGGCATAAGCAAACAATCCCCTCCAGCAACACAGAAGAAGCCTAGATGAACAGGTATCAATCATGGAGGTGGCTGGCCTCACACTTCAAAGTAAACTTTCTGTTTTTGTATGTCATTCAAATAACTGCAATTAAATTGTACCCTGAAAACACCCTGAGACTGATTTGCTAAAACATTTTCCAACACACAACTAAATACAGACAATTTTGTCGATAAAATGCCTTGTAAATAAGTCAAAGTGAGCTTCTCGGTTATCTCTTCTCACCTGGATGTTCAGTAACTTCTGCCTGGTGTGGGTGTGTAGAACAACTTTAAACTATTTACTTTTAATCTTTTTTTTCTTTTCCAAAAATAAACAGCATGATTATTTTTGTTTCTTTCCAGTGCTAACAGATCTTATTCAACACGAGGGAGAAATAACGCTAAAATTATTCCCAGGCTCTGTCACTGGCTTTATATTATTTTTAAAAACATCAGCTGTCCAGGGGCACTGAATAATATTAATTTAATTCCTTATTGCATATTTGATGAATACATTTACTCAGGTAATAGTGATTTAAGTGGCTTGTGCAACGTGAATAAATGCTGAAATGACCACCATTGCCCCTTTTTAATACCTCACACTACTCTCTTATTTGGTCTCAATTCAATCCAGTGATATTCTTCATTTATAACAAAGATCACACATTGCTAAAAAGTAAAGATCTATTAATCCATCACTGTTCAGTATTTAGAAATTTGTTTAATATTTCAGGAGCACAAATTCTTCCCCCCCCCCCAAAAAAAACACCCATCTGAACCAATGACTTTAGTCAAGTGTGTTACATTTTTAAAGCCTATATTTAGGGCGTACTTTTCCAATTCATTGTAATGACTCTTGATGTATAAATTGCATCTACAGCTACCTCATTTCCCATCCTTTGAGGGGTAAATGTCTATGGGAATCTTAAGCTGACTGAAAATTGCTCTCTTTTAAAGCCAAACTATGGAATCTTCCCTTCTCTGCAACCAAGACCTCATCTCCTCATTTACAACAGTCAAGTCAGCCAATTGTTCTGATTCATCCATATAACAATTTGAATGATCAGTCAGCAGAGTGTGGGATAGAGGAAAAACCCTACTTAAATCCCAGTTCCCTAAACAGTTTGATTCTGTGCACCCCCACATGCAACCAGCTGGGTGACCTTGGGCTCCTCATGGCACTGATAAAGCTGTTCTGACGGAGCAGTGATATCAGGGCTCTCTCAGCCTCACCCACCTCACAGGGTGTCTGTTGTGGGGAGAGGAAAGGGGATTGTAAGCTGCTTTGAGACTCCTTCTGATAAAGACCTTTTATGCTCTGGAGGTTTCATGCCAGGCTGCAGGCTGGAGTTTTAGTCGTGGCAGGTTGCCCCACCTCTTCCTGCACCCACATGGGGGAGCGTTTAGCTTGGTGCACTTCATCCGCCCTTGATTTGTGCTCCTGCATGGGAGCTGGGGCAGTGAAGTTCCCAGTGCATAAACGGTCAAAGAAAAGCAGCATATAAAAATCCATTCTTATTCTTCCTTACCTTACCTTAAAAAAAATCACTTACCTTTTAAAAAAACACTTAAAGTTTGAGTTAAGCCAGTGCATAACTTTTTACATAACTGAAAGTTCTTTGGGAAAATCTGTACCTTCACAACATTCGCATTGAAACTGCAGAATTTTTTTCAGAGACAAATGCTATCAACAGCTTTGGGGAATGCTTTACTTCCTTCAGACATCCCTTCAGTTGCAGGAAATCTCCTACAGAGTAGGGCTAGCAGGTTGATCTGCTAAAGAGTAGGGCTGGCATGTAGTTCTACTACTCATACACCATACTCTGCTAGGAATAGGTTCTTCTACCCAGGATGTCTTCCTTTTAGAGAAATGTGTTAAGTCCAGAGCAGTTTTCCTGTATTTCTTGGCATTACTCATAATATTACATATTGCTGATATTTTTAAACTTGATAAGATTTAGGAATACTGTCATACTTTGTATTTTGTGAGCTGCCACAAGAACAGTGGTCAACAAAAGAAATAATTTAGATTTAGATCTCCCTTTTTTGATATTTGCTATGTGTTATGACCATAAATAGCCCCCATCAAAATTGGACACATCTTTTTGATATCTAAAGAAGCCAGATCAGTCTCCTAGAAGCTTATTCTTTGAGGTGTCTGAATACAAGCAAAGCAATGATCTCCTTTGGTGATGCTTTTGGATGAAATTTCTACAGATATTGGATAATGTCCTTTTTGGAAATGAATGTTGGAGGACGCAAGAATGTGAACCTAGGATGGGTCTAAGAGCAATATTTATCTATGCTGAATGAAATCACTATGAATTTATTTGAGGGTTGAACTGTTATGCATTTATTTGGGTATGCTCTGGGATTTTGACAGAATTCAATACATAGTAACAGTGATACAAACAATCCTCAATGTAGTGGCTTTTCTTATAACTATATATATTAAAGGACCGCTTGTCACTCTATGCCCCCTGCAGGGCTTTACGCGCTGTGGGTACTGATTTGTTTGTTATTCCTGGCCCCAGGGAAGCCTGACTGGCCTGGACCAGGGCCAGGGCCTTTTCGATCCTGGCCCCTACCTGGTGGAATGAGCTCCCAGATGAGCTGCAGCCCTTGTGGGAGCTTCCAGCATTCTGCAGGGCCTGCAAAACAGAGCTCTTCCATCAGGTCTATGGTTGAGGCCTGTACGGTCAGGGAGATCTGTAATGCCCCCCCTTCAGGATAGTGGTATGAGTGACAGTTTGCAAGTGACATCTGCACCCTCCTCCCTCCCACCCCTCTATGAGATGTCATTGGGGGGACTGAGAATAACTAGGGTTTTGTTTTCCTCCGTATCTTCTTCCTTTTGGTTTTTGATTAATGATTTGTGATTTTATGTCTGGGGCTTTAATGGAGTTTTATGGGGTTTTTATTCAGATGTATGTAACCCGCCACAAGCCATCAGGGAGTGGTGGGTAATAAATCAAATAAAGAATAATAATAAAGAAGAAGAATGCATCCTAATAGGAGAATTTTTTAAGACTGCCTGTGAAGTGTAGCAGTAGAAATTTCATATTAGGATCTGGGAGATTCAGGCTTGAATCCCCACTCTGCCACTCTAGCTTGCTGGATGATTTTGGGCCAGTCCCACACTGTTACAGAGCTGCAGATAAATGGAGGTGAGGACAAACATGTACAGAAATTTGTGTCCCCACTGAGGAGAAAGGCAAGGTTTAAATGAAGTAAATTCATTTTCAAAACAGGGCCATATTTACTGCTATCTGAGAGGTGTTTTAAAAGAATTCCCATACCCTAGTGATCTGACTAATAAAAACAATGCATCAAAGTCTGGAATCCCCAAACAGGAGAAAAGAATGCCACTATTCTAATCCCAACAAGTGAAATACAGAGAAACTGAGGAAGAGTAAGGTTTCTGTCTCCAGTTTCCTTCCTTGGGTCAAACTTCTGATGTTCTTCTGCATCCAATAAGCATTGGGATTAGTCTGCCTTTTCCCCTAAGGATAAAATGAAAACCAGTCAGTTATTTGATTTATAACTAGTAGTAAAGCCCGCTGAAACAGAAATTCAGCGGGCGCTAGGGGCCTGGGGAGCGTTTTGCCTCCCCCCCCCCATCTTCAAAAACGCTCCCCAGGCACCGAGGAAGGCGATCCGCGGCTCTGCTGATTGGCAGTTTGGGGCTGGACTGACAAGCGGAGGGTCCAATCGGGAGGCACTTTGCACCTCCCGATTGGGCCCTCCACTTGTCAGTCCAGGGGAAGGGGCCTATTGGCACCCTTCCTCATCCCGGACAGGGCTTAAAAATTATACAGTTTCAGCTATAATTGTCCTATGTACTTGGCATCTCTGGAAAGGAAAAAAATATGAAAACACATAAGAAAATCTTCTTGGGACGCTTCTTCGCAGCGGTTTTCAGTTCAAACCTCCCTCTTGTTGTGTGACAATAATTTATTAATTTGTTAATTGTCAATCATACTATAATGTGTGATATTAATTGTCTGATGCTGTTACAATCGGCCCGATTCTAGAAGTCTGTTTTTATAGTTTAGGATTGTTTTTTGTCACAAACAAAGCTGAACTGAACTGAAATACCCCTCCCCCCCAAAAAAAACGCCCTTTCTCCACCCAGTTCAGAAACTACTAAGAGTTCCTTATTTCAGAAATAGTGTTGTGAGCATACTGGCTGTGTAGATGGTGCAGTCTGCTGTGGTCCAGAATTACTTTTTCTCCTCCACCCCCAAAGTATAGCAGAAAGCATTGTCCGTACTCTGATATGGCTTCATGCCGTTTAAACCATCAGATTTGACTCTGTTTTCTCCAGGGAGAAAAATGGCACCATACAGAGCTGGAAATTACAGTTTCCAGGATTGTGAACAAGCAATAAAAGGAACTCAGTAGGCAGTAGCTTTCATTCCCCTCAAGCCATCTTTGGCCCCAGAAGATTGCCATCAAGAACATAGCTCAGCCCTGGAACAAAGTATGTCCAGGAGTAGAATGGAAATCTTGCATGAGACAAGCGTTATCACATGATCACCATGATCACCACCACTTGCCAGTGATTGAGGTTGGGGTATGCGGAAAACCTATTTATTGATTGGGAGTGCAGACTTCTAATCTGGCATGCTGGGTTTGATTCTGCACTCCCCCACATGCAGCCAGCTGAGTGACCTTGGGCTCATCATGGCACTGATAAAGCTGTTCTGACTGAGCAGGGCTCTTTCAGCTTCACCTCCCTCACAGGGTGTCTGTTGTGGGGAGAGGAAAGGAAGGCCATTGTAAGCTGCTTTGAGACTCTTTCAGGTAGAAATAAGCAGCATTTAAGAACCAACTCTTGTGAACTGAAGGAACCATCAGGAGAAAATAAAGGGGGGTGGGGTTGTGTGTGTGATCAGCCTGTTATTGTAGTCTCTTATTTTAAGCTCCCCTCAAATAAATGATAGCTGAACTTTTTTGGCTACCTGTTTAAGAAGACTTCTAAGCCACTTCCTTGGTTGACTTCTCTCTCCAAAGAAGAAAAATGAGACCTTTCCTCACCATTTGAAAATGAGTGGGCTGAAGACATAAAAGCAAAGCAACAATGCACCTGCTGTCCTGCTGCTGGTTTGCAGGCATTCTCTATAACATAGCCCGTAAAAAAAGAGAAGTAGTGGATTAAGTAAAATGATCCACACTCCCACAAGCTCCAGATCTATGAATGTGTACAGTTAGAGGGTGGGGGCTGTGAATAGCATCAGTCCCCTCTGGCATAATTTTAAACCATATGGAAATGCTCACAAGAGCCAGAACCCTCAACTTGTATTTTCAGAGAGGATCTTCCTCCTTGCCCATGTCTTCTAGAAGTTTCCATGGTTTGTTTATGTCAGTGTAACTCTCCAGAAATAAAAAGGGCTTCCTCCATTATGTCCTACAGTTGCTTATGCACAGCAGTGCCATCATTTAGCCTAACGATGCAACTCACTTTACTTGTGTGTGAGGTACCTAATAAAAATAAATTTGATTATGTATAGTGGGAACCGATTTAATTTTGGCTTCTCGTGCTGGATGAAACGCTTCCTATTTCAACCCATGGTGGATATTACCGCACAGAGGAAATACACTCTTTGGCACGTCACTTTATACAGCATTTTGCTTGCTGTGTAATTCAGACTAACACAGCATGACTTACTAATATACATGATAATGTTCCTTCTTTTTAGAAACAAAAAAAATTTTTTTTCCCAGGGAAAGTGGGGGAGGGGTGGATTAGCTGGTAGCTCCTCATTAACAGTGACTGCAAATAACCCATCTGAAAAGCAGGTGGGTTTGGCAGATGGATGCAAAGTAGTAAAGCGAATATATCAATAGCATTTGCAAGCTGGTGAATGCTTACTGCCTGACTTACTTTGAAGCAGTTCAGGAGATTTCTATTTTCTATAATGACAAGTGTATTTGCTTCGTCCCGGTTTTAAAACTATAGTTAACATAATTTGCTTTTTGAGTCGCCAACTGCAAAACGCACTCTTCAATGGGAGGAAAGGAATCCCATGTCAAAAGGGAATGGCAGGAAGGAGGGCAAATATCGAATGAAAACACTAGAGCTGCCATAGTGGCCCAGACCAATAGACCATTCAGTTTGTATCATCTCCAATAATAACCACTACCAGATGTTATTGAGGATTGTATGGAAATCCACATGACTATTACGGAGGCTACTATTTGCCGCCATTTGTTTCCCATCTCTGCCATCTGAAAAGTTTAGGGACACCCTGAAGACACAGCTGAGTCATCTGGCCATTTGCACAATGACCTGTTGGCTGTTGGTGCATTATGAACATCTAATCTTTCCATAGTAATCAGTGACAATTTCACATTCGCAAAATCTCATTAAACTGAACCGCATTTCTCAAAAATGCATTTTCTGAACAAAAAAGTTGCTTTCATTGTGTCGATTCTGCTGCTTGCTTATCCTAAGGCTTTCACGAGAACATCAAACGTGGAATGGATTTCTTTAACTTAATCCGATGTATGAAATCAACACAATGCAGGAGCCACTGGGCAGGGGGGCAACCTGACTGATTCTGGAATTTGAGGCAAAAATCCAGAAAGGAGCCTCAAAATCATTGCTGCCTGGCTCTCCTGCTGCACCTACAACCAGGGTCCCAAGCAAGCCGCTCATGAAATTAATGGGATAGATGCTGCCACCAGAAACCAGCAAGTAGGGTGGGTATAAACTGCCACTATTGTCAAGCCAGTGACTTAAGCCCCAGATTGAGGCATGAGCAGCTACAACTGTCCTTTGTTGGGGAGCATGGCAATTAGCACTGTAGTCCACTGGTTAACTTGGTCCTTGTGGCTTTGTCTAACAAATTTTTGGAAAGATGGCTGTTTCCATCTTTTCTGAAAAGCTGTTGTCTGTACAATGTCTCATTTTTTTAATTTTTGAGACATCCTGCTTTGAGACTGGTTAACTTGGTCCTTGTGGCTTTGTCTAACAAATTTTTGGAAAGATGGCTGTTTCCATCTTTTCTGAAAAGCTGTTGTCTGTACAATGTCTCATTTTTTTAATTTTTGAGACATCCTGCTTTGAGACTCTTTTGCGTAGAAATAAGCAGCATTTAAGAACCAACTCTTGTGAACTGAAGGACATCCTCCAGTTCAATCAGGTTGTTAACATATTTGGTTTTCACTGTTACTATAGCCCCCTGTAGCATTTTGAAATCAATGTATCAAATAAAGCTTCCAGACCCTTACCACTGCCTATGCACAACTGCCAGTTTGTGAGCATATACTCTATATGTGTAGGAACTATGGATGGGCACAAACAAAAGTTGGAGATAAATTTTGGGCAGTTCATGGTTTGCAAAGTGAAATTCATGGTGAGTCAATCAGCACAAACTTTTTACAAACTTTCAAGCTGTTCATAGAGATTTATGCCAGTTTGTGAAAGGAAACATCTCCAGGCAAACTGTGTCCACTCAAACAAAATGTTTGCCAAGCATCAAAGAAATGGGGGGGGGGGGGGGTTCTCCAGCCTTGGGATCACTGTTGTCAGTTTCAAACTAGTCATGTCAGTCCAAATAGGGGTTTTTCCCCTTTTGCCCATCTTCCTTTCTTGCACAAAGCTTGCAAAATTCCAATCCCCTTGCTTAGATACCATTCTGTGCTTGACATCAGAGCTATTGAGCAGGCATTGCCACACTGGCACTAGTTTCTTCTGGACATTCTGTGATTTCACTGATCCTTCTGAGCACTCTGTACATTCTACTGGTTCTGCTTGGCTTGCAAAAATGCACCCCCTGGATGGATTGTGACTGAGCTGGCATTGCCATATTGGCACTAGATTCTGCCATGTACTAGTTGATTGCACTGATTCTGCTAGGATTGCAACCATCCCCACCTTGCTTGAAATGTGATTCTGTGCTAGATATCAGTCATGACAATAGGTTCTGACAGGCTTTCAAAAAGGCCCCCTACCTTCAGTTTCTACTGAGGATTCTCTCGTTTGACCTTAGTCCCCTTGGGTTCGCATTGCCACAGTGGCACTGGTTCTGCTCGGTATATTGTACTGCTTCTGTTGAGCTTTAAAAAATGCTTCCCCTTCCATTTCTGCTGCAAAGATTCTCTGGGACTTTGATTCTGTTCTACTGTATTTCTGTTGCCCTTTCTGTTGTCCTTTCCCCCCAAAATGGAGGGATGGAAGCATTTCTGGGGCAGGGGGGGGCTGTAACTCAGATATTATAAATTCAATCCTCACCTATTTTGGAAGGAAGGTCAAGGAGAGTAAGCTGGAGATTCACTGTGAGTTTCTTGTCTGTAGCATGCTCGGGGGACGGAGGGTCACAAACCTTATGAATGGAACCAGTTGGTTTAGCTCTTAAAAGTTCATGACAGTTCTTGATTCATGAACGGGACATGCAATGAACAACTAACCAAACCACATTTTAGAAGTCTGGGACCAACTGAAATAACAACCACATCATAAGTATGCACACGACACATTAAGCAGTACAAGCATTACATAAGTAGAGTTCTTACAATCAGCGAAACATCGCAGTATAGGCCACAGTCCTTACCATTTATCCGAGCAAGTTTGTACAATCCTTTTGTGCAGCACAACCCTGTCACCTGTGCAGAAAAGCCCTTCTAAACAGTTCAGTTTTGTACCGTTTCCACAAGACCAGGAGAGGGGGGCCTTTCCTGACCTGACCTCCTCAGGCAGGCAATTTCACAGGGTGGGATCCACAGGAGAGAAAACATGTGTGGACATTTGTTGACGTTGCCCATTTGCAAGTTTACACCCACAGAAGCCCCTGGTGAGGAGTGGTGGTCCCACAAATGAGAGGGGCCAAGGCCATGAAAGGCCTTACGTGGGATAGCCAATACCGCAAATTGAGCCTCGAAACAGATGGGCATCCAAATGCAGTGTCTGTCAGGTTCAACGATGCCTTCTGTCATCTCGCTGCTCTTCATCGGGGTGCTCTAGAGCAGGGGTAGTCAAACTGCGGCCCTCCAGATGTCCATGGACTACAATTCCCACGAGCCCCTGCCAGCGAATGCTGGCAGGGGCTCATGGGAATTGTAGTCCATGGACATCTGGAGGGCCGCAGTTTGACTACCCCTGCTCTAGAGTCTTCAGATGGGGAGAGAAGAGGTTGGATGGACGACCACCTGCGCCTAGTCCAGGAGAACCATGTTTTCATCATGAGTCTCCCAGCATCAGTTTTTCTCAGCCTTGCTGTGAGCTGTCCTCATGATCCCCTCCCAGTCCTCCCTCGGACCCCTCATTAGTCCTTCTTAAACCCTCCATCCTTCCATCTCCTATAACCAGACTGAGCTCTTTCCTGTGGGTGGGCCTGGCTCATCTGTTCTGCCTTCACCAGCTGCATGCTCTCTCTCCCCCATCCAAGCTCTGCCCTTTCTCAGCTCTTGGGGCTGCCAGAGAAAGATGAGGGGGCCAATCTGGGTGGGCTGGAGAGCTCTGTGCTTCAGTCATCTCCAGCCCTTTTTCTCCCATCCATTCTGTGGCTGCTTGCCACAGCCACCGCCCCTCCACCACCTCAATCTCCTCTCCTCAGTTTGGCCTCTCCTCAGCCTCTGCTGAGTGCTGGGGGCTCAGTGGCTTTGCCTGGCATTGACTTCTCCTAGGCACGCTTGCCAGTACCAAGCTGTCATGACCCCTCTTGGCTTTGCTGCCATTGCAGGGATGTCATTGGGGGTCTCCATCAATTGGTCATCAGCATCCTGGAAGCTGTGGCTCAACCCTGTTGGGTCCAGGAGCTACTGTTGCCTGAGGTGAGCCCCGGGAGCCAGACCATAGTCAAGGCATTCTTGGACCAGTTGGAATGTTGTTATGGGGATGCCAATGTACAATGCATTGCAGTAGTCTAGTCTTGATAGTATTCTTCTATGGATCACGGTGGCCAGGTCAACTGTATCAAGGCAAGGAGCCATCTTACAAGCTAGGTTGAGTTGGTAGAAAGCCATAACCAATGATGGCATTCAAAGATTTGGCCTTTATGTAAGGTGACCAGATTTTAACATTGGTAAAGCAGGACACCATTGACCGGGGGGGGGGGGGGTTCTTGATTTAAAATTTGATCTATATGGAGCAACAAAAAGTTTCATAGAATGCACATAATGCAATAATAGTATTGTAATATATATATTTTAAATTTCAGCGTAAGTACAATTTGCCAGGTACCCCCAGATGTCCCTCCAAAAGTGAGATAATCTGGTCACCTTACCTTTATGGGCTGTTTCATATATGGTATGTTCCTTTAGACTATCGCTGATTCTATACTTATCTTTATCTCAAGATAGTTCTTGGGGGAAGGGAGGAAAGAAGGTTGTTTGCATATCAAAGAGACATACCTTCTTTGCTACCAAGGTGATTGATTATTATAATGCATATACTTTCTTGTGCTTAAATCATCTTTACACAGACTTGTCATTTTCTGAAGCTGCTCATACATATTGCTTTCCCTCCATTATTGGGTAAATATTTCATTGTATTTTTTTTGAATAACACCTGGCAGTTCTACAGCAGGATAGCTCCAGACCATGAGATGCAGCATTAAGCTGATTAACACGGATTCCCAGAGTTATTTGTGAAATACAGTAAGAAGCGAATGCTTAGCCATTACATTCCCGAGATCTATGTCTCTCGGCCTATTTTGTACTCCCCTATGAATTTATGCCCATTCCAGGAATCACTGAAGCATTTACTTAGCTGAGTTCCATTCAGCTCCTCTGATGGCAAGTTAATTCCCACTGCTGCTTTAAAGCAGAGCAGTTCAGCCCTTGGCTGAGAGAACTAAATTGGCTTCAGATTTTTTCATTTCACAACTAATATTATTACAGAATTCTATTATCAGAAAAAGGATCGCCAGCAGAAATATCTTAGGAGAAAAGCGAGAGAAAGAGAGAATCGACATGCAATACACACCAATTCGCTAACACGCTTGCATATGTTTTCACCGACTGAAAGTTAAGTTTCACTGAGTTATGGCAGACCCACCGCTGCCAGCCGGGAAAAGAACTGTGTTGGCAGAATGTGCTTGGCCTGTGGACCATGTGGCATCCAACTTGTAAGTCTGTCTGGAGTTGGCCAGGGCTCATCTGTTTATGCTGGCAAGGGGGAGGTGGCCAGGGGCCTCAGCGGCACTGCAGTGTGGATTTTATCACACCCGAAGTTTTGAGACCAACTTTTCTTCACTGTGGTCCCTGAACAAAACTGGCACTTTCTGTCAGAAGGAAGCGTTGCCATACTGTTGGATAATGAATTCCGTGTCACTTTACTGCTGCTGTTGCCATCTCCTGCAATATGTTGTCTACAGAAGGGTACTTTCACAACTCTTTTAGCTCTGATTTCTGCTTATTATTAGCTTTTCCTGTCTGGACAGTTGACACGTATGTTTGAATGGGGGTGGGGGGGGGACAGCAGCAGAAAGGGTTGAGGTCTGAAGTATTTCGGTGCGATATTCTAAGTTTTTACGAGTCAGATGATGTCGCATTGCGTTGGGTTTTAGGACAAGGAAAACTGGGCCATAACTTTTTTGAAGATTAGCCTTACCCCTCCTCCCCGACACAGATATTTTCCAGATATTTTGTTGACTATTACTTAGAGCTCAAGTAATTTCAGTCTACAGCAGTGTAATCTTACTTCCATGCAAAAACAAAAAAGTTTGAGTCCAGGGGCGCCCTTAAGACAAAGTTTAATTCTGGGTATAAGCTAGTGTGTGCCTGCACACTTCAGAGCAATATGGACACCTGCCCCAGAAACATTAGCCAGCTGTCTGGAAGCACTGATGAGATGCTCAAGCAGAGTCACCTGAAGCTCAATCCTTCAAAGACGGAGGTCCTGTAGCTGGGTAGGAAAGGCCCATGCGAGGAAGCATGTCTGCCAACCCTGGATGGTGTGCCGCTCTCAGCAGCTCACTCCACCAGGAACATGGGTGTGATCCTGGACACTTCCCTCACAATGGAAACTCAGGTCACACAAGTAGCGTGGCTGGCACTTCACCACTTTCACCAAGCCAAACTACTGGTGCCCTAAAGGTAAAGGTAAAGGTATCCCCTGTGCAAGCACCGAGTCATGTCTGACCCTTGGGGTGACGCCCTCTAGCGTTTTCATGGCAGACTCAATACGGGGTGGTTTGCCAGTGCCTTCCCCAGTCATTACCGTTTTACCCCCCAGCCAGCTGGGTACTCATTTTACCGACCTTGGAAGGATGGAAGGCTGAGTCAACCTTGAGCCGGCTGCTGGGATCGAACTCCCAGCCTTATGGGCAAAGCTTTCAGACGGCTGCCTTACCACTCTGCGCCACAAGAGGCTCATACCTGGCCTACCTGGCCTCAGATCAACTAGCCACAGTGATCCATGCAATGGTCACCTCTAGACTGCGCTTCTGCAACTCGCTCTATGCAAGGCTGCCCTTAGCCTTGATCTGGAAACTACAGCGGGTCCAAAACACAGTGGCCAGGGTCCTCACAGTGACACCATGGAGGTCCCACATTCAGCCCATCCTCCATCAACTACAATGGCTACCAGTTGAATTCCGGATAAGGCTAAAGGTTCTGGTAATTACCTTAAAGGTCATACATGGTCAGGGCCCAGTGTACCTGAGGGACCACCTCCCTGCCTATGCCCCTCAAGGAGCTTTATGCTCTGCCACCACCAACTGGCTAATGATCCCTGGCTAATGATGCCTGCTTGACCTCAACCAGGGCCAGAGTTTTCTTTATCCTGGCCCCCACTTTGTGTAATGAGCTCCTGGAGGAGATCATAGACCTGATGGAACTAAAACAGTTCCGCGGGGCCTGCAAAAGGGAGATCTTCCACCAGGCAATTGCTTGAGGCTGACCAAAATCATCAGCCTCTGCAGGGCCTCAGCACCCTCCCTCCAAGGAATCCATACATGTGTTCTGAACCTTGGACCTATTTGATTTGTTATAGACTGTTACCCTCTGCTAATGTCAATGTCATTATTGTTGCAGTTCATCCATATGTTTTGTAGAAACTAAGTTCCATGTATTGTTTATGTTTCATGTAAACCGCCCTGAGACTCAGAGGAGGGCGGTATATAACTATAAAAGTAAATAAATAAAATAAAAATAGTTGTATTAGTAAGGCCTTTTTCAACTTTTTGACCATAGGGGAGCCCCTGAAATAATTTTTCTGGTTTCAAGGAGCCCCGGAAGTGGTGCTAGCTGGCCACACCCCCAGAAGTGACATCATCACTTGTGTTTACAGCCAGGCTCAAGGACTGGGGGGGGGGGGAGCCAGGAGGTAGTTTAAGCTGACGCACAGGCTCCGCCCCTCTCACAGGCGTAGAAACCACAAGAGAACTCATGCTTCCCCCACTTGTGCCTGAGGTCATTAAGAAAGGAGGCAAGAGACCACGGACCCCCTTTGGAGCTATCATGGACCTCCAGGAGTCCACAAACCCCTGGTTGGGAATCCCAGTATTAGCAAAAGAATAGAAAAGACGCCTTGTATCAGCTTAAAGACTCCCAAAACTTATTCCAGCACTAACTTTGTGAGGCAGAGCTCATTTTATCATATACTATCACAGAATCTTATGGTCACAGGGCTGTGTTCTGCTACCAGTATGTAAGTCCTGGGCATGCACTTGTCTTTCAGCTCTTAACTTGAGGATCATAGTCTAGAGTGGGAAAGAAGATTTGCCAATAAAGGGAGAGATAACCATGCTCAACTTTTGGAAGCCTTTTCTCCACTTTTCTATTTACCCCTTTGTATGATGGGGAGTTTATCACATTTGTTGGATAGTAAACTGCTTTGGGCCACAGGATTGGAAAAGGTCAGTTTACATTCCAATCCCAAAGAAAGGCAATGCCAAAGAATGTTCAAACTACCGCACCATTACACTAATTTCTCATGCTAGCAAAGTTATGCTCAAAATCCTACAAGCTAGGCTCCAGCAATATGTGGACCAAGAACTTCCAGAAGTACAGGCAGGATTTCGAAGAGGCAGAGGAACTAGAGATCAAATTGCCAACATACGCTGGATCATGGAGAAAGCTAGGGAGTTCCAGAAGAACATCTACTTCTGCTACATTGACTATGCTAAAGCCTTTGATTGTGTGGAGCACAACAAATTGTGGCAAGTTCTTAAAGAGGTGGGAATACCAGAGCATCTTATTTGTCTCTTGAGAAACCTATATGCAGGTCAAGAAGCAACAATGAGAACCGAGCATGGAATCACTGATTGGTTCAATATTGAGAAAGGAGTTCGGCAAGGCTGTATACTGTCGCCTTGCCTATTTAACTTGTATGCAGAACACATCATAAGAAAGGCGGGATTAGAGGAGTCACAAATTGGGATCAAGATTGCAGGGAGAAATATCAACAACCTCAGATATGCAGATGATACCACTCTAATGGCAGAAAGTGAAGAGGAACTAAAGAGCCTGTTGATGCAGGTGAAGGAGGAGAGTGAAAAGTTGGCTTGAAACTCAACATCAAGAAAACAAAGATCATGGCATCTGGCCATCTCAATTCCTGGCAAATAGATGGGGAAGAAATGGAGATAGTGACAGATTTTATTTTCCTGGGCTCCAAGATCACTGCAAATGGGGACTGCAGCAAAGAAATTAAAAGACGCTTGCTGCTGGGGAGGAAAGCTATGGCAAATTTAGACAGCATCCTAAAAAGCAGAGACATCACCCTGCCAACAAAAGTGCATCTAGTCAAGGCTCTGGTCTTCCCAGTTGCAATGTATGGCTGTGATAGTTGGACCATAAGGAAGGCTGAGCGTCAAAGAATTGAGGCTTTTGAACTCTGGTGCTGGAGAAGACTCTTGCGAGTCCCTTGGACTGCAAGGCGAACAAACTGGTCAGTCCTAGAGGAGATCAGCCCTGACTCCTCCTTAGAAGGCCAGATCCTGAAAATGAAACTCAAATACTTTGGCCACCTCATGAGAAGGAAGGACTCCCTGGAGAAGAGCCTAATGCTGGGAGTGATTGAGGGCAAAAGAAGAAGGGGACGACAGAGAATGAGGTGGCTGGATGGAGTCCCTGAAGCAGTCAGTGGAAACTTAAATGGGGAATGGTAGAGGACAGAAAGGCCTGGAGGATCATTGTCCATGGGGTCACAATGGGTCGGACACGACTTGGCACCTAACAACAACAACAAAACCGCTTTGAGTCCCCATGGGGAAAATAACAGGATACAAATAAAGTATTTAAATAGCTTTGTGTTGTGGTATACTTTATCTGTGTCCTAATAGAAAGGGAGATAAGTATGAAACATGACTCAAAGAATTATACAGTGCAATTTGTAATAGTCGGGAGTTTGTTTTTGTATTAATTAATACAAGGCACTAGAATCCAGAGGAGTTCCAGACCAGGTTTTACTCACTTCTCTGGATAAGCTGACATAGGAACAGCTATGAAGGACTCTGGTAGGTGTTCCTGTATTTATTTCTTCTGAATAAAGTTAGTCTTTGTATATTTAAAAGGCCATCAGCATCATCTTGTGTGGCTGAAACTTCTCTCACATTTCTAAGGCCTTGCTGGGATTGGCCTTTTTAGGACTGGCTTGTAAAGATAGCCAAAATATTTTCTAGGACAGGGAAGCCTTCAAGAGGGATAAAGGTTAGGGATGCCAACCTCTAGGTGAGTCCTGGGGATCCCCCAAAATTACAGCTCATCCCCATAATACGAAGATCAGTTCCTCTGAATAAAATGGATGCTTAGGTGGGTGGACTCTAGGGCACTGTACCCCACTGAGGTCCCTGTTCTCCCCAGGCTACATCCCCCAAATCTCCAGGAGTCTCCCAACCTGGATCTGGTACCCCCTTCAATCCCCTGCCAGTGGCCAAGGGGGAACTGGCAACGTATCTTAAAGATACATGCGAGAGGCCAGATTTCTCTATTAGAGACAAAATTATTTGGGAACCCAGTAAAATATATACTTTGGCTATATTTAAAGGTGGCATTCCTCTGGCACACGTTATTCAAATATGAGTGAATGTTCCCATTATTGGGATGACTCACTTGATCTCCCAGTAGAACGATGTAGTGCTTGGATGCAGCGGTGATTTCCGGCAAACGTGCCATCCGGGGCCAGCTAAATTCAAAAGGGATTCCATCTGAATAGCCCTACAGCTTCACCTCACCGTCACTCAGAGAACCAAGTTAGTGATCTGGTCTTGGATAGGAGCAACGGCAGGAGCTTGGTGGAAGAGCATGATTTTAAAGGAATCCTTGAGAACACTTCATTTTGAACTATAATGAGGAAACTGAAAAGCTTGGACAGTATCCTACCACCCTGGTTGTAAAACACGTTGTTCTCTTTTAGGCTCCTTTCTGTTGCTGTGGATCTTTCTGACCCCTAGAGATGTCAGTTCTGGGGTCATGGGACCCATGTGGCAGAACACCTTATGTGGGTTGGGGAAGGAGGGACCAGGAGTTGAAATTACTTCTTTCTGTTGTGCATGCACACATTTTATCCCCTTATCCTCCCATGCTCCAGTCCTCATAGATTCTCCTCCAAATGGATCCTGTAACCCCCTTTCTGACAGTGACGGGAAGCTACAGTGATGAAAAAGTCTATGTGCCTTCTGCACACAGATGGTAATGCACAACACAGTTTAACTCTTCTAGGGTAATGTAATCATATCTGTAGGTGGAAGGATTTTTTTTAAAACAATCAGATATTCAAAGCATGTTAATTGGAATAATTATTTGACAGACTTCAATGGAATCGTTCCAGTTTATAGCGGCTGAAGAGGTAGCATGAAGAATATAATCAATAAAGGTTCGTTGAAACTAATTTAGCTAATATATAGTCATAAGATTAAACATATGATTGGGAAATTGCCAAATTACTTGTCAAAAAGCTCAACTGAATAGGCTTGTTGAATATGAAGATAAGCAACAACATAATTTGCAGAAGTCCTTTCAAAGTCTGTATTTGTCGCTGGTTACTAACTTACTACAGATGCAGACACAAAATAACCTATTTATATCTGATGCAGAACTTTGTTATTTTTAGCAATGTGGCTGCTAGTGTTAAAGGCTGGTGTAATTGATTATTGTATAAATATGCTGCTTCTTTAATAAAATATTTTAAATTCTTATATTAGCAGTTGGTAAGAAACTACAGGCTTATCATGAATGCTGCCACTATTTATAAAGTATTTAAAAATCAATTGCAAAGAGCTTTTCAACTATTTTTTATTAATAAACAACTATGGCAATTAGCCAGTAGTCAGGGATGAGACAAATTCAGGTCTCAAGACCTAAAATCTGGGCTGGATCCCACCAGCTTTTCTAATGTTGAAAAAGAGAGAAGGGGAATCTTTTCTGGGTATGGTGAGGATCACAGCTCCCACAGAGACACCTCATCTTGAGGTGGCTGCTGAAGTAAGGAGTGGAATTATGTGAGTGTGAGAGGGGAAAATACTGGCTGAAATCAACCCTCAGTTGCCACCATTCCTGAAAAACTGGAAGATCCAGATGCACAATCTAAATTTCCTTCATGAGTGGACTGTTGTAATGAGATAGGCTTCCATAGTTCCATCCTCTGCTTCCTTCTATATCACCCTGGCAGCCTTTTGTTTCCTCACACACACCTAACTACCTTCTCTATGAACTTCTCTTACTTCTATTTTCATGGCTTTCATTTAATCTTTTGCATCTTTCAGTTTTTCCTATTGCCTAACCTTTGGAAGGCTCTTCTATCAATCCCCACAAATGGCCAATGAGCTCTTATGAGATTTAAATCGGAATTCATTGCTTAAATCTAGAGATATAGCTTTTAGGGAGTGAGGGGAGAACACAGTTGCAGATTTTTTTACAATCCTGAGTTGTTCTTCAGGGTTGTAGAAACATCCCTCCTGCCAGTCTATGACCCCACTGTGTGGATTTTTTATCCCCACTTCAGGAAACAGATTAATGCAGACACACTTTACACATGTTGAAAAGCATACTACTAACATGAAATCCCATGCTACTGGATAGTATATGTGAGTATTCCTTATGTGGACCCTCCCCATCTTTCTCATCCAGTCAACACTGCGCCAAGAAAGAAAGTGCTGATTAAACAAACGAATCCAACAGGATTAGAGCAGAGATGTCAAGCACGTGGCATGGTTCCGGCCCATGAGCAACTGGTGAGAGGGAGGGATTGGAGGAGAATGGTCAGAAAGAAGTAGACAAGGAGACACATGCAATGATGTATATGTGGTCAAAGCTGTCAAGGAACAGAAAGGAAATTGTTAGGGTGGAACTATGAAGCTGAGGTTAAATAGTGTGGGGGCAAGGGCAGCAAACACAGAAAAGAGGAATCATGGTGCGGTTTTTCTGCCTCAAGCCTCCTTCAGCTGAAGCCCAGTGAGGACTGGCAAAGCCACTACATCAGTGGTTGCTGCCCTGTTGCTGCCTCTTTCCTCGTGGGCGACAGTGGAGGCCGCAGCCACACGGCTTCTAGCAGGCAAGGAGGGAGGGTGGGAGCTAGAGGGGGAGGGGCCAATCAGGGTGGACCTGGATGGACAGGGCCCTGGACGGTCTCCTCCCAGGAGGCTGTTTCCCAAATATATAAGGGAGCAAAATAGTGTTAAGGATATCTCTGGTACCTGGCATTACATTTCATGGCACACATGGCCCAACCCAACAAAATAACATTTATGTTAGATCTGGCCCTTGTACAAATGAGTTCAATACCTCTAGTTTAGAGCATTCACACACAAATCTCCATGATGTTGGATTACACCCTGGATCACACCCATTTGGTGTGATGAATGTAAGATGGAAACCGCAGCTTATTCAATTATAACACTTCAGCTGACACTTTATGAATGCAGATAATGGTCATCAGCACACCTTTTATCCTAATCTCACAAATGGAAAACTCCATTTTTTTAGCTAGCTTTCCCAAGAAAATAGGCTTTGCAATAATACAGTCTCCTCTTTAGTGTCCTACCTAAAATTAGCACGCATGCCCTGAAAACCAGGCTCTGAAAAATGGACAATACAGTCTACTCTTCAAAGTTAGAAATGAGCCCAATAGCACCTTAGAGACAAATTAGATTTCAGGGGTATTTGAGGAAGCTTTGTATTGAAAGCTTTATGACTCAGAAATCTTATTGGTCTCTAAGATGCTACTGGCTGTTCTACACCAGACCAACAACACAGTTATCCTCTGAAACTATCCTATTCGAAGTATTCACTGTTTCCTCCCAAGAGCCAGGCTCTGCGGCTATGCAGTCTTCTGAGAACGGTTCCCTCCAGTCTCCCAAGGCATAGATCTTATATGACAGGAGCTGACAGTATAAAGTTTCCTTGCTCACACCCCAATCCAGACTGGCTCCATTGAGTTTCCATGGGTCCTGATTGGCTGTTGACTGCTCTGCACACATACCAAATAGGAATAAATGAGATTGGTGACTGACAGAAAGGGACAGAAAGAGCCCATCTGAAACAGCCACACTGTCAGATGCTCTTCAACAGAGCAGTAAACCAAGATCATTATGGCTACAAGCAGCCAGCAGAAACAAACCAAATGCAAATACTTGCAGGAAACAGTTTTAATTTTATACCTCAGAATTCCTTCCCTTATTTCCCTTCAGATTATGAGACAGGTTACACTTATGACCAGAGATGTTTGAATCCACATGGAATCCTAAGGCCAGCTAGATCAGACACATGATGCACACCAGCAGCAGCCAGCCAGCATTTCCCACCCACCTCCATTTTTGTAACCAAGACCGCAAAGAACTACAAGGAAAAGAAAGCATATCCCAACATGCTTGCAGGTCAAGTAGCTCGAGATGACTCACCCCAGTCAACCAAACTCACTACAGAAGCCCATCTTGCCAAGGAGAAAATTATCGTTCCCACTTCAAATATGGGTCACGCAAATACAAGTTCCAAAAACAGAACCAAAAAAAAATTTTTTTTTATCCATGTGGCTACCTGAAACCCTTTTGTGTCCTCTGTGTACTCAAAACGGGTGGAACAGCAAACGAATAATCTCTCCCTGCCCACCCTAATTTATTTCACCCTGTAGAACAACACAGCAAAACAACAACCCCATGCCCCATAGAAGGAACAATTGAAAGGCTGAGCTTACCTTCTCTCCCTTGGAATTAAAGCAGTCAACCCCAATTCTTCCAAGCCAACCCATTTCATTTCAACTATACCCATTGTACTCCAGTGTTTTATCTAATAGTTCGTTAAAAACCTACTCTAAATATAGAGTAGTGTAACTGCCTAATGATATGTTTACGTTCAGCTAGGGGGGAAAAAAGTAAGTGAAAAGAGTAACAGTTAACAGTGTCACCTCCTGTTGTGCCCAAACTGTGAGATGTGGAAACGAGAGACAGCAGCCTGTGCGGAATTACCAAGTAGCTGATCCGCACAACCACAGACTCAACCCTCCTTGCTAAGCTATCCTGACACCCCTCAAGCCTTTACCAAGCCACCCTTGCAGGGACCAGGTAGTGTAAAGATGAGGCCGTTTCAAAGCAAGGGAAGTAACTACAGCAAAATGAACCCTGCCCATTGAAATGATGATAATGCCACCATGCATAACAGCACTATGAACACCAAGTGTGTGGCAAGAAGAAAATCAAAGGGTTGACTCAGGGCTTTTTTTAGCCAAAAAAAATCCGTATACTCCCAACAAAACATCAAGATTTTGAATGAGGCATATTCACATTTCCTGTGCTACGTAATTATGATATGTACGTATCTAACTTGACATTTCAAATCATTGAGTGTTTCTTCAATATGTCAGCTTCCATCACAAGCAACACCAGCAGAAGCTACACCCATTTTAACTGATAATGAATTTGTAGCTGATACCTACAAAGACTCACCAGAATTTATTTTATTTATTTTTCAATTTGTATCCCATCGCTCCCAGCATGCCATCCCAGGCTGGTTTCTGACCTTTAAGTCCATAAAACATATCTAGTAAAATTACAGTAATTGAACTTAACATAATATTAAAACCATTTTTTTAAGCAATCATGCCAGCTGTTTCACAAATTGGCTCATTCTGGAACATTTAATTCTTGGTTTTAGGGGGGAGATGTCCATGTAGAGGGATGCCAATCAATGTTTGATTAGAGTTGTCTTGATGTTCATTGGGCCCAACCAAATGCCTGGTAGAAGAGCTCCATTTTGCAGGCCTTGCAGAACTGACTCAATTCCTTCAGGGCCCTTAGCTCCTCTGGGAGCTAGTTCCACCAGGTTGGGGCCAAGGTAGAAAAGGCCCTAGCCCTGGTTGAGGCCAGATGTACTTCTTTTGGACCAGGGATCACTAGTTTGTCAGAACTGGATGATTTTAATGTTCTTTGAGGGATATGGTGAACCAAATGGTCCCTCAGGTATGCCAGGCCCTGACCATGTATATCCATGAAGGTTAACACCAATACGTGGAAGCCGATTCACAATTGTTGTACATTTTTTAAAAAAAGAGAGTGCACTGGATCCTGCCATGAGATGATGGAGGTACAGGTCACAAATATAGCTCGCTAAGCCTTTTACCATCTTCACCAGGTGAAGCTATTAATGCCCTGCCTGGCCCCCAGAAGATCTATAAACAATGATCAATGCATTTTCACCACCAATTTTCATCTCCATACTGATTACTTTAACTCACTCTATGTGGATCTGCCCTTGGCCCTGATCCAGAAATTACAGCTGGTGCAAAATATGGCTGCTTGGGTCCTCGTGAGGACTCCATGGAGGGCCCATATATGACCTGTCCTCCAACAGCTTCGTTAGTTACTGGTAGAGTTATGGATCATGATCATTGTCCATGGGGTCGTGATGGGTCGGACATGACTTCGCAACTAACAACAACAAGAGTTATGGATCAGGTTCAAGGTATTATTATTAACCTTTAAGGCCTTATGTGGCCTGAGGCTGCCTCTCCCAATATATTCCCCAAAGAACATTATGTTCAACAAACACAAACTTATTGGTGACCCTTGACCCTAGAAAGATCCAGTTGGCTTTGACAAAAGACAGGGCCTTTTCAGCTCTGGCTCCAGCCTAGTAGAATGAGCTGCCAGTGAAACTCTGCCCTAACAGAGCAGTCAAAATTCAACAAGACCTGTAAAATGGCACTTTCACCAGGTCAATGGTTGAGTCCAGGGCAGTCCAGAAATACTTTGGGCCTCTCTCCTCTCCTTGTTTCTCCCCCTATTTTAGATACTCCTTTCTACATGGGACTCCCATGCAGCCAACTCACTCCCTACCTGATTGGCCCTTTCTTGGGATATACCACCAATAGGGAGGGAGCACTCTTCCAATAAGAGCCAATCAGATCAAACTGCACTCTGCCAATGATGGCCAGTCTGGTCAAATTCTGTGCAGACAGCTAGGAAAAGCCTCTACCCTGGGAATTAAAAGTAAGTCATGACCCCTGCCCTGGGAATTTTTACTCAGCCAGGATACTTTAGCCTCAATCAGGAGGGTCCTCAGCTCTGGTAGTTTAGCCCCAATAAGGAGGGAGCTTCTTATAGGCTAATTAGGAATCAGCTCTCTGTCTCCAAATTCCTGCCAGGTTCAGAAGTTTGCTGGGTGGAAGAAGAACCAGCCTCAGAGTATGCCCTGTTGCAAGTAAGTTGTCTTAACCTCTTTCAATTAGAAGGACATGGGGGAGAGCTAGCCACCTCCTAGCACAGAATCTGCATGCCTTCTGGACACAGGGCAGTCAGGAAAAGCCTATGCCCTGAAAATGTTTAAAGGTAAAGGTATCCCCTGTGCAAGCACCGAGTCATGTCTGACCCTTGGGGTGACGCCCTCTAGCGTTTTCATGGCAGACTCAATACGGGGTGGTTTGCCAGTGCCTTCCCCAGTCATTACCGTTTACCCCCCAGCAAGCTGGGTACTCATTTTACCGACCTCGGAAGGATGGAAGGCTGAGTCAACCTTGAGCCGGCTGCTGGGATCGAACTCCCAGCCTTATGGGCAAAGCTTTCAGACAGCTGCCTTACCACTCTGCGCCACAAGAGGCTCTGAAAATGTTTACTCATGAGTAAATCATGTGAAGTTTGCAATTTGCAATCTGAAAAGGGAGTCTTCCCTTCTTCTCCCCACAACAGACACCATGTGAGGTAGGTGGGGCTGAGAGAGCTCTGAGAAAAACTGCTCTGTGAGAACAGTTTCTAACAGGACTGTGACTAGCCCAAGGTCACCCAGATTGTGTAGGAGCAGGGAATCAAATCCAGCTCACTCATTAGAATCTGCTGCTCTTAACCACTACACCAAGTTATACGAGTGAGTGAATAGCTTTAATTAAAGCAGTTAAGTTTGGCCAAAAGTTAGTTTAACACCAACCGCTGATTTTTAATTTCCCGTCAACATCCCTGTGTACAAAGGCGAGCATTACCATCCAGTTTGAAACTATGAAATTATATGATGAAAGGTTGTTAGCTGAAATATACTCATGCTAAGTCTAGTTCAAGATGAGAGAGTCAAATTGACTTAAGAGCTGCTTCCAATGACTTTCTTGTGCTTCTCCTAGTTCCTCATTCGAGTCCCCAGCCTGACATGCCTCCTCTTTTCTTTCAAGACTCAAGGCTTTACAGTGAAAGGGCTGTAGATGATCCCCATGCATTTATCTGATCTTCTCTAGAGAACATATGTGCATGCTTTCTGACCAATGAAGGTGCAGGAATTGGGAGCAGGGACATTTTGTTCAATACAAACCCATCCTCTGTGTGTTGGCTAGTTGGCCGAAGAAGGTTCTCCATGTGCATGTGTCCATTCTGAACTCTGTAACACCAACATCAGCCATAGCAAAGGCCTACATAATTCAGAATACTTGTTTCCATCACCAGACTTCCATGATTGTGGCTAAGACTGGTTTTACAAATTACTTAATGTAGAAGGAAGAGAAACTGCATACAAGCCACTGTGATGCAGCAGTTAGGACTTGGGGAGACTTGGGTTCTAATGAAACTCAGCTATGAAGCTCACTCAGTGACCTTAGCCTTCATCATGATGGGGTGGCAATAACAGGTTTCTAAAACTATTATTGGATTATGGATCGATTATTGGAAATTGACTGTGATTGTGCTTATTGGTTTGCTTTTAACTCTCCTTTAGTTATTCTGTTGTTCACTGAAGGAGGAAGATGCATCTATAGGCCTGCTCCTGACCTTTAGCCATCAGTAAATAGGAAGAACAGGCAATACTAGGCTATTCCTCTGGAATGTGGTTCAGATCAGTTTTAACATTGAGCCAAATACACCATTTGGGTAACTTAAAATATAGGGATTGCATTAACAAAACCTTCTGGATACCTCCGGCACCTTGGGAAGGAGGGAGGTCGAGGAATGTGCTACATATAATGTAAACTTGGGGGGTGAGTGCTGGCCTTCTTGGTCCTGGCCCCTACCTGGTGGAATGAGCTCCCGGAAGAGCTACGGGCCCTGCAGGAGCTTCTGGCATTCTGCAGGACCTGCAAGATAGAGCTCTTCCACCAGGTTTATGGTTGAGACTGGCACGCTAAGGAAGAGCCCCCCCCCCCCCCCCGGTTACTCTTAGGGCGGGTTAATGGTCAGCAACCCCTTTTGATAGTGGGTGAGGTTTAGTTATATGTAGTTCTACTGCTTTTGGACATCTTGTGTACTGTTTTTGTGTATTTTATTGAGTAGTTTTTGGTGTTTTAGGGGTAGTTTTATTGGGGGTTTTATGTATGTTGTAACCTGCCACGAGCTATTTTGGGAGTGGCGGGCTAGAAATCTAATAGTAATAGTAATTTATGCCATGTCAGGGGCTCCAGGGCTGGCCAGGAGACTTTGGGGGTGGTCCTGGAGATGACATTGAAGGAATAGCATTATTGTATTCTTCCAGGCACCTGAGGTCGATGGATGAAACCATATGTAACAATTTATTGTTCGCACAGAAGCTTTGGACACTTGGTCCCCCTGTGACTTTTTCTTTTAGCTGCAGCTAAAATGAAAACTCACAATAAGATTTTCCAGTCTGGCATGTTTGGAGGCTATGTCACACTAGGCACAGACAGACCCTATCTGGGCTGCAGGGTCATCAATCATTGTGGTCTGGGAGGATAAAATGGAGGGATAAGAGAGAACCATGAATGATGGACAGAGCTGATGGACAGAAAGGTGGGGTAAAAACAGAATATTAAGGGGAAGCGGATGCTTATTCCCAATGCTTCCACTCCTGCCTTGTCCATGCCCAGCGTGGCAATTTGTCCATTTCCTAACTGTGAGATGTTCAAGTCCCATATGAATTTGCATTCCAGATCACACAATGTAGCATGGGAGAGATCTAAATTTTCCTTTTTAAACATTAAATAGGAAAAAAAAACTCCAGTTCATGGAGATTTATATAACACCCAAATGGCACATCAGTATTTCATTTTCTGATAACGCACAACTGACCATGTGAATCCTTCAATTTAAAAAATGTTTGATGAGCTATGAAAACTCAATGTATTGATTATGGGATATTTCCATCATCCATTCCGATTTCACCTACTTCTTGCTCCATCTCAGTCCTCTCTTACCTCTGGTCCTTCTAAGACTATGTCCATATATATTCCAGTAGGTCTAATCATCTATCCTTAGACATTGCTGATCAGCTACTGGCTGCTGACTGTCACAGGTCACTGACACCTATAGTTTGTTTATTTATTATATTTTTATACTGCCCTCCCATCTGGTAGTGGACTGCCAGTACCCATAGATTATTCCCATGAGGCACAAAGAGGAAGCTGTCTGAACTGGGAGGGGGAGGATAGGGTGTTTTGTTTTGTTTTGTTTTTGCCACCAGGATATATTTCACCTGGGGGGGATTAAGGATATTTGATGTATTTTATGTGGGGTTTTAATATTGTGTAACCTGCCACAAAATAGCTTTGCTGATAGCAGTGAACAATAAATCTAATAATAATTTATATACCCCTGAGCCTTCGGGGAGGGCGGTATATAAATCCAAATAAATAAATAAATAAATAAATAAATAAATAAATAAATAAATAAATAAATAATGCCTGGCTGAGGTAGTAGAATGCCTGGTGGGTGACAGTTGGGACCTGGGCCTCCATGGATATGGTGGCACCAAGGATCACGCCCAGGTTCTTGACATCAGTCGAAGGCATTAAATCAATCCTGCCAAGAGTTGCACTATACCCGCTCCCCCAGGATTTTGACCCAGCGGCACGACCTCCATCTTAGCTGGATTTTACTTCGGCCCACTCCGCTTGAGCCAGTCCACCAGTAGGCACATAAAAATAGTGTTCCAGAACAAATTGTTTATTATGATGAAAAGGGGGTCTATTGTAGAATGAAATGGGCTTAAATCCAGGCACTTTGGCTTAGCTGGGTTATAGGCTGGAGTGTATGTAGAAGATGAGGATACTTGAGAGCACATTAGGTCTGTTCAATTCAAGTAAATGGGACTATGCCAACTATAGAAGCAAGCTTAACTGGCATCTTGGAAAAACACAATAGCAGCCTAAGGACATGTTGACTAAAAATGTTGCAGCTAAAGATTCTATTATTATTCTTTCCGTACCTCTTCAGCATGTGATCTTAGGTCATTTCCCATTGACACTGAGAGTATATTCATTCTGTCTGAATTAACTACATATTTAAAATAGATAAGGACAGTATAGGATGTGATTTTCACGATGCGAAGGAATCAAGGATACACAATCCTGCTGTTTTGGCTCATGCTCTGCTCACCAGTTGCTGTCTAAATGGTTGAACGTTGGACAAATTGTTTTCTGGGGTTCAAACATATCCAGTTATGCTAAAAAAAAGACAATTGTAGAAGCAGAAGCTCATGCAGTGTTCCCAAAGTTGTTCCTTCTGGCCATCTTCTCTGCCTGCCTTTTGCCTTCAGTTTGCCATGTTCTCAAACAAAAACAAGTGGGGGACTCACATGGACCAGGCACTGGGGCATCTCATTTCACCATCCCCCATTATTTCACGTTTGTTTTCTTTGAAAGCCCCCATAGCTTTTCCCCCTTTCCTGCTTCCAACCTTCCTTCCTTCTAACCAGCCAGCTTCCTTTATCTGTTCTCTTATATGTAGCTTTCCCTCCCCCTGGGAGCCTCTAACCAGGAAACCTATGTCTGATTGTGCTGTGCTGTATATTACGGTATGGTGAGGAACTAGCAAGGATTTGCAGGCTGGCAGTACAGCTGTGGCTGCCTAGCAACAGCCACATAGAAGGCATTCATTCCTTTCTTAAAGCTGTAGTCACCGCTTCTATTATTTGGGGCAGAGAGTACGCCTGACTGTTTCTGCATGACCGATTAGGCTCCAATCACCATTTGTTTGAGTCAGTTTCCCCCCAGTTCTGCATGGAATCGGGCCCCTTTCAGGGGGGTCCCAGGCCTGTTCTAACTTACCCCCTCAATTGCCCTGCAAAAAGGGAACACAGAGAAATTTGTATTCCATTTTTTGCCATGGGATCCAGTGGGGTGTATGTTGGGGCTGGGCCATGCAGAAGTGGGAAATCTCAGGCTGTCCCCACTCAGGCATTCCCACCATTGCTCCCTCACCAAGTGTTTACCCTCATCTACCTTTGCAACCTTCCCCAGCCTTTTTTTTTTAATGGACTTTACTGATTGCGTTACAACACATTTCCAATATAACGAAAAAGCAACTCCCCACCTGCTGCTATGTTTGGTCAGCACCTTTCCCTCCTTCTCTTTTTTCTTTAGGATTCAACTTCATACTTGGTTTTAGTGAGATCAGGGACAGTCTGTGTGCATGCATGGGGTTTGGGGGAGAATGGCATGATAAAACAAACATTTTTGTATTTTGTATTGTTTGTGTTATAGTTTTGCGTTATGACATGAATGTGGTAATTAAAAAAAAAGATTTTAGACTTGGAGGGGGGCACACAAAAGCGAGAAAATGCCCTGGAAGATGATTGGGAGTTTTTGCCATGTGATGATGATTGACAAGTGATATAATAGTGGGAAGTTTTCACTTCCTGTCCCTTAGCTATCTCATGTGGATACTAGTCTATGGGCAAATGGGGGGAGTTAGACTAAAGGCTTCCCCATATCACATACACACATACACACAAAACACACAGACACACACACTGTGACTTTTTCTGCATGGATGATCCAGCCGGCTGTTATACCCTGCTGTCCCCTGGGCTTTTTTGCCTCGGGATAGCTCTCCTGATCTTTTCCCACATATTTTTAAAATGGTGCGGTCCACATAGCTGCAGGACAGCAAAGCTACTTTGTCAAAGGTAAAATAAAATCTTCTGCAAATTCTTCACATTTTCTGAGATCAGGCAGGCAAAACACAGTCCCGTTTTATGTTTTCTGGTGGTGGGGAATGAACAAAGAAGGGTGTGTGTGTGATAAAACAGCCCTCTCTCAATCAGCCAAGCGTCTGTGTGCTTTGTTTTTAAGCGCACTGTTTACACAAAATCACTCTTCGGGATCCAGTTACCATGTCCAGCCTCTCACAAATCTACCCAGACATAAATAGAGTCCAAAACACCATGAATCCCCAAAAAGGGGGGGGGGGATGCTATATACTTCAGGTGTTCCTCCATAGCAACAGGAAATGTTAATGTTTTAATTCAAAATGCTTCTGTGTTGTGGCATTACTGCATAGCAACTCAGAAATGCCTTTCAAAAAAAATTCGGGGCTTGGGAGGGAAGAAGAACCATTGTGCTGTGATTGGTAGCTTGCTGTGATTGACAAGCCAGGGAGTGGGGGGGGGAGACGTTCAGCTTGTTTTCCCTTGCAGCCTCGTTGGGCAGAGGGAAAATGCGGGAGGGGTATCCTGTGAGGAGGTGTGCAAATGTGCAGCTTACAACTGCGTGCTTGCAAACAGAAGGCAGCACGAGGCTTACGCCTCCATGCAGAAATGGTCTGATACATATTCATGGTGATTTCACAGAGACACACAGATGTGACTATTAGAACTACCTGATTTGACATTCTTTAATGCCAAAGGCCAACGGCTTCTCGGCAAGTGAATCAATTTTCATGTTCACACATTCTCCCAGTCCCTATACTTCCCTGTTCCTTCATGTCCACCAAATTCATATTGGTATTAGGATGATGCACCAAAGAAAGAGGTGTCTGGGAGCTGTATAGCTTGTATCAGTGGTCCATCACACACACATGACAATGCTTTTAATAGGAAAGACAAGCCCACTGTTCATTTTCAGAATACTTTACCTTCTTCCATTGCTCATGAGAATTTTTGTCTTAGTTGAGGAAGACCCATTGCCCCCTAAGTAACCACATCAATCGCAGTTCAAATCATTACAAACAAACACTACAAGCAGAAAAGCATGTAGAACTGATTCTTGTGTAGGTCCAAGTGTGTTCAACATGACATTCAGGGCAAACATCAAACAAAAACATTGGCCTAGACCCTAGAAGAAGAAGAAGAAGAAGAAGAGTTGGTTCTTATATGCCGCTTTTCCCTACCCGAAGGAGGCTCAAAGCGGCTTACAGTCGCCTTCCCATTCCTCTCCCCACAACAGACACCCTGTGGGGTGGGTGAGGCTGAGAGAGCACTGATATCACTGCCCGGTCAGAACAGTTTTATCAGTGCCGTGGCGAGCCCAAGGTCACCCAGCTGGCAGCATGTGGGGGAGCGCAGAATCGAACCTGGCATGCGAAATTACAAGTCCGCACTCCTAACCACTACACCAAACTGGCTATGTAGCAGGTCCATGTGTGCAAAGGGTAAGAGTGATTCTTGCTGATTGTCCCATCATGCATCAGCCTCCAATGCCCCCCCCCCCAGGTGCACATGCTGTTTACGGGGGATGGGGGACGTCCAGGAATAGCTTGGCAGGCCAATCAAAGATCTCCCACAAGAGGGGAAATCAGCTAAAATCCCTTCCTTGAATGCATGGAAATTCTAGGCAGGATCCAGACTAGAGTTGCCAGATGTCTGCTCTTTCCCCGCTCAGTGGTTCAAGAAGGTGGGGGGAATCCCCCCAGTCTCCTACACCTCCATCACCCACAAACACTGGCTGCTGCTGAGGTACCTGCATCCCCACTCCCTCCCTCCCAAAACTTGCAGAGCCATTGTTGGTGTGTAGAGTCTGGGTCAGAGCCACAAACAGAAGCTCTGCACATATCAGGTGGGGGGAAGCAGGTGTGAGGACCGGCGCCCACTCTGGTTTGGGAGCTAAACTCTACCATAGAGTCTTGCCCAAAAGCCAGAGCATAGCCCCCGATGTCTCTGACATGCCGACAGAATATTCCATGTTACTTCAGCATGTGAGGGAGCCCCTGGACCAAACCCCCACATCCCTCTCCCCTGGCTGCTGCCACCAGCTCGATTCCACCGCAGAGCCCGAATCCAAGCCATCGTGGTGATCCAGTAGGGGTGGGTGGGTGTTAACAGACAGTTTGATCCTACTAAATTCCTTACAAAGGCCTCAGAAGCCCTGATAAAAGCATTTGGAATGTAGATGTATTCCAGTTAAGTTAACTTTGCAACTATATTTCAGATTTCTGCCAATAAAGTGCTTGACCTTGGCTTCTAGTGTTTCAAATTAAGTAAGGAGACAATCCCCCCCTCTTCCACAATGCTGGTTTCATGGTACTTTAGACCAGTTTAGCACCATAGCTGTTTGGCCAATCTCTGATATTAATGGCTAACTTGGCTTTAACGTTGTGCTGTACTTTAAAGAAAAATATGCGCTGCATCTTTATCATTTCCATCTCGGAGGGGGGGGCAGACAAAGGGATAATTATAAACTGTTTCTCATATTGTTACACTTGCATTCAGCATGTGCATCTATTTTTCTCTCTCTCTCTCTTTCTGCACAGAAAAAAAAAATGTTTCTGCTGTGGAGATAGCACCAGGTGCATGAGGGTGACCTCACACACACACCAAATCGGGAGCTGACATCCATCACACTTTGAAATTTTGGATTTCATCATTTCCTGATCTTTCTAAAGGGATCACAGCACCTGGCCCTCACAGCTGTAGTTCATTTAGAAAGCAATTTAAAAACCGAGGAAAAAAGCAAATGACATCTTGCCGCCTCAGCCTCGTCATTAAGAATAGCAGAATGGCCTTCATTTATGAGACACATGGCTAAGAATTAATATCTTTCAGTGCTTTCTCCAGTTGAGATTACAAAAGGTTTGAAAAGACCAGTAAATATTTAGTGCTGTGGCTGACAGGGGAGGGGGGGGATCTCTCTCTTCTTCGTTGTAAAAATGATGCTGAGGAACCCGACCGCTACATGTTCAACACCGTTGACTACACGTTTCAGACGCTATAAACCTTGAATACTGTTGTGCCATTCAACTGCCTGCATGCACGTGATGTTCCCTTCCTTTGTTGTGCTCTGTAGAATGTGGAATTATGTACATATACATTTTATTATGCTATGCCCTTCTCACGGGTCTTGAAACAAAAAAAATAGTCAATAATGAAATTTTATTCTGGCAAATACTTTCTCAAATAAGCAAAAGATCTCCAGTTGTATTCAAGAATATCGATTTGTTCCTTTTCCTTTTCTTTTTCTGGAGTGGCTGCAGAGCTTATAGAATGGTTAATAATATCGTGAAAGAGAAACAGAATGTGGGCAGGTGCAGTTTAAGTGTTTCATGCCCCTCTACCACGATTCATGCCAGCTAGGATCCAGTGGATTTCCAGACAGAAACAGAAGATTTTTTTTTTCAGCAGAGTTTGAGGGCTTTATTTTCAAAATCTTTTCAAAGTGGGTCTCTGGAACAGGGACCTGACCCAAGTGGTAGAGGAACACTGCAAACAGAGTTATACCCTTCTAAATCTGCTGGTTTTAGTGGGGGTAACTTTGCTTGGTGGCACCTTATCCCACCAAGATAGAGCTTTATTGATTTCTTAGAAATAGTAGGGACTTGAGGATAATGAAGCAGTGGGGATAGCAGACGTGGAAACAAACATTCAGTTTTGGAAAACTGCAATCACCTCCCCACTGTCTGACCTGAGCAGCTGCCAAACAGCTTTGTGGCTGCAAAATAGTGTTGGTCGTGGAGTTTCAGTTGTACCCTGCAGCTCTTTTTGGACCTGTGCAATAGGTGAAACCAACTCTCCATTAGGGTCTCAGTTGGTCTGGTCAATTAATTCAATGATACAGGAAACTACAGCTCCCATGAGACTGTGCAAAAGTGTACACAAACAAAAAAAAAAACTTGATAAAATGGACTTCATTAACACCAAGCAGTAAGACAGTTAAAGACACCACCATGTCTCTTGTGTATCACAGGGTGACTAACTGGGCTGCTCACATGAATGCAAGGCAAGGACTTGTATGTTTGGGGAGGAAACAAGCACCCCCATCAGGCTGTCTGAGGAATCACATGCAGGAAATGCTTCCAGTTATGCTGGCACAAGGTACTCATGAACATCTGTTGGAATTGTGATCAGCAAGTAATCTGGTGAAGTCAGCTTTGAAGGAATGCTGTTAAGCTGCTAAACTGTGCCTATGTGCTCACTACTGGCATCAATTGGTCACTGGTGAGGTTGCAGTGGAAAAACTCTGAGCACATGCTCTGGGTATTCCTTTGTTAAAGGTTGGCTCTCGTCCACTTCCTCCTTCTTCAGGAAGAGAAGCAAAAGCAAACATCCTCTGCTCTCTCCATTTGCTGATGTGTGAGCATGCAGTCTATCCATAGGAGCTTGCAATGTTCTGTTTTTGTAAATACTCTTTAAGCTTTCATACTCTGCTTCAGTAAGGAGACTGAAGGAGATGGATACATACACCCACGCACACATAATCTTTCCAGTAAAGATTTCTGTCTTTTAAACCTCAGAGTGTTGCTAGTCTGGATCTGTGTCTCATCCACAAAGAAGAAGAAGAGTTGGTTCTTATATGCCGCTTTTCTCTACCCGAAGGAGGCTCAAAGTGGCTTACAGTCGCCTTCCCTTTTCTCTCCCCACAGCAGACACCTTGTGAGTTGGGTGAAGCTGAGACAGCCCTGATATTACTGCTCGGTCAGAACACCATGGCAAGCCCAAGGTCACCCAGCTGGCTGCATGTGGGGAGGGGGGTGCAGAATCGAACCCGGCATGCCAGATTAGAAGTCTGCACTCCTAACCACTACACCAAACTGGCTCTCAAAGATAACTAATAACTGCATACTTTCAAAACACTCTGTGACTCTGCAGCTTTATTTCTCTGGAGGGATTCAGAGCCAAGCCAAGTCAAAAGTCCCAATAACATCTCAAATACTTTATGAAATGTTGTTTAGCTGCTCGCAAGCAATGAGAAGAATATAAGCTGAACTGACAGGTGTGTGAACATCTCTGGCCTAGACATATCTCACTATATGGGCTAGAATTTCATCAGTGATCAGAGTAGTAAACTTTTATGCATCTCTATAGACTTCATTTTCTCAGTGTCATCCTACACAGTTCTTCAAGACAAATTCAGACTCAACCACAGAATTCTGACACTGAACAACATACTGTAACTCTATGCACTTTGCAGAACTCCTGTGCATTTTGTTCTGTTATTCCTTGATCTACCATTTACTTTTGCCACTCTCTCAAGGCTGATCAGGTCTTGTCAGTCATCAGTTAATTCTCTACTAGATGAAGATATGCGGCTTTTGTTGGGTAAGATTCTTCTTTAAGGTAATTTCAATTAAAAACACAATTCACCAAGAGCAACTGAATGGAGAACATATTTAAGGCCTTTCTAGTTGGGTTGTTGTAGATATCCAAGTCTAGGTCAATGTCCTTAGCTTCTATTTATTAACTTCTACTCATTCTATTTATTTAATTTATTCCTTGGTGTAAATTCTCTTCACTAGGGTGGTGGAAAATACTATCAATCAATCTTTATTTTATGGTCATTTAGACCAAATTTTTAGATGCACTACTATACAATAGCAGTTTATAAAAAGGGAAGGTAATACATAAAAAGGCTAAAAATGCATCAACAATAAAACTTAAAAACTTCTCAACTATAAAAGTCAATATTTAAAAGCATTAAATACCGTTGACTATTTTACAAAGACAAAATGAGCCATGAAAGAGGAAAATACTATCAAGTCCATGTGGTGACTTATGGCAACCCCATAGGGTTTTCAAAGCAAGAGACATTCAGAGGTATCTCCATGTCCTGACTCTGATATTCTTCAGGGGTCTCCCATTCAAATAGTGCCCAGGGGTGACCCTGCTTAGCTTTTGAGATCTGATGAGATCAGGCTAGCCTCGGCTATCTGGGTTGGGGCATACCAATAGAGCAGCGCATAAATCATAGTTGGAAATTTAAGCAAAGTAAATATATAGATTAAAATGCACAGAAGTCATTACAACTTCTGTAAAAGTTGTCTGGCCTATTCTGTACAATTCAAGACTCAGGAATGCTGGAAAATTAACAGATCTAGAATAATCTGAAACTACATCTTGTTCTCCCCTTCATGTATAGCCATAAACACGTACTTCATCGACACCATGTGTAAGATACAGTATTTACATGACGAAATGGGTTTTACATGGCTTGGAGGCAATAGAGTTGCCAATAGTTTCTTCTAGGGCTAGTGTAAAGGTAAAGGTAAAGGTATCCCCTGTGCAAGCACCGAGTCATGTCTGACCCTTGGGGTGACGCCCTCTAGCATTTTCTTGGCAGACTCAATAGGGGGTGGTTTGCCAGTGCCTTCCCCAGTCATTACCGTTTACCCCCCAGCAAGCTGGGTACTCATTTTACCGACCTCGGAAGGATGGAAGGCTGAGTCAACCTTGAGCCGGCTGCTGGGATTGAACTCCCAGCCTTATGGGCAAAGCTGTCAGACGGCTGCCTTACCACTCTGCGCCACAAGAGGCTCATAGGGCTAGTGTACTATATTTTAAAACCCAATCCCAAACCTATGATCTCTGCCCCAGTGGTAGTCCTTCTGAACTCCATGGAAGATTGAACAGAGCCCCATGGAAGATTGAACAGAGACCCCCAGCACCATGGAGAGTCAGGTTCCAGCCTATCATGCCATGTAGCTCAGTCATTGTCTCTCAGCTTCACCAGCCTGAGAGTATTGCTGTAGATTAAAATGGGGGGAAAGACCACATACACTGCCCTGAGATATTAAAAAAGATATACAATTTAAAAATAGATATAAACACTGGATAGCATGCCAGAAAACCCCATGGCTTCACTTCTAATGTAATTTTTAAAAACTGAGAAAGGCAGCTTAAGTATTTATATGAATGCAAATTTCCATGATACAAGAATTTAATACTGGGATGTGCGGGGCCATTACATGAGGCATTCAATATAAACTTTATAAAAAGGATACTCAGAGAAGAACTGGCATGCTGCCTAGTGCAAACCATGATGGAAAAAAAATGAATCACGCTTTCATTTTTTCCCCCTACTCGACTTGTGCGGCTGCGGCGTTTGTCCCCTCTCTTCCAAAAGGAAATCCATTTTGTTCACACGCAGTGGGGATATCAGTGTGCATGGAAAGCTCGTTTGAAACAAACAAGGCGGTGACAACCCACCAACTCTGATGGACAGCTTTTGAGTTCCATTACTTCTGGAGAACAAGAGAAAAAAGCTGTTACTAGCAGCTTTGCTCCATATCATATTGCTCCCACATGGGTTCAGACCTGGAATTCCTCCGTAGACCTGTTTATTACACTAGACAGATCCACCTACCCAGTTCTAGACAATGTTCCCCTTAATTTTACACAGAGAGACATGCTCCAGACCAGGGGTAGTCAAACTGCAGCCCTCCAGATGTCCATGGACTACAATTCCCATGAGCCCATGCCAGCATTCGCTGGCAGGGGCTCCTGGGAACTGTAGTCCATGGACATCTGGAGGGCCGCAGTTTGACTACCCCTGCTCCAGGCAAATTGCTTAATGCACAGTGAACTTATTTCTGGGACTGTACCATTTCAGAATCCTGGTGTGAAATTGTATACTTGAATGTTCCTCTATGGGGACCAAAAATCACCCATGAAAAACAAGTGTGACAGAGAAAGACAATTGAGAATCCTTTTCCCTAGTGTCTGCTTTGGCGAGGAGTCCAGAAGTTTTGATGGGGTGCGTAGTAGAGAGATGGCAGACAGTGATTCTGCAGCTGGGGACTGTGTATGGAGGACAGAACTGTGCAAAGGCCAAGTATTACAGGTACTATGTATGTTTTTTCACACACTCCTCACTTGTTTCACAATGTCTACATTGAACAAAATTTGAGTCCAAAGACACCTTTAAGACCAACAGACTTTAATTCAAGGTGTGAGCTTTCGAGTGCAGGCACACTTGCTTATACCTTGAATAATACTTTATTGGTCTTAATGGTGCCTTTGGACTCAAATTTTGTTTGGCTAAGTCAGACCCCCAGAGCTTCCCACCCAAATGTCTACATCGGTCACTACAATCTGATGCAAATGCCTAGCTGCTGATTGCTCACAACTACCTCAGAAACAGCACCATTTTCAAATGAGTAGCCATGTTGGTCTGAAGTAGCACAATAAAGTCAGAATCCAGTAGCACTTTTAAGTCCAACAAAGATTTATTCAAGGCGTGAGCTTTCGAGTGCAAGCACTCTTCCTCAGTTATTAGTCCAAGGAAGAGTGCTTGCATTCAAAAGCTCACGCCTTGGATAAATCTTTGTTGGTCTTAAAGGTGCTACTGGACTCTGATTTTATTGAGCGCTATTTTGTGTCTCTGATTATTCCAATATGCCTTGTGCATGTGCAACCACACATTCTATGGCAGGGTCTCCATGGACATAGGCCACCCAAAAAAATGTAACAAAAAGAAAAATCACAATGGAGCCCCTTGCACACTGGACCAGTTCAATCGTGCTTCGCATGGATGCTGTTGTGAGGTAAATGCAGCTACCATGCCACGGAAACGAACTGTTTGTCCATATCTAATGTATGAATTATTTGCAAGAGTTTAAGAAAGAAGAACATTCCTTTGTGTACCCACATGGGCCTCCAACACTATGTTCCCATTTATGCCTTTCTCTTGCTATATTTCCCCCTCAGTTTGCTGTTCATTCTTCAAGTTAAACAGCAAGAGACTTAAATGCTAACAGTCTTTTGCAGCGTAGCAAACACACACACACACACACGTGCCCATGCAAAGAAAGAATTTAACCTCACTTCCTCACTCTGAAATTAGCTCCATTGTCAGAAGATGACAGCTGTATCCTGATTTCGAGAATTTCACGTTGGAAGAAAAGAGCATTTTTGAAAATCATTGTGTCGTTACTTCAAACAGACCCATAATGGTCCCTCAGCAAACCATTTTTTTTTCCAGAAGTCTTGTGTAAGTAAGATAAAAAGGCACCGTTTCTGAAGAGATGCTTTTATGGGCTAGGTCAGAGTGCTCTTTCCATGTGGTTCATTCCCAGTCGAATTTCCTAATAGCCCATCTCCTCAGCTAACAGATGCCCAGCCTCATGTCGGAACCAACTCGAGCCACCACTGAGATGCTATCCAGCTCCTTTCTTATTGAGCCGTTTCCCTAGCAGATGGTGCAGTGCTGCAGGCAAACTCCTTCCTGTTAATTACCAGCCTTAGCTACAGATGGAAATGTCAGTCAGCCTCACAGGTCCTGGTTCCTGCCATTGCCTCAGTCCATAGCCCTCTACCTAGGCAAGATGCTGCCAACACACACCATGTGTTTTGTGACTGCTGACTAGGCAGGCAACAAAAAACAACTTACTTCATGAATATTCATGGAGGAATGTTTCGAGTTCTGTTCGTCTGCGATGCTTATAGATCTGCTTAAAGGAGACCGCACTTTCCGGAGCTACCCGTGCCCCCTTGCTTTATTCCAGCGCGGAGATGTGAGTTATCAAAGTGAGTTGCCATGGCAACCGATACAGGATCGTAGGCCCGCCGTATAGGTGCACCAAATTCTCACTTTCTCCCTAATACCCTAATTGTACTATTTAATCGTCCTCGCCCTGCGATAGCAGACCAACGAACACCAGGCTGAACGGATGAGCTAAAAGGAGTTGACTTCCATTAAACTCCTGAGCGTCTCATTCACTTCTGTGCTGCCAAGGCAAGTTCCTTGGTCTCTTTTAGGAAAGCGCCGGATTCAGACGAATTCGGTTCAATGCAGACATTTGTAGCCGCTAATCTTGTTTGGCTTCTCCAAAACATTTTCTAAAACCTTGTTGTAGCTTTCAACCTTACTTTTCTTTTTTATATTTGTGGCCCGTATTATGGGGTGGGATGAGATGTGAGAGAGATTTATCGGAGAAAGATCATGCCTCTTTTTTGTACTCAAGTAATTAATTTTATTTATTACCTGCATTTCTTCTGAATGGAGACCCAAAGCAGCACATGTTGTTTTCTTCTCCTCCATTTTTTCCTCACAACCTCCCAGTGAGGTAGGTTAGACTGAGGGGCTTTACGCACCGGGATCTTTGTTGCAAATTGGTCACTGAATGAAAAATCGCCATTTAAAATAGTGGAATTCGTCGTTATGCATACCTGCCTTTGTAGTGGAATCCAGTTGCGTTTTGTAGCGTTTCCCACAGCTTCCGGTCTCGGCAGAAAAGGAAGCGCTATTGCCAAGCTCGTCTCGCCCCTGGCCGTCAAGCAGCCAATGGGCAGCCGTTAGCATGCTCCCAAACAGCCCCTTTCCCTTTAAGAAAGGTTTTTTTTAAAAAAAAACAGACCCATTGTAACGAATCTGTGTAGATTCGTTGCAACGGAGAGACCCATCCAGCTGCCTAATGTGAGCTGTCGTTTGATCGTATGATCGTTGCCACGCTGCCTCGAGTGAAAAAAAAAAATCCCCCCCCCCTCACGGGCCCGATTTTCGGCTGAATTAATGTGTAAACAATAAAGGGACTTTATTTCAGCAAACGGGCTTTTATGTGGTTTGTGCTTAGTGACTAAAGGTGAAGGACTGAAGCCAGGGAAGCCTCTAAACAGAAAGAGGCTCGCTGGTGCGTTTATCCCCGCTCGCTCGGAGAAAAAAAAATGGCGATCGCTTCGCCGGAAGTTTGGAGGACAGGCTCAGGAGGAGGGACTTTGAAGAAACCGCAACAATGTTAACGCACAGGTCTTTTTCGCTAGTGTTGCAGATTGGTTGCAAGAGTGTAGCACTTTCCGGAGGGTGAATCCACTTTTTGGGATTCCCCTGAAAGCGCTACAAGGAAGCGCTTTTTGCAGATTGGTTTCAGGTGTGTGGCAGATTGTCTACGACATTGTGCGTTATGGCAAATCAATAGCGTTTCCAATTGGCAACCATTGTGCGATTTTGAAGGCGTGCAAAAAGCCCCTGAGAGCACGTGATTGGCCCAAAGTCATCCAGTAAGTTTCTCCTTTGTGTGATCCAAAGATAAATATATATATTTCCCAACAATAAGAGTTAATTCTTCTTGGACTACTTACATGTGCTATGAACAAGAACAGCCATTTTAGCTATCATGCTAGATTGGTTGTGTTATAAAAGGGAAGCAGGGGAACTGATGTGTTCTACTTGCGCAAATCCTTGCACAAATACGAGAACAACAACACAACCTTCCTTTTATTGCACTGTGGAAATATGTGCAAACTGGTGATAGTGGCTGTTTTCCTTCTTTGGGCCCAGTCCAACATTTATTAGCAGTTTAGTTATTACATCATTTTTGCCAGTGCTCTATAACTATATTAATAAAAATTTGGACCTGGATCCATACCAGTCAGGCTTCTGACCTGGCCATGGGGTGGAGACTGTGGTCATTCTGGTGGATGATCTCCAGCACCCACTGGATTGAGGCGGATTGGCCATTCTCGTGTTATTAGATCTATCATCCACTTTTGATGTGGTCGATCATGGGCTTTTGGTTTGCCGCATTGCTGACACAGGGATAGGGGGAACAGCCTTGAAATGGCTGATCTTCTTTCTTGAGAAAAAGGTCGCAGAGGGTTGCAGTGGGGGAGGAGTTGCCAGGCTCCTTTGTGATCCCTTGTGCATCTTCCCTATGCTTTTTAACATCTATATGCACCCTCTAGCCCATTTGTTCCAGAGTTATAGGTTGGGGTGTCATCAGTATGCAGATAATACCCAGCTTTATCTCCTGATGGACGGACAGTTGGATCTCCCCAAAAAACATTTGCTGGTTGTTTGGAAGCAGTGACTGGATAGATCAGGAAGAGTCACCTGAAACTCAACCCCTCCAAAACGGAGGTCCTGTGGCTGGGGAGAAGGGGGGCAGGATCAGATAGCACGATTAACCTGCCTGGATGGGGCGCAACTGAAAACTGCACCATTGGCTGGGAATTTGGGGGTGATCTTTGATGCCTCACTTTCCATGGAGGCTCAGGTCATGAAGGTAGCCCAGACAGCGTTTTTCCATCTGTGCCAAGCATGGCTACTAGTGCCCTATCCTTGAAACATCTGGCCACAGTAATCCATGCAATGGTCACTTCCAGATTAGACTTCTGTAACTAGTTCTACTCTTGTCCTTGACCCAGAAATTACAGCTGGTACAGAATGTGGCTGCAAGGGTCCTCATTAATCATCTTGCAGGAGCCATGTCCAGCCATTGCTGAGACAGCTGCACTGGTTGCCAGTCTGGTTCCAGATCAAGTTCAAGCTTCTGTTTTGACCTTTAAGGCCATATGTTGCTTGGGTCCTATGTACCTGTGGAACCACTTGCCTCCTTATGCCCCTCGCAGGGCAATTCACTCTGCAGATATGAATCTGCTGCGAATCCCAGGACCCCAGGAAGCATGCCTGGTCTCAACCAGTGCCAGGGCCTTTTCGGACCTGGTCCCTACCTGGTAGAACGAGCACCCAGAAGAGCTACAGACCCTCACAGAGCTCTCTGGGTTCTGCAGGGCCTGCCAGGTGTTTGGTTGAGGCCCAGTGTTGCTGGTACAGGGGATTAACAGTAGGTCTCCCCGCCCCCCCCACCCCGGCCTGGTTCCAGAATTAGGTATTAGACCTTCCTAGAACCAATGAGTGCTTCACCCCTGTTTCTCTTTTTCTGTTTCTTTCCATCACCAGTCATTGACTATATTCTGTACTAGTTTTAAATTGCTGAGCTGTTAGGGGAGGAGTTTTATATCTTGGGGAATTGTTGCTGTAATTTAATGGGTTTTTTTTTAAAGATCTGATTAATGTTTTGTGGTTGGATGCTGTATTTTTATGTGTATTGTGAACTGAACCAGCTATGCTGGGAGCAGTGGTATAAATTAATAAACAAACAAATACATAAATAAGATACACTCAACAAATCTAAGTCAAATTTCCTTAGCTGTACCATCCAATGTACTTAGAGAGACAACTAGTATTGTCTTGCAGTGGCTTGCTATGTAATGTTGGGATTGTGATTACTTATTTTAAAAACTTGTATTTTGTTTAAAAGGGAATTAGCCAGATTCATGGAAGACACATCCATTAGGGGCTAATAGCCATAGCGATCGAAAGGAGCCTCCACATTCAGAATACCAGAGGCAACATCAGGGGAAGGTCTCAGCCTCTAGGCCTTGTATGCTGGCCCTCCAGGGCAATTGGTTCACCATTGTGCGAGAAGGAGTGCTGACCTAGATAGACCACTGGTCTTATACAGTATAGGTCTTCTTATGAAGTCAAAGCCCAAAATTTTAAACTGAACATCTTGTCAAAAATATCACTCGGGGATTGATTGTTGGGGACACCCACTATCTGTCAGGATGACAGACTAGAAAACAACAACTTCTTTGAAAAGCAAGTGTTTATTTCTTAGCAGATCTATCCAGGACGATCCAAAGCCGAAACTGTCTTACAGAGTCAAAACACAGTTCTTATCCCCACTTTTGCCACGCAATTATTTTCACACACACAAACATCAGACAAAACAGGCTTTCAACTGCAGGTGCTGTCTGGGGAAAGTGTCCAACAGTGATAACATACACAGCCTTGACCTTGGAGTATCCAGTGTTCCTACTTATTATGATAACAACATTTGTTACACTACTGAATAGCTAGCAGACAGTTCAGGGCTAAAAGAGAGACAAAGAAGATGGCTACAGCAAGGTTAAGACATAGGAAATCATGGCAGTAATCAGGAGATTCTGACACTATCTTGACAGAAGTCTTTTCTCTTCATGTACTTTCTGTAAAGTTCATTAGGGAGATCTGTAAACCCCATAGATGCTTCTGATGAACTACCATGGTGCCCACAATAAAAGTTGCTGACACCCTCCTTCTTCGCCATAGTGGCACAAATTAATGAGAGTTCATCCCTTGATAGTGATGTTGATATAATACTGTTTACCTACCGATTCTCCCCTTCACTGTGTTTACTGTATGAATGCTGGGCATCCCATCAGTAACTTCATATAGGTACCAACCATGGGAAGGTGAAATGGCATTTACTCCACATCGGCAGGCTCATTAAGCGTCACCTGAGATGCTCTGTTGTTTTTAATGAGGAAAAAAAACAACAAAATCCGATGTAATCAACTTATCGCATGTACTTTTTTTCTGCCAATCTCAGGATTTTATACATTGGTACAGGATAAATTTGACTAAGTTGTTGAAAAGGATGTTCACAACAATAAGTTATCTCTCAAAAATGAATGTTCAGTAATGGACAATTTCTTACATTTTCTGTCCAAACAGAAACAAGTATCAAGTGTTAAAGTTAAACCTCATTGGGTTTTAATAAAATTTTAAATTACACAAAAAGCACCAGGGCAAAAACTCAAAAGTAGTTTAAATGAAACTACAAAAATTGTTTGAAAAGACTACTAAGGAGTCTGAGGGTTTGTCATTTACAACTTTAAAGTTATGACTGCATTGCTTTTTAAAAGATCCGTTGTGTTCCAACTATACCAAAGTAGACTCAGGCCAAGAAATGTTATAGTAAGAGGACTTGAACATCATGGAGGGGTGCTTAGGATTGCAAGGTTCCCATCATCCCACAGAAGAAGAGGAAGAAGAAGAGTTAGTTCTTATATGCCGCTTTTCTCTACCTGAAGGAGGCTCAAAGCAGCTTACATTCGCCTTCCCTTTCTTCTCCCCACAACAGACACCCTGTGAGGTGGGTGAGGCTGAGAGAGCCCTGATATCACTGCCCGGTCAGAAGAGTGCAATCAGTGCCGTGGGGAGTCCAAGGTCACCCAGCTGGCTGCATGTGGGGGAGTGCAGAATCGAACCCGGCATGCCAGATTAGAAGTCCGCACTCCTAACCACTACACCAAACCCTAAGAGTCATTGAGCAGGCCCTAATGATGGTATAGGCCGGATCTGATGATGTCATGGGTTGAATTATGGCATACTGAATTAATATATTAAGAGCAATTCTTCCAATGGATATGTAACTGCAGGATACTTATGTGTGGTAATCATGGCTTTGAAGGAATGGGCTGTTTAGTGCAGTGAAAAAAACACATCAAAATTAACTGTGCTAAGCATAAACTGTTGCCAGACTGTTTAACAATTATGGTCTTCCTGGTCCAATTTATATGTGAATAGCTACCACAAGTAGGCATGAATAATAGTCATCTCAGAAGAAGCCATATTCCTGCAATATGGACATGTTGCAGTATCTGGGGGAAATCCTATTTTGAGTCCTCTGCAGTACAGTCCTAAACAGAGTTACATCTTTTGTGCTCATTGACAATGATAGATTGTTTTTTAACTTACATTTATTTAGATCTTCCTGAAGTAGGGTTGGTTCTGATTACAAAACTGCTCAAGACTCTACCTCTAGACCCAATCGACACATATGGGAAAACCTGGTAGAGAAACTGATAGGCTAAACTCACACTTCTCTCAGCAATCTTTATGTTTCCCCACCTGAATACAATTAACCAAATTAAGATGTTAGGACAACTTTCTCCAGGATACAGGTGTCTCAGGGCCTTGCTGAACATTCATTTCAGTAAATATGCATTTGTCATCAGATCATCTGTTTGCATTCCTGTTATTCACATATTCTGAGTACACAAAATGCAATGGGTGGTAGTTAAAACATGACCTGTTCTGCCAGGCAATTCATTCTTGCTATCTTGACTGCAGGATGGAATATGGTTGCAGGCTGTCCTCGGTACCTACTGGATATTAGTTCGCTTATTTCCTTGGAGGTATTCAACCCATCTCCTAACAATAAAATGTAGTCTGCAACAAAACACTGGAGCGAACTGTACCAAATTAGTGCTCATTGATAGAAGTTTCTATGATTTAGATAGGGAGGTATGACATAATGTCCTCCCCATATATGGGTCACTTTACAAACTTTACAAATCCTTACCACAGTTCCTCTATATATTTTTGAAAAGGCCCTACCTTTTTCTGGGCGGCACTACCTGGGTCTCGGGGCTGCTGTCCGGCCCTGTCTGGCTCTCCGAGACCACAAGCAGCGGGCCAATCCGGATGCGTGCTTCGCCTCCCCTCCCATATTCTCCCCTCCATCACAGCCCCCGCTAGCGCCCATTGCATTTCTTATGCAATGGGCTTTTTGGCTAGTAATTCAATAAAATCAGAGTCCAGTAGCACCTTTAAGACCATCAAGTGCAAACATTCTTCATCAGACTATGAAAGAGGTTTGCTTTATACCTCCAGTGCATGCCAAGTTGATGATCCATTCATATCTAACAAATGTCATTGTTTTAAATTGAAGTCATTTAAACTAAGGGCACAGACAAGTATCAGTGGTGGGAGGGAGCAAAATCGATCCGTTAAATGGCTTGTGGCCATCTCATCCTCAAAGGGCCTGTCTGCTGTGAGGCCAAAGTAGTTGCCAGCCATTTAAAACCTCCTTTTTGCTTCTCTCCATTTGGAGGAGGAGTGAGAAGCAAAACAGAGGTTTTAAACAGCTGCCAGACATTAAACCTCAAAGCTGACCAGTGAACCAGGAGAGAAGTAAAATGGAGGGTTTAAATGACCTGAACCCAATTGGACAAAAGTCCCAGGATTGTTTAAGGTTGTTGAACCAGTTTGTGCCTATCCCTAATAAAAAAATAAGCTATGTTTCTATGCTGATTGCAGGTCAGCTGATGTTGACTCAGTGAGTGATAGTCAATCCGTGAGAAGCTTATTGCATGTGGCTATAGGCCATTACCATTTTCCATTCCAAAACAATTATAAATATCATATATGTATATACATTTAAAAATGACAGTATCTCCATACAAATAAAACAGTTAAAAAGAGGGAAAGGAGAAGAGTTACAAGAGCACATTACAGATTAAGTGTAGTTATTAGCTTCTTTACTCTCAACTGATTTGACCCTTATCTTTTTTTCTTTCTTTTTTTGTGTGGCCTAAGCAAAATGAGATGCATCATAGAAGACTCTGTATCAGATAAATCCTTAACCATTTTATCAATAAGTGTTAGGTTGTTATTTAGCCCTCTAGGTTATACATATAATGGATGAAAGAGGATATGAATGAAAGAGATTGCATCCTCAGGGCCAGATTCACCACAAACACAATACTGCTAATATTTATTACATTTATATACCACCCTCCCCTCAGGCTCAGGGCAGTTCGCATGAAACAAAGAACAAGAACAATACATAAACCTCAATGGCAGGCATGTATGTATAACGACCAGAGGTATAGTAAGAGAAAATGCCACATCCTGTAGGAAGATTGAGGAAGTTAAAAAGGGATGTTTATGTGTACTAGTGTATTCACAAAAATAATGGTAAAGATGTAATAGGCATCTAAATGGGTAATGGAAGGCTTAGAAGGCTATTTAATTAAAAGAAGAATTTGGATATAAGTAAATCCAAATGTATAGGTTTGTATATCATAACTGACACACCAGGAAATGTTTGTGAAATTGGGCCTTTCTGCCTACATGACCCTTATCATCCTCAAGGCCCCTGTTGAGAATGGGTTCATTAGTTCATCATGAGAAGCTGCAGCTGACAAGATGGGAGGGGGAGAATCAGGAGTGATGAGGTAATTTTTAGAGGGTTCCAGCAGTAACGCATCCTGATTGGATTGTCCTCATCTGAAGCTGGTTGCCCAAAAAAACTATAATTGATCTTGGAGTCAGGGGATGAAACCCAGCTTGGATTCTGATGGACTAAAGGTCTGGAGTATGATATGGTCATATTGCAATAAACATGAATGTAGAGGACACTCAAGCTACAGCCTTTGATTTTGGGATTTTAAGAGTGTGCCGTCTAATTTGGGTTTCAAATGTGTTAGATGGTTAAGTTAGATTTCTTTTTGTTTTCTTTTGCTGTATGATTTTAGAGTGGTGTGTTGCCTGGAGCTAAAACTATTTCTGAATATTATTTAAATAAACTTCATATATATATATTTTACAAGGATTGTTTTCTTGAGTATACTAGCTCTTGGAACCCTCAGGTTTCTGGCAAGGAATCTTTGACATAATGGTTTCCATTTTTCTTGAGAATGACAGTAGCCATGCACAGAAGAAAAGGGATTTTGTTTTAACATTTCTGACAGAAATAAACAGTGTTAGACATGTAGGTGGCAGCAACATCCATATGACCAGCCTTCTTGTCACATGCATCTTGTCACAAGACTGTAAATACCAGATTGCTTCTTAAGTCCAAAATTACAAATAAGATCACAATGCAATCTTAAAATCTTATTTCATCAAAATGGAACGACTGACCGGGAGAGAGAGAGAGAGGGCAAGTAGTTTTCCCAAATAACTGAATAATTTGTAACTGTAATCAGGAATCACAATACTAGTTTACTGTAGACTTGAGCACATTTCAGAACAAACAGCATTTCGAGACTTTCCCCCCTATAAAATGGCATCCATAGATGTTGGCTTTATAACATGCACAATTCACTGCATATTTGGATGACATGTCTGTCTCAGGGGATCATGCATTACAGTATCTGCGCTGTTTCTAGACTTCTGCAGTTAGCAGCATTACTCCAGTTGGCACATGCTCAGAACTTACTGGACTGCATTTCACAGGTAGCGCAAAACCAAAGTAATCAGCTAACTTAGAGCAGCGGCCCCAAACCTTTTTAAGGCTGGGGACCGCTAGCAGGGGTAGAAGGGAGAGGGTGGCCCGGCGGCACCGTGCATGCGTGGCAGCTCAGTGCAAACACACGTGCACTGAGCTTTCATGCATGTGCGCTTGCGCCCGCTGGGGTGCAAACACACATGCGTGGCAGTTCTGCGCAAACGCGCATGCGCGAAGCGGTCATGCCTGCGCGTTTGCGCCCACTGGAGTATGCAAATGCACCTGTGCAGAGTTCCAGGCAAGCACGTTTGCACCTGCCGGCATGCCGGTGACTATGCCTTCCTCCAAGCAGTGCGGCGCTCACCAGGCCTTGAGTGAACGCCCGGCGAGCACCGTGCTGCAGGGGAGAGGGAGGTGCCTTCCTCTCCCCCGCCATGGCCCGGTGGCAAGGCTTTCGTGGCCTGCCACTGGGCTGCAGACCGGGGGTTGACGACCACTGACTTAGAGTGTACATGCTTCTCTTTGTGTCTACGAAGCTGGTGACTTTCCTCAGCCAGTGGGCATTCACTGTGCTGGCATGTGCTCAACGCTGTCTGCATCCAAACTCAGTATTTTTATTTAAGATATATTCCTTTGCTACCTGTCTACCTTATAGGATGCTGTTAGAAACCAGGGAGATATCCAGGTGTTTAAGTTCTTCATGCAATTTTAAATTTTATTACTGGGGGCAAAGCCCATTGCATTCAGGAGTACAATGAGTGCTATATTAGGGGGTTGGTGGAACAACTCTGTGGATGGCCTCCCCGTCCCCCCCCCCCGAACCTGGAAAGGCTGCAGGCAGCTGTTAGGGAACTCACCGGCAGGGGCAGCCCTCATGCAGCAGGGATCTGCATCCTGCGAGCCTCAGAGGGAAGTGGAAGGAGGAGGGGGTGGTCAAGGGTGGGGGATGGGAGGTGATTGGTTGGCTGCTGGACAAACAGGCAAGCTGGTTGGAGGAGGAGGCACTCAGGGGTGGGACAGCTGCCCTGAGTGGGTGTTAAGCACTGAGCAGCACTTAAGCCATGAGACACGATCCTCCTCCAAGGCCTTACCAGAAATATATAGTGGAACAGATTTTAATTGGTTTTGTTTATTGGGGTTTTTCTGTATTTTGTTTGTATTTATTATATTTTAAATTGTTGTGTTTTGAAATGTTATAAGCTGCTCTAAGTCCTCTGTGGGGAAAGTGTGTGTGTGTGTGTGTTATAATTAAATCAATACCAAAACAACTTACAATGTGTATAACAATAAAACTCAATAAAATTCACAAGGTTCAGTTGTATTACATCTACACCCCCCACCTCTATGGAGGTCTACTTGGGGAGAGGGATTTTTTTTTGGCTGCCGATCTTTTGTGGTTGTAGGGGGCTTTAGAGCCCTGGATATAATGGGTGTCATATGGGGATTTTATGGGAGTTTTATGTTGTAAGCCGCCACGAGTCTTTGGAAGCGCCAGGGCATAAGCACCAGCTGCAATAATAATAACAAGAAAACTACTCATTAAAAATAAAAACTTTGGGGTGGTTATTTTCAGTTTAAAACTGGCCATAAGCAGAAGTATTAATAAAATGATACCATGAATAAAAATATCTTCAGCAGCCTCCTAAAGGTTGAGGGGGGCAGGCACGCCTTCATAGGGAGTTTGTTCCATAATTGTGAGGCTGCCACCAAAAAAGCCCTCTTGTGTGCATGCTAGCTGAGCTTCATTGATCAATAGGACAGTCCAAAGGACCTCTATATGTTATCCCAGGGAGGAACATATGGGACTAGTCCTCAAGCCATGTGTAGGGCTTTAAAGGTAAAAATCAACACCTTAAAATGGGCTCAGGAATGGATCAGAAGCCAGTATTCAGGTCACATGATCCTGGTAACCATTCACAAAGCCACAACATTCTGCCTAACTTGAGCCTCCAAACACTCTTCAAGGATAGTCTCAAGGAGAGCGCATTACAAGAGTCCAGTTTAGATGTAACTAAGGCACAGATACTGGCTAGATCAGACTGAGCAAGGAATGGGCATAGCTAGTGCAGCAGTTGAAACTGCTTGCAGGGTTTAATTATGCAAAGCAACAGAGCACCAGCTGCTTAAAGAGCTTTATTGAAAAGAGAAATAACTTTGTAAAGAAAGATGGAGAGAGACAGAGTCCTAACAGCTTAACTAAATAACTTCAGGTGGGTAGCCATGTTGGTCTGAAGTAGTTATTCTAGCAACACTTCAACCTTCCAGGACATTCAATGAGGGGCCTCAAAGTAGCTGTTTTATTGCAAGGAAACCAAGAACAGACGGGAAAGGGAGAGATGCAAGTTATGACAGGAGAACGAACTTAGCATGGCTTGTCACTTGTGGGGATGCGTCCATGCTTGGGTGGAGACAGATGGGGCTAGCAACAGGTCTCTTTTGATTAATTCTTTTCACAATAAGGAAAGTTTTTGCCATTAATCACTAACATTAATATTTTAATTCCCCCTATGTTTTTGTGAATGACAATTGAACCCAAAGAACTGATTTGTTTTTATAGCAAGGAATTATCTGATCTTCATTATCATGCTGCATATTTATTGGACATCATCATGGGCCTGTTTACTAATCTGCTACTAATTTACTCTCTCCTTATATTGGTATTCTTACGATGCCTGTTCCATTGTCTGAGGAAGTGTGCAGGCACACGAAAGCTCATACCTTGAATAAAACTGTGTTGGTCTTAAAGGTGCTATTTAATTAAATAGCTGTTCTTCAACTGAAGGCTAACAAGGTGAAGATCTTGACCCCCCCTCTCACTGAGCCCTATAGGGCTACTATTGGTGGATTAAAGAATAAAGACCATCCCCTTTGTCCACCCCAGGGCCTATTAGTGGATAGGTCTGGGTTGTTTTGCCGCGGAGCACTGGGTGGTCCATGTTGGACTATATGATTGATTGGTCGGGTTTCAGATCGTTTTAAATTGTTTTATGGGGGGTTAGCTGCCACGAGCCTTCACGGGAGTGGTTGGATAAAAATATAATAGGTAGGTAGGTAGGTAGGTAGGTAGGTAGGTAGGTAGGTAGGTAGATAGATAGATAAAGAGAATTGTACCTAAGAGAGCAGATTGTGCCAATCAGGAGGAGATTATTTGAAAACTATCAGAAAATTCCTAATCTAAATATGCTAACTACATATCTCCACAAAACAGATAAATTGGAATTATGACTGGAGTGAGCAGGCAAGTTTGTAAGGGGAAATATGGTCCTTACAGTATATTGGTTCCAGGGCTTTAAAGGTTGATAACAGCACCTTTAATTTAGCCTGGTAGCAAACTGACCCATTCCAGTCAACATTTTGGCCACAGCATCCTGTGTCAACTGTATCTTCTGGATAGTCTTCAAGAACAGCCAATCTAGATGTTACCAGGGCAAGCACCCAGTGACTCATGCTTTTCTGTCCAGAAACTAAACATCTTGATCACCAAGATGTTTATACCAGGATATTTGGAAATACAATGAGCTGAGAGATCTAATAAACGGGATTCTATAATGGTCCATGCAGCAGTCTTGCAGGTGACACAGCAGTTGTTACCAATCCTTGCATTAAGTGACCAGCACATATAAAAATTGCACAGATTGTAGTATCCTAATGTGTCTCATTGATCATCTAGTTTTCTTTGTGTAGCTTGGGGAGTGAGATACATATTCATCAAGATTATCAATTTGTTAGCTATTATCTGAATATTATTGGGGGCAGAAGAAATAAACTTTTGTTGGGTAAATTTCTGATAGATGGATGTGTTTATACCATCACTGGGATGTCCTTACTTCTCAGGGCAGTTACAAAATAGGAGATAAAACCTGTTAGTGCAAGATCATCTAGTTCCCATGTCTTATGGATCATTAAACAATCAAATTTCTGAATTTCTGGACCCGGAAGGGGTCTCTTGTTTGGGTGATACCTCCTTTGCATTTTGTTGTAGAATTGCTAGCGGTGCTGGGGATTGAATATAAGTTATCAATGGTACTTTTTGAAATGCCAGCTGAAGGGTCCACTGCTTGATTTTTCTGAAGACAGGTGATTCTCTTTGTTATGTTCATTTCAGCCTTGATTATCAATGAGAAATTGCTAGAAGATGCTAGTTGCTCATTCTTTTTTGCTTGATACAGCTGTGATAATTTAGTTTTGAGCAACTCTCATTTTGATACCAGGGAATCTTGCTCCACCTGTAAATGTACATTGCTAGATTCCAGTGAGTTTCCATCCATATCAATTAAATCTGAGGTTGTGGCAGTCTTGGATGATTGAAACAGTTGTCTTTAGTGGAACAATGGTTTAAACCAGGGGTAGTCAAACTGCGGCCCTCCAGATATCCATGGACTACAATTCCCATGAGAATTGTAGTCCATAGACATCATGAGGGCCACAGTTTGACTACCCCTGGTTTAAACTCTCCTGCTGACAGTGTTTTTTCTGAAGCCAATAAAAGAAGAATCATTTAAACTGAGAGACTTCTTAAAACCTTTGATTCCTGCGTCAGAAATAAATTTCATCCGGTATCAGAAACAGTCACACATTGAAGAATAACAAGAAACATTGATTCTTGGCAGTGAAAGAGTGATTTAGCTTGTGTGAAACAATACCCAATGAAAATACAGAACCCCATTGATTTGAAAAAGGAGACGTTTGATGATCTTTCTCTTAGTTTGCCGTAGAGAAGCAAAGTATAAAATTATTGCAGACTATTATTAAGAAGCATATTTTATCAACAACAAAAAAATCAGACAGCTAATAATATGTCAAAACCAAGTTTTAAATAGACAATGTAGACAAAAATTATTGAAATTTGGATTTGCGGGGCAGGATGAAGTAGGGTTCTTTGAACGTCAAAAATAAAGAGGAGACTTCTGAAACCTGAAAGACTAATTGGTGAAGGGAGGTCGAACTTATGAATGTTTACAGTGAAATACAATTTAGTGAAGTGTCACAAGACCATATTTATTTTTAATGCAGGAGACCAACATGAGTATTCTTTTGTGTATATAGTAAAAATCAAAAGAACCAAACACCTACACGTGTACTTAATATATCCCACCTACTTACACAGAACATAAGTAAATTCCTGGACATTTTCTTTTAACAACAACAAAAAAACCCACACCTGCTTAGGACATTGGCCAAGCTCTCTGAAAAGGACACTGATTTTAATGATATTTGACCTTATTTAGGGCTCAAGGTCAGTAGCTACTTAAGAACTCATCTGATCTTGGTGATTTATTGCTTTTTTATGTGAACATTTCAACCTGAAAGTTCTTCCACCATCATCTCTTTTGTAAGTCAGCTACAGATATCTATCTGGCCAGTATTGCAAACAGACTACTTTTGGGCTTTTTTCTCTGGCTCAGTTTTCATGTGTTTATATCCCTCACATGATGGTCTGGTTAGGGGTTGCACAAATATCCTACACAGAAGCTTTTTCTATATATTAATGATCTAGTCCACTCTATCCTGCAATTATGGGATTTAGGGAATCTTTATGATTAGTTCCTCTTGGGTTTGCATCCTTGTAGTTAAGTAGACCTATATTTGCTTATCTTCAACAAGGTGCATTGTATTCTTCTTACTACACCGTGCAACCTTAGCAAATTGGTCATAGGTTGTTTTTTTTTTAAGCCACGAGAGGCTATCACTATGAAGTTAAGCAGAAAACAATGAGCTTAGAAGGCTGCAACTTTGCTCAGGATTGCATTGTGTATATTCTAGAGCAATGCAGAGAGTATAATTTACCCAATTGTCTCCCTTCCCCCAAAAGTGAAAACAAGACTTTCAAATGCAGTAGGCCTTTCTCCTTGGTTTTACTTTGGGCATGGACACTCAACAGGTCTCTATGAAACACTATTGTTAATGACAAGGTTTTCTTTCAACAGTGATCCATGAAAACCTCTTGGGAGTAGATAGACCATTTCTGCACAAGTCATTTCCCTCTGTTCACCTTCTGCTTGGTTGCAGGGTTTATTCAGTCTTCCTCATGATCTCGCCTCCCTCCCCTGGCTTTCCTGGGGCTGGCGCGACTCTACCCAGCCTTTGCCCAGCAATAAGGAAAAGAGGATACATCTACAGTCCCTTTTTAATTATGGAAGACAATGAACAGTAAGTCACAGCAGGGACATGAGGCAGGAAAAACATTTCCCTGCCCTTCCAACAACCCACACACCCATCCAATCCCAAGAGTCACTTCTGTCCTCCTCTCCCTGCCCTTTTTTCAAGGAACCTTTTCCAAAACCCACTTCTGCAGGGTCAGCAAGGGCACCTGTCCCCTGGAGCTGCACTGCAGAGGCAATCTTGTGTGTGTTTATTGGCTATATAAATTGGCTATATAAATAAAAGCACTGAGCCCTCCAGGGCAGAGCGCCTGTCCAGACTCTGGGCTATTCAGGGAGCAGACAGAAAATCTGCACACTTTCTGATTGGCCTGTCCCCACTACTGCCCACCTGGCCACATGCAGAGAGCCCGCTGGAGGGTTGATGAGTTCGGGTGGAAGGGCCATCTGTTCTTCCACCTGGGCCGGGAAGCCTTCATGCAGCCGGGTCACCTTGCTGCTTTTTCCTTCACCCTACTGCACTGCTCTGTTTGGAGCTGTGCTACGGAGCCAAAGAAAAGTGACTGCTTTCTCCTTTGCCCCACTGCACTGCTCGTAAATCGAGCTCTCCTGCATAGGGAGGAGGGAAGACATGAAAACACAGCTTTGATAACTTTAAATCATTATATGTGTTGGTGGATCTGCCCTGCTACGTGGATCTTGATTTTTTAAATAAAAATATATATTTCTATGTTTGGGAGGTTCGGGGGCACTAGGATGCTAGAGGTGCTGAAGGGTTATTGGTGGCTGTCACCATGTTACAATGATTGACAAACCAAAATGGGGGGGGGGGAATGGATTGTGCTGACTTCCATTCAGCCACCTGACTTGCCAGGAAGCAAAAACCTGGGACAGACAGTCAGCAAACATGGGAGAAAGCATCCGGAAGCAAGTAACCACTCGTTAGGGAAGCGCAGATTTCAAAACAGGAACCCTTGGATGCCTCTGTGCAGAAACGGTCTCAATGAAAACTGGGAGAGAAAAATGACTCTCCAGTACTGAAGAAGTGCTGTTTTTTCTTTGTAATTCATTAGCAGCTGTTGCTTTCCTCAAGTAGTGGGAATTATTCTGCTGAAAGAACAAAGCCTCAAATAAGAAAGTCATTCAGTATTCTTAAATGCAGTGATAGACAAAAAGAATTTACTTCCTTTTGAATCCTGCAGGTTGAAAAATGCAGCCCTGATGTCACCCCATTTGGTGTTGCCCTTTAGAGCAGGGGTAGTCAACCTGTGGTCCTCCAGATGTCCATGGACTACAATTCCCATGAGCCCCTGCCAGCGTTTGCAGGTTGACCACAGGTTGACTACCCCTGCTTTAGAGAAACATAAAAACAGGAAGGAAGAAGAAAGGAAGAAAGGGAAAGTGGAAAGAAATGGCAGGAAGTCATGAAACTTAATTTCAAAGTGAGTTTAGTTATAAATATCCTGATCAAAAATACAGTCAACAAAATTTGAAAAGAAAATTAAAAAGTAAATAGGTGAACAAAAAGGCATAGCATTACAGCCTTTTGCACCACTCAATTTCTATGCAGTATAGTCTTTGGGGAGCTGTAATGCGAACCCAGTAAATTCAATCCCCACCGAATGTGGAGAGCAGGTAGAGGAGAGTCAGCCAGAGATTTCCTGTGAGTTTGGTGGTTAAAAACTGTAACTAACAAACTCCTGTGTGTTTGGTCTCTCAAGCTTGCACAGAATCATTTTGACAGGTGTAGGTTCAGGAGTATATAGAATGGACCTTGTGCAAGCTAACAACACCAAAATGGAGTCCATATAGAGCAGCATCTGGGGGAGGTTCCCTGTGATTTTGATGTCAATAGTGTGCACAGGTAGTCATGTTGACAGGCACAGGTTCAGGAGTATATACAAACTACTGTACAAACTAAAGATTCTGAAGTCCCTTGGATGCTCCTCTAGATGCACTCCAAGTAGTTTTTTTGATGTTGTGTATACATTTTGATTGAGCAGAGATGGTCTTTCTGGAAATGTATCCACTCACTAGCACAAACCTCCACAACCAGTTGCAAAGATCACACAAAGTTCGTGCTGGTTGACCAGCCATGAAATTGACTTTGCAAACCACAAGCTGGCCAAAATTCATCATGAAGTTTAGACCAGTTTGTGCCTATCCCTAATAAGAATAAGGTGAGATGGATTAATAAAAAGCAAACATGTTTAAGCTATAATTCTGAAGGTAATTTGCAAGGCTTTGTGCTCAAATTTAGGTCATTTTCAGCTAGTTGTACTGGCACTGAATCCAATTCTGTTGCTCCAAAGCAATGGAGCAGTAACAACAGTTCATAGTTAGTAGCAGAGTTAATTTTAAAATGCATAAGCTTCCAGATAATATCTCCAGCTGAAAGGGACCTCTGGATAAGAGACTGGAAAACCCTTCTCCCTGAAACCCTGGCCCATTCTGCACAAGTTAAATGTAGCAGGAGTGTGGCAAATTGTAAATGCTACTAATTTGCAGTTATGCACGACGTCGCACACAATCTGCCACACTTCTGAAACAGACCCGCGAAAAGCGCTTCGTTTAGCACTTCCACGGAAATCCCAAAAAGTGGATTCACCCTCCGGAAAGCGCTACACTCCTGCAAACAATCTGCAACACTAGCGAAAAAGTTCTGTGTGTTACCATTGTTGCAGTTTCAGCAAAGTCCCTCCCCCTGGCTCTCTCCTCTGAACTTCCAGCAAAGCAATTGCCATTTTCTTTTTTCGGTGCGAGCGGAGAGCAACGAGCCAGCGAGCCTTCATTCACCCAGTGAGGCTTCTCCAGATGCAGTCCTTCCACAGAGCTGCTTTAAAGCTCCCCTCAATACACCAAGCACAACACAGCCTCGTTTGCAAGTTCCCTTTATTTTTGGACGAAAATTGCGCCCGTGCACGGGGGGGGGATTTTTTTTCACTAAGGGGAATGTGGCAACAATGAAACGGCAGCTCACACGCCAGCTGCCAGCTAGATGGGTCTCTACATTAGGAGGAAGCAAGGAATCAAGGAATCAAGGCATATTCGTTGCAACGTGTGTTTTTCTTTCTTTAAAAAAAACTGTTCTTGAAGAGAAAGGGGCTTTTGTGGAGCATGGTAACAACCGCCCATTGGCTGCTCGTTTGATTGACGGCCAGGGGCGGGACAAAGCACAGGAAAAATCGCTTCCTTTCTAGCGATTTTTGGCGAGACCGGAAACCTGTGGGAAACAATTGAAACGCAACTGGATTCCACTACAAAGGCAGGTATGCATTACGCTGAATTCCACTATTTTATATTCCGTTATTTCTTTCTGTAAGCAATTTGCCACATTGATCCTTGTGCGGAATGGGCCCCTGAATAGCGGCTGCTCACTAAACAATACTGAATTTGAGGACCAATTCTCTGTCTCAGTACAAGACATCTCCATCTTTTTAAAAATAGGACATCCCTTAAAACTCATCATGAGTATTGTTTCTTACTTTGGGCTGATCCTTTGTTGAGTAGGGGGTTGGACTAGATGGCCTGTATGGCCCCTTCCAACTCTATGATTCTATGATTACTGTTTCCAGTTGATTTTCTTTGCTTGTTTTTACAATAAAAGTCCCCTCTGTAGAATTTGCTTTCCCGTTTTTCCCCTCCCACAGCAGCCCTGAATGAAAAGCTGCTCCTGGGAGATAGCCGTGGATCCAACCTCTTATTTCCTATCAGGATTTGCTTGAAGTTGCATCATATATGTCAGAGGTGTTGTGATTCTTAATTCCACATTTCTCTGTGTAATATTGTTCCAGTGTTCAACACTGGACACATGACAGCAGGCAAGATGAGAAGCAAAGATTATGGTTAGTCATATATCAGAAATACTAGATTCTACAACATTTGAGTCCAATAGCACCTTTAAGTCCAACAAAGAGTTCACACCTTGAATAAATCTTTGTTGGTCTTAATGGTGCCATTGGACTCAAATCCTGTTGTGCTACTTCAGACCAACACGGCTACCCACTGGAATGTGTTTCTACAAATCACAATACAAATGTATTGATCCTTCTGTTTGCAGTCAAGATAAAGAATGTCAAGGATAGGTAGGTGGATGGGACCCTTATCTTCTTTCTGGAGTTTTATAAGTGCATAACTTCTAATCTCACCCCATACATTTTGAAGACCATAAAATCCCAACACATTAAGGATGTGGGATGAGTACAGGAAAATTAGGAAGAGTTCTTGTTGTGTGTGTGTGGGTGGGGGGGAGAGCCATTTGGAAACTGCTGCTTAATAAAATAAACACAAAATTAATTTCACAAGAGGCTCTTTCTGTGAAACGCTGCCTCTTTCGCTGCAGTGTTGGTGATAAGTATTCTTTTAACATGGAAATTACCACTGTAGAACTGCCAGTGTGTGATCTCAGATCACTCTTTTGGCTTTGAAATCTAAGCCTAATAGATATCCTGCCAAGTTCTTCAATAATAGAATCCAAGAAAACTTAGCTTCCATTCAGCTACTGCTGAGCGTGGGGGGTACGCCTACATACCTGAAGAGGTGGCTTCTGCAAATAAAAGAAAGATGATGCCTTTGCAAATTTGCTCATTTGCTGCCCAGCTGTAGCATTCTGTATCCGAAGCAATCAAATAAGAATAAAGTGAAGTAAGCAGCTGTATGGGAATATAGGCACATTTGCAAGATGCTCCAATTGTGTGTTTATTCCTAAATGCAGTGTGAGTGCAGTGTGACTAATTGCACCACAGAGGAAACCAGAAGCTCTCAAGTTAAAGTATTTGGATAATCATGTTTACTGCGGGAAAAGTACGTCGGCATTAAATAAGTCAAAACACAGCACGTCAGATTTGGAATGGCTCCATTGGTACGGCAAGACGGAGTAAGGAAGCCGAAATGATATGAGTCTCATTTGTCTAACTAGAAGAACTACCAGGAAAGATAAACCATCTGCTTCAACTAACTCAGCCCCACTTGAAAATGATAATTGTGTAGAAGGCAAATGATCAACACCCCCCCCAGACACACACACACACTCTTTATTTTACTGTTTGGCTTGTCAGGTAGCATGTTGCTTAGTGGCTCAATGATCCAGTGCTCTTTCCTTGACCTTCATAGATTATGACCATGGTAAATAAAAATCATTGCAGCTTTCCTATTTAGCCCCTGCTTGAGCAAACCTACTTCAGGTACGAGCTCTGTATCTGCAGCACTGGCCAGAACTCTAGCTAAGCTGCTAAATTCATCCATAAAGCTATCAACAACAGCGGCTGTTGGTTATAACTTGTCATAAACATACCATTAAATTAAAAAAAAAAGAAAAGTTGATTGAATATTGCAGCAATTCTAAATCCTGCTCTAGTGATCATTCTGAAATCTTCCACGATTAAAGAAATGTACAGTATGTACAACACCATCCGGTGAGCTCTTATCTTATGACTGAGGTCTGAAGGAAGACATATTCAATTGTTAGCAGTCAGACCCTTCCTCTCACTGAGGGGCAGTATGTAGCTAGAAAACCATAAACACTCCTCCTAATATATCATCTCAAATATCATGTGCAATATACTGCCTGGCCCAAAATTACATAAAATGGATGCCATTCAGGAACAATCATGGACATGTAGTTTAGAAGTGTGAGTAGCTGGCTAACTAGTGAACTCTGGTACACCCTGGAAAGGTGCATAATTTAGGACAATGAGTCTCCTAATAATCTGTTGGCTCACCTAGGACTAATCTCATCAAGATCCAGCCTCACTTCCCTGTACCCATTTATCCTAATTAAACAACACAATTCTATTCAGCAAACTTGGTAACTTTTCCCATCTAGTACTTGCAGGATCATCATATCCCATTTACACTTATAGTTAATCTCAGAAAAACCCACCAAGCTTCTTCCAACTCATTGTCCACCTCCAGAAAACCCATCAAAGTTATTGTTTTGTTAATCAGTTTGCCCCAGGGAGTTGTTACATTAGCTTGCCCTCAGGAGAATTTTGCCCTATATCACAAATACATAGTCACAGGTGTGTGTGTTCTCAGCTCCATAAATACAACCCCAATCCTTTGGGCCTTCTCTTCTTCTTACCTTGCAACACTTGTCATTTTATTGCTGCCTCTTCTTTCTTTGAAATTGGTAATTATATCCTCCCTCAAAATGGCTTTTCCCCCTTTCCTTCCTGATTTCCTCTTAGCCAGCATCGTATGTGTTTTTCCATGTGTTTGTATGTATGCTTTATCCTTTATTTTCTTTTAATGAAAAACCTTTCGAGTTGAAAATCTGCCTGGTTTATTTCAAGACTTTTTAAAGGGAAAAATCACAGTAAACATTGGTGAGTAATTCCAATTACCCAGCCCCCTCTTACTTTGTCTACTTTAAAGGTAATTTTCCCTGACAAATCAGGAGACCACCTCCCTGGACAAGTCAGTGAAATGTGGCAAGGAGACAGCTGAGAAAAATACTCCTGGCACCAAAAGAGAAAAACTAGGTGGCCATCACCCATGAGAAGCTGACCAGACTGAGGAAATCCACAGCCTTGAGAGACTTTATACTTCCTAGTAGCACTATATTAGCTTCCCTATCAAGAAAGCCAGATTGATGTGGTAGTTAGGAGTTTCTAATTTGGTGCTTCTAATTTGGTGAGGAGGGTTTGATTCCAGGCTCCCCCACATGCAACCAGCTGATGAAACAGCACTGATAAAGCTGTTCTCTCAGCCTCACCTACCTCATAGGGTGTCTGTTATGGGGAGAGGAAAGAGAAGGCGAATGTAAGCCACTTTGAGCCTCCTTCGGGTAGAGAAAAGCGGCATAAAAGAACCAACTCTTCTTCTTCTTTTTCTGCATGTATCTTTAGATTTGTTGTAGTTTTTTCCCCTGGGTGCTTTTATGGCTCCTTTGAGACCACAGATATGCAGGACCCAGACCCTGGATAGGCTTATGGACAAATATGATTACTTTAAACTTGATTTGGAATTCAACTGGGAGCCAGTGCAGCTGTTGGAGTGTTTGTCAGTGGTATGTCATCAGATTGGAGGGAGGTAAGCAGTGGGATGCCACAGGTCTCGGTACTGGCAATGGTACTTTTCAGCATCCTTATCAGTGATCTGGATGAGGGGATGCAGTGTGTTGGGCTAGATGGCCAGTATGGCCCCTTCCAACTCTATAATTCTATAATTTCCACAGCATCCTCTTTGACCTGTGGCCCTCAGTGCTGCCATCTCATACTATTTCCAAGAGGACTGGGACTCTCAATATCTACCTGTTAAGTCTGTCCGTCCCCCCCCCCCCCGGCTGCCTTTACATGTTTTTCCACAACTTTATCCTCACAAAAACGTTTTGAAAAAACTTATCCTACAGGCTTCGTAGGCCTCCTTGTCCTCATTAGCTCTTCCATAAATCACACCCTTTTCTTCTTGCCTAGCCTCAGAATTGGTAAGGGAGAACCTGGTTCTTCCTGTTCTTCATTGGATCTCCCTTGTGCAACCTGAAAATCCCACCCACCTTCCATCCCACCGACCTTCCAGCCCATAGTATGAGGATGTGTAGCTATAGGCGGCACATTCTCATACTATGTAATGTCCCTCAGTTTCTTTTGTGAAACAAAAAAGCGAATTGAAAACATCACAATATACTCATTGTTTGCTATAAGTCCTCTTAAAAGGAGTTAATATAATGCCCCCTCCTTCATCCACATGACAGTAATGATAAAAACTCTTCTACATTTGGCAAGTTATTAAAATATCCTATATCAGAATAGTCTGTATGGAAACGACCAGTCTTCTTTAAAACCAAATCTACAAAATCTACCAAGAGGATAAAAAGAGCTAGATTTCTTTGACATACATAATCTTTAATTAAAAGTTGCGATTTGCAATTACCTTGATATTTATCTCTAAGCCAGCAAGCCCATAGATGTCTTTTCCCTTTTTCAGACCTGGCGACGGATCATAATACAAATCAGGTCATCCCTCCCCTTCTCACGACACTAGCTAAAGGCAGAGGGGATAGATGTTCCAATTCAAGCTGCAAAAGTTTCTGTCTTCATGGGGGTGGGGTGGGGTCTTTGATCATTCTGTTAGCTAGGCATCATGGGAATTATGTCTTCCGTGAAGGCTCTGCTTGTCTGCATGTACAATGCAATCACAGGCTCACTGTGTGGGCCTCTGTGATGCCTGCTCCTAGGTAATGCATAGAGATCCATAAAGCTTTATGAGCACACTGTTTTGATATGTCCTCTCTCACCCTGCTTTCTCCCGGCTGTTCTGCAGTCTTTATCCATCTGCCATCTGACCCATCCGCCCAGCCATAAAACAGGAGCGTGCGTCGGCAGTATCAGTATAGTGGAGACAACCTGGATTTTTGAACCTACCTGCAATGATTGTAAGGGAGTTGCTCCATCTGGGGCTACAGCACCAGGCTGTTCATCAGAACCATGAGTTACCTTTCTTTTTGCTGGGAAGAATATTACCCTGTTTTGAAAAAGTGATCCCAGATGGCGACATAACTCTGCTAATCAAATGTTAATAATGTAAATAATCGCTACATTCTGTTTTAACACTTATATTCTTAAAGGTCTGTTGACCATATAACAAGCTTGTGGCTGTTGTGTAATCATCCTTAGTTGCAAATGGCTGCAACGTTGTCATAAAACACCTGCTTAAATGCCGTATGACACAAATAGGACACTTCTATGCCTGATTACCGTACCCTGTTGATTAGATTTTCCACAGTGTTCTTAAATGGCTTTTTACTTCCTCCGTGATATGTGTTTTTTCGGTTTCCTAACCTTGCTATAGCTTATGAAACTCATGCTGCCTTAAATAAATAAGGCAGTAGTGCTTTCCTTTCACTACTTGGTCTCGGGGGTCATATTTTCATGCACCAAATGTATTCACTTAATGGCACCTCCTTGCCGTTCTGCCTCCTAGTGATACAGATGGTTGTAGCCTGGTCGCTGTCCTTCTTTACAATAACCCCAGAACTGTTGAATACTTGGCTCCTGGAATTAAGGATATGGCTTTCATTTCTGGATCATTCACAAATGTACATTTGTGTTGTTTAAAGACACCTGTAGTTGTTGATTATCCAGGAGCTTTTATTATTTTGTTCAGAAATCTGCTCTGATTTTCCAAAGACAGGGTGGAATATAACTCCCAAAATAAATCCAATAAATAAATTAGAACGCGTTTTTGTACTGTTTCATAGTGTAATATACTTTTTATGGTACTGTAAGAGGCCTTGGTCCCTCCTTGCATTGTGGAAGAGGCAGGGTTCAAGTCTTTTGGTAAACAAATTAATCAGCTAGTTTTATGGGTGGGCCTTGTGGCTTTCAGAAGTATCTCATTGGGTTTTTTTTTTCCCCTTTGGGATGTTTACCTCCAGAAATAGCAATAATGCACTGCCAGAAATGAGGAGCAACTGGGGGGGGGAGGGTAACCATATTGTTGAAATGAAAGGCCATTTGTGATCATTTACACTCCACCCATCTGTGCCTCTATGAAAACTAACCTACCATTTCCAGCATTGACCACAGAACCTGAAGAAGAAGAAAAAAACCTACTTTGTCAAATACATCTAAATCAGATTCAAAAGGGCCAGGTGTTCAACTTAAGAACAGCAGGGGATTTTTTTTTTTTAATATTGTTCAGTGTTCCCCCCAGGCTTCAAAATCAACCCAATGATTACATTGATGAGTAAAAAACAATAATTTCTCAGAAATACTTTTAGTGAGAGAGCACTGCTCTAGAAAAATGGATCATCCCACAGCACAAACCACAGATGGCTGGATGGTTAAGTGGAGGATGCTACCATAATAAGAACCACGATTACCATCCATTCAGTACTATGAAAGAGGTGAAAATTATGGAAGTGTTGGTGTTCTTTCACACAAAACTTCAGAGACTCTTTATTTCAGAAGAGAGAAACATTAAATCAGCAGACAAGCTCTGTGTAGATCTGTGGGGTGAGTGCAGTATGTGTATAAAAAGGTGGACAAAGGAAAGGGCAAAGAGTATTTCACAAGAATCTGTCAACACTTTACGTACCCAATCGGTACCCTGCCCCATTCAGTGCCCAGAATTATTTATAAATTTGATTCATAGGCTGTCCATCCCGCAGTGGGCTCAGGGCAGGTAACAATGACAAGAATAAATGTAATGTAAAATGGTTATGATTAATAACATCTTAGAATTAAAAGATGAACCCAACAGTCTATGGGTAGATCACTTGAGGGGAAGGAGTGGGATACACCAGGATAAATGATCATGTAGAGGAAAACATGGGATTGGGCCCTCTATGTCAGTGGTCCCCAACCGTTTTATCACCGGGGACTGGTCAACGCCTGGCAATTTTACTGAGGCCGGGGGGGGGTAGTCTTTTTCTGAGGGACGTCGCTGCCGCTGCCAGAGCCCCTGCTCCACTTGCTTTCCCGCCGGTGCCCCTGACTTCCTGCCACCTGCTGTGGGGCGCTGCCAGCAGCAACTGCACAGTGCCACCCTGAGGGGGAGCCCCAGTCATGGCGGCCACTGGAGAACACCAAAGGTGAGCCGGCGGCAGAGTGGCAGGGCAGCCCCCAAGGCAGCAGCCGGGGAGGAGGACGAGGAGGTGTCGTGGCCTGGTACCGACTGATCCACAGACCAGTCCCGGTCTCCGGACCAGGGGTTGGGGACCGCTGCTCTATGTGACTTCTACAGGGCTATTACAACTTGGATACAAGAGCTGATGCACATACAGCCATAACTGCTTTGCTTTCTAGACTCTTAAACTAGACGAGTTTAGCAGGAATGTCAATCTCCAAGTGGGACTTGAGGGTCCCCTGGAATTATAGTTTATCTCCAGACAAGAGAGATTACCCCCATCTTTCCCCAAGGGCTCAGGGAAATTTATGTAAAATTTAAAACTACTATTGCAATGCAAAGACAGACAATGCATGGACACAATTCCCCGTTTTTGCATTCCACGGATTGTACATCGAGAACCAGCATGTATGGGCCCCTGTGTATTTATTAGCCATAGCAAGCCGGGGGAGGAGCCAAGTGTGAGGCTGCTTGCTTCTTTATTTTCATGAAGAGGGGGGAATCTAGCAGTGGCCTCACAGAAGCAAATCTTTGCTGAGAGAAGTGTAGACTTCTGGAGTGCAGTTACTTTAAAACAGGGCAAAAATAAGACTTGCAAGGGAAGCCATGCAACTGGGAACCAGGAAGTCTTTGAACTGATGCCCAGCCAATGAGGGACAGACTGCTTCTCTACGTCAGCATTGCAGGAAGTTAATCTGGAAAACGCAGAAGATCTACACTATACTGGGGACTTTCAAAGGCGTTTTTTTCAAATATAGCAACTTATATCCACTCCTGGATATCATGGGGGAAAGGTAGGGTCGCCGCAGATCAATCATGCATGTTGAAGAGGGGAAATTTAAAGCGCCCAGAATGGAAATGGAAATCGAATACAGTGCAGAGGGGAAAGGTTTATTCGGGCTGGGAAAGGATAAAAAGCAAAGCACAGACTCAACCCTGGTCTGCCTAATGGCCTAATTTTCACATGGGCCCAATAATTATCTTACTTTTCACAGTTTATATGTTTACTAGTGAAAATATATCTTTATTCTTTACATTATGTGCAAAAACAAATTAATTTTTTTTACCATCATTCTGTATTAGCTGGTCCACTTCTCCACTGGAGCAGCATATCAAACAGTGTCCATTCTGTTTTGAAGGAGGGGGATTACACAGCACTCCTGGATGCATATTGGAAAAGCCTGTGGCAGAGGCTGCCCCTCCTAGCTGCCATTGTCTCCCATAGCTTTCAGGAGCTAAGGCAGCTAACGCTACTCCATTGGATGTTCCTTGAGAGTCCTGAAATACAGTTTGGCATGTGTGCCCAATAAGGTGTCTCAAAGTCTTGCATTTCTATATGGAGTCCAAGCAGGACAGGAATGACTAAGATGAAAGTGAAGGCACTGCAACAGCAAGTAAGATGAGGGCCAGGCAATGATACAGGACACAGAGGGTAACATTCCTAGAAAAACCTTCAAGTTATAATACTGTAAAGCCAACTGCTGAAAAAACACTGTGCAATGTGTCATGAGTCAGCCCTCAGCACAGGATAACTTCTTGGGAGATAAGGAGTTCTTATATCAGTTTAGGTCCAATGGGAACTAGCAAACAGCCTGAAGAACATTTTCTGAAGAGAGATTCTACAGAAAGTTCCTCTCCTGATAATCAGCCTCCCACACCTGAGCCAACATCACGGCCAGAAAAGCAGGTACCCAGCTTACCTGCAGCACGCACACTATTAGAGCAAAGGAGCAAGCAGCAAAGACAGGAATTTGGCCCAGCCTCTGACCTTGCCCCTGATTGCTGCCTGCCCTGACCTTGGACTGGATCTTCACTATGCATCTGATTGCTACCCTTCCTTGGACTGTATTCTGACTAAGTTCCTGACTACTGCTTGCCCCAACTTTGGATTGCTTCTCTGTTTCCGGACTGGAACACCTTGGTGCTGTGCCTGTCCTGCTAAGCAGCACACAATGTCTCATTAACTCCAAATATTTCAGATCCAGAACTACTTTACTTAAATGTGTAAGGAACTGCCAGCTGGAGCCACTAATAGAGATGCTATTTCCCTGATCATCCTTGCTGGTCAAAGCTTGTGTACACGCAGCCCAAGCTAAGGAAAAATAGCACCATGACCTAAAATCTTCCTAGTCCTAGGAAACCGGGGAATAGAAGTATGATAAATAAAACAGGTAATGTCAAACCACCAGTTCTCTGCTGTGTATTGTCCTTCCTTATTCTGCAGAACAGTTTGCTAAGGGTGGACATCAGATTGTACAGATGTTCATCACCATACTGAAACCTGAGTCCCACATGGGAGGGGGGTCACGAGACCAGGGAAGAAGCAAGAGAAGAGAAGCTGGAGCTGCATTCCCTTCCAGTTTTGCGAAGCTGTTTAAGAGCCAAGCATGAATTCTGAGTCACACCCTGGCAACACTCGGTGCATTAACCAGAGAGATAATTAAAATTTCCAACAATGCCTGCTAGCTAAGGGCCAAATGACTTCTCTGCACCCATGCAATGTATAACTTTCCAGCTAGCATCTTCTTGTTCAGACTGCTGAACTGTGTTCCCATCTCTCTCCTAAAGAGTTAATATATTGTGAACTATCAAAAATAAGAGGGGAAAAATGCCCACTTACTTCCAAATTATAGAGAACTCTCTTGTCTTTATTGAGATTGGAGTGTATCTGCACTTTAAAAGCTCCTCTCCCCCCCCCCCACCCCCCATTTCTTGTAACAATAGTGCAGGTGCATTGCCCTTCAGTGTACAATGTATTTATCCTGGGAGGCAGGAAGTTGGTTTCACACCTGTTTCTTCTTTCTATTTGCTCTTGGCCTGGCTAATTTGCTGAATGTCATGATTGGTACAGCTGAGGCTGTCAAAGAGAATTACCACTTTGCAACGTGATGGTCTAATTCTGGCAGTTTGGATCTTGCAACAATTTGCTTTTTTGTTCATCCTTTTGGTGACGGTTCTTTGTTGTGTAAACAACACTGAACATAAACTATCAGTGGTAGTGAAGAAAAGAGAGGAAAGAAAGGGGGGAAATGCTTTATCGGATAAATGATTATTTGCTATAGATGCTATAAGAAAGGAGATTACAGATTCTGCGGATAGTGTGATAGCTTCAGGGAGAACCAAGCACTGTGCTTGCCCCTGAAAGTGGGATCCAATTTTCAGAACTTTTCCCCACAACAAAACAGTGTTGATATTAACATTAAGGTTCATAGTAGAATGGATGCTGAAGATCTAAACTGTATGTAGGCCTCCCATTTATCCATCCAGGGTGGAGATATACCCTCAAACTCCAATTTCCCACCCCCGAAGAACTGAGGAATGGGAGGGGGGAATAGCTTCAATATAGTGATGTTCTAGGAATTTTTCTAGAAAGTTCCCTAGAGCAGTGCTCCCCAACCTTTTTATCACCGGGGACCAGTCCACACTTGACAATTTTACTGGGCCCCGGGGGGGGGGTAGTCTTTTGCTGAGGGACATTGCCGCCACCTGAGCCCCTGCTCCACTTGCTTTCCCACTGGCACCCCTGACATCCTGCCACCCACGGGGGGCGCTGCCAGCAGCAGCTGCGCAGTGCCACGCCGAGGGGGAGTCCCAGCCATGGCGGCTGCTGGAGAGCACCAAAGGTGAGTTGGCGGCAGAGTGACAGGGCAGCCCCCGAGACAGCAGCTGGGGAGGAAGACGAGGAGGAGCCTCGGCCCAGTACCAACTGATCCACGGAAGGGTCACAGTCCCCAGACTGGGGGTTGGGGACCACTACCCTAGAGCAGTGGGCCCCAACCTTTTTATCACCAGGGTCCAGTCAATGCTTGACAATTTTACTGAGGCCTGGGGGGTGGGTTAGTCTTTTGCTGAGGGACGTCGTCGCCGCAATGTTGATAATCGAGACGCTACTTCCAATTCCAGACTAAACAAAGACCATTTATGCACTGGAGGTTTCATGCCAGGCTGCAGGCTGTATTTTTAGTTGAGGCAGGTTACCCCACCTCTTCCTGCACCTACACGGGGAAGCATTTGGCCCGGTGTGCCTCATCCGCCCTCGATTTGTGCTCCTGCACGGGAGCTGGGGTAGTGAAGTTCCCAGTGCATAAATGGTCAAAGAGAGTTATACAGTTCACTAGAGGGAGTTGAAATGGTAGAAGTAAAACATGACAAAGAAAAGACAACAACCTTCTGGGAACACACAAAAGAATACCACCCAAAAGCCACCTGATTCATGGACTTGTCAATCTTTTGAGCCAATAGCTGTGAACTTCTTCCAGGCCCTGCCCATTCTTCACTTTCTTTAATTATTTTTGTAGGCTTTCAGGGCTATTGTAAGATCTTCCATTTGCTCTCCTTTCAATTTGTTTTCTGCATCTATGACCAAAGTGACTTTTTATTGCAGTCTTTGGCATCTTCACCCAAAGATTGGACTTTGGTTAATCTGGAATTGGAAGTTTTGTCTGTGTCATTCTTATTATTCTTACTTTGATATTGCAACAGTTTTTTATTTGATTACTTCTACAACATGGGCCATTTTTTTTAGATCTAATAGATATTTCTTCATAAGGTTTGCTTTTCTTCCTTCATTCTTGAGTTTCCTTTCTTTTAATTCTTTTAACAGAGCAATCCTTGGTACTTCAACTGGCCCCTGTATCCAGACCTTTCTGTCTTTTTTCTCCCTCATGTCTGCTTTAGCAACAATCTGTTCCAGCAGGGACAGCATTCAGGTCACCACTGGCCAAGGGGGAGGGTGGCCTGCCAACTTGCATAGCAGATAGGCCCATGCTGGAACATCCTCTTCAGCCTCCTATCCCAGTAGTTTCCTTGGCTAGGCCCCCATGCACCCACCTGCTTTGTGTATGGAGACTATGGGCAGTTGGGGAACTGCTTCAGGTCCCTCAGCTTTCAGGACTAGGAGCGGGAGATGCCATGACCAGCAGGTAGAAGCTCCCTGTGGGAGCTTCCAACATTCTGCAGGGCCTGCAAAGTGGAGCTCTTCTACCAGGTCTATGGTTGAGGCTGGGGTAGTGAGGAAGATCCCCCCCCCAGTCAGCCACACAGCTAGTCTTATGATCTGACCCCTTGTTCCATCCCTCCAGAGATGGAGGTAAAGTGGGGAATAGGGGAGCATTCTGGGTTTTTTTCTGGGGGTTTATTGGTGGTTTTATTTGACGTTTGTAACCGCCGTGAGCCGGTCTTTCAATAAAGCCTGACTTCTTAGCACCACATATGTTTGGATCAGCTTTGTAAGAGGGGGTCCCTGGTGGTCAAATGGGCCAGCTCATGGTTTGTGACACTTGTCCCCAGAGAAGTACGCTTGGCCTTCTTGGTCCTGTCTCCTGCTTGGTAGAATGAGCTCCCAGGAGAGAGGGTCTTATAGGAACTCACTGAGTTCTGCAGGGTCTGCAAGACAGAGGTAGATAACAGTGGAAAAACCAACTGAACATCTCATCCAGGCCTCCCTCCCTCCCCCTCCCCTTCTCTTGCCCTCATGGGGCTAGCGGTTTTAAGTAGCAATAAAATTGCAATCATCATTTATTGATGTTTTAATTATTAACTTATCGACTTTGGTTTATATGTATTGTTATAAACTTTGTTGTAAACTGCCACGAGGTGACTAACCACAAGGGAAGGGTATAGATATCCCCAAATAAATAAATAATGCTGTGAAATTGGGTTTTCCCCATATATTATTACTATTATTAATCAACAATACACAACAAATACAAACTAACCACACTCAGGAAAGACTATATTATATTCGATGGCACACTCATATACACTTCCAAATTTCCTCTTTTATCACTCTCTTCAGTCATAATGGAGTTCCAATCTATAATATACTGCTGCTGAGTCTTAATTAAGTTTTTTTGAGCATTTCTACTTTCATTCCAGATTTGTTTGATTGCCCTTGTCTTACTCATTAATGCAGTAAACCACACTTTACCAGCCCAAATTATTGGCCTTGGTGGCAAGGTATTATTGTACCAAATATTGCAGAAAGATGGTTTGAGAAGCTACCTATACATTTTTAATGAAAATTTAAAATCCTAGTTTTAGCTTTCGAGGGAGGAGTCCCGACAGGAAGGTTTCTGGGTTGCTTATTGGTTTCCCTTATTAACTCCTAAAGTTTTAACAACATTTCACTAGCATTGCTTTGCTACAGAGTCCTGCCTCCGTATGTGACAGAATGAGACTCCTTTACTATTTCATGCCCTGTCCTCTGTGGAGGGGACATTTTCCATTTTAGCTTCTGTGTCCAGCATTAGGCATTGTTTGTACATGATCTGTAATATATGTCTCCTTCCAGTTATATTCAGAAAAACCTTCGTAATGTCCTTGTGTGAGTTAAGCTGTTCCTGCCTTGGGATATTAATCAACAAATCTTTTCCCCCATCTGGCCTTAGAGAACAGGGGACGCCCATCTGCTTTTGCCGCTAACCTGTACCAAACAGAATGTAGTTTCTTTCATTTTTCCATTTGTTAAGAAGCATTTTGAAACCTTTTAAAGCACAGGTTCTGTCCCTCTGTAACTGTTTAGTATTTACAAAGCTTCTAATCTGGAAATGCTGGTACTTTGAAAGACAGTGCCCACCGACATTTTGTAGAATTTCCTTACATGTAAGAATTCTCCTTCCTTTCATGAAATCCATTAGTCTTACAAGCCTTGGTTCTATCCAGTATTTGAAAATTCCCTGACTGAATGCTAGCTCAAACCCTGGCATCCATACTAAATGCTTTAACCCCACATCCAGTTAGCATTTCTCCCAGGTGTGTTCGAGAGGCGAATGAATATCATTTCCTCCGCTATCTTGACAACTGTATGTTCTCTGTTGCTTTTATTTATTTCATTGTTCATCTCTCTCTTTGCTTTTTCACTAGAAAATCTCAAGCCAGCTAATGAGGAATAACATGGGAGGAGGGCAGAAACAAGAGTTGCACATTAACTTACCTGAGAGCTGGGTCTTACTTCCATAAATTGTCACACAGCCAGATAATTATATACACACAACACCAGACGGTACCCGAATGCAGCCAGTATACAAAGCCTGGAAAGTCCCGCTGCCATTACTGTCAATTGGAAAGCATTGGTTTGCTTGTAATGATATTCCTTATCCTTCCTTTCCTTTTTGTGTACCCATGTGAGAAGTCTACACTCTTACTATTGAGTATACAGCTTGGATTTGGGGGGAAAACCCTCGGGACATTCATGTGTATGTTTGGAAGGAGAAGATACAGAAGAGCCATGGGAATGGCATCCCAAGAAAATAAATATTTTCATCCTATTAATTCTTTTTTTTGTCTAGGTTTTAAAGATTCCCTGAGGCTAACAGATTAATTCAAGACAGGTCTAGTGTCACATCATAATACAAAATGTCATAAAACTGCAGGATTGTCATCCAAACTGAAATAATGATTGCATTATGTTTGTTTTGAAAAATGCAGAGGTCTATTTTTTTTACAGTTATTATAACCAAAGGAAGACAATTCTTCAACTGGCCCCCTCCCTCCGAGATATTTCTAGGTAGCAGAAAGTCCTTGGCATGTCAGTAGAGATCAGAAATAGAAAAAGGTCAAAGACGGAGGTATTGTTTTGCTTTCAATTTCAAGAGAGTTTTCTCATTAATTGAATGTAAGAGATTTATTGTTGTTAATAGTTCAGAACTAAAATCACCTTTAGTGAAATAATCTGACAGACAGTTATAATACTCTCCTGTGATGGAGAAACAATTTACTGATGGTAAGTTATTAAAGTCAGGGGATTATGTTAAGATAATTGTTGTGAGCCATATGCATTAGTGCTGTAAATAACACAATGAACACTTCCCATTTGTTTAATGGAATATGGTTATTTTTTAATACACCCATTCTAAGATACAGGCTCAAAAAGAGGTTAATATCTTCACATGATTTGGGGGCTGCCTGATGGACAACAATAAGAGAAAGGCATCTTTCTATAAGCATCTGAGTGTTTATTGTACTAGTCAAATAAAGGGTTTGTATCTGCGAGCTTATCTGGAGCAATCAGAAACATTTTTAAAATTCGTATCATATTTCCTCAGAATGCGCAGGATACAGCCTTCCCTTCCATTGGAATACATGAATATAGGCCCAATGTGAATTCAGGCTGAGAGGTCGCCCAGCTGGCTGCCTGTGGAGGAGCAGGGAGTCAAACCCGGCTCTCCAGAATAGAAGCTGCTACTTTTAACCACTACACCAGGGGTAGTCAAACTGCGTCCCTCCAGATGTCCATGGACTACAATTCCCATGAACCCCTGCCAGCAAACGCTGGCAGGGGGCTCCTGGGAATTGTAGTCCATGGACATCTGGAGGGACGCAGTTTGACTACCCCTGCACTACACCATGCTGGCTTTCTCATTCCTCTCAATTACTCATATAGATGCCTGTCTCAGGTTGAAAAACCTTGTGCCCTCAATACGTTGAGCTCTTCTTGGTCTCTTTCCTCTCTCCTATACAAATACACACGCATTTGCACATCCCAGCTGTTGCCTTAAATAGAGTGTGGAATCAAAAACTGAAACCTAAATACTAATACTACCTGACCCAGTAATAATTCAGAAGGGAGTCTGGTTCTCGTGTGCAGTTTGTAAGCTAAACCTCTGCCTCTCTTTTGTTGTTGTTGTTTTTTACAGGACAGGTGTTCCTCGCAGAGATAAACTCACATTATTTTGATTGAATTGAAGAGTCTGATCAGTTCTTCCAAAGAAAAACGGTGAAAGGGACTCGTATACAACAGCGCAGTGTTTGCTCTCAAGACCTTAATCTAGAGAGGTAATGCAAAGTAAGTGTATTCAAAGTGATGTAACGCAAAATGATGTATTCCTCTAAAACAGTATAAGACTTTACTGAGAAAAACTAATCCCTGAGGAGACAGGTGGTATAAAACCATGGAAACACCAGGAATGGGCAGTGTGGCTGTCTAGATGCATCATTTGATCCTTCTTGCAATATAAAGTAGTCTCTTAGTATAGACAAGAACTTAATAAATCCAGCCTCCCTACTAACTATTCAGCCTGTTCTCTCTTTTTCTTTCTTACTCAGCTTCTATTTTGTATAACTAGCTGTTATTGGCCAATAACTACCAGACCACAACCACACAACCCACAACAATGAAAGAGAGTTCTCAGCCCCAGTAGGAAAGTGGGAGAAGTTGGGGGGGGGGGGGAGATTAGGATTCTGTATCCCCATCTTTTAATGTTAATGTCAATATTTAATTCTTATATTTTTAAGAGGTTTTGGGGGTTTCAACTGGTTTTTATTGCTTTATTGTAAATCGCCACGAGTCCTAATAGAGTGTGGTGGTATATAAATACGAAAATAAATAGACAGATAAAAAGATCTTAAATATCTATGTGGGGAGAGAACTGCCCCCCCCCCCAATGCACATCTGCCATTTGTAGCAGTTTTCCAGCAACAATACTGAGAAAGCAGCATTAATTTTAGGAAGTTCGCAGCCTTCTGAAATGTTCACACTTAAGGTTTATATACATACATGGTTGTTCAAATGTAAAAACAACAGGAGTCTATTCATTCACTTTGAAAAAACCTCTATGTGTCCTCTATTAATGTAAAAAAAAAAAGTAAATGCTATAGGAAAACAAATCACAAACCAGCATTAAATTAATTAAGCAGAGAAGCGGAACCAACACAGATCTTACACTATAGATAAATATCTAAATAAATTAATGCGTAATGTATTTATCAGGATTTATCAGTCTGTTTCTTCATTTGGGGCATAGTGTAGATCCAAGATTGCATACTGTCAATCCTTTTGGTATGTCTATCCAAAAAATTTAAGTAAATGTAGTTATAATGTAGAGTTTAGCTGTGCCGTGAACATAAAGCAGCAGCTGGAAGGCTTTTGGAGTAAGATAGTGCTTCTGTGTACTGGTAGCCAGAAAATGGACCTGTAGTGTGACCATGATGGCTAAATGAAATTTTCCTATTCAGAGGGACTGCCATTAGGATACAGGTTTCTAAGGAGCAACAGAGGGTAGTTGAGGCTGCCATACCCAGCTTGTGGCCCATCCAGATCACTTATAGGAAGCAGAACACTGGATGGACTACTGGTCAGATGCAGCAGGGTTCTTCTTATGATTATATCTAATGGCCAAAATGGTGGATCTAAAAATCCACAAACCTAAAGGCATCTTCAGATAGGGCATATTTTTCTACAGACCTGGGCCCATTCCGCACACATAGGATAATGCACTTTCAATGTGCTTTGGCAGCTGGATTTTCCTGTGCAGAACAGGAAAATCTACTTCTATAGTGCATTGAAAGTGCATTATCTATTGTGTACAGTATAGGCCCTGGAGAAACCCCAGGGTTGGTGGGAGAGTACAATAATGTTTAATATACATAATGCTTTTCCCTGCCCTCTCTGCATCCAGAGAGTGGGGGGGTGGGAGGCACACTCAAATGCACCTGATTTCTCTGAAGGCTGCTGCATGGAGACCAGTTGTCATTCCTCAAGATCCCCAGGCCTCCCCATGAGTTCAAAAACAAAATCCTTTTGATCCCACGTAGTAAAAGCTGAGAAACAAATTGATAATTGGCTGTGCAATAAAGTCTGTTTATTCAAAATAGGCCTTGCTGCCCAGTCATATTAAACACTGAACCTCCCCTGGAGGTTGGCAACCCAGCTGGCTGCACATGGAGGAGACATCAAATCCAGCTCTTGAGATTAGAGTCTGCCACTCCTTAACCACCACACCACACTGGATCTCAAGATCGAGTGGGAAGCAGGGGGAGGAGGATGTCAAAACCATGATTTATGCTTTTGCCATATGGCCAGCACTAGCAAGGGCCACAATCCAGGTGTGCATCCTAGCACCCAGTGCATTCTTGGGTGCACCAGGCTATGCCTCTAATATATCTATATAGCTTAGGATGTATCTCAGCCAGTACACTGAAGCTATGTCATGATGCATGATGTTCATGTATTACAGAAAACCAAACCATATTATTCAAAGTTGCCTATACAACTTGACTTGTCATACATCATCTTTCATGTCAAATGGCATATGTAGATGAAGCCCTATTCTATCCAGAGTCTTGCTAACACTATTGGGCCACCTAACAAAGATACAGTCAAAGAAACAGATGTTGGCTTTGCCCCACAAACACTTAGGCAAGGCTATCACAGAGCCTAAGAACATCAGCTCTACCAATTTGGGTTTAGTCAGTCAGCTGCCCAGTTTTTACAAACACTGTTTTCAAAAACAGTGTTACTATTTGGGTTGGGTCTAAAAGCTGTACCATCAACATAATTTTGTGCATGTGGTTGCAATTCCTGAGCCTAGCAGAGCCACAGAATAAGAGCCAAAAGTCAAGCTTTGGCTCTCACCAAGGGCTGAGCCTCTAGTTAGCTGACCTGCTTTGAAGTATCCATGTAACAAGGAGGGGAGATACTCTTAGCAGTTCATATATAACTTGCTCACAGGTGTTTCTACTCCCCACTGAGAGCAAAGCCTCTGGTAAACTGGCTAGCTGGCCAGTGAGATAGTGTACCTGAAAATATAATTAGTGCAGGAATACAATGCCTGCAGCAGCACTTTTCTGTAATTTTTAACAAAACAACAATGGACATATGGAACAGTGGAATCAGCCAGTTTGCATGATTTCATTTAATTTGCTTCTGAGAATGTATTGTGCTATGTCCTGTGAATTTGAAAAAGATTGTGGGGGATACAATTGCTTTTGTTTGACACCAGCAAATAGCAAGGAGTAGTTTTAACCTTATAACTTGAGTAAGGACTGCTGTATACACAGATGTCTTTAATGGGATCCAACCCAATATGTATGATTAGATTCAAGGAAGTAGGCTTATTTTCTGGTTTGCTGTGTGGATGCACCCACATTTTCTGATCTTGTCTGCCTGGCACTGTATCCTTCTAGTTTCATAACGGCAGTATCTTATGTGCCAGAAATGGAAATTTAAAACAGTCTACCATAACAGTAGGCCTTGGAAATGTGAAGTCTCAATGACATCTAGTCTTCAGTTTCACACTTTGTCCAAAAGTGAGAAGCACTGTCAATATTTAAAGACTGAGAAATAGTTATGCCCTGTTGGAAAGTCTACAAGCCTAGCCGAGAACAAGTTCCACTGAACTCTACAGAGCTTGATTCAGAGTAAACATGCCTAGGCTAGGATGAGGCCATGTTGCTTGGCTGGGAAATTTCCCCCCACATACTCTTGGCCTGGGATTATTACTTTGCATAAAATATCACTTGGGCCGGAGTCATTAGGCCAGAGTCTGAAATATTATTAAGTTAAGACCTTATTGTATTTGTTGGAATCAAATTTATCCTTGAGCAAATTACAGATCAACAAGACACCGTTCATGCTTTCAAAACTATGGTACTTGACACAATATTGCACACCATAAACCTTATAAATTCCTATTTTTTACAACCCCTCAATACCTCATCATGCAAATGGAAGAACAACATCATTTTACATGGTTCTGAACTCTTTCAGAACAGGTACCCGAGCATGAAAGTTCAATTGAGTGTATTTGGATAAATATAAAAGGATTAGGAAATGAGAGTGGTATTATTGTGGGGGTCTGCTATAGACCACCAAGCCAGTCAGAGGACTTCAATGAGATACTGCTAGACCAAATTACACAATTTTCAAAAAAGGGGGAAACAGTGGTCATGGGTGACTTCAATTACCCAGATATCTGTTAGAAGACCAACTCTAAAAATGCAAACTCCATTAAATTCTTAACTTGTCTTGCCGACAGCTTCATTTCCCAGAAAGTAGAGGGGAACCAGGGGCTCTGCTATTTTAGACTTGATTCTCATCAATAGGGAAGAACTGGTAGAGGAGGTGGAAGTAATGGGATCACTTGGTAGCAGTGACCATGTGCTTTTGGAATTTTCAATCGTGGGAAAGAGAAAACCTTTACGTAGTTGTACGTATAGACTGGACTTCAGGAAACCTGTCCATGGTCTTTTTGTGATCTGGCAGGCAAACACAGTCCTGTTTCTGTTTCCTGGAGGTGGGGAATGAGCTGGGAAAGTGGTGAGAGGGTGGATGATCAATCAGCCATCTCCCAATCATTCATATGTGTGTGTGCTTTGTTTTTAAGCCAATTGTGTACACAAAATTACTCTTTGGTTACCATTTCCAATGTCTCACAAATCCACCCAGACAGAAATAGAGTCCAAAAAACTATGAATCCCAAAAGGGTGGGGGAAATGCTGTATCATTCTCCATAGCAACGTGGACATTTTTTTAATGCTTCTGTGTTGTGGCATTACTGAATTGCAATGCAGAAGTGCTTAAAAAAAATTCGGGGCTCTGGAGGAAGAATGTTTCAGACCACAAGAGAACTGCTGTGCTGTGATTGGTGGCTTGCTGTGATTGACAAGCTAAGGTGTGGGGTGAGAAGTTTGGCTTGCTTTCCTTTGCAGCCTCACCAGGAGGCAAAAAGCCAAGATGGGGCAGAAAGAAAACACAGGGGGGGGGTCTCCCGTGAGGAGGGCTGCAAATATGAGGTTTACCATCCTGTGTTTGCAAAAGTCTTTGATTTAGTTAAATGAAGCATCTTGATTAAGAACATATAAAGCTGTATACACAGATGAATAGTGAATGTCATTGATTACAATGCAATGTACAAATTTCACATATTTAAACCAATGTGATGAACTGTTGACATTCAATAACAGGTGAGCAGTTATATTGGGGTGGGGGTCCCTTTCCATTGTTGAAGACTGAGGGTGGGTTGAAGCACTGATTTATTGTTTCAGTTGCCACACTATGAATTATTCCATCACTACGAGGATAATTCTGTATCACCTTTTACAATAATCTCAAGGAACTTTCTGAGTAAGACATCTTGATTTCTGGCAGATGTTCAGAGCTAGTATCATAAAATGATACTTTGTGGTCTATGGTCACCTTTAATTTATCCATATAAGCCATCTCCAACTGTACCATAAATTTTGTATTTCACAGCTTGAAAAAGGGCCTATCATCACTGCTGAAACAAAAAGGTGCAGAGTTATACCTTCCGTAGACAATATTTCCCTTCTTACATCTGTATGTTCCTTCAATCCAGCCACTCAGAGGCACCCATTACAATCATGCTCAAGGATGCAAAGAAATGTGGGACTTGTGCCACAGTCGTCACACAGAGAGGTTTTGATGGACCATAACTTCTTCCTAGGCCTTCCATCACAATATACTCTTAAAAATTCTTCTTTTTTGATTTGTCCCTTTATTCACAAAAAGCCCCCCTTGGTGGCCTTGTACCTACAACATGGTTTTTATCTATATTTCATATCATGGGATGTGGAATGGTATAATAGAAAAGAAAAAGAAGAGCTTTTTAAACACCTCGCTTCTCACTACCCAAAGGACTCCTAAAGCAGCTTACAAACACATTTCCGTTTCTCTCCCCATAGACACCCTATGAAGTAGGTAGAGCTGAGAGAGCTCCAAGAGAACTGTTTTGTGAGAACAGTTCTAAAAGAACTATGACTAGCCCAAGGCCACCCAGCTGGCTGCTTGGAGAATCAACTTTAGTTCTCCCGATTAGCATCTGCCATGCTTAACCATTATACCATGCCGGCTTGATCTCATCAGATCTTGAAAGCTAAGTAGGGTCAGTTTTTGGATGGGAGACCATTAAGGAAGACTTTGGAGAGGCAGGTAATGGTAAACCATCTATGATTAATCACTTGCCTTGAAAACACCATGGGGTCACCAGAAGTCAGCTGTGACTTGATGGCATTTTACATCAACATGTGACATCATCCAGGGGCATAATGTCTTAATTAATCCATTGAATGGCTTCATGTCTCTTTTTCAATGGCATGCTGCAAAGAGAGCCAGTTTCTGCTACAGGCTGGTCCATATCCTTGCCTCTTTTCTTTCTCCAGTAAATAGAGCACAGAGTTTTCTTGATGGCTTGCAAAGCCACAGTAAGCAGAGTTCTAAGTTCATTGAGGTCAATGAGGCTAGATGGGTTAATGCTCCTTAGAATTTCACTGTGACTTCTGGTACGTTACCAGCAAGTAGAGATGATTTTGAATGACTCAGCCCTGCTACTTCAGATTGAAAAAGCAAACCCCATTTCAGTGTCACTTTCATCCTGTGCAAACTGATACATCTGACCCTTTCCCACACCACCTTCTGTTTGTCTGAACTAAAATTCAATGCTACTTGTGCACCAGTAATCAGCATTCTACATGTCCAAACAGAGAAACCAGGAAACATGCAAATGAAGGAACTCTGTTCCCCAGTGCTGTTTGACTCCATTCTCTCCCCTCGATGGCTGATTTGTCTTCTTCTCTACTCCCTCCCCCCAAAAAAACCTCCACTGTTCTCTCTCCGTTCTCTGCCTATTCTTGATGTATTGTCCTTCCTGCACCTGTAGTGAGAGGTTGCTAAGTAACCACATGATGCAAACCATAATCTTGAGTTTTTACAAGATCGCAGTCAGCATTTCCGGTTTTACCATACACACACAGAGGCAGATATATGGATAAATATGATCTTTATTAAGACTATATTTGAAGAAACATCTCCTTGTATGTCTCTGGCCCATTAGGTGGATTATTTTTGTTTATCTACAAACAGAGAATCAGATCCAGAATTTGTTATACAAATAATGTACATAAAGAATTACTATGTTTATAGAAGAAGAAAAAGAGTTGAGTTTTTATACCCCCATTTTCACTACTCGAAGGAGTCTCGCCTTTCCATCCTTTCCCTATAACAGACACCCTATGGCAGGGGTAGTCAAACGGCGGCCCTCCAGATGTCCATGAACTACAATTCCCAGAAGCCCCTGCCAGCATTTGCTGGCAGGGGCTTCTGGGAATTGTAGTCCATGGACATCTGGAGGGCCGCCGTTTGACTACCCCTGCCCTATGGGATAGGTGAAGCTGAGAGAGCTCTGAGCACTGTGACTAGTCCAAGATCACCCAGCAAGTGCAAGACTTTTACACCGTACAAACAAACAAACAGCAAAATATGACAAAGAGAACATTTACCAATTGCTTCAGGTGAGGAGGCAAAATGACCTCTCATTTGCACAATCCTAATTTTTTAAAAAAATACTTTTTTAAATAAAAAAATACTTTGTTTCATTCTGTTATTTCATAGAATCATAGAATCATAGAGTTGGAAGGGGCCATACAGGCCATCTAGTCCAACCCCCTGCTCAACGTAGGATCAGCCCTAAGCATCCAAGAAAAGTGTGTATCCAACCTTTGCTTGAAGATTTCAAAGCTCCATCTGACAGACATGGACAAGGTTTTCACTAATAGATATTAGAGTTCCCCTCTTAGCTTGTTTATCACCTCATTAGCAAAATTAATTAGCAAGAATGTTCCACCTGTGACAAGCACAAATAAATTCTGCTATTTTATGGAAGCGCCATCTTGGAAGATGCCTTTCTTCATGATTGTCAGGAAACTTCCTTGAGAATTTATCCATGTATATAGACCGGAGTTGGGGAATAAGCTAATTTTCATAAAATTTAAATATTGAATTATTCCTTTAGATGTAATCCTCAAATACTTGATAGGTAACTTTACTGAAATTAATGGAATCCTCTTGTAGATAAATGTGGATAGACTGAAACATTCTGAAATCTAAACTGAACACCTAAAGTTCACTTCTGGAAACACATAAGCATTTTATTAATGTTGCCTTTTTCTTGGCACTAGACTTGGGCCATCCAAGAAACCATGGTGGGCAAGACTTCAGCAAATGTATCAATTTCCAGAATGCAGATGTAATCATGGGGAAAAGTTAAATACTTGTGCAGTTAAATACCCAGCCCAGAACCCTGCCTGACAAAGTGGCAACCCTATTATTTAAGAGGGGGGGGGACCTGTATCAGTACTGGGAACTGTCAATTCTAAAGCTTGAAAACAAATAGATTTGTGCCTGTTTCTAGAATCAGACTCTACAAAAGTAAAATTAAATTCATAGAAATGGAAAGGCCAAGTGGCAGGCAAACATACCAAATGCATGTTGATTAAATATCAAAATTACATCGGTTCTAGCCTTCTAAAATTTAATGTTCTGCAGTAAGTTATTTTCTGAGATGGCAGGGAAGGGATATTATAGTGTGAGTGCCAAATGGGAAAGACCTCCAATCATACACAAAATGTTTAATCAAGCTCTGACTTAGTTATTCTGTTACGCAATAGATACAGTTTTCACTCAATCCAAGAAATATAGCACAAGAAGAAAGAAAACCCTAAAATATTTCAGCATTACTTCATTTCTCCTCTTCAGTTCCGAGCATGTTGGCAGCTGCTAAACAGACAGAAAACACTGAGTGAGTGATGTTCCAAAGAGCTGGATGACCTTGCCACCAGTAAATCTATGTGGACAGGTTGGAAGAAAAGCAAGTGTCTACAGGGCAGGGCAGACAGATGACAGTTTTTGTCCCAGGGTGAGATAACTCACTTGGTGGACACAACAGGCAATCTGGATGCCGCATCTGTAAATCTGTAATCCAGATGGTCATTTGTAGCTAGAGAAAGGCATGGTATTCCTGAGCCCAGACTAGTTTACTTATGTAGATGACCTTCTCTGTGTCACCTCTGCACTAGGGGATCAGTGACTGCCAAGAGGACCCTGTGACAAGCAATTTCTAACAACTCAGGGAACTCATGAAGCCTCCTGTGATTTGGGGGTAACGAAGTTTGTTTTGAGCCATAAACCTTTCCTTAATTACCAGGTGTTCTAAAGGCAGCAAGTGTATAGACTTACGGTTTGCTGCCATGAGGTGAGTTTTGTGGTGAGCAACTAGAATACAGAGATCACAGAGGTGGGAGTTGTTTAACAACACAGAAGACTGATTTATTTACAAGTTGATTTCAAAGAACAGAGTTCTCTAGGTAGACAAAGGAGAAATCTGGCTGAGGCACATTAATTTAAACTAATTATGGCTTCAGACAGTAGTCTGAATTTCCTTTAATATTTCAGACACAAACAGGCTTTTACTGACAAGGTAGTAGTTTGGACCTGATTCTACCTACACCAGCCTGCCCTTTCCCAACAGACTGAATAGAACAATATCCACTCATTACCAGAGATAGGCCTGACTCTGTTGTCTCTCAGAGGTAGAGCTTTGGCTTACTACCGAGTAGAGCTACCCTTCACTCTGTCTGCTCTTGTTCTAAGTCAGACCTGAGTTCTCTCCCTGAGGCAGGACTTAACTCCGGTACTCTCCTTGAAGCAGAACTGAATTCAAATCCTGCTGAACTTCTCTCCAACATCCCATCATCCTTCTGAAAGGTGATTGGATGCTGAGGCAGCACTCTCATAGGCTCAACTGAAGGGCTGTTTTTCCCTTCAGGGGCAGGACAGCCTTCTGACCATCACAACCACACTTCCCCAGCTATGACAAGCAATACTACCCCTAATTTGGTTGCATTCAGCATCCAGAAGGGGCCTGAGGATCCTTGGGTGACAAAATTGGCTGCTCTGAAGGGGAAACTGCCTGACAAAAATCATGTCCACTTCCAGCCCCAAAGCCAAAGCCTCCAAGTATCTTCCAACCCAGATTGCCAACTCTCCCCAAGCTTTCTGGCCATGGAGGAGGGAGAGGTGGAGGGAGAGAGAGATTTTGGTAGAATGGAAACTGAAGGAAGGAAGGAAGGAAGATAAAGAGATGGGGAGAGAGGGGGGGAAGAAGGGAATGGGGATGCTTCTCCTGGCTGCCCTGTACTCCACAGGGCCAGCAGGGGGCTGTTTCTGGGCCAGTGCCATGGCCATGATTTCTGGCACACTCCAGGAAGGCTATCTGTTCCCCCCAGGGGTACTGCCAAAGCTGGAAGAGGTCTCAGTAAGCCCAGAAGAGTGGGGGAAGGGCCTTTACAGGGGCTTCCTGGCCTTCCCTGGCCCTGCACAGGCGCCAACAGAAGCCTTGGAAACCCCACAGGGTAAGGGTAATTGCTAATAACAATAAATATCCAATAACTCAAACTTGTCACAGTTTATTCCTTCAAGGAAAATATTTAATTGATAGCAAAATTTTCTTCAAGAGCTGTTCTTCAGTTCAAAATCAAAAGTGGTTGCATGTTACAATCAAATATGAAAACATTGGTTGGCAAAGAACTTACAGAGAGTGTCTCAATTACAGCCTCTATGTCAGCTTTTCTCAACTTTTTTACCATTGAGAAACCCCTGAAATATACTTCGGGCTTCGAGAAACCCCAGATGTGGGATCTCCAGGTGGCAGCTGGAGGTTAGCATCCCTGCCATTGTTCAGGGATGCCAACCTCCAGATGGAACCTGGAGAATGCCTAGAATGAAAGCCCTTCTCCAGACTGCAAGGATCAGATCCCCTCCAAAATGAATTTCCCACTCCCATCCTTGTGGGACTTCAGGGGTAGTTGGGTGCTTCAGGGGAGGGATATAGCTACCTTTTCACTAAAACCCTCGAATCAGAACAGCACTGAAGAGTTTCTTCAAAAAATATTTTATTTACAAAGTGGGGAAGGATACTTGGAACGAGGAATAGCTTTACTTTTCATAAATCATTTGTCTCGTAGCTTTGAGATCTTAATTAGAGGCTTTTCTTTCAGATGTTAATATTCTTTTCATTTCAGAGGTTTCTCTACTGTGTTTATCCCTAACGCATTTGATTTGGTAGTCCATTATCTACTGAGGTTAATAGAGCTCTACCTCATACACACCCCTATATGAGGAAATACACCCTGATTTCCCATCACAACTACTCAGTGTTCCTCTTTCTCTTCCCTGGAAGGTTTCCACTCACACTTTGGCTTAATTTGGAAGCAAACTCCTATCCGAATTATCTCTTTGCCAGTTGACTGCTGTTGTTGACCAGACATAGTGTGGATTAACTCACTATTAGAAACACTGTACTCACACTAGAATTTTTCCACAGATGAGTGTCTTCAGCTAAGGTTTTGTCAGTTTTCTCATTGACCAGTCTCAGACAGAACTTTCTTCCTTCCAGCCTACAGCCAGTATATCAATTCCCATTCAGCTGTGGCTGGCCAATCACAGGGTTCAGAGCCTGTTTGTAGCCCTGGCTTTTATCTGCCTAGTGAGGAGTTTTAACTCTTCCTTCATTGCTGCTGCTGTTACAGAACTCAGAACCTCCTTGGCCAGGTGCTGTCAATTCCACTCCCAAAATCTCAAGGCTTTTTCCAACTCAGAGCTGGCCAGGAAATGAAAATGTGGATAAACTGGAGGGAAGCTACTTATTTAAAGATATCTATGGTAAAACTGTGGATTCTCTAAATGTAGCATGTGTCTTGCAGGTTGTAGGAAATCCATATTTAGAAGTGAAAGTTTCTTTTATGAAGCCACTTTGTCAAGTTTGAGAAAGGGTTAATGCTTCGGCTTGCTCATGGCACTTGCTTGCTTGTTGACATCTGCTAGAGTCTCTTCCTTGTCTACTACATCTCCCATTTTCTCCCTGTGCTATTGAAGGGGGCATTGTTAGAATATGCGAGACGAGCAATGTGCATGATTGAGCAGAATATGAAGAGAGTCCTGCAAGGGGCATCAATTATGTTGAATTAACATAATTTTTTCAAATTATCCTGATATTTTAAATTGTTATTTGTAAGCTGCCTTCAGCCACAAGGAAAGAAAAAATATAAATATTTTAATAAATGCCCTTGATAAATTAAACCTACTTTGATTGCAAAGATTCTCTTCCAAAATTTTACTTATTGCATTGGCAATGTTAACTGTTTTCTAAATATCCTCGGAATAGTTCCCAAACAAGTTCTTGACTCTCATTATATGTCTATATTAGAGGCAAAATATCTCACTAAAATATTTTTGGTCTCTGCAGTTTGTGATAGATTATAATAGAAGTTGTGTTGCAGTTTGTGATAGACGTTATGCAATTGCATAGATGTAAATGGAACTATACTTACTCTGCTTGTCCTTTTCAGCCAAAAAAAGGAGCTTGTGGGAATTAAAATCTTAGGACAAATATTAGTACAAAAATTTTCACAGAGCTCAGAGTATCCACAGATACTTTACAGGAGGGGTAGTCAACCTGTGGTCCTCCAGATGTTCATGGACAACAATTCCCATGAGCCCCTGCCAGCAAATGCTGGCAGGGGCTCATGGGAATTGTACTCCATGAACATCTGGAGGACCACAGGTTGACTACCCCTGCTTTAGAGGTTGCCCACTTCATCCTCTGACAGCCCCATCAATGTCATTTGGAATCTGGAGTATGTAAAATGTTACATTATTCAATTATTAGAAAGCAGCAGAATGAGACAACGGATAGTAGCTAATAGTTCATACATGTAATCCTGTAGCATTTGATAAGCGAAATGTGAACGGCAATTAGAACATTGACATCTTAATACATTTTGTATTTTACATCAGCAAAAATCAAAACAATAAAAAGATGCCAAGATGCCCTAAAGCATTCAAATGCTGTGTTAAAAACATCTCCCTTCCAAAGAAGCGTAAATAATTCTAGATTTGTTCAAAAACTACTCACAGGAAAATACTCATGAAGAATATGAGGAAACACTGAATGACAGTGATTGTTTCAGTTCAAAAATGTACATAATATTCCACTAATAAACACTGAAAGATATGTGAAAACTGATGTATTATTTGAAAAAAAGCTGAGAAATAAAGCAATGCTACATCACAAATGTATGTCATTACTAATCTATATGACATTTCTATCAGCTTTTATAATTTTCAAGAGGGGGAGCTAGTTAGCTAATAATTTGTAGATTCTTGCTAATAGCTTCTTTGAGGGCAAACTGTGGCTGTATGATTTCCAGTGAAGCAAAATGAAAGCATTTTACAGCTACAAAAAAACCCCCACTGAAAGTGCTTTTTATGACATTTCTGTTCCTGTCTTTCACATAAAACTGACTGATTATCAAGGATATCAGAAAGACACAGCAGGAACACTTGATTATTTGTGTCTTGACAATACCTAAAAAAAAATAAATTGATGTTTTAATCTCCCTGTTCATACCAACGTTATCCCATTCAGACCGTCTTTTCATTTCAAGTTTCAAAAAATGAGTAAAGCACGCTCTCTGGTTAAGGGGCGTGTCGGGAATATGAATGTATAGGCAGAGAAAGAGGAGACAACTTTGACTGATAATCTTATAACACAAAACATACAAAAATGTTAGCACGCCACCTGGAAATTCAGAATGTTCATCTGCAAGTCAGGTATCTCATTTTTGGATAATAAGGTGAACAACCATTTGGTGAAATGCATCCTATACTTGATGGTTATGGAGCCATTACATTTGATGGCATGTGCCAGTTTCTCATGCTTAGAAGTTTTGAGGTCCCCAGAAGTAAACACAGTCCCTTTGTGGAGTTCCCATGTTCCTTCTATAGTCTTCCTGTGCCATAAAACCACAGCCATCCACACACCTGTGTGCAGGTTTACCCTGTAGTGATCGGAAGCAGCAGACTCCTGACTCTTGGCCCTCCCTGGGTAAACGTTTTCCAAATCATTTGGAACGCCGTGGAATTATTTTTTGCGAATACCTCCTAAGTCCACCATGCTGTGTAATAGCCTGAACAGGTTTATGCACTCCAGCTTGAATATGAGAGCTGGCATTTGCAAGACACTTTCCCCAAAACAATTCCATTTTGGCAAAAAGCAGCACACAAACCAACCCCAGCCTGACAGCCCTTTAATACCTAGAGTGTCATCGGTATGCGGCATTCTTCTATATAATGCATGCCAACACAGTACTTCACACAGCCAGGTAATGCCATGGTCCCTGAATTGTTTCGTTGAAAAGATGGAAAAGGTGGGTGCTGTGGAGGTTGCCTGTGCTGTTGCATATCGTACCTAAAAGCTATCAGAATTCTCTGAGCAATGAACATGTCTGGTTCCGTCTAATTCCCTCCAGTGGGCTTCACAGTATGCTGCTGTTTACAGAAATGCAGTACAGGCCTCTGCTGGTGCAACACCAGGTAAGAACAGGAGGACGATCAAACACCAGTTGTGATTTATCAGTGTTTATGTGTATGTGCGTGTGGACTATCCCGTTGCTGGCTCTATATCCAAACTCTCTTTCAGCAAACAGCAAAACCTTCCTCCTGACTTATGTATTCTGTCTCTGACTTAAGGAGCTGTCCCTCCAAATCAAAAGCAGCCTATAAGTACAAACTGAAGGGAAATGGTAAAGGCCTTAAATTGGACGAAGAGTCCTTAAGCTTCAGAAGGGCTCACACAACAATTTGTAAAGTCTTTGTAGGCTGCATTAGATCCACAGTGGCAGATTCACCATTACCATCAATTCTTTGAAAGTGGTGAGGAGAAGGTGTGATTTGAAGCAATGATTTCCCCCCTCATCTTGCTGCTTTCCTCCTTGACATGGAAAACACAGGTTTGGCTACCAGCTACAGGGAAATGGCTGTGGGGGAGGAGGGGCTTGCAGCACATGCAAAAAGCACACATATCCATTCTCTACTTTAGGTTATACTTGAAGCCGCCCAAGCAGTGACCCAGGTTCCTGTACCTGTGTTTGCTACAAAGTATAATCCTCAATTTCTGAATTCTGCATTGGAGTTCATTGCCCAGTTACCTTGAATGAGTGCATTTGGGTAGCTTTTCCATTTGTTCCTTTCATGCCTTGGTTCTCCAGCTATACTTATCTCCCTGAGCTTTTTATGTGATTCTCAGCTAAGCTTCCACTGATGTTCAGCTGTCACTCGTTCTGTGGCAGGTCAACTAAAATGTCCCATTGACAATCTCTTTTCAATAACACACACTTTTCTCCTCTCCTTCCCTCATTGTGAAAAGTAATTGAGAGAAGGAGAGATCTGGGGAAATGTCTGGTAGTTGCATAACGTTGACAGTGAAATTCTGTTCTTCCTCCACTTGAAGGGATATAAGCTTGGGTGTGTCCAGAAAAACAAACTTGTGGGCAAGAGGCAAAGGGTTCTTGGTGGTCGCAGCACTGCTTGTGCCTGTCCAATGGACCCAAGGCCACCCAGGGTGTTATAGCTTTGTTGTCTTGGTTCATCTGTTCTTCACATTGTATTCCTTTGTTTATAAATTGTCCATTTATTTAAAATTTTAGTCGTTTTGTAAAAAGCTTGGGACAGGCAAGTGAGATAAGATGCCTAAGACCAATGAATAGCATTAAACTAATGTTGCAAATGAGAGTAGGGGAGTATGGAAGAGATAGCAAAGTACTGTGAAGTCCTAGAAAGCACTAGAACATCTTTCCATTTTGACCGATCATAGAAAATGTGGGGGAAATATTAAGTAGCAAAGAAACAACGTGGCTCAGTAGTAAAGCACATAATTAACAAAGAAAGTTTGGTATTCAATTCCTGACATCTCCAGTTAAATGCCTCTCAGGCAGAAGGGCTAGAGAGAAGTTTCCTATGACTGAGACCTTGGAGACCTTCTGTCAGTCAGAGTACATTACACTGAACTTGATTGGCCAATTATCAGACTTGGTGTAGGACATCTTCACTGATTATGCTTACTTTGGGGACACCAACAGTGGGATCGTGGCCTTTCTCCTTTTGAAAAGCTGCCTGCCATCTTGCAGGCCACCTTTGAAACTCAAAAACAGGACACTTTAGACACTTTTTGGGAAGATAGGTTAGTTGTGCAGCACGGGCAACAGCTGTCCAAGAACACAAGGCAACTCCTCCTCCATAGTCACACAGTTTCTTTGGATCTGGGCCTCAACCTCCCTCTCAGTTAAATGACCCAAATAGGGGATAAATCCTGGGTCTGCCCAAAAGCGAGGCATTTGTTTGAGCTTTGATGAGTTGCAATAGACACCTTCTTTTCTATATCCAGTTTAAGTCATGTCTCACAAAGGAATTATCTCAGCAAACCTTCAACTACTTGGGTGGCTGAGCTCTAATTGCCAGCTGGTATTGGAAATCTGTGTACGAAAGGTGTCTTATGGCTCCGTCTCAGCAATGTCCCAGCTACGTCAGTAATGGCCAGTAAGTGCACAAAACTTGGCTTCCATCCCTTCTCCTATTCTGATTTCTATTACATAAGCTGTAGACTCAGCAGGATTTGCATTTCTGAGGCAAGCGGTGCAATTCCTAAGCAGGCAGAGCTGTGTGGCGTCATGCTCTTTAACGGGGGTAGTCAAGCTGCGGCCCTCCAGATGTCCATGGACTACAAGTCCCATTTGCTGGCAGGGGCTCCTGGGAATTGTAGTCCATGGACATCTGAAGGGCCGCAGTTTGACTACCCCTGCAGCATGTAAGTAAAATGTTACACCACTTGTGGGTTCTACTGCCTAATTGCATGGCCATTTAAATGCCCCGAAGGCAAATTATCTAAAAGGAGCAGCTCTGAAAGCAGAAAAATATTACAAAATAATTAAAACAACGATTCCTTTTCCCTCCGAGTTTCGGATGGCAGCAACAAGAACTCGGAAACCTTTGACCTAAAGTTGACTTGCCTGTGAATTCACAGTTTAAAAAAACACTCTTGAGTTGTCTCACTGTGACAAAGTTTCCCCTCTAAAACGTGGCAATAAAATCAGTTACTATGGCAGTGCGTTTGTGTCAGACAGCACCTCCTGACCAGACACAAAGACTGCAGTCTTAAATACGGCATGCATATACTCACACTGGTCTCTTCTTGTTTTGTGCCAGAAGTACTCTACAAAGGCAATGGGAATTGAAGATGAGAGATGTGAGAAGGTTTCCTTTGGTAACTGAGTGGGTGGACTGATTTGATAATGACATTTTCCTGGTCTCCTGGCAATAAGTGCCCAAGGAAAGCCTGCTGTCTTTGAGATCTGGCCAGTTCAGTCTGGTATCCATGCTTCACTATGGCTCAATTCATGCTTCAATTCATACTACACCATGGCTCAAGCCAGGGGTAGTCAAACTGCGGCCCTCCAGATGTCCATGGACTACAATTCCCAGGAGCCCCTGCCAGCGAATGCTGGCAGGGGGCTTCTGGGAATTGTAGTCCATGGACATCTGGAGGGTTTGACTACCCCTGGCTCAAGCCATGACGAAGGGCAATACAAGGGTGCAAATTCTGGGGATTGTAGTCCATGGACATCTGGAGGGTTTGACTACCCCTGGCTCAAGCCATGACGAAGGGCAATACAAGGGTGCAAAAGACATTCTAAAAACTGTTGACTTAATTCAGATCTTGGTAGTTCAAATGGTTCCTTGACTACCATAGTTTGGTTCAATTTTTCAAAGATAGAACAAAATCATATTGCTACCATATTTTGTCTTCTTTGTGGCCTGTTCATTTTGCATTCCTTCACTGTTTTTGTTTCTTTTTGTAACTTGAGATGTCAGTATGGTTCAATGCTGCATGCATTTCTTCAGGGTCTCATATTAAATCTTGTGATCCGTAATAATATTACTGAGAAAGTTGTCTGGCCATGCCTTTTTTAGATTAAAGATTCAAAACAGTTGGTTGATGTGTTCAGAGATAGTCCTTTGATGGAAAGCAAGAATATAAGAAGCCAGTGGCCCATCTAGTCTAGCACCCTGTCTCATACAGTGGCCAACCAGTTACTATGGGGGGTCAACCACAGGGGAAAAGGTCAAGGACTTTCCCTGATGTTGTCTCCTGGCTCTTGTATTCAGCCAGTCAGCCAAAACTTTATTGCTTGTCGCCAAAGACCATCACAATTAAGGAGATAACACATAAAAACATGGTTTACTGCCTTTGAAAGTAGAGATTCTGTTAAATATCCATGCAGGAAGTGACCTCTCCAAAGCTGAAGGGAGAGAGAAGGTGTTTGTATGCATCTATAACAGTTAAAGACAATTACTCATATTATGTCAATCAATTTAAAATAAATGACCTGTTTTACCTGTGCCTTCAAGTGGTCAGCTGTCAGTCACACTGATAGGAAGTTCCAACATGAGCAGAATCTGCTTGAAGAAACATCTAGAACTATGCTGGAAAAAGAACATTCCACAACCCTGGATTCATCCATTCTGAGCATTTGGTAGCAATATATGTACTCGGAAGGGACAGGCCTTTTCCTCCCAAGAGAAAATCCAGAGAAGAAAGGAATATCTGTTGCTGGGAAAGCAGGCAGTTTGTATGACTGTGCAAAGAACCACTTTAAGAACATCAGTTACATATAAGCAACCTGTTCTTCTTAACTCATTGTCTTTGCACATCACACTGAGGAGATAAGGCTAGCAAGCTGGCCGACCTGATGGTGCGATCTGGTATCTGGTGGGATCTGGGATCTGATGGTGGGACACTGGAACAAGGCATTCAACACTACTTAACAAAAGTCCACATCTCACGTGCTCAAATGATTATGGCAGAATGTGCAGCCAGGTCTCTGCTCTGGAGATATCTAGAAAGGAGATGCCCTGAGCAAAGGTCACAGAGTGGAATATAGCTCTAGCTGAATGGCCGATTTTCTGATTTGGTAGTGGGCAATTCCAACCTGGTAGCAAACTAAGATAAAGAAAGATTTGGGTGCATTGGTCTGAGGGAGCAGAGCAAAGTTTCAGTCCAGTGGCACCTTTAAGACTCACAAACGTTTGATTCGAGACAAGGACCCATTCTGCACACATTGGATAATGCACTTTCAAAGTGCTTTTACAACTGGATTTTCCTGTGCGAAACAGGATAATCTAATTCTAAAGTGCATTGAAAGTGCATTATCCAACATGTGCAGAATAGGCCAAGATTTTGTTTTTGTTTTTAAGTTCTTCAGTCAGGTATCTGATTGAGTGTGCATGCACACAAAAGCTTATACCTAGAATAAAACTTCGTTGGTCTTAAGTTTGAATCCAGTGGCACCTTTTGTTCAAGAACAATATCCATTGCTTGTGTTGAGGCCTCTTTTGAAAGTCTTCACAGAAAGCAGTTCTTCTGCTCAGGTGGGCATTTAGGGTATGAAATGCCCTCTTTGCTTCCAAGGAAGACTCCTTGAAGAAGCCTCTGTCTTGATTTAGGACAGACTATCTCTTGATTGGAAGTGGAAAGAGATTAGCATTTTTTTAAAGAAAGGCAGGAACCAGGCACAAGATAACACTGTCAGTGTTAAATTGGAGGTCTGGTGCATGAGCCTTGAGGGCACAGAGTTCACTTGTGAAGTGGGCTGAGCTTACAGCAACTAAAAACACAGCCTTCAGTGATAACAAACTGAAGTTGCAGGCCGCCATGTGTTCAATTGGAAGTTTCATAAACTGAGATAAGACTAATTGAAGATTCCAAATGGGAATGAGCTTAGCCATTTATTTATTTAAAACATACCTGTGCCACCTTTTGACCCAACTCCGGGTCCCTAATGATTGAGCTGGTGAAATGTTTCTTTCAGTTTTGGAGCAGCCTTTTTGAAGAAGAAGAGTTGGTTTTTAGACCCTGCTTTTTACTACCAGAAAGTGTCTTAAAGACCTTTTCCACACTGGAAGCTCTGTGCCAGGCTGCAGTCTTTTCCTGCTAACGCCCAGGGGAGCATTTGCCCTGGTGCACCTCATCTGCCCTAGATTTGTGCTCCCGCATTGGAGCCAGGGCAGCGAGGTCCCCGGTGTGGAAATGGTCAAAGTGGTTTACAATCACCTTCCCTTACTCTCCCCACAACAGACACCCTGCGAGGTAAGCAAGGCCGAGAGACTCTCAGGACTGCTTGGTGAGAACAATTCTAACAGGACTGTGATGAGCCCAAGGTCACCCAGCTGGCTGCATGTGGAGGAGCGGGGAATCAAACCCAGCTCACCAGATTAGAAGCTGCTGCTCTTAACCACTACACCAAGCTGGCTCTTTTAGATTATTGACTTTGATGCATCATCCACAAATAGTATTTATTTATGTATCCATTCATTCAGCTTATATACTGCCCCTGATGGTGACATCTCGGGGTGGTGTACACAAAACTGAGAAACAGGGAAATACATTGAACATTCACAACCAAATGTGCTACTTGTGGTTCCTCGATACATATGACTGTCATTTTGTGTAATGGGGAAACATGTATGTTATCCAGCTTTCATATGTGCAAATAGAACACAGTGTGGTCTTTTAAAGGGCGCAACATTTTACTTACCCAAAGCAAAATCTGCACAGAAAATGGTGGTTGTGTGTATCAGGAGGATCATGGCTAGCACATATATCCATGAGGCATGGCTGCCAAAATCTGAAAAGGGCTCTTATGGCAATAAATAAAAAGAAAATTGCCACAAGTTCCCTGGTTACCACATTTCAGCAGCAAAAGACAGGGATTGGAAGGGACCAGTCAAAAAGGTCACGATGTCTAACCTAAAATTCACCTTCATAATCTAGGCCATAAATGTACCTCAGACAGAGAGCCAGACTAAACCAGTTGCTCTGCCCTGAGCAGTGTGTCTACGTACAGGTTATTGTTCTTGTTGTTGTTGTTGTTGTTGTGAAGTCATGTCCAAACCATTGTGACCCCATGGACAATGATCCTCCAGGCCGTCTTGTCCTCTACCATTCCTCGAAGTCCATTTAAGTTTGCACCGACTTCTTCAGTGACTCCAGCCAGCCACCTCATTCTCTGTGGTCCCCTTCTTCTTTTGCCCTCAATCACTCCCAGCATTAGGCTCTTAGAATCATAGAATCATAGAATCAGAATCATAGAGTTGGAAGGGGCCATACAGGCCATCTAGTCCAACCCCTGCTCAACGCAGGATTAGCCCTAAGCATCCTAAAGCATCCAAGAAAAGTGTGTATACAACCTTTGCTTGAAGACTGCCAGTGAGGGAGAGTTCACAACTTCCTTAGGCAGCCTATTCCACTGCTGAACTACTCTGACTGTGAAAATTTTTTTCCTGATATCTAGCCTATATCGTTGTAGTTTAAACCCATTACTGCGTGTCCTCTCCTCTGCAGCCAGCAAAAACAGCATCCTGCCCTCCTCCAAGTGACAACCTTTCAAATACTTAAAGAGGGCTATCATGTCCCCTCTCAACCTCCTTTTCTCCAGGCTGAACATTCCCAAATCCCTCAACCTATCTTCATAGGGATTGGTCCCTTGGCCCCAGATCATCTTCGTCGCTCTCCTCTGTACCCTTTCAATTTTATCTACGTCCTTCTTGAAGTGAGGCCTCCAGAACTGCACAGGTGTGGTCTGACCAGTGCAGTATATAATGGGACTATGACATCTTGTGATTTTGATGTGATGCCCCTGTTGATACAGCCCAAAATGGCATTTGCCTTTTTTACCGCTGCATCACACTGCCTGCTCATGTTTAGTTTACAATCCACAAGTACCCCAAGGTCTCGTTCACACACAGTGCTACCTAGAAGCGTATCCCCCATCCAGTAGGCATGTTTTTCATTTTTCTGACCCAGATGCAGAACTTTACACTTATCTTTATTAAATTGCATCTTGTTCTCATTTGCCCATTTTTCCATTGTGTTCAGATCTCGTTGAACTCTGTCTCTATCTTCCGGAGTATTTGCCAGTCCTCCCAATTTGGTGTCATCTGCAAACTTGATGAATAGTCCCTCCACCCCCTCATCCAGATCATTAATAAATATGTTAAAAAGTACCGGGCCAAGCACCGAGCCCTGAGGTACCCCGCTACTCACCTCTCTCCAGTCTGATGAAACATTGACAACAACTCTTTGAGTGCGGTTCTCTAACCAATTCCCTATCCACCTAACTATCTGAAAATCCAGATTGCAGTCCTTCAACTTATCCATCAGAACTTATCACATTGCAGTCCTTCAACTTATCCATCTTCTCCAGGGAGTCCTTCCTTCTCATGAAGTGGCCAAAGTATTTGAGTTTCATCTTCAGGATCCGGCCTTCTAAGGAGCAGTCTGGACTGATCTCCTCTAGGACTGGTCAGTTTGTTCGCCTTGCAGTCCAAGGGACTTGCAAGAGTCTTCTCCAGCACCAGAGTTCAAAAGCCTCAATTATTTGACGCCTTCCTTATGGTCCAACTTTCACAGCCATACATTGCAACTAGGAAGACCATAGCCTTGACTAGACGCACTTTTGTTGGCAGGGTGATGTCTCTGCTTTTTAGGATGCTGTCTAGATTTGCCATAGCTTTCCTCCCCAGGAGCAAGATTATTACGTGTGTCAATCCTGGTGATACTTTCCACAAGAAATACAACTAAAAATCTTTTAAAGCTGGACAAGAATGTAAGTGATGTGATTTTCGAGAACTGCAAATGCAAATACAGGCGCAGCCAAGGTTTTTCTCAAGGGATAATCATACTGGAGATTTGAGTTGCACACATTGTTGTAGTTTCTTACCACAAATGAGGTAAAGTCCAAAGATGTGCCAAATTGCTGGTTATAACTGCCTGTAATTCCAGAACCTTGCTCCTTTGGGGGAAAGGGGAAAGACGGCAAATTCACTCCCACACACGTATTATCTGCATTTCATAATCACGATAATGTACAAAGACGACCAAATGTCGTATTTAGAAATTCCAATCTAGTACTGTGAGCAAAATGTCAGTGCTATAACTGGATTAATTCAACGCGTATGTTCCCTTTTTGCTCCCAGTTTATGGTATACCACTAGCAAGAGGACTGCTTTATGAATATCATTTTCGGCTGCCGAGTGACGCTTTGTGCTTTTCCGGACCCCCTGGCTTGTTTTTGTGCTGGAAGTTCTCTGATTTTGTGTCATTTTTAGCTTGCAAGCCACTTCAAGCAGGTCTCTGAGGAGGTAGCACATACATTTTCTAATAAACATATAAATATGGAAACATTTCTAATAGGCTGATGTCAGCCACACAGTGTGTGGGCCTTTCCAGGGGAAGATTCCTTTTAACTCTTGGAAATTCTGAAAGACAATATTTCAATGTGGTTTATTCATTCCATTTATTCTGATCTGCCAACGATTATGAACTGGTTAAAATCAGATTATGACAATGGGCCTGCACCGAGCAGATAGCATTCAGGCAGTACTTCATGTGATTATGGGCCAGCTTCCTCCAAAGAATACGGCCAACGTAAAGGGCAGTACTCAACAGATGACTATTTCAGCAGTGCCCGTGGAAGATAAGAGTTATCCTGGTTCTGAAAGAGGCTCTAAGGAGGAAACGAGAGGCTATTGGTTTCTTGTTGTGCCATTTTCAGATCTTTGTGGTGGAAATTTCTGCTGTGCAGCTAACTTCTCATTTGCAATGAATGTAGCTGATAGCTCTGTTGCAGCTCTGGAGCAAGACTCTGACAGGGGGAGAAGTTGACTGCTGTAAGCAGATATTCTGCTATGAAAACTGTGCTGCATAGATTACAACACAGACTGCTGAGTAACTGAGATCTAAGCATTACATTTTTGGCAGAAAGTCAGTGGCTAGAATATGTTAGAATGGAAAACATATCAATTGTTTAAACAGGCTGCTCCAGTGATAAGGGAGAAATGGTGAGAAAGAGAAAAGCGTTGCTTGATGATCATCGTTGTTGCTACACAAATAGTATCATGAAACATCTGTCCAGGATTCTAACCACAGAGTCCCCAAAAAGTTCCACTTTTCTAAAGTCTACTGAGCTCAATGGGCTTGGGAGGATATAACTGTGCTTCGGATCTCAAAAATACAGTATTGTAACTGCAGAGATGAATATCAGAAATATCGACCCAGAAACAAATACAAATCTGCATAGCTTCAGCTCTCTTCTTCAATAACTGGATAGAGCAGCCTTCTTTTTCAAACTTTTGAACCGTGGAGGGAACCCGCTTTGAGGAACCCAGAAGGGGCCGCATGCCCCTGCAGAGAGGTGGGAGGGCCAGTCCACATAGAACTAGCTTTTAGTAAGCTGTTTCTCTTATGCAGTCAGCAATTGGGAATTGTGGAGAGGAGAATTAATGCCATCACGCACGAAGATGGGCAAGTTAATAAGCCCCTGATACAATGGCGGGCATTCTTGGGGCCTGCAATAATGTCATTGAAATGGATACAGGGACTCAGTTGGAATCTGGGTTTGTTTCAGGTGCTCATCTCTAGTCTTCTGCCTCATTGTCACTGCTGAGTTTGAGATTAGGGAACTGTTGGTAAGAAAGGGAAGACCTACTTCCGTGTGAAGTCCGTGAGAAAGAAGCATCACTGCAGAGCATGGGCTGTATGTTACTGAAGATACCCTGAGACTCCAATACATTGCCAGTGATCTACATCAGGGGTAGTCAACCTGTGGTCCTCCAGATGTCCATGGACTACAAGTCCCATGAGCCCCTGCCAGCATTTGCTGGCAGGGGCTCATGGGAATTGTAATCCATGGACATCTGGAGGACCACAGGTTGACTACCCCTGATCTACACCCCACACCTGACCATCTTTGGGCAGATCTACACCCCACACCTGAACATCTGGAGGACCACAGGTTGACTACCCCTGATCTACACCTCGTACCTGTGCATCTTTCCCACCATTCAACAAAGGGAGCTTCGCTACACAAAAGGAAACTGTTGAAATACAGCAATTGTTCCAAAGTAGCACTGTCGTAAGTAGTGATAAATCTTTTCCAACACACTGCAAATGTCAGACAAACGTAACAGAGTTAGGGAGATTGTGGGGCTGCCTGGAGAGGGCAAGGTTTGGGAAGAGGTGGGATCCTGGTGGCAGAGAATGCCACAGAGTCCTCCCTCTGAAACTGCTGTTTTCTTCAGAAAACAACGTTGCAGTTCTGTCAGCTCTCTGGAACACACCTAGAGGTTGGCAATGCTAGGAGATTGGGTTACCTCCACTGACTATTGTTGAGAACTATCACAGTGCTTGTCTTGTATATATTTTGAGTTTTATACCGAAATATCACTTCTTGTTCTTTTGCACTCCATGGCCTTTCGATCCGACTTTCACAATTATTCTGAGTTTACCCCAAAGCATGTGCAGGTGAGGCGGCCCATCATTCATCTGATAATGCGGATCTCTTTTCTACTAATGCTTATTCCACAATAAATCTGTTAGTCTTTAAATGGTCTCTCTCTCTCTCTCTCTCTCTCTCTCTCTCTCTCTCTCTCTCTCTCTTTTCTTTTTATGGCAGTCAGCTACAGAATTCTTCCTTCCACTAATTCCTACCCAGGTCAACCGACACTTCGAAAGGCATAACAAAACTATCGATTCACTGTTGATACTGCAAAAATCCTAAATGTTCTCTGAACACAGGTTACTATTTTTTGCTTCTCCTGGACATATTCAGGCTTCCCACTCCCATTCTCTGTATATTGTGTTGACTTACAAAATAACTGGTAAGCATCTAAATTGTAACCATGGAAAGAAAGGAGAGGATCTCCCTGTTTAAAGATGTTGAAGGTTGATTTGATGGGCTACAGCTATTGCTTCCCCGAGCTGACAGGAGTGCAGCCTGACTTTTTCAAGCTGACACTTTGCAAACATCACACAAAGCCTGCCTTGGCTTCATGCTTTCTATCAAAAGGACCACAGATACAGTAAATGTCACTCCATAACTCCGCACATTCCCAAATTAGTCCTTGTGTCAGTCGTAGTCTGGCAGCGGTCAGTTGCCAAGCCGGCATGGTATTTGCAAGGGCTTGTTATTTCACAATGAAAAAGCACAGGCCCAACAAAGAGAGGCTGAGGAACTACAGACCCCCGAGGCAAGAATCAAGAGGAACACTACAACTCCCATGAGTTCGACCAAATATGGCAATTCCTATTATTCCGTGAAACCTGCTTATGAGGGTTTGGTGCTTGGTAGACTGTCAATGCAGCCCCATTGGAAGGTGAGGGACCCACACCAAAGCCAATCAGCGTAATTCAAAACCTTTTGTTGCTGAGTATATCGCTTTCAAATAGTTAGGGGGAGAGACAGAGGTGGCAATTCTTTAAGAAAGCTTTCGGTCCTACTGATCATTCTCTCTCTCTCTCTCTCTCTCATGCGTAGTGCACCATGTTCATTGCTGCACAGAAATTTAACTGCTGTGTTTACATGTGCAACATACTGTACTTTTATAGCTCAATTGCAAGCAGATTATTTCTTTATTCACCCCCCCCCAACACACACACACACACAGATGGCAACGAATTGTTCTCAAAGAGGTAGCCAACAGAAAAGAGATAAGAAGCACGGTACAATAATTGGAACCGCCTATAGAACCCATCCGTAAACAAGTTACACCGAAAGCACAGCCTCAAATGTATTGCCCCAAAGATTCTGTCAGCAACTTATAGCAAAAGTAGAGCCAAAAAGATATTAACAGCACTGAAGCCATGTTCTGAAAGATCTCAACTGGAATAAAAGGATTCCCTGAAGAGGAAGCTGCTGAAACAAAGAGATAGCCAAATAAGCTTCCCTAGAGAAATCATTCCAAAGCATAGGGGAGAACCATAGAGAATGACATGGGTAAGAACTATGGGAATGCATCCACTGAAACTGGACAGGGAGATTAGGGGGTGTACAGAGAATTGTTCAAAATTCAGTTGCGGTGCATTAAAAATATTGTTTGGATTCTTTCACATAGTTTGGGGCCATTATTGCTTTGGACTGATCTTGACATTGGTCTCAATGCATTTTCACAAATAACTGTCGTACTATCTTGCCTTCTAATGACATAGTTGGTTTGCTCCTCTCTAAAATGATCTTGTTGGTAACTTGGGCTGTCCATGGTATCCACAGCATTCGACTCCAACACCATATCTAGGGTTTAGCCAGAAAAAATATTGCGAAAATACCTTACTGGTATTTTTCAGTATTTTATAAGCCGAGTAAAGATTAAAGAATCCATTGTGAAATGCCACTTCTGATTGAGTATTCAGAAGTGAGATCATGGTGCTCTAGAAAATCCCTAGAGCATTGTGACATCGCTTTCAGGTAGATGAAGAGTTGGTTCTTATATGCCAATTTCTCTATCAGAAGGCATCTCAAAGCAGCTTACATTCACCTTTCCTTTCCTCTTCCCACAAAAGACACCCTGTGAGGTGGGTGAGGCTGAGAGAACCACAGTATTACTGCTTGGATAGAATAGCTTTATCAGTGCTGTGGTGAGCCCAAGGTCACCCATCTGGCTGCATGTTGAGGAACAGGGAATCAAACCCAACTTGTCAGATTAGAAGCCCCCTCTCTTAACCACTACACCAAACTGACATCATCAGAAGTGGCATTATGATGTCACACAATGTTGCTTCCCACCCTCCGTTGTTGCTCCAGCTGGAGCAAAGGGCCTTGACAGGGCATGAAGCCGAGGAACGTGAGATTTCCCCTAGCATATACAAAGTGTATACTGTCCCCAGCTAGTGACTGGACAAAATGCTGTGCACATAAATGCCATTAAAGCTAAGACTATGAGACATGTACCAGTGAGATGGCATGCCCATCATGTATAGGCCTCTAGTCTTCTGCTGGTAACTCTCAGGAGCTTCTAGAGCAAGGGCGTGTCGAAGCTGCAACACACAACATCACTTTCAGTTATGTAACCAGAAGTGATGTCATGGCTCTAGGGATTTTTCAAATCTCTGTGGTAGAAGCATTGCCATGATGCCAGTTCCAAGTTCCTGAAGAAGGGAGTTTTGACTTTTGAAAGATTAGACCCCCCCCCAAAAAAAAAGAAGAGGAAGGAGTTAGTTCTTATAGGTCAATTTCTCTACCAGAAGGCACCTCAAAGCGGCTTACATTCACCTTTCCTTTCCTCTCCCCACAACAGACACCTGTGAGGCAGGTGAGGCTGAGAGAGCCCTGATATTACTCCTCAGTCAGAACATCTTTATCAGTGCCATGGCGAGCCCAAGGTCACCCAGCTGGCTGCATGTGGGGGGGAGGGTGCAGAATTGAACCCGGCTTGCCAGATTAGAAGTCCGCACTCCTAACCACTACACCAAACTGGTTCTCATATAGTAGCCTCATTTTGCTTCTGTTGCTCCACCAAACATCAGCAGAAGACTGGCCACAAATTTGAGGAGCTGCACTAGTCATCAACCTAGCTTCTGAGTCATTTGCTTCCCTTGTTGCCTCTCTTGTACTTTTTGCTACCTCTAGGTCATGGCACCTTAGACAGCACAGTGAACAAAACTAAAAGCAGAGGAGAGCCAGTACGCTTCATAGTATCACCCCCAAATTATCAGATCATGCCTAGTTAGTTGGGATCTGAAAATCACAGGAAAGTGTGTTCAGTGTAGTTACCCTTCTGAGGCCTGGTCTGAACAATACACAAACCATATTCCCATTTGATAACGTAATGCTTGGCATGAGTACTTTCTCCATGGGTTGATAAACTGCAGACAATAAGCTGCCTTGAGTATGAAGAGATAAAGCAGGATAAAACCATTATAAACAAATAAACATGCACGCATATTTCACTGAACTAAAGGATCCTCTTTTTTTACAAAAACCTTCCCATTGTTATGTGTGTTCCCCCTCTCAGTGCTCTGGAGGTTTCATATGCCATGAGTTATTCTTGCTTTTCTAAGGGATGTTTTACAAACCAGCACTTAGAAGGGCAATCATAGACACTCAGCTGTCTAGACAGTTTCTCCTCTTAGACAGTCTTGAATCAGAACAGAATGTCAAGGTCAGGCTTTCTCAACTAGAGTTTTGTGAAACCCTTTTCTTGATGGCCCTGGAATGGTTTCCCAGATGGGTGGGAGCTAATTATTGTTGATGTATTTTTAAATTTGTTAAAAATTCACTGGGTGATATATGGTCATGTCCATCTGCCCCACCTCCCAAAATGGCCAATGATGGGCCTGGAGGGGGTGGAAAAGGGAAGCTCGGGGAGGGGGGATGTACAGAGCTCTGCTTCCCAACCATATTCTGAACAATCACACTCCTTCTAGGGTTTCTCAAAGCTTGAAGAATGTTTCAAGGGGGTCTCAATGGTAAAAACGTTGAGAAAGTCTGGTCTAGGACCATTTTTTTTAAACCCCTTTCCTCATAAGCATAATACAAGAATTCAAAATGTCACAAATTAAAATGATAACACCAGTCACGACAATATTCAAAATGGATATCTTAGGTAGCAAAGTAACAGCAAGGCCTGGTCTGATGTAATGAACAGAGGAGGGTGTTAGTTTGAATTCTAATTTTCCATTCCAAGTGCTCATGCCTAAAGCAGAATCATTGGACAACTCATCTAGACCTATACCAGCAAAGGATTAAGTTGGTGAAGATACAATTAGAAAAGAGCCTGATCACAGAGAGTCTATATAAATGTAATAAATACTGTAAGTTTTGTAGGGTGACAATGAGCCACACAGGGAGTTTCTACTTATAACAGCTGCTCCAGACACACAAATGCTCTATCTCAATCTACCCCACAAGGCTGTTGTACGGATGGCACCCCCCCCCCAGCCAAGCTGCTTGCCATGCCACAACCCCTATGAAAGGGTCGTCTGACGCCCAAAGGGGTCCTGAACCCAGGTTGAGAACCACTGGTGCAGACAAAAGCCAGAGAGGTCAGCTATGGCAAGACTTTATGAACTGGAATGTACTGGCCTGTATGTTGGCTGTAAGTTTCTAGTATATGCTATAATATTATATAAGCCAAAGAAATATTGTGCAGCTAATTTTCCTGCACTATTTCCAGCTGTAGAATCTGTTGCTTGACTATGCAGAGATTCAGCTCCAAGCTTGTCCCTCTTGCATAAGAGGAATGTTGCACCCAATTTTCCTTTTCATCTTGCAGCCTGCTGTGCTGGTAACATGTTTTTCACAAATGTCTATGACCCTCAGCAGCAATTTACCAGCGGTGGGAGGCTTAAAGGGTCTGCCTGAGAAAGGAGAAGTTGAAGAAGATCCATTTTTGCAAGCTTCATGAGTTGGAATTCAATCTTACTCTTTAAAAATAAATCCAGTAGTCTAGAATCCTACACTCCTTGTAATCCACAACTGTAATCCCCATAAAAATAAAATAATATGATTTATTCTTAAAATTGCTGTGAGAAATGAGGAAGTGTTTTTTTTTACTGTTTCACTCAGAGCATGTTCTCACTCTAATAGGGATTCACCATGAGGAAGAAGAAAACAAAATGAGATCTTATCACTTCTGCATGACTTAATGACCTGGTTCCATTTTTCACTCAAAGAATCACTTCTCATTTCAACAATGACAGTCTTTTTTATGTATTAAAGGGTCAGGGAGTGGATTTTGCTTAACACTACATGTCATAAGAATTTACAATGTCAATCATTGTAACATAGAGCTATGGCACTTATTACACTCTAGAATTTCTCCATATCAATTTGCATCAGAATGAGCCTAGACTATAAATAGTTAAATTTGCCATAGAGGACTATGCATGAAACAATGCAAAAATAAAAATAGTTGTACTGAAATCAGGTTGTATAGGCAGGCCTGTTAAACCAAGAGCTCAAATTACTATATTTGCCGCTTCCTAAAGACATGGATATCTTTTATCCAATTTGCACCTCCCATCAAATATTTAATTCGGAATTGGACTATAGCATGTGGACCAATCGATCCACTCAAAGAAGCTAGACACCAATGAGGGGATTTCTCTACAAACCTTAAGAATGACCAGTGATGACCATGCAACCGGGCTTAATCCTCTCTGGTAGTAGTTGCTGCATAACTGTGAACATAAAGAGAAGTCATATTGGATCAGGCCAATGGCCCATCCAGTTCAGCACTTTGTGTCACACAGTGGCCAAAACCCAAATGCCATCAGGAGGCCCACTAGCAGAGCCCTCCAGATGCCCTCTCACTGTTGCCCCCCAAGCAACAAGAAGACAGAGCATTACTGCCCCAGGCACAGTGTAGCTAATAGCCTTGTGGCTACTAGTCACACATGTACCTCTGCTCCATATGCTTATCCAATCCCCTCTTGAAGCTGTATATCCCAGTACTTTCTGCAGCAGTGAATGCCATGTGTCAATTAATATTTGAGAGAAGAAGTATTAACTTTTTTCTGGTCTAAATCAACCACTCATTAATTTTATTGAGTGCCTACAAGTTCTTGTATTATGAAAAGTATGGGAGAAAAGTACTTCTTTCTCTACCATTCCCATGCATAATTTTGTAAATTTCTCACACATCACTCCTCAATTGTCATTTCTCTAAGCTAAAAAGCCCTAACTTCTTCAGCCTCCCTTAATAACTTCAGTTGCCTTTTTTGGCACCTTTTCCGATGCTCTTGGAATTGCTAACTGACTAGCCTCAGATGGCAAGAGCACCTGAAACAGCACCTCAGTGGATGGCCATAGCAGTTGGAAGAGTTCATACAGGAATAGTCTGTCCTAAGGTAAGCAGGTCCCAAACCACATAGAGTTCCTAGGGTCCAAGTGAGTCCCTTGAGCTGGGCTCAGAAACAAACTGATAGGCAGTGTCAAATGACCCAGACTGAACTGATATGGTGCTTACAACCTACTCCTGTCAGGATTATGACTGTAGTATGCTGTACCATTCCTGCTAATGAGAGGAAAGGTTAGGAGCGAGTCTGAGAGACCTCCTGAGGAGACTCAGAGATGAATATCAGAGTGCCAAGCGCTAAAACAAACGAAAAGAGCATCCTCAAAGAAATGCAGTACACAAGGGTGACATGTGACTACTGCAAAATGTCTGAAAGTAACTCAAGTCCTTCTGCCCAAAACTCTTAGAATGGCTATTAGTACCTCATCATTGTTTCAGACAAAAGAAATGTAACCTCAAACAATGTGAGATATCAAAATGAAGAGAAACTGATTGACCCACAAGAATTAGATCCATACATCCATTGGAGCTGTACATATAAAGCAACACGTGATAAAGGAGTCAATTATAAAAATACGAGGAAAGATTGATACTTAAATTCCAGAATGGAGGCTGTTCAGATTGGTGTGGAAGTGTGCATGTTGACTGTAAACAGTACTGAGAACAGATAGGGGTGGGGGAGACACCCATAAATTCTCAAAACATGAGATGATTCCAGTTGCTGGTAGTGTGAGAGCAAACTCGGAGGATCGTTAAAAAAATAATGGATTGTATTAAATTCATACGTCATAATGTTGCAAAGGTTCAGCAGGGAATGGCTTTCGGGGAAAGGCAAGGACATTCTGAGGGAAATGTAAGTACTAAATTTCTGTAAATCATATTTAATATTAAAATACATTTATCATCATCTCGATTTATTATGTAATTTGTCTTTCTAACTGAAGGTTAAAAATGCCTCTCCATATGGTTGAAAATGCCTGTTTGAATTCATTCATCCCAAGTGAAAAGAACTTTTTAAAAGCTCTGGTCTCGACTGTGAGGGGAAAACTTCACAGTCTTACTCTAAAGATTGAGAATGTAAAATAACTTGTAAATTCTATATACATTAAACTCTTTATTTTTTAAAAAAGTTACACCAGTGCTCAAATTATATAGCAGCCCATATATCTAATTCTGAACCATGCTCTGTAGAGCCATGAATAGAAAGAGGGGATTTCTCTCCAAATCTGTCATTACCGTTTTACCCCCCAGCAAGCTGGGTACTCATTTTACCGACCTCGGAAGGATGGAAGGCTGAGTCAACCTTGAGCCGGCTGCCGGGATTGAACTCCCAACCTCATGGAGAGACAGCTTCAGACAGCATTTCTGCTGCCTTACCACCCTGCGCCACAAGAGGCTCACTATATATATATAGCACACACACACACATATATATACACACATACACACACACATATATATATTTATACACATACACATACATACACACACATATACACATACACATACATACACACACATATATACACACACACACATACACATATATATACACAGTCATTTATATTTTATATTTTATATTTTATATTTTATATTTTATATTTTATATTTTATATTTTATATTTTATATTTTATATTTTATATTTTATATTTTATATTTTATATTTTATATTTTATATTTTATATATATTTAAAACTGGGGGATTAAAACTCTCCAAAATAATAAAAGTGAAGGCATTTTAAGAAATGGCTACTGAGCTATCAGAAGGGTATTTTCTGAGATTTTGTTGTCCATTTATCCGGGGGGGGGGGGACCAGACCACCCAGCCCAACAACACTGTTGAGGCTTTTAAGCTTTTCCCCCTGTCAATAAAAACCTAGAGGGGAATGAGGTAGACTGAGAGGGGAAAATACCCTTGGAAAGAGCCCTGTCCTTTCACCTGTCATGTCCTCTGATGGATGAAGGATTGACTAGAACCAGGCACAATAGCAGCCACAGAACAACTTGGCCAACTCCCTACCCTGCAACTTGGCCAGGTTCAGCATCTACCATCAAGCAAAACGCTCAGCTGACTCACTGCCATGCAGTTTGCATGGCTTAGCTGGACCTGGTGACAGCCACTGAGCAGCAGGCTGCATGCAGTTCCCTGAGCCTGGGTCACTAGCTAGCAGATGCCTTGCCTCGGTTCACAACCATACAACATTCACTACTTGGGCAGGACTGGCAGTGGCCACCAAGTAACTCATTACCACAAAGTTTACCCTTCTGCAGCAGATTTGTAAAGACACCTACAGACACACACACACATACACACCAGTTTCCTGCAACTAAGCCCCTGGGTTGCAGAAATTAAGTGGCTCATGGCAAAATGAAACTTGGAGACTATAATGCTAATCAGACCAGCAGCCAGTCCAGATAAATCAGTCTACAGAAATCAATTGCCTCTCAGTAAACAATTAGCACTGTCAGTTTTTTTTACAAAGTTGTTGTTGACATGCAGACGGGCACCCCAGCCCTAAGAAGGACGCTTGACTTGGCTGAACATCAGCTGACCACCATTTTGTCCTGGCAGCTCTCTAGGAATCCCCCAATTTCCCTGCTGGAAATGCCAGGATCTCTCTGCTGTCAGGATCCTGTGCAAAGGGAAGTACCACCTGAAGTACCAAAGGGAGCCCACATCTCCTTTGGTCCCCTTCAGGGCACCTGGCAGTGCGAGCCACTGGTGCCTTCCCCTTATGGTCGGCCCCACTCGCACCCTGCCGCTTCTTACAGAGCCCCTGACCTGGGGAGTCCGGGCAGCAAGCCAGGCTTCCGCTCAAAACAGGCTCCTCCCTAGGCCAATCCACCAGCTGTGACAAACGAGCAAACTTAAACAGAACAAACCTCAAAACACAGGGTGGGAGAGAGGGAAGCTCTCCAGCCATAGCAGCAGGTGAAAGAGGAGAAAGCCTGCACATGAGGCCCCTTTCAATGGCCCAGTCTCTCCGCCCCCTAGAGGCACAACACTTCTGCATCATGCCGCCACAGGTGAACTTACCTGGTGCGTCATTCTCACATGCCCTCTTGCTGCCTGCACCACCGCCTTTTAACATGCAGCTCCCGTAAGTCGGGGCCTTTATTTGTTATTTTTCATCAAGTCACCACTGATTTATGGTGACCCTGCAGGGTTTTCAAGACAAGAAATATTCACAGGTGGTTTGCCTTCTGCATAGTGACCCTGGGATTCCTTGGAGGTCTCCCATCCAAGGGCTGAACCTGTCTAGCTTCCAAGATGAGATTGGGCTAGCCTGGACTATCCACGCTAGAGGGCCATTAAAATAGTGTGGGGAAAATGAAAAAAAAGATATTTATAGGGATGAAAACAGAGCCAGTGTACAGCTTAACTCTACCATTTTGAAAGTTAGATTTGCTCCTTCCTCCAACAGCTTTGCACCTGCAGGACAGGGGGGAATAAGGCAGTTCCACATATATGTGGGGCTCAGACACAGAGGGCCTTAAAGGTTAATACTAGAACCTTGAACGATCTGGGCTACAACTGGCAACCAATGCAGCTGCCTTAGCACTGGCTGAACATGGGTACTCCAGAGTGTTCCTGCGAGGACCTTAGAGGCTGCATTCTGCACCAGCTGCAATTTCTTGTTCAGGGACAAGGGAAGACCCACGTAGGGCAAGTTACAGAATATTACAGAAGAGAAAGGAAACAGAATGATCGTGGCTAGCCTATAGCTTATCTGTGGCATTGATAGGTCAGGTGAGATGAGAACCAAGTATTTGCTGGCATTTGTTTAGTTATTACGCTATTCCAGCTGCAGTACTTTGGAGGACTAATAATGAAAAGGGAAAACAAGTAAGATGAGATCTTTTAGGACTATCTCCTGCTGGGAAAAAAGAGTGCAACTGTTTTAAGCCTCACAGCAGAAGTGAAAAACAGAAGGTGTGGTGAATTAAAGTAGTTTAAATGCTGGGTGTGTTCTCCAACAATAGAAATATTTTTGTCATTTGAATGGATAAACAAACCTGCATACAAAGAGGTGCTGAATAATCATTCATCTATGCTAATTGTGTCTAACAAACTCTCAAAAATTACTGAATTGGAGCCTTTGAATTGCAGCTTGGACACAGAAATCTGTTATGGGTCTTACAAGCCTGAGGAAGGTTATTTCTGGGGTCACATAATCTGCCTGGAGTAATTGCTGAATGTGAACATATATAGTTGGATATTTATTTACTAGCTTCAAAGCCCGTTCCTAAGAACGGGCCTTGAAAGGGTCCCCTCCCCTGGCCAAACAGCTTAAGGTGGCTTTGGGCCACAGCTCGCAGCCAGATCAAGTGGGGTGGGCAGGGGCTGGCCAACTCATTAGCAGGGCTGGCAGAGCTCTTTAGCAATCCTTAACGAGCAATCAGCAGGCTGGGAGCCCCTCTTCAGCAGGCCCAGCCTAGCAGGCCAAGAGGTCCCCGTTAGCAAGCCCTCCACCACGATCCTTTGGCCAGGGCCCTCTTCCCTTACCTGCTGCTGGCTCCACGCACTGAGGCGTCTGAGAGCAAAGAGGCTAGAGTCTAGGTATGGAGGGCGGGAGCTGCAGGGGCAGGGCCAATCAGGACAAAGCTGGCTGCACCCTGATTGGCCCTATTCCAACTTGGACAGCCGGACACGTCCCCCCCTAGGCGGTTTCATAAATATATAGAGGAACAACAATGGATAAGGATTTAGAGATTTCTGTTTGATGCAATTTAATTAAACTTTAGTGAAAATATTTCTTTCTTTTTAAAAAAAATTGCCAAGTCTGGAGCTATTGTTTGAAGAGATAAACTTAGAGAAGCTACAGTTTCTTTGAAAGGAATACTGTTTATTGGGAGATGGCAGGCTCTTCCCCCTACCTCACCACAGGATCCAATTTAAGCACATATATAGCTCTCTACAGTTGAAATGACCAGGAGTAAACAGGGCTTAACTTTGGCTAACTTTAATCTCTCTAATTTTTTTTTTAATTTAGGATCTGAAATCACAATATATAGTTAACATGCAAATATTGATGACTGCTGATACTAAGTGTATGAAAGCTGAATTCCATATTAATTTGTGAATTCCCGGGAACTGTTGTTTGGATGCACAAAAGAGAATCCTAATAAATACATTTAGATGTCTTTCATTCACTAGAACATAACTAAATGTTGGGGCATTCACAAAATGTATATAGAATTGTCAATGTCTACATATGAATATTAATCATCACTACATTTCAAAACATGGCTTAATACAGCACCAATTTAAAAAATCTGGCACCGAATCTGTTAAAATCTGCAAAAAGCAATTGTAGTGCAGATTGAAAATGATGCACTGGGTCAGGTTTATTAAACAGGCACAAAAGGATGGCACACTACTGTGAAATTTTAATAGTGAGTCAAGTTGAAGATGGTGATCTTCATGAAATTCATATGATTATGGCCATTCTGGCAAGTAGTAGATGCCTAATTGTCCTATCTGGAAATTTAAGAAGCATGTAATTTTTGTTAGGTTTTGCTTCCAAATCCAGACAGATGATATCCTTCTTGGAGTTATAAAGGGAAGCCTTAGTTAAGAAAAACACAAAAGATGCCTTATGAGACCATTGGTCCATCAAGATCAGTATTGTCTACTCAGAATGGCAACAGCTCTCCAGCATTTTATGTAGAGGTTTTTCCTAAGACCTGCTACCTTATCCTTTTAACTGGAGATTGAACCTGGGACCTTCTGCAGATGGTCTACCATTGATGGTCTACCAAGCAGATGGTCTACCACTGAGTCATAACCACTCTCCCACTGATTACCCTAGACATACAGAATGATGCATATTAACATCACTATCAATAAACATTATAAAGTTGAAGTTGCCTGGAAACAAGTACTCCCTACCTGATTGGCCCTCCCTGAGAATGTGCCTCTGATATAGAGAGAGCACTCTGCCAATTGGGACCAATTTTCACTTTGTGATGACTCACAGTCTTCTGTAGTTAGCAACTGTCTTGCTAACAAGGTGTGTTGTCTTGTAGACAGGAGCTCTCTTCCAGCACATAGTCCTGCCTAACAGGACCTGGGCTTACAACCTCCCCCCACAGCCCTGCAGCTGGTCACTGGAGTGTTCTTTATTTTTCCCACCCTCACTCTCCTGAGAGGAGTGGTGGAAGGGGATCCAGCAGCCTACTTCATCCAGCCTGGTCCCTGGGAGATATAGGTGAATGGGAAATAGGCAGCTCACCCAGCCTTACCTATACAGCCTGCCCTTTGAGAGATGTGCAGGGTGAGAAGGAGGCAGCAGTTCACAAGCTTCCCTGCCTAGCCTGGCCTGGCCTTTGGGAGGGGGGGCAGGAAGGAAGCAGCCCATCCCCATGGCATTCCCTACACAGTCTTTGGGAGATGGGTGTGGGTAGGAGGCATCCCATCCTCCAAGGCTTTCTCCAAGCATCCTGGCCTTTTGGAGATGTGGGGTGGGTGGAAAGGAGGCAGTCCTCCCCCACAGTCTTCCCTCCCTGGTCTGCGCATTGGGAGATGGGGGGTGGGAAGGAGGCAGCCCATCCCCTATGGTCTTCCCCGAGTAGCCTGCCCTTCAGGAGATGTGGGGGTGGGTGGGAAAGAGACAGCCAACCCATAGCCTTCCCTCATCCAGCATGGCCTTTGGGAAATGTGGTGGAAGGGGTGGAAAGGAGGCAGTCCCCATGCAGCCTTCCCTGCCTGGCCCAGCCTTTGGGAAACGTTGGAGGGGGGCAGAAAGGTGGCAGCCCACCCCTCCATGGCCTGCCCGGCCTGGCCTTTGCAAGATGTGGACTTTGATCAGAAGGTGGGGACAGGGGTGACCTGTGTAGACACTTTTTAATGGGGGTGGGGGTAGGAGGGTCAGTGCCCCTTCAAAGCAGCTGTTTTCTCCAGGAGAACTGATGCATTTCTTCCCTCCCCCCTTTCTCTCTCTCTTTCTCTCTCTTTCTCTGTCTTTTTCTTTTTCATCCTGTCTTTCTCCCTTTCATCTTCTTGAAGGTTTCCAGGCCCCCACCTGGAGTTGGCACCCCAGCAGGCTGCATATGGAGGAGGAGTCAGGAATCAAACCCAGCTCTTGAGATTACAGCCTGCTACTCTTGAACCACTTCACCATACTGGATCTCAAGATAGAGTGGGGAGCGAGGGGAGGGGAGGAATGCCAAATCTCAAGAAGGCCACAGTGCAGGGGTATCTGCTAGTGCCCATTGTATTCCTGGGTGCAACGGGCTTTGCCTCTAGTATGACATCTATCCCAGTATTTCACAGATTAAAATAAGAACAATCATGTGTACTTCAAATAATTCTCACACCAGAACTGAATGTCCTTCTCACACAATTTTGAGCACTTCTCTCTTTCCCATGACAAAATCAGTACTAATGTCTCCTTCAGAAAACCTAACAATGAGGCCACAAAACTGGTCATATACCTGAAATGTTTTACCTTTTGCATACAGTTAAAGGAAGGAACTGTTCTCCCGCCTCCTACAGTGGAACGTTGGATAGTAAGTTCACCAAACACAGAACTTCTGGAAGGCAACAAAGCAAAATGTCACTAAAATTTAGCATAACCAAACAAAGACTCAGAGCAACATAGTGTCCTGATACAAAAGTCAGGAGAGGATTTGGAGAAACGGGGCGGGAGCATTGCATCTTTCCAGTCCTCCAGTTGCAGAGACTGTTTGGACCCTGGTGAATCTCAGCCTCAGGGAGGGAATGCCATGGCCTTCATCGCACAGCATCAATATTGCATCGAAAACACACAAACAGTCTCCCAATAACCATTACCGAAAAACAGGAGTGGCAAATGGCTTGTCTGAGGAATAGCAGTGGAGGATAGACAGTTTCATGCCTCCCTTTCTTGTCCTTTGCTCAAAACCTCTCAAGATATGGAAAGGAGGGGGGTGTTTGAAAAATTTTAGCAGATGGTAGGAAGAGAAAGGGATAAGACTCGTGTTCGGCTGTTCCCACTTGCAGTGTCTGAGCTTTGTTGTTAATCATTTAAAAAACCTCTGGGGGGACAGTTTACCCCTCTCCTCTGTCATATTGAATATCGCCCTAAACATCAATATATATTAAAATTTGTGGATTTATTATTATTATTATTATTATTATTATTATTATTATTATTATTATTATTATTATTATTATTATTATTATTATTATTATTTATTCCCTGCCACTCCTGGCAAGCCAGCTCTGGGCAGGTTACAGAATTAAAAACAAACAAACAATAATCCCCCTTAAAAACCCAGTCAAAACTACAAATTGCAATAACAAGCATGGCAGCAACACAACCCACATACCTCTGCCGGGGCAACAAGGCTTACCATAGGCTTCTCAGTGCACTGGTGTTTTCATGCACCCAGTGCAGTGCATCATGAACTTTCAAATATTTGCGTGCACACCCTCCCCCCACTGTTACATTTTTCTAGAAAGCAGAATTTTCACTTTGATTCTTCCAAAATCATTTCCAAGACAGGCTGCTGAAGCTTTGACATCCTTTTACAAACCCCCCCATCCCACCCACATCTATAACACTCTTCATCACACCCACACATCTGTGTGACATGTAACAACACTGACACATTATCATTTGCGCCTCCACCCATCTCATTACCTTGCCGAGATTCTGCGGTTTTTAAACATCTTTCACACCTTCATGAAAGCGGCTTGATTTGGAAAGCTTTTCAAAGATTCGGATATGGCATTTTGACATGATCTTTGTACATGATTTCTTTGTCCTGCGACTACAGAGCTAGGCCTGCAATCCACATCCTTGTCAATCACAATTAAAAAAAAATATCTACACTTCAATGCAGCATGGCCTGTTTATGAACAACAATGATAGAAGCTAGAAAGGACTGCTATCAGAAGAAAATCTGTCATCACCGTTGTCTTTTCTTCTGCCTCTTATTCTGTATTGTCGGCAGCTGGCTCCTAAATAAGAATGGCTGGCTGATTTAAAACATTTCTGTTTCGTTTTGGAAGCCTTTTAAGTTTTTACAGTATGGGAATCTGAAAAGACTGAGCACTGTAGCTCCAATTCCGACAGCCATCTTTCTGCACTTTTACATATGAACAAGTTGTTCCAGGATAGGGCTGCCAACACTTGATGACAAGAATTCTGGGGGTTGACTAGAGTTGGAGCAGAACACTTGAGGTCGGTCAAGGGATCCCAAGGTTGTTAAGCCTGCAGGTAGACTTCACATTTAGAAGATGGGTAGTGGGCCTCTCCAGAGAATGGCTGCCATGAGGGGCACCGTGGAGTGCTGGGGCCAAAATGACCACTGTGGGGTATTGGGACCAACCATAAACCGCTGGGAGGTTGCCAGTCAAGCATGCTCCTATGATATAGACAGCTGCTTCTAAGCAAGAGATGCCTCTTGGTTTCTGCTAAAACCAATTCCTACTTCTGTGAGGTAGAGGACCCGTGGAATGTGCAAGAACATAAGATGAGCCCTGCTGAATCAAGTTAGTAGTCCACCAATACCGATTGCGCATGGTGGTGGCTGCACCAAGCCGGCACCAGGAGTTTGCAGTGGAGCCATGGACCCCGCCACTTCCCATGTCCCCATGGGGGACTTTTTGGGCAGTGTAGCAGGTCCGTCCCAGATTAGTTCCTCCACATGGAGGCAACCAGGGCTGAATGGCTCTGCCTCCTGGAAGGCAGGGGTGGGCGGGGTTTTATTTACATGGAGGTAGGATTGTGTTACAATGTAATTCCGCCTTCATGAAATCATTTTAATCAGGTAACTCATATGATTTAGGGAAAATGTGTGTGAAGAAGAGGAAGTTGTAGTAGTAGTAGTAGTAGTAGTAGTAGTAGTAGTAGTAGTTGTTGTTGTTGTTGTTGTAGTAGTTGTTGTTGTTGTAGTAGTAGTTGTTGTTATTGTTGCTGCTATTGTTGTAGTTATATGCTGCTTTTCTCTACCCAATGGAGTCTCAAAGCAGCCTACAATCCCCTTCCCTTTCCTCTCCCCCCAACAGACACCCTATGAGGTAGGTGAGGCTGAGAGAGTCCTGATATTACTCTCAGTCAGAACAGCTTTATCAGTGCTGTGGGGAGCCCAAGGTCACCCAGCTGGCTGCATGTGAGGGAAGAGCAGGGAATCAAACCTGGCTCTCCAGATTAGAAATCGGTGCTCCTAACCACTATACCAAGCTGGATCCCTATGTATTAAACATCTATGAAAAGTAATAACATCATTACCACAGGTTCTGGTATTTATTCTCTATACACAATGATGACTTTGTTGGGTTGGGATTTCATATACACATACACATACATAATTGTTTTGCACTTGCTGTTATGCCATAGCATTTCACATGCTATCATATGTTACGAATCAGAATCTTTGCAATTTTATGCCGATAAAGGTATTCTGATTCTGATTCATATGTTATGTAGGGCAGGACCACTGCCTCTCAGGCTGGCACACTGTTCTTTCCGCAACCAGTATTACTGCTCAATAGTCCGGGCTTGTGCCAAAGCCAGACCCTGTAAACCTGACAAGACATTGCTGGGAATAACTCCATCTTGCACTCCCCTCTTCAGCTTGTCCTTTACTACAGGTTAGGAATCACAGTTACCACCTGATTCATGTATTGCTCTCCTCCTTCTCCTCCACTCCATTGTATTGCTGATTCAGTGGCCTGGCTAAAACCTGCTTGCCCAGGGGCTCCTAGGAAAACTGTTTTGTCTCACATATATGACTTATGTTTGGCCCCTCTGCCATGGGAAATCTCTTCCCAAAACTCAGCAGCTATATCCATTGAGACATGATGGTTTCCTTTCTTAGACTCATTAACTCCTTTGTCTAAACCCATCAACACCCATCTCTGGACCTGGCCAGGGCATTGCCCAATATCCTGCTCCATGGAAAATTCCATCATGTGCTCACCTGGACTACATCACGTAGCTCCCTCCCCACAAGCAAGGAGCAATGCATTGGACTGATAGATCCCTTAACAGAGAGACTCTAGCTAACTGGTTAAAGTGTATACACAGGGGCTTTTTGCACGCCTTCAAAATAGCACAATGGTTGCCAATTGAAAACGCTACTGATTTGCTGTTATGCACAACATCGTCGACAATCTGCCACACACCTGAAACCAATCTGCAAAAAGCGCTTCCTTGTAGCGCTTTCAGGGAAATCCCCAAAAGTGGATTCACCCTCCGGAAAGCGATACACTCCTGCAACCAATCTGCAACACTAGCGAAAAAGACCTGTGCGTTAACATTGTTGCGGTTTCTACAAAGTCCCTCCCCCTGGCTCTCTTCTCTGATCTTCCGGCGAAGCGATCGCCATTTTTTTTTTCTCAGAGCGAGCGGGGATAAACGCACCAGTGAGCCTCTTTCAGTTTAGAGGCTTCCCCGGCTTCAGTCCCTCCCCTTCAGTCACTAAGCACAAAGAACGGAGAAGCCCATTTGCTGATGTATTTTCCCTTTATTTTTTACACATTCATTCAGCCGAAAATCGGGCCCGTGAGAGGGGGGGGGATTTTTTTTTTCACTCGGAGGGAGCGTGGCAACGATCAAACGACAGCTCAAACACACTAGGCAGCTGGATGGGTCTCTCCGTTGCAACGAATTAACACAGATTCGTTGCAATGGGTCTGTTTTTTTTTTTAAAAAACCTTTCTTAAAGGGAAAGGGGCTGTTTGGGAGCATGCTAACGGCTGCCCATTGGCTGCTTGACGGCCAGGGGCGGGACGAGCTCGCCAATAGCGCTTCCTTTCTAGCAATTTCTGCCGAGACCGGAAGCCTGTGGGAAACGCTACAAAACGCAACTGGATTCCACTACAAAGGCAGGTATGCATAACGACGAATTCCACTATTTTAAATGGCGATTTTTCATTCAGTGACCAATTTGCTACAAAGATCCCGGTGCGTAAAGCCCCACAGTGAGGCACCTAGGGTTCTACTCTCCTAATATGTGGAGCAGAAAACTATAGAGGAGACTCTTTTCCACTGAAAGCAGAGACAGCACCACAGACAAAGGGGGGGGGGGTAGAGATGGGGAGAGGCACTTTACAAAAGGGCAAGAATGCAATTGCTGTTTGATGTCTGAAAAAACTCCAATAACTTTATGAGTGAAAGAAAAAAACAACCCCACAAATCACAACAGGTGGAGAGGATTTAAGGCTAAACAAAAACAGATTCTGCCTTTTCTGAGTTTTAACATCAGAACCAATTCGCTGATGGAGCTCCAGCCAAGCCTGCCATATCTGTGCCCAGCAGTGATCAATTAAAAAGATGCAATTAATCTGCAATAGGGACAAAGGGGCAGATCCTGCAAAGGTGCTAAGTGCCCTCCTTGGCCGACGGTGATTTATGTTTCGCAGGATCCACACAAAACACTTCAGAACTTATTTCAAGACTGAACTGCGATGGAGGGAGAGGAAAATCCAGGCGTTTGTGGGCCTTTATTAACATGAAACCTATGTAAATGAACATTAGAAGGGTACCCAGTACTCTTGCTTGGCAAGAAGAGAGCCAGCCATCTGGACTGATGTGATTAACAAGGTGCCTTCTAGTATCCTCTAACTAGGAAGAGCCTAATGTTGCTGGAAATATATGTGCACAAGTGAATAGAAGATTTCTTTCAAGTATGTTATTTATAAGTGGGGGCTCTGTAATGTCAATTCATTTGGGTAATGAGGTGTGCTGATTTCCATGCTTGGTCCATTCAAGACACACGGCATGCATATGTCCTGTCACCGGAGAGTGTTTATTAATTACGTTTAATTGTCGCCATTTCTCCTAATGACGGTTAACTCTCCCACCCGTTCATTTTGTGCCTGAGTCAGCTGTCTGGGGAGAACAGAGCACGGCTGAATAAGCAGTGGGAACGGAGGCATCCTGACCTGCAGCAGGCAGACAAATAGGCACTCGTCAGGCTGGTCTCCTCCACCACTGAAAGGATCTGGGCCATCCTGCTCCAGTGGCCGGGGGAGAAATTTGGCCTAATCTGATCACTCGTCTCCTGTTCCCAAAGGGGAATGAGGAATCCTTTTACTTGCAGACCTGGCAATTAGCTCAGATTATCCCAGAGTGATCCCGTGGTCATGTCTTATGGACAGGCAGAGAGCCACCCTAAGGGTGAGACTGGAATATTTTTCTGGTTCAGATTTATTTTTTTGCATAGGAATGGCTTGATTTTTTTTAAATTCATCATTAGGATGCATTACTGTCAGCATGATGTGACTTTTGTTTCTTCTTGTAGAATGCTGAGCCCTTGGGAGGCAATTTCTCCAATGTACCATATTCTGCAGACTTGGGAGCTTGGTTTGCTCTGTAGACCCATGGTGAATCTCCCTTCTTATCAAGTTAAGGCTCATTAAGGAACAATACTCAACACAAAATTAAATGATTTTGTCACTTATGGTACACCTTACCCCTGGGGTTAGGGGAGAGCTCCCCGGGGGTTACATAGCCTTTCCCAGATGTTCAGATGGCTACTGGCATCACTAGATGTCACTGGAGTCCACTTTCCCTGTTGCTGTACAGGCCTAGTCTCTTTCTCCACAATGGAAATGGCAAATGATTGATTGGCTGGCTCCCACCTCTTGCTTCCATTCCCACTTCTCTGAATTGGCATGTCACCACTTCTGGGGTTCCTCGAAGCCTGAAAAATATTTCAGGGGTTCATCCATGGTCAAACGGTTGGAAAAGGTTACCTTTCCCTTTCAAATATAAAGACGGAAATGAAGCAGAAATCACTACAGATTTACCCAAACTTTAGTGAAAACTTGTTACCAGATCTCACTCCATATTTGCTTGTATCCATTGGGGTGATTCTTCCACATATACTACCACTCCACTGGGCAAAGTCTGAAGCCTTTCACAAGCCTCAAAAGTCAATTTAAGTGAATCTTTCTTTGGGAGACGATCCATTTAAACTGGAGGACAGCTCCATAGGCTGGAGGAGGATTCCTCGAAGGATGATTGGGTCCACCTTTGTAGTCTTGAGGTCTGTTGTGATTCTGGGAGAATTCGGGGCTCCACTTGGAGGCTGGCAGCCCTACCAAGAGAGGACTGAAAAGGTCACACTGTGGTAGGGGCAGAATGCAAGCCCTGGCTGCATGGATCCTTTATTAACTTCCTCATTACAGCACTCCTACAGTCATGGTTGCTCAATTCGGTTTAGCCTGAATACACCATAAGGTTAGCAGCTCATCCCCAACCTGAATATTTGAAGGATGCATTGCATGGTACTACAGAGATGCAGTGTCAATCACCATTTCGCTGTCTTTTCTATGTCCCTTTGACAATCCCACCACTATTGACCCTCAGCTGCTGAAAAGTACACTACCAGGGTAGCACAGCCTCAGCTCTGTGGAGAACTACAATGGCCTGAAAGAATGCAGACAGACAGCTCTCTCAAAAGAAGCTTTCTTAGGCCTCAAAGAACTCTGATGCTAAAAGAAGAAGAAGAAGAAGAAGAGTTGGTTCTTATATGCTGCTTTTCCCTACCCGAAGGAGGCTCAAAGCAGCTTACAGTCGCCTTCCCTTTCCTCTCCCCACAACAGACACCCTATGGGATGAGTGAGGCTGAGAGAGCCCTGATATCACTGCCCGGTCAGAACAGTTTTATCAGGGCCATGGCAAGCCCAAGGTCAATTGACTGTACAGTTGGTCCAGCAAATTGGTTAAATTAAGCTGCTATGTGGACAGAGTCTGGTAGCATGCCAGCACAACAGACATCTAGAGTTACCAGTTTGGGAAATACCTGGAGACTTTGGGGGCGGAGCTGGGAATGGGTGGGATTTGGGGCATGGAGGGACCTTAGAAGAGTATAATGCTATGGAGTCCTCAGTCCAAAGTAGTGATTTTCTGCAGGGGAGTGGCTTTCGTAATCTGGAGATGTGCTATAATTCTAGGTGATCCCCAGGGCCCACCTGGGGACTTGCATCCCGACACACATCTATCCATCCATCCTCTATCATTCTGTCATTCTGTCATTCTATCTATCAGATTTGTATGCTGCCCTCCCAAGACATCTCAGGGCAATGGACAATATATATGATATGATACAATATATAATAGATAGAACTAAACATTCTTTTGTTCAAGATATTTAAGCTTAAACCATCTTAAATGTGCTTAAGTGAAAATTATCAGCCATCTAACCCCCCCAGTGAAAGCAATACTGTGTCCAAAATTGTGCACACTTATGGTGGTTCTGCTCTGTATTCCATGGAGAAAACTGGGGCCTGCCTTTTATTCTTGTGTCTAAATACCAACCTGCAGACATATCATTTAAAATTTCCACATTTAACATACATTGCATTAAAGCATGATGTGAATTAAAGGTCTGGATCCTTTTGCGTCCGTTTTTAATGACAGGTTCCATCCCAGTTCTCCTGCCTCTCATCAACCACATCCTCCTCGTGGAGTATCATTTCCTTTTCTACTGTCCGATGGAGAAGAACCACATTTAATGTGCCAGCCACAAAAGAGAAGCATCATCTCTGTCTACAGCACCATTTTCAGGAAGTATAGCATCAGTTATACTTTTAGTTCAGCCCTGCAGGTTTACTCAGGTGGGCAGCCGTGTGGGCCTGATGAAGAGTGCAGCACATGGAAGTCCTGGCTACAACTTTGTTGGTCTTAAAGGTGCCACACTTTGTTCTTCTGCCGGTTTATTTAATCTAGTGCTGAATTATCCTGAGGAGTCAAAACTTCCAGAGAAGTTCTCTCAGTTGCCGATTCTTATTCCTATTCTGAAGATTTAAATTCTGAAGGAGGGTCAAGTGTTTTGGGGAAACACAAGGTGCAGAGATGTCAATTCTGATAAGCTGTTGCTTTTGAATCTAATCAAAATACCGAGAGATATCCGAAGTTTTCACTCAAGCTCAGATGGAAAGTCAAGAGATTTCAGTACCCCAATTTCTGCCCACCTGAGGAAATCCAAAACTGTTTCTATATTATCAAAAATAATTTTCCCTCTCCATAATGTTTTTCTCAGCTCAGCATTATTTTTCAGAATATTCATATTCTGCAGAAATTGTTCAGAGAATGTTTTGTTTTACAGAAAAATTACCCATTTTTATTGTATTTATCTAAATAGTTAATTAACTGCCTCTTTTTTTTTTTTTTAGAGCCAGTCACTGAATGGCAAATGAACTACTCTTAAACAACTCCTGCACAATAATTCTCAGGACTGAGCTAGGGAAGCTGAATTATTCTTGCCATGTTTTTTCCAGCTAGACTTGGAAAACTAATGGTATCATTCAGCAGCGTTCCTGCCACTGGATCCTGCACATGTTTAGCTGAATCTAATCCCAGTAATTTCAGTAGGGCTGACTCCAAAGGAAATATGTATAGGATTAATATGCATAGGACTGAAGGAAACCTTAAATCAAAGGAAAAGTGATATCAGAAAATCAATGAATGAATCAGAATTGTTATTTAGCTTTTTAAAAAATCACTAAATAGCTACCACAATAGCCTCCAATACAGACTGGGGCCACGTCGTAGTGGGAAAGGGATTAACTTTTCCATAATTCCATACCATTTTCCTGGTTTCCAACACCCCATCTTTAAAGCACCTGGAGAAAACATAGATAAATATAAGTCACAGGGAACAGACTTATTCAGACTGGGCATGAACGGAGGAGGTTTATCTTCAATACAACGAAGATTCCTCAGGCCGATTCCACACGGGCAGAAAAGGCTGAGGGGGTGTTCATATGGAATCAGGGCAAATCCCTGCTTCCACATGATGCAGCCGCTGAGCAGGCCCCCTTCTGGGCCTGCCACGGATCAGACCCTAAGCTGCTGTGGGGACCAACAGGGCCTGTCCTACAGCAGGCCCATGTGGACAGGGAAGAGGCGGTCCTTCCAGGCCCAGCTTCCCTCTGCCATATGGTGGCCCAGAGGGGCAAAAAGTGCTCCAATTGGCTTCGTCGTGCTTTGCTGTATCTCGGGGCATTTATTTTTATTGTGCAATAAGGTGGAAATGCATGGAATGCAATCCCATCCTCCTGCAAAATAAACCCCCCTGCACACACACACACACACACACACACCCCTGCATGGCGAAACTATTCCACCACTGCTTTGTTTCCGGGGGCGGGGGGACACATTTCAGTGCCAGAGTGGATCCAGCATTGAAATGTGTCCCCTGTGGCAACACAGTAAACTGCGGAGATTTATGCTGCACAGCACTGTGCCAGCGATGGCTGAGACTCCTCAAGGTATAGGGAAGTGGGGTACAAAAGCCTATTCTTTTATCCTTTTGAGAGCCATCTTAGTGTAGTGGTTAGGAGCGCTGACTTCTAATATGGCGAGCCAGGTTTGATTCCCTGCTCTTCCACATGCAGTCAGCTGAGTGACCTCAGGGTCACGACAGCACTGATAAAACTGTTCTGACCGAACAGTAATATCAGGGCTCTCTCAGCCTCACCTACCTCACAGGGTGCCTGTTGTTAGGAGAAGAAAGGGACGGTGAATGTAAGTTTCTTTGAGATTCCTGTTAGAGAAAAGTGGCATATAAGAACCAACTCTTCTTTATTCTGAGATGTTCCACCTGCAAGCAGGTAGCATTGGTTGCAGAGCTTTGGAGACAGGCTGATTCGATCTTCCTGCTGTGTAACTTTTCATTTACATCACCTAGACCGTTTATGCACTGGAGGTTTCATGCCGGGCTGCAGGCTGGAGTTGTAGTCATGGCAGGTTGCCCCATCTCTTCCTGCACCCACATGGGGGAGCATTTGGCCCGGTGCACCTCATCCGCCCCCGATTTGTGCTCCTGCACGGGAGCTGGGGCAGTGAATTTCCCAGTGCATAAACGGTCCTAGTCAGAGGTAGCATGTGCCCCATTTCTGGTAGGTTCATACCGACATATATTTGAACTGTTATAGGGTTAGTCATAGGACTAGACTTATTTAACCAAGGAGTGGAGTTTGGGTATACTGAAGCCTCAGGCCAGCCATAAAGGATACTACTTGGTCTGGACTTGTTTAAACAGTTTAATCTCAGCTACGGTGAGGGTGACCAAGCTTCTTCTGTTGAAGCCTGTAAAGAGCTTCTGCACAGTTTCCAGCAAGGTGTGAGGCGAGCCCCCTGGGGTCTCCAGTCAAAGATTCACTACACACTGGAGTCCCATTCACAACGCTAAAGAATCCTTGATTAAAAACCATATATACGTATTATCCCTCAAGGGTGCCTGAATCCTAGACCACCCTGTAAATTCATGATGGGCTGCAGGCTGGAGTTGTATATACAGAATTGTATATCTCTCATCCTCCAACGTCAGCAGCTCTGGTTCCAGTCACAATCACTTGGCCTGCAATTTAAGATTGTTGCAGGGGTGGCCAAACTGTGGACTACAATTCCCATGAGCTCCTGCCAGCACATGCAGGGGCTCTCTGGAAAAGAAGGCTTTATGCACCCAGATTTTGTTTGGAAACGTTACATAAGAGCTGGAATATTTCAAACTGAAGAAAGAGACATACATTCCTTCTGTCATTAGACCTCCTTTTCCTCCTAATTAACAATGTTTAAACCATTTGCCTCCCATCCCAATCAAGACACAGGCAGCTATTCTCTTTGTGAGAATCCCTCGCTGGAGTCTGAATAACCCCAAGCCTTTATCATAAGCAAATCAGCATTCAGGAAGCTGTCACATATATCACCGGGCCAAAGTGTGACACCCAGGGAGAATCCCCATGCTATTAGAAGCCTCCAGCCCTCTCCTCAAAAGAGCAGCTCCACATTTCAGGAAGTAACACGTTACAGAGTGGTTCTCCCATTAAGATTTATGCCTAAAATAGAGGAGATAGAACCTTGGGCATCTGCAGACATTTCATCAGCTGATTAAGCATGACAGATGAAGTCAGCTCGTGACCTTTCTGCGCCTGAGAAAATAAAGAGAGGGGGAGAGACATGGCCTCTCTTTCACCTTCTTCTCCAACGGCACACTTCCTCGAACAAAGAAAATGCAGCTTTGTGGCTCTTCCAAGTGGCTGTACGGTTAGTTGAACAAAGGTCTTCAATCAAGGAGGAACATGATACAGTAGGATTTCCCTTCCTGCACTCTGAGGGGGACCTCTCAGTCTTAAAGGAGAGTAACAGGGGCTGTCAATAAGGCCAAGCAGCATGGGGATATCACAAAATATTGCTAGAAATCATAGAAACATTTATTAAGCAGAAATATCAACATTTGAAACTATTGTTTCTGAATAGATTCTCAATCTAGGGGCAGTTATGCACTTAGTTTTTCATCAAAGTCAGATCACTGATGCTGTTAAATCACCCCTTTAAATACTCCGTTTTTTAAATGTGTGTTTGTGTTGTTGTTTTCTGTTGCTGTTGTTTCTTGCATACCATAGTAGATTGAAGCAAACAAGAGACTGAAGCATTTGAGAGAGCTTTCCTCAAGAGGGAGAGTACTTCATCCATTGTACTAGGAGCTCATCGGTAGGCTGTGGTCAGCAGCAATGTCACCTGACCAACACCACTGCCACATGCAGAATCAAAAAGTTAACATCTTTTTGTGCTGTTTCCTGTAGTGCATAGCCAACCTAGGACAGGCTTTCTCAACCAGGGTTTTATGGAGCCCTGTGATTCTTGATGGCCCTGGAAGGGTTTTGTCAATTAGATGAGAGTTAAGGGGTGGGAAGGGCAGGGTCCGTGGGTGGGTGTGTACACAGCTGTGCTTCCCAACCATATTCTGCACAATTGTGTTACTTCCAGTGTTTCTCAAAGCCTGAACAATATTTCAGGGGGTTCTCAACAGTAAAATGTCTATATACTTCTAAAGGCAGTGTCTCCATCTTTTTAAACTTTCCCAAAGAATTCTGCACTCTTCTCTTTACATCACATCAATACGACAGTTTTGACATCCTTGAGGAACAATTTGTGTTCCTTTTAAATGTTATTTCAGGTTTGAGTACAAAAAGAAACCTGAAGGGGCAAGATCAGGATTGTAGGGTGAACACTGTAAGATTTCCCAATGAAATGTTCACAATAAAGCCCTTGCTGACCTCGAAGAATGAACAAATGCATTGTTGTGATGAGGAAAATATTCCTTGTCACAACTTTCCAGGGGTTTCTCTAACCAGTTTTTAATTTTTTAAAGGTATCCTAAAGAGAGCATCTTGTGTCGCAGGGTGGTAAGGCAGCCGATATGCTGTCTGAAGCTCTGACAATGAGGCTGGGAGTTTGATCCCAGCACCCGGCTCAAGGTTGACTCAGCCTTCCATCCTTCTGAGGTCGGTAAAATGAGTACCCAGCTTGCTGGGGGGTAAAACAGTAATGACTGGGGAAGGGAATGGCAAACCACCCTGTATTGAGTCTGCCAAGAAAATGCTGGAGGGTGTCACCCCAAGGGTCAGACATGACTCAGTGCTTGCACAGGGGATACCTTTACCTTTAAAAAGACTAAGATAAGTGTCTTACTGAGCGAACTTGTCTCCAGCCACCCACTGATCAAAGAGATGTGTTTAAGAATAAACCCTTGCGTGTTTGAACTAGAACCCCAGTAGCAATACTTTTTGACTTACCCTCATAGCTTCCTCTTGTGGCGCAGAGTGGTAAGGCAGCCGTCTGAAAGCTTTGCCCATAAGGCTGGGAGTTCAATCCCAGCAGCCGGCTCAAGGTTGACTCAGCCTTCCATCCTTCAGAGGTCGGTAAAATGAGTACCCAGCTTGCTGGGGGGTAAACGGTCATGACTGGGGAAGGCACTGGCAAACCACCCCGTATTGAGTCTGCCATGAAAACGCTAGAGGGCGTCACCCCAAGGGTCAGACATGACTCGGTGCTTGCACAGGGGATACCTTTACATAGCTTCCATCAAGGAAGAACGTGATACTGCTTTTACCTGCCCTGAGCCAACCAAAGAAAAGGCGGGATATAGAAATAAAAACTGATTGGGAATGCATTTCTGAAAATTTTGCCTGGATGGGGCTAGTGGGATTTTATTTACTTATTTAGTTATTCATATCCTGCTTTTCTCCCCAGTGAGAACCAAACTTTCCCCTTCTGTTCTCCCCTCCTCCATTTTATTCTCAAAACAGTGACTCGGTGGGGGTATGTTAAACTGAGAGAAAGTAACCAGTCCATATTAACCCAGAGAGGTTCCATGGCAGACCGGGGATCAGACCGGGGATCAGATAAGAATTCTTTTAAAATTGTATATCTTAATATGTTATAGGTATTACATATACATATAGGCCATATATACACATACACATCACACGTGTTTTAGATGATGGATTCTAGGAGAGTTATGCTTCAATACCTACCTAACAGTTTGGCTAAATGTTCTGACTGGTTTAGCTAAACCACTGACTGGTAACAGACTGCTTGTTTATGATCCCAGCAAGCTGGCTTCCCACCAGGTCTGAGGACTACAGCTGGGAACGCTGCCAGCTCCAAGGTCGGCACAGCTGAGTACAGACAGCATCTCCCAGCCCCATCAGGAAACAAACTGAACTTCCAGTCCAGCCAGGGACTGTCCATCAAAGGTGATGTCTATGCAAAAAAGCATAAAGGGCCTTGCAGCAAGAGGGAGAGTAGTCACTTTGGGAGGGCATCAACTGTTCTGACCGAGCAGTGATATCAGGGATCTCTCAGCCTCACCCACCTCACAGGGTGTCTGTTGTGGGGAGAGGAAAGGGAAGGCGACTGTAAGCCGCTTTGAGCCTCCTTCGGGTAGAGAAAAGCAGCATATAAGAACCAACTCTTCTTCTTCATCATCATCTGGACATGGAATTGGGGGGCACTGTGGGTGGGCAGGTAGTTGTGCATTTCCTGCATTCTGCAGAGAGTTGGACTAGATGACCCTGGCGGGCTATGATTCTATTGGAGGCAAAGTGATCCCTCACCAAGAGAGGGGTGAGTGTGGCCTTGAGCCTAGTGTAAGGATTCCCAATCAGTGGTCCGTGGACATCCCTGAAGGGGTCCATGACATTTCCCCTCCTGCCTTAATGGACTCAGCCATAAGCTAGGGAACCAGCTCTTGTCCCTTCCCTACCTCCATGGTTTCTGTCCCTGGGAAGGGGCCGAGCCTGCATGCCTACTCACACCTCAAACTGCCCCCTAACACTCCCTCGTCAGACCTCCTCATAGAATCACAGAATCATAGAGTTGGAAGGGGCCACACAGGCCATCTAGTCCAACCCCCTGCTCAACGCAGGATCAGCCCAAAGCATCCTAAAGCATCCAAGAAAAGTGTGTATCCAACCTTTGCTTGAAGACTGCCAGTGAGGGGGAGCTCACCACCTCCTTAGGCAGCCTATTCCACTGCTGAGCTACTCTGGCTGTGAAAATTTTTTCCCTGATATCTAACCTATCCTCTAGACTGCCTGTTAATGCAGGTGATGATGTCACTTCCAGAGGGTGTGGCAGAGCGGTGTGGCCAACTGACATTACTTCTGGGGCTCCTTGAAGCCTGAAAAAAATATTTCAGGGTTGAAAGAGGCCAGCCTAGTGATATAGGAAGTTAAAAAGTGGACATGTTAGGGATTTTTGTTGTTTTGTTGCCTGTACATTGCCTTGTAACTTCCCTAATAAAATTTCATCCATCCCTATTATTAAGCATATTTTTGTGACTCTGCTGGGCCATTCAGAAGGCCAACTAAGCCTGAAGAGGAAGTGGGGAAGATGTGGTTGCAGAGTGGTGGATGTCCGTCTCCACTCCCATCACCCACAGCCCAAGCTTTTGATCGGTTTGTCATAATTCTCACATCTCATTCTCCGTGCTGATTTCAGCAGCATAAATATTGAAAATGGCTGCAACCGACAATAAATACTTAATGAAAAAGGCAATCTGGAATAAATGAAATTTTATATTCACTAGAATCCAACAATAATGTTTTGATAGTATACAGGCCAAGGCTATTTTCCTGCTAAATCATCAATTATTTATGTGATTTGTTCATTAAAAAAGAAAAAAAAAAGATTACTCATGGCTAGTGTGAGGAAGAAAAAATGTTGGCTCCATTCGGTCGAGTATCTGACCCATCGTTTTATTCCATCCCCACAGGAAAGTACAATGCCAATATGTCTAACATCAGTGGCTACGCTTTCAAATGAGAGCATGCGGCCATGTAAACTGCATACAAAGGATGCGGTTCAGACTAACAAACTGTGTGAACGGTATAGTCCCTTTCCCCCCAGCTAACAGCAACTATGACGGAGCCACAGAAGTAAACGAGGCTCAGAAGGGGATCCTGAGCAAAAAAAAAAAAAGTTTGAGAACCCCTGCACTATCCTATGTAACAGAGAGTTCCACAAATTCATTGTGTGGAATAAGTGTTTTCTTTTGCTTGCTCTGAACCGTCTGCCAGCCAGGAGGTTTTGGGGGAAAGTTGTTTGTCCTTCTCAGCGCCTTTCCTTGGGGTTGACCCATTGATTATTTTTTTCCTGGAGGAAACCTTTTAAGGAGTGATTCCAGTAAGAGCATTCATCACGGTTGGTGACTCACAGCCATGGGATCAAAATGCACAGCCATCGTGGCAGATACATTGCAGCCCGTAAACGAGGAGGCTTGATTGCCTTCCAGTTGAACCTACTCCTGTTCCAGAAAGGATGTCATTGATCAACCCATTTTGTGAGGACTCTGGCGGTGACTTCCTCCTCTTTCCTTTACCCACTTTAGCAGAACCTATTTGCTGGCTGCTGCCATTTATCTCTCCGTTTTTGCCTTGTCACCTACTCAATTCCACTGGAGGCTTTTCGAACAACTAGTCCAATAATCTCTGCTAACAATGCTGAACACTGTGAGCATAATAAGCATTCCCCATCTGCACAAACGAGGCTCCTTCTCATCAGTCTCGAAAACAAAGTACTGTACATAAAAATAGCAGGAAGCCGTCCAAGAGAGAGGCCAACTCCTCCACCGCAGCACAACAGTCTTCTAGGGCAGGGGTAGTCAACCTGTGGTCCTCCAGATGTCCATGGACTACAATTCCCATGGGCCCCTAATAGCGTTTGCTGGCAGGGGTTCATGGGAATTGTAGTCCATGGACATCTGGAGGACCACAGGTTGACTACCCCTGTTCTAGGGGAAGCCCCTTTCTCAGAAGCTATTTCAACAATAAATGCAGGCCCGGTCCTTAAATGGCTGGAAATTCATGTTGGATGAGGAGATTCAATATTAGTGTGCCATGTCAGCACAAATTAATAAATAAGCAGAAAGAAATTTTCAAGCTGGCAATGTCAAAAAGCTTTATTCAGAACGAGTTCCTAGGTATAGAACCTCGTTTTCGTATTTTACTTCTTCAGTAAACTTATTTCTTAATTGTTTTTTTTTTCAGGGATACAAACAAAGTCTTCAACCCACTACCTAATTCTTATATTTTATATGCCTTATACTATATGGCTGGATGGAGTCACTGAAGCAGTAGGTGCAAACTTAAATGGACTCCAGGGAATGGTAGAGGACAGGAAGGCCTGGAGGATCATTGTCCATGGGGTCGCGATTGGTCGGACACGACTTCGCACATAACAACAACAACATATATTTTAAGCCATATAATTTGGGTCTATCAGTATCAAAGGTCCATAATGGTAACTATCTTATAAATGACCCACACGGAGCTGTGGCTGAGAAAAAGCGGGCATTGTAACACCGGACTCTATAAGAATCCCAAGTGGGACATTAACAAATTTAGGAAAGGTATGTAAAAGTCAGTTGAATATATTGTGTATGGCCGTAGGGTGGGCACATAGTAGGCCCGGTAAGCCCAGAAGATGTGTCATTGCCCCAGCACAATGCTTTAGGGTTCACCAGAAATGCTATGGCTTTACACTATGATTGTGTGACATGTAGGCACAGCACTTATGAGTCTGTAAGCTGGTGCAAGGCTCCATTCACAGGTGCTGCACACACCTGCGGTAAATGGGCACATGATATATTCAGGAATCTTTAATGTCCGCTAGAGTGAGACCATGAGTTAACTTGAGGTATAGGAACAAGATGTATTTAATTGAGTTTTTCTCTCTCTCTCCAGCAAGATTTAGCATAATTTTTGACACGCTCCATGTACATACACTCTAGACAGAATTTGCACTGAAACTTAATTAGGTCTCCAAACTTTTGCAAAGGCCATATTTTATGTATATTCCACACTCTCCCATTTCAGATTCCACTCTTGTAATTAACTGATCACAGATATCCTTTAATTAATTAAGCTGCTGAAAATGTAGTGGGTTAGATGTGAGTGCGCTGCTTAGCTCGGTTTCAATTAATTTGTTAGCACAAACTTTTAATGGTCGAGGCAAAAGCATTCAGTTAATGCAAGTTTTATCGTTGAAGAACTCGGCAAACCAATCACTTAACAACCCTGGGAAACTGCAGACGTGAATGCCCCGCTGCTAAGGAGATTCTAGTTTACATTGCCAATTTCCCCTCCCCTCCATGCGAAACCAAAGGCAGACAACACACCAAAAGTGAGTAGCCTCCATTTATAGCCTGTTTAGAAACCTGAAAAAGCTCCAAAAATGCAAGAGTATACAACATTGTCATGCTACCTTACATGGATACATTGAGGCCATTGTATATTCTGTTCCGGACAAGTTTACTTCTACACTCAGGACTCTATTATTAAAAAGTGCAGCTGACATGTAACACCTTATGTTTCAGCCCAGCTTCATAATTCAGAAGGCTGGTTTGGAAACAGAATCAGATAGTTGCCTGGTATTATACAACACCAAGACCTCAAGAAAAAAAAATTTTTTTTAATATATTGTTTCCTAAACATGTCAGGGAAATGTTACTATACCCTATCTTTTTTTTAGCCTTCATTTAGCAGTCCTAATACAAAGATTCTAAACACTGACAGTTAATTTAAACAAGGATATAATATAAAATGGACACGATTTGCATGCACAGTAAAAAAATGTTCTACGTTACTTCCTGCACTAATAGGATAGAAGGATCAACAACATATAATAGATGCTTTTTGATATATTTGTTTAGTAAAACATTTGTATCCTGCCTTTACTCTTGGGCCAAGGCAGCTTATAATAATAGTTAAAACTTCCCCAGCTAAAACTAAAGACAAGCTCCACATTCCTGCCCCTCCCTACTTAAAAGAGGCCTGCTGTTCAAACCTCCTCAAAAGCTTTAGCCAACAGGAAGGCCTTGCAGCACCTCCTGAAGATCTCCAGGGAAGAGGCTTCTCTTACTTCTTCAGGAGTCCATTCCTCAGTGCCGGGGTCAGTGGAAAAGGTCCAGGCCCAGGTGGGTGCCAGACAGCTGCCTGATGACTGCAGTTGATTCACGGGACATATGGCAGGAGATGGTCCTCTGAATACATGAATTAAGGCTGCCAATTCTGAGTTATGAAATACCCTGGAGACTTTGGAAGTAGTGCGAGGAGTGGGTTGGATTTGGGGCAGGGAGGGGACCTCATTGGAGTATAATGTGTGCAGCCCACCCTCTAAAGCAGCCATTTTCTCCAGGGGGAACTGATCTCTTTCATATGGAGCTGAGCTATAATTCCAGGGGGTCCCCAGTCCCACCTGGGAACCAGCATCTTTAAGGTCCTAGGTCATGAAGAGTTTTTAAAATCATGACCAACAGCTTGAATAGAATAGAACTCAGAAATAGACGGGCAGCCGATAATAGCCAATAATGCAATTTCAAAATGTTCCTGGCAGCTAGTTCCTAACAGCAGTTTGGCTTTTGCACTCTGAACCAGTAGTAGCATTCGAGGTTGCCATCAAGGGCTGCTCCATTTAGAGCATATTGTAGGAATCCAGCCTTGAGGTTACAGAAGTATGGATCAGTGTGGCAAGATCAGCTGAATCTAGGTAATGAGAAGGCTGGTAGAAGGTGTTATTGACCACCATGTTGTAGAAGGTGTTATTGACCACCATGCTCATCTGCATCCCAAACAGCAAGGGAGGGTCCATGCAGACTCCCAAGCCCTTAAACTGGGCCTATTCTACACACAATAGATAATGCACTTTAGAAGTAGATTTTCCTGTTCTGCACAGGAAAATCCAGCCGCCAAAGCACATTGAACCTGCATTATCCTATGTGTGCGGAATGGGCCCTGCTCTGAAAAAGCCAACATCTTCCCATCTAGGACAAGTGGGTTCAGTGCCTTGAGAACATCAGCCTTCCCAACCTGCATTACTTCTGCCTGGTCTGGATTCAGCTTCAGGGTTTGAAATATTGTTTATCTAATGCTCTACCACTCTGTGAAGGTATAGTTTAAATAAGCATCCTGGTTTTTAAATAGAGAACCTGGAATTTGCATTGGAGATTATTAAGTGTCAACTGGAATCAAACAGGTAAGAGATAAAATGTTTAATTAAGCCCCTTATAATAAGTGGACGGGTCCTTGGGGGAGGGAGAGGCCATCCACAGAGTTCTTCCACCCCACCCCACCCCACCCCCCCAATCTAGTGCCTGTTGTATTCCTGAATGCAACGGGCTTGGCCCCTAGTTTATTAATAATTCTGAACAATGAAGGACCCAGTTTCTAGTGATGGGTAATCACAACAGCTTAATTTGAAACTGGCTTTGCAAACAGACCTGTTTGAAGAAGAACAGGTTTTCCAATTCATTCCCTGCTTAGAGCACCAACTCACCTCCTGAGTTGATCCTGTGAGCAGCTCCTTGTCAGGCTATACCACGAGTGCTATGGAAATTTTTCTGGTTTGCAATGGTAGTAATGTCACATAATACAAGTACTAGCATGAACACCAGATGATCCAACAACAACATGTCTTCTAGTACTGAAGTCTATGCTAAGTAAGGACATCAAGTACTCTGAAGGGAAGAAAATCCATAATTTCTCTAGCACTGTTAAAAATGCCACAGAAGGAGGGAAGATAGTGTGGTCTTCCCTTGCTGTAACTGCTATCACAGCTGCATCCAAGCAAGTGGTTAGGTAGAAAGAAATAATGTTTTAAATTTGCAGTGTTTAAATTTGCAAAGAGGAGAACCATGTTGCTTAAAAGAATAAAATAGTTTTACTAAGAAGAGAAACAACTTTGTATACAAAGAGGAGAGGGAGATCCCTAACTTTCTGACTGTCCTGTTCTGGAGGCAAGCAGGGAGGAAGTGCGTTGAAAGGAGCAGGAAGTCTTCGACTGAGCCAATCAGAATATAGGAGGAGACTATTTTTAAAATATCAGGAAATTCCTTATCTATGCTAAATACACATCTCTTCTGATGCACCCTGTAGGACAGTGGTCCCTAACCTGCGGGCTGCGGCCCGGTGCCGGGCCGCAAAGGCCATGGCGCCGGGCCGCGGCTCCCTCTCCCCGCCCCCCCACAGTAAAAAACTTCCCAGGCCGCAAGCTTGCGGCCCGGGAAGCTTCTTACTGTGGGAGGGCGGGGAGAGGAAATCAGGGCCGGGCCGCGCATCGCGCATGCGTGGCCCGTGCAGGCGCGGGCCGATGCCCTGCCGGTCCCCAGCCTCAGAAAGGTTGGGGACCACTGCTGTAGGATATTCTTCATATCCTATTGAATCTTACAACAGGGAAAGGCTATTTTCCACCCCAGATTACATTCCAATATGGATAAGAGCTCTCTGGCTTTAGTGCCCTGCTTGGATCAGAATTCATAGCCTGATGATTAGGAATTATGGTTACATGTAAACTCAGAAGGATTCCCTTCATTGCTCCAAGTATACTCATAACATTAATGAGCAAGACTGGTTTAATGAACTGAAATAAGCAAACAGATCAAGACAGCAGATGTAACCCTATGAATGCAGTATGTCTGTGTTTAAATTATGCCCCCAAAGTTAAGCCAAATGAGAGGAATCTAGACTGTGATCATTGGCAGATATGTCACAATGGATAAAAAATATTTAATCCAATTGGCTGATTTTGATCGAATGCAATGTATGCAAAAAAGCTGTTTCCCATGCTGTTTTGAAACAAACTCTGTCCTGACACATTTAACATTAACAAACCAATGACAAGAAACCAAGAGGCCCATCACGGACCACTTTGGGAGAGGGAGGTCAACCAGCAAAAATAAGGGTAAAATTTATTTTAAATTTTAAAACCCCTTTCTTTCCTCTTCTCTGGAGCCAGAAATGGAAGGCATGGGGGGCGGGGGTGGACTTTCCCCTGCCACTGTTTTGAAATCCCACAGTACCATTGAGGGGCTTTGGAAATACTATGTGGTACCCTAGTAGGGAAACCCTGCATTATAGGGTAGACAGTGAGAACTTTACAGAGACATATAGAACAATTTGTTTTTCAGGCCTGAAATATGTCTTCTGCCAACTGGTTTGCAACTGAAGTGTTGGTAATAATGCATCATGCAGATAATACTGTAGTAGTGACTTCTGCATAAGTTGCTTCTTAATTGAGAAGAAGCCCAACAATGCCAGTAGGAATTAAGGGAGGACAGAGGATAAGACTTCAAATGGGACATGAGGTTGACTGTATTATTCCTGTGAAATGTAATGCTTTTAAAAAATACTATGGACATGCCAATCATTTAATTTTAAATAGTGTTGCAGTTGACTTAAAATTATGACTCCCACTGAGACAGGAAAAGGTTCAAATCTTCACAGCCTCCAAGGGATTGAAGCAAAGCCCTTTCAACAATGGTGTGCTTAAGCTTCAGAAGCTTTGAGTCACAACATGATTTTTTTTTAAATATAAAGCATATGTTTAGTGAGTGGCTCAACCTATGAATTTTTGTTTATTCCAATCCCACACACTGATTGTAAAAATGGGCAATTTGGTTGGGATAAACTGAAAAGTACACGAATGAATGCTAATTGGATTTATCCAAGCTGAATCACCCATCCCTGTACTTTAAATTGGTCGAATCTCAGTATCCAAATTGCGATTCAGTGATGATTTGGCCAGTTTAAAGGAAGGATGGGGGGGGGGGGGAGAGCATGACAAGCAGCTGATCTGTTGGGGCCTTTAAATGCCTCCCCCAGCCTTCTCAGGCAGTGGAGATGCTACTTGAGAGGGCTGGGTGGCCATTTAAAGGGCCCGCCCAGCATCTAACCATTACAGGCCTTGTTGCTTGGCATGCTCCCTCTCCCCACTGCCTTCCCAGGTAGTATCTGAAAAGGCAGGGGGCAGGATGCATTTAAAGGGCGCACCAAGTAACTGATATGTCATGATCAACAGCTTCACATGCCCTTTAAATGCCTTACTTCCAGTCTGCTCAGGCAGCGTCTCTGCTGCCTGAGAAGGCTGATGTTTCCAACAAGCAGATACATGGTGCTCTTTCCCTCCTCCCCACTTTCCCAGGCAGCACCTGATAAGACGGGGAGGGGGGGCAAGAGACATTTAAAGAGCATACCAAGCAGCTGACCTGTCTTGGATGTTTACTGCACGGAGACTGGAAGAAGAAGAAGAAGAAGAAGAAGAAGAAGAAGAAGAAGAAGAAGAAGAAGAAGAAGAAGAAGAAGAAGAGTTGGTTCTTATATGCCGTTTTTCCCTACCTGAAGGAGGCTCAAAACGGCTTACTGTCACCTTCCCTTCCTCTCCCCACAACAGACACCCTGTGGGGTGGGTGAGGCTGAGAGAGCCCTGATATCACTGCTCAGTCAAAACAGTTTTATCAGTGCCGTGGCGAGCCGAAGGTCACCCAGCTGGTCGCATGTGGGGGAGCGCAGAATCGAACCTGGCATGCCAGATTAGAAGTCCGCACTCCTAACCACTACACCAAACTGGTACATTGGGCTGCTGCCTGGCATTTGCCTCAGATCAGGTTGCCCTACCTTTTCCTGGCTCTGCACAGAGGGGCCCTTGGCACATCGCACACGGTGCATCCTGGATTTGTGCTCCTGCATGGGAACCAGAGTGGTGAGGTAGTATAGGCTGTTTTTTTGGTTCTTCTTAAACAAAAAAAATCCCCTAGGTGGCTCTGGGGCATTTTTTGTCCCTTCTGGGATGCTGTACTCACAGCCACAGGTGTGAAGGAACCAGACCAGGACAAGCCTGACTATTCCCTTCTGGATGGCCCCAGCCAGATATATATCCCGTTGTGCCTGGGGCAAAGAGGGAACACAGATATATCCACATTCCGTTGCCCAAGGACAAACAAGGGCCTGAGTCAGGCCAGGTCTGGGATGTCCCTGGCCCAGCACCAACATTGTGAAAAACTGGCCATTTTCCCCACTGCTGGACAAGTGGTGAGTCAGGGCAAATTCCTGGTGATCAGTTGCTTGGCACACCCTTGAAGAAGAGTTGGTTTTTATATGCTGCTTTTCTTTACCAGGAGTCTCAAATCAGCTTACAATCGCCTTCCCTTTCCTCTCCCTACAACAAACACCCTGTGAGGTAGGTGAGGCTGAGAAAGCCTTGATATTACTTCCGGTCAGAACAGCTTTATCACTGCTGTGGCAAGCCCAAGGTCACCCAGCTGGCTGCATGTGGAGGAGCAGGGAAGCAAGCCCAGCTTGCCAGTTTAGAAACTGCCACTCTTAACCATGGCACCAAATGGGCTCTTATGCCTCCCCCCTCCCCCCTCCGCTTTCTCAGGCAGTTGAGAAAGGCATGTGAAAAAAATTCAGAACATTTTAGATTTCACTGAATTGAATCAGCTGAATCCAACCCAGTGAAGGGTGTTTTTTGGGTGATTCTGATTCAGATAAATTGATTGTGGCCAAACCTGAAATGGACCATTTTTTTTTCAGTGCCATGCCTAACTGCATTGTCCAAATTTAGCCCAAGTCTCTTGGAGGAAAATAGTTACTCTCGATTTGATTTATCTAAACAGTTTTAATGTCAGGTCTTTTTGGACTACCATAAAAGTTAAGCAGGGAAAATAGATCTTCATGTGCAAAAACCATGTTGGGATGAGGACTGTAGTAAAAAAGAGAGAGAGAATAAATGAAACTGAATGAAAAAATTGGCTGGATCTAACCCACTATTTGAAATGTTGAAGTGGCATGCTAGCATGATACCCTTCCTGTCAAAGATCTGCATTTACTGTGTGGTTTACATAGTTATTATTTTATTCCTGAAAGTATATACCACTACTATTTCACTTTGCCAACACTCAAATTAATACATATTTTAGTTCTTATTAAATTATCTGCACCAATTTAACCATTGTATTTTTTTTTTGTTTTAATATTTCACAAAATCTGTCTTGCTCATTCACAGTTTGCCAGATTTAAGTATCCTCAGGTTTGGCTGACTTCACTAATCATAGATGGATAAGCCAAGGATTGGAATTAGTTCCCAATGATTAATCCATAAATTATTTTGGAGTGTAATGTTATTAACTTATATCTTAGGTTGTTCTTTTAAAACTCAAATTTCACTTGCTCCATTGTTAAGTCAGAAAAATCACTTACAGTATATTTTTGAGAGGTAAGAGAAAACTATATACGATAATCAAAACCAATATTTGTATACGTGCCAACCAATTGAAGCATTTCTGAATTAACCAGCTGCCTTTAACTAATTAATTTAATTTCAATACATTTGCAGATTGCCAAAACTTCAATACAGATACTTTTTTGAGATACTGAAGTATGTGCAAATAATAACTTGAATTTAATAAACAACAACTGCCACTCACTGCTAGTACGAAAGGCCACCTTTATTATCTTTTCATTCCCTATCATTGTTTACATAGATTGGGAATGAACTTCCAAAAATAAACAAGGACTCCAAGGTCTAGTGATCAAAACGTGCCCTTATTGATTAGAATTCAGCCCCAGTATTTACACAGGCCAACAAGATAGTGTCTTAGGCTGGTCTTAGAGAAGCAGTGTGGTATCATGATTCGGCTAGTGTTGGACGGTGATAAGTAGGACTTTCCACTTAGCTCTGTAGCCCAGGGAGCGTTCATGGGTCAGCCGCTTACTCTTAGCACAACCTATCCCATGAGGATATAATTAAGGCACAGAATCAAGAATGTTGTGGCTTGGTTCTTAGGAGGTAGATGGGACAAGCATATTACTCCCATTCTGCAGACATGTCATTGGCTGCCCATTTATTACCAGCTCAGTTTAAAGTACCAGCTGGCACATACAGAATCCCCCACCTGGTGGAATGAGCTCCCCGAAGAGATCAGGGCCCTGCCCACAATTCCGCAGGGCCTGCAAAAAGGAGCTCTTCCACCAGGCATTTGGTGGGGCCGACTGAGCCATAACATCTACAGGTGCCCCCCAGACTGAGGGACCGAACCTACTGAGGGATTGTCAAGTTATTGTTCAAGTGCCGTTCTAATTGTTCCAGTTGATATGTTGTTGTTATTGTTATACTGTTATATTGATTTTGATAGTGTTCTATGTGAATGTTCAAAAATGTTTTATGTAAACTGCCCAGAGCCGTAGGGAAGGGCGGTATAAAAATATAATACAAATACAAATACAAATACAAATACAAATACAAATAAATAAATAAAAATTCAAGGTCTTCAGACCTTCTCTTCCTCCATTGCCACTACAACTTTGCGCATGTCAACAGAGGCTTCTAAAGGGCCAAATCAACAATTGTCTGTACACATGTTTTCTAGGGAAGGGCATAATCCAGCTCACGAGCCAAAACGTGGGTCAACCTTGGGCTGGTTCAAGGCTTGGAGTGATGGCTCCAAACATTTGCTGAATGTTGGCCTGCTCAGCTTGGCCCTTGGGGGCTGTTCAGGCTTAGCTGTCTCAGGCTCTGTCACAGGACTCCTTTAAACAGGCAGCAGGAGGGAGCCTGAGAGCTGAGTCAGCAAAAAGGAGGGGGTGAAATGCTCTGTGGGCAGCACTTCATCCCCATATTTCACTCTCTGGTTTTGCTGCCAGACATTTAATCCTTTGGTTTTGCTTCCCACCAATTTGAATGGGATGAAATTAATTCAAAAGAAATTCCATCTAAACATCCGGAAGAAGTTCCTGACAGTTATAGTGGTTTCTCAGTAGAACAGGCTTCCTCGGGAGATGGTGGGTTCTCCATCTTTGGAAATTTTTAAACAGAGGCTGGATAGCCATCGGATGGACAGGCTGATTCTGAGAAGGCTCAAGGGGGTGGCAGGTTACAGTGGATGAGCGACAGGGTTGTGAGTGTCCTGCATAGTGCAGGGGGTTGGACTAGATGGCCCATGAGGTCCCTTCCAACTCTATGATTCTATGATTCTATGAAGGGAGGGGGAGCAAAACCAAAACGTTAAATGAAATTCATTCTGGCTCACCATGGCTGGAAGAAAGAGAGGAAGAGAAGCTCCTTTCCCAGCAGTCCCCCATCTCTTACGCCCAGCTGTGTCTCTTCACAGCTGGTGGTCTTCCCCGTGCTCTTGGCTGCAGTGAGCCATGGCCAGGAGAAAGGGGAAAGGGAAGTTTCCCCTCTTCTGGCATATCCTGAACATGCTGGACCAGTTCAGTTCATGTGAGGCCAGTTCAGTTCAGGGTACAGCTGTGGGCCACCCAAACCAAATCACCTTTTGAGGGGGCTGTGCCCATCCCTAATGCTTTCTCCCGCTTTGTGAAATGGCCTGCCCAAGAAGACCAGAAAAAGTCCCAATCTCCTGGCCTTTCACAAACTATGCAAAATGAACTATTCAAGAAGGCGTTTTGGCACAAGTAATAGGTTTTCACTGTACAAAATGGTTTCACTGTACAAAACTGTGTACAGTTTATCACGAGTAGCATCTGATTATGTGATTTCTGTACCACTTAATGTGTCATGTGAATGCTTGGTTTCTCCTGCTGTTCTTTCTGGTGGTTCCAGACTTCTAAAATCCTAATGCATTGGTTACTGAACACCCCTTTTTATTGATTGTACACACTCACTGCATGCAGTCTGCCTTGAGTCCCTGTGAGGAAGGCGGACTATAAATAATATAAAATTCGGGCAGGGTGGGATTTAAATGGGACGGGAAGAAACAAGTCTGTGGCAGGACATACCTGCGAGTGATGGCATCGTGCACCTGGGCTGAGCTTTTTGTCGTTTTTACTTGCATCCCTCTCGGCTGCACAATTTCCTCCCCCTAGGCTTACTTATATTGCTGGAAACTTTCATGCTGGCTTGACTTCCATGTTTTTTTTAAATACAGACAAATAATGTGCATCCTAGCATCTGCATATAACCAGGTCAAAAGCCATTTTGGCACACTCAGTGGCAGGCTCCAGGAGAAGCTCTGGGACAACCACAGTGGATAACAGCAGGGGCTCTGGGCCTGGCTGGTGGTGGCAGTCATTCCAGGCTTGGACTGGCTCTTCAGTACTACCACCATTAGGGACAAACATATGAAGAAAGAAAAGGAGTGAGAAAGAGAAAGACAGGGGGATTAGATGAGAAAGGGGGAGAGAAAAGAAAGAAGGAAGAGATTGTCTGGGAGGGAGAGGAAGAAGAAGAGTTGGTTTTTATATGCCACCTTTCTCTGAAGGCGTCTCAAAGTGGCTTACAATTGCCTTCCCTTTCCTCTCCCCACAAACGCTGTGAGGTAGGTAGGGCTGAGAGGGCTCTGACAGGATTGCTCTGCGAGAACATCACTATCAGGGCTGTGACTAGCTCAAGGTCACCCAGCTGGCTGCATGTGGAGGAACAGGACATCAAATCGGGCTTGCCAGGTTAGAAGTCCGCACTCCTAACCACTACACTAACCACTACACCAAGCTGGTTTGTAGAGGGAAGAGAAAGAGAGGAACAGATTGAGAAGGAGGGAAGGGGGAGATTTAAATAAAAGGGGTGAGAGAAGAAAGGGGTTTAAGAGACGATTGCCAGGAAAGGGGGTATGGGAGAAAGAGAGCAAGACTGACATAGAAGAGGGAAGAGGGACAATTGATAGATAAGGGGAGAGGCAAATAGAGAGAGAAGGGAACATTGACAGAGAAAGGTGGAGAGAGAAGGAAGCAAGGCAATAGAACACTACCTCCCCACAAGTTTCTTGTGCGTCCCCATTTGTAAAAAAATAAATAAATGGAAAAGGTGGCTGAACAGATGTCATGGCAAAATGGGCTACTTTTTGTTTAGGTCACCTTGTGTGTGTGTGTGTGCGTGTGTGTGTTTTATTTCAGTCTTTTTATTCACCAAAGGACATAATATTTACAAAGAAGTGTAGAAAGGTTTACTTGCCCAAAGAGAGAGGAAAACAATTCAGCATCCTGAGAATCATCTCAACAATTATTCATTGCTCTAATCTTCCTTTGTCGAGCCAGCTAATCTTTTATAGGAATGCTAAAAAACCAAACAGCCATCCAAATCCCATGCCCAATCCACAAACATGCAAAGACTTGATAAAAAATACAGCACTGCAGTGCTTACAGCTCAAACCCAAAGATTCCTTTGCCATGACAAGGCTCAATCCTTGAACAAGTGTAGTTGTAATTAATAGGAGCGTACAAATGCAGGCTCTCTTCCATCCCCACCACCCAGCCTTCTTCATCTGGGATTAAAGACAAAAGGCCTTGCAGGCACAATTAAACCTCTGCCTCTCTCATGTTTGAAAGTGAGTCCTGTGGATCTGCAAGCTGTTTTAAAGCATAAAATACTTAAAGCCCATTATGAGGATGCCAACATGGTTAATGAGTAGAGTCAAGGAAGACATAAAAAGTAAGATTTCTTAAAATAAAAAAAAGACAAGAAGCAACACATACTCTGAGATAACAAATGTAAATTGATAAGTAGAATGAGAATCTGGGGAGCATATTGCTAAAGACAGTAACACAAATAATAATTTTAAAAAATACACCAGGATGAGGAAACAAGCCAAGGAAACATCTGGATTCCTGGATGACAAAAACTGAAAGGATTGCTAACGGAGGATAGGAAGACTGTCCAGAAACTGGTTGAATACTTTTAGGAAGCATGTTTGAAGAATGGAGACAAATTGAGGTGACTCTGAACAAAATTTCAAAGTTAATTGACAAGTTTACAAAAAAACACAAACCCAAAACCAGTTCCGGATGCCATACACCCAAGGGTTCTTAAACAATTCAGATGTGAAAATGTTAGTCTTCTAACTAAAATATACAATTTTCACTATAGCTGGCCTTTATATCAGAAGACTGGAAAGTAGCAAATGTAACACTTTTTAATAGGAGCCAGGAGAAATTACCGGATACTTATTATACTGATTTTCAGTAAATTTGCATATAAAAGAACAAGTCTTACTGAGGAACCAGCATGGCCTCTGCAAAGTAAAAGGAATTTGCTTTGGGAGTTCTTAGTGTTAACTGACATGGATAAGTATGATTCAGTACACTTTGTAGGATTTCACTTCTAATTCTGACAAAAACTTGGTTCCAAATTCCGTTTAGTTAACCTTGCTAGATCAGACTAACAATTCATTTCTTCCCCACTAAAACTACTTGGCTCTCCTCCCGTCCCCCCTGGAAGTTTACCATTTCTCAATAGCTACCCTAGTACATTGCCCCCAGTATAGATGATATATGTCATTATCATGTCCTCTTATCCTATGGTCCTTTGTCAATTGTGTTAAGAGGTTTTGTCAAAACTACAGTTAATCGTATCTATGGTTTCATATGAGAAATGAATAGACATTTTAGCTTAATACTGATGTTCCTTAACTGCACTACTGGCTGGTATACCTGCTGCATCTTTTTGAGGGAAGCAGGGGAAAGAGGGTAACGAAACAATCATTTGGGGGGACAAAATGGGATCTTAATGATAGCCTGCAAGCTGAATTCTAGTTTCACAAATTAAACTGTAGTTTAGGAAAGTCAAGTTTTCATTAAACTATATAACTCTCTGAACATCTACTGCTCCAAAAACTAACCTTAGTACACCTTTAAGACCAACAAAGATTTATTCAAGGTATAACCTTTCGAGTTCAAGCACTCATCTTCTGTCTGAGGAAGAGTGCTTGCACTCAAAAGCTCACGCCTTGAATAAATCTTTGTTGGTCTTAAAGGTACCTCTGGACTCTGATTTCATTGTGCTACGTCAGACCAACACGGCTACTCATTTGAATCTAGCCTTAGTACAGTTTGTCAGACTAGGAAATGAAACCATGGCTTCACGTAGATTTATTTGTCAAGAGTTAGACCTAACTACAGGCTAGCATGTTGTGTGAATGTGGGCATCATGACATAATTTTGACTCGTTCTTCAGCAACACAGTATGTCATTACTTGCTAGATTTATCCTATTCGGGACTGGTTTGAGATTCTTGGGATCCCTGGGCTGAAAGTTCCCACAGTTCCCCTTATGATGAGACCAAGATCTACACTCGGATTTTCATCCTCTGTCAGCTCGGATTTAAAAGAGCAAACTGCATCTGATCCAATGTCCAGTCTGATATCAATCGGTATTATTATTCCATCTGCAACTTCCCAACTCCGCTCTAGAATGACACCACCTTTTCCTTGGGATATCTGAGAGTGCATATTATCCTCTTAATTGGAGAAAAGCATTCCAAAAGCCCATTCTTCCTCCATGCAGATGTTTGCCTTTTGGGATTTTCTTCCTCTCCCCCCCCCTTCCTAGCTCAGCCACACCTCCATTATTCTCCCTGAGACTGCCACCTCCACTTCCCCCCTCCCCCACTCATTCTGGCAGCAGAGCCCATCAGGAAAACAACAAACTGCCTTGTGCTCCTCCTTTGACACTTCCCCCTCCCCCGGTTTGCTTTGGCTGTAGAGTAGGGGGACAAAAGGGTGGAAATAAAGCCCTCTCCAGCCTCCTGCTCCTTCAATGCTGGCTGGAGCTTCACATAGCCCCTGCTTCTACCCCCTCTAATTTAAAGGCAGTTAAAGGCCCAACCCCTTGACCAAGCAGGAAGCATTGCAGATCTGTTGCAAGACCTGGGTTCAGATTGGTCTGAATTTGGCAGAATCAAGAGTGGGGGGATAAAGTGAGGGCAGACAATCTCCAAGTAGAAATGGTAAAATAAAACAGAGAAAACTCAGAGCTTGTCTGTGTTAATGCCGAACCCTGCCTATAAAGGGTTAATGTCTGCCAGAGTCTGTGTTCTTGAGTGAGGAGCTGAGAAGTGGTGGAGTGAGAGACACTTAAAAGAATGGAGTGAAAGCTCTCTTGGAGAAATGTAGAATTCAGGGAAGGGAAAAAGCTAGTTGTAAAGTGCTCAAGAGAACAATCAAGGGCAGGTTGAAAGGGAATTTTGGGAAAGGACCAGACTACATTGTCTTCTGGGGAAAGAAGAATTCCTATACCAGGTAATAAAAGAGCTAAGAGTCTGAATTCAGAGAAGAGATGAAATATGGATTTGGGGCTGTAGAAATTGGGTTACGCAGAGAAATTGTGTCAAAGGAGGACCTTTCTCTAGTCTTGAGGAAAACTGCATCTACCAGAGGGAACAAAGTGTTCCAGGCCCAATTTTACCACCTGGGATTACTTCAAGGCTGTGAACTTTTCCTATAGTTAGAAAGTACTTCTATCTCTTTAAAAACTCAGGCAATCGGAAGAAATCATTTTGTAAACAACAAAGTCTGCCTCACACTTGATTATTATTCTGAATCTCTATTTCATACAAAAACCCCAGGGAGTTGAATGAAGTTCTGCTTCTTATGGTTAAACTCTCAAGAGTCCAGGGATCAAATCTCTGAGGTAAAACCATACACCAGGAAGGGAAGGTGTCATATGCCTCTGTAACCCTTTGTAATGGGGAAGGTTCAATTAAATAAAAGACAGCACCTTTATGGCCTGACAAAATGAGAAATTACTTCAAAAGAAAAGAAACCATTTCAGGCATTGGATAAATTTAACTATAACAATATTTATCATCAACCCCAGAACTGTAAAACTAGATATATAACAAAATCACAATGGCTATGAGCATAGCAACATTAATGGGAACAAAATCTTCAGTGTCCTTCAAAAAGGGCACTCAGCACAGAACCAATCCTAACACACTGGAAGGAGAAAGTCCAACTTGAAATTATAGAAGTGCCTGGCTGCTGCTTCTGATCTTCCACTACAGGAGTTGACTTGCTGCTGCTGCTGCTGCTCAGGGACTCACTCCCTGGTTTGGGCCTGCAAAAGAATCAGCAGTTCCCTCAGTCCAGCTCTGGGCCTTCTCTCCCCTGCTGCAGGGCCAGACTGACTGAGGGGTGGGGCTTTTGCACTAATATATGAGCAACTTACTCACTGCTCATGCTCAGTAACCTTTGGCTTCCTAGGCCTAAATCCTAAACTGATGGAAATTATTAAAACAAAAATGACATGGGTTACACCTCCACTCTGCCCACCACCAGGCAATCATGCTGTCCATCCCTCCCACTCACCTGCCTTCCACCCACTTAGGTGTGCTTTCCTTCTCTGTTTACAAGTACTCTCACTGCCCATGTTCACAGTGGCCTGTAGACCTTTCCCCAGAGGCGCTAGGCAGTGCATGTAGCAGGGAGCAAGCACTAACAAGTGAGTGGGCAGGTTATGCTGTTAGCAATAGAAGAAGAAGAAGAGCTGGGTTTTATATACCCCACATTTCACTAGCCAAAATAGTCTCAAAGCAGCTTACAATCGCCTTCCCTTCCTCTCCCCACAACTGACACCCTGTGAGGTAGGTGAACCTGAGAGAGCTCTGACAGGACTGCCTTGTGAGAAAAACACTATCAGGGCTGTGATGAGCCCAAGGTCACCCAGCTGGCTGCAGGTGGAGGAGCAGGAAATCAAACCCAGATCGCCAGATTAGAAGCTGCCGCTCTTAACCACTGCCACAAGCTGGCTCCAGAAGTGTTGGGCCCCATCAGCTGCCCCGCCACAAATACCAGCCCTTGTCCAATTGCTGGCACTGATGGTATCGTATGATTTTTCTGGAGTCTCAGTGAAAAAGGCTGACTCTAAAAAGCACAAACTAATAAAAAGACTCCTGCATACTTCCAAATACAGAGACACTCAGTCAGATCAAAGGCAATGGAACCCCCATTTGAGGAGGAAACCTAGAGTTAAGTGAAATTTCAAAACCTATCAGCAGTTAAAACAAACCATGCTTTTACATTACGTTGGAACTGATCTATTGTGGATGATTGGGCTTCTGCAATTTTATATCTGTTCAGAAGATGGAATATTAGCATGTCACATGTTTTGTCTCATTTGACATAATAAAACACACCTATCAAATTCCCTCATCTAGGACCATTAAAAAGCCTGGCCTCCTTTGCCCCTGGTCACTGTATTGAGATTATTGGCTAAAGAAACAAACATAGCAAGTCTCTGTCACCTCTCTCTTCTATCAAGAAGCATGTCAGAATCCCTATATAAACAGCACTTATCTTCCTGAAGGCCTGAAAGACACAAGGATTTGGCGGGAAACCTGCCAACATGTTTAAATATAGGTCAAGGATCTTAATTGCCTCATAGGTGGATGCCTCAAGAGCTGATCAGAGTGGCATTTTTTCCCACAAACCCCAAAAGAAACCCAGTCCGTTGTTTAATATCATTCTGTTTACAACTTCAAGAGCAAACACTTCTGGAAAAGAATTCCCCTGTCCTACCCGCATCTAGTAGTGTGCTAGGTTTGAATGACTGGCACCTGTTAACTTAATTAGTTAATTAGTTTACTTCATATTATTAACAGGGAGACCAGAAATTATGAAAGGTATAACTGTGCTAGAGGGGATTTCTTTTTTAATCTTCTCCTCCTTTGGTGTAACTAAGTAGATAAAGAGGAAATGTACGGAAACATATGGTTCAAACCTGCTCCAAGATGGATCTGCAGGGATTGTTCTCGGTTTGCAAAGTAGGCCTCAGTGTGCTGTCAAGTTTGTTCTCTCCCTGCTTTGCATTTCTTGCTAAATGACTGTATTTCCCTATTCTGAAGAAAAACAGGAATATACCAGAAAGGTGCTCTTGCACCTGGATTCCTGGTTTATTCAAAACCTGTTCATATAGCAGAATTCATAAGCAGGCCTATTCTATCGGTATCCGCATTTACATTTAAAAGAGAAATGGGCATCAGCAAGCATCAAACGGAAGATTCTCAGAAGTCACTGATAAAAACCTCTGTGTACTTAATCGAAATCATCCCTTTTAAAGTTTTGCACACATGTGAAAGTCTTTTTGCTGTTAATGAAGTGTCAGTTGTCTCTATGTACAACAAAATAATCAACTTGGTGGGGCAAAAAGAACTCCCTGTGTAAATGGAACTTGGAAAGTTTTTTCAGTACCTGAGTAGATAATGAGTACAATCATAGAATCATAGAGTTGGAAGGGGCATACAGGCCATCTAGTCCAACCCCCTGCTCAACGCAGGATCAGCCCAAAGCATCCTAAAGTAGATATAGCCAGCTTGGTGGAGGGGTTAAGAGTGGCAGCTTCTTATCTGGCAAGCTTGATTGCCTGCTCCTCCACATGCAGCCAGCTGGGTGACCTTAGGCTCCTTGTAGCCCTGATAGAGCTGTTCTGTCCAAGCAGTCCTGTCAGTGCTCTCTCAGTCCCACCTACCTCACAGGGGGCCTGTTGTAGGGAGAGGAAGGAAAGACGATTGTACACCACTTTGAGACTCCTCCTGGCATTGAAAAGCGAGGTATAAAAACCAACTCTTCTTCTTCTAGGTAATTGTGCTTTCTGGAGTTTTATTTCTTTACATGTTTGAACACTTTATTTCTTTACATGTTTGAACACCATTTTTGAGCACTTTATTTAAAAATTCCTCTGATAAAATTTCTTCTTCAGCCTTTTTTCAAGGAGAATAGTTCTTTTGATTATCATACCTGTATTTTGTTCTGTCTCAAAGGATTGATTCATTATTTATTACGGTCATTGACCAGCATAAAAGGATGATTCTCTTTCAGTATACCCCATTTCTCTCCCTTCCTCCCCCTCCCAGTTTTCAGAAGGCGATCCAGAATGCAATCCTGAACAGAGTCTGTTGTAGTCAATGTAATTAGAAGAATGTAGGATTGCACTCTTAAAACTCTTAGGAGCACTTCAGTGATGTTCCAGGACATGTCTTGGTTAATATATTTATATTTGGGGGTCCCAAAATGGACCCAAAGCAGCTTATAACATAATTCTCCATTCCTGACCTTTATCACAACCACAACATTGTGAGGTAAATTGGGCTGAGAGACTAGCTCTAGGTCACAGAGTGCACTATATATCAGAGTGTGAATTCAAATGTGGCTTTCCCAGATCCTAATCTGATACTCAGACCAGCCCATAGGGTCACCAGCCCTTTGCTGAAGGTAGGGTTCCCTCATCCCTAGGTCTTGCCCCCACTATAAGGTGACCAGATTGTCCCACTTTTGGAGGGACATCTGGGGGTACCTGGCAAATTGTACTTATGTTGAAATTTTAAAAATATATATTACACTATTTTTGCATTGAAACCTGAAAATGTTGGTTGTTCCATATAGACCAAATTTTTAATCAAGAACCCCCCCCCTCCCCAGTCAATGGTGTCCCACTTTACCAGTGTTAAAATCTGGTCACCTTACCCCACTATCAATCAGCTGGATGGCAGGGGGACTTACCAGAAGTGGACAGGAGGCCCAGACTACATTGCTAGTGATGTTGTGATGTCACTTCCGGCATGTACCTGAAGTGATGTAATCATGTTGGCAACCTCATTGCAACACTGTATTTGGGCAAAAACACTGTGGTAGAGTTTGCCCTTAATACTGGAGAGTTGTTGCAATGTCGCAACATGATGATGTGAGGCAGGAAGTGCCTGATGATGTGAGGCTAGAAGTACAGGCTGGAAGTGCCCTCACCAAATTTCTGGTAATGGAACCTGGGTTTTCCCCCCACTCTTGGTAAGTCCCCCTCATCTTCTACCGGTTGCCAGGAGGGACCAGGCAACGCCGACACCACACACCATGCCAATTCTCATTTAGGAGGGTGGTTCATAATGAATTTAATGGCACATTTTGGTAGTAAACCTCCTGAAGTGTTTTTTCTGAATTTTCAGGAGCTTATAATGTTGTTATTGATGCCTAGAGATCCTGTGGGGAAGTAGTGAGATGTAAATATTTTATTAAATAAATCTTCCTTGGGACCTTATCTATTAACTTGGATGCCTTGTCTACTTGCATTAACTTCTCTTTTTTCTCCCCTGTCTTTTTAATGAAAATAAGCTTTTATCGTTTTTTAATTCTTTTGAACCCACTTTGTGTCTCTCATTCTGAGACCAAAGAAGAGCTATTCTTTCCCATATTCTTACTATGAGGATGATCTCAGTTGTAATGACTGATATGTGCAATCGTCTATTCTCTTTGTCCCCTTACCTCTTTTTGTACCTGTAACAGGACAAACAATGTTTTGTTTCAAAAAGTGTGGAATCGATAATGCACAGATGTCGCTCCACTGTCCCCGTTGTTCCAAACCGCATAGCAGGGCAGGATGTTAACATTTGCGAGGTCGACATTTTTGAGTAATGCCATGTGAGATAGTTTTACAGGACTGTGCCTTAGAAGGAGGAGAGGAAAGCCCTGTGCTTTGGAGGGGGGATGTGTAACTCATGCAGTGGGTGGATAATTACAAGGCTGAGAACAGTCCAACTCCTTCTGTTTTCTTCAGCAATTTGGTGTTCTAATTAGGACCAACCAGAGTGCTCGCATAACAAAGGGAAGCCTTTCTAACGAACGACAGCCATTTAAATTTTGTCTAGGAGTCCAAGAAAAGCAGTGTTATATGTAACATAGGCAGTGCCCGTGAAACAGTCAAAAGGGACAGGGAAGAAGCCTGATTGGATGTCTACAAGAAAATGGCTTCATGAACCTGAAGAGCGGAAACTATACTATTACATGTGCTCTTGTGCGTTTTCAAATAGTAGCTCGGCAGGCAGAAATTAAGCCAGTGAAACTTTTCCTGTCCTGATGCATACGTGATAGAAAGAGCTGTCTCAAATGGCTTGATTTAGAAGAAGAGCCTTACTAAATTATCAAGACGTAAACTCGCCTCTGATATGTCAGTGGAGTCACAAACAGGCTTTACAAAGATCATAGATGTTTTGTCTATTCAAAGTTTATTATAGACTAGTAAGCAAGCCCGCTGTAAAATAAATACAGCGGGCGCTAGGCATGGGAGCCCCCGGCAGTCGCGCGGAGCGAGGCTGCCGGGGGCTCCCTTGGCCGGCGGCCTGATGCGAAGCGCCTCTCGCCGCGTTAGGCCGCTGGGAAAGGGGCAACTGCGAGCCGCACTGCGCGCAGTTCGCAGTTGCTCCGGCGGGTACTCAGAGGCACCAATCGGCAGCCGCAAAGCACCTGCCGATTGATCCCTCCAGTAGTCTGTCCAGAGGAAGGGGCCAATCGGCACCCTTCCTCATCACGGACACATCCCGCCTCCCAAGCCCTTATCCTTTTATTTAGTCCGCGGTGCCCGTGGCGCCGCGGGCTGTGTTAAGATAGGCATGCTCCTAATTTGGATCTGGACCACACTTTCAACTTCTACCGGCTTTCACTAATCATACTGTCTCTTCCCTTTTAAGGAGGGGGATTGAAAATACACTTCAACAGAAAAGTCAAACACCCAAACAGAAGGGAAAAAATACTAGAAAATACCTGCCAAGTTGGGTCGACTGGACTCTAGTGTGATGTAGTGAGAGCTAGCATGGTTAAGAGCATGAACGCTAATCTGGAAAACTGGGTTTGATTGATTTTCCACTCCTCCACATGCAGCAAACTGGGTGACCTTGGGCTGGTCACAGGTCTCTTAGAACTGTTCTTGCAGAACAGTCCCCATAGAGCTGTTTCAGCCTCACCTTCTTTGCAGCGTGTCTGTTGTGGGGAGAGAAAAGTAAAGGTGTCAATAAGCTGCTTTGGGAGTCCTTCATGTAGTGAAAAGAAGGGTATATATTAAAAACCAGCTTTTGATCTTCCATCAAGAGAACTGCAAATGTGGACTCTTACCATTCCTCAGGCAAGATTAATTGCACTATATAAATGAAAAGGAAATCTCAAACCTGAAAATCAGTCACAGAGTTTTACTTTGCTATGTAAAGTCCTAGGACATTCTTCCCACTGTGAATTCAAAGGAAATGAGGTGTTATTTAACGGAAACGGAAAGACTTGTATGACTGGTCCTACCACTGTGGCTCTGGCTTCCAAATGCTACCACACTCATAGCGTCTTCCACAGTACTATGGGGAAATGGCTCCTGAGCTGTTCTGGTAACATATGGAAGGGCTCTAAGATGTAGCAACTGTTCAGAAATTGGTTATGCGATTTCATATACTGCGGGCATTGCTTGTCTGGAAATGTAGACATGCCTAGCGTGAATATTCTGCTTCTCGCATAAGCCAACCATCCTCTTGGCTGAGAAAAGTAGCTGAAATTAATTTGTAAAGTGGTCCCATGAAATTTTGATTGGAATAAATATTTACATTGACTACCCTTGGTGAACGAATTCCCAAGGTGGCCTTCTGATGCAAAGTGTGCAGCATTTGCATCTACCTGTGGAGCAGTTACCAAAACACATTGGGCCAACAGCTGATGAACTTTTGTAACAAAACACGCTGCATAATAATCAACAAATGCTAGCAGGCCAATTTGAGCTAAACATTCTAATCTCAGAAATGGTGGAGTATGTATAACTGTTTTTTCCCCAGGCTGAGAAAAAAGGAAACCCAAGTTGAAAGCTATTCCGAGTGTGATTCTGCAGCTTTGCATGGTTCATCAAACACCTTGACACTCATGTCTGGGATTCACTATCAATCATCAAAAAGAATTAAAACTTGGCATCTTCTCGACAGAATCCCCTCATTCTCACATGTCACATTTTAGTTTTTATTTCAGCCTCAATTAGAACACAGTGAACTGAATTAATTGGGGCTACAATTACAATGTTTCAAAAGCCTACTGGAGCGGGTGCCTTAAATCCAGCCCTGATGGATTTTGAACTCCACAGCTTCCAAATTCTTCAAAAAGGCAAGCCAAATGTTTTAAAGCACAGTTCTGTATGAGTGACAAAATAAAATAAATCATACACTGTCCCTTGGTTGGTATTCGAAATGGCTGCAATGTCCATAGTTGGAGAAGTGTTTGGTGATTCTAACACCTGAGACTAAATTTTTTTGGCCAATGGGGATCCATTTTGATTGAACCTGGGTCTAATCCAGATCAAGAAGGCTTCTTAGAAAGCAGTCCTTAGCAGTTCTACTCAAAATGCCCCTGAAGTCTATTTAATGGGACTTATTTCCAGGAAAGTGTTCTTAAGTTGGCACTGTGACAGAACTGCCACATGCCAGCGATAAGACACTCCTACAATCTGGAGAACCCCACAAATTATATATTTGCATTATTTAAGGGAAGCAACACAGACAGCAAACAGCATTCCAATCATGTCTTGAAGGCCAGAACAAGACATTTTATTATTAATTATTATTATTCCATTTCTATACCACCCTTCCCTTGTGGGCTTACATGAATAGCCCAGCAATGGTACATTCGGATAGCTGAGCATCATTTTGATTGAACCTATGGACTGAACCTATGGCAGTCTGCAGTGTACCAGGTACCAGGTCACCCCGGCGTGGCCATTTTTTCCTGTGGTTAATGGTAGACCTTTGTAGATTTTTGTGGCCTGTTGTCATCAGCCAGGTTTATTCCACCATTATAGTTGTTTATTCCACCATTATTGTTGAAGTGGGTTATTGTTATGGTTTTATGTGTTTTTATGGATTTTATTGTAATGGTCCTTTACTGTAATGGACCTCACTGTGAATCGCCCCAAAATGATTGGGAAGAGAGATGGATGGATGGATGGATGGATGGATGGATGGATGGATGGATGGATGGATAGATGGATAGATGGATAGATGGATAGATAGATAGATACTGTGGCAATAAGCAGTCTGAAGAAGGAATACAGTTTTCTCTTAGAAAGTGACAATGAAACAGCACATTGAGTAGAAGGTGAAGGAAGACAGTCACAAAAAAAACTACATCTGCCCAATGATTAACAACAAAATCAGGGGTGAACCTGCACTGGGCTTTTTATCCCGGGTAACCCTGAATTAAAGAAAGTCATCTACACATTATTCAATTTTCATTCTAACATTTAGCACTTTAAATTTTCCCTCTGTAACGTCTGTGATTGACACTACCTTTCCCCCGTGATATCCAGGAGTGGATATAAGTCACTACATTTGGGAAAACTGCTCCGAGAGCCCCAGTATTAAGTGCAGATGTTCTGCTTTTGTCAGACTAACTTCCTGCCCTGTGCCTCCAACACTGATGTAGTGAAGCAGTCTGTCGTTGATTGGTCAGGGAGTCAGTTAAAGATTGCCTTGTTCCCTGGTTGCCATTCCCTCGCAAGACTTACTTTTGCCCTCATTTTGGGATCTGTTTTAAAATGACTGCACTCCAAAAGCCCATACTTTTATGAGCAGAGATTTGCCTCTTGGATTTACTTTCCCCTCCACATTCTCTGTGAGGCTGCTACCTCCCCCTCCCCTCCCCCTCCCCCGCTCCTGCAGGAGAAACAAGCAGCCTCGTGCTCCACTTGCCCCTCCCCCAACTTGATCTGTCTGTATCTTTGGGAGTCAACAGGCAAGAAATAAAGCACTTTCCAAACTTGTGCTACTTTAATGCCAGCTGGAGCTTCACCTGAACCCCCCCCCCCAATAAAGCAGGAAGGAGACCAAAAATTGGGACAATGCAAATGCAGAAGAACCGTGTGTTTAAAATTGGGGGAAAGGAAGGCTGTAGATACCGGTTCAAATCAACCAGATTTTGGCAAGATTTGCTTTGGAAAAAATGTGAGTGCAGAAAGGGGCCAGACCATTTAAAGTAATTAGTGATGTTCCTGGCTGAGGATATGGAGACTGAACCAACAACCCTGTGCAGAATTAATCCCTATCATGCCCTGTGAGCTTCATGCAACCTGTGTCTTCTGTCATATTTAGGGATGGGCAAAACCTGGGAAAACAGGTCATATCAGTTCATGGTTTGTAGTATGTGTAGTTCCTGAACCATGGACTGTTATAAACTTTTTGATGCTAGATTAACGGATTCAGTTTGGGAAGTCTCTGATGTGGTGACCCCTGGCATGCTAGAGACACCAGTGCCCAGCCAGGATGCTAGAGTCACCAAACTTACAGAGAATCATAGAATCATAGAGTTGGAAGGGGCCATACAGGCCATCTAGTCCAACCCCCCGCTCTACGCAGGATCAGCCCTAAGCATCCAAGAAAAGTCTGTATCCAACCTTTGCTTGAAGACTGCCAGTGAGGGGGAGCTCACCACCTCCTTAGGCAGCTTCTTTCTTTGACTCTCCTCTCCTAGCCATCTAGGTTTAGTGAGGATTGGACTTATGGAATGAAAGTTATGGCCCCCCAAAGAAGGTGGCCCCAGGAAAAAAGTTTTCTGGGGGAAAAGACAGGCAGTGCAGATTCAGGAGGAATGGATCCTGTGCAAGCTGCAGACACCAAATTCACAGCAGACCTCTGTCTGGCTTCCCTTCACTGGGGCAGACCTTCCCCCAGCTAGGCACCAAAGCATGTCACACATCCTCCCCTATGCTCTCAGCTCCCCTCCCAAGTCTCCAAAGGCAGGTTCTCAAGGACAGGATGGCAGACATCCTCAAAGGTTCTATAGGAGTCCCCAAAGTTACTCCACAACAGCTGGGCAGGCACCCCAACCTCACCAAACCAGTGGAAATTAGATTTTTTTTTCATTTAAAGAGATTAGTAATGCAACAACAGAAGGCATGATGGGAGATCTCCAAAGTTACCCCCATGACAGCTTGATGGGCACCTCAGCCCCATCAGACCACTGGAAACCAGAATATTCCATTTAAAGTGATCACTGAGCAGGGGATTGGACTTGGTGGCCTGTATGACCCCTTACAACTCTGTGATTCTATGATTCTATCAAGAGGAAGGTGTTGAGTCATGAGGTAAATGTTGTTTCATTAGGTAGGTGTTGGGTAAAGGAGACCTCCCTAACCTGGCAGAGGTGAAAGGGACAAGTCAGAAACATTGCCCTCCACAGGATGGAAGCATCATCAATATTACACTCCCCCCCCCACATATATAACTTATTAGTAGTTGTATACCTAAAATACAGAAATCAGTGAAAAATATTTTCTTTGATGGTAGTTGTATAAGCTACTAGAACACAGAGATGTTTGAAATGCTTGATGCTTTCCCATTCTGGCCAAAGCTGGATCCTCTCATTATGGTTCACATATCAGAACTTATTCCAGATGATGTTGGTAGCTAACCCAAACACTGAGAATCCATCTGCTGATCCCCAGTGGCACTCGCTGCTCGATATCCTGTTGGAAGAAGTAAACATATCAGAATCCTGCAACGATACACTTCTTATTTTCTTAGTCACAGTATGGAAAAAGAACTCTCGCTATGCAAGTCACAGTGGGAACAGCAACTGCAAAAGTGGAAACTGAAAAAAATGCCTCTGTTACAGAAGCAGGCCTTTCATTCTTGTGACATGGATACCCTTTAAAGGAGAGAAAAAGGAGAAAGAAAAAAAGCTGGTTGTCGTACCCTGTGTTTTACTATCTAAAAGCGTCTCAAAGCAGTTTACAATCACCTTCTCCCCATAGCAGTCAACCTGGGAGGTAGGTGGGACTGAGAGAACTCTGAGAGAACTATGACTGGTCCAAGGTCACCCAGCTGGCTGTATGTGGTAGATGAGTGGGGAACCAAACCTGGTTCTCCAGTCTAGAGGTCACTGCTCTTAACCCCTACACCAAGATGGCTTTCAAGGAAGAATTCCATGTTGAGAGTATGACATGCCTAGTTTAGGCCTATCAAATGTAACCTTGTCAAATTTTTAGATGCTTAAGAAATTATTTCACTGTGACTACAAGTAACTTTGTTATTGGTCTGGCATTCCTTCACTATTATTAGCCCCCCTCCGTGTTCATATAGATCTGTGAACTTTAACCTGATCAGATGACCCATATATCAAGCCGAGTTTCTTCTAAATTCTCAGATAAATTAAATCCTCAACGCCATAGAATCCAAACTATAAAATTTGAGTCAACGCGGTCACAAATTGGTATACTATCACAACTAGGGTGCCAGTCTAAAAAAAAAAGAAAAGTTTCCAAGGCTTCATGCATGGACAAATCTCCTCTAAAATGATGAACTATAACAGAGAACGCTATACTATAACTAGGAAATGAGATCTGATTAATCATCTGACTGTGTTCCACAAGCACAGACTGGCTTCTCCTTTCCTATCACCAGCTGTATATGCAGTGAAGGACAGGAGAGAAATTGCCATATGCTCCTTTCCAATATTCTGTGTATTGTAATGATTCAAAAGGAAGGTTATGTGATAAAAATCCCCTTCCAGCAGAAAGGTAATGAGATAGACCAGCCACCACTGTTAAACCAGCAGAATTTCTATGCATTATGTTAACCATCTAGTATGCCTGGGTAAATCTGAAAAGGTATCAAGGTGATTTTGCATTTTAAAGCAGTTTAATGCTAAATAAAATACGTCAGTCAGCTCCACTTAATACCGCTTGCATTCAAAGCTTCATGAATGAATTATGCCAGCTCACTGACAAAATAATCCTGTAATATGGCAGAGAAGAAAAACTAAAAAAATAAGGGAGGGGGTGAAATTGACTGGTGGAACCAAGAAAACCAGGGAGCCCTCCTGTGTACCACTAGAGAACTACTCACTTATCTTCTGAGTGACAATTCATGCTTCCTACAGCAATCCAACCATGTGGTTTCTGAAGCTATCCACATTGTATTCTGAGACGGCCCTATTTTATCAGAGAAAGAAGAAGAGTTGGTTTTTATACCCCACTTTTCACTGCCCGAAGGACTCTCAAAGCAGTGTATCTTCTTTTCCTCTCCCCACAACAGGCACCCTGTGAGGTAGGTGGGGGCTGAGAGAGCTCTGACAGGGCTGCTTTGTGAGAACAGCACTATCTTGACTGTGACTAGCCCAAGGTCACCCAGCTGGCTGCCTGTGGAGGAGTGGGGAATCAAACCTGGCTCACCAGATTAGAAGCCACCACTCTTAACCACTACACCAAGCTGCCTCAGAAGCTAAGCAGGGCTGGATCAGATTAGTATTTGGATGAGAGACCATCAAGGAAACCCTGGATCACTAGGCAGAGGCAGGCCATGGCAAACCACCTCAGAACATTTCTTGCCTTGAAAACCCTACAGGTTCACCATCAATCAGCTGTGACTTGCTGGCCCCTTCCACTACCATTGTGAGATCAGCCCGCATAATCAGATGCACTTCTAAGTTTAAGAAGAAACTGGGTCATTATAAGAACTGCCTGGAAGATTCAGGCCAAAATTGAAGATGGCTCCAATCAAATAACAAACTGCTTGTTCCATTTGTTGTTAGACTTACAACAAATCAGTTCGGCATTTGTTCTAAGTTCAGCAGTGGAATAGGCTGCCTAAGGAGGTGGTGAGCACCCCCTCACTGGAAGTCTTCAAGCAAAGGTTGGATACACACTTTTCTTGGATGCTTTAGGATGCTTTGGGCTGATCCTGCGTTGAGCAGGGGGTTGGAATAGATGGCCTGTGTGGCCCCTTCCAACTCTATGATTCTGTGATTCTGTGAAATCTTAGATAAAAATAGTGCATGTTTTCTACCTGCAAGCAGTGTGTGTGTACTGCTGTATCACAGTGCTGGAAAACTACTTTAGATCAGTTGTTCACGCACTCATAAAGCACAAGGCTCAAAATGCAGTTGAACCCAGTTAGTAACCAAAGCTTCCCACAAGTTTAATGGTAGTTGTTAAGCATCCAGTTCAATGCAAAAGCCCGTATATGTCCAGTTCTGCTGTAATGCCTTTCCAAACTTTAGTGACAGAAAATAAGATTTTAAATAATAGCTCAAAAGGGAGTATTTTCTGCATTTAGATAATGTGACCAGTAAGCACCTGACTCATACTGCTTTTTCACAAAAATACTGCCAGCAGTCAGAAAGAAAGTCTCCCAAACTCTTCCGCTTGTATCCTACCATGTGTCTCAATGAAATCTGAAGCCTTCCTCCAATCTATGGAGCCTTCCTCTGGTGGGGATTTTCTTCCCATGGAAGAGCCACTTCGGTCAGCAGGAGTCTCATTCGTTCTAGTCCAGACTTTCTCAACCCTGGGGTTATGTGACAGCCTAGGGCTTTCGGAACAGCACCGGAAGGGTTTCCCAAATGGGTGGGAGTTAATTAATTTTTTATACTTCTAAAAATGTTAAACATTTATTGAGTGATATGACCACATATGGTCATGTTGACCCACTCAGCCCTCCCAAAGCACACAGTGATGGGCATAGAAGGGGTAGAAAGGGGAGGAGCCCTGGGTGGGCATATCCAAAGCTCTGCTTCCCAACCATATTTTGTAAGGTTGTGCCACTTCTGGGGTTTCTCAAATCCTGAAGAAACTTTCAGGTGCTTCTCAATGGTAAAAAAGTTGAGGAAGGCTGCCTCAGTCTCATAAGGGAAGCTGCTAGAGTCTGCTAGACTCTTGTGCAGAACAAAGAGGGTTTTGTGGTATATATGTTGGTGTGTGCACACAATTCCTACTGGCCCCAATTCTCTACTGAACAGAAGAAAAAGTAATGGGGTTGGATTAAAATAAGTCAAACAGGATGGACTGGATAGCAGGCACAAGAGAGCCTTTTGAAATGGTCTGCCATAATGTCAGAGACACCATCCATTACTACTCTGAACTCCCTTCCCCCCTACATTCACTCACACACAGAGAGAGACACACCCACACCATGGCAGATGCTAGAATAATGGTTGTTATTCTGCAGATGCTAGAATACAGTTGTTTACAGCAGATGTTGCAATTGATCTCACTCGATTCCTTTCTTCTCTGCAGCCTCGGTCCCAGGGATCTCTTGCTTATGTGGGTCCCCATCATAGTATTTTTGGTGGTGGAATGGGGACCTCCACTTCTCACCAACATAAAAACAAGTAGGATCCAACCCGGTGAATTATCGCTATTGAGACTGCTTCCTGGGCTCCATCACGTTGGGTGATAAATTATGCCTGGCCTGTGTGGGCAACACTAACAAACCATGAGTACTCACTAAAACAAGCTAAAACGAAAAAAAACATTGCTTTTTTATGCTAAGTTGTAAACAAAATGGAATGGATAACTTGATAGGGATGTCGTCGTTATTTCCCCCAATCTGGAAAGAACCCAAACCTTGAACCTGATCTGGAAGTATGTAACAAAGTGTGTTCATTCTCTTTGTCAGCCAGCCCCAAGAGAGCTGTCGTGAGTCGCAAGAGAGCTGTCGTGGAGAGAAAACGAAAGGAAGTTAAGTGGGCATTGTCTATATTTGAATGAAGGAGGTCTGAGGGCACAAACAGTACAATCTTGGCCGAGTGGCACACCAGTCCACGCTTTCTGAAACCAAGGCATTTAAAGTAGAAAGCCTGTCCTTCGGGTTGCATTGTTAAGCAGTTAACATCTCACTAAATTCAGTGCGCTGTGGTGCCCCAGAGCTATATAAACCCTAAATGGAAAAGCAGCAGCAACAGCATCTCTACGAGGTTCATGTCTTGGGTTAAAACTCTGTACTCTTACAAAATGAGAGCCAACTTGCAGACCTTGAAATGGTTTTATATTTGTATTAACAGCTATAGGACAGCCTGTTGCATCAGATGTATATGACACAGGAGGAAACTTGATCCAGAACCTGATACAGTCCTAACTAATCTGGGAATCAACCCTTTTGGTCTCTTATGTAATGATTTCATATAACTTGGTCTAAACGATTGTAATTAAGTTTGATTGATTGATTGATTGAGAATCAACCCTTTGGAAATCAGGGTTTGGATTCAGAGAATGAAATCAAATTTTGCAAGCTGGCTGGTTCATTTTGATTTTGATTTTTCCTATGAGAAAGGAATGGGAAAATCTTTGTTTTCATACCATCTTTTGTTTCCTTGCACTGACTTTCCCCTATAAAGATGTATTTTTCAATTGTTATTTGTGTGTTAATTGCTTATAAATGGTATGGCAATGCATAGATATCTAAACAAACTGTAGACGACACAAAAGAAATGACAGAAATGAAAATAGCATTGAACATGAAGCTAACTGGAACAATGGCAACACGTGAAATCAAAATGAAACAAAAAGGAGAATATTGGCTCATCATATCCAAGGACTGTGTTCTATTCAATATTGAAGGTGCCCTCATGAATGGAGGACTGATCATCTTCTAGAAGAAAGTTCTTGCATTTGAGCGAATAGGTCTGACTTCTGAGTCAACAGATAAAGGGTCAAGTAGCACACCACTCAGGTGCCTTGGGAGATAAAATTGTTTTTGTCTTCTTCGAGGCACTGAAGGCTTAGTCTGTTGACTCTCCTTATAGGTCAAATACATTTCATTCTAGCATGGGTTTCAATGAGTCAGAGCTCATTTCCTCAGATGGAGAGAGAGAGAGAGAGAGAGAGAGAGAGATAGAGCAATGCATCTCATGACGTGAGCTCTAATTCACAGAAGATGAAATAAATGTTGGTAGTTTGCAAGGTGGGACTAGATTGCTGCAGATCCTCATATCTGGAGAGTTTGCCATCTTTAACACTCAGGATAATTTTTCTACTGTCTGATATTGATGCCTACGTTACCAACAGAGTTGCACTATTTGTCTCGCCGCTAGGAAAATTAGGAAAATTGTGCAATCAGGATTAAAACCCAATCATCATGGTTCCTTTTTATCTGTGTAATCTTTTATTACCATGTAGGAACTCAATTGACAACTTTTAAACTCCTTGTGATCTTATCAGTTTCATGTCTTAATTTTAACTGATTTTGCGTATTGTTAATTTGTTTGAAATGGCCAATGGCTGACTAATAAACTGGATCTGACTAGATTGCTGCTTAAACTTTGCTACAGTGGCTGAGAATAGTTACAGCTCCGGATCAGTTTGGGAATTTACCTCCTATAAAGCTACCTTAAGTTTTACTGAAGTGGGAAAGTGGGAAAGAAGGTTGGGGGAAAGAAGGATTATAAATGCCATAGAATAGAGAAAATATGAGCACGCCACAAACACGCATGCACACGGAGTCTGTCCCTTCCCAAAAGCCTTTAACTTCTGCTGTGCCTGTTGCAGCATTACCGCCAAGGAAAGACCTGAGCCAGGAAAGATGAGGAATTCTCCTGAGGATGGACATAAAAACAAGAGAGAGGAGCAGCAATGGAAATGCCGCAATGCTACACGAAGGAGGCAGGAGAGTGAGAATTTGTTCCCTCCCTAAACACTCCCACTGCATCCCTTGAAAACGATCAGGAAGAACAAGTCATGGGATAATGGAGGCCATTATCTTCCTCAAAAATAACTTATGCCCACCCCACTTTTTCCTTTTTAATGTCACATTTATCAATAGCTCATTAACTTTTAACTTTGAAGAACTCCCATTGCTAGCACCCCCCCCCCAAAAGAAATCTTTTATTATTATTCAATTAGTTTTCTTGTGTTACACCCCCATTTGGATTGCGGCATCTCTTCATAAAGATAGCAGAGGGCAATGTATAGTGGGGGAAATGGCCTGAAAACATTACACTTGCCAATTAATTCTATTATTAAATGCTAAGAAAAAAAAATAAGTGCCTGCCAGCTGTGACTTTATTATGCTGCTTTCCGAGAAATAATAAATGGGAAGTCTTTGGGATTTTTCCCCCCTCTTTGCAACAGCCAACCCCCCCCCCCATTTTCCCCAAATCACAGGCTTTTGTTTCATGCTGAACCAAAATTACTTTCCAAAGGTAACCTGGACAGAGAACATAATGGCACAGGCAGTGGTCCTCAGATTAGCAACTCCATTTCCTGGCTAAAGTATATGCTTTTGCAGCAGACGCACTCCGAAGCACACGGGGCATTTATTTCCTTGACATTTAGAATCCTGTGAAAGAGTGCGCAGGCATCTTAAATGCAGAGCTCACATCCCAGCGACCAGCATGCTACGGCTCAAGCACTTAATGTGAATGGCATTCTGTGTACCAGCTATTCACGGCTTCGAACGTTCTCGATTTAAAATGAAACAAAAGCCTCCACACGTACTGCCACAATGCTCTCTAAAACAGCTTTGCTGAATTGAAGTAGCTCTCTGTGTGGGTGAGTGTGCGAGCACATGTGGAAGAACATTTGTTTTTTTCCCCACTAGTCAAAGCCTGCAATTTGTCTAAAGTAAAGCATCACTCCAGACTCCCAAGAGATTGCTCTTTAAGTCAGTCGCCCTTGCATCTCAAAAGGGCAGAGGGGAATAAGTAGACTACAGGAATGCCTACGGTACAGGTTTAGGCCCCTTTCAAATCCGTACTTAACAGCTGTACTTAACAAAAACAACACAACAACAGCAGGAGATGGCAAAACTCTCATAAAACATCATCAAAGTTCAAGCAATGAATCTTTAAGGAAACCCATGATTATGAAAGCAGTTGCCCACTGAATGAACATTTGGAATGCCCTAAATCAGGTGTGTTGATTTTCGTATCTGAGATGGGGGGGAAGTCTTGTGAGGCAGCAAGGACAGGTATGGTTGGAGGATGAGGCTTTAGTGACAGGTGATGTGAAACAATTAGCCAAGAACAGGTCAGGGACTCAGAAGGACCTGTTTTCTTTCAAGGGACCTAGGCTGCAGTACCTTGGACAGCTCTGAAGCCAACAAATCGTTCCGACATTGAGTAACAACAGACCACAGGTTCAAGCTCTTAAATATGAGAGCAAGTTACAAAAACCTGGACAACCCCCAGCTTGCCAGTCATTTACAAGGATGCAGTGGCCGTTGCAAAAATCATAAGCTACAACTGCGCCTATCTTGTTCAAAATGCCAGGGTTTTGTTGAGGTGAACCTGTCTTTTGTTTGCTTTAAAGAGTCACTCACAAGCAGTAATATGAGAGCCAGTTTTGATGTAGTGGTTAAGAACGGCAGCCTCTAATCTAGGGAACCAGATTTGATTGGGAATCCAAAGGAACAGAGTGGCAATAAACCTGAACAACACATCCCATAAAGTAATGGAATGATATCAGAAGAACCACGAAAGAGAATCCACACCTTAACTGGACAGAAGCTGTGATAAAATGCCCTCAACCCCTTGGGGAATCTTTCCCCCTTCTCCCAAGTATTTAGTACTTCCTTTCTGGCCCAGCACCTGTCAGATTCCTGTTGTACTTTGTTTATAATTATGAGCAGGAGCTAATGCACATTTAATTAACTAAGCATCTTCCTCTTTACTTCTTATGCAGCCTCTTCTTTCACCAAAGATAACCTACCAAATTGGATTGTCGCGGAGGCATGAAATTCCCTAAAAGATGAGAAGGGAGATATTAACCAGCAATGAATCTAAAAAGAGAAATATATTCAAATTTATTCCCATGTAGTTAATTAATTATTCTAATTTTGTTTGAGCAGGGTATCTTGGAAAATGTGCAATTTGATTTTTTTCCCATTCATTTGATAACACTTGTTATCTACATCTTTCTGTACAAGTAGAATGAATGAAATACTATTTTTGGAGCATTATCTTTTAAGGATTCCTAATCATTCCTGTTGATATCAAAGAACAGTCCCCACAAACAGCCCTGAAAGTCAGGTTCTGGGACTACAATACTAAGCACAAGATCCTGGAATGTAGCCATATAAACTCAAACTAATGTTTCTTGTGTCCGAGTAATAATATGTAGTAACGTAGAAGAAGAAGAAGAGTTGGTTCTTAGATGCCGCTTTTCTCTACCCGAAGGAGGCTAAGAGTGGCTTACAGTCGCCTTCCCTTTCCGCTCCCCACAACAGACACCCTGTGGGGTGGGTGAGTCTGAGAGAGCCCTCCTATCACTGCTCAATCAGAACAGCTTTATCAGTGCTGTGACAAGCCGAAGGTCACCCAGCTGGCTGCATGTGGGGGAGTGCAGAATCGAACCCAGCATGCCAGATTAGAAGTCTGCTCTCCTAACCACTACACCAAACTGGCTCTCTTTTATATCACGTAGTGACATAAAAAAGAAATGTTATACTAGAGGCAAAGCCTGTTGCACCCAGGAATACAATGGGTGCTAGCACATATCCCTGCACAGTGACCATCCTGGGTTCTGTCCATCCTACCCACCCCACCCCCACTCGATCTTGAGATCCAGTATGGTGAAATGCTTAAGAGTGGCAGACTCTAATCTCAGGAGCTGGGTTTGATTCCTGACTCAGCCTCTGTATGCAGCCAACTGGGTTGCCAACTTCCAGGTGGGGCCTGGAAACCTTGAGGAAGATGAACGAGAGGAAGACAGGATGAAAGAGAGAAAAAGACAGAGAAGGAGAGAGAGAGAGAAAGAAGGGGGAGGGAAGGGAGGAGGAGAGGAAGGCATCATTTCTACTGGAGAAAACAACTGCTTAGAGGACCCTCCTACCCTCACCTCTATAGAACAGTGTCTACACAGGTTACCACTTTCCCAACCTTCTGATCAAATCCCACATCTTCCAAAGGCCAGGCTGGGCAGGCCACGGAGGGGTGGGCTGCCACCTTTCTGTCCCCCAATGTTTCCCAAAGCTGGTCCAGGCAGGGAAGGCTACAGGGGGGCTGCCTCCTTCCTGCCCCTTCCTCACATATCCCAAAGGCCAGGCTGGGTGGAGGAAGGCTATGGGGGGCTGCCTCTTCCCCCCCCACATCTCCCAAAGGTCAAGCTGCTTGGAGAAGACTATAGGGGATTGGCTGCCTCCTTCCCACCCCCCATCTCCCAAAGGGCAGGCCAGGGAGGGAAGACTGTGGGGGAGTGCTGCCTCTTTTCCACCCACCCCACATTTCCCAAAGGCTTAGCCAGGCAGGGAAGCCCCCAAGGGGGCTGCCTCCTTCCTGCCACCTACCCATATCCACTAAATGCCAAGCTGGGTGGGCAAGGCCATGGGGGGGGTTGTCTTCCATTTTCCCACCCAACCGCACATCTCTGAAAGACCAGGCTGCTTGGGGAGAAGACTATGGGGGATGGGCTGCCTCCTACCCACCCCCATCTCCCAGAGGCAGGGCCAGAAAAGGGAAGAGGCTCTGGAATTTTAGAAAGGGAAAGAGGAAGTAGCAGGGGAGGGGGAAGTGACATGCCTCTTGCAAATCTTTGTGAAGTCTACTTGTAATATATCATTTCCTTGTAATAAGCCTGCTATAAGCTTTGCTATATCTAAAATATCCCCCTATACCAGCCAACACATGTTTCCAAATGTCACAAAAGAACATGAAGCTACCAAATGAAGAGGCAATTAGTCTTTCAAGGGCACTGTTGTCCACATTTATTTGTTTGTTTGTTTATTTATTTATTGTTGGATTTATATACCACCGTTCGCCAAAAGGTCTCAGTTTTGCACAGTTATGCACTGACTGCTTCTGGAATTATTTATTTGCATGCATATAACCTCACCCCACCCACCTTCACAGGTATTATGTACACAGGCATGTTACACAGAGGACTGTAAACAGTACAGTTCAAATGTTTGCATTGACCATTGTATTTCATTTATCTGTAACAGTGGGAGTTGTTATATAATATTTCGCTAAGGGCTAAGTGGGTGGAGAGTGGGCAGGGCCTGTCAGAGGCAGGGCCAATCATTGGGCAAAAGTTCTGACAGGGCCTGCACACCCAGCCAAGCCAGGGGCAATCTGGAGACATCACTGCCAGTCTGCCCCTGACCACCGCAGGGAGAGGAGGTCGGTAGGACTGCCAAGGGGGATGAGAACACAGGCTGTGCCAGCCCTTTTTGTCCCAAGGCTGTCCTAACTGTCATGTCCAACTGTAACTTCCTTCCCTTTGCCTCAAAACACTGACAGAAGTGCCAGGAGGCTGCTGAGTGCTCCCCCTCCCTCCCTTCAGGCCTGCTTTGAAGGAGCCTGTGACAGCCCCTGACAGAGGAAGGGAGGTATTTCCGAGAGCAACGCAGGGGAGTCTGAGGGCATGGGTGTGGGCATTCCTTTTGAGGGCAGGGAAATTCCTCCTTCTGCCAAACATTTCAGTGTCTGTGGCCTAATTCACACAAGAAGGGAAACGATGCAGAACTGGGAGAAATTAGTTGCCATGTAATTTCCCCCTAAGAAGAGTCTCCAGTCTGATTTTCCCTTCACATATCTGAAGACATGGCTCTTGAAAGCTCATCTGTAGCCACTATGCCACAATTCCCAAAGGTCAGTCCTCTCCCATACTCAACAAACACTCCAAATCACAGGTTCTTGACACCCATATCTCCACACCACCCTCATTAGTCACAACCTCCCACACAACACACACATTCACCCCATGCCCTTACAGACTGGACAACTCCTTCCCTTCCTCTTCCCACTGCCAAGACCTAGCGCCCGTTGCATTCCTGGATACAATGGGCTTTGCCCCTAGTTTATATATATATATTTATTTAATAACTATATACTGCTTCTCTACCAGAATGGCTTATTATCTATGTTTAAAAGAAATTAACACAATAAAATCCATAAAAACTTCCCAAAATAAAACAATGTAAAAATGTCATTTAAAACATTTTCTCAATTGTTTGCCTATGCATCCTGTTCAAGGTTGTATCAGATACACACTGAATTCTCTCTCCCATTCCTTTCTTGGTGTATTTGTTCTTTTACACCTAGTCAGTCCCAACACACTTATAATAATGCATTGTGTCTGCAAACCAGATGTTCTAAAACTTTTAGCACCAGAAATATCACACCTGGGTTTCATAGACGCCATAATAATAGTGGCAGTAAGCGTTTCAGATTTCGTAATGAGACAACTCGAGTTCTTCTTCTATGGAGTGAATAGACTTTTGGTTCCTAGATTAAGACAGGTTTCCTCAACCAGGGTTTCATAAAATTCTGGGGTTTCATGATGGCCATGGAGGGGTTTCCCAAATGGGTAGGAGTTAATTAATTGTTAATATTTTTTAAAAATTGTTAAATGTTAATTGGATGATATGACCATATGTGGTCTTCCCTCCCGAAATGTACAATGAGGAGCCTGGAGGAGATATGAAGGGGAGGGGCTCCAGGTGGGCATGTACACAGCTATGCTTCCCAACCATATTCTGCACAATTGAGCCACTTCTGGGATTTCTCGAAGCCTGAATAATGTTTCAGGGGTTTCTCAATAGTAAAAAAAGTTGAGAAAGGCTGGATTAAGAGAACAATCCTTAAAAAGGTCTCAGAATCCTATTCAGGTCTATTCAATTGGACTTCCTCCCAGGAAAGTGTTCTTTAGGACGGCACTGTTAGTATCTTTTTCTGAAATTGGTACACTTTAGCCCAAGTGTAGGAATTATGGGAACAGTATATTCAGTCCCTCATTTGTCAGTGCTAGGGTTAACCTTCAATAGAAGTATCCTCTGACTAAATGGATATGCTATTAACGGGACGAGCTGTACTGGAAAATATTCAGCTAGAAATGTTAACATGGTTGCATGTAGGTAAAGACTTCAGATTTATTAGTGCAGAATACTTCCTTTCGATTTGGTGCTTCAAGATGCTCCCTCTAGCTGTTTCCTGAACTGCTGGCATTCCTTCAGCCTATGCACAGCTTTGACAGCCCTAAACCCATTTAACTCTTCTACTGAAGAAAGGAGCAACTCTGCTTGGGATTTTGCTGGTGGTGGCAAACGTATTTTGCAGCTCTTCAGTTCTTTCCTCCTGAAATACCCTCATTGTGTACACTAGGCAATAAGGATAAAATTTACATATATTGGTTGGAGCCATAATTTACATATCCCATTCAACTACTCATCTACACTTCATAAAGAGTTTAATATAGATATTTTATAGAAAGTGTATTATCACAGTTCTGACCACTGAGGAAGACCCAGTAGGGTCGAAACGCGTTTGGTCTTATGTGCTTTTAGTTCTGTATAGTTTTTATGAAGTTTTTATTCTGCTTTTAATTGTGCACTATAATCAACAAGTTTTACATTATTTTATTGTACAGCTCAACTCCTGAGTTCCTACTTAGGATGAGGTACACAGCCACCTCCCCAATTTTACATTCACAGTGAGGTCTTCTACAAAGTCAATTGCCCTGAGTTCAATCCTTTTGGGAAGCAAGGATTCTCTCCCCCCCCCCTTCACCCTGATTCCTCACAGCATTGTCAGGGATTTGTGCACCTCCAGGGGTTTTCCTGGTTTTTTGCCAATCTTTCTCAAACCTAATTTGCTGAAAAATTTTGGGAAACATTTTAGTAAAGGCTGATTGGGTGATATGTGGGATGGTACATTTGGACTTGCCAGTCTGTCCTTTTCCATTTCCTTTGTCCCCACTTGAGCCATCTCCTCCCTCCTCCTCTGGTTCTTTTTTATTATTAATTTTTCAATTGGCACAGGAATATTGTTATATCCCTACCTCACTTTTTAAAAAGAAAGTCTTTAGTCTCTTCTCTTGCTGAGGGAAAGAGTATATCTTTGTGATGGGCGGAGCTAAACACTTGTTTTGTTTTGTTTTTTAAAGCCGGGAGTATATAGAACATGCTTTACCTAGAGTCAGAATGACATAGAAATTTATTTATTACATTTATATACCGCCCTCATGAGACTCAGCGTGGTACACATGAAACATAAGGAACAGTACAGAAAAAGTCATATATACACACCCACCAGTGGCCCCTCCCCTTCTAACCCTCTCCAGGCCCATCATTGGCCAATTTGGGAGGGGGGCAGGTTGACATGTATGGCCATATAACCCAATAAATATTTAATGCATTAAAAATATATAAAAATTGATTAACTCCCACTTATTTGGGAAACCCTTCCAGGGCTGTCAAGAAACTCCAGGGTTTCATGAAGGCCTGGTTCAGAAAAACTGGGCTTCTACCCTGAAAGCTCCTTGGTACGAAGCATTTTTAAGTCACTGAATGTTTTGTGCTGTTTTAAGCTCAGGCAGAGTTTAAAATAACTAATTTGTTCATTCTTTTTATTTAAAAAAACAATTTTATATATATCATTTTATTCTGTCAGCACCCTTGATCAGTTTCCCAATAGAGCTGCCATAGGATTTTTTTTAAAAAAATCAATATATACTGGGGAATGTGAAGATTCCCCACTCACATGCAGTGTTGTTGCATCCAAGACAAAAACCACAAGATTTTTTTAAAACACCTGCTGTGTTGAGGATTTACCTGCCTCTGCCCCTCCAATTGCAGCTCACAGGACACCTCAGGAGATCCCGGGCATTTAATTTTTAATAACAATTTAAATAATTGGAGAAATTCAGTCACATTCTGACCTCAAATGAATGCTTTATTTAGACTCCTGCAGTAAAAGCCTTTTCTTGAAGGGGGGGAAAAAAACAGGAAATTTTAGATTGACTCGAGTGGAAGAAAAAGTCTACTGAGCCCAAAAGCTTCAGGGCTATTCTCTGCAGGCCTCATACCTGCTGAAGGACAAGTCAATTTGCCACTGGTATCACACAGCTGGAATGAAAGACTTAACAGCTTGACTTAATGTGAACCTGGCAGACTGTGATTGCCCATTTCTTATATCCTAAGTAGATGGATTAGTCTCAGTCATATAACCCTTCAGGCAGAGCTTATGGATACATCTGTTTCTTTGATTTAGCTGTTAACACAATCCCCTAAAACTCAAGGCGGCTCACATTAAAAAATACAACAAAAATAGTATTTAGAAACATCCAAGAGCCTTACAGCCAATCCAAACTCCCATGATGCTGGCTAATTATTTCCTGTATTCTTTCAGCAGAGCCAAGGCACCACACACATTGGAGAAAGCACTTCCAGTCCATTTTAAAAGTGGATTTTTCTGTGTAACGCAGGAAAATCCAGCTGCAAAAGGCACAATACAACATGTGCAGAATGGGCCCTGATCCCAAGGAACTGAGAGCATAGCATCAGTGCTGCTATGTACCCTGACATTTCCATGATGGGAGTGGCACTGTGACAATGCAGCCATGTTAGCCAATATATTGAACCAACCAATGAGGCTGATGCTGGCTCTGTGCTGTGACCATGCCCAGTTTCACCTGGGCTCATTCTGCACATGTTGGATGATGCACTTTCAATGTGCTTTTGCAGCTGGATTTTCCTATGCAGAGCAGGGAATTCTGCTTCTAAAGTGCATTGAAAGTGCATTATCCAGTATCTGTGGATTAGGTTCTGGACAACAGAACCAAGAAGAAACAAAAGTTTGCCTTGAGTCTCAGTGAGAAAGGCAGACCACACATGAAACAGATAAAAACAAAACAGTACTCCACCGCAGTGTGGCGGACTGGGGTGTCCAATAGGAGCCATGTGCTGACCAGACTTCTGGGATCTCTGCAGGCAAGGGTTCAAATCAATTTTGGCAAAAGCATGTCCTTCAGACAGGTGGCCATTGAACCAGGCAGCACTGACACTCCCAGCATGGCTGTAAATTGGTTCCTGAAAGGCCAATATTAAATTGGCTGAGCAAAATTGCAGCAGATCCAGCAATATTTTAGCAAAAAGAGCATTGTCAAAGGACAAAATTGATTTAAGGCACGGCCCTGTTTAAGAAACAGAGATATAATGTGCTTCAGGCAGTAATAGAAAAGTAATTCTCTCTTTAAAATAGAGAAATGTAATTGGTTTAATACGACTGTAAAGCTATTTTATAAAAGCGTAGCTTTTAAATTACTTTCTGCCATTCCAGCCGAGATTAAAATCACTTTAATATATTGAGAAATGTATTTGCATTGTATTCGGGAGAGATTTATTATTTCTTTAATATATTAATGATTTAATAAGACTCTGCTGGATATATATGCAGGGTCCCCTGGCTGAACAGAAAGGAAACTGTAGCTCATACCTTTCTCAGACATCGCCAAGGACAGCCAGGTGGTTAATCTGCAGCTTGTCCTGTAATTCTAACACCACATCATGTCATCCCATTTCACAGACAAGTTCAGACAAAACTGCAAGTCAGGGAGATGCTTCTCTGTAACATGTTCCTTGGTCATGCACCTAATATTTCCATCAGTGGAAGGAAGGAATGATTTTGACCATTGCCCTTTATTGATTGATTGATTGATTGATTGATTGACTGCCATGGGGCCCTTAGGTCTTCTGGGAGCTCATTCTACCAGGTAGGGGCCAGGACCAAGAAGACTGGCCCTAACTGAGGCCAGCGTATCTCACATGGGCCAGGGATCACCAACCTATTAGAGTTTGCAGAGAAGAGAGCTCTGTGGGGGGGGGGGGGGCGTGCGTAAGGAGTTAGATCCCTTAGATAGGCTGGGCCCAGACCATGAATGACCTTGAGGGTTAAGACCAAAACCTTGAAGCTGATCCAGAATTCCACTGCAACCAATTCCACTGGCAACCGCCTTGCTGCTTAGTCCCAGTTCCCCCATAATGCCAATCATGGGGGGGGGGGGTCAGTTCCTATCCCCCAAGAGAAGAATGTTATGGCCATTTTGGAATGTAGCAGAAAAGGTAAGGTATAAAAGCCACACTCTGCCCTTCTGTCCCTGTCCATTTTCAGCAGGCTCTCAGCCAAAGAATGCAAAGCTATTGCTTGCTTAATGGAGTCTGTGGTGTAGATAGACTTACTTTGTTAACGGTTATTTCCTATGCCCTGCCTAGATTCAGCAGACTTTGAATATACATCCCATTGTACAGTAGATGGAATAACTACATCATGGGATAATGGAGGAGATCTGCCCCAACTTCCTTAGCCTTCTATCTACTGTACTTAACAGTGATCCAAAAGCTCAAAGAAAATCTAGAGAATTTACAGATTGCCAATGTCTGTTTCTCTTGCTATTCCTCTAAAATAATTCAGTGTGGTGTTCTTAACATAGAAATCCCTTGTGATAGTTTAGTGTCCATAAAAATCCTGCTTGCACAAGATCTTGGGCTGAATCTAGTGCATTTCCGTGGACACAGGCAATTTCACTCATAAAGCACATGTTACTCTTCTCCCCCATCGCATGGCAGCCCCCAAAAACACACCAAAATCCTGCTCCTGGAGTTCCCATCTCTCCAGGAGCATTTCAGAAGTTACTGCTCCCACGACAATGCTGAATTGGATCCAACCCCTTGTCCCTAGTGACCATGCTGCATTGCAAATGGAAGCAGACTGGGGGAGGTGATGCCTGGGAGGTTACATCATTTCTGAGGGACATGCTTGGCTGGCTCTCCTTTTTACCATAGAGACTAGAGGAAATCCCTAGAGTATCACCACGTTGAGGCTGTTTTTTCACCTGCTCCTTAATTTATCAGCTACAAGAATTTTGGACTGGGCATGGTGGCAGTTTCCTAACCTAGGAAGGCTAGATGAGCACTAATTCTGACAGCATAGAAACACACCATACCAACATCCGTGACAAGGATGGATATAGTACATGACAGAACTTCATGACAAGGGTGACCTGCAATATTTAAGCCTCCAACCAAAGTGAGGGGAAGGGAGTTAAGAGCAGCAGCACTAAATTGCTAATTATGTAATGAATTTATTGTGGCATTTGAAGCATTCAGTGAAAACTACTGAGCTGTCAATTAACTTTCTCCCAACCTCCACAGAGAGAATTAAAATATCTGATTAAGAATGGATTAAAGGCATCTACCTCTCTTAGCAGATCTTGTTCCCTATAAGGTTCTGAGAAAACCCTACGATATCATTCCGTGTGATTATTATTCAAAACAGGGACAAAGTGAGTGTTGGCTCAGATATTCTTCCTTCTAATTTTTGTTTTGTTTCATTTAGTCAAATTCCTGCACGCATTTAAATCATAATCCTGTTGATATTTGGTTTCTTGGTATAACATTGTATTTTGTGTGTAATGATTACAGGCTAATGTTGTAATGATAGACTTCAGTGTAATTTTTATTATTTTTTTTCTGTATGGCAACAGCTTGGGTACTTTTCTTTAAAAAAAATTACAATGGAAATGATATGCTGTGGGGAACTATGCAAATGAAAGATCAGTGAAATGAATAGTGAGTGAATGGCACATTGATACGTAAATAAAAACATTGGACAGCAGCTCCAAAACTGCAGGCAAAAACAAAATGCTCATTAACTAAGGCCTCCCGTTTTTTAAAATCTGAATGACAATACCTGGCTTTCTCCCCATGTGGGGATATCCCCTGCAGGAGCCCAGATTAGCTCAAAAATATTGGGGATTTTACCCTTGAAAAACCAGTGATTCCAAGAATTAAGGTAGGTCATGGAAATTATTTTCCCCACCTTCCCTTCCCTCAGACTCTCCCCTCTCCTTTTCACTGCCAGGGAACCCACCAGGATCATCTGCTTTTTCAGCAAGAAAGGAAATTGTCTCCCTGATTTGTATGGGCCCCCTCCTCTCAGACGAGGGGAGAAGCTGCTGCTTCCATTTTGCATTAGCAGCTTGTTGGGAACACAGGAGACCCTGGGTGCATAGAAAGAAGAAAAGCAAAACATTCATTCATTCATTCATTCCATTTTTATCCAGGGAACTACAGGTAGAGGCCGTGGCTCTTGCCCCCCTCCTTTTTTTTTTTTAATGGCGGGCACGAGTTGACCTGATTGGGTTGGAGCGCCTCCTGTCTGGAAGGTCCAGATGACTGACAGCCCCGCCCCTCACTCAACAGCTGTTCTTCCAGGAAAGGCACCGAAAGAGTGACTACAGACACTGGGGGGTGGGCCAACATAGTGAAGACATGGAGAAGGATGCTAACACCAAAGGAGCAACCCAAGAATCTCAAAAGGCATCACACCAAGCTTCCGACAGCCAGGGGAGATGGTAGGCGCAAGGCTGAATAGCTGATGGAACCCAGGCTGACATCCTGGGACAAGTGCACCCGATGGAATTTGGACTGCATCCAGAAGTGGGCAGGGCACAATGGGATGGTCTCTTGAGTGCTCCAGGGGAGGGCTTAAGGGTGCAGGGAAGGGATAAAAGAGAGTCTGAAGTCAAGGTTAGGGAGGAAGTGGGGCCTAGAGCTAGTGCTGCCAACTACTCCAGACCCAGGGACTTGGTGATAAGCGGTTGCTGACTTTCCCCTCCACATTCTGAGACCTTGCATGGACTTCTCCTCTTCCTACCCTCAAGTGATATCCCTCTGAGCAGCATCCCCAAACCTGACACTTACGTATATATTTATTTGTTAAAATGTCTATGCCCTGCCTTTCCTGCATGGCTTAAGTCACCTACAAATTGCAAACATTAAAAACACAGTGTGAAAATCTCATTCTTCGCCAAGAAATGCCTGCTGGTTAAACTCCATTAAATGCCCCCATCGTTAACAGGGACTACATATATATAGCTAAGCACCCTTAAGGCTACTCCAGAAACTTCATCTGGTCTACAGGGACCCAATGGAGAGCACACAATTGATCTGTGCTTTCCCAGCTGTACTATTTCCAGATTGGAGTCTGAGGTTGCCTCCTCCATTACATACCCTCCCCCCAGAAATCCAGAGAGCAAAACCTGCTCAAGATCCCCAAAGAGGTCAAACTGGCCTCAACCAGGGCTAGAGCTTTTCTGACATGGCCCTGGCCTGGTGGAACACTGTGCCAAATGAGGTCAAGACCCTGTGGGACCTTAAACAGTTCAGCAGAGCCTGTAAAACAGAGCTTTTCCACCAGGCCCACGGCTGAGTCTAAGAAATAACGTCAAAATTCTGCCCCCCGACTTAAAGCACTCAATCAACAAGTTAGCATCTTCCACCAGTAATATGGATGTACTTTGTGCCCCTCTCTCTCTCAAAAGAGAAAGAGGCGGCTTGTCTGAAACTGAGACTTGTTTTTAATGTAAACAATTTTTAGGACTGATTTGCACATGGATTTCCATTTCATACAGTAAATTCCAGTTGCAAAGTGCATTGACAGTGGACTAAAAATGCATTATTTAGTATTTATGGAAGTAACCAGTGTTTGTGTGGGCGTGAGAGTGTGTGTGTGTATGTATATGTCTGTCTTCTCTCTAATCAGTACAAACACAAATACACATACCTTATTTGGGGATTTTTCAAACCACAGTGCATGCCCATCCCTACATACTTCAGAAAAATAATGAATCGCTAAACTCCGTCCTCCCTTAACATTCACTCACCACAATGTGTCCTTTTAAAAAACAAAGTGGTATCATCTTACAGATTCAAATTGGGCAGGGATGATAAAGAAGAGATCTTGCTTCAATTGTAAGTGGAAAGGTAATTATGCAAGCTGGAATTCAGCCAAGGCACAGAGTCCAACATCATCTCTTTTGAAAAGTGCCAGGAGACAAGGGACGAGAAATCATTAATTATAACCTTGAAGGGATAGGTCATCCAAAAGAACATGATTTCAACAGCAAAGGAACCATTTAAGGTAAGTCTGGGGCAGACAGTCCATTTCAACTCAAGGTGATTAATCTAGTTTTTAAATTATTTGGGCTGTGCTACTTCAAAACTGTGGGAAATTAACTTTTGGGACCCCCCCCCCCCACACAAATAAAAAGTAGAAGCCTAGACTACAGCATCTTTTTGTTTCAACAGTAGTATAATAGTAGTATAATAATAAAAATAACAAGAATAGCCTATTATTCTGACCAACAGGGATCCACCTATGTTTTGTTTTTTATTTGTATTTATTATTAGATTTCTACCTTGCCCCTTCTCAAGGATTCATGGTGGCTTACAAATAAAACCACAAAACCTCCTTAAAACCTCATAACAACAATACCCCCAACAGCACAACAAGAATGGTAGAAGCTCTCTACCTCCCAGCAACAGCCACCCTAGGCAGGGTGCCTAGATATTAATGCAGGGACCTGATCCCAGGGAGGGACCTGGTTGATCTTAAACCCTGGCCTCACACAAAGACCTGGTGGAAGAGCCATTCTAAAAGGCAATGTTTGTGTTTCTGACTTTACAAAGAAAAACAAGATGGATGGAAGAAACACAAGGGGAGGGGATTATTCATCGTGTGGAATCAGTCCCTATTTTGCGACCTCATACTGCTTCTGAACACTAATTCTAAGCAGATTACTAAAATATCAAAAGCTATACCCCATTTGAATGGATGTGAAAATCACAAATGCATACATGTGTATATGTTGCAATAATAACAGCTAAGTTCTTTTTTGGTGACCTGCAAGATAAAAGGCAGCATCTTTCTTTTCTAAAAAATTATTTTCCCTGGGTTACTGCTTTCTTTCTTTCTTTTTTGTTCCTTTGCACTAGGTGAAACTATAAATGCTTCAACAATGGCCTTTGGGAGGTGGAGGAATAAATAAATTTTAGTTCCACAAAGAATTCTGGATGAAGAATGTAGGGATTTAAGAATTGAATCTAAGGACACCCTTATTTTATCAATCCAGATATCGGGCCAAATAAACGTTGTGCAACCATCTTAGTGTTTCATATTTTGATGGCAGAAGGGATACACTGAGACCCAGATGACTAAAAGAAACCACAGATAGTATCTGATGTCACTGTAGCCAGTCTTTTAACTTTCCTTGCACTGACCAAATTAATTGCTGGGCAAACAGACCCCTAAGTATTTAAAATAGAGGACCTCCCTGATATTATTACCACAAATTTTCCATTTGTGTTGCATATGAGTTTTTTCTCAAAAACAATGACCTTGGGTTTTTGTTAGTTAACTATCAGGCATTCTTCCAGACCAGCCCCTTTCAGCTTTTTCATGGTTGAGAAACCCCTGAAACATTCTTCAGGCTCCAAGTAACCCTGGAAGTGGCATGATGGTGCAGAATATGGTTGGGAAGCATTGCCCACCTTGGGCTCCTCCCCTCCCCACCACCTCTAGGCCCATCATTGGCCATTTTGGGAGGGGCAGGTGAGTTGACATGACCATATATGTACATATAACCTGATAAATGTTTTAAAATTTTAAATATATATATATTAAAATTAATTAACTCTCATTCATTTGGGAAACCTTTCCAGGGATGTCAAGAAACCCTGGTTGAGAAAGCCTGTTCCAAATAGTAAAAGACAAAAGACTCTATCAGAGAGGACAATCCTGGTGTTGTTCTAGATAAGAGAACTACATCACCAGCAAAACGTCAGATAGAAACTTTAACATTAACAATGGATGTAGAATAATAGTCCTAGGTGGAAACAACAGAAATCATATTATTAATATGTAAACTATAAAGGACCATTGACACACTCCCTACATCATAAAGTTGTCCATCTAACCCATTGTGGCCTTGTGCAGTGGGGTTAGAAATACAGAATTTCGATCCAAGCAAGCAGTCTCTTGTCAGTAGTTATTAATTTTGTGGCACAGGGTATGGTATCAAAAGCCATCTACAAATCTATGAAGGGAGCAGCAAGGATCCTCCTCCTGGTTGTATATTAATTAAGCACTGTAATGACAAAAGATTATCATTTGTAACAGACCCTCACCTAAAACTGGCCTGTTCTCTTTGCAGGAATTTATTAGCCTCAAGTAATTTCAAGATATGGGAACAGAGTGTAAAGCTTTCTGGCCCTTGTTAAAATACTGATTGGCCTGTAGTTGTCTCCCTTCTTATAAACTGGTATTATTATAGCATACCTTCAAGCAGATGGCATAACTCTTGTTACATTTATCTGAGTGAAAACAGTTACCAGTATAACCTTCCACCAAGAAATATTGACTTTGAAGAGTTCTGGGGAAATTAAATCTGCACCAGGGGCCTTTCAGTGACAGCCATGGGTACAGCTGAAGGGGATATGTTCCTCATAATTGACCTGCGTACTCAAGAAGATACACCACCAGCTTCATAGCCTGTGACAATAATATGACAGTCAGTGAGATAGATTAGTAGAATGTGCTTAATATTCTCAACAAGGCTCCACAGTTAATAAGAAGTCGCCTTAATAAGAAAGTGGGAATAAAGTGTCAGGGCTTGTCATTCTACTTCATTTCTCTTTCAAAAAGAGTTTGAAATGTGGCAAGACATTTTTCAATCTTGCCAAAAACATTCTGTGGGGTGTAGTCTGCAATGTAGCTGAGCTGTTGATTTGACAGCTGACCTAAGACACAAAGAACGATGCTGTCTTCAGGGACCTGTTGCAATTAGTACCCCAGCTCAACTTTGTGGCAAGTTGGTCATAACAATAAGTAAACTTAAACTAAAGAGAAGGACTCAAACCTGCCTCCGTTCCCAAGGACTGGAAGGTAGCTAATGTAACCCCCATTGTTAAAAAGGTCCCGGAGGAGATCCAGAAAATTAAAGGCCCATCAGTCTAATGTTGATACTGGTAAAACTGGTAGAATCCATGTAGTGGTGGTGTCGTGGATAACAGTGGCAGATTCTAATCTGGAGAACCAGGTTTGATTCCCCACTCCTCCACATGAAGCCAGTTGGTGACCTTGGATCGGTCACAGTTATTTTATTTCTTTATTTGAATTTCCAGACTGGCCTCTCTACCAAAGCAGACCCAGGGTGGTAAACAACATATATAAAGAAAATGCAATTGAAAGCACAGTTCAGCATTTTAAAATATTTCTAAAACATTCCTAAAAAAACTTTGCTCATAGTTGTAAAACCTAAGCCCAAGGTGGTGGTGCCTCTCCTACTTCACAGAGTGTCTATTGTAGGGAGATTCAAATGGGTAGCCGTGTTGGTCTGAAGTAGCACAATAAAATCAGAGTCCAGTAGCACCTTTAAGACCAACAAAGATTTATTCAGGTCGTGAGCTTTCGAGTGCAAGCACTCTTCGTCAGACTAAGAATTCCTTACATGACCGTGGGAATATATAGCAAAAATTAATTCTGTTACATTAGTAAACTGTGTCACACATCCAAATACAGACAATGATAATTCTTTGCCAAAACAGCCAATAAATCCCCTTGAAATTCAGTTGTTGTTCACACAAACATGGGAGAAATAAAACTGTCTGTAGGGAGAGGAAGAGAAGGCGATTGTAAGCTCCTTTGAGACTCCTTTGGGTAATGAAAAGTATGGTATAAAAACCAACTCTTCTTCTATTCGGGACAAAGTTAGGAGGCACACTGATGAACAAAAGCTATTGAGGAAGAATCAAGCATGGATTCTTGACTCACTAATCTTTTAATGTTCTTTGAGGGGATGAACAAACCTGTGGACAAGGGTGACCCAGTAGATGTTGTGTAACTAGTCTTCCAAAAAGCTTTGGATAAAGTTCCTTATCAAGGTCTCCTAAGTAAACTCAGCAGTCATGGGATAAGAGGACAAGTTCTCTTGACAATTAAAAACTGGTTAATTGATAGGAAACAGAGAGTGAATATAAAAGGCAGTTTTCACAGTGAGAGGTGATGAGCAGTGGGCTACTGCAGAGTGCTTTTTAACTTATTCATTAATTATTTGGAGTTGGTTGTAAGCAATAAAGTGGCTAATTTTGTGGGTGACACTAATTGGTTTATGGCAGTAAGAACCAGGGATGGTGAGGTGATCCAGGGGAATCTGTCAAGGCTGGGTGAGTGGAAGTCAACATGGAAAAGGAGGTTCTACCTGGGCAACTGCAAAGTCAAGCACATTGGAGCCAAAACTTCTAACTATGTTGATGGGGCCTGAACTGGTGATAAATGACCAGGAAGGAGAGCTTAGAGCCATGGTAGATAACTCACTGGAGATGTTGACTCAGTGGGCAACTGCAATAAAAATGGCAAATGCCATTATGTTAGAAAGGAGGTAAAAAAAAAAACAAATCAGCCTGCATCATAATGCCCCTGCAAAAATCCTATGGAGTAGCTTTACCAAAAATGTGATACCATTGGAAAAGGTGCAGAAAGGGCAACTAAAATAATTAAAGAGATGGAACACTTTCCCTATAAAGAAAGGTTAACGAGGTTAGGGCCTTTTAGCTTGGAAAAAGTACGGTTAAGGGGTTATATGACAGAGGTTTCAAAACTTTTTTTGCATGGGATGAGAAGACAGAGAAACAAATATTTTTCTTCCTTTCTCAATAAAATTAATGCGCAGCAGCCTTAGAACAGATAAAAGGAAGTACTTATTTACCCCCAAAATAATTGATGTGTGGAATTCACTGCCACAGGAAGCAAGGGTGGCTACAAGCACAGACAGCTTCAAGATGGGACTGGGCAATCATATGGAGCAAGGGTCCATCAGTGGCCATTAGCCACAACATATAAATGGAACACTATGCTTAAACTGTGTTGTTATACCCATTCAATTACTATTTCCCTGTTACTACTGTCTTTAGACAGTATCAGAATGCTACATCCATGCATGATGGGAGACAAAAAGGGTCTTCCTGATACTCACACTTGCCATATTGTCTAAATCAGTGGTCCCCAACTTTTTTATAACTGGGGACCGGTCAACGCTTGACAATTTTACTGGGGGGGGGGAGGTAGTCTTTTGCCGAGGGAGGTCACTGCCGGCTGAGCCTCTCCTCCACTTGTTTTCCTGCCGGTGCCCCTGACTTCCTGCCGCCCACTGGGGGGCGCTGACAGCAGCAGCTGCACAGTGCCATGCCGAGGGTGAGCCCCAGCCATGACAGCCGCTGGAGAGCACCAAAGGTGATCCGGTGGCAGAGTGGCAGGGCAGCCCCCGAGGCAGCAGCTGGGGAGGAGAACGAGGAAGAGCCACGGCCCGGTATCAACTGATCCATGAACCGGTACCGGTCCCTGGATCAGAGACCGGGCATTGGGGACCACTGCTCAAAATGAGATATATTTTGCAGGTATGAGCTCCTTGGGTATAAACAATATCTGAATTTGTCAGGATTCTGGTTCATACTTACTAAACCTGCACCTGTATGCAAGACATGCACATTGACCCTGTCAGACAACACGACGACCATATGTGGGAGGATCATAGTGAGTAACACCAGGTTCCTGGTAAATGTGGCTCTAGTTTTATGCCATTTTTTTCAGCTCTCTTAATAAGCCTGCCCAGTTTAGAATCTTTGTAGGATTTTGGTGATGCTGTTGAGTCTTAATGCTTATCCTGTCCTCTACTTTGGTTTTAGTTGAATGCAATCTATTTCCTTTTAGTGCCAACAAAATATTTTATGGCTACGAGGCTGTTTAAGAATCTGCTGGCTGTGGGATATACATTTCTAAAATAAATACATAAAATCATCGACTGCCCATCTCTAAAATGTACTGAACAAAGACATTTCTTGAGAGAATGCAAGAAATACTCTGCAGCTTGAAGTGCACTAAATACTAATGGTTATTCTAATCGGCATTACTATAATCATAATTAATCATCAAAAGACACCTCCGAGAAGGATTTTACTGAGAGAGGTTGGCTTATCCAATGCCACCATGTCTGCTTAATGGCCAAGTAAGGATTTTAAGCCAGGCATCAATTCCCTCCATTCATATTACCCACAATGGCTTCCATCATAGTTAGAAATTCCATCCAGAGTACGGAAGAAGAGAGTTCACAAATGTGTTCCGAAAAGCAGTTGCAATATTTTGTTTTCTTCCTTGCCATATAACCCTGACCTACACTAACTCCTTGTGCCAATTGCCTCAATTCTCTGTCTGAGATCTGCAATATGAGGCATTAATTCATTACATTTTCAAGCATTTAGTTTACTGCATGAAATACTCCAGGTACGCTTGTTCACTCCAGAATACAACGGATATCTGAATTCCACCATTCATCCTACAAGTTTATTTGATTTTTAAAAGTTAACTTAGGAAACCATTGTTCCTCCACATTAAGCAAAACAATGCCACTTTTTTTGATTCTGATATTATTACACTTGACTTATTATCCCCTGACTAAATGAGATTCTTACCAATATATGTCACTTCTCATGGAGAAGCATCTGTCCAATACATACTTGAATACTTGAATACCTATATATTTGAGTGTGCATGCCTAGTAGGCAGATGGCAAGTGGAACATAAAATGTTTATTTAATGACACTTTGCAAATTGGCCAGATAAGACAGTTGCCTCACAGATTGCTGGTATGCAATGGTAGTTACAACCTACGGAACGATGGATGGAAAGTACCACAAAAGATGGCGTGTCAAAATCTGAAATGCTGTTGTGCACCTATTAGAATTAGCACTGGCCAAAACACATATTTATTGTGACTACCAATCGATGGCCTAAAATAACATGGATGTCAGGGGTAGTCAAACTGCGGCCCTCCAGATGTCCATGGACTACAATTCCCAGAAGCCCCTGCCAGCATTCGCTGGCAGGGGCTCCTGGGAATTGTAGTCCATGGACATCTGGGAATTGTAGTCCATGGACATCTGGGAATTGTAGTCCATGGACATCTGGAGTTTGACTACCCCTGATGTATGTACTTAGAGTTTCATGCATAATATTTATCACACATCAACCTGAATGTTGTCCATTCTTTGTGCCCTACCAAGAGCACAAACCACTTGTTTTCTGTGGCCCTAGGAAGGCAACAAAAATGTGATCATTGGGTTCAGCACATGGCTACGGAGCTATATCTGGCTTGGCTAATTTGGCATGTACTATGAAAAATTGGACCCAATACGGATAATCCTGCCAGCCCAATCTTCTCAGATCTTGGAAGCTAAGCAGGGTCTGCTTAGCTTGGATGGGATTCCACACAAAAAATGCCACACAGGTCACAATACAGAGGCATTTCTGAAATGTCCATTGCCTTGAAAATCCCATAAGGTCACCAGAAGTCAGTTGTGACTTGATAGCAAAGAAGAAGTTTGCCCTGACCTGGATGGCCCTGGCTAACCTGATCTTTTCAGCTCTCAGAAACTAAGTAGGGTCAGCTCTGAACAGCAGATAAACAAGAGATCACCAAGGAAGACCGAAGTTGCTAGTCAGAGAAAAGCAATGGAAAATCACCTGTTTCTCTCTTGTCTTGAAACCTTACAGGGCTGCTGTAAGTCAGTTGTGACTGGGTGTTACTTTCCACCACCCAATAAAATTGTGATCCCACTAGATAATTAACAACAATGGGAGCATCACCATACCAATATGATCACATTCGCAACCTCGGTTCTCAGTCCATGCATTAGCAGAGCTGATTGGAAGCCATTTCCACAGGCCTAGATCAAGGTGCTGGTACTCACCTTCAAGGTCCTAAACGGTCTGCGATCTTCATACCTGTAGGACTGCCTTCTCCAGTATGCCCACCACAGAAATTTGAGACCAAGCTCACAAAATTTGCTCATGATCCGCAGCCCCAATTTAAACTGGCCCCAACCACAGCCAGGGCATTTTCTGTCCTGGTGTCAGTCCAGTAGCACGTTCTCCCAAATGAGATCAGGGACTTGCAGGATTTGAAACAGGGCCTTTGAATTCAATATTCTTCCTGGTTTTGTTGCCTCCCCAGGACAAGAAAAGCTTCTAGATCTCTAGGATTATTAACCAGCCATTTTTGTTTGGCCATCCTATTAGAGCATGTTTCATCACTGATCCGGGGTTCCCTTGGACCCTTATTGGAATGGATCCTGACCCCTCAAGTGTAGTCATTTAAAATCTGTTTTTCCCATGGACACGATGATTGTTGATGTGATATTTAAAAATACCTGCTAGATCTCCCATCAAACCGCAAAGGCTGCCATAAAAAGGGACAATGACTAACAATGCAAATTTGATATGTTCATTGCATGAATATAGGTGAATAGCAAACCAGGGTGTGACAGTGAATCAATTAAATCTCAGTAACAGAACTTGTGCATATCTGATCTTGATCTCTGTCATATACTTAGGCTCCTTGCATCCCTTTCCTCTTTTGATAATGATTTTTTTTTGATGGGCAGGATTCTGTTCACTCCTGGGAATTTTGCTTTTGTTGAGGGTTGGATTTGTTTTATTACCAGTGACAAACCTAAAAATAGGACCTGACCCTGGTGAACTGGTAATGAACAGGATGATAAAGATAAAAAACACTATTTTCTCACAGCCAGTTAACAATTAACATGTGGGACGAGTGGACATAAATCATTATCATCTGGATGATCTTACATTCTTCAGTAATTGTTAACTTATATGATGTATTCAAATAGGTGGGGATGAAAAAGGAACTTCAGCTTTACTGGCATTTTTACACAACCAGTCTTTATTGCCCTTGGCAGCCAATGATGCCGATGAATAAACTTCTAAAGTTTCAGAGTCCAAGTCTGATTAAGAGATAAAATCTTAGTGTGTTGAAATGGCAATAATTCCTCCCTCACTACAAACCTGGGTGTGAAACTATGCAAGAACAAGTAGCTTATCTAGATTTTGATCATTTCCATACTTTAATTCACTGTATTAATTGTATTTGCATTCCTCTCCTAGGAGCTCATAACTGCACACCTGTAGCTAGGGATGCATGCTCACATATACCTGGTCTGAGTATATACCTGGAAAGTAACCAGTATTTTCCAAATATATTTGGGCAACTCGATGATATTTGGTATTCTCAGACCTACTGGTATCAGGGTCCCAAATATCTTCAGAAATATTTCCAGGGCTAAAATGTTAAGGATCCTAATTATTTTTTAATTTAATGGGTATCCCAGGAATTGGGCAGACGGGAGACGGGACAGAGGCAGTTCTCCCAGGCAAATAAAACTACATTAGAAGGTGTGCTAACTGTCTACACCAGGGGTAGTCAAACTGCGGCCCTCCAGATGTCCATGGACTACAATTCCCAGGAGCCCCCTGCCAGCATTCGCTGGCAGGGGGCTCCTGGGAATTGTAGTCCATGGACATCTGGAGGGCCGCAGTTTGACTACCCCTGGTCTACACAGTCATGATGATTCGCTCATACCATGGACAAAGAAGATACAAAGTAGGCCTGGCTCTACCCACTGCTCCCTCCAAGCTGAGTGCCTGAGCAGCTGTGCATTAACACAGGAGTCTCTGCTAAGCAGCAATCTGGAGCCTTCCACTGCCCATTGCTTGTGTTATGATGTGAGCCACTCAGATGAGTCCAACTCTTGGTGATCCTATGGTTCAACTGTTGCCACCTTTTTCAATCTTGCACCGCTTCTTTTAGTTGTATAATGTTCTGGCTGGTGTCTATTTTGATCGTATCTAACCACCGTGTCCTTTGTTGGCCTGGTTTCCTTTTTCCTTTCCTTTTTCCACTGACCCACCCTACCATAAATGCTTTCTCCATTGAGTCGGATCGCATGATATGGCCAAAGTAAGTGAGCCGGAGTTTCGCGATTTTGCCTACCAGTGATAGATCAGGCTTTGTGTGCTGTAGTGCAGTGGTCCCCAACCTTTCTGAGGTTGGGGACCGGCAGGGCATCGGGGCGCGGCCCACGTGCCGCGCCCGCGCATCGGGCCGCACCCACACGGGCACGGCCGGCCCTGATTCCCTCTCCCCGCCCTCCCGCAGTAAGAAGCTTCCCGGGCCGCAAGCTTGCGGCCCGGGAAGTTTTTTACTGCGGGGGGGCGGGGAGAGGGAGCCGCGGCCCGGCGCCATGGCCTTCGCGGCCCGGCACCGGGCCGTGGCCCGCAGGTTGGGGACCACTGCTGTAGTGTTTCCCTGGTTGTGACTTTTGCTGTCCATGGGATCTGCAGAAGCCAACACCAGAGTTCAAACAAATAGATTCTTCTCTTGTCCGATTTTTTCACCATCCAACTTTCACAGCCATAAGTGACTATTAGAAATACAATAGATTGAACTAATCTAAATTTGGTCGTCAGGCTTACATCCTCGCTTTTCCATGTTTGGTTCAAGCTCCACATTGCTGAGTGACCCAGAACAATCCTTTTTAAGATTACAGTGATTATATCCTGCTCAAGATGTAAACTGTTCAGTAGGGGGGGGGGAATAGAGGGAACCTTGGCTGTAGCTTGACTCCATTTCAGGGTGAGACTTTCTGCTGGTGCACATCTGGCTGCTTTGGTCTGCCTGCCTGAGAAAACCCTCGTCTTTTTTCGTGCCAGGACTGTTTTGCACTTGGTTTTCAGTATTATTTCAAGTGTTTATCTTTATGATTTTTGGTCTGGTAGTTTGTAGTGGGGATGGTGTATTTTCTTTCTGGTTTTTTAAAAATACTTTGGTTTGGTTTTATGCTGTATTGGTTTTTAAAGGCTTGTGCTGATTTGTTAGGGGTCTCTTCTCCTGGCTTGTTTTAAAATTTTTAACTGCTTTGCATTTTAATTTTTAAAAGGTTTGTGTTTTTCAGTGTGTGCGTGGGAGGTAGATTTCCCAGGGTGTTGCTGTTTTAAGTCGCTATTTTGACAGTGTTCTAAAGTTACATTTTTATGTACTGTCTTTTGGGGGGGGGAGTGGGTTTTTTTTTAAGTTTTCAGGTTTCCTACTGGTTCTGAAAAATTCAATTGATTTGAAAGTTTCTGGTTAGGTTTTAATAACAGTTAAATGTAGGTGAGGTTTTCCTCTGCTTTTCCCTTGCCTTGAAAGTCCTTGCAGGGTCACCATAACTGAACTCCAACGAGGCAACATTTGCATATGTGTATAAAGGTAAAGGTATCCCCTGTGCAAGCACCGAGTCATGTCTGACTCTTGGGGTGATGCCTTCTAGCATTTTGATGGCAGACTCAATACAGAGCGGTTGGGCATTCCCTTCCCCAGTCATTACCGTTTTATCCCCCAGCAAGCTGGGTATTCATTTTACTGACCTCGGAAGGATGGAAAGCTGAGTCAACCTTGAGCCGGCTGCTGGGATCGAACTCCCAGCTTCATGGTCAGAGCTTCAGACAGCATGTCGGCTGCCTTACCACCCTGCGCCACAAGAGGCTCATGCATATGTGTATAGGCAACTATTAAATCAGCAGGTTCGGTAGACACATACACAGCTCTTTGAAAACAATCAGCTCTTTATTAACTCCAACCAGAAACACAGAACAGAGAACACAAGCGTAACAAGAACTTCTATACAGTTTGGCTAGCCCACAAAAAAACCTGATTGGTCCTTATTGCGGGCTCCTAATTGGTCCATGAGACCTTAGAACAAGAATTCATGATTGGTTCACGCATGATTCCTCATTTGCATCGTGTTGGGGAGTAGGATTATTGAGCCCACATACATAACAGTAAGGGTTTAGATTTTTTAAAATTAAGCTTCGGGTTCAGTCATTGTTCTCCTACATTGTTAGGTTTCCAAATTACTAAGTGGGCATTTTAAAAATAATAACTGAAGCATAAGGTTAACTTTTAAAAAATATTATTAGGCTGAACTGGGTTTTAAAAGAATTGTAGCCAGGTGACTATTTTTATTTAAGGGGTCTTTTAGCCTCCTGAAACATTAAAAGTCTAGGCTTTGCTTGTAGATTTAGAAATAAAATAAGTGGTTTTCAAAAGAAAATACTGTCAGCACAGGTTGTAGTTACAAAAAAATAATAGCTTTCAGGCCATGGTATTCAAATGTTGTTTATTATTATTGTTATTAATCAACCACCCTTCCTCGTAAGACTCAGTGCAGTTTACAATAGACTACAATAGACTGCAATAGACTAGAAATATAACTTTACATACATATATTAAGTCAGAGCATTATTGTTTAAATATTGTTCCGGTTGAAATGTTATATTAAGATTGTTATATTGTTATATTTGTTACAATGTTCTATGTAATTACCTATGGCGTTCTATGTAAACCGCTCAGAGCCGTATGGAAGGGCGGTATAAAAATCTAAATAAATAACAGTATAACAGTTGAGACAGGGAGAGACAGGGAGCTTACAAAGATGTCCCATTGCCACTCAAAGAGGCCAACAGATCAGATAGTTTTAGGCCTCAGCCATATCAAAGGATAAAAGCTATTTTCCAACTGTTATGAAAGGATAACAGTTATTTTGCAACAGTTTTGAAAATTAAATTAAATCATTGAAAGAAGTGAGCAGGATGTTTCCTCCCTGGCCAAGAATGCCCCTGGCCATGTCCAGTGACAGAATTTCTGCCTATTAAAATTATCCATCCTGGTTAATTATTTTTATAAGGAACTGTCGGACATCCCAGAACAATCCAGGGACCTTGCGAGCACAAGAGAACTGTAGGATTATATAATTTTGTGTAGCAGGTGCTACTGCATGCTCCGTCCACATATTAAATCATATCTGTCTAAGGGTGGCTGCCTACGCACACACAAATAAGAATGTGCATGTTTATGAGGATGGTATTAAATAATGTCAGATCAGCCTACCTCAGTTTTTCTGTATTCCATTGCTGCAAAAAAAGCTGATAACAGGAAGGAGGTTCCACCTCCGGTTTTTGTTGTTGTTGTTGTTGTTTTTTTTAAGCCGAGTAACAAAAACCTCAATCCACGTGATTGCCATCAACATCTGCTTCTTTTCTTTTCTTTCATAGAAAGCATGCATGAATAATCGAGACCGCAGCGCTGCTGTTAATTGTAAAAATCATTAGTAAACTTCCAGGTGCTGTTTACTACATAACCATTGTAATTTTCTGTCCTGAAATCAGCATCTCCCCAACATCATTGTCTGCCCCGGGGCAGGAGGATTGTGCAGCTTTTACATTGTCAAAAGGCCGTTGCAGCCCCGTTCTGCTTGCCATGAAAGGAATGGATCCACACCTGCAGCGTTTGAGGCAGTAATTCCTAATATTAGCCAGACCTCATGAGGCGAGGGCTTATTTTTTGCCAACCTTTTATGATTCGACACTTTGCAATCCATTTGAAATCATTTAAATATTCTTTTCTTTCGTTGCTTCTGCCCCATGTTTAATTCTGTTCCGACGCTGTTTCCATGTGCTAAATCATTGAAAGAAGTGTGCAGGATGTTTCATCTGCGCAAGGCAAGCTACGGCAGCCCTACCCTACTGTACTTAGAAAGTTTATCAAAAGAATGGAAATGAATTCTTTTTTAAAAGACACTTCTCCTAATTGTATTATTTGAAGCTCAGTTCTCCCTTATGAGTGAACAAATGTTATCGTTTTATGCCACCTTATCCCCACAGACCTTAATGTGGCATACATGCTTCTCCTTTACCTGGTTTATGCTCAGAACAACCCTAGGAGATCTTAAGCCTGAGATGTAGGAACTGGCTCAGTAAGCACCAAGGTGGAGTAAGGATTTGAACCAATCCTAGTCCCTCAGTCAAACAAACATCTGCTCCATCCAAGGTCAATACTAGGGATGCCAATCCCCCTTTATGACCTGGGGATTCCCCAGTTTTACAGCTTATCTCCAAGCAACAGAGATAATTTTCCTTGGAGATAATGGCTGTTTTGGAGGGTAGACCACATAGTAATATACTCCATTGAGATCCTCCCACCCCACATCCCCCCACTCCTTGCTCCAAACCCAAAGTATCCAGATATTTCCCAACCCAGAGCTGGCAAACCTAGGCATTTATCATCTAGGCGAATTCTAGAATGTATGGCTGTGAGAACAGCAAAGCCCATTGAAGCTGTTATAAAATTCTGTATCTCAGACTGTCTAACAGGGGTTTCAGGAATCCCTGGGAGTAGGAATTAAATTATATATATATATATATATATATATATATATATAGGCTGCAATGACCTTATAAAGTTATGTCTACCCATCCCCCCTTCCGAAATGGGCCTGGAGTGGGTGGAAAGAGGAAGGGCCCCTCTTATAATAATTCCTGCTGGCCAAGGCTCATCACACATGGTAACGACTGCAGTCCAGAGAGGTAAATAGGGTCATTTTTATTTAATTGCAGGGGGTGGAGTCAGGGGGGCAGAGTAGTGGATACTTGCCCCAGCACTATTCCCAGCCTAGAGAAGTAGGCCTCTCGGCCATTTCTGGCCTTAGGGGGCAGGGGTAACAGACAGTGATAACCAAAAAGTTTAGGGATAAAATCAATTTCAGAAAAATGCAAGCTGTTTATCATAGGAGCTCAAATGTTTAAAAACCATAAATGAATGTCTGCTTGGCATTCATCTAAGTGTGTACACCAATAATACCAAATGATTTTTTGACCTTGACCTAACCTGTTTTGATCAAATAGATCTTCATCCGAGATTCATTGTACAAATGCACACAGTTACAATTAACTTTTTTTTTTTTTTTTTTACAATTTCCAACTGGAAGTGTGTGATGAAAAAACCTATTTAGTCTGTTCGGCCTAGTCCTGGTGCTGCAAGGTGTTCATAATAGCAGAATCTTCAGCCAGCAACTATTTTTTGTTCCTTCCCTGGATATTGGAGAATCCTACTGTGTGACTCTTTAAAGACAGGTCCAAAATGAGAGGTCTTAGAGGGCAGGGGTAACAGACCATGATGTCACATCCAGTGGGAGTGTCTTAGGTGATGTCTCTTCTGGTCACTTCTGGGGGCTTGGCAGGGAAGTGTGGCCTGCTGACATGATCTCTGGGGTATCTTGAAGCCTGAAGAATGTTTCAGGGATTTCTCAACAGTAAACAGGTTGAGAAAGGCTGTTCTGTTTAGAATAGTTTGATGGCATCAGCCGGATAGAAGAAGCAACAGATAAACTGGCTGAGAAACGTGTTCTTGTGTCCCTGAGAATTGCCACTGGGAAGCAGCACTTCATGATTACTTCAGTTCACATTACTTTCTTCATGTGTCTACAACCACAGGTCTCTGTACAAGGATGTTTTAGGATATTTGAACTTATCATGAGAGGTATGTAGAGAAAGAGCCTCTTGTGCCGCAGAGTGGTAAGGCAGCAGACATACTGTCTGAAAGCTCTGCCCATGAGGCTGGGAGTTCGATCCCAGCAGCCGGCTCAAGGTTGACTCAGCCTTCCATCCTTCCGAAGTCGGTAAAACGAGTACCCAGCTTGCTGGGGGTTAAACGGTAATGACTGGGGAAGGCACTGGCAAATCACCCTGTCATGAAAACGCTAGAAGGCGTCACCCCAAGGGTCAGACATGACTCAGTGCTTGCACAGGGGATACCTTTACCTTTTACCTATGTAGAGATAGAGCTACTGGGGGCCCCAGACAAAGATTCCCCCCCATATGACCCTAATCCAAATCAAATAACTTTTAAAAAATCATTTGCCTAGCTATTACCATGCATCCATAATTATAAAAGCTGCATGTCCATCCTCTTTGCATGTATGGCAGACGTACCTGATGAGAAAATAAAACTAGGAATCTCAAAATTGCACCCCAGCTTTAGATAGATCGTCAGCATTCCAGGGTAAAAAAATGAAGGGAATCAGAATATTCTGGCCAAGGTTATCTACACACACACACACTGCAATGGGAGCGAAACTAATTTCAAACGTCTGTTCCTCATTTATAAGCACTAAAGCAGATTAATAGGCCATTATTATGTGTGTAAAGGGTGGAGGGCGGAAGCATTCTTTTACCACTTCGTTAGATCATGGGAAAATATCCCCCCTTCCTGTTCACAATATTAACAAAGGTGTGCAGCTCTACTACTACTAATTATGTTCTAAGTTGCCAACCGGGATAGCTGAGAAGTTGAGACTAAAGCCGAAAAATGGGCGGGGTGGCGGATTATAAGTGGGGATAGATGAAAAGCAGACTGTGAAAAGAAGACCGAAAAGTATCAGATGAGTACAGAAAACAGAAAGAGAAATAAAGTGTAGATTAAAAAATGTTACAAGTCACAAACAGGAGTGCCCCTTTGCAAGACCTGGATGCTCAGAAAACCTATGGAGCTGGGTGGAACTAAAGGAAGTGAAACCGTAGGCACTGGAGCTGATAATAAGGATGCCAGTCCCCAGGTGAGACCAGGATATCCCCTGGAATGACAAGTCATCTTCAGACTAAAGAGATCAGTTCCCATGGAGAAAATGGCTGCCTTGGAGGGGGGACTCCATAGCATTATACAACACTGAGATCCCTCCCCATGTCAAATTCCACCCACTCATGGTTCCAGGCCCAAAGTCTCCGGGTATTTCCCAGAAAAAACCTGACAAGCCTATCTTTTAAACAAAGAGTTTCCCCTCAGCATCCTAGTAAATGTTGCATTATGCCCACATTGGATAATGTATTAGACAGATGGTAAGTGGGCAGACAGAAGGAATTGTGTAGGTGCTTGGCTCTTGTCATTTCCTGCATTCTGCAGGGGGTTGGGCTAGATGACCCTTCCAACTCTATCACTAAACATTATAAAGTTCAAGTTGCATGGAGACAATTCACTCCTTACCAGATTGGCCCTCTCTGTGCCACCAATAGGGAGAGAGCACTTTGCTAATGAGGACCAATCAGTTTAAATTGCACTCTGACAATGAGGGCTGAAAACTTCAACTTGTGGACAGAAAACTCAGGGGCTTTCCGCACAAGGACCAATGTTGCCAAATGTTTTCAGAATGCAGAAAGAGGAGCTGTTAGGAAAGCAAAGACAATCAGTATTTCACAAACAGAATGCCAAGAGACAGAATGCAATGAAGGTCTTAACTCAGTCCAGAGAGTCAAGGGTTCATTCAGGCAGTCCAAGGGCATCAGCAGAAGCAGCAGTTCCACAACCCAGACTTCCCAGTCTCAAGAACAGTTTGTTCTTATATGCCACTTTTCTCTACCAGAAGAAGTCTCTATGTGGCTTACTGTCACCTTCGCTTTCCTCTCCCCACATTTGAGGTGGGTGAGGCTGAGAGAGCCCTGATATCACTGCTTAGTGAACAGCCTTATCAGTACTGTGGTGAGCTCAAGGTCACCCAGCTGGCTGCATGTGAAGAAGGAGAAGGGAATCAAACCAGTCTAGCCAGATTAGAAGTCAGTGTTCCTAACCACTACACCCAGCTGGCTCTCAGTCCTCACTCTGTGATTACTCAGTCTTCTGCAGTCAGCAAATGTCTTCCTAACATGGTGTGATGCCTTTTATACTGGAGCTCTCTTAACTGGTGTTGCTTAATTGGCTCAGGTGAGCCAGGTGGGCTGACGAAGCAGTGAGCTGCAGCTGGAGGCTGGGCAAAGGAATGAAGAGTTCCTGCCACAGCTTTGGAACCTACGCCCTGGTTTGTCTGCAGTTTCATTCCCTCCTGCTGTTCAGTGTTGTATGTCTGTTGAACATCTGGCTGGGCTAAGCTCTCATCCAGCTGTGGATTGGGTGAAGGTAGGAGCTCCTGGCAAAGCTTTTCCTCTGAGGAGTCCTACCTAACAGGACTTGGACTCACAACATCTCCCCATGGCCCTGCAACAGGCCATCAGTGTGCTCTTTGCTTTCCCCCATCCTCCTTCTCCTCAGAGGGGCTGGGGGGATCCAGCAACCTTCCCCACCCAACCTGGTCCTTGGGGAATGGGAAGAAGGCAGTAACCTCCCCCCCCCCCCAAGTCTTACCTGTCTAGATTGTCCTTTGGGAGATGTGCAGGAGTGAGAAGGAGGCAGCCCATTCTCTATGGTCTTCTCAAGAAGCCTGTCCTTTGAGAGATGTGGGGATGGGTGGGAAAGAGGCATCCCCTCTGTAGCCTTCCCCCACCCAGCCTGGCCTTGGGGAGATGTGAGGAATGGGTGGGAATGAGACAGCCCCCTGGGGTCTTGTCTGCCTGGCCCATCCTTTGGGAAATGTTGGGGGGTGGAAAGGTGGCAGCCCACAACAACAGTGCCTGCCCTGCCTGGCCTTTGGAAGATGTGGGGTTTGATCAGAAGGTTGGGAAAATGGTAACCGGTGTAGACAGTGTTGTTTGGAGGTTGGGGTAGGAGGGCCAGTGCCCCTCCAAAGTGGCTGTTTTCTCCAGGAGAACTGATGCCTTCCTTCCCTTCTCCCTTCCCTCCCCTTGTTCCCCTCCCCCTCTCTCTGTTTCATCCTGTCTTTCATCTTCCTGAAGGTTTCCAGGCCCCCACCTGGATCCTGGCAACCCAGCTGGCTGCAGATGGAGGAGGAGGCAGGAATCAAACCCAGCTCTTCAGATTAGAGTCTGTTACTCTTTAACCACTTCTCCCCACTGGATCTCAAGATAGAGCGTGGGAAAGCCAGAACCCAGCAAGGTCACAGTGCAGGTGTATGTGCTATCGCCCGTTGTATTCCTGGGTGCAAAGGGCTTTGTGTCTAGTTTCTATATATTTTGTTCTCTCTTCCTTATTGCAAACCACTTTTATTTTTAATCTCTGCTCTTCCTCTGACTCCACCATGAGCTCTTAGGGAAAGTTTGCTTTATTAAATGCAGTGCTTTAGTTTAGCCGCACTGTGGATCTGAACAGTCACTAATTATTGAATGTAGATTTTAAATATTACTAATCTGGAAGGCCAGCAGGGAGAGCTGGTTCCATGATATGTGGGCTTAGTGAACAAAACAGGTGGCAGACAGGTGGCTGAATTTGCTCCAGATTTTGGCACATCAAATATAACCACATGCTTGTTGGATAATTGTCTTGTGTATATTATATTCCTTCGTAATCAATTGTCCCTGTGAGTGCCCCCCCCCCTTGACTGTCCTATTGTGCTAGTCAGAGGTCCATTTTAAGGAGGAAAAAAGCCTATAATTGAATTTTGTCAGTAACACCTAGCACAGATAGTTAAGCAGCAGCAACAACAATAACCCCTAACAAATCGTATTCAGATCTTCATGCTTCCAACACTAGATTTCCTTTATAACACAGCTCGTAAAATAATTGAAATTAGAGTCTTAAGGTGCTTCTCTATTATCTCATCCACATTAGGCAAAATATACTAATATAGGCCTGGAAGGGTAAAGCTCGGGTGACTGAATGGATTTCCATCAACTGAGTGGGACTTTCCTACCTGCCTCATTACCCTTAAGCCCAAAATGATTATCCTGTTACCTCTTTTGTGTGTGTTTTGTAGTAGAATGGCTCTGGGTATCAATCTGGCTTTGTTGATCTGCTCCCTTATTTTATTAGGTGGGTTCTGTAATCCTAAAAATGTTTCTTGAAAATTCTTCAGATCAGACTTCTGTCTGAAAGAGCAGAACAAATAAATGACCATAGAACTGGGTGACTCCTGGGGAAGCAATGGAAAGTATGTAGTGAAGATTACTGGGTGTATCACTATTGATATATTGTATGAGTAGGTAATTCCATCATAATCTTCTCCAGCTCTTTTTGGTACAACTTGGTAAGGTTTGAGGATGATGGCTTGCACAGTAGATGTTAGAGAGTTAGTTCAAGCTCCTGTATATAGTCTACTCTGTCCATTATATCACAATGGTTTTCAAGGCTGCTTTGAGCATCCCTTTCTGCCTGCTTGAGATGGTACTCTAAATCAGTGGTCCCCAACCTTTTTATCACCAGGGACCAGTCAGTGCTTGACAATTTTACTGAGTCCTGGGTGGGTGGGTAGTCTTTTGCCGAGGGCCGCCACCACCTGAGCCCCTGCTCCACTTGCTTTCCCAACGGGGCCCCTGACTTCCCGCCGCCCGCTGGGGAACGCTGCCAGCAGCAGCTGCACAGTGCCACACCGAGGGGGAGCCCCAGCCATGGCGGCCACTGGAGAGCATGAAAGGTGAGCCGGCAGCAGAGTGGCAGGGCAGCCCCCGAGGCAGCAGCCAGAAAGGAGGATGAGGAGGAGCCGCGGCCCGGTACTGACATCTACGGACCGGGACCAGTCCCCAGACCAGCGGTTGGGGACAGCTGCTCTTAATGGTACTTTTCAATGACTACTTGAGTTTGGGCATAGATACAAAAGCATTGCATTTAATGGTCCAATGACCATCAGGTGGGGTCCGTGTGATGGTCCAGTGATCATGAGGTGGTGATTGGCAGACTGTTGTTTGGTGTGCTTGGGATATGGTGGCTGTTTTGCAGTGGTTAGTTAGAAAGACTGTCTGGGTGAACATCAGTTCCCTGTTAAATAATACTCTGGTAGAACTCTGTCAGATGTTACAAAACTATGTAATCTGTGTGAGCCTGGTGGGGCAAAAAGATATCGTTATGGCTTACTGCAATATATAGTAGAGTGGAACTTTTGTGGTCCTTTCTTTTCTGCTGGGAAATAAATTATATATTGTACCTGGCCTTTGGTGCTTCCACTCTTGTATTTTCCCCCTTGCAGAAATTGTTGCACTAAAATTGGTGAAGTTAATCAAGTCAAAGTTTCTTCCAGACTATGCATACTTCTGTGAAGTGGTGAAGTCTATCCAAGATTGCCAGATATGACTGCAATTTGCCTTTAAATCTCAATGGAGGTACGTGCTAGTAGCTTCATATGCATGTTGTGCTGCATTATCACTTCCTGTGCTGTATGAGTGGCCTAGTGATGACTCATCCGGTGGGAGTGTTTGGGTGAGGTCACTTTGGGTGATGTTACTTCCAGGGGTGTGTCCGGGAGGTGTGGCCTGCTGACATCAGTTCTGGGGTTTCTCAACACCTGAAGAATGTTTCAGGGTTTCTCAATGGTAAAAAGGTTGAGAAAGGCTGACAAGTTCACTGTTTGTATTTGAGTCAAGATGTTCATTGTACTGTATTGCTTTACAAAATTTACACTGTAAACCGCCCTGAGCGGAAAGGGAGGGTGGTAAGAAGATAGACCATAGATGATAGATGGATAAATAATAGTGCTCAGAAACTCAAAGATCTTGCAAGGGAAGATACAGAAAGTTGGGCTTTCAGCAAGCAGCTAATACTGCCTTTTTGTTGTGCTTCCAATCTAGTGCCAACAGAAATCTTGCACTGGATCCAGCACAATGTCTAGAGTTCACTGGTGATTGTATGGCCATCCACGGAAGAGTTTTGCTTACATACCATCTACCACACTCAATGCTATCCCTGAATGCTCCGAAACGATGGGATATTCATTGACTCATCGGAAGGTAAAGGTAAAGGTATCCCGAGTCATGTCTGACCCTTGGGGTGACGCCCTCTAGCGTTTTTATGGCAGACTCAGTACGGGGTGGTTTGCCAGTGCCTTCCCCAGTCATTACCATTTACCCCCCAGCAAGCTGGGTACTCATTTTACCGACCTCAGAAGGATGGAAGGCTGAGTCAACCTTGAGCCGGCTGCTGGGATCGAACTCCCAACCTCATGGGCAGAGCTTTCAGACTGCATGTCTGCGGCCTTACCACTCTGCGCCACAAGAGGCATTTACTCATATCCCCCTTCTGGATTTAAAGTAACGGCAAAGGTGAAACTGCGATAACAAACATGCCACTCAGCTAGGAGGACTTCTTCATGTGTTTCCGGGTTGGCAACTAAGTAGATGCAATGCTGGCGATTGCACCTACATTTGAATAGCACCTCATGAGCACAAGGATTACACAGCATGTGTCCATTTCAGCTCCTCTCCACTTAAATGACTTCAGGTCAGTATTTAAAACAAAGAACCACCTCACTAAGCACTTCTGCAGCCCCTGAATTGTTATGGCAAGCTGTTTTCCTTATTGAAAATCTCCACTATATTGTTTCTGCACAAAGCATTAAGCTTTTGCACTGGATTAAAACAAAATTGTTTGCTGCATAATGTGTTTTTATAGAGAGATTATTTAAGGCATGATTTCTGTTTATGGTCCCACGGTATGTTCTAATCACCTTTGTTTGCCTCATATTCCATTTCTTAATTAACCGGCAACCTATTAGCATAAGGGCTTCTTTTACCCCAAGAGTATTAATTATACATAATTTATATCATATGCATTTATTCCTTATCAGTTGGATGAATAAAACATTTACCTGTTTATAGCTACTTGGGGTTAATGCTTTCATACAGAAAACTCACCTGAGACTTCCAATCAAATTATCAGATTTTTAATTTTCTGTTACATAATGATACTGTATTAGTCATTGCAGTACTTTATTCCACTCTAGGCTAAACAATCATTTAGCAGAGCAGAGTGTTGGCAGCATTAATTAACCAATGATCTACGCTTGTTTCTACACTCAGATGCAAAGAATGAAAACAGAAAAGGAGGAGATGTGCCTTTCCAATGGATGCTATAAAAAGGCCAGAGCTGGCCATTTCTAAACTAATATTTATATATGAAGAGAAGGGCTGAGAGTTTTGTGTCCTGCTTTTGACTACCCAAAGGAGCGGCTTACAAACACCTTCCCTTCTTCGCCCCACAGCAGATGCCCGGTAAGGTAGATTTATTATTGGATTTATATCCTGCCACTCCTGTGAGCAAGCAGTAGATGAGGTTGAGAGAGCTCTGAGAGAAATGTGACTGGCCCCAGGTCACCTGGCCTAGCTGCATGTGGAACAAGAGTGGGGAAACAACTCTAGTTCTCCAGATTAGCAGCCACCGCTCTTAACCGCTACATCAAGCTGAAATGAATCTGCAAAAGGAGAAATGAATGTTGTTGAGAAAGAGTTGTAGCAAAGGTCTTTGGCCATTTTCTGAGGACATAAGAACAAAGCAACAAAAGTTGGCAGCCTTGAACCGTGCCCCGGCCCAAGTGCTGCCACCAGGGCAGAGTCTGCACTTACTTTCTTTATTCCATTGTCAATCCAGTCGAATTCAGATCGCTTTGAACTCGGGTCTTCCTCTCCCCCCTCCTCCCCATTGAAACAGGAAAGTCTTCTGCACGTGGTTAGGGAGGCTCAGAAGGTGGGGGGGGGGGGCTCTTTCTTTCTTTTCTTGAAGCCTCTTTCTTTCTTTTCTTGAAGGGGGGGAGAGGAGCCAGGCAGGGAGCCTCTTTCTTTTCTTGGAGGGGAGTGGGAGAGGATCGAAAAAGGCAGAGGAGGGAGGAAAAATCCAGGACCGACAGAAGTTGAGAGAAATTAGGGGCTTCTCCTTTAAAGCAAGCGTGTCACATGACCAGGTGTGGCCTATCAGAGGTTCTCTACCACGGAACTTTCTTTCCCAAATGAATATTGAGGATTTTCAGCACTCTGAGATATGGCACAATAAAGGTAGAGTCACTCCGAATCAATCCTTCTTGCTGCAGAAGGAAAATTAAAATCGCCCAAAATCCAAACGGAAATCGCATTCTGTGTAGAGGGCAGGGACTGAATCGATCTGGGGCTGGAATAAAAGCTCCGTGTAGTTTACACCCAGGGGCTTCCTCCAACAATCTGCGTTCCTTGCTCCAGGTCCATGAAGGAGGGACTGAAGAAGGAAGAGCAGGCATAGGCCGCTGGGCTCCCTGCCCACCTGAATTGCAGCTTGACAGTGCTTCCTATTCCACTTGAGTCTGTGCATGCCTAGCTTGGGGCATGGAGGCTTGGCTGTGAGCACGGGAGCTCTACAAGTGTCCAGGCCACCAGGGGTGTGGGGACAGAGCCCAAAGCTAGCAGGTGGCCAGAGTTGCTGAAGACTCTTGGGATGGCCCTGTTCTGCAGTGTTATTTGGATTGCTTTGTTCAAAATATCTTGACTCCTTACAGCTTTGGACTGAATTCAGCATTCCCTTGCCATTGGGATCTAGCAAAAGTGAACTGTTTTTCCTTCAGAAACTCTTTGTTGGCAGATCTCATAGTGATTAAAAAGTCTATGGATAAGCCATTTTTGTTAGATCGCACTTGGCATGAGAATCTTATTAGTCTGCTCCTATGGTGTGTGCATTCCTGTTCAATCCAGCCTCTAAAGCTGCTTTTCTCTACTTTTTAACCCTTGAGAAACTCCTGAAACATCAGGCTTTGAGAAACCGCAGAAGTGGCATGGTAGTTCAGAATATGGTTGGGAAGCATAGCTGAGGACATGCCCACCTGGGGCCTTCCCATTCCCTCCAGGCTCATCATTCACCATTTTGAGAAGGGAAGGCAGGTTGGAATGACCATGTATGGTCATATCACCTGCTAATTGTTTAATAATTTTAAGAAACCGCAGAGTTTCATTAAACTCTGTTTGAGAAAGCCTGTTCTAGAGAGAAAAAATATTAGAGGACGGGGTCTTGTTGCATGTTCGAATATGCAAGATCTGTAGTGTGCATGACTCAACAGCATATGAAGACTATTCTACAGAAGCACATCAGAGGAGATATGTAGTTAGCATATTCAGCTTAGAAACTTCCTGATATTTTTTAAAATAATCTGCTCTATCCAGCATCTAATAGAGAAATATACCTCTACTAGTCCCGCCTTACTATATGCTGTCTTTGTAGACTTCAAAGCAGCATTTGACTCTGTTTCCAGAGCTCATCTCTGGGAAAAGCTAGAGTCCACTTCAATTGATCGAAGGCTTCTGATTTTCATTAGATCTTTATACCAGAACACGGCTCTTAGAGTATGATGTAACAAACAAGGACATTAAACTGACCCAATTAATACCTTCAAAGGGGTCAAGCAAGGCTGTGTCTTAGCCCCTGCACTTTTCAACTTCTATATAAATGATTTGATCCAAGTGTTTCAAGATTCAGACTTGCACCCCCCAATATTATATGGTTGCCCAATCCCTTTATGCTAATGATGTAGTTCTTCTTTCAAGAACCCCCATACACATTAGGTGAATGCTCAAAAACTTGCCTAACATTGTGAAAAAGAACACCTTGAAATTAACTACCAGAAGACCAAGGCCATGGCATTTGGCAAACATCCAAAATCTAGAACATGGATGCTAAATGGGCACAAAATTGAACAAGTAACCAAATTTAAATATTTAGGTGTATATATGTATATATGTCGGCAATGTTTTTATGTCTTTAATGGGGTTTTAATGGGGATTTTAAGACACTGTAACCCGCCACGAGCCGTAAGGGAGTTGTAGGAAACAAATTGAATAATAATAATAATAACAACAATAACAATAATAATATATTCAAGCCTCTGGAGCAAAAATAATGAATCCATTATTCATATACATCAGAACTAGGGCAAAGATCAGCAAATAATATATTGAAATTCTGTCGAACAAAGGGCAGATTCTTTATACCAGCAGCCCTGAAACTATACTCTCCTAAATCTCTAGCCCAACCCACGGTGCATTTTTGGGTGCTCCGATATCAGATACTATCAAGCTTGAAAGGGTCCAGTCTAAATTCCTTCGGGCCCTCCTCCAACTTCCATGCTGTGTAACCAACTCCATGGTGTGTCTGGAAACAGGAATGTTAATGGTCCAAGACAAAATCTGCCTGTCAGCAGTAGGAATGTGGCTGAAATTAATATATAACCCACAAGGTATAGTTTCTTTAACCCAGAATTACAACTTCCAATCTTCTTGGGCTAAGGCTGTTCACAGAGGAATCCAAAGTCTGGGCTTCTCCATACACTTATTATCCAAACTAGCTCATTATCAAGCTGCATAATTAGTTAAGCAGCAGATGCAAGACCATCAACGTCAACTGGACCTGAGTAAAGCTCCAACTTTTTTGGCCCCAGTTAAAACAAGATATGTTCTGGCCCTGCCGCTTATCTGTCCCAGCTGGTAATAAGTAAGCAAAGAAGGGCATTTACCCTTGCAAGATGCTCCGTCTTGCTTCAGCTCTTGTAGAGGGTCGCTATAAGAACATTCCCCTTACACTGTGAGACTATTGTTGTTGTTGTTGTTGTTGTTATTTAATTTATAACCCGCCTCCCCGTTTTTGTGGGAGTGGCAAAATTGATACAAGAGAGCATATATTGTTCCATTGCCCTGTTTATGTAGACATTCGTAACAACTTGATTGAACCACTCCTTAAAAAGTTGCCAGAACATCATGATGTAGATCAAGCAAAGAGGCTGCTAAATGATGAGCCCCCCCAGGTAACTCAGCTGGCTAAGTTTTGTGTCGCCGCCATAAAAATCTGATGCTCTAAAGTAGCATAATTTTAACTTCTATTTTATAATCTGTTTTAAATTGCATTATATCAAATGACTATATTATTTTGGTCTTTTATGTATTAACTTCATACAACTTGGTATGAACGACTGTAGCAAAGTTTGAACTGAACTGAACTCTTCTCTGTGTGTCCTGATTGGTTCCACTGGGGTCTTCCTGCTCCTTTGAACATGCTTTCTCCCTGATCTACTTCAGAAGAACAAAATTAGTCAGTTAGACTGTTAGGACTATCTCTCTCCTCTGTCTTTACAAAGATATTTCTCTTCACAATAAAACTGTTTATTAAGACAAGCAACTATTCTTTAAGCCAGGAGTAGTCAACCTGTGGTCCTCCAGATGTCCATGAACTACAGTTCCCATGAGCAAATGCTGGCAGGGGCTCATGGGAATTGTAGTCCATTAACATCTGTCTCTACCCCTGCTTTAAGCAACTAGTGCTCTGCTCCTTTGTATATTTAAACTCTGCCAGCATTGCTGAGCAGGAATGCACAAGCAGAAGGCATTTCCATTCACTCAAGGGCATAATTCAAAGACTTCGCTTTTGAGCTGCAGCTTCCCATGTGTCATGTCATGTTGTCCTGAAGAGCCACTCAGCTCTCCGGAACAAGGGGTGGCACAAGGGGTGGAATAGGAAGGAAGAAGTCTCACTAATGGAGTTTTTCTCATGGTTCTTACGGTCCAAGAACAATTATCTGGACTCCATGTGACTTGTGTACAGTAACCACTGGATAGCTCTCATAGGTTTTCAGATTTTCCACACAATTAATTTGCTCTGAAACCATCCCACCAATTTTTAGAAAGAGATCCAAGAGACGATCCAGGAAATTACAGTGGATTTAGTCTCATATTTCTTCTGGGCAAATTGTTGAAAACTGTTATTAAAGACAGAATTATTAAATCCATACAGCAACAAGTCCTACTGAGGAAAAATCAGCATAGCTTTGGTAAGGAAAGGCCAGCTTCATGGACGGTCTGAGTTCTTTGAAAGTTCATGAACATGTGGACCAAGATGACCCATCCTATATACTTGGGCTTCAAGGAAGTCCCTCCCCAAAGGCTCTTGAGGAGAATTAGCAGTGAAGGGATAAGAGGGTTGATGTGGAAATTACAAAGTGGCTGAATGACAAGAATAGATGCAGAACTCGTGTAGAGAAGACGGCAATGGGGTTCTGCAATAACTGGTATTGTCACTGGTACTATTTAATTTGTTCACAGACGATCTGGAATTAGGAGTGAGGCTGGGGCTAGCTTGGGGCCAGCTTGGTGTAGTGGTTAGGAGTGCGGACTTCTAATCTGGTGAGCTGGGTTTGATTCTCTGCTCTTCTTCAGCATGCAGCCAGCTGGGTGACCTTGGGCTCATCACAGCACTGATAAAGCTGTTCTGATGGAGCAGTTATCTCAGAGCTCTCTGACTCACCCACCGGACAGTGGGTTTGAGGAAGAGTGCTTGCACTCGAAAGCTTATGCCTTGAATAAATCTTTGTTGGTCTTAAAGGTGCTACTGGACTCTGATTTTATTGTGCCACCTCACAGCATGTTTGTGGTAGGGAGGGGAAAGGGAAGGCGATTGTAAGCCATTTTGAGACTCCTTCTGGTAGAAAAAATTGGCATATCAAGGCCCATTCTGCACATATCAGTCAATGCACTTTCAATGTGCTTTCGCAGCTGGATTTTTCTGTGCTGAACAGGAAAATCTACTTCTAAAAAGTATTGAAAATGCATTATCTAATGTGTGCAGAATGTCTCTTCCTCTTCTTCCTCCTCCTCCTCTTCCTTTTCTTCTTCAGCAAAGGGGAAGCTTGTTGTACTCAGTTGTACAACACAAGAGAGTCAAGCCTCGCTTTAAAAGGAGTCAAATTAGCCAAGGTGAGCTGGAGGGGATACTGCAGAGGGGACAATGCAAACAATCAGCCAGCTCCAAATGTGAACAGAACGGAACAAACAGGTTACTCTGGCTAACCTTTTACTGGACTATTCAACCATACCATCCAACATGAAGAAATGAAACACTGATACACAAACTGACCTGTCAATCATAAACAGTCAGGACTGGAATGTAGCTGGCTGTATCTCACCGTAGGTATGGAAGGAATGCCTTCCAGCTTACAGAGGTCCATGACTTGCACTGGAATTAAAATGCAGCAAAGAGGCAGTGCTGCTTTATTAATCAGGCAGGCCAGACCAGACTCAAAAGCTTAGTCTGGTCTGCTAATTATGGGGCCTGTGAATTACAAGATTCTGAGGAGGGCTAAATTCTTGCAATTCATAGTAACACAAAGCATATTTTGATTTAATTATTTCAGGGGAGGGGTGGGGCTGACCTGGATAGCCCAGGAAAGCTCAATTTTGTCAGCTCTTGGAAACTCAGCAGCGCTAACCTGGCTAGTATCTGGATGGAAGACCTCAAAGGATCTGGATGCAGTTTCCCCAAGGAACATTATGGGTCATTACATGGAAACAGGCAATGGCAAAACCAATTCCCAACGTCCCCTTGCCTGGCTGCCAGACAAACCTAGAATCTTCTGGCTACACTACACAAGTGCCATCCTTAACACTATTTTTTCACTCCCTTATATACTTGGTAAACAGCCTTCTAGGAGGAGACTGTCCGGGGCCCTGTCCGTCCAGGTCCATGCTGATTGGCCCTCCCCCTCCAGCTCCCACCCTCTCTCCTTGCCTGCTAGAAGCCTTGTGGCTGCGACCTCCATTGTCACCCACGAGGAGAGAGGCGGTGACAGGGTTTTGCGGCCTGCAGGGACACTCTTGCTGGGAGGGAGCTTTGTGGGCCAAAGGGAGCCTCAGCCACCCTCTCATGCCCTCCTGCCTGCCGCCCCTTTCAAACTAGTATGATAAATAATTTCATAATGGTCTCTTGCGCCTATTCATGACTTCAAAAATATACACAACACCAGTCCCACAGCTACTTTGTTGGCCCTTGTGCAGGCAGAAAGGTGGCCTATACACTTTGTAAAATAAATAAAATAGGCCCAGCCCTCGATAACCTGGGAAAGACTAATCCTATCAGATCTTGGATGCTAAGCAGGGCCAGCCCTGGCTAGTATTTGGACAGGAGACCTTCAAGGATTTGGGTGGTAGTTCCTCCAAGGAACCCTAGGGGTCATGATGTGGAGGTAGGGAATGGCAAACTACCTCCCATGGCCTTTGCCGGGCTGCAAGAGAACCCTTGGATCTCCTGGCAGCACTACACATGCCCTATGATAAATAGATTAACAAGTAAATCACCAAAATGAATCTGCTAGGCCCCTAAGACTCACTACTTTGTAATATCAGACATGAGCCTACCTTAGCATCAATCAGTTTCCAAAACATTCTGGTCCTGTCACTTCAACCTGTTGCTCTGTTGCTGACCTCTAGGGGAGGGTCAAGGTCGTGGGGCACTCCTTGGTCTCTGACGGTGCCTCTCACCAGAGTTCCTTCTGGGGATCCCAATATGTCCCCTCCCATTCCAGTACTCCTTTGAGAGGGACTCTGTGCCATGGCATACTCAGCCAGTGGCAGCAGGCTTTGCTTGGATTGCTGGGAAGCTTCAGCAGCTAATCTGTGCCCTTGGCATTCCTTCTGGTTTCCTCCTTTTCTGCCACCCATCTGCCTCCTTAGAGATTTTGGCCTTGGTGGCCATGCACTGAGCCAGTGTCACCCTGCTCCCAACAGTGATGCATCACTTCTGACCTTGCCATAAACTCTGAGTCAGAGGGAGTGCAGCACTACCAGGCTGGCCCACACAGCATGGAGTCACACATTTGTATTCCACCTCTCCAACAGGCCTCTCCAAGATGCAAAAAGCAATGAAACTACCTAAAAGATGATTGTAATAAAACTTGGGGATGTGTGAATAATCAAAGCATCAATATATAAATACTAGAAAGAAAGCCCATTTTACGCAGTGATCTCGAGCCATCTCCCAGCCGCTGGAGCCTGTTCCTTTTCCCGCATCGAGGCAGTCTCTGGCGGACAAGGTCCAGGATTGACACTCAGAGGGGCGAATCAGGAGCCGCGAAGCTCGCCCCTCTGAGTTTTTATCCTGGACAGAGCCTGCCCTAACTCCTCCCAACTTGCCCTTACTCCTTTATTTAATCCGCTCCACAGGAGCGGATTAAAGATGTAATATCAAAGCATCTGTACACACAACCCTCTGCAATCACACACCTGCATGCCCAGCCATGCAACCACAACCCAGGCAACACACCCATGCATCCATATGTCCTTCCAGAATCAACAACTCCTGACTTACTTTTGCCACCACCAAACTCTAGCGCCCATTGTATTTCTGGATACAACAGGCTTTGCCCCTAGTCAATATATAAAGAGCCAGGGTAGTGCAACGGTTAAGAAAAGTGGCTTCTAATCTGGTGAGCCAAGTTTGATTACCTGCTCCTCTACATGCAGCCAGCTGGGTGACCTTGGGCTCCTCACAGTCCTGATACGCTGTTTTCACAGGGCAGTTTCTCCCAGAGCTCTCTCTCAGCCTCACCTATCTCACAGAGCTTCTGTTGTGGGTAGAGGAAGGGAAAGGGATTGTAAGCCACTTTGAGACTCTTATGGACAGTGAAAAGCGGGGTATAAAAACCAACTCATCTTCTAAAACCAAAGTATCAATTCAGCAACAATTCACCAGCAGCAAATAATCAGATATGGCCAAAAGCATCTCAGAAGGTCTTGACAGGAACTGCAAAGTACCTGTAAACCATGAATTTCACTCTGTCTGCCAGGAATTGTAACAAGAGCCACCAATCTGAAATGTTGGTCTTAGATATCTTAATGAAACACAATCTATTCTGCTGATTTTATATATTACAGCTGAGAAATACCCTGTTTCGTACTTTTATTCCCATTTTGTAAAGGCCTTTGCCTACAGGCAATACTGACGTGAAGGTACTGTAGCTCATGCCCTTTCAGCTAAACAGTCTCATCCAGCAATGAGTCCTGCGGAAAAGCCTGGACTGCTGGTTTACTTGGAGGGATGACGCTGCTGCTTTGGGGCCAAAGGCTTGTTCACACACATGGACCGTTTCCCTGGACTTTATCACTCTCATCCTTAGTTCAAAATAGGGACTGCACATTTTGTTTACAATGCTGATAAGCTCCCCAGTGCCGAAATTATCAAACAACTTTTCGCATTCCTAGAGTGCTGCAATCACGTAGATATTGCTAAACCATCTGGGAAGCAATTCCTCCCACCCACACTCCTGAGCTCCCTGCAGGCTGGCACTGAGCTTCAGCCAGCTGGCAGGGTAGGCGCATTACCCAAGCGCACTCCACACCAGCTGGCCAGAAGAAGCTACACATGCCAAGACTGGCTGACAAGGCTTCTACTCAGAGCCTTCCCAGCTTCTGGTTTGCTTCCTTCCTACTCCCTCCCAACAATTTTCTGTTCCTCCCCTGCATCCAGTTTCTCTTTCCTGAAAGCCCTTCTTTTCTCCCTCTGCACTGTAGCCACGCGTGGCAGTCCCAGATCTGCTAGCCTCACCTTTGCTCCGCACTTACACTTCCAGTTGAAGTCCCATCCCGTTTTTCAGAACCTAAAGTCCCTTCTCCGAGTCTTTCTTGTGCTCTTCCTTGCTCTGTGTCAGCTGTGCAGATGCCTTCCTTTGCCCTGTTGAAGAGGCCACGTTTTTAAAACAACCTACTATTGATATTTCTCTTCCAGTCTTGAATGAAAAAGAGGCCTTGGTAACTGGACGGTGCTCGCAGAGGAAGCACTCTCCCCTAAGGAACAAAAAGATGGTACAAAATATGATTACGGCAGGTTTGAAAGATTCGTAAATGCATTATGCACAGGTGTTGTTGTTGTTGTTATGTGCGAAGTCGTGTCCGACCCATCGCGACCCCATGGACAATGATCCTCCAGGCCTTCCTGTCCTCTACCATTCCCTGGAGTCCATTTAAGTTTGCACCGACTGCTTCAGTGACTCCATCCAGCCACCTCATTCTCTGTCGTCCTATGCACAGGTAGTCCCTTCCAAATGCAGAAATGCTTATTTCTCTCCAGTTTGCATTTCCAATGCATTTTTTTTGAAGGTCAAGGAATTAGCTCACGCACGTATACTTTTAGTAATGGCCATTTGTGTGCATTTAGTTTTTATCCTAATATATAAAGTGTTGGCACAGAATCTTCCTAAAGCCTCTTTTCTTTATAACAGTGTTCTGTGAGGAAACTTTATAAATATGGATGGTACCATGTCAAAGATCAGTTTGACTGGAATTACCTGTAGGGCCTGCATAGAATCATAGAATAACAGAGTTGGAAGGGACCACCCGGGTCATCTAGTCCAACCCCCTGCACTATGCAGGACACTCACAACCCTGTCGCTCATCCACTGTAACCTGCCACCCCCTTGAACCTTCACAGAATCAGCCTCTCTGTCAGATGGCTATCTTGCATCTGTTTAAAAATTTCCAAATATGGAAATCCCACTGCCTCCTGAAGAAGACTGTTCCACTGAGAAACCACTCTGTCAGGAACGTCTTCCGGATATTTAGACGGAATTTCTTTTGAATTAATTTCATCCCACTGGTTCTGGTCCATCCCTCTGGGGCAAAAGAGAACAACTATGCTCCATCCTCTATATCAGGGGTAGTCAACCTGTGGTCCTCCAGATGTTCATGAACTACAATTCCCATGAGCCATTGCCAGCAATAGTGAGATTAAAAAAAACCTTTGTCCTTGTTGAGTCCAGGGTATGTCAAAGTATTGCGTTTGCTGGCAGGGGATCATGGGAATTGTAGTCCATGAACATCTGGAGGACCACAGGTTGACTACCCCTGCTCTATATGGCAGCCTTTTAAATACTTGAAGATGGTTATCAGATCCCCTCTCAGTCTACTTCTCTCCAGGCTAAACAAACCAAGCATGTTCTTAAACACTATAAAATAACTGCTTTATCAGTCACCACAGATAGTTGGATGAATGTGATATTTCTTGGACCCCAAATAAGATGGTTTCATGTGAAAAATACAGATTCCTGTGATGTCATCAAGTAGATGTGGGGGAAACAGATTTGTGTCTCTCTTTTTAAAGGCTCAACTAGAGTACCCCTCAATTGTTTTCTCAAGATACCCTACACCAGGGGTAGTCAACCTGTGGTCCTCCAGATGTTCATGAATTACAATTCCCATGAGCCCCTGCCATCGTTTGCTGGCAGGGGCTCATGGGAATTATAGTCCATGAACATCTGGAGGACCACAGGTTGACTACCCCTGCCCTACACCAAAAGTGACTTGCACATTTCCTCTGATAGAATATAAATGCTGGCACATACTAAAGCTGACCCTCAATCTGAGACAAACATTAAAACCCAAGGATTCTCCTCCACCTTGAGTGAAGTCCCGACTTCTCCCAGTCTCATTTAGCTGGGTGTGTCAGAAAAGGGAAGAGTTTCTCTGTCTTCCTCTCCCTTTCTCATATGTAGGATGCCAAGAGCCCTTGGAAGTACAGAATCACTGCAGATCAGCCCTGGGCATCTTAAGAGTCTACTGAGGACTTAATAGTCAAATACTTGAGGTGATGTGAAATTGAGAGAAACAGATATAGTGGCAGACACTTGTGTTTGCCATTTTGAGTTGAATGCAGATACAAAATAAATCCTCCAATGCTTCTCAAAGCAGATCCAGTTCCAGCTACAATGACTCCTAAGGCACATTCATCAGTAATTTTAGTTAACAGCTGTTGGCCCACAAAAGTTTGGCTGGTCTGCCAGGCTACATATGGTAGCTAATAACCTGATGACAAAGTGACCTCTGTTGTCTGACCTCTACCGAAGTTACTACGGGAGTTGGTGATTTGTTTGGTCTTTTCTATTTCTACAGAATGGAATATCGATATTTATTAAAATGAAAATAAGGGCCAAAATCAATGTGACGGAGGCAGCCATGTGCATAAATCATAGGGAGGGGAGCTTAATTTTATGGGTATGCAGGCAAACCCTCCACATCTCAACAGCATCTCTCCTGGGTTTTTATTTTTCTCTAGTTCAGCGCAAACATTCAAAGTGCACCAGGCTGGGAAGAAAAGTGCCAGAGGTGGCAGCGCAAGGGAACGTTAAGGTAGGTAAGGAGAGAATGTTCGGCTTCCTTTATCCCTCCCCCCACATCTCTTTTGATGTACAAATTAGAGCTTCCAAGCCACTGTTTGATATATGGAGTTCCTACGTACATCAATAAATGAATATGGCTGCCCTGTGAATAGGTTTCCTTGCAGACTTGGTAGGCATATTTCATGGGTCCCATTTGTCTATGCCAGGGTTTCCCAAGCATGGCACCAAAGTAACATGCAGTACCAGGGATGGTTCCTCAATGGTACCACAGAGTTGTGGTTTTCAAAATGGCGGCTGGGGAAAGCCTCCTCCTCTGTAAAAGAAAAAGAGGGGCTAATTTTTAAAAATTCTACCCGTACTTGGACAGGACAAGAGGCCAACAGTGGGGCTGGAGAGTGGAGGAAGGGGAGGGGCTCCAGCCATTTAAATCTTTGCTGCCTGAGGCTTCTCTCACTTTCTGGGGTGGCATGGCAGGGAGGCTTGGCCAGCTCACATCACTTCCTGGTACCTTGAAACCCAAAAAATATTTCAGTGCTAGAACCAATTAGTGATGAGTTATATCTCATCTTTTCTGACTGATCTCTGTGCCAATGGATCGTTTATATGCCCTGAAAGCATGTGTGTTCAGAGACTGTGAGGGTTTGCATGAAGTCCAGCATCCTAAGCCAGGTAGGGATTGCTTCCAGGTTAACCTCCAGGTTAACCTCCCACCTTCACAGCCATTCAGATGGATTATAGTTTCTTTTGGGGAAGCCATGGTTTCCATCAGAGGCAGAACAGCCATCGCCTACCTCCCAGTAGCTTAAAATGGAAACTGTCTCATGTGAGGAAGTTCTTGGGGGCCAGACAGGGGGTTGCCACTGGTGGGGTGTAAGGTTGCCAGCTCCAGGTAGGACAACTCTTGAAAATTTGAGTATGGAGCCTGTGCAGGACAGGGGCCTCCAGGAGAACTGATCACTGTGGAGTGGAGATGAATTGTAATTCTGGGGGGGATCCAGCTTCACTTTGGGGGTGGAGCCAGGAATGGTCATGAATTGGGGCAGAGGGGGACCTCGGTGGAGTATAACGCTATGTAGCTTACCCTCCAAAGCAGCCATTTTCTCCAGGGAAACTGAATTCTTTAGTCTGCAGATGAACTGAAATTCCAGGGGAACCTCAGGTCCCACCTGAGGACTGGCATCTCTAGACCAGACTATTTCCATTGGGCAGAAATTTTATCATCCATCATGTGTATTTGACAATCTCTTGTAGCCTTTTTAAGTTGCTTTGTGTCTGCACTGGCTGTCCTTTTGTTATTGGACACAATTCAAAATACTGGTCCTTATCTTTAAAGTCCTAAATGGCTTGGGGCCACCATACTTGATGGGCCACCTATTCTCACATTATCCAGTCTAAGATCCGGCTTACAAACCTTGCTCTCTGTGTACCCACCTCCAGAGGGGAGGTGGGTGGCAGCCAGGGACAGGACCTTTTCAGGGGTGGTGCCCTGCTTGTGAAATACCCTTCCCTTTGAGGCTTACCTGGCATTTATGTCATTTTCTTTCAGCACCAGGCCAAAATGTTTCTACTCAACCAGGCTTTTAATTAAAGGGTTGGTTTTAGCACAGTTTTAGCCAGGATACAGTTTTAAGCACTCTGCGGTCTGTTTTTGTGATCTATGTTTCTTCGCTGGGTTGGATCTTTTTTCATGCTGGATTTTAATTACTATTGTGCACTGTTATGTTTTAATTTTTATTTTGTAAGGTGCCTTGGGCAGTCTCCTGGAGAGGCAACATTAAAATGTCCTCAACAAGTGAGTAAGTAAATAAATGTGGAAGCAGGCCTTGTGGCAGGATGAGGCTGCGGGACTCTGGGTGCAACATCCATTTGCACCAGGTCCCCCAATCCAGCTAGAGGTACATGCAGAGAACCCTATCTTGATAAGCATAGACCCTTTAGCTGGAATATAGTGACAGTCTCAACAAAGGAGCTTCACAATTTCTGGACCTGAAGGCTTTAGCACAAGGTTCTCCCCATCAAGGAAAACCCCAGATGGTGTGCATGATTAAAGCTATAATTTACTTTATCACCAAGATAATTATGAACATGAAAGATTTTCATATAGTTTCTGGCAAAGAGTCTGAACACCAGAAAAATCATTTATAAAAATGGTTGTGTGGGGAATTACTCATTCTCAACAGGGACTTTCTGCTTATCCTGATTCCTCTCCCAGAAAGGTCCTTATTTGAGAGATCTGAACACATCTGTATGAATGCGTACAGCACTTCAGATGGGGGATGATGAAAAAACAGTTCACAAAGCAAGTGGAAAGCTATATATAAAATGATATTTACTTCTCGTTTCAGATGAAGCCTGAGACAAAAGGCATATAGGTAAACACAGCTGCAACACTTTTAGGCGTATAATCAAACACAGAAAAAATATTGGAAAACTATGTTAATTATTGTAATTAAATTGTGAACGGTATTGATAGCAAAATATCTTTATAAAACCTATCAAATCAAAAAGAATCACTTATGGGAATGCATTCTGGTGACAAGATGTACCAGGACAAAAGGACTAGTCCCGTACCCCCCCCCCCACCCCTCCACCAATAAATTAGTGCGGCTAGATAATGATACTTACAGTAAAAACTAGAAGTGGAAAAATATTACATTCACTTCTGGTTCACTGCTCTTTTCCCAAACCCAACTTCTAAAGAAAATGACAACTCGCAAGGCTAAACTTTTTATTTCTTCGTATCCAAATTAACTCCAGGAGCTCTAAGATTCTCTTTGGAAGAAAGTAGCCAAGTACTGTTTTCCCTTCTCCACAGCCAGTCTGTAAAGAAAATTGGCTGGACTTTATTAGAGCAGATTTCACCACCGCCACCGCCACCACCACCCCCCTCCCCCCGATGGCTGTTACTTTATATATCACTGAATGGCTACTGACTACGTGATACAGAAAACAGGCACTGCACTGAGGAGAATGTGGGCCACCTGAAAAATATCCAAGGAGTTCTACGGTATCTTTAAGAGGCTAAGGGATTTTTTGCTTTGAGATCACATGGAATGTAACAAATAGCACTCAGATACTTTTAGCTCAAGTATAATAAAATTTCAGACATAACAACTATACTAAACTGTTGATTATATACTTGGTAAAGACAATCCACTCTTAGGTGGGTTTTCTAGCTGTTTTGTCTAGACACACAAGAAGAGTAACATGCTTAGTATAGGTGAGGGAATGGGACAAAATACCACAAAACGATGCAGCCTTGTGATTTACTCCTGTAATTTGGGAATCAGCTAGAGGGTGTAGCAGGTATCCCATCACCCGTCATACATCAGAAATGTGTCTGGGGGGGGGGGAAGCCACCATCAACAGTAATGTATACCTCAGTATCATAACACAGGAAAAAGTCAAGGAAGCAGATTCTTATCTACAAGGCCTTAAGCAGTCTGGGACTTGTGTACCTGATGGACCATCTACGTCCCCTGAAGAGCCCTTTGTTCAATAGGCTCCAATCTGCTGACAGTCCCCAGTCCTAAAGAGATGTGTCTGGCCTTGGCCAGTCTGGTGGAATGAGCAGCTGGTGGAAATGCAGGCCCTCATGGAGCTATCAAAGTTCCCAGAGTGCCCGAAAAATGGAGCCTTCCCACCAGGCATTTGGTTGAGCCCAGGATTGCACCTCTAGCATCCATAGTGGGGCCCCTGCCTGTCCTGCATCTGGGGTTTTGCCCAGATTGTGAGCCCCCATCTTAATCCAGGCTTTACAATGTGACATCATAATTGGTATTCCTGGCTTGGTAGGTGGCATTAAATTGTGTTCAGGACAGAGCAACTACAGTAAAGTTAAGATGTTGTTTTTAGAATGCTTTTGGTGTTTTATATTAGCTTGCTTTTATATCTTGATGTAAGTTGCCCTAAGACCATTTTGGAGAGGGGCAGCCTAAAAATCTCATAAATAGATAAAATAAGCATCAGTGAAGTTAAAACGGAAGTTTATTTCAATGACACCATCCCCCTCCCATGTTAGGAACACATAATATTAGAATTGAGATATATAGATACTCATATGGATCCTGTGGCCTTCCAGAAAGACAAATCAGTGGGTTCTAGATCAAATCAAGCCTGAACTCTCCCTAGAAGCTGAAATGACTAAACCAAGGCTAATGTACTTTTGATCCTGTTTATTATCCTATTCTTGGAAAACAAAAGGAAGAATTCTCAATAATGCATGCTAAACAAGTATGACAAAGCCTATTTCATAACTTTCTTCAACAGCATTATCTAGAAGGTTAAAAACAACATTAAAGATATGAATAGCCATATCAAACAAACTCATTATGCATAAAATTATATACATAAATGAAACTCACCAAAATATCAGAACCTAAGCTCTCAATGAAATCTGCCTCACAATGGCTTGTGTCTCATTTTTTAACCTATAACCAAGCTTGGATAATAATTACTATCTATATTTGCAAGGGAGCAACTGCGAATCGGAGAGGCCAATCAGCAGGCCCTTTGTGTCTGGAGGAAGGGGCCAATCGGCACCCTTCCTCATCCCGGACAGAGCCCGCCCTAACTCCTCCCCCCAAGCCCTTACGGCTTTATTTAGTCTGCGGCGCCCGTGGTGCCGCGGGCGGGGTTAGGATTAAGAAACAGCTCAGGTCAGTTGATTCCAGGCAGGCTGGGAGAACCTATCTATCGATAATTAAAAATGTTGCACAGCCTTCCGGATCTTAGAATCATAGCATCATAGAATCATAGAGTTGGAAGGGGCCATACAGGCCATCTAGTCCAACCCCCTGCCAACGCAGGATCAGCCCTAAGCAGCAGTGGCTTCAGCAGTGCCTAACATAACACAGGGCATTGTGCACAAACTAGGAGGCATAGCAAGCCCTGTTATTCTGGCCCGGTGAGGTTTCCTGTCTGGAACATTCCATTGAATGAATCCCCTCAAAAACAACATATATGATTTATTGCTTTGTCATTTTGCCCCAGACAAAAACCATCTCCCACTCCATGAACGCACACACAGCTACAGAGAACACTCTGCCTAAAGGAGGAAAATAACAATTGAACTCATTTAACAAAAACAATAATCCCAAAAGCATAAATCTAATTATAAGCAAACAAAAAAAAAAAAGGAGTCATTTCATGAGCATTCAAAAATTTGGTTCCGCCTTTCTTGGTCACTCAGCATTTCCACTGATTATTTTGCCAATGAAGACATTTGGAGGAATCATTAATGCTTAAATAATTCCCATCCAGGCATTGTTTTTCACCTTCTTTCATGAACCGCCGAGTGAGCGCAGCATACAATTCATTAACACTGGGATCAGAATCAGGCTTCCCGGCTTCCAAAACAAATGATCAGCCTTGGAGCCAAAAACACAGATAAAGTAGGTTAAGCCAATGTAGTGTCTGTTTTTATTAAACTTTCACAGTGTTTAGCTTTAGCCAGTCACAATGGACATGGCCCTTCCTCTTAATATGCCCCGTCTTCTCCTTTACAGCAATTAAAAGCTTAGATTGCCATTCTTGGGGGTGGGGGGGGTTAGAGTATGAGATTATCTTCCTTATTTGCTACAAAATTGTATGTGATGATATCATACTTGGCAAACTCCATGGCAAAGGCTGGGCCCAATTCAAGTGTTTCAGGGTCTACTGATGCATGTTTGCTTTCTGGAGATTCCCGTGGTTTTTCTCCCTCCTAGAAAATTCTGTCTCCGAGTACAGGTAGCGAAACCCTGCAGATTCCATGCTTTCAGAGGAGCCCTTCTTGAACATATAAACCGGGAGAGACTCACTAAAGTTTAAGCAACAAAACCCATCTTTCCATCATGGCATGTTGTGGTTTTGGGTGTGTGTTAAGAATCCCCATGTTGGTTTCATTATGCCTTTAACCATTCTGAGGCCGCTCGGGAAAGTTGAAGCTTTAAAAGGGATAAAGGAAAGTTCCCTGTTTCATTTCTTTTATAGCCATACTAGTAGTAAAGCCCGTTGTGTGCCGTAATGCAACGGGCACTAGCTCATGGTTTGGTGTGCATTTTGTGCCTCACTTGGAAGCTGGCAACCCTAAGAGGAGGTCTCTCTGTGCACAAAGTCTTGACCCAGGTCAGGTTCATGCACACCTAGGAAGAGTGGAATTCGAGAACATGAACCCACACCTATCCGACAACCTTACCTCCTCTCTGCAATGCTTTCCTGACCTGAAATAGGCTGGGGGCTGGTTGGGTGGTGCAGAGGCATTATACCTTTTTGAACCTCCAGGAATATTTCCAACCCAGAGGTAGCCAACCCTCCAGTATTGTAAGTGAGAAGGGGTTTTTTTTATTTGTAGCCTCCTTGACAGCCAGCAGTTAGGCAGAAGGGGAAAGCTTTCCCCTCTCAAAAGGAAAGCATGCCCATACCCTCAGACTTCCTTGCATTGCTCTCAGAAACACCTCCCTCCCCTCAGTCAGAGGCTGTTGGAGGCTCCCTTCGCAGCAGGCCTGAAGGGAAGGGGGGGTCCGGAATCCTGAGCAAAAGCAGCAATTGGCCCTGAGTAGCAATTGGCTCCCTATTGAGCACTCCTGACTTTGAGATGATACCCAAAACCCCTTGGTTTGCCATGGAATAGGGTGATCTGAAAAGGTTGGGAGATGTCTAGAATGGCAGGGGCAGAGAAAGCATTCAGAATAGACAAATTATGCTATAATTGTAAGATCTACGAAGCAGTGGTGATGGCGGCAAAGAACGATTCATTCTCCAGTATTGTCGCATCAGGTTGAACTCCCAGCCTCGTGGGCAGAGCTTCAGTCTGCATGTCTGCTGCCTTACCACTCTGCGCCACAAGAGGCTCTTGTCAGGTGTATATATTCTTATCCAAATCTCCCAGTGGTATGATAAAGGTCCTAATAACTGCCTGGCTGCTATGGTTAATTGGCTAAAATTAAACAAACTGAAGCTAATCCTCGAAAAGGCAGAGGCAATGTTGATTGGGAAGGTGGAGGTCTTGAAGGACATTGTTGTCCCCAATTCTGACCTTTGCTGCCACAGTTACAAGACTTGTGGTTACACTGAGTCCAACCTTATTTTAGGATAAGCAAGTTAGCGCAGCTGCAGAACATGCTTTCTGCAAATTCGCCCTAGCCAGTAAGATGGCATCTTACTTTGATATGGCTGTTCTGGCCACCTGGATCCACAACCACAGTAACATCAAGACTAGACTACTGTAATGCACAGTGCTTTGGTCTCAACTCTGAAAATTCAAGTAGTGCAGAATTCTATGGCTTGACCATTATAAGGTGCTAGACAGAGCATGCATAATACTCCCATTCGACAGATACTCCAGTGGTTGCCCATTTGTTACCAGGCTCAGTTTAAGGTATTGGCTATCGCATACAAAGCCCTTCCCAGCTTTGGCCTTATCTGTGGGAACAACATGCCAGATTAGAAGTCCACTGCACAGTCATGTAGATCAGGGGTAGTCAAACTGCGGCCCTCCAGATGTCCATGGACTACAATTCCCAGGAGCCCCTGCCAGCGAATGCTGGCAGGGGCTCCTGGGAATTGTAGTCCATGGACATCTGGAGGGCCGCAGTTTGACTACCCCTGATGTAGATTGTGACGCAATCATGTAGATTGTGATTGCGAAGCATCCCTCCCCTTCAGGGCCATTTGGGGAGGGGGAGGCAGGTTGACATGACCCTATAAGATCATATCACATAATCAATGGCTAACATATTTTTAAAATGTATTAAAAATGATTAACTCCCACCTACAGAGGAAACCCTTCCAGGGCTGTCAAGAAACCCCGAGAGCAACCAAAAATTCTTAAATAGGGACTATGAGTTTACATTCTAGTTGATTAGGCCGGAAGTCCCAGAAATCACAGAGGTGACACGTTTTGAGAATTAAAACAATAAAATATTTAAATCTGGGTTTCAAAATTTGACTTTTAGGTATACTTAGTCAGAATCACAGAACCATAGAGTTGGAAGGGGCCATCTAGTCTGAATAACAGGACCTATAGTCTTCAACTTAAAATGGCCCACATGCAGGGCAGAATTATATTGGTCCTGTTATTCAGACAAAATGTCCAAAGCAGTGATTTTACATACACTTGCAAATGTACTGATAGGTGAAGGTGTTCTACCCTATTCTGAAGCTGTTAGTTCCTTAACAGGTTGCCCCAGGCAAAAAAATAAAACGGGGGGGGGGGCTCTGCTACGTTCTATGTCTGCAGAAACTCTGTTTGCAACTACAATGCATTTTGTTAGACTAAATGATCTCTAGTACAATTAAATAACCAGTGGCCAGCTAGGTTAATGTCGAATCTGCTACAGCGAGAGAAAAGCAAAGGCAGCAAGAGAGAGGAGAAAAAGTGAGAAAGACACCCTTTTCAAAGGGCCTCATTAGGAAGACCTAGTATAAGCAAGTTTCCCAGACTACTGTGAGAATCTGTTTGCCAGAACTGGTGGGAGGGATTCTGCACCAGCTGCCAAATATGACATTTCTGGACAGGCTGCTGAACCCTCCATAGGTGACATCTGTGGCGCAGCCTTTTATCTTCCTGTCTCTCAGTGGCTGGAGACCCACATGGGGCAAGGATCTCAGAGAGGCTCAATGAATGCAGCCTGTCTCTTCCACCCAGCTGGACTTCCCCATCCACAGTCTGAGGATTTGAGAATTAATGTTTCCAGTGTCAACATCTGCTCTCAGAGCCTCTTTTGTCCATTTTTCTCTCTCCCTCTGTCTCTTTGTGCACTGACAGTCTAAGCGCAGTCCAAACTGCCTAGCAAACAGTGGACAAAATCAACCGGCAACACACACCACAAAACAGAACAGTGAAGTGACGACAACAATAACAAACATCTCGAAGAAGGAGCCCTCAGTCTTCTGATCTTCTGGCATTCGGGGTACCGTTAAAAGTGAAGACAGACTGTCAACACGCAAAAATATAGGGATATATTTTCTCAACATGTCACAGAACCAAAGGCTAACATACAACATGTGCCCACAAGATAACCCCATTAAGATTGCTCCCTCAAGTCCAAACGTGCTGCCTCAAGCGTAGCGATGTCTCCAAAATTCTTTGCTCCCAATTTCTCCCCAGAGTGTGCAGTTTCTAATGGACTTTGGCTGTTTCCACAGTGAGGCCAATATACTACGGAATCCTATGTTTCTCCAAACTTTCCACCAAAAGCTGCTGTGTATTCTTTGTTTACCTGCTTGATTAAAATTCCTAGAATAGCTTACCTTTGCACCAAGTGTAGACTCAGTTCATATATAGCATTTCCCAGCATCGACATTATTGTGTCCCTGGCTCAAACAGTCCTGGTATGATTGTATGCGCAGTTGTATTGAGGAGAAGAAGCTTGCTAGGCAGCCTTGGGCCTGTCATGGACTTTCAGTGTGACCTCCCTCATGGTTTCGTTGTGAGCAGAACATAGAGGAGAATGAGATAAACTGCTTTGGGTTGCCATGGAGAAGATAAGTTGGGTATGAATGAAGGAAATGAATAAATAAATTTTGACCCATGTGAGGTTACATGTAGGCAATGGTAAAACGCCACACAGAAGGATCTTGACATGATCATATGTGAATTGATATTTGGTGGGCACCTTGTCCTTGTTTTATCAGTGTCCATGAATCAGTTAAGCATGGGTCAGGATCAGAATCTCACGGAGCTAGGAAAGACCACAAAGGACCATACAGTCCAGCCCCCGTTCTTCTGAGGCAGTGGTCCCCAATCTTTATCACCGGGGACCAGTCAACGCTTGACAATTTTACTGAGGCCCGGGGGGGGGGGTAGTCTACTAGAGCAGTGGTCCTCAACCCCCGGTCTGGGGACCGGTCCCGGTCCGTGGAACAGTCGGTACCAGGCTCCTCCTCGTCCTCCTCCCCGGTTGCTGCCTCAGGGGCTGCCCTGCCACTCTGCTGCCGGCTCACCTTTGGTGCTCTCCAGCTGGAGCTTCCCCTCGGCATGGCACTGCTCAGTTGCTGCTGGCAGTGTCCCCCAGTGGGCACCAGCAGGAAAGCAAGTAGAGCAGGGGCTCAGGTAGCAGCGATGGCGACATCCCTCGGCAAAAGACTACCCCCCTGGGCCTTAGTAAAATTGTCAAGCGTTGACCGGTCCCTGGTGTTAAAGAAGGCTGGGGACCACTGTACTAGAGGACCCTTCATTGGATGCCGCCGGAGGAGCAGGCTTAGCTGGTGGCCGCTATGGCTCCTCTGATTGGGCAAACAGACGAGAAGGACGGGGGAGCAAGCTGGCCTCTGTTTCTTTTTGCTGTGGTCGCTGAAGGCAGCGGGCAGGAACCTCTTTATCCCATGTACTGGTACTGTGATGTGTGTGCAGCCTCTTTGCACTTACAAAAAGATTTTTTTTTTAATTGCAAAAGTAGCCCAACAAGAGACATGATGAAATGGGGATTTCTACTGCCTTTTTGCATAACCGCTGTAAAAGGCAAATGTTTTTCTTTTTCACACAGTTCTAAGTAATGCTAAGTGTACTTTATTCATCAAGATTAATGTTATCACAGTGAATACCAAATGAATTGCTAATCACTGGCCACCTTGTTTCGAGGTGTTACATATCCATCTGTCTATTTTGCTAAAGGTATATTGCACAACATATGTTTCATTCATTTCTTCAATATCTGCCAACGAAGGCTACAATCCAAGGAAAGATTTACTTGGGAGTAAATCCTTGTGCATTTAACGTGACTCTCTCTGGAACGAACATGCCTAGGATCTCACTGCACAAGTGTGGAACAGGTAGGAAAGACAGAGTTGACTGGAACAAGAGTGTGTGTATGTATGTGTGTGTGTGAGAGACAGAGAGAGAGAATATGGAGCAATTAGGCGATACCTTTGTATAAATCATTTCACTTTGAATGGAAAGACTCTTAATTTTTAGGTTGATATTGGATTAATGAAGAAAGTGATCGTTCACTTTGGGTAAACAGCAGAAGATTCTGGTTACATGCAAAGAGGTAATGTGGAGGTACAGCATTAATCATGCAATGAGTCGAGGGACTGGCATGACTAATTACTGTACAAAAATCTGGATTAAATGTGGCTGTCTCCCTTCAGTCAAGGTACGATGCAAATCATGCTTAAATGCCATTGCAATCACTGAGGCTTAATTGTGTTTTTAAGTATTGGATTCACGTTGATTTCATTGCAATGTTAAGGTACTCCTCTTTGCCTGGGTTGTTCTATCAGTCTCCATAGTTCTTGACACACATACACCATATGTTTAATGCATACACAGACAAATGAGATGGTAATACTATTATTGACTGTACAATTTCAGAGGAACTGCGTGGCTGAATGTTTCCCATGGGGAGAAATCTTTGCTGTACCAAGACAGACAAACAATAGCCTAGAAGATGGAGAAGGCTGAATCTTTTCACTGTCATTTAAGTATCTGTAGAAAGGGTTTTTGTTTGTTTGTTTCTTTGTTTAATCCCCCACTCTGTAGGAGTTCTGTCTGGGCACAGTTATATGACCTCATCTGTTATCTCTGTTGGTAACATCCAGTATGGTGTAATGGTTCCAGTGGCTTAAACCTGCCACTGAACTCAGATTTGGTTCTAGCGGTTTCATTGTTGGTCTAAACCCTGGAGGTAAAGGTAAAGGTATCCCCTGTGCAAGCACCAAGTCATGTCTGACCCTTGGGGTGACAACCTCTAGTGTTTTCATGGCAGACTCAATACGGGGTGGTTTGCCAGTGCCTTCCCCAGTCATTACCGTTTACCCCCCAGCAAGCCAGGTACTCATTTTACCGACCTCGGAAGGATGGAAGGCTGAGTCAACCTTGAGCCGGCTGCTGGGATTGAACTCCCAGCCTCATGGGCAGAGCTTCAGACTGCATGTCTGCTGCCTTACCACTCTGCGCCACAAGAAGCTCTATAACCCTGGGAGACCCAGGTTCAAATCCCCACTTTCAGACTGACTTACTGTCCGTTGTTGTGAGAAATACAGCAAGGAAGGGAGAGCATAGTATGTCACATTGAACTCTGTGGAAGAAAGGCACTCTGTGGGCGCCTCAGGACAGTGACTACAAGTTCTGCATCAGTTCACATACATTTTTTAAAAATGCAGAGAGTCTACTCCAGCCTTTCTCAACTTTTTTACCACTGAGAAAGCCCTGAAACATTCTTTAGGCTTTGAGAAACCCCAAACGTGGTGTGATTATGTAGAATATGGTTGGGAAGCATAGCTGTGTACTTTCCATCTCTTCCAAGCCCAACATTATCCATTGGGGGGGGGGGGGGTTGCCATGACCATATATGGTCATATCACCCAATACATGTTTAACAAATTTCAAAAGTATATACAAATGAATTAACTGCCACCCATTTGGGAAACCCTTCCAGGGCCATCAAGAAACCCCAGGGTTTCATGAAATCCTGGTTGAGAAAGCCTGGTCTACATGTATACATGTAACAATCTCCCTCCGTGGCTGGAAATACCTTTTTACTACCAAAACATTCATGCATATGAACTTACTTTAAACATTCAAATGACCGTGCACAGATCAAAGTTTGATTCCAGGGATACCTTCAAGACCCACAGGGTTGTATCTGAAGACATGTGCATGCACACGATGTCTTATGCTTAGAATACAACATCATTGGTGTTAAAGGTGCACCTGGAGTCAAACTTTGTTCTGCAGCTTCAGGCCGACACATCGACCTTCCTTAATGTATTTGCCTAATTCAAGGCCCAGCTTGCTGTTGTCCTCTGTTTCCCCCACCCCATACTCCTGTCCATTTCACTTTCTGCTATCTTACACTACTCATGCCAAAGAACGAAATGTCAGTTTTAACTAGCTGATGTAAGAACAGCACAAATAAGTCAGAATACCGTTAGAGGAAACTATCAATCAATACAAATGCCTGGGAAAAAAACAAAACAAATTAGTTCGTTTCTTAGGGAACATTTTGCAGAGGGATGCTTGTACGATGCCAGAAACTGCTGTTACTGAATCAGGACTGTAGTGATAGATTGTGGTTCATACCACCTACAGATTAGTCAAATTACATTCTGCTACTCTTACAGTACATCAGTGCCCCTAACAAATGTTGTATGACATCTAGCATGATTCAAATGGCCGTGTTGGTCTGAAGCAGCACAATAAAATCAGAGTCCAGTGGCACGTTTAAGACCAACAAAGATTTATTCAGAGCGTGAGCTTTCAAGTGCAAGCACTCTTCCTCAGGCTTAGTCTGGGGAAGAGTGTTTGCACTCGAAAGCTCACACCGTTTGTTGGTCTTAAAGGTGCCACTGGACTCTGATTTTATTGGACATCTATCATGGTCAGCAAAAGCCTGTAGAACCCAGTTGGCACCTGCCCAGTCGAGATCTTCCAGTGGGCCAAAGTCAACACCAGCTCAGCCTCACGACAAGAGAACTCACGGGCTCAGCTAATGTCTGCAATGCCCATGTACTAAATTTGTTACTAGAGCAGGACATTTTCCTGTTATTAATTTTATTTGTGAATAGGAGATTCAGACATTTAAATCTTCCACTCGTGCATGACGAAAGTTCAGCTCCTTTTCTGTTCCAATTTCACCCAGCAAAATGCATCATGCATGGTATTAAAGTGAGAAGGTGCAAAGTTCCTCCACCTTTAGGAGACGCTCATCAAGTGTCCCTATACTCACAATCATTGCTATATCCTAAAATTCACATTTCCTAACGGAGCTCTAAGAGCCTCTTGTGGGGCAGAGTGGTAAGGCAGCAGACATGCAGTCTGAAGCTCTGCCCATGAGTCTGGGAGTTCAATCCCAGCAGCTGGCTCAAGGTTGACTCAGCCTTCCATCCTTCCGAGGTGGGTAAAATGAGTACCCAGCTTGCTGGGGGGTAAATGGTAATGACTGGGGAAGGCACTGGCAAACCACCCCGTATTGAGTCTGCCATGAAAATGCTAGAGGGCGTCACCCCAAGGGTCAGACATGCTTGCACAGGAGATACCTTTACCTTTACCTTAACAGAGCTCTATAATACATCACAGTGTTAAGATTAGGGAGGAAAGGGCTACTGTGCCTTTAAGAGAATTCCAAGGTTCCCTTACGTATAATGTAATTTGAAAAAGGGGATGATTGCATTACAACGCTGTTTCTAAGTTTTAAAAAAAAGCAGTCATGCAGTTTTACACAGCAGTGTTATGATGTTATAACACCAAGTGTGCAATTCTGTCATAAACCTGACATCCAAAGCATCAGCAGATCACTGAGGGGGCGGGAGGGAGGGAAAGAACCAACGAAACTGGGAAACAACAAATGAGAAAGCAGAATTATCAGGTATCCAGGATATTAAAACGTGTTGGTGGGTGAGGAGGGGAGAAAAGGTTCTCTGGCCAAGGACAGCAACACAAGAAGAGATGTTTAGGGCTAGAACAGAAGGCACTCCACTCTTCTTCCTTTCTTTGGCTGTAAAAACACCATTTTGAGAAGAAAAGGCAGACATAAGCCTGTACTATAATGAAACTCATTTGAATAAGAATCTTTATAGAAATAATGATTCTTTCCATCCAATTTCCTGGCAGGAAAAAAAAAACAGAGAGTCAAGAAGTGGCTTTTTCAGTGTTTTAGCCCTTTCATTTGACGGTGCTTTAGACGCCTGCCCGGCCCCTCCGGATGGGGGCCTTTGGATGAAAGCTGTGATGAAGTTAATGTACCAGAGAGATGTTCAGAAGCTCCCGACGTGAGGACCGTGGTGAGTCGAATGGTCAAATGATTCCATCTGTATCTCAACCGGCTACTGGAAGCGTTTAGGTGCCTCCCAGTTGTTTAACTCTGGGACCCCGCTGCTCCTGAACTATATCTGGAATGTGTCATTTTATTCAGGCAGCACTTTTGGATGGGAAAGAAAAGCAAACCCTATGCAAGCGTCTCAGCCCTTTTCAGAAGGCTCAATTTAGAACCCAGAAGTGCCAGGCATGACTCCAGGGGTTTTTTTTCGTGTGTGTGTGTGTTTTTTTTTTTTAAATCCACTCTACATCCAATTTGGCTTTTTGAAGTTTGAACAAATGTGTTTCTTAGGAGACAGCAAAGTTAATCCCAACAAAATGTGAATGACACGGGTGGTAGTGGGGGGGGGGGTGGAGGAAGAGAGATTATCCTTCTCCGTTCCACAGGAGGCCGCTGACAGGAAGAGTGACTCATTTCTCCTGTGTTGCTCCACCTAAGGGTCTCATGAGCATCCTGAGAAGAGGCATACATCCTTCATCCCAAGGATAGATTCAAATGAGTAGCCGTGTTGGTCTGAAGTAGCACAATAAAATCAGAGTCCAGTGGCACCTTTAAGACCAACAAAGATTTATTCAAGGCGTGAGCTTTTGAGTGCAAGCACCCTTCGTCAGACTATGATCTTCTTACATGATTATAAGGTCATTATATTCTCTGTCATGTAAGGAGATCATAGTCTGACGAAGGGTGCTTGCACTCAAAAGCTCACGCCTTGAATAAATCTTTGTTGGTCTTAAAAGGTGCCACTGGACTCTGATTTTATTATCCTTCATCCCAAGGTGAGCAGTCTCCTGGGCATGACACAGCAGTACGTACGGAGCAACACAGCACATATATGCTCCTCCTTGCTTACTCAAGGGACTCCCAACGTCGGGACTGAGAACCTGGCAGGGGTGGCGCTTATAAACAAACCCCTCGCAAACGCCTTAAGCCAGCTTGCAATTCAGTACTTCTCTTACGGTGACTGCCCAGACTGGCAAACCACAGAACTGCTTGCAGCACTAAATGATGGAAACGACACGGTGTTTCCAAGGGACGTGCTTGTTTTGCGTTTCCACAATGAGCAACACTCAGCAGTTGCTGCTCCGAATCCTGGTGCAAAGCACGGCAGCTGAATTGTTGCCTTGCACCTGGACAAGCTGGTTCCCGTCAGAATTGGGAAGCTAAGCAGGGCTGACCCAGGCTAGGGCTTGGATGGGAGACCTACAAGTGTTTGGATGCAGCTCCTCCAAGGGACACTAGAGGCCATGAGGCGGAGACAGGCTCGAAGTGTCCCTTGCCCAGCTGCCAGACAAGCCTTGGATCCCCTGGGTACACTATACATACGATGAACACATCAGTGTATATTGCACAAGCAGCGTAGCTGTGATCCAGCACTTGGGTGCCAGGTAAAGAAAAATGGGGGAACCACTCCTAAGAGGACAACAGAACTTTTTGTGTGTTTCCCCCAGTCTGCGGGGTGGGGGGGGGTGGAAGAGGAAGGGGAATTGCAGCATTGGGGGGGGGGCGAGGCCTACAAGTCATCGTTCCCAAGTTGCAATGCCAGAACTGACATGCACCAAAGTATTTCTGCTCCTCTCTGTAAGAAAGCCAAATTCTCAATCAAAAGCAAACATGCTTGTGAGCGTTCAAGAACACGGCTTACAATTTGTGATGGGTTTATGGCTTCAGCAGTGGCGCAGTCCTTCATCGCTACTTGGGAGGTAGATGCAATTATTGAAAGTAAACACGATGATAAGGAATTTTAAGCACATGCAAAGGTCATTTACATGTAATTGACTGAGGTGCCTTAACCGCCATGGCTGGCCACTTCCAAAACAAGCATCTCTTGATTTGTGACTTGAGTCTGTGGTCCACAACGGCATCCAGGAGACCATGAGCTGCATTTCAATCCCTACTGTAAATAAAAAAGTTTTACTCTTTTCCCATTTAGATTGTTATTGTAGCAGAAAAAGACCATAATGCTAATGGTAGATAGATATGGCATAGAAGCCAGTTAACCAGGCAGTTGGTTGCTCAAAATAAGAAAAACAATGCACAGTACAAATGTATCCAATATGGCATGCTGTAATTAGTAATATAATGTCTGTAAGAGATCCAAAGCCTTACCAAGGAAAAGTCAGCTTTCCCTAGAAAACCTGTTTGCAAATGGCATCGTCTTTCCGCCTTCTTCAACTTTGTGAGTTCACAGCATCTGCTGTTTAAATATAACAGCACATATGGCAGCATCATTCTACAAATTGATACACACAGGGGGAAAAAAAATATATCCCCAAAACTTAGGAGAGACTCTTATGATCACTTCTGTCATGTTATTGGGGCATGGCTGCAATCCGCTTGCATAAGTTATCCCTAAAAAAGGTACCAACTCCCCTCACAGGACATAAAGGCCTTACCACATGCCCACCCAGAAATTCATAAAACAGTAAAAGGCCCCAGCAGACTACAGCACCAGGCCACAAAAGATTGCATTCACAGGGCAATCTTAAACAGGGGTACGCACAGAAATTAATGGCCTTAGCGAGATGCCACCGTTAGTGCTCTGACCTTACCACGTCCCCAAAAGATGTCAGTAGCGGTGGGAAAGTCTGCCACGTCCCTTGTGTAAGATGTGATTGGGCCATTTATTCAACCTGGTGGAATGAGGTCCCGGAGGAGCTAAGGTCCCTGTCGGAATTACCATCTTTCTGTAGGGCCTGTAAGACGGAGCTCTTCCGCCAGGCATATGGTTGAGGCCAGGGCAGAGCCCGGGTTCCATCCAAGATCCCTAATCCATCGGCCAGTCTTTCTCTCCTCTCTCTCTCTTATAGAACTAACGTCTGACCTCTCTCTGAACAAGCGGGGAGAGTCACAGAATAGAATGCCATCTTCTTATTGTAATAATGGGTACTTATGGGGTTTTATGTGATTTACTGCGATTTTATAGTTTAAATACAAAATATTATATTTTAAATACTAAATACGAAATGCCAAAAAAATCGTATTTTATTTATGAAATAGCATATGTAAAATGCTTACCACCTAGGTTGTACTTTCTGGGGCCTCTTGAGCCTAGACAAATGAAACTATTTCCCTTTCATAGTTGGTCTCTAAACTAATCATGTGTAATAAATATACATATTTAGGCAAACAGAAGATGAATTACTGGGGGAAGTTAAGCCATCAAACATCTCAACGTTGTTTCTCCAAAGCCACGGGAGTCTGTTATTTTATATACAGTGGACCAGTGGAATTCAATTTAATACTGGATCCCATATATCTGTGTTCCATTTTGGAGTCATTAAGTATAATTTTGTGGCAAATTAGAATAGGATTGATAACAAAAACTACAGGATTCAAGAACTGGAACAGGAATTGTCAATGTATCAGCAATTCATTCTCAGAAATCCAAAGTCAAGTATCAGTTGAAAGCAAAGCTTCACATGCTTCTTATAATTTGGCCCTTTTAACAACAGCCCTCTGAAACAGCCATTTTTGGAAGCTGAATGGCCAAAACATGCTGTTCCCCAACAAGAGTCTTGAAACATGAAACCATGTATGTCTCTGGAATGACGTTCTTCATAGTTTATCCAGCTTGGCCTTTCTTCCCACCCAGCCGTCCTTTTTTAAGTTCAGTGAATTGAATGTACAGAAATTTTAAAAAATTAAAAAATGGGGCCAACCAACTTGGAATCTGGATATCACAGCAATAAAATCTTGTTTCAATAGCTGAACTTCTGGCTTCAGATGGAGGAAGGTCTCCTGTTTTCTGAAAAGTGTCGAGTATTAGAAGCCTTGTGCTAGGAAAGAATTCAACATCCTGCTTGTTTGGGTAATAACTCCTCCATTAGAGACAATATTAGAAATTCAGCTTTTGATCTCTCCTTCTGGACTCTTTAAAATCCAAGCTGTGAACCAGCAGCTGATGCTTTACATATCACCCCAACAGCCAGCAATATATAAAGCCTGGAAAACTGCATGCAAGGAAAATTAATGATGGGTTATTAAGGGATATATAGTAGCTCACATTTGCATTATACTACATAGCAGCGAATGAAAGCTGCCTGCCCTTTGTTGTTCTAGGAAGCAAGCAAGTGAGCATCACGGAGCGGAATAAATGGGGAGATTTCTGCTGATCCATTCTAATTGCAAGAAAGCCAAGGAAAAGAAAGACTTTGTCATTATCATAGAACAAGTGGAGGAAGTCACACTGGAACGAGGGATGGCAAATGAGCTCGGTGGCATCCTTGCAAAGCTGTACAGTAGCATATGGCGCAACAGATCTGGAGCAGCAAATGCCAGAGTGTTGGAACAAGTCATTTGTTAAATTAACAATTGAAAGCTGCGCCACAAAAAAAAATCTATCGACCAACCAAGCCCAAGCCTGGCTTTATTTGCATACTAGCAAAATAGCCCATTGTAATTTAAAGTACAACGGGCACTCGCCTTCCCTCCCCTCGTCTCGGGCAGGCCTGCAAAAGCCTGGAAGGGGTGCAGTGGGCCTTCTCACAGCAGTGGGGAGAGCTGGCGGGGACTCGCTGTTCGTTGGATGGATGGCCAATCAGGTACGCAATGAGTCCCAGCCCCTCCCACCATCCCTGCCTGGTTTTATTTACAGTACAGATACTGAAGGAAGAGTCTTCCCGATTCTGTGTTCCACAAGCTTGGCCATCCACAAAATATTTTGTAGTAGGCTAACCAATCTTTAGAATTCTCAGAAGACATATTGAAGACTGAAATTAATCTTCTTTTAATGCAGGGAGGTAGACCCGCCAAGTATTTTCAGTGACCACTAACAAACAGCCCTGTTTGCCTGTTAAATCTGTGGGTTCAGGTAAGTACCCAGACACTTCAGCTCCAACACAAAGAGAGCTTTTATTAACAAGCCGGGAAACCAAATTGAACCGCAGCAGGGAGTACACGCGGGATTTATATGCATATCCAATTGCTTCAGGTCATGCCCCCTGGATGCATTCTTCGTTGTTAATGCACTCTTGCGATTGGCTACTAAACACACTCTGCCGATTGGCTGCTCGCAACATTCTAAGAGGGATTGCAATTGAGGACTGAGGAGTAGGGTCCTGGCACATGAACTCTGCTGCATGACCATGCACCCACATACATAACATAGTTGGCACCTCTTCCCAGAGGGTGGCAAGAGTTGGCATGACTGTCACAGGTGGTAGGTATGGTCAGGTACCAATGACAAGGCAGGCCCAGACATGTTCCAGTCTGGCTGCCTGCACCCAGTGAAAGGTAGCACTGGATGCAGCTGTACCACCAGTTGTAAGCAACTGAGAGTGAGGCTAGTCCAAACCTCTTGGGCCACTCTTCCTGTTTTTGATGCCAGTCCCACCGGCCACAAAAGAAGTGGTGAGGAATCTTCTCCATGTGACCCAGTACACTTTGGTAACCAATTCCATAGCATGTCAGAATGAAAAGAAGCTATGTCTAGAACAGTGAGGTAACATTTCTTCATTCTAATTTCGTCTTTTAAATGACACATCACCAGTGTGTGCGTTTATTTCTCATATGAATAAGTTATTTCTACAAGAATCATATTCAGATTGTATAAATGAGAAATGGCATGTCACATAATCCACGTGAAAATGTCAAACACTGAAACTGTGTGTCAAATAGTGGGCGAATATTGGGGAAATATTTGGGGAAGCATCAAGGGAATATTACACATAAAGATTCAGGGAAGAATTGGTTTTTGTGCCATAAATTTGACATCATGTGAATAATAAAGAATCCATAGTTTCAAAGAGGTTAATAATTTGGACTTCTACAACTGTAAACCTAAACCAGTTGTTAGGACTGAGGAGTATGAATTTCGTAATATAACGAGGTCACTTTGACACAAGAGTTTTCACAGCCACAGAATTCACTAGACCTAGAATATCAGAATGCATCATATCAGCACAGAATATCAGATGGGGCAGGGGAAAAGAAGGCTCAAACAGACACTGGATATAAACCATTTATTCTAATACGTAGGTACCATGACCTTTCAAGGGATGAGTTCTTCACCAGGAGAATACAAGGTAATTTTATCAACTTGTTCCAAAAAGAATTCATATCAGCTAACTCCTGCAATTATCACAGGTTCTACCCCGGATGAAAAACCAATGGGTTGGACCACATTTGGACCTACAGATTGGAATAAATATTGTGTCTTATGTACCTATTCAATTCCCAAAAGTCAGCAGTCGGGCCTCCTCACACTTAACTTTCCTAGACATTCTCTATGGGAAAGTGAGCAGCCATTGGCAACCATGATACAGATGCTAAGGCAGAACAGGACGCTTGTTCCTTTCTCATGTTCTGTTGCCTTGGCAGGTATGGTTAATAGATTCTCATGTACATTTATCACAAACAAAAATGCGCAAGCTCCATTTTGTTGTGCCCTGCTGTTGGTTTCCTGGGGAGGGTTAGAATAATAATCTTAAAATAAACAATCTGGTAGCAGGAATCTGGTAGCAAGAATCAAGCTATGCTAGAGAACATCAAAATTTTGTTCTCATTTCTCCCCTAAAAATGCCAAGTTGGATTGACATTGGAATCAGCTAGAAATATGTATGCATGTAAAGGCCACCTCATAAAATCCAGTAGAGACTTGCCTAAGGAAATCCCATTGAAATGAAAGGGAATCTCTATGGCAAAATTTATTGGTGGATTGCAGCTATGATCTTTTACTACTGAGTTACATCTAGTGAAAATAACAGCAACAATGCCTTTAAAAACATGACAATTATGATATTTAGTTGAGTTTATTATGATCGTTACGATCCAAGAGCAGCGGTAATTATGACATTAGTAATCTGTATTTCTTTTCTGAACACCATAAAGTTCGATCTTTCCCTAAAGGTACGTGGAACAAAAATGTACTTATTTTTTTAAAAAAGAGGGCTTAGAAGGTATGCATTTACTTTTGATGTCTCATTATTGTAAGACAAGATGCAATACAAATGATAACAGCAAGATATTAATGGAAAGAGTTCTGCCCGTCCTTTTTGACATCCTGGTCAGACAAAATATACTTTGAGAAATGGCTCACCTAACAGACTGCATCACTTCGGAGAGAGGCTAGAGAGTTACTTGTACAGCACAGGGTGGAGAGAGATTTACCAGAAACCATATGGTAACAATTTATGGATCACACTGAGGGCTTCTGCCATTAAAATATCAAAGTAAGTGCTACGGCTGTTATATTTGTTGTAAGAAATGATAACTCATAAAGATTTCATATTTAAGAGGGCATTTGTGTTTCAGCCTTTTTTGCAGCTGTTGGTTTTTATTGCTTTTGTCACAAGTAAACTTATGACTATAAACCCATCCTTGACACCTGGACGCGGCCTCCAGTAGAGCAACATCCCTTCACAAGACTCCAGATGATTTCTTTGTCATCCATGAAAACATTCTCCTGCAGCTCTTGTAAGCCCTTGTTGTACTGCCCTTCTTGTCCAAACCACAAGATGTTATAGTCCCACCACACACAATATTCATCAGGTCACGCCTGGAGTACTGTGTGATGCTCTGGAGGCCTCACTTCAAGAAGGACGTGGACAGAATGGAGTGGGTGCACAAGAGAATGACAAAGAGGATCAGAATAAAACCCGAGTCCAGTGGCACCTTTAAGACCAACAAAGATTTATTCAAGGTGTGAGCTTTCCAGTGCATGCACTCTTCGTCAGACTAAGAACTGACCATCATAACAGTGGGAATATATAAGCAAAAGTTAATCTCGTCACATTAGTAAACTGTGTCATAGCATCCAAACACAGCCACATGATAACTCCCTGCCAAACCAGCCAATCAAACCCCTCGAACCCATTTGTAGTTCACAAGGACATATCTGTACACCGCCCGTGGCGCCGCGGGCGCCACGGACTAAATAAAAGAATAAGGCATTCTGGGGCGGGATGTGTCCGGGATGAGGAAGGGTCCGAATTGGATCCTTCCTCATGACAGACAATCAGAGGGACCAATCGGCAGGCGCAAAGCGCCTGCCGATTGGTCCCTCTGATTCCCAGCCCCAGCAACTGCGAGCCGCGCGCAGCGCGGCTCGCAGTTGCTCCCAGCCTGACGCGGCGAGAGGCGCAAAGCGCCTCTCGCCGCGTCAGGCCAGCGCCCGAGGGAGTCCCCGGCAGTCGCGCTCCGCGTGGCTGCCGGGGGCCCCCTGCCTGGCGGCCTGACGCGGTGAGAGGCGCGAAGCGCCTCTCGCCGCGTCAGGCCGCCGCCCGAGGGAAGCCCCGGCAGTCGCGCTCCGCGCGGCTGCCGGAGGCTCCCTGCCCGGCGGCCTGACGCGGCGAGAGGCGCGAAGCGCCTCTCGCCGCGTCAGGCCGCCACCTCTGACAGCCGCCGCAAGCCTCGAGGAAGACAAGAGAAAGCAGGAAGACTTCAGATTCGTCCTGGACTCCAACTCCCACAATGCCTTGCAATCCCACAATGCCGTGCTACTCGCATCAGGCCAGCGCCCGAGGGAGGCCAGCGCCCGAGGGAGTCAGGCCAGCGCCCGAGGCCAGCGCCCGAGGGAGTCAGGCCAGCGTCAGGCCAGCGCCCGAGGGAGTCCCCGGCAGTCGCGCTCCGCGTGGCTGCCGGGGGCCCCCTGCCTGGCGGCCTGACGCGGTGAGAGGCGCGAAGCGCCTCTCGCCGCGTCAGGCCGCCGCCCGAGGGAAGCCCCGGCAGTCGCGCTCCGCGCGGCTGCCGGAGGCTCCCTGCCCGGCGGCCTGACGCGGCGAGAGGCGCGAAGCGCCTCTCGCCGCGTCAGGCCGCCACCTCTGACAGCCGCCGCAAGCCTCGAGGAAGACAAGAGAAAGCAGGAAGACTTCAGATTCGTCCTGGACTCCAACTCCCACAATGCCTTGCAATCCCACAATGCCGTGCTACTCGCATCTTCTCGCCGTGTCAGGCCCAACACCTATGGAACACCCGCCAGCCGCGCGTAGACGCCTGCCGCTAACGGCAGCACATCGCCCCCCCCAAGCCACCCACAAGCCGCCGACACTTGAAGCTTCAGGACCGCCGCCCCGACGCTGCCAGCCAGAAGCCGCCGCCAACGGGACTGCCGCCGCTAGCGGGACTGCCGCTGCCACATTCGGGACTGCCGCCGCCAGCTGTGCCCTGCCCTACGGACATCCAGCTCCTGTTACGAGGTAGCCACCAGGCCCACAGGATGCCCCGGCCCTTGCTGAACATGCCCGCACAGCCCCGCAGCCCTCATGGTGCGCCCTGCTAGCGCCCGCTGCATTTTGACTGCAGCGGGCTCATTTACTAGTTAGAAATAAAACTGTCAAAGCCAGTGATCCATGGCTCACACCCTACTATTTACTGCCGGGCCCCATCTGTCTCCATACCAGTGTGAAACTTTCTTACAAGTAGAAGCTAAGCTGGCAGCCAACTTGTCCCGGGACCAGAAAGTAGAATTCAAAATTACATTACATGTTACTAATAGTCACATAATCCCAATTAAAATAAATGCGGAATGTGGGTACACAAGTTACATAAGGTTAGCATGCATAGTGAGATAAAAAAAACCCTTTGTCCTTGTTGAGTCCAGGGTATGTCAAAGTATTGCATTTGCTGGCAGGGGCTCATGGGAATTGTAGTCCATGAACATCTGGAGGACCACAGGTTGACTACCTTGACCTAGGATGCCTGCTCTCCCCTCCCTCCCTGAGCACTTCTTAAGCAGGGCACTGCTTCTGTGCCATCCATGCCACCTCCACGCTGCCCGTTCCAACTCCATGCCGCCCATGTCACCTGCATGCTGCCCGTGCCACTCATACTGCCTCCAGGCCACCCGTGCCCCCTCTGCACTGCCCATGCCGCCTCTGGAGAAGAGGACGTTGAGTGGGGACATGATTGCTGCCTTTAAGTATTTGAAAGGCTGTCACTTAAAGGAGGGCAGGAGGCAGCCCCTGCTGGCAGCAGAGGAAAGGACTTTTAATGATAGGTTTAAATAACAGGTTAAAAGATGTTAGCTATTGGGGGTGGTTACAGTGAGAGTATTTCAGCAGCAGAATCAGCTGCCTAGGGAGGCGGTGAGCTCCCCCTCATCGGCAGTCTTCAAGCAGCAGCTGGATGAACACTTGTCAGGCTGATCCTGCATTGAACAGGGGGTTGAACTAAATGGCCTTCCATTTCCAACTCTTTGACTCGGTGATTCTATGAATTAGACCTACACCCTTGGAATTGAGACCAGAGAAGAAGAAGAAGAAGATGAAGATGAAGAAGAGGAGGAGGAGGAGGAGGAGGAGGAGGAGGAGGAGGAGAAATGCTGCTTTTCTCTACCCGAAGGAATCTCAGAATGGCTTACAATCTCCTTCCCTTTCCTCTCCCCACAACAGACACCCTGTGAGGTAGGCGAGACTGAGAGAGCGCTGATATCACTGCTTGGTCAGAACAGCTTTATCAGTGCTGTGGCCAGCCCAAGGCCACCCAGCTGGCTGCATGTGGGGGAGTGCAGAATCGAACCCAGCGTGCCAGATTAGAAGCCCGCATTCCTAACCACCACACCAAACTGGCTCTCCGACAGTATCCCTTGTCACAGTGCTGCAAGGGCTGCCAAGTCTTGCAAAATCCACTTTGCTAATTGAGAGGCCAGTAGGCAAGGATAGCTGTAACAGCTTCCCATCCTACTTGGGCTCAGCTCTGCCTTTGAGACTCAGCCATCTTCATGGTTATAGAGACACTCTGAAATATTCGCCTAATACTGCTGAAAACAAAGTCGTGATTCATGCCTTTTCAAGCTGAAATGTAATATGTTGTTACTGAGGAACACCTCATAGTGTTATTCATTATCATGGGGCCATGATAAACAATCGTGAAAGATTGCAGCTGAGCTATTCTACCAGATGCATTCTTGAAAACCAAAGAGGGGTGGGGAGTTAATTGCATATGTAAAAGACTCACAATGCCATATTTCAAATAAGAAACATGATTGGGGGGGGGGGTGAGCAAGGAGCATAGCAGCGAAACGGGAGGGGGGTGAATAAGAGAAAACACACAATAGCTTTTAGTCTGTCGTTTCCCCCCACAGAGTAGTAAATAAGCGCTTTGATACATAAAAGCAGTTATCAAACAGTAACAAATTAGCTCTTTGCCATCTGCGATCCACATGAAGGGGAGGGGGGAGTGGGTGACAGTTTGGGCAAGATTTTAAAATATGAAATCAAGTATTTATGAACTGGTTTCAGAGTCTCGCTGTCTACTTTGCCTCTTCAAAAGTGGCCACAAGAAAGAAGTGAGGTTTTCGGCGCTAACTAAAAACAGAAGTTGCGGCCCTGGTTCTTTAAACGATGCTAATTGTTGGCTGACATTCGTAAACAAGATGTTTCCTTTCCTACCACAGCCGGGCCTTTAAAAGGGGCTGCCTGCATCGCTACAGAGATGGGAATGAGTAGTACAGCTTTCTATCCACCCAGGCGACTGTGTCCTTAAAAACACACAGCCTTGTAAGCCCACTCCTTACTGCTGCATGTGGAAACAAAGTGGCAATACCTTGGGTGAAGGAATTAAAGTAAGGATCCTTCCTGCCTAGGCCAACCTTTTTAAAGGGAACAGTACCCTTTTTTCACGTATCCCAGTTGTGCCCACACTTTAATTAAAATGTCAGTTTTGCCCCCTTTTTAATACAGTTACTTGTTGTAGCACTAGTTTTTGTTTTGCCTGTATACTTACTGGAAGCCATGCCATTTTCATTTATGTTTGATTTCTATTAAACAGTTAGAATTTGGGCCAAAGGTCATGGAGCATGGGCAGTTGGTAAACTTGTCGCTGCATGAGCCCTACCCATTCAGTTATTCTGGCCTGCAGATTGGGGGGGGGGGAGGGAGTGAGGACTTTAAACTATTAATTTATTTGCAGAACAAATTTATTTATTGAATATTTTGATTTTTAGGCTGCCACTCCTGGAAGCCGGCTCATGGTGGGTTACAAATAATCATCTCCCAGTAAAACTCCATTAAAACCCATTAAATACCTCTCAATCTTAATTTAGAATTCCCTTTTAGGGGATGCTTTAAGAAAGGGCTTTTTGTAATTAAAGATATGGTTAAAAACCCTTTCCTATAGAAGAGTTCTTCCGGCCTGCAGAAAGCGTGAAGACCAGGACCAAAACTGTTAGTTCAGCAGTGGAATAGGCTGCCTAAGGAGGTGGTGAACTCCCCCTCACTGGCAGTCTTCAAGCAAAGGTTGGATACACACTTTTCTTGGATGCTTTAGGATGCTTTGGGCTGATCCTGTGTTGAGCAGGGGGTTGGACTAGATGGCCTGCATGGCCCCTTCCAACTCTATGATTCTATTTGCATGCCCCAAAATAATGGTAAGGTCAATCCTTATCCATCCATGGTTCCTCTATATATTTGTGAAACAGCCTCGGGGGTGGTACTTGTCTGGCTGTCCAAGTTGGAATAGGGCCAATCAGGGTGCAACAACGTTGGCTGCATCCTGATTGGCACTGCCCCTACAGCTCCTGCCTTTCCTCCTTGGACACTACAGTCAATTGAGTTCCCTCTCAACACTTTTAGGATACTAGCCACCTTACTTAATGCTGTGGAGATTCACTAGGAAACACAAAGATTATTGGGATTTCCTCCCCAAAGTGTGCATAGGATTGCATTGTTGGATCACCATTACACTACAGACCCATTGGTTTAGGTGGCAATCTTATGCACGCTTACTTGCGAAACCCCACTGAACTCAAGTAAGGAAATACCTATGAAATAATTATGCACATTTACTATCCGTGAAGTTCTAGGAAATGTAGCTCTTAATGCAAACAATTAACTCTCAGTATCTTCGGCAAACTACAAATCTGAGAGAAGCCATGACACCTCAAATCAATCAAAATGAAACTGAAACTGCATTGTAGTGGTTATGGGCAAACATTAAAAACAGGAAACATGTTCAGTGGCCATTAATTAAGAGGGCAGGACAAGCTGGTTTTAATAGGTTTCCTATGCTTTTAATATCAAATTGTGCGGCATGAAAAGACTAAGAGAAGCCTTTCTCAACCTTTTTATCCGTGAGAAACCCCTGAAACATTCTTTAGGCTTCAAGAAACCCCAGAAGCGGCTAGATGGTGCAGAATATAGTTGGGACGCATAGCTGTATAGATGCCAACCCAGGGACCCTGCCTTCCCACCCCCTCCAGGCCCATCATTAGCCATTTAAGTGAGTCGACATTTATCACCCGATAATGTTTAAAATATTTTTAAAATATATAAAAATAATTAACTTCCACTCATCCGGGAAACCCTTCCAGTGCTATCAAGCAATGCCAGAGTTTCACAAAACCCTGGCTGAGAAAGCCTGACTATCCTATACATGCCACATGATCTGATTCTCTGTAGCCAGAGCTATAATCAAAATTGCATATATCAGGAGGAGGAGGGACCCTATTAAAAGCAGCTTGTCCGTACTCTTAATTAATTACCACTAGGTTTAATTCAAAGTTTTCCAGTCTTCCAGACAACAGCTGATTTGTTTATGTTAATGAACAAACATTGCAAGGACAAAACTAGGGGGCAGTGGGGGGGGCAGGTGATTCCAGGTCTAGAAATTAGTGTCTCGTTCGTTATTTTTATTATTTAAAGAACCAATATTGTTACACGCTCTTCACTTCCCACGTTCCAGGGGGATTCCAGCCGTATTTGGTTTCCTTTGGATGTGAAAGCATGGGAACCTCTGTTGTATTTGTAAGATTTGTAACTGTAGAGCTCGTGGAGGGGGCAGGGCACACTAACAGGGCACATAAAATTCTCAGGGAGAAAAATCCTGCACGCGAAGGGACTTCCTCTTCCATTTTATAAACACCCTTCTTGTTCTAGATCCAATCTGCTGGTTTCTCCACACACACACACCATCCACACATCTGAGAGAAGCCATGACAGCTTCGCCCAAACTCTGTGGGGCCCTTAAATGTCATTGAGGACACATGGACAATCATCAAGACCATTCACTTCCCTTATAAAAAATGTCCTGACAAAGTCAAACCAATAACAGACACAGTATTTGGGCAGCCATCACACGAACAATACTGAGCTCTTTGCCCCAGCAACACAGAAGAAAAATGCAACTTAGAAGCCATAGCCTGTCTTTTCTTAGGAAATCATCCTACATTTGTCCATGTGTTGTTTTCATTTTCACTTTCTGAGGAATACAATGAACCTCCCAGCACCTAAAAGAGAAATCTTAACGTAATAAGACTCAGAAATGTAAAACTAGTATAATAAAAGGAAGTTGCCATTCCCTCCCCCCCCCTCAGTCCCACATTTCTCTCACCTCAAGCCATTTATACAAAAGAGAGCTGGCCAAATGGAATAATCCAAACTAGAAAAATTCAACCAATTGGCAGGTACAAAAAATGTAATCATTTGGATTATAATTATTCCAATTTATTTTGTAGATATTGTCTTCATATCTATGATGTAGAAACACCAAAACGGATACACCAAAACGGATTCCGGATAAACACACGACAAAATTCTTTTTCAATAGCCCGTTTTCAAAGTTGTTTTCTTCCTCAGTGGTTCTTATCATATAAATCAGGGGTAGTCAAACTGCGGCCCTCCAGATGTCCATGGACTACAATTCCCAGAAGCCCCTGCCAGCATTCGCTGGCAAGGGCTTCTGGGAATTGTAGTCCATGGACATCTGGAGGGCCGCAGTTTGACTACCCCTGATATAAATAGTCCCTCAGGCTCAGTGTTTCATGGAGGTTTCTTTACTGCTCTTTGGGGGTTTTCACAGCCATAGAGCAGTAAAGAAACCCCCATGAAACACTGACTCTTGGCAGTGGAATGATGATGACTTGGCCACTCCCACCCAGTACCACAGGCCTTGAAGATGTTCACCCTGAGAAGATAAGGGAAAGGTGTGGGGTGGGGACTTGAATGAATACCTGAACCAAGTCAACAAAGATGATGCAAGATGCATCTGTCTTTCATCTGAACAGGGCCACTGAGGCAGGGAGGTGAGAATGCTTTCTCCTCCTTTGCCTCAAGAAAGGCTGCATAGAGGCATAGGAACTGGGGGGGGGGAGGGGGTTGTGTAATGTCTTCTCCTGCACCACCCCTGCTGCTTTGGCTTCTGAAGTAGCCTCTTGCTGAAAAGTCCTCCCCCATCTTTTCTCCTTGGAAAAATCACCTGTCTGAATTCATTCCTGCAAGCGCTCCTGATCTTTCCCAAGAGCCTTGGTACAAAGGAGCAGATAGAAGCTGCTAGAAGTGATCCTTGCTGGTGCCTTGCCTTGGGGACCTACTTTCATGCCGCTACCTTGTGAGTTCATCTGCCTCCTTTGCCTTGCTCTCCCCTTATCCCATCCCAAGTACCTGCCCTCCGTCTTGCTTTGTCAGCTTGTTTGGATTTGTCTTTTCAGCTCTTGTTCCAGCCCTGTAATATCCGTCCTACTCAACAGGCAAGTGCTGGCAAGCTAGATACAGGCCCAGCCCACAAAACTTCCACAGAATTATCTCTGGTCAAAAGAGAAAAATAAAGGAATAGCTCTAAGTCTTTGGCCCAATGTAAATAAAGTCTCAAGCACAACCGACTAAGCTTATTTAAGTATGTTTGGTTCAGTGATTAAAAGCACACGGGACCGCATGCATCTCTTTACGCAAAAAGAATAGGAATGTTTACAAAAAAGGGGGGGGGAGAGACTATTGCCCTGCAATTGAATGCTAATCTAGTTTCTTGTTGTCAGATCTGTTAATTACATATACAGGAAAAGAGTAAAACAGATATTACTGATTCACACTAGATGTGCCAAGAACCAGTTCCAGAATGAGAAATCTCAGTCCAACTTCCTTTTATTGTTGCCTATTCTGTTAAATCTGGAAGCCCAGTCCTTTGCTAAACAACAGAGAGAGAGAGAGAGAGAGAGAGAGAGAGAGAGATTTCATTTACTCACCTATGAATGGGGTGCCGGTTTGCATTCCTTTAGCCTATCCAAAGGAAGAATACACATTAAACCTACCAGTGAGTTTGCAGGGTACAAATAATTAAGGCATTAAATGCAAGGAAGAGGTCTCATAAGAAGTAGGGAGATGGTAGCCATCTGGGATCGTCTGCAGTCTTTATGGTGAGGACCGTTATTTTTTTTCCCCCATTCACACAGAGTCAGTCAACCGCAGTTCCAATATAGACTAACTGAGCATCTTGGCCTTTGTTCTCAGCAACTGAAGCAATTACCCTGTATGTTCTTTCAGATGGGCAGTGCCACCTAAGCAGAGTCTCATCCTTCTAGGCCCATCACTTTCATTGGGCCTACAAGAGTATAATGCTTCTTAAATTGACACCATGAATGTTCTTCTGTACAAAGAATCAATGTGCTACAAAATGAAAACTAGTATTTAAAGGAGAGCCTATAATAGAACCGAATTAGCATCCAGTTTTTCTATGTGAAGGGAACTTTGCCCTTGGATGGCCATCATCAAGGTGGGGCCTGGAAGCCCCCTGATATCACAAGTGATCTCTGGGATTCAGAGATCAGACCCCCTGGAGGAAGTGACTGCTTCAGAAAGTCTACTGAATGAAATCATGTCCCTGCTGCACTCCCAAATTCCACTTTCTCCAGGTTCTAACCCCGAATCTCCAAGAATTTCTCAAGCCGATGTTGGCAATCCTAAATGATACCCTTCTCATAGAATCTGGAGTGGTTCATCCCAGATTCTAATTAGCCAGTAGTCATAGAATCAAAGAATCACAGAGTTGGAAGGGGTCAACAGGCCATCTAGTCCAACCCCCTGCTCAACGCAGGATCAGCCCTAAGCATCCAGGATAAATATCTGATCAGCTGCTGCTTGAAGACTGGGGGAGCTCAATATCTCTTTAGGCAGTCAATTCCACTGCTGAACTACTCTGACTATGAAATCCCCCCCCCCAATATTTAGCAATATCGTTCCCCACATAGTTTAAGCCCATTATTGCGGGTCCTTTCCTCTGCTGCTAACAGGAACCTATCCCCATCCTCTTCCAAGTGATAACCTTTCAAATACTTCAAGACAGCAATCATGTCCCCTCCCAGCCTCCTCTTCTCCAGAATGTTCTCCTGAACATTCCCAAGTCCCTCACCCTTTCCTCCTAAGGCTTGGTCCCCAGTCATATCTTCATGAAAGCCATCCAGTAACCACCATCGTCTTCCAGAACCTTTGTCCTTTTTGGAGTCCTCACTCCTAGACCTGCCACGGTCTCAAGATTTATGGAGAACTTGTGCATCTCCCACCGTAACATTTTGCCTGAGGAAATGAGAGATGCTTGTAAGATCCTCCTGTGTTCAATTTAATGCCTCAGTTGTGAGGGTCAACATGACTGCACCTTTTTAACCAGAGAAGGTCATACGTTTTGAATAAAGCTTCAGAAGGCATATTTGGGGAATGAGGGCTTTATAAAGGTTTTATTATTGGGAATTAAGGTTTGAAATAAAAATTGCCACTGCAATAGGTATCTCATTGTTTTTGTTTTTTTAATTTTCACATAATGTTAAAGATAAAGGAGATGCAAGAGTTCCATAACCAGAGGGGAGTATGGAAAAGGTCACCAGTGAAAACAGGAATCCTAGAGCAGGCCTTCCCCTCAGAAGGTCTTATTTCTTAGGCAGGAACTTCAGACTGGCTCTCTCAGCTTCTTTTCCTTTGGTCACTGACATCCCCGCCTGTCTTATTCAGTGCTTCTTATGCTCCCCATGTTGTTTTGCACATTTATATAAGCGACTCTTGTATCTCCTTTGTCTCTCAGAACCACTGAGGAAGCCTGGGTAGCTGGCTGTGTTCATTCTCTGCAGAGAGACGATGCGATAGAGTTTCAAGCACAAAATTCCACTTAAGTTCAAATGTCAACCTCGCTTTACACATGTCCTAGATTACTGAGCTGTGGTTTGCATCCATCGTGGAGATCAGGGATTAATTTTAATTTTTAAAATTGTTGCAATTTCTGCGAATAACAGCAAAAAAAAAGAAAGAAAAAAACCCTCATAGATTACATAAAATGGGAATCTTTTGTACTGAGTTGCCAGGAAAAGGCAAGCTTAACTAAATAATTGCAACCAGATTTTTCTTGACCCTATCTCTCTACTCCACTTCCAAAATGGTTTCCTTCCAAATATTTTCTTGTGATTCAGTACTGAAGAGTTTAGATGTGAGATATTCATCGTTCACTATACAACAGTGGTGTAACTAAAATAAGCTGGAAATGAGTTGATATGAAGACCTGCAGCACCAGAAAGCAAATGAATACCTTGGGCACCTATACATGTGCCAACAAAGTACCACAAGACACTACCTCAGTCATAGCCTGTTTTACAATGGTGGGAGTGTTACATTAGTATGTGATAAACTTGAGTCCAAATCTGCACTTCAACATGAATTCTTGGGCCGGTTTGCCTAAACCTAGCCTTCCTCATAAAGTTGCTGTGGGGATAAAAATGAGAAAGGGAGAATGTTGGTTAACAGGTTACCGCACATGTCTGCATTTACTTGATCCTTCATTCAAAGACGATCCCAACAAAAGCACATAACTTAAAACTAAAATCAAGTTCCTTGCCAGAGGACTGGAAAACTGGAATGGTAATGCCAATATTTATAAAGGCATTCAAAAATGTTGAGCTCATTATAGTTTTGAGCTCATAAAGATTTTGAGCTCATCATAGAATCATAGAACCATAGAGCTGGAAGGGGCCATACAGGCCATCTAGTCCAACCCCCTGCTCTACGCAGGATCAGCCCTAAGCATTCTAATGGCTGCTCTAGGAAAACTGAAAGCATGACTATAGATCAACCTCTCACAACTTTTTTACTATTGAGAACCCCCTGAAACATTCTTTGGGCTTCAAGAAACCCCAGAAGTGGCACAGTCATGCAGAATATGGTTGGAATATGGTGTACACATAGCTGGGTACATGCCCATTCAGGGTCCTTCCCCTTCCCACCCCCTACAGGCCCATCATTGGCCATTTGGGGAGGGGGGGAGGTCAACATGACCATATTCGGTCATATCACCTGATAAATGTTTAACATTTTTTTTAAAAAAAATTAAAAATAAATGAACTCCCATCGATTCAGGAAACACTTCCAGGGCTGAGGAAACCCCAGGGTTTTATGAAACCCTGGTTGAGAAAGCCTGCTATACATTATTAAGCGCAGTGGTCCCCAACCCCCGGTCCGGGGAACGGTGCCAGTCTGCGGATCAGCTGGTACCGGTCCGCGACTCCTCCTCGTCCTCCTTCCTGGCTGCTGTCTCAGGGGCTGCCCTGCCACTCTGCTGCCGGCTTACCTTTGGTGCTCACCGTTGGCCGCCATGGCTGGAGCTCCCCCTTGACATGGCACTGTGCAGCTGCTGCTGGCAGCGCCCCCCAGCGGACGGCGGGAAAGCAAGTGGAGCAGGGGCTCAGGCGGTGGCAACATCCCTCAGCAAAAAGACTACCCCCCCCCCGGGCCTCAGTAAAATTGTCAAGCGTTGACCGGTCCCCAGTGATAAAAAGGTTGGGGACCACTGATTAAGCGTACAAAACCACGTGCCCTGCCGAGGAAGGATCTGACACGGGACGTCCTGCTCACCAGTGTTTCAGAGTTCTTTGAGACAATTAACAAGGATGTGAACAGGTATGATGTGGTTAATGTTATTATACATGGGCTTCTAAAGGTTTTTGGGGGTAAAATTCCTCATTAAAGGTGGAGGGATTAATTTAGTGCCACAAGAGAACGGATGCTGTTATGGGTTGCTAACTGACAGAAGAATAGAGAGCAGAGGAGAGGAGTAAAAAAAAACAAAGCTCTTACAGTGGGGGAAGTGATCCTATTGAAAGGGGTGGGTGGCTCAGAGGAAAACGTCATAAATGGATCAGCCAAAAAAGTTAACCACCCAGGTTTGCTAGCCAGTGGGGACATGGGGGAGTGCTGTTGAGAGACAGCACAGCATCTCCCTAGGAATTATAGGATACTCTGTGGTAAAAGCACCTATTCCTAGAGCAGATTGGCATCCCTTCTGGCTTTTCCCTGGAAGTGACATCATGGCATTACCTGATGGCAGCAGTGGGAGACAGGAGCTATGGATGATCGATCCCCTATCTCTGTAGGCACCTTGTAACCACCTTATTTCCTGCTGGTTTCAAGAGCTGTGGTGGCCATTCAAATGTTACTGGCATGATTGTACAGGCCACAATAAAACTCAAAGCAGGTCACCTAGCCATTCATACCAGTCTTTGCTCATGGGGGAGAAAGAAGTATCGCAAAAGATAGATGAGCTCCCAGCACATCCGGCAGCTTCAGAAATAATTAACACCTATATCTGTGCCACTGAGTGAAACACAACATACGATTACCTTGTCCCCCGGGCAATATGCAGCTGCTGGTCCAGCTATCTCACCTTCTTCCATAATGTGCCGTGTTAGGTAAACTGCGGTCTGAAAAAAGGGTGGTGCAACATAGGCGTCCAATTTGGGCTTGATCAAAACACAATCACATGGGTGGTCAAGTGTCATTTGCCCTATGAAGAAGGGCCGGGGTTCGTGCTTTCTTCTTCATCACAGCGTCTCTGATTTCAGTTTGAACCAAGAGGAGCAAAACGTCAGGTACCAAGGCGTCAGCTACAATGGGAAGAGACAGGAGAGGCAGCATGGATGGAATTAGAGCTGAATCAGGTGCAGGAAATCGGTGGCGGCTGAAAGTCAGGCATACTTGGAAGCCTGCCTCCTTCAGTTCCGTGCCACAAAAACAGGCAAAAAAGTTGTAGACAAAGGAAAAGGGAATGCAAGAGCCCGGTGACTCCTCTATGACCTTGAAAGAGAAAGTCATACCTGCAGCCAGGTGGGACGCTGACTAACCAGTGGTGTGGGAGGTGTTGTGGTATTTCATTTCAATCGGGTTTACAGACAGTGCTACTCCAGGTGGGTAGAATTACTAATTCATGCTCTCCTCCAGCCTCACTCTGCTTGTCAAGCGTTGGTCGTTTTAGGAAACAGGACATGGGGCTGGACAACTGAGTGTGCTGGGAGTTACTAACTCTCTATTGGTATGGTAATGTTCTTTGCTTTATTTCATCTCTTGTAGTGCAAAGCATAGTAGGTCACATGCCACCAAGCACGCTGCATGTCATACAATACCCATGGGATCTGGGTGGGAAGTACTGCATGACAGCAACTGAACCTTCCTTCCCACCCAGCAGGAAAGTGATGCAACCATAGCATGCGAAATGTGCCGTGGCATCCCATCACACTGAATATCATCAGGCAGAGTAACAGGCAAGAGGCGTTCACACCATGGAAGTTTCATTTTTAATAGCTTTCTTTGCTAATTTAAATGTTTTAATAATGGAAATGTCTTAACTCGTCGTACTAGTAAGTTGTGAGCCGCTCGGAGCCTTTGGGGCGGTGCAACATAGAAATGTGATAAATAAGTGAACCTTCAGAAAGACAAAGGAAAGTTTGTTGGCAAATGCGCATGCAGACTCAGCAGCTGGCTAAGCTGAGGATAGGCATCCCAGGCCTAGGCATTGCTGTGTTCAGAAAGAGCCCACCGTATTCAGTACAACTAACTCCTCAAAAGGGTAGTCAAGGGCTTTTTTGGCCCTGGCTTCAGCCTAGTGGAATGAGCTGCTGGCAGAACCTTCAGGGAACTTCTGGAGGGCCTGTACCGTAAAACCGCACTTTTCCGCCAGGCGTATGGTTGTGTTCCAGGGCCACACCTCTAATATCTATATAGGCTCCCTGCCTACCCCAAATCTGGGGCTCTCACTCAGATTGCAAGCTGCGTCTTGAGCCAGGCAATACAGCAGGGCATCATAATTGCCTGCCCGGCTCATTAGGATGTGCTTTTCGGACAGAGCGACTACAGTAGGAATTGTTGTGTTTGGTTTTGGCATAAAGCCTTGCTATTTTATATAAAGTTGTATCCGGTTTGTTTTTATATTTCGATGCAACCCCATCCTGAGACCACTCTGGAGAGAGGCGGCCTAGAATGAATGAATGAATGAATGAATGAAGTGAGTGAGTGAGTGAGTGAGTGCACTCCTCAACATTTTCTCAGAAAAGGCACTACCACCAGCTTAGAACATTAACTCTGCACTTTATTCTGACTGATGCTATAAATCAGAAATAACAGCATTGAAACCAATTGTTAGCTCAACTGGAGGGCCACATTCTTTGCTGGAGTTTTTACTGAGCTGCTTCAAATTACACTGGCAAATTCTTTCACAATCAAATCTTGAACTCATTGTGTTCAGCCAGAAATTGAGACCTAGTGTGTTTTGGATGATGTTGAGTACTTGGAAAGCTGCTTGATGGTCTCCAAAACATGTCAATTTAAAATTTGCAGGAAGAAGATTCTTAGTCCTTCCTAGCATGGAAATGTCTTTCTCCTCCTTACCACTTACGCCAGTGGGAGCCTTGAATTATTTTTCTCCCAACCATTGCTTCATACATGTAGTGATGGAGGCAAACTTTTGTACCCTGCTTTACAAAAGCAATCCAGAGTAGCTTATAGCAAACAGTTGAAATCAATACAAAATAAATTATTGATAGCCCAACTCTCACACGGTATGCGGAACACATACCTGCTCAGGGGCTCCTTGGCCCCCACCCCCTCTCTCAGACACACACAAACTCCTTCCCTCGCCACCCATACCTCTTGCTTACTCCTCTCTGGTCCCTCCCCCCTCCCTCAGAAACACACCCAGACTCCCTCCTCCCTCCCCCACCCAGATTACTTCCTTCCACCTCTCCCCCACCGACTCCCTGCTCCCCCCACCTCCCATACTTCCTGCTCCTTCCCCTTCCCTCCCCCTTCCCCAAACAAGATTCCCTGTTCCCTCCCACCTACCCTTCCCCCCACCCAGACTTCCTGCTACCTCCCATCTCCACATCACCCAAACTCCGTTCCCTCCCACCTCCCTCCCCCACCCTGATTCTTTATTCCCTCCCACCTCCCTCCACCCAGACTCCCTCTGCACTCCCCCCACCCAGGCTCCAGGCTCCCTCCCACCTCCCCTCATCTCCTTACCTTTGCAGCGGCACTGGCCTGCCCAGCCTCTGCACTGCCCCGCGATCTGCCCAGGTCTCTTGCAGGCTAGCACCATCCCACCTGGCTTCTGCACTGCCCTGCAATCTGCCCAGGTCTCGGGCAGCGCTAGCCCACCCAGGCACCATGGCACCCCGAAATCTGCCCAGGCCTCCTCAGGCAATGGCCCAGCCTCCTCCCACAGTGGCCTGTGCTGCCCCAGCTGGCTGCCTGCTGCAATGCCCCACAGCTGCCCTGGCCTCTTCTGGCATGCTCCTTGGGGCAGGGCTACAGACAACGTGTCTGAACTCATTTCCATCTATATCAATAATTTTACAATCCACATAGAAGTCCCTAAACTCCCTAAAACAGAGCTAACGCCCATCCATGCTATCCTAGCCTTCGAGACTATATGTGGCCCAGGCCCAGTGTTTCTACAGTATCACTTCTCTGATTACATCCCCAGAAGAGCCTTGTCCTCTGCCACTCCAAACTGGCTAGTGGCCCCTGGCCCCAAAGAAATTCTGCTGGCCTTGACCACCTGGTGGAATGAGCTCCCAGAAAAAAATCCAGGCCCTGTTGGAGCTCCCAGAGTTCCACGGGGCCAGTGAAATGGGGCTTGTCCTTGACCAGGCCTACAGTCAAGGCCAGTGAAACAGTTAACATTGACATCAAGTTGGCCTCTCTCATGTATTGTACCCTCCACCCAGGGTTCTGCTGCTATACCTATAGACAGAATAATTTAGGACCACAGTTTCTGAATATCCTTCTTACAAAAGGGCTCACAGCACTGTACAAGATACCTTCTCACATTGATTTCATGAGGTGTGCTAGGCTGAGCATCAAAACAACCCATATCTTTCATTCTTGATGTTTCTCAGTCCCCAATATGTATTTTTTCACATAAAGAGAAGAGAGCTCATGTTTATACCTCACTTTTCTCTAACTGAAGGAGTCTTTTTTTCCCATTGAGAAACCCCTGAAACATTCTTCAGGCTTTGAGAAACCCAGAAACTGTGCAATCATACTGAATACCGTTGAGAAGCATAGTTGTATGTACACGGTCACCCACGGCCCCTCCCTTTCCCACCCACTCCAGGCCCATCGATGGCCATTTTGGGAGAGATGGATGGGTTGACATGACCATATATGGTCATATCACCCAATAAATATTTAACAAACTTTAAAATTATAACAAAAATTAATTAACTCCTACCCATTCGGGAAACCTTTCCAGGGCCATCAAGAAATCCCAGAGTTTCACAAAACCCTGGTTGAGAAAGCCTGGTTTACACAGATGCAAACCATGGGTGCCTTTCTTCCACCAAACATGCTGGTCATGTCATGTCCATCATGTTTGTCCTCTTCACAACCTGCCTCCCAAACCTCCACAAGTTCCCTGCACCCAATGATGATGCTTAGGGGATCTTTCCCAGCAGCCCTTCCTTGCAAAAGCCCCACAGTTCTTTGCTCCCCACTGGTGTTTTGCCTCCTTCCGTCCTTTTCCATCAGTGCACTCTGGAAATCATTGCTTCTTTCCACAATTATGTTCTGTAGCACAAAATACAGATATCTTGAAAACAACAGGTTCTCATAGATTAGCTTGTCTCTGATGGTCTGTGTTTTCATCAGCAATATCCATCTGCTTTCTTCCCACTTCTTTGAATAATGGGGTCAGTTTACTTCCAAGGCAAGAATACTTCAGATTTCTTTCTAATTCTTTTAAAATTATGCACAGAACAAGCAGGGACTTGTTTATTTATTTCCAACTTTTCACCCCAGTGGATACCCAAAATGATGTCATTTTTGCCTCATCCAACAACTTTGTGAGGTATAAGGCTGAGAGAGAGCATTTGGACCAAGGTCACTCCTGAAATGTCTATAGGAGACTGGGCATTTTGGGTCTCCCAGATTCTAGTCCAAAATGAAACATGCAATAAGGCCTAGCTGCGACAGCCTCACAGTAATCACAGATCAAGACTTTCGTATCCTTAGGCTAGTCCTGTAAATTTATTCAAATTTATCTTGCTCTTATAACTACCCATTTTCTCTCCAAGGAAAATTGCTTCTCCTGTCCATCTTAGCAGGCAGGTGTGACTCAATAAGCATTCCAGTTATTTGGAGCAAAGCAATTCCCCCCCCCCCCCCACACACACACACACAGAGCTAATTTCACATTTGTTTTCTATTATCCCCAACCAACAAAGCCATAGTAAAACTAAACGGAGGGGAACTTGGCCATGGCATTATACATTGTCCACCGTTACAATAGCATTAACTGAAGAAGACTGCAGAGTAGTGAGACACAAAACTAGGGGGGATTAAATTACCCACTAGCCATAGATACCAAAATTGACACAGGGACATCAAATATCTAATATGATATATCTAATAATAAATATCTAATATCTAATATGGAACAACTGTTGAAGCAATAAAGGATAATTAAAGAAAGAATGGAAGACTTCTGACAGACCCATTGTGCACGCGGCAGAATGCCCCAGCTGGCGGCGACAGGGCTTCAGGGAAAATCCCTGATTGTGCTCGATGTCGCCACTATCCCGGGGCGCTGCCAAGCCCAGGCCCTCAGAAGACCCGTGTTAAGGAAACGCAAATTCTTCCGCATTCCTGGGTCTGCCGAGGGCGCAGGTGAGGGCTAGGTTGGGCTAGCCCTGTGCATAATTGGAGGAGTCAAAATCAGAGGCTCCTCCCCCGATCTACAACATCCCTTCAGGGATGCCTCTTGTCCCTGCCAGCCCCACGGCTCTGCAGAGCTGACAGGGACATCCCTCCATCCCCCCCATGGTGGAAGAGCAGCATGCTGCTCCCTACCATCATGCAGTGGGGGCCCCATGCTCCCAATTCCCCCTGCCACCACTTCAGAGTGCTCCTGGCACTTCTGGCCCCGCGTTGTGTGCATGGGGCTGTTGCACCAGGACAGCCTGCATGCGCTGGGGGAGCTCCTCCTCCTTGCCTACTCAGGGGATGGCGGGGCTTTTTGCTCCACTGCAACAAACAGTGGCAGCCCGGCGTGGCTGCCACCATGCATAATGGGTCATAGTAAGGAAAATCACTACAAATGTTACCAAGAAGACAATGCATGATTTTCAAGTTAGCCACTAAGGAGAGGAAGAAAGCAAGCTGCCCTGGGGTCTTCAGACTTCCTCTGTATTAAGTGTGCAGTTTGGTAGACACAGGCACAGCTCTTTGAAGTCAATAGCTCTTTATTAACTCCAAATACCAACTGGAACACCCAACAGAGAACACAGGAACAACACAAACTTATGTACAGTTTAGAAAGCCTGCCAAAGAACTTGATTGGTCCTTATTGAAGGCTGCTCCTTGGTCCATGAGTCCTCTTAGCAAGAGTCAGTGATTGGTTAACTTATGATTCCTCATTTGCATATTAGCACTATTGAGTCCACAGATATAACTCCCTGGCCTGTCCGACCGTAATCCTGAGAAACAAAAACAAATCTGAGTCCTGGATTCAGTTCTGCAGCCTCCGGCCCCCCTTTTCAAGTGCATCTTTTACTATGTTTTTAGACCACCTAAAAAAAAAATAATGTGAGAAAAATAAAGTGAGTGTATTAGAAGTTGTGACAAATATGTAGGGAAGAAGAATTATGGAATATGTAGGAATGATTAAATTAACACGATAGCTGTAAAATATACTGCTTACATAATTTGAAATTTAAATTAGAAATTCAAAATGCCTGAAGTAAGTAGGTATTGTATTTTGTAGAGAATGTTTTGAGGATTAGAATAAAGGAGATGTTGGGAAGAAAACACTCTTCCTGTTTGAAAGCTTTGACTAGCAGGGTTGCCAAGGAAGACACGACTTGCTCTTTGGCGTTAATATGGCCGCAGCGTCTTTATTATGCCCCCCTCCGAAAGGGAGTTGGCCCAACACAGTAAGGAGCCTGACCCCCCCCCCCCCAGCTGTCAGGCTGCTCTTCCTGAGGGTCCCAGTCGCCTTGGGACCTGCTCCATCTCAGCCGGGAGAGCGGATCTCCCTCGCCTGGAATCCCTCACCAGGGAAGCGACTTTATCGGGGCCCACCAAGCGTCCACCTCACTTTGGCACCCCTTAGGTTGCCTGGCTACGAGCCCCTGACCTCCCAGCCGCATAGGCCACGCTCGTAGATCTGCCAGTCTCCTTAATGAGGCCTCCAACTTTCAGGGAGTCCACTGCACAAACTGGACCCCCTGCCAACTGGCTCCTACTGTGCCTAAACCGCTGCTGTGATGACAAACCAATTGCATGCAAGAACTGTGCCCAACAAACCAAAACCTGGGGCGGGAGGGAAGGTGTCTCTTTGGCCGCGTGTAGTGGCGAACAGGGGAAGTGGGCGCTCAAGCCGTCTTTAATGGCTCTGAGCCCCGCCTCTCACATATGCCTCACTGCAGCGTGCCCCACGACATCTTCAGCTCCGCTGTGTCTTCTTGGCCGGCCCCCGCCACATCAATGGCGGCTGTGGTAAGTCTCAGCTGCTCTTTATAATGATTTCTGCTATATATGAATTGCTATGTAGCACCTTCATCTTTCTGTGAGTTCCATTTATACTGTTACCTTGTGTTCTAAAATAAAAAAGATTTACAAAAGAATTGGATATTTTTAAGATCCACGCATAAACACAGTTGAGAAGGCATGTGGCATGAACATGGCAAGCAAATTTTCAAATATTTATGTCACATGGGTAACCCTGAGAGACAATTGTAGTTGTGTATAAGTGAAGTAGTCTTTGGTTTACACAAGAACCTCAGGAAAGGAGTGGCCCACAAGCCATTTTTATGTAGAGGCCATTTTGATGTCAATGCCAAATTTCTTGCTCCTTTTGGCTGCCGTCTTCAAGGGCTAGAGATTGTGCCCCATTGGTCAGTCGACCCCCAGTCCAGGGTTAAAGTGAGGGACTGCAGTGAGAGGGAGGGAATCAGTGAAAATCACCTTCTCTCACTTCTACAAAAAAGGAATACCTACCACAAGAAGAAAGAAAGATTAGGATACAAGCCAGATGGTTTTTAACGTGTCAGGTGAACTGATTCAACATGCTTGATACTCTCAAGTAAAACAATAACTCAAAACCTCATTTTTTATGTGTGTTCTTACATACTTCAGCCAACTAGGACGATGTTCATGGAGGGGAAAACAATGTTGAATACCGTATGATAAAAATCTGTTTTATCTGGACACGAAACTTATTGAAAAACAGTTTCTCATTTCACAATACGAGAAATGTTGCCATCTTTTTTAGTCCAGGAAAATATTATATCTAAAAGTAATCATGATATATGACACTAAATAATTCTTTGCTATGTAAAAAGTCCAACTAAAAGAATTATTTTTTAAAAAGAATAGCAACATGTATAAACATTTGAAAAAGGTTCCAAAAAGAATGCTTAAAATGTTATTCAAAATAAATTATTTTAAACTCTGAACCAGAAAAAACAAAAGAAGTCTTTATTTATAAAATGTGCTCCTTGTTAAAAGGGAGACAGATAACTCCATTGGTTAGCAGAATACCCCATATAACTCATCGGCCACACAAAGCCGCCTAGAAACCTGTAGGGGACCCAAGGGATTTTCCTCAGCCAGTCTTTAAGGTACTTAGTGAAAAAGCCCAGGAAGACCATAATTCCCCTGCACACGTCATTTTAGTCCGCTGCTATTCTGTACCACCAGGTGATAAAATAGGAGCGGATGAAGGGATTTAACATTGAGCCTGGGAAGGAAAAGGTGTAAGAAGGATGAAGGGGAAATGAGAGTAGTGATGAGAGATCTTGTGAGGAAAGATAAGGTGTGATGGGAAGGGATACTGCGGAATAAAGAGATAAAAGAACAGGGAAGGGAGCGGGGAAAGGAAGTACTTTTCTAAGGTACCTTAAATCCATCTTGAAGGGAAAAGGCAAGGTATATAATACATTTTTTAAAAAATTGTCCAGAAGAACAAACGGGTTGAGAAATAAAAAGATTTTTCAGCGAGTGTAGTACCATATCCAATCAGAATGACTGGTGCATGGCCCATTGGTCTCCCTCAAGGAAATATTCACAGCGTGGAAATGAAGCGGTTTCCAAAATCCACGCAACTTTTTTGAGCTTTTCCTCTTTATCAAAGGCAATTTCCTATGCCTTTCATAGGCTCACATTGAGGTTCTCGTTTTTGTAATGTATCATGCAGGGGGAGGGGGTACATGGTGGGGCTGAAAGTTTTGGCAAACTGTTTGTGCTCCTGTTCTGGAATTAATTTGTAACATTCACTCAACTTTTTTTTTTTTTTGAAAGCCTCCATGCAAAAAGGAGCAGCACTCGACCCAGAACGAGAGATTGAGGAATAAAAGAACAGACTTTGGGAAATCCTCTCGTCTCTAGTCATACATCAGACACATCAGTAGCTTATCTACACTGGGTACCCTGATGCTTAACTGCATTCCTTTGACGAAAGGGCTGCCCAATGAGTAATACCCATATCTACATGGTGGGCCATTTACTATAAAAAAACATTCCAAATTACTCTGTTAATTTTTGCACACAGTCTCTGCACCTACATGTGTATATATTTACAGGGTGAGTATACTTTGCAGGACTGGAGTCTCTATTTTTAAGGCCAAAGTTTATTTTATGTTTGTGTTCAGAACTCATGTCTCCGTAGTTGTAGGAGAGTTGTAAGCAAGGGAACTCAATCGAAATGCAGAGCTGAAAGGGGAGGAAAAGACTGTTCTATGTTCCAGGATAGGATCGTTTTCATACTAGCCTCGTATGATACATAATGCTTTCTCCTTCTCTCCCAGGATCAAGGTGGCCTTGTAACAGAAAATCAACAAAGCTGCCAAAACAAATTAAAATGGAATAATCAATTAGGATGAAATAAACAGAAGCAGCACAAGTCCGGAGTGCTCTTTCAGCTGCCGTGGGATTTGGAGTGGGTGTTTCACACTTTTGGAACAATTACAATATCTGTTCCTTGTGACAGATTCTCACTTTGCACACTTTGAGCATGGGGCAAACAGATTTGTTACCAAGAACATGAATCCAAAGTGCAGCCGGACTCCTAGAAGTTGAGGAGTCATCTGCTGGTTGTCAGTCCCAGGACATGAAGGGTTTTAAGGGTGAGGACCAGCAGCTTGAATGGGGCCCAGAATCCAGGAATAGCCTGTGGCAGCTGCATCACTAGTGGAATATGCCCGACCTCTCGACCTTGCCACACAGCATCTCTGATCGCTCCCTGCTGCTGTACTTCAGAAAATGCATTCATATCGGGCACAATGCTGACATGTGTGGTTTTTGTTGAAGCCCATGGAAACGAAACATCTCTTAGATACTTTCTTGATCAGAGGGCTATGTATTCCAATGTTGTGGATGTGGAAGAAGCAATAACATTCTGCGACCCAGCCAGGCAGATTTTGGAAGCCAGGCAGGGCCAACCCTAGCTAGCACGTGGAAGGATGACCTCCAAGGAATATCAGGGCCGTGATGTGGGGGCAAACAAGGGCAAAACCACTTCCTGGTGTCTCTTGCCTGGCAGCTAAACAATCCTTAGATCTCTGTCTACATTTCACACGTGCTATAAAATAAATAACATTCTGAACTAGTCCCATGTTGCCCTTAAGGGAAGCTTCATGCAAAGGACATTACTGCAGCCAGCCTTAAAACATTCCAGGGCCATGGCAATATCTCTTTTCCCCATAATGCAGAGTTGCCTAGTAACAGATGAAGGTGATCTAAGCTGCTCTTAGCCAGCACTGACACCAGTCTATTCGTGATATTAACCTGAACCGCCATGCCATCTCTCATGGGTGGTGGTGGGGAAACCCCTGTTTTGGGATGCTGGGACTACTGCTTGCTTACCTATCTTTGTCAGTGAACCGTGAACCAAACTTTATGGAACACCATATGGCTGCTATGAGCTATTACCAGGGCTGACTGATTGAGTGCACGACTGTGCTTCCATGTGTCACAAGCAGAAGGCAGATGCCCTTCATGAGAGGTTCCTACCGGACTACCAACACGTAGATGGGACGTGGGAGTGAGCCAAAGCACATGCTGCAGGGGAAGGAAAAAATACTTCTAAAGCCGGCTATCCGCTCTCACCAGTGAGAAGAATACATCCCAAACCAAATATGGAGATTATAGGTAGACAGATGCAAGAAGAACTAGAAGGAAGGATTCCTTTATTTTATTTAAAGCTCTGAAACGCCTCCAACATTATGAGACATATAAATTTCACAGCTTGCAGCTCTGCATGTATAATACCACTCACGTCAAAAAAAAAATTCATCAGAGCCTCAATGAGGATCTGAGTACCTTGGTGTAAAACACAAATGAAAAAGCTTTTCCCCATAATAACGCTATAAATTAATATGACACCATCTCCAAGCTTCTGCGATGCAGGTGCATTTTTCTGCAAAGCGCGTTCCTATTTGGCAAGATGTCTCAAGTGGGAGTTAAGCAACTGCTTAAGTGTTTTCTGGAACACAGGCCTCCGTGGTTTGAGTTGGTGCGGGGGGGGGGGGGGGAGAGACACCTAGGACCAGTCCTTGAAGAACATTTCAAAACAGTGATTTACATTCCCCCTACCCCACCCCAGATTCTTCCTCTCCTTTCCTTGGGCCTGCTTTTCACGTGGATTTGCTTCTAAAAATCAGAAGAAACTCACTCTTTGGATATAACTCACTTCTCTTAAACGGCAAAGGTACGATATGGGTGTGGGTCGACTCAAGTGGTAGGTTGCAGGAGGGGGAAGGAGGGGGGAGTTGACGTTGCTTGTATACACCCGAGGTCCCCTGCTTCCTGTCTCCAGCTGATAAAAGTGGGAAGGAGGGTCAGTGAGAAGGGGAGGCAGAGGGGGAGCATTTCCCTTGGTGGCTTTCCAGAATGGAGGGATCAAGAAGAGGCTCAATCCGTCTGACAGCTGAAACAGATGATGCAGCACACCACCTATGTAAACAGAAAGAGACGCTGGGCCTGATGGAGCTCAGAGATATGACCCTGCCCATAGAGCCGCTGAGTCTAGACTCCAGATGTGTTCTCACTGTTACCAGGCCAATTCCAGCCCGCGTGGTAAATATTTCTACCAGATGACAGTGGTCTCTGTTACAGAAACGAGGAGAACGGGTGGGAATAGGAGGGGAAATGAGCACCGGGCACTATTGCCTGCTTAGAAAAATACGCCGCATCATCTGAAAGATGTTAAGGGGCAATTATTTAAATAGGTCACACACATTCCTTTCCTTTCCTTTGCCATGTTCGGCTGAAAGGGGTCCAAAACAAACCGAAGGCGATTTAACCAAATTAGTCACTTAAAATGTACTGAATGCGGAAAGGATCAAAAGCCGTTTAGCCTTGTGATTCTGGGATCCTGAGATAAAATATAGACGAGGGCAAGACCCTCTGCTGCCTTAGATTTAATGGGAAGGGGAGGTCAGGGATCGGTTTGGTTTTTTAGAAACGAGGCAGCGTCAGAAACCACAGCCGAAACTAGAAGCAAGAGAAAAGGGATCTCTTTCTACAATCGTCCCTACAGTTTTAGGAGTCAGTGTTCTGCGTCCTGGTATGCGTCCGTGCAGCCACTTGGGTTTCCCAGCAGTCCCATCTCTAGCCAGGCTTCGTTGCGAAATTAGGCTTTTGGGTTGCTGCCTCTCTGCTCTGGAATGAGTGCGGAATCCTCCTCCTTTGGCATTACTTGGGGCTAAGGACTGTATTATTCAGGAAAGCATTTGGCACAAGCCAAGGAGCTCTTTCGCCATTTAATGACTACCCTAGGATTAGGTTCCTGTTGGCCTCTGGTTTTATTGTTTTAAGCATCTTCTTAGGAAGGGTTTTTTATTGTAATTATATTGACCGCTGCTTCCTACCACGGGTTCTAGTAAAGGCAAGGACAGCTGGCATATAATGGGTCTTGCCCAACTATTACTGTAATAGGATCTGAGTACCTTGTCCTGTCTGAATCACTGCAGGATAAATTCAGGCCCAGTGGGGGTACAAGGACAGGGCAGTGAGAGCTGTTGGCACCCCAGAGTGCCAACAGACCCCCAGGTGAGTGCCTTGAGCATCCCACTGACCTGCCTGGGTCCTCAGCCATGTGCATCGAGGTGCAAGGGTGCAAATGGCACCTGTGCCTGCTGGGCAAGGAGCATGGCTGTGCCAGGATCCTTGGCCATCCTGGTATCAACACAGCCTTCTGCCATCTCATCCTCAGCTACAAGGACTCTCCCAGGGCCTCAGGATGGAAAGGCAGCAGGTAACTTGCCCTTAAGCTGCTCTTCCCTGACTGTGAGTCTGTGTTCGTCACCACAAGTCTCATGCCCACATCCTCCCTGGCCCCTTTTATCCTTGGCCCTTCCCCCTTTGACTGCTCCAGACCTCACAACCCCCATCCCTATGCTGCTCCACATGCAGCCCAGCTGGGTGACCTCAGACTAGTCACAACTCTGTCAGAGCTCTCTCGGCCTCATCTACCTCACAGATGAGGGGGGAGGAAGGGGAGGTGATTGTAAGCTGCCTGGAGACTCTTTGGGGCAATCAAGAGTGGGGTACAAAAATCAGCTCTTCTCCAGGTGCTCCAGGTAGGGTATATAAAATCAGCTCTTCTTCTCCAGCAAGAGATCCTGTAGTCGGCTTCTGGCTTCTCTCCTGATAAGGGTTCCAGGTGGTGCTGCATGCATGCTCCAACCAGGTGTGGCTGCACGCCCGTCAGCCCCTGGACCGTGAGGTGCATCCCCTCTATGCCCTTCTGATGCAAGTGCTGCTTGCCTTCTGCTGTCCCAGGGACAGTCCTGACCCAAGCACACTCTCTGAGTTGGCCTTGCTAGCCATCATTATGCTAAACGCCAATGGCAATTCACTGTACTCTGAGCTCCTGCCCAGCCAAGCATTGATGCAGCCCTGCATGGAAGAGATGGCAGTACACTGGCACCAATGCCAAGCTCCACTGTTTCACCTGTGTGCCCAGCACCCACCTCTTTGTGGCACTGTGCCTCAAGTACATGGCGCTGGTATGCTCTTGCTCATCCACTGAACCCTCATCCCTCTAAACCTTTGGGCCCACTCCAGGTGTCAAATATGCTCAGTACATCACTGTACGGGACCCCTAGCTGGTTTAGCAATGTAGCACGGGCTACGGGCCCTGAATTTCCAGGGGCCCTATATGGTGTCTCCCCCGCCCCCCGGACCAGGGCCGTAAACTCTCTCCTCCCCCCTTTCCCTCTAAGTGCACTCAGAGTGACACCCCTTTCCACCATGAGGGGGCTCTCTGCTCACAGTCTAGCTGCTCCCACCGCAATTGTGCTCTGCTAGGAACCCCGCAAGTCCTAAAACCTCTACTGGCAGGCTCTGCCAAAAGAGGTCACAAGAATTAGTTCCAACCTAGCTTGAGGATTCTGCAGAGTGTTTTTCTTGGGGAGAGAAGGCTCCAAAATTGGAATCATACTCTCTCTTAACCAGCTCTCACGCTGGCTCAGAAATGTGTAAGGACACTGATCAAGTCAGGCATGTGGATAATCCACCAGCTAGCCAGCATCTGTAGATCTCATGATTACTGGCACGGCAAGGCTCCCTGTTATATAACCTGTGGGGTTCTAAGCTGTATATTCTTCATGTGACAGGAAGGCTGGCTGCAGAAGGGTACCGATCAGTAAACTGGGCTTCTGATTGGCTTCAGAGCGAGACGAAAAATTCTTCCTTCTTAGGCTGTACATATAGAATGAGGGAGTTAAACAAAAGACATGTTAACTTATTAGTTTTTTTTTTCAAACGCAAATCATAATCTCATTAAATAGGAGCTTTCAGCCAGGTAAAAGTAATCAAGTTGAAGTAAAAATGCTCTATGATTAACATGCCCTTTCAAATCCTTTTTCTCCATTAGTTAAATTATAAGTGAATAATCTCCGTGGAACACCTGCTAACTTCCTCTGATATCAACAGAGATTGAGTGTATTTATTACAGTTGGGTGTAGATGTACTTGCTAATTGGCACTCCTTTCTTCTTCTGTGCATCTATTACTGTTGCTTTTCAACCTTTTCCCGTGTTAACTGAATGGTGAAAACTGCTAGGCAGAGGGAGTTTTATATTTTTAAAAATCTTTTGGTAGGTACTTTGTAGCTATTGCTTGTATACGCCATTATAGGAAAACACTGCCTTGATATTATTGTTTTTCTTTTCTCCCCCCAGTGAAGTCAGACGTCAAGTGGCAGCTTAAAGACTAACAACAGCTCAGTTTTCCAGATACATTGGGGAGAAAGAAAGGGAGGGCAAAGAAGGAGGAGGTCACCAGATAGATGCCTTGTATAATAAATCAGGGGTAGGCATGGGCACAAGGTGTATTTTTATGGTTTGGTTGGGTTTGTGGTTTGTCAGTGAACCCTGAATTGAACCGTGAAATATATATGCCAGTTTGCAAACTGAACCAGTTTGTATCAGTTTGTGAGCCATGTAAAGTTTAAACCCATCCTTTCTGCTCCCTGTAAAAAAGTGGTGGGGAGCAGAAAACAAGGGTTTAAATGGCTCTGAGCCATTTAACACAAACAGCTGTTATTCCTATAAAGAACAGAAATTAAACCCCTGCATTTGAGCCCCTGATTTCTGCTCTTCATGAACTGTTATGAACCACCACAGGCCAAATTGAAATTTATGGAAGTTTGTAGTAGTTCTTCAGTTTGAGAACATAACTTTACAAACCACGAATCAGCAAAAATTAATGATGAACTTTAATTTATTACTCCATTTGTGTTCATCCCTAATCATGTAAGATTCTCTTTGTTGGCATAGCTTAACGTAGGATGAGAAAAGTGGCCTCTCTCACCTGTGGAAAAGATAAACAAGTTTTGTATATATTAAAATGTTGTATGAATCTCAGGAATATAATAATACAGTTGAAGTTACATACAGCCAACTCACTCCCTACCTGATTGGACCACCATGGGGGGTGCTGCCAATAGGGAGATACCATTCTGCCAATGAGGGCCAATCAGTTCAATTTGCACTCTGCCAATGTGGGCCAATCAGTTCAAATTGCACTCTGCCAATATGGGCCAATAAGTTCAAATTGCACTCTACTAATGAGGGCCAATCAGTTCAAATTGCATGCAGACAACTCAATCTCTATCTGATTGGCCCTCCCTGGGAGTGTGCAGCCAATAGGAAGAGAACACTGCCAATAAGGGCAGCCTCTTCAGAGAGGCTGGTGGGATCCAGCAGCCTTCCTGACCCAGCCTGGCCCTTGCAAAATGTGGGGAGATGGGAAGGAGGCAGGCCCCCACAGCCTTATCTGTCCAGCTTAACTTTTGGGAGATGTGGGGTGGGGGTTGGAAGGAGACAGCCCACTGCCCATGGCCTTCCCTACCCAGCCTGTCTCAGCCTTTGGGAGATGGGGCGGTCAAGAAGGAGACAGCCCATATCCCTGTGGCCTTCCTTGCCCAACCTGCCCTTTGGGAGATGTGGGGGAGAGGGGATGGGAATGAGGCATCCCCCCCATAGCCTTTCCAGGCTGACCCAGCCTTTTGGAAATGTGAGGTGTGTGGGAAGGAGGCAGCCCATCTCCTATGGTCTTCCCAGAACAGTCTGGCCTTTAGAAGAGGTGGGGGAGGACGTCACCCCATGGTCTTGCCAACCCTGCCCGTCTTTTGGGAGATGTGGAGGCAGGAGCAGGAAGGAAGCAGCCCCCCCCCCCACTATCACCACGTGGCCTTTCCTGCCTGGCTGGCCTTTGGAAGATGTGGGGTTGGATGGGAAGGTGGGCACAGTGGTGACACTGTTTTATGGGGGTGGGGGTAAGCAGCTGTTTTCTTCAGAACTGATGCCTTCCTTCCCTCCTCCCTTCCCTCCCCCTCTTTTTCTCTCTTTTTCTTTCATCCTGTCTTTCTCTCATCTTGTCTTTCATCCAGTCTTTCTCTCATTTTCTTGAAGGCTTCCGGGCTCCCACTTGTAAAACATTAAAATACAATAAAACCCAGTAAAATCCTCCCAAATTACAACAACAAAGGCAACAGTGGTCACATCCTCTATCCCACCTTGTTCAGGCAGAGGCCAAGTCCTCTTCCGGTGAGAGTGGGAGCAGGTCTAATAGACCTTGCGGAGGATCCTTAGTTGGAGTGCCAGGACTCTGCCCTGGGCTCAACCATACGCCTGCTATGTGCATGTACATTCCAAGATCCAATCCGGATGGCATCATCTATGAATTTGTTCCCTTTCCCCTGTGCTGGATGGATGGATGGATGGATGGATGGATACATAGATGGATGCACAGATGGATGGATGGATGGATGGATGGATGGATGGATGGATGGATGGATGGATGGATGGATGGATGGATGGATGCATAGATGGATAGATAGATGGATGCATAGATGGATGGATGGATGGATGGATGCATAGATGGATGCATGGATGGATGGATGGATGGATGGATGGATGGATGGATGGATGGATGGATGGATGGATGGATGGATGGATGGATGGATGGATGGGTGGGTGGGTGGATGGATGGATGGATGGATGGATGGATGGATGGATGGATGGATGGATGGATAATCTGACATTATGGAAACTGAAGACAGTAAAATTGTATCTTTTCAAATATTATGAATTAGCACCATTTCTTTGTGTGATTTCCAAGGAGAAAATCTGAACCTGAGAGCTTGGAGTTTCTAGATGGAGTCTGTTGCAACTGCGAAGTGCGGCTAACATATTAGGTGCACTTTTTAATCGAAGCCCTAACACAGAAGCAGGTTTTGCTCTGCACGAAATAGTCGTTCGGTGTGACTCCCTTTTTTATTGTTAGCCCAATTAGAATTTATTAAAATAGCAACTTGTTACAGCAAAAGAACAAAACCCTTGTGGAAACAGAAACAGATTCAGAGGCAGGTATCTAGCTCACTAGTTATTTTTTTCCAAAATGTGCTTCTAAGGAAGTTATCAAACATTTCTCTTTAACTTGGAGTATCTTAAACCGTTTCTCATCAGTCAGTCAGGAGACAGCTTGAAAAGCTAAAAGGCTGGCACGCTAGTTAGATGCCAGATGCAGGTGAGCAGACCCACAAAAGTGGCGCTGAGGCTTCCAGAAAATGAGAACAAATTTTTGAGAGCCCAAGCAGTCATGTGCTTGTTCCACAGCTTTGTAGCAGAGTTCTGAACAAGGCATGGAAACCAATTTGCCCTGGTATCTGAAACTACATGTCACAATGACCAGGAACCTATTTTGTGCAGCGGTAATGTCTTCCCCTCTCAACGCTGTACTGCAAAGAAGTTTATCTCATGGTTTAATCTTGCAATAACATTAATTACTTCAAGTCCTCCACCATGGCTTAAGAAGATGCCTCTGAAGCAATCAATGAGCATATGGCCCTCCAGCATTTGTATCCACAATCAACTGTCCTAAAATAACAGTGTATCAAGTGGCTTGTCTTTCTTTCTTTGACCCACATCCCTCTAAATCTTCCTTTGCCATTTTTCCCCACAGTTTAACCTGAAGAAGTGAGCAGTGACTCATGAAAGTTCATACCCTGCCACAAACCTTGTTCATCTTTAAGGTGCTACTGGACTCTTATACTTTTTCTACTGCTACAGACAGGCTAACATGGCTACCCATCTTGATCTGGTTTTACCTCCCGCACACACTGGATAATACACTTCCAGCGCACTTTAGAAGCAGCTGCAGAAGCACATTGAAAGTGCGTTATCGATATCCAATCTGTGCGTGTTTCGTATGAGTGCTTGTGTCTCTACCCTACTGATTCATTGAGTTCGGGCTTTTGAAGTGTCATTCTAGAGACCTCGTACGGTGTAGTGGTCAGCGCACCAGTCTGGGAGATGTGAGTTCAAATCACCACATTGGCCATGATCTTGCTGGAGGATCTTGGGCCAGGCACACTCCTTTAGGTGTGCAAACTTCACCAAGTTGTGATAAAGCAGGGAAAAGGCAGCCATGTAAACCAAACCATCTCAAGGTCCCTGGAGGGAAACAGGGATAAAAGAACTCAGTAGACACACTGATAACTAGCCTTTAGAAGAGGGCTAGACCAATGAATGAATGCTGTGTCTGTCAACCGTTGTTATAATGCATGTTTCCTTAACACTTCTGTGTGTCTTCATGTGCTTAATGTCCTCTTTTCTCTTCCTCATCTTTGTGCTGCTTTGAGTTATATAGGAGTGAACAGGCCAAATAATTGCCCCAAGCTTGTTTCAAACTAGGGGATGGGGTGCTGAAGCCCCTTCTCCATATGCATTGTGATGCTGATCCAAACTACAGACTATAGAACTGGAGACCGAGGAGAACCCACATCTCATGTGTGAATACATTTTAAAAATAACATAAGATGTCAAATGGTACTCAGCGGGTGAGAGAGGGCTTATTTTATCTATTAACTTACCGCTCTGATTATTTTATTGTGCTTTAACCCATGGCTCAGCTTCCGCAGTCAAAGATGCTGTTTTACAGTCCGCTGATGTTTTAGCAGAAAGCTATACTGTCTGTTGCTGTTTAGTGGATCGTTCGCACCTGTTTATACCTGTTCATTGGGATATGTTTTTTTTAAGACTGTAATAAGCCACCTTGGGCAGGTTTTTCTTTTTTTATCAAAAGGGCAACTTCCCAATATCCTTTAAAAATACTGAGCTCAAATGTCAAATTTGATTTCAAATGTCAGCACGCTTGTCCCTGGTGTCAGTCACACCCAGCAGATGTTCTGATTGAAGACAGGCAGCATTGGTGCATGGCACACTGTCATTGTCTCATGGAACATTAGTGCGCCCCAGTACACAACCTGGGGATTAGGAGGAAAGTGAGCTATATACATTTCTGTATAGGATTTTCTTTTGACAAGTTTTCCATGGAAAATATATCAATTTCACTGAGTAAAACATTGCGCTATGCATCTAGAAGTGTAATTCTGTAGGATTTCCCAAAGCAAGCAACATACAGGTATGAAATAGGGCTTCTGTTGTATATTCTGTTTTTCTATCACATGCCATAGTAAGGAAATGTTCAGCTCAGTGGACAGCAGTGTTCAAGAAGGCACACAGTTCTGCTATGGTCGTGTCCATTGGTTGAAGAACAGAGCCCAGATCATGAGCTCGTCGGGGGTCCAGCTATGCAATTAGCATGCATCTGCCTACCCACTGAGGTCTGCAAAACATCTGCATGTTTTCATCCTTAGCAAATTAAGGTGACACATAATGTTTGCCATCACTTTGAATTTGGAATTAACACTGCAATTGCAGTGATTAGTCAGGTAAACGGCCCTCCAAAATTGCCCCTGGACACCTATGACTGGACTTGGTGTCAGGCTACTGGACGTCAAAAGGGGCAACAAGCATGCAGAGAGAAAGGAAGGAGGACTGTGGAATGGACGTCCTCTGAAGGCAGGACCACAGACACCAATTTTTAAAAAGGGAGACTACCCAGGAAGACCCAACCTGGTGTGTGTGTGTATGGGGGGGGGAATCACAAAAGGGGATCCCAAACTTATTGCACCCTGATGCAGCAAAAGCAGTGATGTATGACTGGCTTCAAAGTGTGTCGATGGGGTGTGAGCAGGAGAAAGAGGGTGGAAGAGAGAAAAACACAGAAAGTAAAAACTTGACTGATAAAGGTGACACTTTAAGGTAGTCCCATGTGTCATCTGGGGGAAGGAAGGGAGGGGGGAAAGCATGGGAGCCAAGATACTGATTTGGATATCCAGCCACAGACACCCCAGATACCGGGAAAAGATGCTGGGTTTGGAGCCACTGACCCCCACCCACACATGCACCCAAGTGAAGGTGAATCTTGGGCCTCCCTCCCTCCCTCCTCTGCTTCCCTTTCTTCTTCTGATACCTCCTGGTATCCAGCACCTGGCAGACGACAACCATCAAAGTATGATTTTTGGCTGTGGCTATTGTTTCCCTAACTGTGGTTTCTAAATTCTAATCTGTTTTATATCGTTTTGTGGAATATATGCCGGTTTGTATTGAGTTTTAGTTTCTGTAAACTGCCTCGAGACAGTGTGCTAGATATATTAAACCACAGCTATATTAAACAGCTGTCACGTCAGTTTTAACCGACTATTCAGAGATTCTACCAGTCTGTCCTAGACCATGTCCCTATATTTTCTGGGAAACTGTAAAATATGCCATAGTAAAGGCGTCAAGGATTAATGAAAAAGGGCCTACTAATGATGAAAAGATGTACTAATGGAAAATTGGTGCCTTGGGATTCACATTGGCTGCGATCCCTGACCTGGAAGTGTATTTTTAAAGCCTTTTCTGGCCACACTGAAACTTGACATTCACAAGAGGTAGCTGGGGAGATCACCAATCACATTCCAGGCATGCGTCTTTTAAGCTTCTGAACTGTTTCTCTATCTACCACCCAAGCAAGAATATCAAAGAAAAGATGATGCAGCGGGACAGCAGAACAATACATTGCACAGTCGTTACCTGCCCTGACCCCTACGGGAACGGTGGACTATAAATAAAATGTGTATTATTACTACTACCAAATTTCTTTTGCCTGTGTGGGCAGACTTCAGTCATGATTTTTTTTTTACGTTCTCTATACAAAAGAAACATTATTTTCTCTCTCTCTCACACACACACATCTTTTCCCCAAACTGTAATTAAAAAAAACAATTGAAAACATTCATGACAAATAGATTTATGCAAATGCTACCATGGTGACGCCTCCAGGAGGGAGGGAATAGAAGCTCCTCCATTTAATTTGGGGGGCTCTACCCTACAAAGTCAGCAACGTGCTGCCCCAAACTTCGCAGTGCTTATCAGATCGGTTTGGTTAGCTGTACAGCATTATGGATGTCATATGGTGCGTCCCTCAGGCTCCCTGGCAGCCAGCATGCATGTAAGGAGGAAGTAGCAGGTTCCTTCCAGTGTCTTCAGGAAAGACAACATAGTTAGAGGACTCCGTTGGAGAGCAGATCGCATGGAGTTCGCCATCTGGAGAAGGACGCTGCTTCCCAGTGGAACTTTTTCCACAGTATCACGAGCAGCTTTCAAACACGCCGTCGCTGAATTTATGACGGAACAAGTCGAATCAAACCTGCCCAGATAAAAAGGTGACTGAAAAGTACAAACCCACCTCCCCGACTGGATGTTAATGAAGACCAAGAAGGGGGGGGGGGGAGAAGGGAAGAAATTCTGTGTACAGCCGAAGCTTAGAAGTCGCATATGGACAAGAGCTGAGATAGCTTGTGAGGTGGAGGAAGCAGCAAGCAGAGAGTAAAACCAAGAAACCAAAGGTTTGGGTTGTTGTTTTTCTTTCTGGGAAACTCAGGGGCAGGATGAGGACAGCGACAAGAAGGCGCAGAAACAACACAAGTTAGCAGCAAGTGAAAAGGCCTGACATAAGTGTCATACAGTGGCATTAAGACGCTCAGCAGTTCTCTTCCCTCACGCTCGTGGTGTCATCAGGACAGATGATAATAACTGGCAAAGAGATATTACGGTGTGAGCTGGTTGCAGGTGGGAGGAGCAGGGAATCAAGACCGGCTCACCAGATTAGAAGTCCACATTCCTAACCTCTACAGCGAACTGGCTCTCTAATGGTTCCATTGGAACAATGGAGCAGAATTGCTCTATTGTATAGAGGCCACAATTCCTTACTAGCGGGTGTTAACACAGGTTTCCCCAATATGAAGTCTCTGTGAATGCCTTTCTGGCCCCCGCCATGGTTTTAAAAAGCAGGCAGGGCCAAATGGCGCTTTTTCTCAGGATTGATTGGCTACGCACATTTTTAAAAAGTTGAAGTACCCTCACCTGGGCCCCAGCTGTTTTGACAGTGCACCATGAGCCAACTGTTCCTGCGGCATACTGTGAAGTCTGTTTGCCATTGCCTCCTATGATGCTCCAAACAAGAAGAAAAGACCTATCCTTATAGCATTAAACAATAGTAAAGAATGTTTTTAAACAATGTCCTTTCTTCTTGTTTTGAGTTATCTGAGACTGCCCTGTTTGCTTCCTATTGTCCGATTCAGCTGTCCAGGCTAGGGTGGCGTGAGGGCACTGCCAGAGGAGAAGGCAGCTGCACTGAAACCAGAGGCAGGGTCAGCAGAAGCAGTAGTTAGGAGTGCAGACTTCTAATCTGGCGATCTGGGTTTGATTCCCCGCTCCTCCCCCACATGCAGCCAGTAGAGTAACCTTGGACTCATCACGGCACTGATAAACCTGTTCTGCCCGAGCAGTGATATCGGGGCTCTCTCAGCCTCACCTCCATCACAGGGTGTCCGTTGTGGGGAGAGTAAAGGGAAGGGGATTGTAAGCTGCTTTGAGACTCCTTTGGTTAGAGAAAAGCAGCATATAAGGACCAACTCTTCTTCTAGAGATGGGCAAGGCTAGAACAAAGAGACAAGCTACACTTAACACAGAGACACATGCACAAACCTGGAACTGACAGCAGTTGTTATACCAAACCACAAGATAATGGCAGCTGCCATGGAATCGGTGGGAGAGGGAGAAAGGGAAGCTGCCAGTCCATTAGATTATCCTGGTCAGTATCATGCCGTCCGACTGGCAGTGCCTCTCCACGGTCTGAGTCTCAGGTATCCATCACCTGATGCTACCTGATCCCTTTAGTTGGGGGTGTCAGGGACTGGGAGAAATGCGAAAGCAGGACGTGGAAGTGCAAAGTATTGCCCGCCTGTTTAAGTCAATTGCCCAGGCAATATACTTGCTTCAGGACCGCAGCTCCTGTGCTTTTGATCAGCAAATAGGGCCGGCGACTAAATCCATCGGATATCAATGCACGAATGCCACGCACCGAACGGATTCGGCTCAGCATTGCCGGAGCGACATGCTCGCTCTCGCTAGCAGAAGTGGCCTGAACGCGTGACGCCAGTGTGCAGGGAGGTGGAAATATCTGCAGAAATAGAGGGATAGATTTCACACATCCTTATGGCTGTGCCAACACTCAGCTATCCACAAGCTCCTCACCATCTGCTGCAGCGTAGTACAGATGGAAGGACTCTGAAGCTCCCAAGATGCACAGTGCTGAACTAACCACACAAGACAAAAACTATAAAATGTATATCTTCACATTTCTGGTCTAAGGGAAGGAGGGAAGAAGAGTTTCACGGGAGGCTGAGGAAGGAGATACTGAAGCAGCTCACTCGGGTTTATCATCAGTGCTCCTGCCTAGTGACGATCCAGGCGAACCTGTACTGCCTGGGCCACTTTACATGGGAAGGATGCATGAAAGGTGGCTAATGGAGAACTTGACTTCCCTCCCCAGGTTCTTGCCACTATACACCATGCAGTAAATATAACAGAGATTGAAGTGATCTTCAGGCACATAAAGAAACATTTGTGTGTGCGCGCAGACACTTCTTGAATAGAAGCCAAGGCTGAATGGAAGTCTGAGGAAGTTTAATTCCCCTCTGTATTTCCAGTTTCACTGGCTATTGTGTTTTCCGAGTACCCAGACGTCTAAATGCTCAAGTCAATTTATTGCCTGCGATTTCAAGTTCGGCTACAAGCGATCGGCATGGGAGATACTTTTTGGAAATATTCGTGCTTAGCTGCTTGTGTGAACCTCAAAACCATTGGAGGGGCTCTAGAGGGCAGCAACTAACAGTGGCTGGGGAGGCCTGAATTCTTGTGCCTTGTCTGGGAGCGGATCCAAAGATTCCTTCTCCAAGGCTCAAATCGATTTAATTGAGGCCTATTTGTGCCCCCATCTGAAACTCTGCACACAGCCCTTAATTCTCATTAATATTCAACATCTGTTCTCACAGTATTTATCTTGAAAGTTCTTCCCGGGCTAAGAAGCCATTGTCTTAAGAGAAGTGTTCTGGAGGAGCACCGTATCCAGACAAACCTTGATTATTTTAGAAATTTGGTCCGCATCTTTCTATTGTGTCTCAGCCAATGACAACAACATAGATCCAAATTCTTAAGGCATTCATCTCCGTATCTAAACATTCTGGCTTGTTAGGATCTCTTTATCACATAACCACCAGTCAAGCAGAGCTCTTTGCAGGGCTTATGGATTACTCTCAAAAAAGCCTGTGCGTCAAGTCATATGGCGTGTTGAGAATGTCTTTTAAGGAGACCTATGCAAAATGCAGAAGACCAGTTGAGCAGGGCATTCAGTTAAAGAAGGCATGTTAGAAATGTACAGATGTGTTATAGAATCATAGAGTTGGAAGGGGCCATACAGGCCATCTAGTCCAACCCCCTGCTCAACGCAGGATCAGCCCAAAGTATCCTAAAGCATCCAAGAAAAGTATGTATCCAACCTTTGCTTGAAGACTGTCAGTGAGGGGGAGCTCACCACCTCCATAGGCAGCCTATTCCACTGCTGAACTACTCTGGCTGTGAAAATCTTTTTCCTGATATCTAGCCTATATCGTTGTACTTGTAGTTTAAACCCATTACTGCGTGTCCTCTCCTCTGCAGCCAACAGAAACAGCATCCTGCCCTCCTCCAAGTGACAACCTTTCAAATACTTAAAGAGGGCTATCATGTCCCCTCTCAACCTCCTTTTCTCCAGGCTGAACATTCCCAAGTCCCTCAACCTATCTTCATAGGGCTTGGTCCCTTGGCCCCAGATCATCTTCGTCGCTCTCCTCTGTACCCTTTCAATTTTATCTACGTCCTTCTTGAAGTGAGGCCTCCAGAACTGCACACAGTACTCCAGGTGTGGTCTGACCAGTGCCGTATACAAGGGGACTACAACATCTTGTGATTTTGATGTGATGCCCCTGTTGATACAGCCCAAAATGGCATTTGCCTTTTTTACCGCTGCATCACACTGCCTGCTCATGTTTAGTTTACAATCCACAAGTACCCCGAGGTCTCGTTCACACACAGTGTTACCTAGAAGCGTATCCCCCTTCTAGGTAACATTGTGGAAAGAGTTCTCCATCCCTTCTATTGTAGTCTAGTCATCCAATGACATTTATTGGCATTAGTTTCAGGAGAGACAAGCTTTTCATGCGTAATTAATCTACAGAAATCACTATACGTGATGTAGCATGGTAATGCCCACTAGCCTAAATGGGTTTTTCAGAGGATTCCCAAAATTCATGGACCATAGACTACTTGCAAGTCACTTAGATGCAGGCATTTGAGGCAACTCACATGTAAATTGGGGGATGCTGCTGTGAGAAAACACCATTTGTGGGATGGAACAACTTCACTAGTCACATGTTTGTTTCTGGGTTCTGTTTAATATGCTGGCTGTTCTCATTAAAATCTCTTTTCAAACTAGGACCCCCATATCTGAAGGGCTGGATCTCTCTGTATAGACCTACTTACTATTTGCTCATGAGTAGTATCTGTTTGCGAGTCCTTCCGCATGGCAAATTCAGCACAATCTACAGCATTTTCAGGGATGATTCCAGTATTCTGACATGACTCTTCCAAGGAGGCCTGTAAGCTTCTACTTTAGAGTTTTTTTAATAAATGGGGCAAGGTGTTACTCTTTCAGGGCTAAGCTGGGTCTGCTTGTGTTCCAATGCCATGTTCATGGTTTTAAGCTACTTTTTACGACCGTTTGTATTAAAATTGCCACGACTGTGGAGTGTTTGCCACCTTGATGAAAGGAGAAGTTCAGAAGAAACCTGTTAACAAGCAAGTAAATGACATGAACTTACCATTAGTGATTTCTCATATTGTTTAATGAAAACATTGCATGCCCAAGGAATGTGCCTCTTTGGGCCAGATGCTGAAGTCAACCAATGGGGGATGTTCACAACCTTCATAGTATAGATTCATGAGCAGGAAGATATATTTCGCCTTCGGGGTCACATGTATATTAGTTTTCATAGGCATCTAGTTGGCCATTGATGGAAACAGAAAGCCCAATGAGATGGATCATGATCTGATCCAGAACGGCTATGTTTATGTTGGCAGTGCTGCCACTGAAGTATCAAAAGCAGATATAGTTGCGAGGTGGTTGAGCAGAAAGCCTCATCCTCACATCCAGATGCTAAAGGAATCCACATAACTTAGTCTCCAGATTTGAAATGAGTTGTATGAATTGGCCCTGAGTTAATGCACTTTTAATCAAGCTGGGGGTCTTCAGTCAAAATCAGTATTTACCTTGAATGAACACAAGTTGTGCTTGGCTGGGGAAAAAGTCACCCCCAGAGATGTAGACTATGACTTCTGGCTTCCTGCCTAAGAATCACCATTTAGCGAAACCTTTCTCCTTTGTATATTCAGAGCAAGTTTCTTGTGAAGTATCTCACAAACATCTGCCTTCATTATAATTATATTTCTATTTCAGCTGCACCAAGCTATTTACAGATGAGCCTGTTCATAAAGAGCTTTATAATTAAGCAAACAGAAATATCTTTTTATAGGATGCAGATCTAGGGGTGATAATCACACACAAAATACACAGCAACAGTCGCAAATTGAGTGTTTAACAGTGGTTATATAGTTAGTGATGTGCTCAATAAAGCCTGACATGTCTTTGTTCCTAAATGCAAGGAAATATGGTCTTTCATATTGATCCGCTTGCATTCTTTTTTTTTTAACATGGAAAAAGGCCACTGTTTTCAGAAGCATCGTCGCATGTCAAGCAAGCAGTGTAAACACACAGCCATTTCTTCCACCTTCCCCTCCCTCTCAAAACCAATTATTTTGAATATCTGCTCTTAAACCAGGCTTTGTCAACCAGGGTTTCATGAAACCCTGGGGTTTCTTGACAACACTGGAAGGTTTCCCAAATGGGTGGAAATTAATTATTTTTAAAAAAAAATTTAAAAATTGTTAAACACTTATTGGGTGAGAAGTTTGTATATGGACATGTCAACCCACCCCCTCCTCCCCAAAAGGCCAATGATGGCCTGGAGGGGGTAGGAAGGGGAGGGGCCCTGGGTGGGGCATGTACACAGCTATGATTCCTAATCATATTCTGCACAATTGTGCCACTTCTGGGATTTCTCGAAGCCTGAAGAGCAAAAAGGTTGAGAAAGGCTGATTTAAACAGTTACCTTCAGTGATAAGTGTGGCAACAATTGAAATGCAAAAGTAGGGTGACAGGCACAGGTGAAAAGAATCCAACATGGAACAAAACAGCATTCTGGATTAATATATTCATTTGTTAGTTCATTCGCTTGTTTACCCTTATCCATTGTTCTCTTATATATTTGTGAAACAGGCTTGGGGGTGGAGACTCTCCTCCCCTGTCCAAGATGAAATATGGCCAATCAGCAAAGCTGGCCACACCCCGATTGGCCCTCCCTCTCCACCTCCCATCCTCCCTCCTTGCCTGCTCATGGGGGATAGGGGGAAGACTCCCTTCTCTGCCACCTTACAGAGGCAGTGAGAGTACTTGCCAGGCCCCAGGAACCAGCCGTGCCAATGGTAGGGGGGGGGGGTTTCCTTCCCTAAGGTCGGGCAAGCGCTCTCGCCACCTCGCAGAGCGCTTGGCGGGCCCCAGGGAGGCAGCCATGGCACCGGCGGGGGCCCGGGGGGGCCTTTCAAAGCCCATTCCTATGCACGAGCTTTGCAGCTAGTTTATTTAATATTCACATTTCTATACCATCCGTCATGACAAAAAGAAACCAGGACAACAAATTGGATGCAATCGGGGTGGACACCAGTCAGAACATTACATGGCTGAGGGAGGCGGGGCGGGATTGGGGATTGGGGCGGCAGCTGTGCCATGGGACTGCCAAGAGTTGGACATGACTAATGGCTGACAACAACAACAAAAAGTAAAATTTATCACTACAGTCATTCGGACCAGGCTAAACACAGATTTAAAAAAAAAACACGAAACCACATCATCAACCTAATTATAAAATGCAATACAATCAAAACATGTCAATATTTGTGAATAAGAAAAAAATTTGAAACTTATCTTACTATGAATTTTAATGGCAGCGGCACAAAACTGAGCAACCTGTATTGCTATCTGAGTCCTCTAGTCCAGGGGTAGTCAACCTGTGGTCCTCCAGATGTTCATGGACTACAATTCCCATGAGCCACTGCCAGCTAATGCTGGCAGGGGCTCATGGGAATTGTAGTCCATGAACATCAGGAGGACCACAGGTTGACTACCCCTGCTCTAGTCACTTAAGAACCTCATTGTCCAAGCTGTAGCTGAGTATCCAGGAACCTTTTCACTAGTGGGCCCATAAATTTATTTGCCTTGGACAGCATCATAAGCAGAGTAATAGAAAAGCAGGTGTTCTCAAGTTTCAATCTGGCCACTACCACAAAACCAGCATCTCTATACGAAGGGAGCATTCTTGTAAGGATCCTCTACTAGAGCTGAAGGCTTAGCCAAGCATCTAGCAAGGAAAATGCCCTTCTTTGTTTATTACTGAAGAAGACAAATAAATGGCACATACCTATATTCCTCTGAGGCTAAGTGTGATGTTCACTATGGAACAATCTCCAAGATGACCTGCAACTAGATTCACATGTGTTGTTGCAGCTTCACTTCCCCACCCATCCACTCATCACAAAAACAGGAGGCTAAATTTCTTTTATTTTAAATAAGTTTTAACAGTAGATTTCTAAGACGGGTTACGTTAACAGCCATATGGATTGAGATCTGATTGCCTAAATAACCATGAAACTCCTACTGTTTTAAGTCCAGTTAATCGGAACAATGGTGAACTGGTTTTAAGCAATGACTTGTAGTTTTAAGCAGTGCTTTCAAGTTGTCTGTGCTTGCTGAAGCCTTTCGGAAGGTTTTGTTGGGAATGCCAACTTGTACTTTGATCAGGTGCTTGTTTATTATTTAGGATCTACCACTATCTGCCAAGGCTCCTACTACTTTTTCTATTTGAGTCGTTATTGGTGACAGGAATCGAGAGAGGTGAGTCCTTCCTTGGTGGTGGGTTTGGGGGGGGGGGTCCTTGGTTTTAACTTACGGGTGACAGAGGGGCCTTCTGTGAGCTCTGGGCTTTGGATGAAGGGGAGAGGTGCCTTCTGCAACTCAAAAACAGAAATCTGTCTGTACAGTGAAAGCTATATACTGGTGGGTTTCACATGGACTGGTGAATCCAGATGTCCTATTCTGTTGTGCCTCATCTGTGGTAGAAAACTTGCTAATGAAGCAATGGCCTCATTGGGGTGATGGGTGAAATATCTGGGTGAAATATCACTTCCAGGGTGTGGCATGGCAGGGAGGTGTGGCCACCAGTTGTCGCTTCCAGCATGCTTCGAATCTTGTAAAGAATGTCATGTGTGCCTCCACGGTCAAAAGCTTGAGAAAGACTGGCCCTCCAGTTCAACTGTGAAAATCACTGGGTAACTTTGGACAATTCACTGTCGGCCTATCCAGCTCACGTGGTTGTTGTGAGGATCAGAGAAAAGGAAACACATGCATGGAGCCTCCTAGAGGGATTTAATCTTTTTTTTTCAAGTGAGAGGGAAAATTTATAAAGAATTTTAAAGTATTCCATGCAAAACTGGCCTAATGCACACAGCAGAAATGGGGCGGACTCCTAGAAAGTGTTCTTAGGGTTGCATCATTATAATACTTAGAATCTTCTAATAAGAAGTCATAATGAAGGTAAAAGGATGGACTTCCCCCATCATTCTGCCACTTGATAGGATTTGTCCTTTCCTCAATCTTCCTGCTGACCCACTTGCTGCAGACGGGGGATTCCTTGGTTGGTTGATGGCTATATTTCAACATGTGCCCATCACTCCTGACTTGAACTATGCAACAAAATGAAAACTGTCTCTGCAAAGCCCAGTGAAAAGCAAGACTTTATTGTGCTTTTTTTCCTTCTAAATTCCCTCTACCATATTTTAGACTTAACTTATAAAAAAAAAAGCCAGTGGACTGTTCAAACTAACATTGAAAACAGCATTCCTGGAATTGATTTGGAATGGGCAATGTTTAGCCTATTGTGTTAAATTCCTAAGGGTTTGACTATTTCTGAATCAGATTACTCTTTTATTAGGTACAACTGTTTTTACGTTGCATTTTTGTGATTAACGATGGTCAAAGGATTTTGGAATTTCCAGCATTGTACACAAGCATAATGGGCAAAATCTTCTGTAAACAACTTCTAAGCTCTTGGCAAACTTTCCTCAGGAGCAAATATTAACTCCAGATAGCGTTTATTGGCTTCTACAAATTAATTGCCATAATAGTGACATCTAATTGCTGGAGGTAAGGGTAAATGGAGGCCAAGAATTAATCCGGTTTGAGTTTTTTAAACAGTAACAGATCAGGAATCCTTTACTTCTTTCTCCGTTTCTATTTCAAATAATAAGGGGGGTTGACCATGTTGATTTTTACAGCACTGACTTTGTGTATAATTTTCCAACCATAGTCTGTAACTCGAGTCTTATTATACACATTTATTAACTCCGTGGATCTGAAAGTGTGGAGCAAGCCCTCCTTGAGCAGAGAGATGCAGAATTCCCAGGGACAAATTAGTGTTCTGAAGTTGATGGTTTCCATCAGGGAAGACTTAGGTAGACTTGAATGACTCTTAGCAGAGAAGTCTCATGGTATTTGCAGGAGAGACTCCATCTGTGGCCCACTAGAATCTCACAATGATTTGGGTCAAAAGGAGTTCAAAAAGAGATGCTGAAGCCTTCATGACGATGGCATCCTGCAGTGAGGATGTTTGTCCATTTATTTTTCAAAAAATTATTGGTGCTGGATGAGAGCAGAAAGTAACACAGGTGGCCATCATAACCTAAAAGGATACCAAGTATGGATGTGCAAATAAAAATCAGTATTTTTCAGCTGTGGGTTTTTTGCACATGACAATATTAGTATTGCCAGTATTCCCAAGCTCCAGTTCAGGGGTGTCCTTTTTTTTGTTGTTGTTGGGGGGGGGGAGGTATTCTGAATCTGAATCTTTTGAGTCCATTTTCACTGCAGGAAAAAAATTATGGGGGGCTGGGGGGCTTGTCTTTAAAAACAAAGGCACCACAATTGTTCCATAGCTGCTAGTATCTGACCTGTAAAAAAAAAACATTTCAAATAGATTAGACCAAGGGATCTAATTCTATGGGCCCCTGAACATGGTACCCCCAAAATCCTCCATTATTTCCTGTGGATGGAAAGAAGGCTTTCAAGCTGCATCCAGGACAAAAGCCAGGCCTGCAAGCAGCCATCGCTGGTCAAATATCTTTCATATAAAAGCCAACAAAAAGAAGAAGAGCTGGGGGTTTTTACTCCACTTTTCGCTACTTTTTGCAAGCACAACAGAACAAATAGCATACATAAGTACAGCTTAGCAAAAGCTTCCAAAATGCGTTAGTCTATAAAGAGCCATGAGAGTCTCTGGCTGTTGCACCCTGCAGGCAATAGCCCTCGGTGCTTTGCAAAACATCTTGTGCCTAGTGAGCAAAAGGCGGGTAGCTGCCTGCTGAAAAGTGGTGTGGGTCACGATCAGTGGGAAAGTGTCTCCCATCCCTTGCATGCTATGGCACACTGGCCAGGCACGACAAATTTATGGGAGAGCCAGTCCTCATAACAAAGTAGTTCGACACCACTGAATAAACAGTGCAATATAAAAGAAAAAGTATATAACAGAAAATTACCTACAATTTTCACAGGCGATTAAAGAGAGCCAGCTTGGTGTAGTGGTTAGGAGTGCGGACATCTAATCTGGCGAGCCGGGTTCGATTCCACGCTCCTCCACATGCAACCAGCTGGGTGACCTTGGGCTCACCACAGTACTGATAAGGCTGTTCTGACCAAACAGTAATATCAGGGCTCTCTCAGCCTCACCCACCTTACAGGGTGTCTGTTGTGGGGAGAGGAACGAAAAGGCGATTATTAGCTGCTCTGAGACTCCTTTGGGTAGAGAAAAAGCGGCCTATAAGAACCAACTCTTCTTCTTAAAATTGCTACCCAGTTCCCTTCATTTAAAAATGCCCTCCTCCTGAACAACTCAATGATCGAAGTATGGGAGCCTTCTTGACCTCAATTGGAAGCCACAAAAATGCCCAGGTAGGGGCAGCTGTTGTTCTTAACTTTTTACAGTATTGTACCTCCAGCACCTGCCACAGCGAAGCTTATTGAGACGGCATATTGAGATATAAATGGGTTCTGAGCCGTGAAGGCAATAACTAGCCCCCTTAACCAATCTGGCACAGTGTCAAAGTGGAGAGAATACTGGGAGCCCTCACATTACCCCACTTTACCCTGGATGGCACAGAAATAGTAAATGGATAGTAACCAGTGGCATATGAAACTTGTGTCCCATTCCTTGTGACAGTCCTTCTAATCCAGTGAAGAAATGCAAGGGTGGAAGGTGGCTTCTGTCGGCGTACCCTGCACTGCACTGAGAGTAACTTGTGCCACACTTATAACAAACAGAACTCTTGTGGTTAATCACAACATAACGATTCACAGCTGACGAAAATACTTGGTTAAAAAAAAACAACGACAACGCTTTCGAAGTGATGGGAAGTGATCAAACGTTCCTGTGGGATGTGATCCATACCTCAAAACTGCAGTGACTCACAACAGCAGAGAGCCAGTGATACAGCAGCTAGACAACAATATGCAAGCAATCCTATAGAATCAAATCACACACCTGTTTATGACATGGAATACGATTTCTGGGAATGTGTACCCGGGAGTGCTGATCTCAGTCTGAAAATACGTCTAGCTCTTCATGCTTAAAGGAATGCTGTGGAATTTGATCCATTAGGGGTTTGTTTTTAACCATGTTTTTAGAAGAACTAATGATTGCCACTAATGATTTTAAATACATTTGGGGATAATGTGATGATGAGTGTATCTGAAGGGTGACAACATTAAAGTTTATGAGAAGAAGAAGAAGAAGAAGAAGAAGAAGAAGAAGAAGAAGAAGAAGAAGAAGAAGAAGAAGAAGAAGAGTTGGTTCTTATATGCCGCTTTTCTCTCCCCGAAGGAGTCTCAAAGTGATTTACATTTGCCTTCCCTTTCCTCTCCCCACAACAGACACCCTGTGCGGTGGGTAAGGCTGAGAGAGCCCTGATATTCCTGCTTAGTCAGGACAGCTTTATCAGTGCCGTGGAGAGCCCAAGGTCACCCAACTGGTTGCATGTGGGGGAGAGTAGATTCAAACCTGGCTCGCCAGATTAGAAGTCCACACTCCTAACCACTACACCAAGCTGGATTTTGTTGGGGGGAGAGGCGTTATCACCATAAGTTCTTATTAGTTGAAGCAGTTATTAGAGGTTTGGGTTGAATGAGAAGGATATATTGAATATAAAGCATATTTTGGGGATTCTGTGATTAAACAGTTATCCTATAGAGTCAGGGCCTTTGTGCAAGAAGATACATGACCTTCAGTTTCAAGGGCACTTCTGCAGTTCATAGGTTTAGCCTCTCCCTTCCCTCAACCCAGATTCCCCATTCGTCTTTATTGCGCTTGCTACAAAGGGTTACAATTCCAAATTATGGGGGGGAAATCTTAATTTTATTAAAAATAAACAAATTAATACCTCCCCGATATAACAGACAACATCTCTACTGTTCATTGGGGGATAAACCAAACTGTACCAGCTGTGGATGGCTATTTATGGACAGGGCACAAAGCCAGCGTCCTGTTAAGTATGATATTCTATTCACTCCCCCCCCCCCCACACACACACAGTTTGCCTGCTGATGTTCAGGAAGAGAGGAGTCTCTCTATTACTATCACAATCTAACCTTTTTGAGTCCAAGATAATCCAACCTCATTCCTCAGGGTGCAGAAAACACTATTTATGGGTATATCTTGTAGAGAACGGCAGCTTCGAAAGTTATGCTGGTGTATTCTTACAGCCATAACTTCAAGTGTCCAACCTCAGTTGAACATGCTGAGTGTAAACCTTAAATTGTTAGAAGGGGGATTAATTTATTTTATTTTTATTCATATTCAAATTTGTATGCCTCTCTTCCCCAGAGTTAACTTAGGCCAGACACTCCCAGCCGGAAAATCCAAGATTCTGGATCTGCCATTTTCATTGGAATACCAGTTTTCTAATTCACAAATACAATTTGTTTTTGTCCATGAGGGAGCATATGTAAAATGGCAGGAGTTAGCTATGCAGTCAGGAAATCCAAACATTAGTTGCTTTTCCTGGGCTAAAAGTTCTATTCCTGTGCTGGACGAGAATGCAAGATGTGCTCCTTTCTGTTGGTCATAATGCCATAATAAGGCCCAGCTTAGGAGGGTAGAAATAGCATAATCCATTCCCTGTTGCTCACTTGGGTTAAAAATCAGAATCTCCACTATCTTGGGAACACTTCTGTGTATTCATACATTCTGTTATGGTGAATTGGTTAAAAATAAAATACATGCTGTTAACCATGTTGATTAAGGAAACTGTTTTTGCTATATGAGGATGGGAGTTCGATCCCAGCAGCCGGCTCAAGGTTGACTCAGCCTTCCATCCTTCGGAGGTGGGTAAAATGAGTACCCAGCTTGCTGGGGGGTAAATGGTAATGACTGGGGAAGGCACTGGCAAACCTCCGCGTATTGAGTCTGCCATGAAAACGCTGGAGGGCGTCATCCCAAAGGGTCAGACATGACTTGGTGCTTGCACAGGGGATACCTTTACCTTATAATAATAATAATAATAATAATAATAATAATAATAATAATAATAATAATAATAATAATAATGTCTGATCAAGTTTTAAAAAAAAATTAAGGGAAAGGACCATGTTCTTTTGCCTTCCGTACTATTAAAAACATGAGTATCTTTCTTTTGGAAATGCCTTTAAAAGGGAGCAGTGCTTATCGATCCCTTTCCCAGGTTGAGAGCAGGAGAAAAAAACAAAGCAATGTTTTTATTTCCAGAAATGGAAAATAATATTAGAAGTCCCAATACTCAATCAAAGAAGCCAAATTAAGTGGCATTACCTAATGGGTGGAGGGCATGTTATCAATTCCAGATATGTAGGGCCAACATATCTTTAGAGAAACCATTCTCTTTATTACTAATTCACATCTTGAAAAATTGATATCTATCTATCTATCTATCTATCTATCTATCTATCTATCTATCTATCTATCTATCTATCTATCTATCTATCTATCTATCTATCTATCATCTATTTATCTATCCAATTTGAAGACTGAAAAGTGTTTGGCTTCCCTACAAATCTAAGAAAAAAAGTCATTGGTTTACAATTACTTTATTTTTGCAGCCTCAAGTCCTTTTTGGCCAGGAGTCAGTCACATTCTGAATGCTCACGAAAACGTTTGAGGTGAGGACACATCTTTCCTCACAGCAGGACTCTCTTCTTTTTAGTTGTAAAGACGAGTCCTTCTGTTTCTTGATAATTCTCCAGATATTGATCTTCAGCATATACTTTGATCAGTTCTGCCAATCAAACGCATATTCAGGACTTGAAAATGAACAGAGTGGTGGGAGAGAGTCGGCTATTCACAGCACTTGTTGGAGTCTTGTGTCAGCACATCCTGAGCTTCAGTTTGCTGGTTTAGAGATTAATCTTGAGTTCTGTAGTAACTTTTTTAAAAACCTGTTTCTGCATAGAAGCTCCTGTATGGCTGCAGCGGGATAGGCACTCATCTGGGTTAGTCACATTTCCTTCAGCTATCATATTTATTGGCAACTGCAAGAATGCCACTGTTAGAAACCCACATGTATTTCTGCCATGATTTAGTAGTTTGACATGTCTATGCCTAAGCCGATACCCAAGGACGAATTCTCCTTGTAATTCTCAGAGTTCACCAGATGCCCTAACTCAGGGGTAGTCAACCTGTGGTCCTCCAGATGTTCATGAACTACAATTCCCATGAGCCCCTGCCAGTGTTTGCTGGCAGGGGCTCATGGGAATTGTAGTCCATGGACATCTGGAGGACCACAGGTTGACTACCCCTTCCCTAACATTCCTCACCTCCCCTTTCTCTCCCAGGTCCGTTTGGTCTCCCTCCTTCGTCGTTTTCTCACCCCTAGTTGTTATCAAGATGTGGTAACTTCCTTGACATGGTATCTATGTTCTCAGGAAGTTGGGCACCTCCCCTGAACCCTCTATGTGTTCTCAGGTAATCTGTACATTAGTTCTAACTAAGTTTTAGGTGTAGTAACTTGCTTTGCTCTAATAAAGAAACTTGACTGAAGGTTTGCTTTTCTTGGAGTGAATGAAGAATCTCACAGCCACTAGCGTGCTATGGGGAAATGAGTTATGTCCAGATAACGCAGTTGTGATGAGGAAGGAGTGGGATGTTGTTGAATTTGTTACGGTAACAGCATTAAAATGGAGGGGGGGTTAAGGGTGGGAAATAATCTGGGTACCTATGTTATGCTATGCAGAGAATGAGATATGTAAAAACAGCAAGTGAAAGAAAAATATGTAATGATCAGTACATTTAAATGTTAGGTTGGAAACAGGATATACATTTATTTATCACATGGCATGTGTAGTGTAGCAAGAAGAAGAAGAAGAAGAAGAAGAAGAAGAAGAGTTTGTTCTTATATGTCCCTTCTCTCTACCAGAAAAAGTCTCAAAGCGGCTTACAATCACCTTCCCTTTCCTCTCCCCACAACAGACACCCTGTGAGGTGGGTGAGGCTGAGAGAGCCCTGAGATTCCTGCTCAGTCAGAACAGCTTTATCAGTGCCGTGGCGAGCCCAAAGACACCCAGCTGGCTACATGTGGGGGAGGATCAGGTAATGATGATGATGATAATGAATGTTATTTGCTTATCACCACTCTTGGCCAGCGATCAAACTGTACACCATCAGGGCCTTTCAAGTCCTCCTTACTTCCCCTTGTTACTATGCAGCATAAAACTCTGCAAATTGTTCCCCATCTATCTATTACTAATAACTTGTATTAGAGGCAATTGGATTCAGATAATCAACAGTCATCATCCTTCTGTTCTGGACATACATTCACTATAAATCAAGGTGGCATTAAAAATTAAATAAGAATACCCAGAAAAACAAACAACTTAACAGAACCCAATTATTTTATGACTCCTTCATATACCAATAGTTTTTTTTTATGTTCAACTTTAGCATGCCACAATATACTTCTACTCAAGTGCTACAGTTCACCAAACACTAGGACAAGCTTAATAGAAACCTGATCGTTTCCATGGGTTTAGTGCTGGAGAAAGTGTGGGTTATCTCATCCTCCCTCACAGGGTGTCTGTTGTGGGGAGAGGAAAGGGAAGGCGAACGTAAGCCGCTTTGAGACTCCTTTGGGTAGAGAAAAGAGCCATATAAAAACCAACTCTTCTTATTATTGATGGAGAACATTGAAATTACTATCATGTTCATCTGCTACAAACCTTAGCTAAGTTCCTGGTACAAGAATATATAAACCAGGATAGAATCAAACCAAGAGCTTCTCTACAGAAACAAATATTAGTGATCGCTGAGAACTTTTTATCAGCCCATGCCTCATCAGTTTTTAAATGCTTGATATTGTCTGTGTTTGTACTCATATATTTAAAAATGTTTCAAAAAGCAGGATATAAATGGCACCATTGACAAATAGTGTCAATTACACCATCTTATTAACCGTTCATCACAGCCGCCTGCTAACAACCTCTTCATCTTACCTCGTTGTGTAAGCAGCCGTAAAGCTAATGCAAATAACGTCTCAAGTAGGCTCACTATCATTTGAAGTACGAAACAGAGCCAAAACAAACATGCATAATAGTAATTGCATTTGTGGAACAGCTGATGTATAAATTATCACAGCAAATGACTCGCTTTAAATGAGGCCTAAGATATGGATACAGAATCAATATAAACATAATTACATAAAAACCACCGGCATCCAAATACATCTTACCAAAACCATGATGATGCACCAGGCCAATGTCCTACAAAGGGTGAATGAATGGGACTTCTGGACCGAAGATGGCAGGCAGTCCAGGCTGGAGATTGGCTATAGAGACCTCTTTTCCTCCAGCTTCATCAACATTCCTTGGTCGCTTCTGTTTAAATTGGCTTGAATGGGTTCACTGATACAGCAACACTTTCCTAGAAGGATGAGGTGCGAGAGAGACTGGAAAGGGGAAGGTATGGAGAACCAACGACATCAGAAGGGCCCCTGCCCCTGCCCCCGCCCTCCCAGAACTCCATCAGGGCGCTCTGCTTTGTTTGCATTGTTTGCACTGTTAGAACTAATAGTTATAAGTATTAATGTTATGGTTATTTATATGTATAGATTGTTTCTTGTATTGTTTATATTTTATGTAAACCGCCCTGAGCCTCTGGGGAGGGCGGTACATAAATATAATAAACAAATAAACAAACAAACAAATATTCAGAAGCATCTGACTAATTTAGATGCTCTGACTAATTCAAATCTCAAGAAGTAGCTTAAGGGAAAAGGTGATCTCCAAAATAGTGTATGACGGTGGTCCCCAACCACCGGGCTGCGGCTCCCTGCCTCCGCAGGGCTGCGCCGGGTCACGCATGTGCATTTGTGCCATGCGCAGATGTGCATGCATGCATGCGCAGGGGAGTGCCGCGCATACACGTTTGCGGCCACGCATGGAGCAAACACACGTGCGTGACCCAGCCACGCATGCGCGGCATGCGCGGCCGGGCTATTGCCCTCCCTGACGCCACCGGTCCACAGCCTGAAAAAGGTTGCGGACCACTGCTGTATGATATCGGTTACTAAGGCAGTAGACTTGGCAAGACATCTTATCCTTTTGAAACCAAATGCTAAAAGTCTAGCACTAAATCAAAGATAAGCATTACAACCAGACATAAATGTATGCCTGTAATGAATACAAATAACTTGTAGATTCTGAATTGTCTGAACAGAAAAGGTATTAATGGTAACTTTTCAGTGACCTACAATAATTAGTTTTGAAATTTATTTTTAGTGGGTTGTGAATGGAACAAGATCGTGGCAACCAGTTTCAACAGCAAATCATTCACCCAATGGGAAAGTTACTGCTTAAGATTGAGGGACCTCCCAACATGTAGTACAAGTGGGCTGCTACAAAAAGCTGATATTGTTCCAAATCTATCCCCTACTGCCTGCCCTATGCAAGCTTCAGCTACATTCATACAGCTTACTCCATTAGTGCAAAACTGAAAGGGGTAGGCAGATGGCACTTTCCTGTTAAAGCCACACAGCTTCATTTTACGACTACTACTACTACCACCACTACTACCTCACTACTACTTCACCATTACTTTACTATTATTTCACTACTGCTTTACTATTACTTTACTAATACTTTACTACTGCTTTACTACCACTTTACTATTACTTTACTAATACTTCACTGCCACATTACTGATGCTTTACTAATTCTTTACTACTGCTTTACCACTACTTTACTAATATTTTACTATGACTTCACTACCACCTTACTAATACTTCACTGATGCTTTACTACTGCTTTACTAATGCTTTACTACTGCTTCACTATGACTTCACTATGACTTCACTACCACATTACTAATACTTTACTGATGCTTTACTATTACTTTACTGATACTATGCTATTGATTTACTACTTCAGATAATGAAAAGCAGGATATATAAAAAACTACTTCTTCTAACAAGGGCTTTTGGAATACAGTCAAAACATCTCATCTTAGAGAAAAAGGTGATGTTAAGGAGGGATGCCTAGCAGATAAAATAAATACACATTAAAATCAAGAGCATCCAAACAAGGACAACAACAGAACAATACGTCAACAATATACTAATGCTAAGTGAAACAGAAATTTCAGCTTCAACTAAGCCTGTAAGGGGAAGCTATTCCAGAATCATCACACACCACCTTCAAAAAGCTCTCTCCCATCTCACCTTCCCCTAACTCATTGGAGGCACAAAGAGCACAGTCTCCATAGATGCATTCAATGACCAGAACTGGCTGGACAATATGGAAGCAGATGGTCCCAATATATCTTGGTCCCAAACCATTATGGGCTTTAGTGCTCAAAACCAGCACTTCAGTGAGAAGTGGTATACAAATTGAATAAATAAATAATATACTAAAAGGCAATCAAAATCTCTCAATACAGAAATAACATGTTCACTGCATGGGGTGCTTATCAACACCCTAGCCAAAACATTTTGGATCAGGTACATTTTCTAAGTCATTTTGTAAGAAATACAGCTTCAGCACGTTGTGTTAACTTCCATGAAACCAGGATGTCATAAATGCATGGATGTCATAAATGCATGAGTCACTTTGCAATGCCAGAGGTATTCAATGGAATTAGAATACACAATATTACAAATGTCTACAAACAAGATCCGAATGTTGTGGGATCTACTCAATTAAATCTTTTGCAGGAATGTGTGTCAAGCATTTAAGGTGCCACAAGATTCCAATATGTAGAAACGTTTGTGGTGGGATCAGAATTGTAAAAGTTGTGCAGCAACACTGCTTTTGTGATTAACCTGCTATGATTTCACATGGTGTAATCGTTAGAAAACTAGAATGAGATGTACAATTAAGAAAATATGTTGAAATAATCAAGATGGAACAGACAATAGAAGGTGATAGAAGAAGAAGAAGAGTTGGTTCTTTTCTCTACCCGAAGGAGGCTCAAAGCGGCTTACAGTTGCCTTCCCTTTCCTCTCCCCACAACAGACACCCTGTGAGGTAGGTGAGGCTGAGAGAGCCCTGATATCACTGCTTGGTCAGAACAGCTTTATCAGTGCCGTGGCGAGCCCAAGGTCACCCAGCTGGCTGCATGTGGGGGAGCGCAGAATCGAACCTGGCGTGCCAGATTAGAAGTCCGCACTCCTAACCACTACACCAAACTGATATTAAGCTTCTATCCCAGTAACACCTTAGGCACCAAGAATTTGAAGGTATACATTTTCAAGAGTCGAAGTTCACTTCATCAGGGAGGAGCTTCGGCTCTCGGAAGCTCATTCCCTAAAAACCTTGTTGACCTCTAAGGTGCTCCTGGGCTCAATTCTAGTTGTTCTACTGAAGATTGACACAGCTACCAGCTGAAACCATCTAGAGCAGTGGTCCCCAACCTTTTTATCACTGGGGACCGGTCTACGCTTGACAATTTTACTGAGGCCCGGGGGGGGGGGGTAGTCTTTTGCTGAGAGACTTTGCTGCCGCCTGAGCCCCTGCTCCACTTGCTTTCCTGCCAGCGCCCCTGACTTCCCGCCGCTTGCTGGGGGGGCGCTGCCAGCAGCAGCTGCCACGCCGAGGGGGAGACCCAGCCATGGCGGGCACTTGGAGAGCACCACGGTGAGCCGGCAGCAGAGTGGCAGGGCAGCCTCCAAGGCAGCAGCCAGGGAGGAGGACGAGAAGGAGCCGCGGCCCAGTACCGACTGATCCACGGACCAGTACCGGTCTCCAGCCTGGGGGTTGCGGACCACTGCTCTACGCTAAGCTTCTAACACATTAAAGCATAGGAATTTCCCCACAGTTTGTCTCTCTTCATTTCCCATATCATATTATATGCATTCGTCCTTCCTCCATCATCCTTCTTCAGCACTAACTTATGTCTTATGAAAGCTACATACATCACCAACCTAGGGTTGCCAGCTCCAGCTTGAGAAATTCCTGAAGATGTTTAATGTTGAAGTATCATTTTAATTTGATTTTATAACTGTATCATCACACTTGTGAACTATTAAATTGTTGTACACCACCCCAAGATAACCTGGTTGAGAGGGGGTGGTAAACAAACAAACAAACAAATATTTGGGAGTAGAGCCTTAGGGAAGGAGGGTTTGAGAGATCAGAAGGAGCAGGATATAATGCCATAGAGCAGATTTTCTCAAACACCATTTTAAAAAATCCAAGGGTTTCTTGACAGCCTGGAAAGGTTTTCCAAATGTGAAGGAGTTAATTAATTTCTTATATATTCTTTAAATTTGTTAAACATGTATTGGGTGATGTGACCATATATGGTCGTCAACTCATGCTCCTTCTCCCAAAATGACCAATGACTTAGCAACTCTGATCTTACCCTTTTGTACGTGATAACCAAAATTATTTCAGCCATCAAAACAGAAGCCTTTATTATCTCTGCCTCATTTTCCCCATAAAATTGCACACTTTTACCCCAAAGACTGTCTTGAGGAATTATGGAATAAGAATCGGGAAAGACTTTGAATCACTTAAATGCCTTGAATGCTTCCATTTTTGAGGACAAGTGGCAGGCAAAGTAAGAGAAAGTATGAGGTAAAATAAGAAGTGAACAGGAAAAAAAAAGACAAGAGACTCTAGATCTAGAAAAGAAAGAAGAATTTGGAATAGACTTTGGAATTTTCCATTGCAAATTATCATCACAAACCGGCTGTCTGGGAACCTCTCCAACCTGATGTTGGGTTCCCTTTGATAACATAGTGTTTCTAAGCAACATTTCTAGGCAGCCCATGCATACGAATGGTCAGCCACCATTTCATGACTTCAAATAAGTAAACTTCTTTTGCAAGATGCAGATCCAATTTAGTGTTATTGTTGTTTTTCTAAAATAAAATGCAGAAGGTTTTGAAAGATAGAGTCAGTGGAGGAAAGAATTAAAAAAATCTGTAATAAGCCTTGTGAAACACTTCCCCACATCATATAGTAGATAAATGGTTTTCCAGTAATATATTAATGGCTCTATAGTCTTTGTTCTGCAGTCAAACAGATGGGCCTTCGAATAACATGTGCTAACATTGTTAGGTTACAGTCTATGCATTTTCTAAGGCATAATCAACGGAACACAGCACCGAAGTGTATCACCAGTGGCAACTAACTCATTTTGTTTACTTCTTTTCATGCCATTTGTGCTTGGGATCCCAATGAAATAATCTCCTGCCTAGGTGATCGTTCCTACTGTTATTTGTGAGCATTTAATTATCAAACCCTGGAAGAAAACATAAATGCAAATCTAGATACCTACAAGGTCTATTTTTAAGTAGGTCTGTTTTTAACTAGACAATGAGAATTTTGTTCAGATTGTAGGAGAACTATATAGCCATACATGGCTCCCCAGCCCCAATTATGATTATCTGTAAACCGCTCCTGCGGAGCGGTAGTAATAAAATGCTAAGGGCAATGTGGGAAGAGAAAGGGCAGGCCCTGTCCAGGATAAAAACTCAGAGGGCTCAATTGGGCCCTCCAAGTGTCAATACAGGGCCAAGCAGCCAATGGGGAGCCGCGCATTGGCTGCTTGGCCCGGCCTCGCCTGGGCTGGCCGGGGAATCATCGCTCAGAAGAAGAAGTCTTCCCCGACAGTAAGTCCACCGGCCGGCATACCCTCGATAAAGGAGCAGGGACGCCACGTCTTCGACGTGGCGTCCCTGCTCCTTTCCCGCCCCAGGTCCCTTTACGCTGCAGGGGGGGGCGCGGTAGGCGGGAGCCTTCTCCCAGGCCCAGGAACAGCCTAGCCACGTCACAGACATGGTGAGGCTGCTCCTGGGGCCGGGAGAAGGCCCCAGGTCATGGCCGGGTAGGCAGGTGGCCGCCTCCCTTTCCTGGCCCCAGGAACAGCCTCGCTGCATTGCAGACGTAGCCAGGCTATTCCTGGGCCTGTCTTACAGCCCCGCCCGTTAGCGCCCGCTGTATTTTTCTTACAGCGGGCTTAAATTCTAGTATGTAAATAACGACCATGCAAAATACTTAACAGCCAATGTCTTTTGGATGGGAAAATGTCCCTCTTCTTGGCAGTGACCCGGGCAATCCTGTACAGATTTACGTCCACTTAATGTTAGAATATGCCAACTCTGCCACCATGCATGATTGAGCAGAATATAAAGAATATCCTGCAGGGGGCAACAGAGGAGATGAATATTTAGCATAGTTAGATCAGGAACTTCCAGATACTTTTCAGGTTATCTTCTCCAGTGACGTAACTGGCTCAATGGGAGACTTCCTGCTTCTTTGGGCCCACTTCCTCCCTACTTGCCTCCAGAACAAGAGAATGACTGCAGACATCAGTTAAATAGTTAGACTCTCTTTGCTCCTTTTTCTATACAAATTTGTTTATCTTCACAATAAAACTATTTTGTTCTTTGAACAACCTGGTACTTCACATATCCTTGTGAATTTAAACTCTGCCACAATGCAAATTAATTCCCAATGGAGTAATTCGACACAGAATTGCACAGTGAATGAGCTCTCCGCAGATATCACAGGCCAGAGCAGTACTCTTTCTCACACATGCTAAGAGAATGGGAACCAACCACTGCAGTCTGCCCTTCTTACTAGTAGGGTTGTCAGGTCCCCCCTAGCCACCATCAGGGGGTGGGGGTAGAGTTGCCAGATTCGGGTTGGGAAACTCCTGAAGATTTGGGACTGAAGCCAGGGGAGGATGGAGATGCAATTGAGTCGCTACTCTAAATGAACCATTTTCTCTGTGGTCTGGAGATAAACTGTAATTATTTATGGGGAATATCCAGATTCCATTTGGAGGCTGGCATCCCTGCTGACTTTTGTTACATGTGACTGAACAGCATTTTGCACAGATCACAGAAATCAGATATGCAGATGTCAAGAAATTTAATTTGTGAGTGTGATTAATAAGAGTGAATCATGGGCTCTGATCTGACCCATAAGCAACTGGAAGAACACCAATCCAAATGTGAACTGGTGTAGTGGTTAGGAGTGCTGACTTCTAATCTGGAGAGCCAGGCTTGATTCTCCACTCCCCCACATACAGGCAGCTGGGTGGCCTTGGGCTCGCCACAGCACTGATAAAGCTGTTCTGACCGAGCAGTGATATCAGGGCTCTCTCAGCCTCACCCACCCCACAGGGTGTCTGTTGTGGGGAGAGGAAAGGGAAGGTGACTGTAAGCCGCTTTGAGACTCCTTTGGGTAGAAAAAAGCAGCATATAAGAACCAACTCTTCTTCTAGAACTTCAGATGCAACCCAGAAGTTTGTGACCCTAAGAATTACTAAGCTTTAGACTTTCACTGCAAATTGTAGTGAATGAAGGTTTTAATCCTAATTTCCCTGTAATTGTTCCACAGCAGTTTCCTTGAAGGGCTTCTTTTGGCCACTGTTTTTGCCAGTTAAATTTGTCTGAAAAGTGGTCACAAAAAGGAAACCAAAAAATGGAAGAAGAATCAAAATACATCTATTATACCAGCAGCAATTAATCAATGCTTGGTTTCTATGCTGGTCCTCTTTCTCATAGTGAGGCCCAGTTGACAGCTAACAGTCTCTCTGGAGAAAAGAGGGTGACAGCAAGACCCTCACTTAGATCCCAAGATAGAGCATGATGCAACTCCAAACAACAGTAGGAAGTTCTTGTGGTTCCCTGTTATGCTCTTGCATGACATTTCGGGGGCTAGCCAAGGACATTTGGCAGGTTTACCTGACAGGCTTGACAAAAAAAGGGGTATTTCTCAAATAGGTGCACTGAAGCGAACTAAAATCCATGCAATTTATACCTGGGTGAGACAGAATAGGAATGGTACATGGTTAAACCTTGATTTTATCTAGTCACTACAGGCAAAGCCCATTGCACCCAGGGGTGCTAGGATGCACTGTGGCCTTCCTGGGGGCTGGCTACATGATAAAGGCATAAATCATGGAAGGAAGGAAGGAAGGAAGGAAGGAAGGAAGGAAGGAAGGAAGGAAGGAAGGAAGGAAGGGAGGAAGGAAGGAAGGAAGGAAGGGAGGAAGGAAGGAAGGAAGGGAGGGAGGGAGGGAGGGAGGGAGGGGAGGGGAGGGAAGGAAGGAAGGAAGGAAGGAAGGAAGGAAGGAAGGACTATAGAGATCAGCTCCCCAGGGGAAAATGGCAGTTTTGGAGGGGGGACTCTGCAAATACAACTCATCAAGCTTCTGGAGATGAAAGGGCTGCTTGGGAGGGGGGAGGGAACTCTGTGGCACTGTGCCCCAGAGAGGTACTGCAATGCCAATCTCCAGGTGGGACCTGAGGATTTGCTGGAATTGCAGGTCATTTCCAGGTTCCAGAGATGAAAACACTGAGGGTGTCTCAATTACTGCCTCTGTGTCAGCTTTTCACAACTTTTGTCCCATGGAGAAACTCCTGAAATATTCTCCAGGTTTTGAGAAACCCCAGAAGTGGGATCTCTAGGTCCCATATAGAGGCTAGCATTCCTGCCATTATTCATAGAATCATAGAATCATAGAGTTGGAAGGGACCTCCTGGGTCATCTAGTCCAACCCCCTGCACTATGCAGGACATTCACAACCCTATTGCTCATCCTGCCACCCCCTTAAGCCTTCACAGTATCAGAATCATGTGTTATTTCTGAAACATCATTAATGAATGCCAGCCTTCATCTGGGACCTGGAGAACCCCCAGAATGAAAGCTCCTCTCCAGACTGCAGAACTCAGTTCCCCTGGGAAAAAGAGCTGCTTGGGACAGGGACCGGGGCTGTATAGCACTCCCCTCTACACACACTCAGACAGAGAGAGAGAGAATGCATAAAACAAAAGCATTCCTCTCTTCTCCAATTGCACACCTTATAAAGCACACAATCTCCTCTCCATGTAGGAAGTACCTGAGTGGCTCTCTCCTTAGATGCTCTGAGAAGCCATTGCCCAGAAGGTCCATATTTAAAGGAAAAGAATCCCCTAACCGTAAATTAACAAGTTACACCATCCTCCTGCAACAACTTCTTCTGCCTGTGCTCTAGCTACATCTCTTTCAGGCAATGGCCATTTGTACGGCTTGGTATAGTAGTTAAGAGCAGCGACTTCTAATGTGGTGAGCTGGATTTGATTCCCTGCTCCCCCACATGCTGGATCACCATGGGCTAGTCACAGTCCTGTTAGAAACTGTTCTCACAGAGCAGTTTCTCTCAGCCTCAGATACCTGCTTGAAAAGATTTATTTTCATTCCCAGGTATAACCACCTACGAGCAACTTTACCTGTGATAACACAATTTGAAGCACCAATTTCTTTACTTTTACTCAGAATATAAATTTACATTTAAACTATACTACTAAGGTATCCATTCCACTGCAAATACAACTCAGCAGCTAGTAAAGCTACAGCTGGGGCTAACCACTATACCATTGGTAAGTCAAACGGCAGAAACTCTTTTAACATCACAGTTACATTGAAATAAACCAACTATTTGTTGATCTTTGCACTCAGTCCTGTTATCTTGGTCTTGTGCCACTATGACTGTGAATTTTTTTCCTGATATCTAGCTGATATCGTTCTACATGTAGTTTAAACCCATTACTGTGGGTCCTATCCTCTGCTGCCAATAGGAACTGTTCCCTGCCCTCCTCTAAGTGACAACCTTTCAGATACTTAAAGACAGCAATCATGTCCCTTCTCAACCTCCTCTTCTCCAGGCTGAACATTCCCCTCAGCCTTTCCTCATAGGACTTGATCCCCAGACCTTGGATCATTCTAGTCACTCTCCTCTGAACCCTCTCAATTTTGTCCTCTCAAAAACTGCAGGATTAAGATAATCTCACAGGAGCAAGGTAGAAGGAGCCATAATGGGGGGACGGGGAGAAGAAAGATAGCCCTTTCTTCCTACAGTCAACATTGTTTGTCCAACATTTGCAGAGATTCATGCAATTCTCTCCCGTTTTGAGTGACTTCCCTGATGGCTATTTCAGAGCTATGAGGGTAACTAAGTTATCTCATACTCCAAGTTTGACAGCCAGGTTTATCAATAGAATTGTGAACTTTTAACTCCAGGCCCCTCCCCTTCCCATCAACTCCAGGCCCGTCATTGGCTATTTATAGAGGAGGATGTGGGTCAATGTGACCATATATGGCCATGTCACCCGGTAAATGTTTAAAATGTATATGTAAATTAATACCCACCCTTTCTGGAAACCCCTCCAGGGCCAAGGGTTTCATGAAGCCCTGGTTGAGAAACCCTGGGATAAAGTATTTAAGGGAATGATGAACATCTGACTTGTTTGACCTTCCAGCACCACCTATGCATACCCAAGCTTTAGTATTAGAATCATAGAATCATAGAGTTGGAAGGGGCCATACAGGCCATCTAGTCCAACCCCCTGCTCAATGCAGGATTAGCCCTAAGCATCCTAAAGCATCCAAGAAAAGCATGTATCCAACCTTTGCTTGAAGACTGCCAGTGAGGGGGAGCTCACCACCTCCTTAGGCAGCCTATTCCACTGCTGAACTACTCTGACTGTGAAAATTTTTTTCCTGATATCTAGCCTATATCATTGTACTTGAAGTTTAAACCCATTACTGCGTGTCCTCTCCTCTGCAGCCAACAGAAACAGCATCCTGCCCTCCTCCAAGTGACAACCTTTCAAATACTTAAAGAGGGCTATCATGTCCCCTCTCAACCTCCTTTTCTCCAGGCTGAACATTCCCAAGTCCCTCAACCCATCTTCATAGGGCTTGGTCCCTTGGCCCCAGATCATCCTCGTCGCTCTCCTCTGTACCCTTTCAATTTTATCTACGTCCTTCTTGAAGTGAGGCCTCCAGAACTGCACACAGTACTCCAGGTGTGGTCTGACCAGTGCCGTATACAATGGGACTATGACATCTTGTCTCTTTTGATGTGATGCCCCTGTTGATACAGCCCAAAATGGCATTTGCCTTTTTTACCGCTGCATCACACTGCCTGCTCATGTTTAGTTTACAATCCACAAGTACCCCAAGGTCTCGTTCACACACAGTGTTACCTAGAAGCGTATCCCCCATCCAGTAGGCATGCTTTTCATTTTTATTGATATGATATGATATTCATTTATTGATATGATACCACACATCTAATGTGAGCTGCGGACCTCAAACCAGAAATACCGGTCACATGCTTCAATTCAGTTCTGTTTGTGATTGGTTCTCCAACCTATTTGTGATTGGTTCTCCAACCTATTCCACCATTTCATGAATAACCCACCCTGTGCAACCCACCTCAAGTCCCAGGAAGAAAGGCGGACTATAACATAACTAAAAATAAAAATGATTTGATAGTGAAACTCATTATTTCTTCTCCCAGCAGGACCTTCCTTGGGGAGAAGGGAACCTCCTGCTTCTTCTCTACCTTTAAGCCTCCCCCACCATCAATTCAAAAATGTATTCTTCCTTGTCCAAATGCACACTGTGAGCCAACACTTTTCCCAGGGGGGCACACGATATTAATAGTGCGACCCTCTGGCCCTTACCTATCGTAACGAACTCCACCGTAATTTGTTTGCCCACCCTAGACAGTAACTAACAGTCAAATAAATGGAGTTGGCGCCTGTAAGATTTATGATGTACCTCTGTGCTTAGCAATGTTTAATCGGGGAGTTAAAATATTACAGTGTGAAAAGCCTTTACAAGCATGCACAGACAGGGCTCTACCGTCAGAGGCCTGGCAGGCACCCTCGGTGTCAAATAGTACCTCCAGGCAACTTCAAAACCCAGGGTAGAATAGGCAGAAAGGAGCGCCTGACTTGAGAAATGTGATTCAAAACCGGGTCGGACCCCTTTGATTTTCGGGTTTAAGTTCTGGTGGTCTGGCTTTTGAAGTGACCGCCTGATCGGCCGGGACAAGAGCCTGTCAGGCCAAGAGAGGTGCTTTTTTGGGGTTTTGGTTCTGTTTTTTTTTCTGGCGAGAGGTGATTTCTGGTCAAGAAGGTGGAGAATGCCTGTCAGAGAGCTTTGTGTGTTTGGATAAAGCCGGCAAAGCATGTGGGGGGATCAGCATGAAGCATCACACCTGGAGGAAAAGACAACTCGCTCCAGCCCCTGTGCCATAAGACTGGCTCCACAAAGTCTAGCCAACATCTGGAATGGATATCAAGAGACACAGAGCAGCCCCGACTGGCGCTGCACTCTACCTTTGTACTTTTCGCTGCAAATTGAAAAGCAAAACAGACATCAAGGATATATTTATATAACTGTCTTCAAGCTGCATTTTCTACTCCCATCTGCTGAGCATGATAAGTCTCAAGTGTTTCTCTAATAAAAAAGCATTTCTGAAAATCCTTGTTCTTTGAGTATACTAAACTGACCTCTTTCTCTCCCCCCCCCCTTTTTTTCTTTTTTTTTGTAATTGGTCCCATTTTTAAAGGAACACTAAGTATTTTGCAGCCAAAACAACAGTCCTGGCATATTGAGACGTTCCGTTATGAAAATTGCAGATGTCGTAAACGAAACGGGCAGTTGGCGGGTTCCTACGCACAGGAACATGTAGTCGTGGGTACGTCCAAGAGTAGGAGGCAGCAAACGCCTCTCTCCCCCCCCCCCCCCCAGTTTTGCAGCCCATCGTTAATCTACTCCAGATGGAAATCGAAACCGGATCGTTTAATAAGGAATGGTGATAAACGGAGTAAAAGCACTCAGTATCAAGAGATTGAGGATGAAGCTGAACCAAACACTTCCTGCAGTTATGGGGGGGAGGTATCAATGGGGAAAGGGTCATAGAACAGAATCATAGAATCATAGATTCTATGATTCTGGGTCATGATTCAGTGGTAGAGCATCTGTATGGCATTCAACCCCAGCATCTCCAAGTTAAGGGATGAAGTAGTAGGTGATGCGAAAGACATCTACCAGAGACCTTGAAGACCCACCGCCAGTCTAAGTACAAAACACCGGCTTTGATGGATCAAGGGTCTGTTTCGGTACAAGGCAGATTCACGGATTCGTGACTTAGTTGGGAAAGGATATTACTCTTTCATGTATCTTTAGACACCTCTCAAAATAGGTTGCTGAATGTCCAGCTTCTTTTCACATGGTTGGTGGAGCACAACGTGTGCGTGTCACTCTAGGACTCCCGACCCCTAAGCCTTCGTGTGATGTCATTTCAACAACAAAGCATCGAGAGCCAACAATTACACTCAGCTCAGAAGAACTTCTCAAGTGTGTTTTCAGTAAGTGGCTGAGGCACTCCTTCCAGTGCCTGGACCACCATAAAAGGACATTTCCCAAAGAAGAGACTTTTCCCGACATGGGGTTGGGTTAGGTTTGGCACTGGCCACTTTGGCATAACCATCATGGTGCCAATCTAGTTTCTTTGGCCAACAGCCATCAAAACAAGGATCAATGCTGTTTCTTCTGGCGAGCACGGTGGAGCAGGCATGCAATTCTGTATGCTTGTCATTTGCTGAAGCACATTGTTTGCTGGAGGAAGCAGCTCTGGCAGCTCCCTTAGTGTTTCCAGCTGGAGCGCTCACACCACACAACAGGAACAACATGTTGCACATGTTTGTTGCATTTGCAGAACTATTATTCATTACATTTTATTTGCTTGTTGTCATCATGAAGCAGGTCCTGTTCGACAGAGTTAATAGACGGGCTGTTCCGCTCCCTACACAGCAATGATATTGTCAGCCATCTAAGTAGGAGCAGTGGCTACAAACCAGGCCAGGAAAGGGTGCATTTTAAAAAGACAGTCCCAGTGACATTCAAGCACCTTCTGGGGTCTTTGAAAAGCAGCACTGGGCATCAATATCCACCAGGTTACCATCACTGAGTTAATTCTCTCTGTGTGTCTCTGTCTCTCTCTGTCTGACCATTTATGCACTGGGAACTTCAGTGCCCCAGCTCCCATGCAGGTGCACAAATCGGGGACGGATGAGGTGTACCGGGCCAATACTCCCCTGTGTGAGTGCAGGAAGAGGTGGGGCAACCTGCCAGGACTAAAACTCCAGCCTACAGCCCAGCATGAAAACTCCAGTGCATAAACAGTCTCTTGTCTGTCTGTCTGTCCTTCTATATTTTCCCATTGCTAGCAATTTCAAAATATGGTCAAAATAAGCCTCCTTAGAGTATCTTCCAAGCAAAATGCCATTAAACATCAGTCTGAACACCGAATATTTAACCCCCCAAAATGTACGTGCAATAAGAACCTTCTTTCATGTGCCACAGTAAGACACATAAACCATATTACATGTTCAGTGCTGGATTCTTTCCTTGAATATAAATTTACGGTCTGAATTAGTACGTTTAAAGGCTTTTCAGGCCCACGGGGCCTGCCTAGCACAGCGACAGGTCTATCTTTTGCAAGGACAGAACAGCACTGTTTTCTTTAGGTTGTTGCTCCCTACACAAGAACACCCCCCACTGCATTGGGGTCGGCCACTGATTGGCCAATCCCAGATAAGATTTCATTGAACTTTAAAATGTAGCAAGTCAAAGCAAAGTATTTTTGTGGTCAGCTGACATCGTTCAGTATTCCGAAGATCCAAAATTGGGGGAAATAAGACACACCCTATTACTGACTGACTGACATCTGCATTACATTTTGAGGTAAATAAAAATAGCTTTTAAAATTCTGAACACAGCACAGCTCCGTGATTTGGAAATGGCTACTAAAATAAACCTCAGATTGATGCAGAGGAGCCCAGAGTTTATGAAAAGAAGGCATCATAAAAGGTTATCTTGTCCCTCCCCAATTCCACCCAGGAGCAATCATGTAAACGTAACCCAGAGCAGATGTTTCATTCAGGCTTCCTCAAAAGCTCCACTGAAGAATGCATGGGACCATAAGACACAGTCACACACCCTGGGTAATTTCTTCCATTTCTTTACTGTCCTTGAAATTTGAGAACGCCTTATAGTCTAATCTCATCCATATTTTCTCATAAATAAATCCTACTGAATTTAAACAGGCTGACTCCAAAGTAAGTGCATATATGATTTCTGTCTTTGATATTTAACCTTAATATGCCTCCCCTTTTCAGGTTAAGCCAATTGCTCATATTGCTGAGGTAACAAAATGGTTTCCATCCTGCTCACAACAGCCTTGTTCATAACTGAATAGAACGGCACCTATGCTCTTCTCTGTGAAAAGCCAGACGGTGAGCTTATGTTCTCTTATTATCTATTACTATTATGCGACGCTCCTGAATTCTACCAAATGAAGATTTTCCTTCAAATGCAACCCAAACTCAGCATAGCAGCTGGGGCTTAAATAGGCCAGATGTTGTTGTTGTTGTTGTTATTAGTCGCAAAGTTGTGTCTGACCCATCACAACCCCATGGACAATGATCCTCCAGGCCTTCCTGTCCTCTACCTCGGAGTCCATTTAAGCTCACACCCACTGCTTCAGTGACTCCATCCAGCCACCTCATTCTCTGTCGTCCCCTTCTTCTTTTGCCCTCAAACGCTCCCAGCATTAGGCTCTTCTCCAGGGAGTCCTTCCTTCTCATGAGGTGGCCTAAATGACATAGGAACAGCTATTCCCATTGCTTTGGATGGGGATGATGCTTCCCTCGGTACAATCTAAAACAGATTTCCCTCTCATTTTGCAACGACAGCAAATGACTACGTTTCGTGTTAACCACTTTAACCCTCAATTCTACAGAGGAGCTTTCTCAGTTCCGAGGAACAAATGTCTGATATTTCATAAAAGGCAGCCTCCAACCTCGGTTCTGTGTTGTGTCAAACAGAATCATTCCCGAAGGGTGTTTTTATGTTCCCTCCGCGAAATGATCAATCACTGTTCGTGCGGATGACGTTGATAAAACTAGGATCCTACGAGGTAATTTTTGCATCATTTCGTGTGTCATGTTACTTGAACGGGAAAACTCACCTAGCTGCAGTATGTGTCACCGCCTATCTGGATGTCAAAAATTATACACCATTGGGGGAAAAAACTGAATGATTTAATAATGTCAAAAGAGCCTGGGTGGTTAGTGGCATGGGGTGCAGCCGGTTTTAGCTTCAGTTCTAGTTTGTTTGTTTTTTTCAGATTTCACGTTGGTTCTACAAGCCCAGCCCTCTTGCACTGCTCAGTGAATGCCCCAGACTGTCAATTGCATTGACTCGCTTTGTGTAATCCGTCTTCAGTTCAAGTGAAAAATTAATTACATTACATTTTATAACTGTAATAATTTTAATGCATTTATGTGATTATGTGCATGATCATCTAAGAGCCTCTTATGGCACAGGGTGGTAAGGCAGCCAACATGCTGTCTGAAGCTCTGACCGTGAGGCTGGGAGTTTGATCCCAGCAGCCGGCTCAAGGTTGACTCAGCCTTCCATCCTTCCGAGGTTGGTAAAATGAGTACCCAGCTTGCTGCTGGGGGGTAAACGGTAATGACTGGGGAAGGCACTGGCAAACCACCCCGTATTGAGTCTGCCAGGAAAACGCTAGAGGGCGTCACCCCAAGGGTCAGACATGACTTGGTGCACAGGGGATACCTTTACCTTTATGCATGATCCCCTAGAATCAGTGAGATCAGGACTAGGGTTGAGTGCTTCAGCCACTGAAGTGGCCGTTCACAACCAAAGCAGCTAACTCCACAGCACGGGGGAGAGGGGTGGCGCCGGGGCGCCAGTTGGCGCATGCACGCAGGCACAGCACCTGCATGCTTGTGCCGACTGGTGAGCCGGCGCCACCCTCCCTCCCACACGCTGCGGCGCTGGCTGCTTCAGGCACAAGCAGCTGCTTCAGCAGCCAAAGAGCCCAACCCTAATCAGGACCCTCACTCCTAATGAAAAGAGCTCCTGACTGCAGCTGGACAAGGGGGGAGATGGGGACTTAACTCCAATGAATAGCCATCTTTTAATGTATTGGGGATTTCATGGGTTGGGCTCTTTGATTCTTTTATTGTAAACTTTTATTGAGTCTTTGAGAGTGGCGGTATATAAATTAAAATAGAAATAAATGCATGCATACATACATACATACATACATACATACATACATGTTATGTTGTAAACTGCCCTAAGCCCACAAGGGAAGGGTGGTATAGAAATCTAATGAATAAATGTACCCACAACAGCGTAGAACATTTACACTAGCTAGAACAAATGCTCTACCTTCTGCTGTGCTTTATGAGAGATTTCAACAGATCCCATCTCCAGCTAGGTTTCCCCCCGTGGACAATGCTGTATAGCAGGGGTAGCAAATTCTTGCAGGGGCTCATGGGAATTGTAGTCCACGGACATCTGGAGGGCCGCAGTTTGACTACCCCGGCTGTATAGCATCAAACACACGTTTTCTCGATTCGAGCTAAATTTCTCAACTCGCTGCTTTGTAAAAGAGACCTGCATTCAGATGAATTTGAGACTCAGTTTCTTTTGACTTATCAGAACCCTGATAAGTTTTTATATCTCGCCATGAGACATCGTGAATGTATTTTGTCCCACTCTAAATCATGACATCTGCCTGTGTTTACGCTGCATTGCAGTGGATCCCTCTGCATTTTTCTTCCTTATATTGTATTTTTTAAATACGCTATAAAAGCTTTTGTTGTTGTTGAATAAATAAAGTAATAAAGTAATTTTGAATGTCTCATCCCTGGCTTTGGTTCTCACTGTTGTGCATTCGAGATGCCAAGGAGGAAGAACAGGAAAAATGGGAGAGGGGAAATAGCCTTTTATCACACGGCCTAGACAGCATGGGGTGCACCTGTTTGCCCTTCTCCCTCAAGTGCTGGGTAAGCTTGCAATTTTTCTTCTAAAAACTTTAACATATTTTTAAATTCCATAAATATCCTACATAGTACAGTTTTATATGCTAAGTTAATTACAAGTTATGCATTTTATGTCGTTCATTCAGTAAAACAAAGACATGGGAGGGAGAAAAGTATTGCACTATTTCAATTTTTTTCCAAGGCTTCAGTATTTCCAGAAAATTGTATCTCTCTAATGCAGCTCAAACCTTCTTTTTGAACAGTCACTAATAAGGAGAGCCAGTTTTGATTCCCCACTAGTCCATATGCAGCCAGTTGAATGACCCTGGCTAATCACTGTTCTCTCAGGGCTCACTCAGCCTCACCTACCTCATAGGGATCTGTCATGCAGAGAGGAAGGGAAGGTGATTGTAAGCTGCTTTGAGATTCTTTCAAACGGTAAAAAGCAGGGTACAAAAAAACAGCTCTTCTTCCTCCTCATTCTAGCCCCCCCCCCAAAAAAAAAATGTTTGCCAATACATTTACATTTTTATATGGACAAATAGCATACACTCTGCACTGGAGTCACATATAAAAACCATACGCAAGGCAATCAAATCCGCAAATCCAATAGCAAAAAGTGGAGAACTGAAATCATGGATAAAAAATACAAACTAATATAAATCAGAGAACAAGCCCTAGAGCCCCCAAGGATGTAATTGACAAGAATATATGACTAGATCAGGGGTAGTCAAACTGTGGCCCTCCAGATGTCCATGGACTACAATTCCCAGGAGCCCCCTGCCAGCATTCGCTGGCGAATGCTGGCAAGGGCTCCTGGGAATTGTAGTCCATGGACATCTGGAGGGCCACAGTTTGACTACCCCTGGACTAGATCCTCACAGAAAACAAGAATTCCACCCCACCAATCAAAGCAAATGTAGCCGTGCAATGGGATCCCTTGGAAGGGTAGATGGTCCAATATATGTTCGGGAAGGATCAGGCTACTGGCAGTAAAAAAGGATCTCTGGGCATACCGCTGAGAAAGAGTTCTCCTTGAGAGCTGCGGCCAGTTAGAGTACATCCTGGGCCAGATGGATTTATGCTTCACGTGTTACGAGAATGTTCCAGCCATGTTTATTATAAACATAAGTTATGTCACCTTGGCGCCATTGAGTAATTTCATTTAAGAAACCTTAGCATGGCCATTGCGATACATTTCCTACGGTTAATCCAAAGCATTGCATTGTGTTAAGGTCTTTCGTGAGTTCCCTTTCAGAACGACGGCTCAATGTTCACATGCAGTCCGTGTTGCTTTCCTGTGGCGCATTCTTGCCTGGGAACTGTCCTCCAAATGAAAGGGCTAAGTGGTGCATTTTCATTGCTGGTACTTAGCATGGTTTTTAGCCGTGTTGCTTGTCACTGCTCTTGTTCTTAAGAGGCTGCTGGCGCCTTGGCAAATGTCCAAAGGACCATGGTAGCGCGGACAATTGTTTGTATGTTTGGTGGAGAAAGACTCAGCCTGCAAATCCAGCAAGGACATTCCCAGGGTAAACCCTCGATAATATTTTCAGCCCTTTTCCATTTCCCTCTTGCCTTCTTCCCCAGATTTAGCCTCTGACCTTGTCCGTGCCCAGGGGCCAGTCCTTTGTGTGTGCACATCGGTTCCGATGTTTGCCTTGCAAACACCATATGCGCTTTAATGCAGAGCAGAGAATGCCAGCACAACTGCCTGCTTCAGAAATTGCAAAGAATCTATAAACTCAAACCAGGGCTGGAGAACAAATGGTTGCCAATAACTTTAACTTCATTTATCTATATTTGGCAAAAATTGTGCTGCAGCTGGAGATGCAGTGCCGAGCGAAATAACGGCAGGGATGCGAGCTCCAAAACAGCAATTACTAAAGCGGCCTGCCTTCTGCAAGACGGTACTTCTATTTATTGTATTTAAAGCCCGTCGCAAGCTGTACGGTGCAAGTGTTTGCCTAATCAAATGACATTTGTGTCTAAGAGAGGCAACACAGTTTCGATGACTGGGGTACTGTGACTGGGAGCCAGCTGAAACAATTTGCACGGTGCTTTCGTTATCTTGTTCCCATTCCCGTTTACCTGTTCAGGGAGGAGGGGCAGTTCATTCTGACATCCTTCTGTTCTGTTCACAACTCCGCCACTTTGGTAGGAATTCAGAAGAATTACGACGTTCTTCTCTTTGCTGCAAAGATGGAATCCTTAACCATCCCAAATAAGAACACACTGTGACATATGAAAATACCTTGTCCGTGTAACCCACCTCGCCTCAATTCTAAGTGGCAGATTTGTGATAGAAGACTTTGCCAATGCCTGAGATCTTTGAGCTGGATGCCAAGGCCTGAATCTGGGGTTTCCGATGTGCAACATGTGTGTTCCCCCACTTAGCTTTGGCCCTTTTCAATTCCCCCCACCCTGGCAGGGTTTAGAAGAATACAGGTGAAGCTGCATTTAGAAAGCTCATAACACTCAAGTGTACCCGCCCAGCCAACTGCATCATCTTCTTTGATTTCATGGCAACCAACCCCGGAGTACAGTTGAAACTTCCAGCAGTCATTTGACGGGCAGCTAGGCACTTTTGGCCGAAATAATACGCAACACGTGCATTGGCATTAACATGGCCACAGCCGTATATTAACAAATCCCAACCCTCCAGAGGGTTGGCCGGGCACAAGAACCAAAACCCGCCCCTTTCAGCGGTCTGGCTGCACAATGTTGGGGTCCTAAGGCACCTGGACCCTGCCCTTTTCCCAGCCGGGAGAGTGGGTCCCTTGCCTTCGGATACCCTCCCCCACACAGGAGGCAAGCAACTGAACCCACTGAGGCATTCACCTCCTTTTGGCATCCCTTTGCCTGGCCACAGCACCTGGCCTCCCAGCCAGGTAGGCCGCACTCATTAAGACCTATCTCATATGGAGATCCCCTACTCCAGGGAGCTCCAGTATGCAAACTGGTCTCCCTGACCAAATGGGCTTGGTCTCGTGCTCCCTTAAACCGCTGTGACAAGAAGCAAATAACATCCTTTAAAACTTTGAAACAGTAGGGGTTGGGCGGAAGGGATGCTGCTCTGGCGGCTGCAGACGGCGAAAGGGGTGAGCCCGGCCTCATGGTGCCCTAGAAAGGTGAATGAAAGGGCCGACGTACCGGTGCTCACTGCACCTGCCCCGACGCTCGCCTGGCCATATCCCTTTCGGCCGATCCAGCATGGTGTCAAAAGGTCGCCCCACTCTAACCGTGGCAGTGCATTAACATCAAGCTACTTCTCTGTACAAGCAAATCCTACAGCCTGCAACCAGGGCAGATCCAAGCATGCTTCCGGCCATAAGCAGCCATTGCATGCCACTCCCTGCAAGATCTCCCTGCAATCTTAATATGGCATTTTCCCATGGAAGTCATTGCATTGGCTCCTTCCAAAAGAAAATGGGGAAGACTATAGGGTTGGATGCAGCAATGACTTCCCACTAATGAAAAACAGATTCCCAGTTCCTAACCCATCCTTACGGCCCTCTGTCTCCCAGAAGCAGCATCCTGAGGAAGGAGGCAAGAAAGTCAAGGGAACTGAGAGGTTATCACTCTCAGAGGTTTCTGATTGGTCAATATTCCTGCGCAAAAAACAACGTAAGCAAAAAAAACGTATTTTGAGACCCCTTGCCTGTCAGCACTAGCTATTCCATATAAATACCAGGCCTGTACTTGCATCACTTCTTTTATTGTTGGGTTCTGTGTGCACAAGGCACTGGGAAAGTCTTTGCTTGTACACACTGGCCTGCAGGGAGAACAGAGGCTGGCAGCACAAAATGGGGCGCAGGACAGGAAAAGAAGGAGCCCCATCGGAGAGTCTACTTTTCTTAGATACACTTCTCCGATGAGAGTCTACTTTTCTTAGATACACTTCTTTGTTATTTTACACTCATAGATCTGTGCCAGGGAATAGCAGTAAATGGAATAACATTTCTAATAAACTGAAACAAGTTACTGAGTTTGACCCCACAGTCTACCCTCAGAAGGCACTGATGGTCATGGATCTTTCCCACATGCCTTTTCTCCTGGAAATCATTTCCGACCCCAGGAAATCTCATAAATGAGGCTGTAGCAGAGAAAGGGACAAAACCCCTTGTTCATGAAAGCAGTACAACTCTCCAAGTGGATGAGTGATAAGAGGACAATTTCACTGCCCTTCCCACTTCAGCCTTATAGCCTGCATGGCTGAACAAAATTTTGAGTCTAATGGCAACTTTAAGTCCAACAAAATTTTATTCACGCTTTCATGTGCATGCACACTTCCACATATAGGAATCAGAGTACAGATACAGGTAAAGATAAAGGTATCCCCTGTGCAAGCACCGAGTCAAGTCTGGCCCTTGGGGTGAGGCCCTCTAGCGTTTTCATGGCAGACTCAATACGGGGTGGTTTGCCAGTGCCTTCCCCAGTCATTACCGTTTACCCCCCAGCAGCAAGCTGGGAACTCATTTTACCGACCTCGGAAGGATGGAAGGCTGAGTCAACCTTGAGCCGGCTGCTGGGATTGAACTCCCAACCTCATGGGCAGACAGCTTCAGACAGCATTTCTGCTGCCTTACCACTCTGCGCCACAAGAGGCGCCACAAGATATAAGGAGAGAGTAAATTAGCAGTAAATTGGTAAACAGCATTATAGAGATATCCAACAAAGAGACTGGGAGGTTATCTGTGTGCAGTACACAGTTTGCCCCCCAGTACTTGTGAAGGAGAACTATGTCATTTTCCAGTAGAGGCTGTACATCCTTGATAATGCGCTGAACTGGTTTGAGTTGAGAGCTACAGATTGCCACTAGTCATGTTTTCTTATTGTCTCTTTTAGATCGGTCTTTCTCTGGGTCTCATTCTGGCTTTGTTAATGTTTCTTGACTTCTCAATCCCACAAAGATTCTCACCAGAGAGATTTAGAACAAACCACCTTGGAACTAAAGGACCCATCCAGTGAAGTCAAAAAACAGCTTGACCAAAAAGAAGACTCGGGGACATATAGAGGCAGATATCAGGAGTTCCCCACCTCACATGACTGGCAGCCCGTGATAGAGACTGAGACAAACATTTGCTTGCAATGGCTGGCAAGCAGGCAGGGCCGGAGAGGAACAGAACCCAGGGTTCAGAGATGACTGCCAAGAACAGAAGCCACACCGAGAAAAAAGCTACCTGTCAGATACAAATTCAGGGGGAAACAGAGGAAAACATCCCTTTCCCATCAGCTGTTGCATTCTACTCTCTAAACTGTGGCTCTCCAGCTGTCCATGGACTACAATTACCATGCTGGCAGGGGCTCATATTAACTGTAGTCCACGAGCATCTCAAGAGCCCCAGTTTGGCCATCCCTACTCTAACATATCAACAGTGAAACCATGACACTGAGTCAGATGCCTAGGATGTACACTCAATTATCTCAACTGAAATCGACAGAAAGAAAGTGACTTTTGGCACAAGAGTTCAAATTTGGATTGCAGACTTTTGTGTGTTACTTTCTTGCCAAGCCTGGAGATATTCTTCAGTTCGACAGTTACCCTCAAGGCATCAGCTAACAAATAATCTAGGACAAGTGTTCCAGAATTCAAAGTTGCTGCTTACATTTCAGATGTCCCCTCATCAGTTTACATAATTTCACTGGTATATATATATATATATTCAAATATAACCCAAGTCACATTGTCTAACATTGCACAAGATTAATTGATCTGGTCTTGGTGATACTGTGGCTTCTGATATATAGCTGTCTACTTTTAGTTTCATAAATTACAGACACTATACAGGTTAACTTTTGTTCAGTCTGCAATTCTTCAAAATAACAGAAAGCAGCAGCTTCAAGAGACATCTAATTTACAATGTAGTGTCTATCCTTTATTTTCATCCACAGAACTGAAAGATACGACTTCCTTTTAAAATAACCTTTGCAGATCCCCTTGTTCCTTGTTTCTTTTTTGAAAAAGAAAGTTACATAAACATTTACAGGACAAACAATGACATTCAGAATCAAAGTTCCACCGGCAAATTGCAATAAGTCTTCAACATTGAGATTGCCTTCAAAAACCACTATTATGGGATATATATCTAATACCAAATCGGAGAGCTCCACACGGTTGCAATGAACGTTTGTTCCATAGCTGACAGTTTCCCTAGGAAGCTGGTTGCAGCCAAAGAAAAGGTGGGAGAGGACTAGGGAACTCTTTTGAATAGCCACAATCAAATAACGCTAATAGAACTTGGTGTCTTTTCTCACCATCCCACCAGCAGGCAACTTGTGCGGTTGTTTTTTTGTTTTTTAATTAGTTTTTATTGCTATTTCAAAAAGAATATACAGAAAGGAAACATGTAAGAAAGTAGAATAAAGAAATTAGATTGAATAATAAAGGTAAAGGTAAAGGTATCCCCTGTGCAAGCACCGAGTCATGTCTGACCCTTGGGGTGACGCCCTCTAGCGTTTTCATGGCAGACTCAATACGGGGTGGTTTGCCAGTGCCTTCCCCAGTCATTACTGTTTACCCCCCAGCAAGCTGGGTACTCATTTTACCGACCTCGGAAGGATGGAAGGCTGAGTCGACCTTGAGCCGGCTGCTGGGATCGAACTCCCAACCTCATGGGCAGACAGCATTTCTGCTGCTTACCACTCTGCACCACAAGAGGCTCTGGATAATAATAATAATAATAATAATAATAATAATAATAATAATAATAATAATAATAATAATAATAATAATAATAATAATAATAATAATAATAATAATAATAATAATAATAATAATAATAATAATAATAAATCTCAACCAATTCTATATTTTATCCTCAGTTTTACATTGTAACTGGGGATGTAATTGGTGTCTGCTTATTAATATAATCCATATGAAAATACCAACATTCTCTAAATTCTTCAACTGGCCTTCGATTAACTAAACAAGTGAGTTGAGCCATATTACACATTTCACCAGTCTTCTCCACCCAGTCTGACAAGTCGGGCAAATTCTCTTTTTTCCAGCCTCCAGCTACTAAGAGCTTTGCCGCCAGAGTGGTATGGAAAAAGAGTTCTTTTGCCCAGCAGGCAACTTGTTCATCGGAGAGCAACACAATGTTATTCTAGGTGTGCGTCATTTTCCTAAAGACATTAAAAAGGATTTAAACTTCTTTTCAGCAAGCCATCCAGATTCAAAACTTCCGTCTCGGAAATCGACAAAGGGACAGGCAGCAAATAATCATCCCTATTTAAAACCACAGGGATTTGGGGGGAAGAGTAACTAAAGGATGGCAGCAAGAACCAGGTTGCTCTGCTGAAGCTCAGTGGCATACTCTCCTAAAGATTAGCAAGCCACATTTCTTTGCTTCCTTGAGGAGAATAGTATAATTACTAACTCACCTCTGTTATAAAACTCCGCCATTTATTTCTCCAAGCCTCTGAATGCTTTGCCTTACTGCAGGGGTAGTCAACCTGTGGTCCTCCAGATGTTCATGGACTACAATTCCCAGGAGCCCCTGCCAGCAAACGCTGGCAGGGGCTCATGGGAATTGTAATCCATGAGCATCTGGAGGACCACAGGTTGACTACCCATGCTGTACAGAATAGTGGCCACTCAACGGAGTGGCTACCACATCAAAAACCACCAGAAATCTGCTGTTGCCACCACTAAGTGCAATCTCTTGTGTGCAGCAAACTCTGTTGATTAGCCCTTATGGTGTGGAGTTGCTTCAACCCACTCTTCTTTTTTCCCCTGCCAGCAGAGAAAAGACTGGAAGGAAACAGGCAACAGAAGTGCCGCAAGAAATGAAACATTGCGGCTATGGCTAAATGTTTGATTGGGAAGTCTTCCGCACAGGTATTGATCTTGCAACAGTAGAACAGTAAGCAGATACTACATCGTGCTACCTAGGCCTGTGCAAACAGGCTCTGAAAGCCACATTCTCCCGTTTTCAATAACAGCGCACCCTGATCCATCTTTGGACATTTTTAAACAGAGGCTGGATAGCTCTCTGACGGAGAGGCTGATTCTGTGAATGTTCAAGGGAGTGGCAGGTTACAGTGGATGAGCAATAGTGTTGTGAGTGTCCTGCACAGTGCAGGGGGTTGGACTAGATGGCCCATGAGGTCCCTTCCAATTCTATTATTCTATGGTTCTATGATCCCTTATCTCCTATCTGTGGCCTTATCTCCTATCTGTGTTATGACACCAGTTAACTTGGTTTAATACATTTCTAAAACACAACATCTAACTAACTGAAAAGTGTATATTATTATGATAATTAATAGGGGAAACATATATTGGATTATTTTAAATAGACTTTTCGGCACTTGTCAGCCCTAATTACCAGATTCCTTAACTTTCCTTTCTCTGGAAGGGGTACACACATGTATGCATGGTATGAGTTGGACCCCTAAACTATTAATTTAAAATATGCAGGGCTGCCATTCTTCCCTAAGAAGATAGTGAAGGGGAAAAGCTCTTCAGTCTACATAAATATAAACACACAAAAAAGGATTATGATTCTGTCCATACATATTGGGTTGGATCTAGTTAATTTTTCCTGAATCTCATTCCAACTCACCTCCTCAGTACAACCTCATAACACAGGACTTTTCTCCAGGCAAAGCCCATGATCCTTTTGCAGTTGTCACAGAGGAGCCCCTCTTCTCAGTGGAAAAACTGGTAGGATCCAGCCTGTTGGGTTAGATCTTGTGGAAAGTCTTTGCTGATGGAGGAATTTTGTTGGCAAAGCATGACTTCTTCCGCCACTTCAATCCCCAAAGCTTCCTGAAACGCTGTTCCTGGGGGCTCCGTGTCCTCCAGGAGCCACAGTTCAAGTTGGGATTTTTGAGGGCTGTAGAGGAAAAAGGGATCCAGGAAATCTGAAATCTGTCCATCGGCAGAAATTCTCTGTGATAGCCAACCCTCTTATTCACTAATACTAGGGGCCAAGCCCATTGCATTCAGGAATACAACGGGCACTAGACTAGGGGGGAGGGTAATGGACTCTGTAGATGGCCTCTCCCTCCATCCAAGATCTGGAAAAGCTGCAGGCTAGAGGTCCCCCGGCAGGAAATTCACTGGCAGGGTCAGCTCTCATGCAGCAAGGATCTACAGCCTCCAAGCCTCAAAGGGAAGTGGAAAGAAGTGGGGGTGATCAGGGATGGGGGCGGAAGGTGATTGGCTGGCCACTGGACAGACAGGTAAGCTGGTTGGAGGAGGAGGCACTCAGGGGCGGGACAGCCACTGTGAGTGGGTGTTAAGCACTGAATGGCACTTAAGCCATGAGACCTCCTCCTCCTCCAAGGCCTTACCAGAAATATATTATGTGGAGCAGATAAGAGTACTAGACCATGATGCCAGCATAAATTCCACCACATATTTGTTGGCATAGTCTTTAGTATGTCTACTCAGCAGGGATGTCCTGCTATGTTCAATGGGCCGTATGCTTTGATAACTGGGCTTACAATTCCAGCCTTAAACAATTAGTCTTTGCGAACATGTATCCTGGCCACCTCATGAGAAGGAAGGACTCCCTGGAGAAGAGCCTAATGCTGGAAGTGATTGAGGGCAAAAGAAGAAGGGGATGACAGAGAATGAGGTGGCTGGATGGAGTCACTGAAGCAGTTGGTGCGAACTTAAATGGACTCCGGGGAATGGTAGAGGACAGGAAGGCCTGGAGGATCATTGTCCATGAGGTCGCGATGGGTCGGACACGACTTCGCACCTAACAACAACATCAACATGTACCCAGAGCAAATTGTATACATTGTTGTTGATTAAGATTCAGAACCACTGCTGGATTATTGTTGGTGTTATTTTTGACTATGTTATATGTTAGATCATTCCATGTCGGGTATCCCCACACGACGTTATATGTAAACCGCCCTGAGCCGTATGGAAGGGCGGTATAAAAATTGAAATAAATAAATCCTTATGACTATAGAGCTGCAAAATGAAGGAATGAAATTAATTTTTATTGATCATATGACATGTGTGCAGTGTAGCCAGGAGATTCCACAATAGTAGGGTTGTCTGGCTGCCAGGGAAGAGACATTTGTAGGCAGTTTTCCATTGTCTGTCTCCACAGCGTGACCCTAGCTTTTCTTGGAGGTCTCCCATCTAAACACTGCCCAAGGCTGACCCTGCTTAGCTTCCGAGCCAACAGGATTCAGTATGCCTGAGCTATCAGGGCTGAAGTGACAAAAAGTGTCAGTTGTTAAAATTCTAAATGAAACACATTCTCCTACCATTGGAATTTCAAATATGGTGCCTATACATAGTGGCCATTCATAACTATAGCTACAAATCAGAGATAATATATTGAAAGACTTATCCACACATTCTAACCAGGCCACGCTGGTTACACTGTGAATATTTCAATCCCAGAGGAAGACCATCCATAATTCTTCTCAAAAAATTCCCCTTGTCACACATTACTGTTCCCATAAGCAAGCCACACATAACAGATGAGGCATGCTTTGCTTCTCTCCTGTATGCTAAAGCAGTGATCCCCAACCCCCCGTCTGGGGTCTGAAAAGGCACTGGCCCTGTTCAAGGCCAGACATAATTCCTTAGGGCCAGGAACCACCAAGACATTAGTGTTCGATAATCTTAATGTTCTGCTGGGGGGTTATGGGGAGAGGCGGTCCCTTGTATACACAGGGCCCAGACTGCATTGGGAAGTGGTGATCAAATGGTGGCTCTCCAGATGTCCACGAACTACAGTTACCATGAGTCCCTGCCAGCATCAACATCCAGAGAGCCACAGTTTTGCCACCCCTGCGCAGGGCCTTAAGGGTTAAGACCAAAACCTTGACCTTGATAACGTATAGATTGACACATGGAGTCCAGCCCTCTTTCTACTATGCTACACCAACCTAAAAGGTTTGCCAACACACCGCATAGCTTTCTGAAGCTAAGGATTTGCCATTCATCATCACAAGGACAAGTGGGATGTTAAGCATGTGTCCCTGGTCATCCCTGGTGTGTGTTAACTGTATCCTTTGTTTCACAGTTTACACAGCTTCATTGCAGCCCCCAGCTGGGATCACTGCAAGCAAAACTGAAAAGAGAACAGGCTGGCTTGTTTCATGCCCTTCAGTTTTCATTCTTTTTGTTGGCCAACATGCCTGTTACATAAATAATCATGGGTTAAGAACAGAGCTAAATTCTGCTCCTCTGTTTGACATAGTGAACTTGCTGCAAAATAGCCTCAGATCGGCTTTCCTAGAGCAGCCTGTAAACAGCCCAGAAACCAGATGTGAGTCAGAATAGACAGCCTTGGATAAATAAAGGGGACATAATTGAAGGCATATTTTTTCAGGGTAAATAATTCATGCCCTCTTTGTTCATTACACCTGTGTCCAAACTTGGACAGCAACATGACTAACCCGCCCTTCTCTAAGAGTAACTGGTAGCCTACTCTTAGGAGTACTATGTCATCAAGAGATGCTACTGAATTTCTCAGACTTTTGGTTTCAGCTCAAAACCCAATTCATTTTTGCTGCCTTCTTGTAGAAGAAGAAGAAGAGTTGGCTTTTATATCCCACTTTTCTCTGCCAGAAGGAGTCTCAAAGTGGCTGCCTTCCCTTTCCTCTCCCCACAACAGACACCCTGTGAGGTGGGTGAGGCTGAGAGAGCCCTGATATCACTGCTCCATCAGAACAGCATTAAAGCAGGGGTAGTCAACCTGTGGTCCTCCAGATGTTCATGGACTACAATTCCCATGAGCCCCTGCCAGCGACCACAGGTTGATTACCCCTGCTTTAAACAACACAGGAGCTACCACACATCCCTGTTTGACACACTTACATGTTGATATTTTGTTGATTAAGGAGCCGGAAGTGCCCACTCTGATTTGAGCGTAAGTGTCCAAGTGCAATTCCCACAACAGGAATAGGAGCTGCCTATCAATGTCCAAGTCTGCTGATTTTTGTCATAGGCGATGCCAATCTATAGACTTAAACGGCATGGTAAAGCCTTATTAATAGCCTTCTTGCATGCTACTCCATCCCCGATGACCTCCTAAATCCATCACTTAAGAACTCCCACCTTAGCTACTGGATCTTCAGAAGTGATGCCCAGATAGATAGAATGCAGATTTTGAAAATTAAGTCAGCATCATGGTTCAAGCAGTTTAAATATGACCATCGTAGATCCTCTTATCTAATTAAGAGTCCTAACCGTAATCTCAGAGCAGCTTCCACATCACTTTGTTTTGAAACGATGCCCACGGAGGTCTTAGCTGGCTGTTATAGCTGTATGCCAAAAACGCAGCATTTTTGTATTTGTGGTGCCCAAGCTCTAGAGGATTTACCCCATTACATATTTGATTGGTTACTTTACGCTCAAAGGTAAAGGTAAAGGTATCCCCTATGCAAGCACCGGGTCATGTCTGACCCTTAGGGTGACGCCCTCTGGCGTTTTCATGGCAGACTCAATACGGGGTGGTTTGCCACTGCCTTCCCCAGTCATGACCGTTTACCCCCCAGCAGCAAGCTGGGTACTCATTTTACCGACCTCGGAAGGATGGAAGGCTGAGTCAACCTTGAGCCGGCTGCTGGGATCGAACTCCCAGCCTCATGGGCAGAGCTTTCAGACGGCTGCCTTACCACTCTGCGCCACAAGAGGCTCTACTTTACGCTCAACCCAGGGCCAAATTTCTTGATGAGATGTTATGTGGCTTTAGCCTTCCTGCTGTTGCTGAAAAGATCATCTATCTTTTATCTGACCGTGTTGATAATGTCACATAGAAAACCTCACTACTTGTTTTGGCTGCAAGGAAAATAAGGGCCAACATTGTCACTGTTAAGGCAGGCTCTTAATACTCTTGATTCTCTATATTTTTGCATGCTGTTTCATAGTTCTAGGGTCTTAAATTTTATGTTTTATACAGAACACAAGTGCCATGGTGAGCCCCTTGTTACCCAGCTGGCTGCATGTAGAGGAACAAGGAATCAAACCCAGCTGGTCAGATTAGAAGCCGCTGCTCTTAACCACTACACCATGCTGACTTCACAATAAATTATGATAATCAATTTCCCCCCCTGCTGTATTGCATCTCTGCATCTTCCCCCCTGCTCAATATTTCACTTTAAACCTACATGTTTTTAATATGGGTTTTGCTCATTAATTACATATTTAATAGGGTAAATTCATTAGATCGGTCCGCAAAAGCCATAGTACCGGGCCGCCAGCGGCCATGCCTGCCTCCCCCCCCCCCCCCGCAACGAGAGGGGGGGAAAGAGGCAGGCACGGCCACCGGCACGCCAGCGACGCAAATGCGCACGTGTGGAACTGGCACGCATGCGCGTTGTGCTCCCTGCTGACGAAAAACGTGCATGCGCGTTAGCGCCACCTGGTGGTGAAAATGTACATTTGCAGCAACTGCGTGTGCGCGTTTATGCGCAGCTGTGGCGGCCGGGCCCTGGACTCTCCCCCACCCCCCGCAGGTGGTACCCAACCACAAGAAAGTTGGGGACCGCTACATTAGATGACCAACTCTTTACTTCCAAGCAACACTTTCAGAACTGGAGGAAAGGGGAGCTAATGGTTTGGAAAGCGAGTCACACGCATTTTTGTGACTTCTGCAGTGAACACTCATTACAATGGCACATGCTTGCCCTTAAAAAGAGCACACTGTCCAGGACTTTTGATAGATTTAGGCACATGTGTTCTACTGGAGTGATCAATTTTTATTTGGTTCCATTTGCAAGCTGTCTTGTGCTACTATCATAAGAATCAATCTTACCTTTACTAAGTCAATATGTGGGAAACAGTTGTTTGGCACCAGCAGAAGGCAGAGCAAAGAGTCCGTAGACTTCGCTAATGTTTCAGTCTGCTAAATGAAATGTTTGTGAGTCACAGATTTTATTAGATTGAAGCTCCCTAGCCTTAGCCAAGTTAGAACAACAGGATTTCATTAATGTCATTCCAGTCCTAGAGAAAGCTATATCAAAAAGAAAAAGAGGGGGGAATCCAAACATGCACGGAGAAAGGGGCTCGGGAAGTAAAGGCCTACAAAAGCCAGTTGGTGCCTTTCACAAAGCTCCCTCTGAGAACATGACTGGGATTGGCTGATTTTTTTTATCCCAATTAAGACTCAGAGGGTGGGGAAACATGTATTTATTCATTTTTAATAGTGCTGTGATGCTCTTCAGACTCCCGCTCAATTAAAACCATGTCACAATATTGAAAAACGCCCATAAAAACATACCATTGGACAGCTGAAAAACTATGCATAAATCAAAAGCAATCCATTAAAAAGCTGGTCTGATAAAATCCCTGTTTGAAAGCCTGAGTAAAAAAATGTGTTTTAGCCTTGTGTGTGGAAAAAGAATATAGAGTAAGCACCAGACAAGTCTTAAGGGGGAGGGAAATGCAGAGGCAAGGTGCCACTCCAGAAAATACCTGTCCCAAGTTGCTACCTGCTTCATCTCTGAAGGTGAGAGTACTCAGAGAGAAGGTCTTAAGAGGCAGAGCTTACCTGGTGGGTTAGATAGTGTGGGAGGAGACAGTCCTTTAGGTACCCTGGTTCCAAGCTACTTAGGACCTGAATGTTAAGAACCAGTACTTTGAGCTTTGCCTGGAAATAAAAGGGTGACCAATGCAGATCTCTCAACCCAGGAGCACTGCAATTCCTGCAACCAACTCTTGACAACTGCCTGGCTACTGCATTCAGGACCACCTGAAGTTTCCAAAGCATTAGCAATGGCAGCCCCAGACTACAGCCCATTGCAGTAATGAACCTGAACTGAAGCTCAAGCCTCCAAAGACGGAGGTCCTGTGGCTGGATAGGAAGGGTCCATGTGAGGAAGTGCATCTACCCACCCTGGACGGTGTGCAGCTCTCAAATGGTTCTTATATGCCACTTTTCTCTAACCAAAGGAGTCTCAAATCAGCTCCCAATCACCTCAGGTGAGGCTGAGAGACCCCTAATACTGCTCTGTCGGAACAGCTTTATCAGTACTGTGGCGAGCCCAAGGTCACCCAACTGGTTGGAAGTGGGGGAGTGGAGAATCAAACCCAACTCGCCAGATTAGAAGCTGCCGCTCTTAACCACTACACCAGGGGTAGTCAAACTGCGGCCCTCCAGATGTCCATGGATTACAATTCCCAGGAGCCCCTGCCAGCGAATGCTGGCAGGGGCTCCTGGGAATTGTAGTTCATGGACATCTGGAGGGCCGCAGTTTGACTACCCCTGCACTACACCAATCTGGTTCTCAATAGGGAAGACTTTCAGTTCATATGGGGTGCCAACTAGGCCTGTGGGACCTTGTTTTGCCTAGTGAGCACTGAAAATGTTTCCAGCATTCCCATACCTGGGCATTGCAGGAAACAACTGGAAAATATATAGAAGCTGTCTTTCTGATAAATGTGTTCTGCTCCCTGCCAAAAGTGGCTGCTTTTCATAGGGAGAAGAAAGCAAAGGTTTAAATATCTCTGATCCATTTAACCCCATATGCCAATCTCTATGAAAAGCAGCAGCAAGCCGAAAGCAGAGGTATGAATCTCTCTGAGCCATTTAAACCCCTGCTTTCTGCTCCCCAAGAAAAGTAGTGGGGAGTAGAAAGAGGGGTCACTAACCAATACAAACCAGTATGGTTTGCAATTCAACCTCCTGGTTTATATTGGTTCATTGATGGCCAAACCATGAAACAAACTACAAAAATGTCTACTATTGTCTACCATTACCAGCCTTCTGCTTGGTTTCCAAGGTATCGCTGATTTTCTAGGAATACAATTTGAAAATGGTTGGTTTAGGCAGAGCACAACATCTAAAGATCTCCAAATTATAAATGTAGCAAGAGACAAACCTGCTAATTCCATGAGATCTAACCACAATCTGATTCATTCAAGAAATAAGATTAACATGCTCCTCACTTGTTAATAGCATCATCTTGTGCAGGGCTATTTCAGACTAAATCCATTTAAGTCAGCGGTATAGAATAAAATAACTCTGCACAGATGAATGCATTAAAAGTCTATGACTAATGTTTTCGCGATGGAAAGAAGAAGTCATTGAGATGGAGCAGGCATTTAGTTGTTCTGAATTTGAATCACTCTGCAGTGGAGGACGTGCTTATCATGTTGTAGATGCAACCAAGGGAGCCACCTATACGACTTGGCAACTACAAGATAAAGTAAGAGGTCCATCCAATAGGGCAGAAACCCATTTCAAATGCCACCATCTCTCCTGCACTATAAGGATGATGAAGGTCCAAAGAAAAATACCTGGCCTGTTTACCCGTTTTCTAGTTTTGCTGCAATAAAACATTCATAAAATGTTAGCGCTGATTTGAAGTGTGGTAAAATCAATAGCTATGCTATGCCTGCTGTTACATCTGTCCAGAGTATAGCTGAAAGCATAGAACAACTCTTCTGAAAATAAACAAGGCTAGACATATATATTTATCCCATTTTTATCCTACCATGCTTCCAGAAACTGTGTCAAGCTGAGAAATAATGACAAGCCCAAGGTTCATAGAAACATAGAGTTGGAAGAGGCCATACAGGCCATCTAGTCCAACGCCCTGCTCGGAAATGACCTCCCCCCCTCATTTCGGAAATGACGGATCACTTGCTACCTGATTGGCCCTTGGCCAGGAATGGCCCTTCCTTGTAGCTGAGCCCCTATTGGGAGAGAGCCCTCCGCCAGGAAGGGCTGATAAGTAGTCAGCTTTCTGCCCCCAACTTCCTGCCGACCTCAGAATATGCTGGGAAGAAACACAGCCAGCCCCACTGAGTAGCTCAGGTGTAGAGGGAAAGGAGCAGCAGCAGCAGCAGCAGTAGCAGAAGAAGGAGACCCAGTGAGTAGCCCTGACATGGAGGGAGGGAGAGGAGGAGAAGCAGAAGCAGAAGCAGAAGCAGAAGCAGAAGCAGCAGAAGAGCTGGAGTCAGTAAGTAGCTCGGAGAAGCACAGCCTGCACCTAGTGGGCTGCCCTGGTATAGAAGTTGGGGAGGGGAAGCACAGCCTGCCCCAATGAGCTACATTATTATTATTATTATTATTATTATTATTATTATTATTATTATTATTATTATTATTATTATTATTATTATTATTATTAATTTTTAGTGTAGAAGCTGGGGGGGAAGATGTCTGAAGATGGAGAAAAGTAATGCATATGTGATAGTTCAATGAAGACTAACTAGCACATGCACATTGCTGCAAGCTTAAACTGGCAACTGCCCAGTTCATCAAATACATTCAAATACGTAGACATTGTCTACATACGTAGACAATGTTGAGTAGACAGGTCCTCAACATTTTATCACCAGGGACCAGTCAACGCTTGACAATTTTACTGAGGCCCGGGGGGGTGGGGGTAGTCTTCCACCAAGGGACATCACTGTCACTGCCTGCGCCCCTGCCCCGCTAGCTTTCCCATTGGCACCCCTGACTTCCGGCCGCCCACTGGGGGGTGCTGCCAGCAGCAGCTGTGCTGTGCCATGCTGAGGGAGAGCCCCAGCCATAGAGGCCACCAGAGAACACCAATGGTGAGCCAGCAGCAGAGTGACAGGGCAGCCCCCGAGGCAGCAGCCGGGGAGGAAGACAAGGTGGAACCGCGGCCCGTTACCGACTGATCTACGAACCGTTCCCGGTCCCTGGACCAGGGGTTGGGGACAGCTGATGTAGACATTTTGGCTTGGAACCACCAGATTAGTTTTCCAGACTGAAGGACTTCCTTTTGCAGCTTTCTCATTAACTATTCCTACAGCCATTCAGGGTGTCTTCTGAAATGCTCCTCCTGGAGAACAGGATTTTGAACAATGGTGGGACAAGGGTGGAGAGAAAGTCATGCCCCACAAATGGAAAACCTTCATTCTTCAGAAACACTCTGATGGATCCAGCTTTTTCATCCTTAATAACCACTGTCACTGCTTATCACTTTTGATCAAACATATAACATAGCTAAATACAAAGAAAGAATCATAGTACAATCCAATTTCCAAATCTTTCATACAGCAGAACAGTCAAATGTATTCCAACACGATATTGTGATTACACATTATTGCAGCGAGTCATTTGGTCCTATCAAAATATTTTATGTCAGCCTCTATACAATAGCTCATAGAAGGAAAAACCAGGGACTCCTTATTTTAGATAACTTCGTCTCAAAGTAGTCGTAATGACCTTGCTAATTGCTAATCCACATGTTTTTAAATCACTTTCAGCGATGCTCTTAGTACCAGAAGAAGGAGAGAACAAAGGCTATTGGAATTTGAGATGCATCTTGTGTTCCATAATGAGCTCTGCGGGCTTTAATCAATTTTATTAGTGGATTATTCAACTAGAGCTTTGGTTTATTAATAGGGGCAGCAATTTTTAATCAGTCGGATTGAGTGTTAAGGACACACATTTCCTTTTTGAGGTTACTTGCTTTGGTTGCATCATTATGGTATGATATTTTCAAAGTCTTTAACACTTTTCCTTCTAAATAACACTTTTCCTTCTAAAAAATCTTGTTAAGTTTGAAAGCCATTAAAACATGCCTCTTACCCTTGGGCAAATATATCAAAAACACAAATAGACTGTTCAGTTGGAAGTCAGATATCCAACCAACTGGAAATTTCTTTGACAGCCATTTTTTTCAATCAAACCAAATTCTTCTGACATTATTGTTTATTTTACTTCAAATATTTTATTCCACCTTTCCACTTGTTCAGGTTCCCCAAGGTAGCACACACAAAACGAGGGAACAAGAAGGGGAAAGGGCCATAGAAGAAGATGTGGGGGGAGAAACAAAAGAACAGCAATAAGCAAAAAGGACAAAGGGAATCGACCAAAACTGGAGAAAGGGGAATAATTGGACAAGAGGAATCAAAGGGCGGGGAACAAAATCAAATTTCCATTGCCTTCGCAAGCTCGGTTATTGTGTTTTCCTTTTAAGACTAAAGATGTTAATGTATGTCAAGGGTAGTCAAACTGCAGCCCTCCAGTTGTCCATGGACTACAATTCCCACGAGCCCCCTGCCAGCGAATGCTGGCAGGGGGCTCATGGGAATTGTAGTTCATGGACATCTGGAGGGCCGCAGTTTGACTACCCCGATGTATGTTGTTGTTTTCTAAACGAAAACTTCAGCATTCAAGTTAAATTGCCATGTTAGCGCTTTGAGATAAATAAGTGGGTTTTGGGTTGCACTTTGGGCACTTGGTCTCTAAAAGGTTCACCATCACTAAAAGGTTCACCATCACTGACCAAGAGTGTCTTGGATCTTGGATCCGTGGGGGGTTACATTAGAATGACCCAATCACTTCCATTCCACATTGGACCATCCTGGAGGACTTAATCCCTTTTGAACAAAGGACAATCCAGTTTGGACCGGACCTCCTATTTGTCATGGAAGTTCAGATCTATCATGAGGTGTTGGATGGAGGTGGGACTATTTTTCATACAGTTCTGATTGGTAACAGCAACCTCTGTCATCAGAGACGGAGCACTGCACGGGATTTGCTAAAGCCATTTGTCATTCTTAGAAGGGAGGCTGGCTTAGGGCCCATTTCCTTGGCCATAATTATCCGGACATTTGGGATTTCCCATGGCTTCAGTTTCCAGTCCTCAGGGGAAGCTAGGTAGGAGTTAATAATGCCTTCAACTTCTCACTACCACAAGGAACTGTGCACATACTCTGAGAAACCTGTTATAGCATAGGTAACATTTGCTTAGCTTTAGTCCAACTATATTGCTTTTCATTTCAATATCTCTGTTCCATTGCTGCTGTGTTCCTTTCCCTGTATTTTGGTTTTACCCTGTTCTCACCACCATTGGAATCCAACCACCTGTTTACTGTTTTCTCTCTTTTATAATACATCTCTGTGGGTATGTGTTATCAAGTCACAGCTGACCTATGGTGACCCCAAGTACAGATGATTTGCCATGGCCTTCCTGGGCAGAGTCTGCCTTCCAAATAATGACCCTCCTTAGCTTCTGAGATCTGGCCAGATTGGGCTGTACCATGCCATCATGCATCTCATAGTAGAATTGTAAATAAAGTCATTTTTCTAGTTCAGGTCAGGAGCCATGTTGGTCTGAAGCAGCCGAAAAAAAGCTCGAGTCGAGTGGCACCTTTAAGGCTAACAACGTTTTATTTGTGGTAGAAGCTTTCTTGCCTTGAATAAAACTTTTTTGATCTTAATGGTGCCACTCGATTCAAACATTTTTCCAGCTTTGCTTATTACAATTTATTTCTCTGGTGTTTTTCTCATAGACTCTTCCCCATGTGCATGGATGCTACCAGATTATCTATAAAATTTCCTATGGTTGCTACCCTGTCACTTTGTTATTGCTCTGGTTCGGTGCTGGAAGAGTACCTTCTCTGTGGGTCAATTTATGTTCTCAGGAGGTCCGAGTGGTGGCGGTGGATAGCTAGTGTATTTTCCAGAAAACCCTTGGTCTAAGAGAGTTTCCCAACAAGGAATCCCACCATTTCCCCACTCCCAGCATAACACAAACATCAAGAAGGCAGAAGCCAAAGCTACGACAGTAAACCTTGAGGGAGTTGTTGAACCAGCTTCTGCAGTCTTATAAATGAAGCCAGGGTCTCATCAGCCCCTTTCTTGGTGATCCTTTGTTAGGTCTGTCTTTGCCCCGATCATTCTTCAACTCTGATCCCAAGGTTCTGGCAGGAGGGGAACCTCTGTGGGGATGAAATCTTGGCAGGACTTGTACAGTGCCCCCAAGTCACTGGAAGGTGCTGGCAGGATGTGAAGCTTTGCAGATGGTTCTGTTGTCTCACTGGGGACCAGTCCACAACTGGTTGTTGTGACAGGATTGCTGGGTCTGCCTGTTGAGCACTCCAAGTGGCCTGCACCTGGAAACTGTCTGAGGAACCTCATATGCACAAGAGAGCGTACCTGGAGATGCAGTTTGATCAGCAGAGTGGTCAAGAACCTAGAGATAAGAAAAGTCTTGCCTCTTTGTACTCACGGGCGCTTCCAAGATTTCTGGGCACACATGCTCCACTGTTGGTTAATGTATATTATTTGTGCCTAGGACATCATCCCTTAGGTCGCCTTCTTGTGCTCACTATGTAAGTCAGAATTGTAATAGCCTTGAAGGAGACACTTCCTGAAATTCAACAGAATAAGATTCCACCAGATATCAGAATGATATTTCACAAATTGTATCTAAGATGTAGTTTGTGCATTCCCATGGCTGCATCCACACATTATTTGATTATTGCTGTTACTATAGTCGTGCTCAAGCAATTGGATTATGTTATCTATATCCAGAAAAACCCTGTTGTAAATTATTGCTATTATGCAATAATATATGATAGCATAATAGGCAACAGTGTGTGTATGCAGGGTTGTGTAGTGGTTAAGAGCAGTGACTTCTACTCGGGGGAGCCAGGTTTGATTCCCCGCTCCTCCACATGCAGCCAGCTGGGTGACTTTGGGTCACAGCCCTGATAGTGCTGTTCTGGCTATGCGGTCCTATCAGGGCTCCCTCCGCCTCACCTACCTCACAGGGTGACTGTGGTGGGGCGAGGAAGGGAAGGCGAGATTGTAAGCCACTTGTAAGATTCTTTGGGCAGTGAAAAGCAGGCTATAAAAGCCAACTCTTCTTTTTCTATGCCAGGGACTCCAGCTGAAAGACCATTCTCATGCCTTCCTTTAGTGAAAGTCAACCTGGACAACTACATGACAAATTATTCTGGATCTGAAGGCAGTTGCAAATAGACTTACTGGTTTTCTGAACAGGTACATCCATCTAGCTTTATTAAGAAGGCAGTTATATTACTATCTTTCTCCAGCCTACAAATGTGGACAGCAAAATCCTTGCTCCTTCCCCTAATTACGGTCTTTGAATATGTGAAGCTGCCTTATACTCTCAGGCCATTTCTCCATTGTGCTCAGAACTGCCTTCTCTGTCTGACAGTCCATGATTCCCCCAACACTGGCCTTTAACCGGAGATGCCTAGGATCAAAACAAGTACTATCTACAAGCAAAACAAATGTTGCACTACGGAGTCACAGCCCCAAACATTAGTGGTCTTTGTCATTCTTTCATTCCTCAAATTTATTTTTTTCAGTGTCAGTAATGGAACAGTGTTTAATGTTTCTGCACAGGGAATTTTGATTACTTTTGATTACTACAGCTATTTTTATCATTCTGCAATTTTTTATTTTAGTGACTTCCTTTCGTGACTTTTAAAATAATTGTTTTGCGGTTCCTTCCTATTGTTTATAGATAAGTCTTCTACCACAGATAGTTCTCCAAAAAGATTTTGGTCTAATTATTGACAAACATTTATTTGTGGATTTGATAGAATTTTTTGTTAAAAGAAGGAAGGGTGCTGATATGGGTGTGCTATTTCCCTCCTTCTTAAAATTCTCTTATTGAGAACAAAGTTTGAGTCCACAAAGCCCATTGCACCCAGGGAAACAACAGGCACTAGGATGCTCACATGGACTGTGACCTTCCTGAAGGCTAGCAAAAGCTCCTGCCCACCCCTCCAGGCCCCACCTCCAAACCTCAAAGAATTTTCCTGACCCGGGGGGTCACCAAATTCCAGGTGTGGCCTAAAAATCACCTGGAATTGGAGGTCATCTGCATATAGAGATCAGTTCCCCAGGAGGGAAAGGCTGTTTTGGAGGGGGGAATCTATAATGATAATTCATCTCCAAGCTCCTGAAAGGGCTTGCTGGAGAGGGGGGGGGGGACCTGGGAATTTGCTGGGATTGCAGGTCATTTCCAGACAACAGAAATCAGTCCAGCTGGCTTTGGATCCCATGGAGGTGCAGGGATGCCAGGCTCCAGGTGGGAAACAAAGAGAAATGCTGTGTGAAAGTAATTGCTAATAACAATAAACATCAAATAATTCATAAACATGTCACACTTTCTTACTTCAATGAAGATATTTAATTGATAGCAAAATTTACTTAATATGAGCCTCTTGTGGCGCAGAGTGGTAAGGCAGCCGTCTGAAAACTTTGCCCATGAGGCTGGGAGTTCAATCCCAGCAGCCGGCTCAAGGTTGACTCAGCCTTCCATCCTTCCGAGGTCGGTAAAATGAGTACCCAGCTTGCTGGGGGGTAAACGGTAATGACTGGGGAAGGCACTGGCAAACCACCCCGTATTGAGTCTGCCATGAAAACGCTAGAGGGCGTCACCCCAAGGGTCAGACATGACTCAGTGCTTGCACAGGGGATACCTTTACCTTTACCTTTAAAATTTACTTAAGGAATAGAAAACCTTTTAGTCTGTATGTTCTTCTGTTCAGTTCAATATCAGAGTAAATCAAAAACAGTTGTATGTTGCAATCAAACATAAAAACATTGGCTGGCAAAGAAATAACAAAGGATTTCTCAATTAGTACCTCTATGTCAGCTTTTCTCAACTTTTTTACCATTGAGAGCCCCCTGAAATATTCTTCAGGCTTTGAGAAACCCCAGAAATGGGATCTCCAGGTCCCAGCTGGAGAACCCCAGAATGAAAGCTCCTCTCTGGTCTTCAGAGATCTGTCCCCCTGGAGGAAAGGGCTGCTTGGGACGGGGGGGGGGCTGTATAGCACTCCCCTCTACACACACAGAGAGAGAGAGAGAGAGAGAGAGAGAGAGAGAGAGAGAGAGAACATAGAAGACATAAGCATTCCTCCCTTCTCAAATTGCAAGCCTCATTAACCACACAATCAACTATCCGTGTAAGAAATACCTGAGTGTCTCCCTCCTTGGAGTGCTCTGAGAAACCATTGGCCAGAAAGTCATAATAGTCAATAGGCAAGTAAAAAAAGACTGACAGCATCCTCCTGCAATAGCTTCTTTGGCCTGTGCTCTAGCTACATCTCCTTAAGGTAATTGCAATCTGTACAGTTTGTGTATTGGTTAAGAGCAGCAGCTTCTAATGCGGCAAACTGGATTTGATTCCCTGTTCCTCTACCTGCTAAGTTTCATTGGGCTAGTTGCAGACCTGTTAAAAAACTATTCTAACAAAAAACAGTTTCTCTCAGAGCTCTCACAGCCTCACCTACCTCACAGGGTGTCTGTTGTGGGGAGAGGAAGAGAAGACAATTGTAAGCCACTTAGGAGGTGGAGAGCTGATCCCCCTCCTGATTGGGGCTAAACTACCAGGACAGACCATACCAGCTTGAGGGCCATATCCTGTTGGGGAAATGTTTCCAAGGGGACCAATGAGGTAGGAAGTGAGTTACCTACATGCAATTTGAACTGATTGGCCCTCATTGGTAGGGTGCTCTCTTTCTATTGGTGGCACACCCCGAAGGAGCACCAATCAGGTATGGAGTGAGATGTCAATTTGAGCTTTACTATTTTTAGTGATAAGCTTTTGTAGACAGGCACACTTCTGCAGATAGGGGCCACTGAACTCAAGCTTTGTCCTGCTCTTCAGACCAACATGGCCTCCCATCTGAACCTCTTATGTCAAAATGCATCAAAACAATTTTTTTTAATTCCTGGGAACTGTAAAAGCATAATATAAATATACATGAAGGAAAAGTCTGCATGAACATCATCTGCAAGGCATATTGACAGGAAATTGTTGAGTGCCTAAGGGCTGGCCAAAAAAAAATCATGAAGACTGGAGTGAAATCTTTTCAGGCTCTGAATCACATGCCATATTGTACAAGAACCTCCGTCCCTTTCTGGTGCCAAAATATAGCAGAACACAGCGAGGTGCCAAACCGTACTCTGATTTGCTATTGTTCTCCCAGAAAATTCCAGACCATAATAAATGGGTACTGCACAGATCCTGCCCCAAGGAAACCCTAATCTGCCTTTTGAATTGCCCTGTGTGGGAAGTGTATCGAAACTACAAGAGCAAGGCTGAATTTACAGTCTTTTACCCCCCCCAAAAAAACAACCCACCAAATATGTTATTTGTCTAATCACGGGCAGCCCTTAAAGCTATTCTGTGAGTGGCGGCAGTCTTTGCAGAACCTGTCCTTTTGCACGCACTGTAATTAGAGAAAGCCTGCAGCCCAACAGCCACCAGACCTACCCAATGAAGAGTGCAGAGGTGAAGGAGCTGAGGGGGCGGAGACCGCTAGGCAGGATCGGCAGCACCTCCCGCTTTTGCTCCCAGCACAGAGCCGTGCAAATCTGCCTCCGGAACATTAACACAGCCAGAGAAGAAACATCCCACAGGGTGCATCAATACTCCAGCAAAGGATAATGGGAACCTTGTTCCAGCAGCTGTGTCCTGCCCTCTGCACATTAGCACCTGTCGGGAGAAGCAATCAATGCTGGTCAATAGGCAGCTCCCCTTACAGCTCAATTCACACAATGATCGTTAGCTGGAACCAACACAGTGGCACCCCACACTGCCAAATGGTGTCCTTTTCTTTACAAACGCAGGCAAGCCATGTCTTTCCCAAAGAGCTGGCACACAGCTCCTTTGTCATCTCATTTTGTTCTTGCTCTGCCTTTTCTGCGGTGTGCCACCCCCCCCCCAAAAAAAAAAAACAAAACCAGAAAGGTAGAAATTAAGATATTCAGTGTAATATCATGCCATGTTCCACCACTGGGATTAGATCAAGCTTGACTGGCATCAATCAGTCACATATTCAACCAATGCAAGTAATCATATCAGTAAGACAGTTCTTTGTATTTCATTTACATGCCAGCTATCAATTAGGTCTTAAATTACGACAGCGTCTGAGGATTAAAATTAGGGCAGAAATGATGAATGAAAAGGACTGGTTTTGTTCTTTTAATATATATTGTAGATCTACAGTAAACTGCAAGAATTCATGAGATTGCTTTTAAAATTTAGAACAACTGTTTCAATATGCTATTATAATTTATGCTATTAAAGGTAATCTATATCTGTGTAACAAAGCTGCCAGTGGCTTTTAAAGATTACCAATGTATTTACTGATGCAAAATTATGTGAAAAGTATTGATACATCCCATGAACTTTTGTAAACATGTCTCTTAACCACACCTAAGCTAACGATAGCCCTAACCCCAAAATTTACTTGAATTTGAATCCATCATTTTTACCGATTTCTATATACTTAATGCATAAATATACATCGCATGGCCTTTCTTAACCATGTCTCTAACTCTTCCCTAGCCCTAACTCACCCTCTAAACCTAGATACTCACCTACCCAAACCATACCTAGGGTAACCCTAACCCAAACTGTAAAATTTACTTTAATTTGAATCCATTACATCTACCTATTTTTAGATGTTAACTAATTTAAAAAATATGTATACAACTCATGGCCTTTCCTAACTGCGCCTCTTTCTTTTCCCTACCCCTACCAAACCCTCTAAACCTAACAACACCCCAAACTGAACCCTACCTAAATGAACCCTAACCCCAAAACTAATTTGAGTCCACAATTTTTACCTTTCTTTATATGATAAATAATGTTTAAAAAATTGTTACATTCCATGGCCTTTCCTAACCATGTCTTTTACTCTTTCCTACCGCTACCGCACCTTCTAAACCTAACTATTCCCAATCCAAACCATACATAAGCTAAGCCTAACCTAACACACAAATCTACCTATATTTGAATCCAGTAGATTTACTTATACTAATATGTTGAATAACGTTTTTTAAAAATTACATCCTGTGGAATTTTCTAACCATGACTCAGCACTTTCCAAGCCCTAACTAAATCTACCATAATTTGAATCCATATTGTTTTATCTACTTCTTACTCATAAAATAATGAAAAAAATATGTATACATTCCAATGGCATTCCCAACTGTGTCTCCTATTATTCCCTACCCTTACCATTCCCTCTAAACTTTATTACTCCTTAACCCAAGCTAACCCTAACCCCCAAATTTACCATAATTTGAATCCATTGTTTTTATCCATTTTTGTATTATGGTAAATAATGAAAAAACATATTTATACATCCCATGGCCTTTCCTAAGCATGTCTCAAACACTTCCCTAGCCCTAATTCACTCTCTAAACCCAACTACTCCCCATGTTTATCTATGCATTAGCTCACCCTAACCCTAAAATTAACCCCAATATGAATCCATAATTTTCCAAAGGGACCTGCCATATATTTTAAGGCTTTATACTAAAAATAAACAAATAAACACCTCTGCTTGTAACCCTAGAGATGAGAAATTCGTATCTTTGACAGAGAAAGAAAGATATATTATTTTAATCAGTTTTTTTTAAAACTCTGGGATTCAAATTACAGTTGAAACCAAACAGCAAGATTGAGCAAATCATTTTATAAAGGGGCAAATGAATGCACATGCCAGATGGGGAATGCCATGTGTGAGTAACAGACTAACGCTATTAAAAGGTGTTGACAGGGCAGAGGTTCTAAACAACCAATTACAATATTCTACAGCAAAGTAATAATTTATCAAAACCTACATTTGTAACAAATGAAAGGTTTGTCCACCCACCCATCAAATGTACCCAGTACATTCAAAAGAATTAAGGATGGATTCCTGTTCAACACAGATTTTGTTAAGAGCCTGGTGAGTTACAAAATTTACTTTCCAAAAGAGGTGTATTCGCCAGGGAATTATTTAATTAATTATTTATATTTATATACCGCTCTCCCTTGCGGCTTAGGGCGGTTTGCACTGAAAACTGTTGTAACGTGGTACAGTATAGCATTTTTAATTGGAATACATATTTTTTTAACAGTGAGAAATGTTAGAACAGAGAGAACTTATAACATAATACAGTATAGGACATCTTGGTATTGCTGGTCCAACTTAACATTCAACAATGAATATTTGGTTCCGTTTTGCTGCACTGTAGATTTGTTCTTCTTTTGTGATAGTGGAAGGGGCCTTTGAACTCTGGTTGGTGGTAGATTCATTTGCCTCAACCGAAAGTCTGGCCGAAGAGCTCCATTCTGCCAGCCCTGCAGAATTGTTTTAGGTCCGGCAGGGCCCTGATGTTGTTTGGGACCTCACTCTATCAAGTGGGGACCAGGACCGAGAAAGTCCTGGCTCTGGTCGAAATCAGGCGAGCCTCTCTGTGGCCAGGGATCATCAGCTTGTTGATGAGGGCAGAGCAATAGTGCTCTCTGTGGGATACAGGTAGTGAGACAGTTTCTCAGGTACTCAGGGCCCAGACCGCATATGGCCTTGAAGGTGATTACCAGAACCTTTAGCCTGATCCTCAGGACATGGTGGGTTCTCCATCTTTGGCAATTTTTAAACAGAGGCTGGATGGAAAGTCTGATTCTGTGAAGGCTCAAAAGGATGGCAGGTTACAGTGGATGAGCGATTGGGATGTGTGTGTCCTGCATAGTGCAGAGGGTTGGACTAGATGTCCCTTCCAACTCTATTATTTTATGATCCATGATTCTATGATCTGGTAGTCAACTGGTAACCAGTGCAGCTGTTGGAGTCTGGCCAGGATGTGGGCCTTTTAAGGTGTTCCTGTAAGAACCCATTCTGCACCAGCTATAGTTTCTGGATCAGGGATAAGAGTAGGCCCCCGTAGAGAGAGCTGCAGAAATCCAGCCTAGAGGTGCCCATCACTTGGATCACTGTGGTTAGGTGGTAGGGTTGTGCGCGATGGCATCCGAATCGGCCGTTCCAGGCCAACGCAACCAGCATGTGTACGCAGTGTACTGGTGCCTGCACCTTCCCTCCCCCCCCCACAGCACGGCACTGGCTGCGTTGGCCTGGAACGGCCGATTTGGACACCGCCACGCACAACTCTATTAGGTGTTCTGGGGCCAGGCGCTAGTAGCTTCGCGTGGCGTAGGTGGAAGAATGGTAGCCGAACTACTTTCGTGATCTGTTCCTCTATGGCAGGGGTAGTCAAACTGCGGCCCTCCAGATGTCCATGGACTACAATTCCCAGGAGCCCCCTGCCAGCGAATGCTGGCAGGGGGCTCCTGGGAATTGTAGTCCATGGACATCTGGAAGGCCGCAGTTTGACTACCCCTGCTCTATGGCGAGGGAAGTGTCAAAGATCACACCTAAGTTCCTGGCTAAGTGTGTGATAGTTGCACCCCATCCAGGCAGGGCAGTCGCACTTCCTCACCTGGACCTTTCCTACCAAACCACGGGACTTCCGTCTTTGAAGGATCAAGGCTTTATTGGGATAATTTTGCTTCACTGCATTAAAAGTCACATCCAGTACTATGCAAGCAGCAGTGTGAAGGTCACAGCCCCTACTTTATCTAGTGTGGAATCATTTTTTGTAAGATTGGTTGTCCAGACCTCTTGGCCTTCTCTTTATCTTTCTCCTGTTAAGCCTTGAACCTTGAAAATCCATAGAAGAGTCAAATGCTCTTGTAGAAACTAATATTGCTATCCACGGACATCTGGTCTTCACAAACGTATAGGAGGTGTTGATAAAATCATCCATCTTTCAGTTCAACAACCCTCTTATTCAGCTGGTAGTGAAATGACCTAACTTTGAATGGGTTCCTTAAAAGGGAGCTCGAAGGAAATAAGCCTATTATAATCCACTTACATTATGCATTTATACCCCATCAACAGAACCTCAATACTGTGCTTACTGATTAGCCTTGTTTCATTAATAGTAGCCCTGGTCAAACAACAGGATTAGGGTGCTCTACCCAACTTCCTGTATTTCACAGAACACTTCTTAACAGAATACACAATGTACAAGTTGAATGCACAGAAATTTTGCACAGAAATGGAAAAAGCAGAAGCAGCAGCAGCAGAAGAAGGGCTGGTTTTTATACCCCACTTTTCACTGCGAGGAGTCTTAAAGCAGGTTACAATTGCCTTTCCTTCCTCTCCCCACAACAGGCACTCTGTGAGGGAGGTGAGGCTGAGAGAGCCCTGAGATTACGGCTCTGTGGGAACAGCTCTATCAGGGCTGTTATGAGCCCAAGGTCACCCAGCCGGCTGCATGTCAGGGAGAAGTGGGGAATCAAACCCGGCTCCCCAGATTAGAACCTGCTGCCCTTAACCACTACACCATGCTGAAATAGCAATGACTCCTTGGAAGCTGGGGGGTAGCAGCAGGAATACTCTACTGTCCTCCCTCTAAAAATGCACTTAGTTCCCTACTACCGTGTTATGTGTGAAACGGGTGGATTTGAGGTCAACTGTTTTTCCTTTATTCTACCAGGGAAAAAAATTCCATTTGGATACAACAAGCTTAAGTAACAGGTGTTAGACTCATTATTTCACACTGCAAGACTATGGCAATGTGTACATACAGAGACATACACACGCACACACCCCTTGCACACACACAGGTCAGTTAATGCTCTCCAATGCTATACTGCGATGTTTGTTCTCTTGTGGCAGCAATAGAACAATGTGGTATGTTTCCTTCAGGGAGCAACGTCTGAAGCTGTTCTCTACCACCACTATGAAATAACAAAACATCATCCCTTTAAAAAAGAAAATGTTTTAGCATCCCTATTATTTCTGCAAAATAATCTTATATGGTATAGAACTGTATTACTAGATATAGGCTTATTGCTAGAAGTCCTTAATGAAACTATATCTATCTGTCAATTTTAGTACATGGCAGTCCCAGGGCATGGAAGATCTGGCCCTTCTCAGAAGGCTCCTTCTGAGATGGTCCCACTGAGGCATTGGTATTGGAAGTCTGTTGAACCAGGGTGGGGGGAGTTGTTACCATCATGGCATGGTTTAACTGGGGTTTTAATGACTGTAATTTGGGTTTTAATTACAGTTTTATGGTAGGGAGATTTTTTTTTTTTTGCAAACCGCCATGAGCCATTGGGAGTGGCTGTATAGACATTGGAATATAAATAAATGTAGTAGGACAACAGTAACAAAAGGCTGCACCAATCATCTCCCCACCCGCTTCCCCAAAAGGGGAAAAGTCGATAAAGAGATTTCTTCAGTCCCGATGCATTTCTCATTAGCTGTATTGGGGATAAGGTTGTCAGCCATTGGCTGGCAACCAGAAGGAGAGGGAGGGCAGTGAATGAGGAAATGATGTTTTTCCAGCAGTGCAATGTCACTTCTGGCATAAACTCAGAAATAGCACCAGTGTTCTGGCATGGTGCTCCTGGATTCCCCCAGAACTCTTTTTTTTTTCCAGAGGGAATTCTAGAACAACACATAAATGCAATAATTGACATCCCTTCTGGGTTATGCCAGAAGTGACATTGCACCATTACCATGATAGCATTCTTCCCTCAGTTTTCATCTGCCACCCTGACAGTGGGCAGAAAGTGGGAGGTCTTCGACCATGGCAAAAGTCCTACCAAGAGTATCAGTGGGTCTGATAATAGAATCATTTCTGCATCCTTATATCCCATTCCTAAATGCTAGAGGGCATCACCCCAAGGATCAGACATGGCTCGGTGCTTGCACAAGGGATACCTTTACTGGTTCTTTGACTCGCAAACATTTATACCCCAAAAATTGTACCGGTCTTTAAAGTGTTAAAGGTAAAGGTAAAGGTATCCCCTGTGCAAGCACTGAGTCATGTCTGACCCTTGGGGTGATGCCCTCTAGCATTTTTATGGCAGACTCAATACGGGGTGGTTTGCCAGTGCCTTCCCCAGTCATTACCGGTTACCCCCCAGCAAGCTGGGTACTCATTTTACCAACCTCGGAAGGATGGAAGGCTGAGTCAACTTTGAGCCAGCTGCTGGGATTGAACTTCCAGGCTCATGGGCAGAGTTTCAGACTGCATGTCTGCTGCCTTAGCACTCTGCGCCACAAGAGGCTCTTCTTTAAAGTGTTACTGGACTCAAATCTACCTCTTAGTAACTCTACTAATACTTCATATAGCAGGGTGGCCAAACTGTGGCTCTCCAGATGTCGATGAAGTACAATTCCCATGAGCCCCCCCTGCCAGGACATGCTGGTAGAGGCTCATGGGAATTGTTGTTCATGGACATCAGGAGAGCTACAGATTGGCCACCCCTGCCATATAATGTGTGCCTCTCCACAGTGTTCAAATAGTACGTGTACATTGATTCAGTCATCTTTTCAAGTCTAGAATGCTGGCCAGAATTATTATTCCCACGCACCATATAAAGCCACTAAAGCTGTTCCTGGAAGAAGGGAGATTTCCCTAACCTTTATGCCACTCCCATTTAGTCTGAATACAAAACCAAACACATTTCCATGAGAGATGAGTGCAGCATTCCATCTTACATTCACACATTCAAGCACATGTGTACCCAAAGAACTTTTAAGAGCCATCCTAAACAAGTCTACTCAGAAACCAACTCAGAAGTATCCACTTGGGTGTACTCCCAAGAAAGCATTTTTAGGATTGTGGTGGTCCTCCAACACTGGAACTCCTTCGCAGCAAGTCAAGAACAGGATCTGACCTTGAACTAGCAATACACGACCTTTGGATTTATACGTAGAAAAGCATTCTGGGCTCTTCTTGAGCATCTTTAGAATACTGCTTGGCTTTACCATTCCTTTTGAAGATGACATTACTAGTTAAAACATAGTTAGCCATATCCAAACTCTCAAGGGCCAGATATTTAAAAGCCTGATTTTTAAAAAAATAATGTTGTTCCATGTATAACGGCACTGTATGCTCCTACTCACATCTAATAGCCACTTCTGAAAACAGCAACAAAATATTAAAACTAATATACATATACATAAAATTGCTTTTTTTGCTGCAGTTTCAAGCTATGCTCCATACCTCATAAAGCTATATTTCAGATTCACTACTCATGTAGTAAAGGTCATATTCAAAATGGTTTTTAAAAATATTCCCTTATAGGAGTATATATTTCTGCTCTGCGTCCCATCCTGCATATGCAGCATTTTCTCCTAAAGTGCTTTAATGAGACTTCCTAGGTTTAAATTAGCAATAATGTAAAAAAAAAAAAAGGCTATTACCACAAGCAAGTAGGGGAAAAATTGAAAGAGAAATTAAACATATAAGAGTCATACTTGGTGAAAAAGCTGTGCTTATTTCTCCAACTCAGCTCTTTTTCTTTTTTTAAGTGACCTGTTAATCTTTTAAGAGGTAACAACAACAGCAAACTTGAGTGGAGCTAATTGGCAAGCTGGCTTGTTAGCATTTCAGTTCTCATCTTTTACCATTTTGTGATGATAACAGCAAAATTCCCATTTGCTCACATCAAAATCATGATGGTCTTGGCATAAGAATGGAAGAGGCCTGACAGCTCAGACTACTTACAGCTAACCTCCATCATTGAGCAATACAGACAAGGAAAGGAAAGGCAGAGGGGCCATGACTCAGTGGAAGAGCATCTCCTTTACATGAAGGTTGCAGGTTCAATCCCTGGCATCTCCAGGACCATTTATGCACTGGGAACTTCACTGCCCCAGCTTCCATGCAGTAACACAAATCGGGGGTGGATGAGATACACTGGGCCAAATGCTCCCCCATGTGGGTGCAGGAAGAGGTTGGACAACCTGCCACAACTAAAACTCCAGCCTGCAGCCCGGCATGAAACCTCCAGTGCATAAATGGTCCAGGTGAAACAAATGAGAAGCAGGTGTTGTGAAAGATCTCTTTCTGAGACTCTGGAGGACCAATTCTAGTCAGAATTAACAATATATGCCTAGACAGATCAGTAGCCTGACAGCAAGGCAACGTCATGCAAAGTTGGTACCCTGACCTGCAAACATCAGGTGGATGCACAAAAGTCGCCACGGCCGCAGCAGCAGCAGCAGAAGAAGAAGAAGCAGAAGCAGAAGCAGAAGAAGAAGAAGTTGGTTCTTATATGCCGCTTTTCTCTACCCAAAGGAGTCTCAAAGCGGCTTACGTTCGCCTTCCCTTTCCTCTCCCCACTACAGACACCCGGTGAGTGAGGATGAGAGAGCCACACTTTCTCCAGCACTAAACCAATGGAAACGATCAGGTTTCTATTAAGCTTGTCCTAGTGTTTGGTGAACTGTAGCACTTGAGCAGAAGTATCTTGTGGCATGCTAAAGTTGAACATAAAAAAACTATTGGTATATGAAGGAGTCTCAAAGCGGCTTACAATCATCTTCCCTTTCCCCACATCAGACACCCTGTGAGGTGGGTTAAGCTAAGAGAGCCCTGATATTCCTGCTTGGTTAGAACAGTTTTATCAGTGCTGTGATGAGCCCAAGGTCACCCAGCTGGTTGCATGTGGGGGAGCGCGGAATCGAACCCGGCTCGCCAGATTAGGAGTCCGCACTCCTAACCACTACACCAAACTGGCCCTCATGGTAACAGTAAGTGACCCCCACATAAAGTTGCATATCTTCAGGGAGCAGCACCCGTGCCCCTGGAAACTCCACCAGCATCCCTACGAGGGGCACTGATTAAAAGAACAGGCATTGTCCATCAGTACACACCACTGCTAGTGATGAAGCCACAGGTCCACAAATGCCAGCAACAACAGAAGCTTCAGAGCCCATCCAGGTATTCCAGAAGAATAGCCAGAGAGTGAAAGAACAAGTGACTTGGGATTCTTCCGCCCTTGCTTGCATGGATGGGAAAACAGGGAGGGGTGAATAATTTCAGAGCTACAGGGTCCTCCGATGCACGGCTCCCCAGGTCTAATTCCAGATGCAGCTAATGATGGAATGACACTGATTTGGAGGGCCACAGTTTGCCCACCCCTGGCCTAGAACTACCATGGGAAGCTAGGCAGAGGTGTGTTTTTCCGCTCTTGTCCTTTGGTTCTGGTTCTTCAAAGTTATACAAAACATAATGGGGAAAAGATTGGAGCCAAAGCAGTCAAGGAGAATGAATCCCAGGAGAGAGAGAACATTGCAGGAATCCATTTGAGGCTCAGATTTAGTAGCAATTTTCTCTCATCCAAGGAGCACAGTCTGCGAAGAGGATTGTGCTCTCAGCGTTCCATAGTTTCTTTTGTGTTTATTCTACAGAAGACAACTAATGAACAGCAATGTATTTCGACCCTTGCATAGAGGCCCTCTCAGAATTGCTGCTCAAGGGATGGAGCTGCAAAACAGTATGATTTACAGATGTTTTGTGGTAATTTGTCAATTTTTTTGCTTGTGGGGGAGCTGGAAAGGGGTGGGATCAATTTCCCCCCCAAAGTGTGAAGTACATAAATGTATCCTTGTAGCATGTGTAAGCTTTCATCATCCATTCAAGGAAGATCCATAATGATCCAACTTCAAAATGAGGCTATAAAGCAGATGCCACGCTAGCAGAATGTTGTGGTCTGCGGTGCACAACTTTGCTCTTCTAACGAAAGAAAACTCCTTGTCTCCTTTGGGTAAATATAGCCCTATTAAAAAATTGCGACTTTCCATTGTTCGAAGGAGGACGGACGAAATAAAGGGAGTTCTTCCACAGATGCCTATTGCCATGCGGGTGTGGTTTGAGTAAGCTAATATTTGCACACGGAAATCATAAAGGACAGGCTTTTGTGGCCTGCAGAATGATTGATTATCCATTTGCAGCTGGAGATTAAATGCAGTCACAGCTGTAGCAGTAGCAACCTTTTGCTATTGTGCCAGAACAACAGTAAACAACAGCTCATGTCATTAATTGTTTCGGCAGCCTCATGATCTAGAGGCTTTATTTCTAATGGTAATCATGCTCTGTTTTCTTTTTCGAATTTGTTTCAAAGGAATCAGACCTTTAAAGACATGTTGTGGACCTGACATAAAAGAAGTGGATCCAACAACCTCTGTAAAACTGGGGGGTCATGGCATCCTTCAGATCCAGCAGTGCGAGAACTATGTAGTGTATTTTGCCATGTAAGTCAACACTAAACAGCTCCTTTAGCAGTTAAATTTGTGCATGGGTACCCAGCCCATAAGAGCCTCTTGTGGCGCAGAGTGATAAGGCAGCCGTCTGAAAGCTCTGCCCATGAGGCTGGGAGTTCAATCCCAGCAGCCGGCTCAAGGTTGACTCAGCCTTCCATCCTTCCGAGGTCGGTAAAATGAGTGCCCAGCTTGCTTGCTGGGGGGTAATTGGTAATGACTGGGGAAGGCACTGGCCAACCCCCCCGTATTGAATCTGCCATGAAAACGCTAGAGGGCGTCACCCCAAGGGTCAGACATGACCCGGTGCTTGCATAGGGGATACCTTTACCTTTACCCAGCCAAAGAGATGGAATAAAGGCTGGGCTCTCTTTCTCCCACTGATTTTTGTGTGACTGAAACCCTGGAAAACTTCTTGATTAAGGTGACCAGATTTTAACATTGGTAAAGCGGGACACCATTGACCATGGGGGAGGGGGGTCTTGATTAAAATTTGTTCTATATGGAGCAACAAAAAATTTCATAGAATGCATAGAATGCAAAAATAACATTGTAATATATATTTTTTTACTTTCAACATAAGTACAATCTGCCAGGTGCCCCCAGATGTCCCTCCAAAAGTGGGACAATCTGGTCACCTTAGAGAGCCAGTTTGGTGTAGTGGTTAGGAGTGCGGACTTCTAATCTGGCATGCCGGGTTCGATTCTGTGCTCCCCCACATGCAACCAGCTGGGTGACCTTGGGCTCGCCACAGCACTGATAAAACTGTTCAGACCGGGCAGTGATATCAGGGCTCTCTCAGCCTCACCCACCTCACAGGGTGTCTGTTGTGGGGAGAGGAATGGGAAGGCGACTGTAAGCCGCTTTGAGCCTCCTTCGGGTAGGGAAAAGCGGCATATAAGAACCAACTCTTCTTCTTCTTCTTCTTATTCTTGATGTAACCTTTGTGCTGTTGCCAGAGACCAGAGAGGGACCTAAGAGTGACCAGTGGCCATTACTGCTTAGAAGGATGCTTTCATCTCTGCTCATCCCTTCATTTTCCCACAAAATATACAGCATAGTGGGAAAATACAGTGAACAGAATAAACACAAATTACTTTTGCAATTGTCAAGCCACTCCACTCAGCAGTAATCAATTTTCTTTAAAATAAATGGTTGGGACTTTTTGAAGTCTGAAGACAGTATGGAAGTTTATTGGCATGAATACAAGCTGGGCACCCAACAGAAATTGTGGTAGAGAAAAACAATTTGAAACTCCTATTTGGGAAATCTCCATTTTCACATCAGTCAGTAGACCATATATTTTCCAAAATGACAGGTCACTCACTACCTGATTGGCCCTCGGCCATGCTCGGAAGCGCCACAAGCTAAGTTTAGCTATTGTGAGCATGACCTTATACTCTATCAAGAGATTCCTTAATAAGTTGAAGTTGGTCCTTAAATATAAAAACCAACCCCTGAAAAAGCTGCAAAGCAAAACGTGTCGGGACTTGTGTGAAATAATAAGAATAAAGAATTACTGAAGAGAGAAGACTTTATATTAAGTCCAATTTGGATATTTTATTGCCATATTGGTTTCCCAGTGCGTCCATATTTTTCTATATTTGTTTCTTCACTGGGACCCACACCTCCCAGTTCATTATTTTGAAATCTAATTCAGGGCTGCCCAATAGGGAAATACATACATAAGATGTTATTGTTTCCAGCCATAGGCCATTCCAATGTGATCAATATCATATCAGTTGATATAAAAACAGTAAAAGAATTAGAACAATACATGCAGTAGTCCATAGATAATAAAAGACAATAAGAATTCAGGTTTCTAGCTCTCTGGTGGCATAAATTTGGCTCGAATTTTCCTTGCTGCTAATGCAGATAGTGAAACATTATAACTAATTAGGGGGTTGGTATCCGATCATAAAAAGATTATTTTGTCCAAATTCGCAGGGAAGTTCTGGCCACTCAAACAACTCTCAATATATTTGGTTCTTGGCTCCAAGTATAGTGGATAATCCAAAACATAATGATAAAGGTCTTCAACAGCGGGTTCTCCACAAATACATAGGCGAAGGGCAAAAGGTACACCGGAAAAACAGCCTGAGAGTAGGGCTGATGGCATAACTTGAAAGCGTAAATGAGCAAACGCCATTCGAAGTTTTTGTACAGAAATGGTTACTAAATAGTCTGATCTGAGATGGACTGTTTTGAATAGTTTAAACAAAGGAGAAAAGTTAGATTTTATTATTGTTTGTCTATCCAGTATGGCATCAGTATTAAAGATCCAATCTCTCAGATTAGACCCATCAACTTGTGCTCTTAATAAATCATCTGGGATGGAATACCGTGATTGTATTTTATCATAACTGGCAAGCCGGAAAGGTTCAGTATTCAAGGTTAGTTCAAAACATTGCTTGAATATTGAATTGGTAGTGTTTTCCCTATGTTTTGCCCAAAATTTTAACAAAGCTAAGTGGACTCGAGCCCTGATTGATGGAAGCTCTAACTCTGCATGCATATGTGCAGCAGGAGTTCCTTTAGGTAACAGGGAAATGTGTGCCTTCATTTTTTTCCCCTGCGCCTATCATTTTGAGTAATTTGTGCACACCCCTTTCTTCGTCACCATCCTCCCTCCCCCCCTTCTGAAAAATCTGCTCTTTTTTAAAAGGGGGTGATTGCATTAAAATGCTGTTTTTAAATATTAAAAAGAGCAGACTTGCATAGCAGCATTGTGACACAATAACCATGGGAGGGGGATTAAAAATTATATTCATTACATTTTGGGGAAAAGGGGGGAGGTGATCAGGGGTGCAAAATGATGGAATTAAGGGGTGCCATGAGAAAAAAGTACAAAAAGACACCGTTTTGTGGGAAAATATCAAAAAGCAGAAGGGAACAAAGTATGATGGGAGGCTGCCTCCATCAGAGAGCATATCACGAAATTCAACCTGGGAAATGAGGGGAGGAAAGCCCAAATGCAGAAAGCCTAGAGTCGACTCGCAGCATCCAAAGGAAATCTAAAGCGAGGCTAAAAGAAGATATGTCTCTTAATGCGGAAACAGTCCCTGTCTAAGGCAGCTTCATTTGATGTGTACATTTTCTAATCAAATTCCATTTTCATCAAGAGATGTTCCTTACTCTATGCAAATTTGAAACTACATTTGACCCTGTTGTTTTTGTAACTTTCCAGTTCAGTGTTCCACGCCACAGTAAATTTAGAAAGTGTCATTTCAAAGAAAGAATGCAAAGAAAGGAAGAAATGAGGATTGCATATAGTGAAAAGTTCTGGAAATATAAGCTCTTTATACATAACATCTCGATATTATACATCATTGAAAGAAAGGGTTTTGCATCACATCACATTTACTGTGATCAGAGCACAATACAAATTTTAGTTAATTAGGGTCCCGGGGGATTTATTTCTAGGACTATAGTAGCACGTGGAATCACTAACTCTAAGGACTGATCTGAGATCCATTTATACCAATGGAAATATAATCACCAACTTCAATAGTCTGTGGATCAAGAGCCGAGGATTCCCACGTGCCAATTTTTTTTTTAAAAAAGAGAAGAAGCAATGATTATCTTGAAAGGTAAAGCCGTCCCTTTAATGCCCAAGAAGAACAGCTGCAATGTCATTTGTACTTATGCTGCAAATTGCTTCAAGCATACAGCAGAAATAAGCATCTTCATGGCACTCTACAAACATGCCGAGTATTTCCATGAAGCCAATTATGTCTGACTCCTTTGGCTCTCTGGCCAGCCAGACCAATTTAGATGAGCACCTTTCTGTGACAGCGTCTCACCCTGTCAAGAGACCTTGCCACTGACTCCCCCTAGAGGGCAGGAAGGGTGGCTGTTGTGATGATGTGTTTGGAAACAAGTTGCTCCAGTCTACGCACTGACTTTGCAAAGCATTTTAACTGAAGATAATAGATCTATGCCTCCCCCGGGGACTCGGGTTCTGGACCCGAAGCAAAACATCATCAGGACCTCCTCTCTACCCGCTAGTAGTGGGAGGGAGGGGGGGAGTTGAGCTGCCATTCTTGCCATGCCGGCAATATTGGCAATGTTATTATTGTTTTATGGGGTTTTAATGGGGAATTGCGATATTGTTACCCGCCACGAGCCGCAAGGGAGTGGCGGGCTATAAATCTAATAATAATAATAATAATAATAATAATAATAATAATAATAATAATAATAATAAAGACAGAATCAGCACGTATCCAGGAACTTTAGCAGAACTGAGTTTTGGATGAGGAACAATGTATGGAAAGAAAAAGTCTACCATCTTCCCGGTCCTATCCACAGGCATTATTTTCCCTGCTGAAATTACCTGTGATGGTTACCCCAAAGCATTCCTACCTTCTCAGATTTCAAATTGCAAATCTCACATGATTTACTCATGAGTAAATGTTCCCAGGGCGGAGGCTTTTTCTGGCTGCCCTGGGTCCCAGCAGGGGGCCGTTTCCAGGCCTCCTCCAGACGTTTCTCTTCTAAATAAAACAGGAGGGGGCTTACTCCCCCATGTCCTCTGAGTTGTCAGAGGCAGGGCAACTTACCGGCAGCAGGGCATGATCTGAGGCTGGCTCCTCTTCCACCCAGCAAACTTCTGACACTGGCAGGAAGTTGGATGCAGAGAGCTGATCCCTTATTAGGTTTTCCTGGCCAATAGCTGACTCCTGATTGGGTTTAGACTACCAGGGTAGGCCATTCCTGGCTGAAAGCCATGAGTTACTCATGAGCAAACATTTCCAGCATAGAGGATTTTCCTGGCCGTCTGCACATAATTTGACATGATTAGCCCTCATTGGCAGAGTGCAATTTAAATTGATTGGCCCTCACTGGTAAACATTCCCAGGGTAGAAGCTTTTCCTGGCTATCTGCATGCTATTTTACCTGATTGGCCCTCATTGGCTGAGAGTAATTTGAACTGATTGCCCTCACTCATGAGTAAACATTCCAAGGGTAGAGGCTTTTCCTGGCTGTCTGCACACAATTTGATCTGATTGGCCCTCGTTAGCAGAGTGCAATTTGGAGGGATTGGCCCTCATTATTGATGACCATTATTGATGTAGCCTGGTGAAACCAGACAAGTAGCATACTCATCTCATCCTATACAAGGTTTAGGAGCTTAAGGTCTTTGAAAGTCTGAAAGCCTTGTGTGACTATATGGGTAGCATCTCTGTTAAAGAGCTGTCAGGTGCATTTATGAGCAGGTAGGGCAACAGCAGTAACGTATAATGTGTACTGAAGTAGGTGACTACAACTTGTTCAGATTCAAGTAGGATAGCCATGTTAGTCTGCTTCAGCAACAATCAAATTGAATCCTGGGAGGCTAAGCCTCCCTGATTCCTCCCAAGGGTTAACATGTATAGTGGCAAGCCCATTCCATCCTGCAGGTGTTGCTGGCTGGGCCTCTCTGCCTCCTTGTCCCTTCCCATCTTGAAGGTCAGAGTTAGGAATGGGGTAATTAGTATCTCATGAGAACTGTCGGCCCACCGGGTGGGAGGGGGACAATAAGGAGTGGTGAGGTAATTGGTTCTAGCAAGAACACAGCCTGATTGAATCAGCCGATGCTGGTGGGCCAAAAACCTTGAATTGGGCTAAGAGCCAGGAGTAAAATTTAGGCTGGATTGTTGGCATATGCATAATCAACAATGTGTATGAATGAAGAGAATATGAAGAGGGTCCTGCAGGAGGCATTGGAAAAAAATGTGTATTTAGCACAATTAAATCAGAAACTCATTTTCAAATTATCTCCCCCCCCCCCCCCCAGTTAGCTAGTTAGACTGCTAGGACACTCTCTCGTCTCCTTTTCCCTATAAAGTTGTTTCTCTTCTAAATAAAATTGGTTTATTCTTTTAAGCAGTCTGGTTATTTAAGCTCCTCTTTGCAAATTTCAACTCTGCCAACAGTAACTGAGAACTGATCATTCAGAGCAAACTTTTTCAACCAGGGTTTGATGAAACCCTGGGGCTTCTTGATGGCCCTGGAAGGGCTTCTCAAATGGGTGGGAGTTAATTATTTGACATACTTTTAAAATGTGTTACACATTTATCAGGTGATGTGACCATATATGGGTGGTCCACCCATCCACCTTTCCCAAAATGGCCAATGACAGGCCGGGAGGGAGTGGAAATGGGAGGGACCCTGTGTGTGTGTGTGCATAGCTCTGCTTCCCAGCCATAGTCTGCATGATTGTGCCACTTCTGGGGTTTATCAAAGCCTGAAGGATGTTTCAGGTATTTCTCAATGGTAAAAAGTTGAGAAAGGCTGATTTAGAGTAATATCCCATGTCAGATGTACATACAGAGATTAAATAAATGTTACAGTTTCCTAGCTGTTCCTTCCGGGGAAAAACCTGCAACTGGATCCTTGGGGAGGACCACGTGTGACACAGCAGCAGTGATCTTCACTTCTGGACCGGGATGGCATATCTGATCACAACGGTTTGTTCCTGCTGTGTATGGACCCATGGACTCATAGATTTATTGGCCTCAGTGTAGTCTATTCTGAATGGCAGCATCTCTTCAGAGCCTCAGGTAGAGATACTACCTCACTCTTCTATCTGGACATGCTGATGATTTGTTTATCGATTTGATTTTTAGGGCGCTCTGCCCTGGACGGCAGCCTCGGGCCAGCTTACACCAGAGTTTATTCACAGTTAAAACATCAGAGCACACTTTAAAACAATTTAACGACGGATAAATTCTATGGATAAGAGCAGCACTCCCATAAATAAGTTTGGAGGGTCGTTCATTTTTAAGATCTAAGATTTCAAAGCAGGGCCCCTTTCCCTCTTCTGCTCTTCTCCACCAGGGAAGAAGAAGAAGAAGAGTTGGTTCTTATATGCCGCTTTTCCCTACCCGAAGGAGGCTCAAAGCGGCTTACAGTCGCCTTCCCATTCCTTTCCCCACAACAGACACCCTGTGGGGTGGGTGAGGCTGAGAGAGCCCTGATATCACTGCCCGGTCAGAACAGCTTTATCAGTGCCGTGGCGAGCCCAAGGTCACCCAGCTGGCTGCATGTGGGGGAGTGCAGAATCGAACCCGGCATGCCAGATTAGAAGTCCGCACTCCTAACCACTACACCAAACTGGGCAGAGGAGGGAAGGGGGGCCCTATTTGATGTTCTGCTTGCTCATTTGGTCTCGGCCATATTGAACCAGGGGCAAAACCAAACCTCTGTCACTGAGTTGCATCCCCCATAATGACATTCTCCAACAGCCTCCTGATCCCAGGAGCAAGAAATAACAACTCCTTCGTTGATCAACAAATGGTACGGGGTCTTTTGTCCTCTTTATCCTTACTGCATTTCTTTCTCCCCATTTCCTTTTCTCTTCCCCCCCCCCCATCCCTTCGACTCATCACACATTTCCATCTAGCAGACATCTTGGAGAGGCTAGTAAATATCAAGCAAATGGTTTTGAAATTATGTGTCCTTCTAATTATGGGGTGTGCATGGCTCTCCAGCTCAACTGCCATGTGCACATCCATATGCTAGTATTTTGCAAAAAGCAAGCATGATTAAGGACTGGAGCTGCTGCTGAATGTTCCCCTCTTCTGTCGCGCGCAGCATCTTTCGATCCGGCCGTAAATGTTTGTTAAATCGTTATTTCCTTCTTCTTTTCACAAAAGAAACGCTCGGAGCAGCATGCCCGACGATTTAAAATGACTGACAGTTTCCTGACAGAACTTCAAATGTAAAAGTTTTCCAGCCATCTGACGAGAGGGGGAAAGGGCTGTGATCTTTGCCTCCATGCTGGAACAATATGACAAAAGACGACATACTGCATTCAGGTTCCGCAGGATGCCAGATTTCTTCGTTTTTCTCCACAAATGGACGGAGCTGAAAGGAAAGCGACTGCTGGCAGAATGTAAAAGTATTGCCAACTTTGTAGGGACTTCAATGAAAGATGCAAAGCAAAGATAATCCAATCAGAGGGTGCAAAAGTTTTGCAGGCAACACCGGTTGAAAAGAAAAGTATGGCAAAGTAGAATTACCGCCGGTGTCCCTGCTAGCAACAGAGCTTTCAAAGCATTTCAATGTACGGTGGGAAAGCCCTAGGTTCCCTGATCGCACAGTTAGGAATTACAAAAATTTAAATATTTTACCTTGAACCCTAACCTTGCAGTTCTGTCATTCTAATACACTAAACTGACAGAAATATCGGCAGGTATGGGAGCTCGGATGACATAAAGACAAAGCTTTCCTTACCTGCAAAACTTACTTCTGTGTTGTGATGGAGGAATAAATTCTACATACAATGCCGGCCCCTCCGCTGATGGGAAGGGGGGGGCACCACATGACCCAGGTCTTCATGTTAAAGTGGAGCAGTCATGCAACTGCCCAAATTAATACTTTTATCTTTATTATTCAGCTTTATTATTCAGCTTTATCAAATAGCAGCAAAGGAGTTGTTTATTATGCCCATGTACATAATAATGCTCAGGTTTACTGTGTTCTTTTCACTACGCCCAAAGTACAGCTATGTCATGGTGATCACACTGCACGTACAACCTACAGGAAGAACTCCAATTCACAAACCTTCCGATTCTCTGGTTCCAAGGACTGGTTTTCACAAAACCCTTTAAAACACAGGCTTTCCATGTATCTGAATATCTGAAAAGCTGACTAAATCTCAGGGCACACTGGTTTTGTGTATTTCTGAATCACTACAAACTCATTTTAAATAGGTTTAAATATGGGATAATATAAACCACAAGCATCAATTATTACTCTGTCGTGCCATTTTGCTGGTTACTCCTATGAATTTTTTGGATTTCCCCACACCACCTGGATGCCTGTTTCCGTCAGGTATCTGTTTACGAAAGAAAGTATGTGTTTGTTTATGTGAGGCTCACAGATATCTCATTTTGTATTCCATTCATTATTCCATTCAATAATAGCTTAATCTTCCTCCATTGTTTAAAATCGAGGGATTTGTTTAGGGAACAATTGTTTACTGCAAAAGGAAAGAGTGACCTAATAATGAATTAAGCTTTCAGATGAGCTATCAAACAAAATAAACTACCTGGTGAAAAATGCAGCAGTGATTGAAATTGCAGGTTCTGCATTTCCGGCCTTCTCTGCAGTTTTGTGCAAAGTTTTGCTCCATTACATTCATTTATTTTATTTATTTATTGTTTCAACTTACTGCCCGCCACACTCATAACTGGCTCGTGGCGGGTTACGACAATCCATGTTAAAAGCCCCATTAAAAAACTTCCGGACATTCATCCAAACAGAACAGACTCCTAAAACATTTAAAAACCATGGCGGTCAACAACCCACTAACCCCACCAAAATCTAGTACAGGAGTGAGAGGAGGGAGCAAAGATCACATGGCGGATGCTTACGCTCTTAACATTGGGGAGCCCATCAGATCTTCCTCGCCATGCTGGCCTTAACCATAGACCTGGTGGAAGAGCCGTGTGTATGGTAGATTTACACACCGAAACAATTAAATGACTGGGGCAGGCTAAACCATTGAAGAGAAAGGAAGTGGATTGTAGCCTCTTAAGTAAGGAACAAATCATATATGGTCCAATGTTGAGGCCAGGCCAGGAGGATCGGGTCCCTCCCCATATAGGCCCCTGTAGAGGCCCTGTAGACAGCTGGACATGGGCACTTCTCCCAAGGATGATGCTGGATTATTGAGGACCAGTATGGCCTGATGTTATTGGCTGTGGTCGGGGGAGGGAAATAAATTTTTGCCTGCCATTGATGGCTCTTGCTGTTGCTGTTTTTATGGGGTTTTCGTTTGGGAGTGGTGGTGGATAAATCCAAATTTTCTGGAAGCATATGTCCATTCGTATGGTCAGTACAGAAATTCACAACTGCACTTTCTCCATCACATTCTATTATAAAGACTATAATCCATAACAAAAAACACCCTAGAAGTATACACATCCCAGACATGAATAAAAAGAGTAAGACCATAGTTCCACCAAAGTTAACATGATTCAAGCAAGGGAAGGGCTTGAGAATCATATTATAAATCAAATTTCCTTCATGGGGAAGGTATAAACTATTGGAAGAGAACTGGTGTGTTGTGTCCCTCTAAATTGGTATAGTTTCGTTTATAGTTTGTTGCGGTCAAAGACCATTAACTATCAGATATCAAATATCAAAGACAGGTGAAACCTATCAAAGATCCATCTAAAGAGTTTAAAATCACATAAAATAATCTAAAACTTAATCGATACCATCCTTCTATGCCCTGTCTGCTGTAACCATCATTTATACTGCTTCAGGTTCTACACAGATAGGCACAAAATTTGGCCACTTTACTGGACTGAAACAAATGTCCATTACTGAATAGTTTGTCTAAACAAATCAACTCTAAGCGGCCATAAAGTTTACCCAATAATTGAAGAATAAGCTTAACCGTTAACTCTGTATAGTGAGGACAGCAAAGGAGAACATGCCCTCTCCCTCTGTACAAGGTACATAGTACCTCTCCCGTTGTCTTTCTTTGTAAGGGATCCCCTTGTATTTACCCTCAAGAGCTGCTGAAGGTAGGGCTTCACATCTGGTCAGTGTTAAAGCTCTCTTATTAGAATGGACCTCAATGGACGATAAACGGTCAGTGTCTACATGTCCTCCAAGACCCCCTTGCTTTGAAGTTGGGTAAACATTTAGATTGAGCAGATGCAATCTGTCTGAAAATGTTTCTGTTCATGAACCAGCATGAACCTCTACAAACAGTTTGAAAGTTCATGGAAAAGTTCATGCAGGGTAACCAGCCATGAACTTCACTTTGTGAATCATGACCCAGACAAAATTTACTGTGACGTTTCGCTTGTGCTTATCCCTACTTCCCCTCTCCTCTGCATTTCTTAGTAAAATGTATGTTATGTGATATATTATAAAGATTATAAAACAAAGAAAGAGAATGGGTCCATTTTTGGCAGCATATGTTTCTGCAGCATGACTTTGTAGCCTGATTCTAGGCCTTTGCAATGAGACAAATTGGCTACATGGGAAGATCGGAAGATGAAATCTGGAATTCTAGAGGCTTTTATCTTAAATCCATCCAATAGCCCAAAACACATCTATTAAGCCGGCAACATGTCATTGATGGTTACTGATTTTCTCTGTATGTTTCCTGTTCCCTGTTTCATGTGAACCTCCCAGAGCGTCAAGGGGAGGTGGTATATAAATGTAATAAATAAATAAATGCCCCATAGTTTGTGAATCAAAGTTGCCCCGTTTGCCTTCTTCAGGGTAACCTTAATGCTGCTGTTTAAAAAACCTCCTTTTCTTGTCAAGCACTAATGCACCGAGTCTTTTAAAATTAAATTACTGTTCTCTGAATCATCCTAATTAAATTATCTCACTGCTAATTTCCCTTACCCTACAGTTCTACTTTCCTGTTTCACCTTTGTCACTTACTTTCTAATGATACTTTATATGAAATTCCCAGAAGATGCATTCTCCCACTCGAGGCAATGTCCTGTAACATAGTAATAGATAAAGACAGACCTTGGATCAGTTCCCAAGCGAGTTGTCAGGCTTTGCAATTCAGAGCTAGATAGCATTGTTCATTCGACCCATAGTATCCAGTTTGCTAATCAGTTTGTCTTCCTTAAAGATCTGCTGCCTGCTGGCCAAATCTTCCATTTTAGGGCTGCCATGTTCCAGGCGGTGGCTGGATATGCTTGCCAGATTCCTCCTGGCAACCGGTAGGGCTGCTGGATCCTTGTTGGGAGAATCCTCATGATTGGGGGATGAAACCTGTGGAGGACAGGGACCTCAGTGGCGTACAATGTCATACAGTCTACCTTCCAAAGCATCCATTTTTCCCCAGGGAAAATGATTTGTTTCATCTGGACATGATCCTCAGGTCCCACCTTGAAGCTGGCATCTCTATGGCTGGAGATCTCCTGGGATTTCAACTGCTCTCCAGGTAACAGAGATCAGTTCACCAAGAGGAGGAGAAGCTGGGGGGTTTGTATCCTGCTTTTCAGTACCCAAAGGGGTCCTGAAGTAATTTACAAACACTTTTCCATTCCTCTCCTCATAACAGGCGCCCTGTGAGGTAGGTCGGGCTGAGAGAGCTCTAAGATAACCACTCTGTAAGAGAACTGTGACTGTCTCAAGGTCAATCAGCATATTGAGAAGTGGGGAATCAAACCCAGTTCTCAGGATTAGAGTCCGCTCTTTAACCATTACACCACACTGGCTCTCAAGACTGTTCTGGAAGGTAGACATTACGCTCCATTGAAGTTCCACCTCTCTCCAAATCCTGCTGTCCCCATATTTCACCCCAAAATTCATGTATTTCACAACCCAGAGCAGGCAGCCCTATCCAGCTGACACCAAGTTAGCCCTTTGTAACCCAGTCAGGTATGACAGAATGACACCTATCAAGGTAGGAAAGAAGACGTCAAATACCATATATTTTCAGTGAGGTTTCTCATCCTGAATTCAACTCTTGCTATTTCCAGTTTCCCACACCTAAGCTCTTGATTGGATAATGGATATTCAGGCTCATGGACATGCCCTGATTAATTTTTAAGTGGCATAGTAGAATGTCTATGTCTATAAAGTATGCAGGCATAAACTATTTTTTTTAAAGACAGCAATGTGATTGGCCTGAACTCATAGCTAAAACTCTGAAAAGATAACTAGATATGATACAAGTATATCCTTAAACCCTATAATTCTTAAAGGCACAAGGGAATTTCTAAGTAATGGATTGTAGGTTTGGAAGGGTTGATTGTTTCCAGTGTGATCTAATGTAATCTGTTACTTTCCCTGGTTTGGAGATACAGTGATGACGGTGTATCACTAAACCTCTCATTATTATTTGGCCACTATCAGTCTAAATTCATTGACCAATTTACCTTTTGTACAATGCTTTCTGTCTGCTGTTGAAAATCTGGTAGGAAACATCATAGTTTCAGAGCAAAACATTCCAAAGGGGAGTTACCTTTAAATTGTACTGGGATGCTGAAGAGGGGGGAAAGCTTGTTATAGTTGCAAGATTTTTATCTATCTATCTATCTATCTATCTATCTATCTATCTATCTATCTATCTATCTATCTATCTATCTATCTATCTATCTATCTATCTATCTATCTATCTATCTATCTATCTATCTATCTATCTATCCATCCATCCATCCATCCATCCATCCATCCATCCATCCATCCATCCATCCATCCATCCATCCATCCATCCATCCATCCATCCATCCATCCATCCATCCATCCATCCATCCATCCATCCATCCATCCATCCATCCATCCATCCATCCATCCATCCATCCATCCATCCATCCATCCATCCATCCATCCATCCATCCATCCATCCATCCATCCATCCATCCATCCATCCTTTGCATTCTTACCCACCATTTCCAGCATGCTGGCTTTTTTTTAAATAACTGGAATAAGGAGTGGGCTACCACTTACTACAGACTGTTTGGGATGGTGAAAGCCAAACTACCTCTCTCTCCCAAACCAGCAAATGGTACAGGAGTTTCAACAGGGGAAGGGGGGGGGGGAAGCAAGGCACTATGGACGAATGACTTTTTCCCTCCCATCACAGCAACAGGCAGTACCAGTAAAGGTGCCAGGTGCTTTTTATAGAAAAAGTGATGGGCAGTTGAAATTATCTCAGCAACAAAACATGATCTAGTTAACAGGGGAAGGTTGATTTATCTATTTATTCCATCCCTAGCCGACCTTTCCTCCAGTGAGCTCAGAGCAGTGTACATGATTTTCCTCTTCTCCATAACAACCCTGTGGGACAGGTGAACATACAGAAGGGCTGCCCCAAGGACATGCAGGGATATGAACCAGGTGTAATCTGTCCTCTAACCCGGCTGCTTCCCATCACCATAGCTCGGATTCGAAGACACTGCTCTGTCAAGGAACTACAGTTTGTATAGTTAGTGCTGAATCCAACTAGCACTTGTGCTATAGGGGCCAAAGTCATTGTCTAGAAATGCCTTCTCGCCACACGGCTTTTAGACATTGTGATGTCTATCAATATGTGCTGCAAAGAAATCTCAAGCAGTAATAATAGCCACAGCAAAGGACATGGTTCAACTATCAGGCCAAACACTATTGTGTGACAACCCATGTATAAAGACATTTCAATTTCCCAGGTCTCCCTGCTCTTTCGCTTTTCACTCCAGAAGCTTTTGTAAACAGCAAAAACAAAACAAAACAAAAAGGTATAAGGGCGGATTAAACTGTATGTGCAGTTTTATAATAGGCTCTTGAAATGTATGGTACTTCTGTCTTGTGTCTATTAACTTCAATTTAGGAGGATCATCAGAACTTGAAAGTGCAGATCAAACAGCTCTGAGAATCACAGCTGTACTGGCCCCAATTCAGAGTAAATATTAACCAGAGCACTCAGTGCTAATTTATTTCATTTGAAACAGGCAGATACTCTATGGCAGGGGTAGTCAATCTGCGGTCCTCCAGATGTTCATGGACTACAATTCCCATGAGCCCCTGCCAGATTTTGCTGGCAGGGGCTCATGGGGATTGTAGTCCATGGACATCTGGAGGACCACAGGTTGACTACCCCTGGTCTATGGGACTCCTCACTCTGTGCTGGACTCATTGTTTCTCTTTTGCTCGCAAGAATTTAAACATGCCTTGAAATCATTTTCAAGGTTGCAGCAGGCAGGTATTTACAATTCTATATGTGTGTTTACCTAGACTGGTATTTTTCTATGCTCGGCTTTAGATTTAGATTTCATTTTTTTTGTGAGCAATTGCCGTAACCATCAGGAACAGCAGACTTCAAGGTGCTAAATTATCTTCGATAATTTCAGCCTTTTTCATTTTGCAGGTGGAGGGCAGCTGGGCAGGGAAAACATTTAAGACAAGAGCATTCCCTTTGTCCTTCCTCGTCTGTCTCTATGGTGCTCTCACTGTAGCCTGATATTTCAAAAGAGAGCATGTGGGGGGGCAGACTATTTTAGGAGGCTGATCAGTGCTCGTAACTTAAAGGTAATCAAAGAAATGGCTAGCAGAAGATCCTGAGAGCCATGCTGAATCCTCGCAATATGAATCCTAGAATTATGTACGAAATTATTTATTTCCTCCTCGAATATCCCTGCATTTCAACTATATCACCACATACATACAGTCCCATTTCATACACATTTCCTTTGCTGGGTTTTCAGTATTTTAACAATGAAGGGTGTTTAGGAACTGTCAGCAGCGACACAACTTCCTTGGTTTATAAACTCGACTCTATTGCTAAAATAAAGCGAGAATAGAATGACATGCACACAAAAGCCACTCATACAAATGCTTAGATTATGCATTAGAGGGAAGGCAGCAGCTATTTTAAGAAAGTATTTTTGACATGGCTGCTTACAGTAGGAGAGACATCTGGTGACCATTGAAGGTCATCTCGAACACAGAGATTAGGAATAAATTCCCACAGATGTCCAAATCACAGAGAACATGCTTTTTTATCTCTCCATCTTTCCCTCAGACAGACACACACGCTTTCTTCTGAGCTTACAGTGTGCAATGTTCTTTGCACACGTCTCTTGTCTTGTTTTTCCCCGGTGTTGTAGTTGATGTGGCATCTGTGAAGTGAGAAACCTTTGAAATACTCATGAGGCTTTTTAAGAACAAAAGCTCAATACCTCCCTTGTCGATATCTTGATTTTCTGCAGTAGATCCTCATCTTGGGAGGGGGAGGGAAGAAAACAGATAAATATTCTGCAGAGGTTTCTTTCACTTTTTCTGTATATCTACTGTTGTGCAAGCAACTGTGTAATTAGATGTTTTGAAGGCGAGGTTACAATAGTGCCCTTTTGAAGCAGGGAGGAACGATACAGAGTCAACTCAGGGCCAATCTATGCATGACGGTGGGCATTCTCCAACACTTAGTTTATGTACAAAAAGGAACTGGGAGAAACATGGATCAGTTCTGGGGAAAAGAAGGTTAATTCTCTGACATTTCCCCTGTCAGCAATGGCACACCTGCCACCTGAAAGGCAGCTCTGAGGCTCAGTAGAGAAAAAGACATACCTGTATTGTGCCTGTTTTTTTCCTTTACACGGAATTAAAATAGCTGAGAAAGAGGCTAGTTATAATTGGAAAAAACAATGCAAGAGCATATCATTAACCTTTTAGTCCTCCCTTTCCCTGGCACCATGACTCTGGCCCATGTCCCCATGGTGACTCTTTTTGAAACTAGATCACCTCAGAGGCTCCATGATCAGAAACCCAATGCTGTATATTCTCAGTCAGAGAGAGAAGGAAAACAGATCAATGGATGAAGCAGGCAGGAAGGAGGTTGCAGTACCTTATGATTACATCAAGGTTCCAGTCACGGTCAAGGTTTCTCAAGGTAGCCCACAACACAGAGAAACAGACCCTTTCTTATCATGGTTCAGGTATATTATGCTTCTAAGCCTTCCACAACTGTAATATGGAAGAACCATTCAGAAGGCAAAATGTGGAGAGAGTGGGTATGAAGCCTCATTCTGCTACTCCCTCTTAAAGTGGGAGTATAGAAGCAGTCTAGAGCAGTGGTCCCCAACCCCCGGTCCGGGGACTGGTACCGTGCCGTGGATCAGTCGGTACCGGGGCTGCGGCTCCTCCTCGTCCTCCTCCCTAGCTGCTGCCTTGGGGGCTGCCCTGCCTCTCTGCTGCCAGCTCACCTTTGGTGCTCTCTAGCGGCCGTCACGGCAGGAGCTCCCCTTCGGCATGGCAATGCGCAGCTGATGCTGGCATCACCCCCCAATGGGCAGCGGGAAATCAGGGGCACCGGCGGGAAAGAAAGTGAAGCAGGGGCTCAGGCAGCGGTGGCAACGTCCCTCAGCAAAATAGTATCCCCCCCCCCCGGGCCTCAGTAAAATTGTCAAGCATTGACCGGTCCCTGGTGATAAAAAGGTTGGGGACCACTGGTCTACAATTTGAACCATCCTTTCCTCCCTGCAATAGAGATTTGGTCAACTTCCCACAATCATCTCGTGTCTCTTGTGACTGCCACCATCTTTAAATGGGACTTCCTTCAGGAAATCTTTTCCTGGCACAGAGATAATGTGATTTTGTAAATCAGATATTAAAATCCAATGTTGGAAAGTAATTGGGATGTCTGTGAATATTCTATGAAGCAATGGCAGCTTGCCAATCTTTGTCAAGAAGTTCACGAGCTCAACTATTCAGTATTGATCAAGAATATGCTGAACCTCTTGTGGCGCAGGGTGTTAAGGCAGCCGACATGCTGTCTGAAGCTCTGACTGTGAGGCTGGGAGTTTGATCCCAGCAGCCGGCTCAAGGTTGACTCAGCCTTCCATCCTTCCAAGGTCGGTAAAATGAGTACCCAGCTTGCTTGCTGGGGGATAAAACAGTAATGACTGGGGAAGGGAATGGCAAATCACCCTGTATTGAGTCTGCCAAGAAAGCGCTAGAGGGCGTTACCCCAAGGGTCAGACATGATTCCGTGCTTGCATAGGGGATACCTTTACCTTTATCTTATGCTGACAACTGGCCTAACTTCTCACTACTGATTATTTAATCAGTGCTTATGCCCTACTTTCCTCTCCATAATGGCCCAAAGTGGCTTACCACATCATCCTCTCCTTCACTTTATCCTCACAACAACAATCCTGTGAGGTATCTAGGCTGAGAGAGAATGACTAGCCCAAGGTAACCCAGTGAGTATCCATGGCCAAGTGAGGATGTGAACCTGGGTAGAAAACCACGTTGGGAGTACAGTATCTTTGAAAGAATGGGTTCCATCTTAATCTGTCATCCTGTGTGAAATGGACTGGAGATGTCTTACAGAGACATTTTTGATGCATAAAAGTGAAGTCATAGAATAGCATCAATTCCATCCATTTTTCCCTTCCTTCGTTCGCCAATAATGGTGCCACCCATATATTTTTAACAACTTTTCTAAGCTCAAAACTGTAAATGTACAAAATGTATGCAAGTATGCATTATTTGCAAAACACAGTTCTCAGAAGCAATAACCAACAAAATATCTCACAGGCACAGTACTCCATGCCTGAAAACTTTTGAAATGGCACTTGTGGCACATAAAAGGATTTATAATGATCTCACCCACAAATATGCATTTTATTCCACATAAGAGAGAGAAGGAAAAGGGAAAGAGAGAGCAGAAGCAGTGAACAGCTGAATGTGAGTGCAGCGTCATAAATTCATAACACTTACAGCTTTTTAACAGCCAGTCATAAATGTGACTGATTTCAATTTAATTTATGAGACTTTGTGATGGAATCAGGAATACCTATTTTAAACTGCATTTTACAGGAATTGTGGGCTGCACAACTTGCCACGAAGGGCAGATGTTCAGCTGCAGATAAGCAGAAGGCACCCTGAATCACTCCACTTAAGGACAGGTAAGGAAAAGATAATATGTCTGACAAATATTGATTGGTTCTTCCATGGGAAAAGGAAGGCAAACATTCTGAATGCATGATCTAACTGCTATATTGAAGTACTTTCAAATCCCATTAATTTCAATGGAAAACAAGGAATGCTTTGGGCTCATGGCAGGAGCAAGCCAAAGTTAGCATGTTCACTTTCCGTTGATGCGTGCTAACTTTGGTTTGATCCTACTTAGGTTGCTTTTCTTCAAAGAAACACATTTATGTGACATGACAGTTGCAATCTTCAGTTTACATCTCTGGAAAAAATCCAGTAACTTCTGTGGGATTGGATTCCCAGAAGTTTCACAACAGCATATTCACAAGTGTTTTCCATAGGGAATGGATGAGTATTTAAGCAAGGGATGGTTTCAGAATGGGTAGGGAATAACCAGATCCAGTGGCCTGCATCCTACCACTCCACTGAGAAAAGCCTGAAGCTAAAGAGATTTCATCCAGCTTAACTTCCTCCCACTTCTGCCTTCCTCCCATGGAAGAACCACTTAGGTTGACAGAAGCCTCTTTAGGCTCGAGGAACTTTCCTCACCCTCACCTTGGACATGACACAGCTGAATAATTAGCCATCTGGTAGGTGTACCACCTGCCTAACGCACCAGCAGATGCCCTGCTGGACCTACTAGAGGCAGCTGCCACTTGGACATGGTGGTAACTCATGGTGATTATCCTTGGGTGACGTCAATGTCCATGTGTATAAGCTTGCCTGAAGCTTAACCCCACAAAGATGGAGGTTCTGTGACTAGGAAAGAAGGGACCAGGAGAGAAAGTGTGCCTCCCCTGCCTAGATGGTGTACAACTGACAACCTTACACACAGTGACAAATCTGGGGATGATCTTTGATCCCTTTCAATGGAGGCTCAGATAACAAAGGCTCAGATAAAATATCTGCCACCAGATATTTTACCATCTGCACCAGGCGAAGCTACTAGTGCTCTACCTGACCATGGAAGACCTTGTTACAGTGACCCATGCAACAGTCACTTCCATATTGGTTTACTGTAACTAACGCTACATGGGGTTACCCTTGGTCCTACCCATGACATTGCAGCTGGTGCAAAATGCAGCTGCTCGGTTCCTCGCAAGGAATCCATGGAGAGCACGTGTTCAACCAGCCCTCCAGCAGCTGGTTAATGGTCAAGTTTCAGATTAGCTTTAAGGTCAATTGACCTTTAAGACCTGGGCCCTGCATATCTGAGGGACTGCCTGTCCCAATATGCTCCCTGGAGAGCATTTCATTTTTGAAGGGCCAATCTGTTGTTAATCCATATCCACAAAGACATCCACCTGGCCTTGACATTTCCTAGCCATGGTGCCAATCTGGTGGAATGAGATGCCAGCTGAGATCAGGGTCCTGAGAGAGCTATCACACTTCCACAGGTCATGTAAGATGGCACTCTGCCCCCAGACCAGTGGTTGAGGCCATGGCGGCCAAATACCACGTGGGCCTCCCTCCTCGATACTCAGGTTCCCTCGCCCCTTTTTTTTTCTTGCTTGGAATATGGCTTACAGCCAATCCTGCAGACTAGATTGAAGATGGGGGGGGGGGGTCTTAATGTTTAGTTTTTATGTTTTAATTGTTTATGAATTGTTTTACTTCACTGTTGTGCCCTGAGCCTGTTTGTGGAGAGGGGCAGTATGTCAAATAATTAATTAATAATAAATTGTGACTGTAAATCTTTAATTTTGGCACCAAGGGAGCTGCAAAAACGCCCCAAATCCAACATCACAGTTATTTTAATAAGAAAGATTTAAGGAGATGCTTAATTTCCTCTTCAGACAAATAGGACGTAAAACTCTGGGTGAATTATACCTAAAACTTATTTTTGGAGCTTATAAATGGCTGCATATTTATAAGCTTCTCCAGTGCAAATTAAGCATTCTTACCATATTTGCACCTGACTCCGTAATGCTGTGCTTGAGAGTTCATCCCTGGAAGAAAGAAAACACATATTGTCCCAGTGTACGATATTTTTTGACATAATAATCTGCTATTTTTTTTTAAATCCTTCTCAGTACATACAACAAATTGTTCTAAGAGCCAAAACTTTTAGAAAGTTGAAATTTTACCCCAAGAATTAAAATTGGGAGTGTTTTGCTACTGTCTAGTTTTTTATTTGGGCAGGAATCAAATAAGAAACCTGAAAAGCTATCAAGTGCCAACAAGTACAAATCCTGAATGCCATTTTATATCAGCTGTCAAACATTCACCTGTTAGGTACCCCCGAATGCCACTGGCCAACAACTGTAGAACACCGTTTCAGGGCTGCTGTCGAATTTGCTTAAAACCTACACGCTGTTATGCTATATTTACACTTTGCCTTCCTTTGTAAAACATGTGCGAAACAATTTAACATCAAATGCAATCAAGCAAGTTTCCAAGCTATAAAACCACTACGAGCAGATAAAAGAATTAAGAGGCAGCCATAAAAAGAATCTAGCAACACCAGCTCTCTGCTTGAGTCACGGATGCCATGGCACTCACCCTTCTCTCCCAAATGTGACATGGGACACTATCAACAGAGCCATGACAGAGAGGTTTAAAGCTCCCCATCTGTATTTTTCCTCTCCATCTGTATTGCCAAATCTTCAGGGTCATGCTGGCTGGTAGGAAAGTTCTACAGGGAGCCAGATATCAAGAAAGATTGACACAGATGCCGCAGATCTGACAATTAGGAGAGTTTATTTATTCATTTAGAATATTTATATAACCCCTATCTGACATAACAATACATGAAAGGTTTCTCCTAAACATATGACGGGTCCCTGAAATGCTCCACATGCCCAGGCAAAGGGGAAGAACCCACTAGAAATATATTTTTAAGACCATTTATGCACTGGGAACTTCACTGCCCCAGTTCCTGTGCAGGAGCACAAATCAGGGGCGGATGAGGTGCACCAGGCCAAATGCTCCACCGTGTGGGTGCAGGAAGAGGTGGGTAACCTGCCACAACTAAAACTCCAGCCTGAAGCCCAGCATGAAACCTCCAGTGCATAAACGGTCTAAGTGAGTTTCAAATAATCAATGAAAGGAAACCTCACATCTGTTGGCTTCTATTTTGTTCCTGATCCCAAACAGACAAGCATTTAGAACACTGTTCTAGCAGATGATGGAATGTCAGCACAAACCATGCATTATTGCAGGATATGACCCACAGGGTAAGAATCAAAGTCCAGGTACCTCATACCCCAGGTGCCTCATACCAAAGGCACATGTTTTTGGACAAGCCCAGGTAGGGGAGACGCTAAGCCACAGGTCTTGGTCAGCTATCTTCAGTGTTCCTTTCACAATTCCTACATTGTTTCTTTCTGAAGCAAATAAACTTCTTTGTTTCTGCTTGAAATAAATTATTGCTAACATTTGTTTTAGAGATTTCTGCACATGCCCTGCAAACCCCTCAGCAGCTACTGGAGGGAAGCAAGGAGAAGTTAATCTTCAGTCTCAGGTAGCAGTGGGACCATTTCCGCACGAGGAATTTGCCTCTGCCCACGGGTTTTAATGCTGCTTCCTCATGACATTGGCAGAAACCTGTAGCTCTTCAGTGGGTGGCATGTGTTTTTGTCTTCTTTGCCCTGCGATGAGGGAAAGCAGTAGAATCTGATTCCCTTTTCTTGTCACTGTACACAAGGCACAAAGCTGTCTGAAAGAAGAAATGTGCAACAGTTCCTGTAGCGTTTTACCCACCCTTGCACCTGCCAATAACCTCTCCATTTCTGGATCTAATTTTTAAAAAATTAATGGTACAGTTTGTGTTGCAATAGGACTGCAAATCAATGTGCCCTGAGTTCAAGTAAAATGTACTGTTATGTTCTCTTCAGTGTGCACAGTAATATTGGGACTGGGCATCAACCCAATCTAAAACACATTCCTGTTTGTGTTTTCTGATGGTGGGGTATCAGCAGGGAAAGAGGGGTGTGTGTGTGATGAAGCAGCCCTCTCCCTATTAGCTTAGCATCCATGCTCTGTATTTTAAATCTTTATTGGGATCCAATTACCATGGGATCCAATTATCAGAAATCTACCCAAACATAAAAAAGACCATACAAAGAATTCCAAAAAGAGATTTAAAGAAATGTCTTATTTTTGTGCGTTTTTTTTTTAATTATTTTGGGACTCGGGGGGGGGGGAGCTACTGGTGGCTTGCATTGATTGACAATCTGAGGAGCGGGGGGAAACCTGAGGGTTGTCAACACTTCCAGCTCCTCCACTCCCTCATCAGGAGGCAAAAAGTCACAATGAGATGGCAGGAGAACGCGGGCGGGTCTCCCATCAGGAAGCGTACAAATGCGCGGTTTACTATCACGCATTTGCAAGCAGGATGCAGTATGTGTTGTCCACCTCCGTGTGGAAATGGTCAGCATGTTCCCTTTCATCCCCAAAGCTCTGTCCAGGGTCCTGAAGAAATTCAGAGGTGTAGCTGTGGACACCTGCTTGAATAAAGAATAAAGAAGCTAACAACTGGTGGCAGCAGAAATCCCTTACTCTACTTTTAGGAGAGTCTCACCCCTTTCCCCTGCACCCTGACCTGAGGGTGAGCTGCTCACCTTAGCATGCTCCACCTTCTTCACAGAGTCATCAGTGCTGGCAGTCGATCCTCTTATTATGAACAATACGAAATCAGCTGGTTGCCACTGGGAGCTGAGCAGGAATGCTGGGAATCCCCATCCTATTGGCTTCGAAAATGGGTCCTTTTTGCCTCCTTTATATTGTTCCTGAGCTGTGATGATATAAAGTGGCCTCGGCAATGTGAATGTTCAAGCCATAGCTACAGACGTCAAGAATAGTGTACCTCGCTGCTAATTGGGGAGCCCCTGAGGCATCTAAGGCCATGCCCATGACAGCTCACCACTAGCTTAAGGGGCCAGTTGAATTATGGAGGAGATGCTGAGCACTTCACTGCTTGAACATTAACAAAGCTAATGTTCAGGTGAGGATGAAAGTAGTTGGTGCTAACACTGGCCAAGTTTGGAGCAGTGGTGAAGTTGCTCAGAAGTTCTGGCAACCTGTGGGCTGGCTATGAGTTGCAACTCACCCTTAAATTGAAATTTGGGTGATGCTGATCAACCGTTTAATAAGGCCAAGTTTAACCCTTAAAGTCTCGTGTCTTCATAGAATGAACAAAAAGCTAGACCTTAGAAGTAAGAGAAACCCTCTAAAATTCCACATAGGCAATAATGACAAGCTTCATGAAATTGAAAACATCTTTGCCCAACACCTACAGGGTCTAGTATTTAGGGCCCCTTCCTCTGTGGGGCTCCAAAGTCTTGCTGCCGTACAAGAAACGCCCCTGTCTCAAATGTTTACTTTACATATTAAAGGAGGAGATTGGGGTTTTCATCTACAATCTGATGATACCTTACAGCAAATCTCTGGAGGGCTTTTTGCAGTGGTTTCATACAATTGTTACATATCTCCAGTAGATGATTGTCAGATACAGAAATCATATTGAAACTTATTATCATCCAATGTAAAATACCATTATCGAATGTTCTGGAAGCATTTGAAGAAGACTTAGCAAAGACTGTCAAAGAAAGATTTGGAGGAAAATCTGTTCCAAACTTGTGCAATAGATTTCTGGTATATAACTGGGGGGGGGCATACTCGGTAGGGCAGGGGCTGCAAAAGAGATAAAAGATTACAGGGCCACCAGATTATGCGTTCAGAGTTTAAGAAGAAACCCCAAATGTAATGACATATATCTATGAAATAAAATCTTCAAGAAGTAGTGATAATCAGTGCTTGTTCGGGATGATTTTCTCAAAAATAGTGTGAACTTCAAACACTCGAATTTAAAAAAAAAATTGCCCCAAGCCTTGGCAACTAAAGCACCTTGTTTATTTTCTTGGACATTCAGATAGAATTTTATTTTGAGTCTGGCAGAAAACCTTAGAAACACCCAAGAGAGTCATGAGTTTGCTTCGGAGCCTACCGCCGCACCTGTCAGAAGCTTGAATTTCTTCTGCTGCACATATTGGCAGATTGGAATGTTAACAAATAAACAGCCTGCTTGGGGGTTTTACCCCTCCTCAAGCTGAAAGCTTTGTGGAGGGGCGGAAAGGAAGTTCAGATATTTAAAAACAGTTTAGGCCTCTTTCTTAAAAGGCTCCCCCCCCCCCCACCTATCCAGAAGCTTGGGATAATTCTAGAAAAAAATGGAGGAAGTAAATGTGGAAAGGAACATTTTTTAAATACAGCTTTTGCTATCCATATTAATGGGGGGGGGGAATAATGCAACATTTGTTGTCCTTTGGCTATATTCTGTGCTAGTAAAGTGATCCACTAAATAACTGTCATTCTAAGCACAACACTACTCTTCCAATGAGTTCAATGCAAAAAGGAGGGTCCTATTCAGTGGTTCTCAACCTCCCTAATGCCGCAACCCTTTAATACAGTCCCTCCTGTTGTGGTGACCCCCAACCATAAAATTATGCAAGTGTTCTTTCACAGAAATTAAACCAAAACTGACCAATGGCGTGAAGATCCATTGTTCATGATTGTATATAAATTGTTGTTCCCCCAGGGTTTCTGAGTTCAGTTCTGCCTCTTGTCCCACCATGCCGATCTCATTCTTTTCTGCTGCTCCAGACAGACGAACACTCTGTCTTGATCTACCCTGCAAGGCTGTTGTGTGGATGGCGCCCCCCTCCCACCAGCCAAGCTGCTTGCCATGACGTGACCCCTGTGAAAGGGTTGTTCGACCCCCAAAGGGGTCCCGACCCCCAGGTTGAGAACCGCTGGTCTAATTCTACTTATTAGCTGTGTTCTACAAATCCAGATGTGGCCAAGGATTCTGCTAATGGCTTTCAGAAAGTCCAGGCACCTTCCATTCTACTTCTGTGCCGAAGTGTCACAGTGACCTCTGTTGTGGATCCAGCTAGCCCAATTGGCAGTATCAAGGCAGCCTACATGGAGATGGAGGAAAGAGATTGTTTGCAGCTCCATTAACTCAGATGAGGCTGAGAGAGCTCTGAGAGAACTGTGACTGGCCCAAGGTCACCCAGCTGGTTTCAGGTGGAAGAGCAGGGAATCAAACCTGGTTCTCCAGCTTAGAGGCTGCCACTTTTAACCACGACTCCACACTGGCTCTCTAGGGGGCTAAATGGTGAGCCAGTCCTGGGCCCTGAGCCACCAGTGGGGAAGTCTGACAGGCTTGCTCTTTCATACTTCCACATTTTCTTTATCATCAGTGGTCTTACTTGATGACCTGTTCTTGTTCAGGAAAGCACAGGGGACATTCCTGGAATAAATACGTAGGGACTGCTGTCATTGGTCTCAACAGGACTATCTTCTCAAGTTTGGGTCTATTTTTAAACCTCAAATTGACCATTAAAGCTGAGTCACTCACTAAACTTCATTGTATTTTTTTCCTAGCCAAATTTATCCAGATATAAACTTGTTTTTCAACGTGTTGCTTGGTAATGTAACTTTGTGGCTGTATGTGCCCCAATCCTAAAGTCAAGGCTGTATGTGCCCCAATCCTAAAGTCAAGGAATGTGTAGCTGTCCAAGTCTAGGCACCCAGCTACAAAAAGAAAGGCTTGAATCATCCCTGAAATAGTTGACTAGTCTTCTAAGAGGACATAACTTGCAACCCCTGCTAGAGGGATTGTTATTTATCCACTACATTGACTGAGGAAGTGTGCATGCACATGAAAGCTTGGTGTAGTGGCAGCCTCTAATCTGGAGAGCTGGGTTTGATTCGCTGTTCCTCCACATGCAGCCAGCTGGATGACCTTGGGCCAGTAACAGTCCTGATGGAGCTGTTCTCACAAAGCAGTCCGGTCACAGCTCTCTCAGCCCCACCTACCTCACAGGGTGTCTGTTGTGGAGAGAGGAAGGGATCGTGACCCCTTATGGTTTGGGTTTGGGTTTGGGTTTGGGTTTGGGTTTGGATTTGGGTTTGGGTTAGGGTTAGGAGGTGGCATCAGGAATCAAACCCATCTCCTGAGATTAGAGTCTGCTACTCTAACCATTTCACCACAATGGATCTCCAGAGCCCGGGGTTGAGGGGTGAGGGGTGAGGGGTGGGGTTGGGGTTAGGCCATGGGGATGGGGGGTGCACCCTTTCAGCCCCTTCCTCCACATGTCCCAAAGGCAGGTTAGGGTTAGGGTTAGGGTTAGGGTTAGGGTTTGGGTTAGGTTTTGGGTTAGGGTTAGGGTTAGGGCATGGGGATGGGGGGTGCTCCCTTTCTGCCCCTTCCTCCACATGTCCCAAAGGCGGTTTGGGTTAGGGTGGGGGGTTGGGGGTTGGGGGTTGGGGGTTGGGGTTGGGGTTCCGCCATGGGGATGGGGGGTGCTCCCTTTCTGCCCCTTCCTCCACATGTCCCAAAGGTGGTTGGGGTTGGGGTTGGGGTTGGGGTTAGGCCATGGGGATGGGGGGTGCTCCCTTTCTGCCCCTTACTCCACATGTCCCAAAGGCGGTTAGGGTTAGGGTTAGGCCATGGGGATGGGGGGTGCTCCCTTTCTGCCCCTTCCTCCACATGTCCCAAAGGCGGTTTGGGTTAGGGTGGGGGGTTGGGGGTTGGGGGTTGGGGTTGGGGTTCCGCCATGGGGATGGGGGGTGCTCCCTTTCTGCCCCTTCCTCCACATGTCCCAAAGGTGGTTGGGGTTGGGGTTGGGGTTGGGGTTAGGCCATGGGGATGGGGGGTGCTCCCTTTCTGCCCCTTACTCCACATGTCCCAAAGGCGGTTAGGGTTAGGGTTAGGCCATGGGGATGGGGGGTGCTCCCTTTCTGCCCCTTCCTCCACATGTCCCAAAGGCGGTTAGGGTTAGGGTTAGGGGTTGGGGTTGGGGTTGGGGTTAGGCCATGGGGATGGGGGGTGCTCCCTTTCTGCCCCTTCCTCCACATGTCCCAAAGGTGGTTAGGGTTAGGGTTAGGGTTAGGGTTAGGGTTAGGGTTAGGGTTAGGGTTAGGGTTAGGGTTAGGGTTAGGGTTAGGGTTAGGGTTAGGGTTAGGGTTAGGGTTAGGGTTAGGGTTAGGGACCAAGACAGGAGGCAAAGGAACCCAGCTGCCTTTGCTCCCTTAACTGGGGAAGATGGAGGGTGGGAAGAAGCTCAGAATGGAGCAACTTACCAGCAGCAGAGACTTTCAGGGAGAACAGCACCTCTTCCACCTAGCAATCAGCAGGAAGAGGCCAGATAAGCCCCACAATTGTCCCTCATTGGAAGAGTGCTATCTGCCTACTGGCAGCACACACCCCAGGAAGGGCTAATCAAGTAGGGAGTGCATTGTCTGCATGCATTTTAAACTAATTGGCCCTCATTGGCAGAGTGCAATTTGAACGGATTGGCCCTCATTGGCAGATTGCCTTTTTGAACTGATTGGCCCTCATTGACAGAGTGCTATTTGCACTGCTGGGCTCTAATTGGCAGAGTGCAATTTGAACCTATTGGCCCACATTGGCAGAGTGTTCTTTCCCTATTGGCTGCACCATCCCAGGGAGGGCCAATCAGGTAGGGAGTGAGTTGGCTGCACACAACTTCAACTTTATAATGTTTAGCAACTATAACTTTAATAAAACTCTGTTGGTCTTAAGGATGTCCCTGGACTCAAACTTTGTCCTCTTCATTTACTTTCCAGCTTCTGACAGCAATAAGGACAAGTGGAGGGATTTGATAGCTGCTGCTATCAGAACAGCACTTTTGGAATTATTTAAGCTGTCACTAACTTTAGCTGCCTCTTTGCTAAAAACTTGCATATTATTTCTTTTGTTTGTTTGTTTATTTGTCTATTTAAAACAGTATGATCTGAGTCAAGCAGCAGTTTAGAGACCCACAAGATTCTGGAGGGAATAAACCGTTGAGAGTCAGGCCTTATTTGTTGGTCTCCAAGGTGGCCTATAAGGTGGACTCTAATTGAGCTGTTCTAATGTAGATCAACACAGCTACCCTTGAAACTATTTACTTAAAGTATTTAGACCCCCCACCTAATCTCTAGAAATTTAGAGGAGCTAACAGATTATAAAAACTGGAAGGGCCTCAGCAAACAGTTACAGCCAGTGCACAATTAAAAGCCACAGTTGAAAGCACAGCCCCAAATAGTTAACTCGTCCCCAGAGGCTCATTGGAACAAAACAGTCTTACAAGTCATTCTGGAAGTATTAAGTGGAGGCACTCTGGTAGGTAATGCCTGAGGAATGGAGAAAAGGTCATGATCTAAGTGCTGCCAAATAGACAACTGGAGGTCAGGGTATCACAAGGAGAAGGCTTTCGGAACATAATGCCGGGCATGCAGAAGTACACTGGAGGACGCCGTTGGAGGGGTGTGAGGGCTCTAGCCATGAGAGCTTTAAAGGGGATAATCAGTCCAGGAGCAGATAATCACCCAATGAAGTTAATGCAGCATTAGCGTTGTACATTCAAGTGGTTTACTGCCATGTTCTACACCAGTTCCAAGTGTCCTTGTTTCCATCTCTGGAGGACGTACTATCGTTCTAATGTCCTTCTGCATCTCACCCGTACCACAATCTCCCGTCATAAAATTATTTCCTTCCTCCCTCCTCTTCACTCACTCACCTATACTTTATGCAAAGCAGAATTGCCAACTGATTTTTTTAAAAAAAGAAAAACACAGTTTCCTGTGTAGAGTGACAGGGTAGAGCAAGAGGAACTGGTCAGAAGGAAGAGGAGCAGGCTCTGGGCATAACGGAGCTGATACAAAAATTCACGAAACCCTGGTGGAGAAAGCCTGAATTAAAGAGATTCTACAACTTAACACAGAAAATGAACTCTGAAAACTCCATGTACATCATTTGCCACAGCATTCAAGTCCTTCATTCATGGGGATGGAGTTCCCGTCCATGAGTCTAGTGCTCACATCCAGGCCAGTGGGCATTGGAAATTCTCCACCTTCAAGACTTACATTCAGCTAATTGCACCCATGTGAGACCATCCCATGTTGTTATCCTAGCAGACAGGCTGGAAGAGATGGTGGGTGTTTTGTGCTGCACCTGTGGCCTGTTTCTTCTTACCCGCTTTGTCATCACTCCTTCCCTTGTCCCTCGAACTGCAAACTACTCTCTTGATACCCAGAAGTCTTACCCCCTTTCCACATCTGTTGCCTTTCCCCTATATTGTAGGCCAATTAGCTCCCTACTGAGGAGAGAAGTGGGATATAAATATACAAATAAACACACTTCCTAGGAAAATTTCCTACCATTATACATTTTGGTACAAGTCTCACAACTCGTTGAAGTGACTCATACAACATTACGTCTCCTCCTTCTCTTACAAATGTTTTATTTTCCAAGTTCTTTTTGTAGCTCCAACCTGTTATCGGGGGGGGGGTGTCCTCAATACGTATGCAAATCCCTCTATAGAAAAGGATTAGAATACAAAAAGTAGGAGTTCAACAAGACATGGACCTTACTGTTTGTTCAAGCAGCAGATCTAATTGAGCTATAATATTCCAGGCCATGCTTGCGTTGGTACTGCAGAAACATAATTTTTCTCTCATTTGCTGCTATATCAGAGAATTAACCTTCATTTAACATACTCCCATTTGGAACATTTCTTACTGCAATGTTTTGTCTGCTACTCACAAAAACTCTGAATGTTAATTTACGACTGATTCAAGTCAAAATCGACAGACCTGCATAACTTAGCTGCAGACAGGCATTTTCAATCGATGGATGTCAGCATAGCACCTATATATAAACAGCTTCACTGGTCTATTGACTCAATTTTCCTTAAACGGAAACAAGACTTCTGTATTTTGCAGAAAAGGGTTTGAAAGAAAGCAACCCATATGCCTCAATACATGGTTTGTGTGTCCATAAATAACATACATTACTTGGCCCTGTTTAATTCCAGGCTCATGAATTCAGATTCCAGGTTTTCTCAGTCCCCTGCCCTAAGCAATAAGCTGCCTTGCCTACGCTTGTAAAGCCTTTAGTGACATCAGAGAAGCTAAGCCAATGACAATCATAGACACTGCAGCTATTAAATCGTAAACATCACCTCTGATGTAATGAAGGGATCTGAGAACCTAAGGCTAGTCAGCTGCCTCACTTGCAAGAGCAGGAGAAGCCCATGAGAGAAGAACAGGAAACATCAATGAGAAGGTTAAGGCAGGCAAAAACAGAAGGACATGGAAGAGATTCCAAAAGTAAGGTCAGAGATCAAGCTGAAGGCCAAATAGTAATAATATTCTTCTGTAGGTCTCTTAGTATGCTGAACAAAGCAGCGTTACACACAAGCCCACTGATTTCAATGGTTATAACTCTGTTTAGGATTGCAGCGTTAGTGCATTAACTATGAAGTCCAGTAATGTCCTTTCAGTGGCACTTTTCAACATTCAAAAACTGATCCTGGGAAGAGGTAAATAGTTTCATCTCAGTAAAAATCCCCATAGCTGGTACAGGGAAGCTAACAGAAGCAGCATGTTCATAGTCACGAGAGAGGCTCAGCTAAGGAGCAGAATAAAGGGACACAAGTACAGGACCAGTTATGGATTCCAGAATAACCTCAGCCTCAGAAAGTACCTGCTGATCCCCACTGCAAGACCAGGGGTCCCAACCTGGTTTATTTATTTATATTTAAATTTATTGCCTGCCTCTCCCCGAGGACTCGAGGCGGTTACAATGTTAGGCTAAAACCCCATAAAACAGGCATTAAAAAATCCCTTAAATACAATATAAAAGCCTGAAAAGGAAAAACCAGGAAAGATGTTGCAGCAGAAAATACACACCCAACCTAACAATCCACTGAAACACACACTAATAGGGAGAGGGTGAATTGAGGGCGCAGATGTACCTCGCTCCTGCCATTCACGTAGAGAGGACCCAGATCTTCCTTGCCGCCCGGCCTCAACCATAGACCTGGCGGAAGAGCTGCATTTTGCAGGCCCTGTGGAATGCTGAAAAATCCTGCGGGGCCCACAGGTCCTCTGGGAGCTCATTCCACCTGGTCGGGACCAGGACCAAAAAGGCCTTGGCCCTAGTCGCAGTCAGGCGAGCTTCCCTGGGGCCAGGAAAGACCAGTAGATCAGTACCTGCAGAGCAAAGAGCCTTTCGGGGGGGGGCATAGTTCTAATTATGTTCTAGTCATTAATGTTCAGGCATGTGCAGAATGGTGGGCAAGCTATCTGTCACAGGCATGTGCAAAAAAAAAAATTGTACCATTTCGAATTTGGCCGGAAATGATTCAGGTGAATCTGAAATGCAAGAATACCCTTTCACCTTTTCAGAATCCAAAAAGTCTCAGGGCTTCATCATCATCTGATCAGCACATTGGTCTCTTCCTTTTAACTGTGACAGCACACCTATCAGCTGTTGATGACAAGAGCTATGCCTGCTCCATTTAAGTGCCTCCCCAATTGGGAAGAACAAGAAGAAGAATTGGTCTTTATACCCTGCTTTTCTCTATCAGGAGGAGTCTCAAAGCAACTAACCGTCTCCTTTCCCTTCTCTCCCCACAACAGACACCCTGTGAGGTTGAAAGAGCTCTGACAAGACTAAACAGAACAGCTCTATCAGGGCTGTGATGAGCCCAAGGTCACCCAGCTGGCTGCATTTGGAGGAGCGGGCAACCAAACTCGGCTTGCTAGATTACAAGCTGCCACTCTTAACTACTACACCATGCTGGCATTTAAATGGAGCAGGCAGGGTGCCTGTTGCCATCAGCTGATTGGTGCACACTCTCCCCTCTGGCCTTCTTAGGCACTGTCCAAGAACATGGGGGGGGGGTGCATTCGAATGGCTGAATCATTCTGCCACCCAGATTTGGACAATCCGAATACAGGGAATGGGTGGTTTGGCTTAGATGAGCCAATAAAGTAACCAAAATCAGCATTGATTCAAGTACTTTCCGGTTTATCTGGGCTGAATTACCCTTGTTTGCATAAAGATAGAGAAATTAGATTTTTAAAAATCTTCTGATGTTATCCTTCCTGTACACCAAACTATTCATTAATTACATTCTATAACTCAAATGCTATTCTGCTATGCCATCACTCAAATATTATTTATTATAAAATAAACTCCAAGTATAGGAAATCACATCTTTACGAAGTAGAAGAATACCCCTTTTGCCTGACCACTGTAACCTTGTCCTTTGGATGATCTTAAAATAAGCAGCAGTAGACTGAAAATTCTGGATTTGCAAAGAGATGGTTGCAAGACTCATAATTCGTTTTAATATTAACTGCCAAGCTTTTAAATTTAAAACAAAGCAGCTTGCAGTAAACTATTATTATAATACTATAATGGAGAAATGATGCAGAAATGAAGAAATCCCATCTTCAGATAAAAGTTGTGCCCATTGTAGGATAGTAATTTACAGCTGGACAATGAACACTGAGGGAAGATTGCAGGAGATTGTAAAAACTCAGCAAAACAGACCCTCAATGCCTTTTAGGTTTTGTCCCTTGACCATCAAGAGCTTCTTTTACATCCTGCCTGATACTGCTGCTTCTGCCATTCAGCTATACCATGTAATAGTAAATCCTCTTTACTCCTAAGAAATGAAAGTGACACGGAGGTCAGAGGTAGCACTCCTTCTGCAATGATTGTGCCACCATGATGGATGATATCAAGAAAAGGCAAGTCTGCAGACTCCCAAGTGGCAACTAGTTCTAAGAGCCGGCGTGGAAGGCGTAGAAAGAGGGGCACCAGCTCCCTCTCTAAGCTGTAGTATGGTGCCAGGAAATCCCCTTGCCAGTAATATTCTTGCCTTTACTAATTTCTGTGGCATCTGGATTGGCAACTGGAAATGAAATGGATACTCATCTGATCTTTCCGTTGCCGATCCATGCTACATGCAGAAGTGAGGTCAGGGCTTTTCTTGTCTCACTCACTCTCAACACATCGCACATAAATGATAATTAATCTATAAAATCCATATATGCTAAATCATGGGAAATTCCCAGTATTCTTAGGCTAGGCCCAGTTACATTAGTGATCCCTGGAACGGTGCCCAAGGGTGCCATGTTGTACTCTGATTTTTCCCCCCTTCCTTATGTATTATGTATGTATCATCTGTCGCCTTAAAGATCTCCTTCTTAAAGTAAAGGGCTAGTTCTGGCTTTCTTCCATTTCACTGGTCTATGGGATGATTCCAAAGACTCCTAGCTGCCTGGCATTTGGGTCTGCTGGAGCACACATTCAGAAAGAGACACCCCCTAGCATTAGGACTTTGTATTTACTGGCGAATTCTGTGATCCGTGACAGCCATTTTATTATTGGTCCCACCTCCCATGGCAGCCATTTTATGGTGGCACTCACTACACTTTCTTAAAATCCCAAAGGTGCCCACAGGCTCAACAAGGTTAAGAACCCCTTCCTTATGCATCCAGCTGCCTGAATAGCACTAACAGCTTGCTGAGTTACTCAGATAGAGGTCTTTCATATCTCCTGACACTTAACCTTTCTAACTGTAACTTGTCAAGGACTGACCGGCCATCCATCAGGAGACAGAGCTGGGTGTCATCTACATATTGGTGAAGATCCAGCCTGAAACTCCAAAACAGCTGTGGCAGAGGGCATATATAGATGTTAAACAGCAGTATTGCTCCCTGAGGTACCCCACATGGGAGCACATAGGGACATGACAGCACTTCCCCCACTGCCCCCCTCTGTATCCAGTTATGGAGAAAGGAGACTAGCCACTGTAAAGCTGTCCTCCAAATCCCCACCCCAGCAAGGCAGTGAGCTAACAACTCATGGTCAACCACATGAAACATAGCTGACAGTTCTAAGAGCACAAGGATAGCTGAACTGCCTCGATCCACCTGGATGTCATCACATCAGTCTGCATCCATTGATAGATAAGTCATGGAACAATCACCACAATTTACAAGGAGATTAAACAGCCTCACACAGATTGGGTACCTGGTCCAGTAGTACATGACTGAGACTAACTAAATTTGGGTCTCAGAAATCTCAGTTACAGACGCCGCAAATCTTGTGGCAAACAAATAGTACTCAACAACTCACATCATGGAGGAGCCTAGCTTCAGAGGTCCTTACTTCACCAGTCTCTGACTCAAAGAACTGCCGGCAGCTTTGTAGCGGCACAAGTGGCTGTGACAGTGGAATTTCCTTCTGTTTGGCTCATGTCCTGCTCGTCAGTTACAAACAGAAAGCCAAGTCTGCATCCAAACCAGCAGTTCACTGGTTTGTGAGCAGTTTCAGCCTTCGGATTAGGTTATTTTTGACATATTCAGACACTGTGGGATGGTGGTGCAATTACAGTATATCACATATGCATATTCTAGACCAGGGGCAGTCAAACTCCGGCCCTCCAGATGTCCATGGACTACAATTCCCATGAGCCATGTAGTCCATGGACTACAAATCACATATTCTTCTCCCACCATGACGTATGTACAGTGAAGACCAGCAGAACTCTTCCAGGTGGTCAGGGGCCTATTGGGTACTGGCCAACCAGAGCAGGTAGGCTGCTCTGCAGCCTGCTGTAATCATTTTGCTGAGTACTTTGCAGATAAAATCTCTCACATCTGTTCCAACTTGGACTCTGCATCCGCAGCAACAGGATCTGATGGTCCCAGGGTGCTGATTTGTCCAGTTGTGTGGGCAATAGCCGTATGCCACATGACTCACAGAACATCCGTACACCATATGGCTTTGGACTGTGTGAATCCACCTTGGTCTGCAATAATGTAAACGCACACACACACATGCACAACTTGATATCGATCAACACAAACTTTAGACTAAAAAGCCGAAGGATACAGCAGATACCTCTTAATTAACGAAAGCATACGTATCTAATAAACTCTTACTCCTGAGTGGCAAAGAAGACAGTTCTTTTTTAATGGTTGCCAATAAAAATGAGTGTTGTCTGGGAGACATTCATTAGCAGAGGGGAAAGATGTCTGCAACAGCTACAGCACAGAGAGCGGGTAGATTTTATGGCAAAAAAAAATATCTGTTATCAAGTAAATGGAGCTGATTCTGTTAGGCCAGCAGTGTTTTTACCGGGCTATCTTTCCGTTTCAAAGTTGTGTTTACAATGATCCATATAACACTATCACAACTTAAAATGAATTACTCAACACCAAGGATATCACTTGGGATTGTAAAAATCAGGACATACATGCAGAGCTGTTAATGGGATGCATGTGCAGAGAAAATCAGGCAATGGTTTATAACAGTTTAACATTTTTAATTAAGGAGGTAGAGGAGGAAGAGCTGGTTTTTTTGTACCTTGCTGTTCACTACCCAAAGGAGTCTCAAAGCGGTGTACAATCGCCTTCCCTTCCTCTCCTCACAACAGACATCCTGTGAAGTAGGTGAGGCTGAAAGGGCTCTGAGAGAACTGTGAGTGGCCCAAGGTCACCCAGCTGGCAGCACATGGAGGAGGAGTGGGGAATCAAACCCAGTTCTCCAGATAAGAGGCTGCCGCTTTTAACCACGACACCAAACTCCCAATCACTAAACTAAACTTTATACTGTATTTTATCCTATTTATGTTAGTTTGTTGTAACCTGCTCCGAGTAGCCAGTATACCCATATAAATCAGAGAAAACACGTACACACTTATATGATCATGTTCTAATCAATCCCAATGGGGTGATCAAAGGCTCACGTACATGAGTCTTAAGAGTAACAGCAGCTGATGCAAACCAGAACTCTTGTTTGAAGTTTGATTTGGGTATGATGCGTTGCCTTGACTATATGTGATTATAGGGTCACTTTGGAAGAGATCAAAATGGGTTCTTCACAATTTTATGCTTGAGCGTGTGCCAGTCAATAAGCTGAATGGCGTACAAAGGAAATGCAAACTCGTTGCTCAGAATAAGCAATGCCAGTGAACAACTTCGAGATAATTCTTTACAAATGCTTTGTGATGCGCAGCCTTTATGCAGAATCTGGTATTTGAATTGCAACTTTTTGGATGAGATGGAACCAATGATGATATGGACTTTAGCTGTTAAGTTGTGCTCTGACTCTGCTTGTCTTGCTAAACCTAACACCAGGGGTGGTCAACCTGTGGTCCTCCAGATGTTCATGGACTACAATTCCTATGAGCCCCTGCCAGCATTTGCTGGCAGGGGCTCATGGGAATTGTAGTCCATGGACATCTGGAGGACCACAGGTTGACCACCCCTGCCTAACACTATTCTGGGGTCAGAGTTATTATTTGTTTTTAAATCAAAGTGGCAACCATATGTGCGAATCTTATTTTTCAACAGCTGTAGCAGCCTTTCTCAACTTTATTACCATTCAGAAACCCCTGAAACATTCTTCAGGTTTCAAGAAACCCCAGAAGTCATGTGATCGTGCAGAACATGGTTGGCAACCATAGCTGTGTACATACCCCACCCCAGGCCCCTCCCCTTCCCACCCCCTCCAGGCCCATCATTGGCCATTTTGGGAGGGAGGGTTGACATGACCATAAGTGAATAATGTTTAACACATTTTAAAAATATATTAAAAATCAATCCATCCATTTGGGAAATACTTCCAAGGGCATGAGAAACCCCACAGTTTCACAAACCCTGGTTGAGAAAGCCTGAGCTATCGAGTGCCACCTTTTTGAAGGATGTTGCAAAACGCATATTTGTGTAGAGAGAAGAGGGGAAAGAAGAAATTAGTATGACAAGCAATATCTTCCTCGATAATTCAAACATCTGTTTCAAGGCCAATGAGTGTCCCCACCTCCTGCATTAGATCAGTTATCATTCAGGTCCAAGGTTACTGAGCCATTAATCTTCAGCTGGGGTTTTTCAAGCCACTTCAGTTTTTAAAAAAGGAACATCAACCAACATCCCTTGGCAATCCAATCACGATCCCCCTCCCAGAAACAACTGTTTCTTCTTCACACATCTAAAGAACTAGTTTTCCTGAGATCTTGGGTTGGATCCAACCCAAGCTGTTTTCATTCTATGACACTTAATACCCTTCTTTCTTAAAGCCACATCTACCCACAGCTTTGTTACAGGAAGTCCACACAACTTGCATGGCCTTTTATAGTGGTTAAAGAACTACCTTTTCTACCAGCAGAGAATTGGTCAGATCCACACACCCCCATGTCCCATTTTGAGCAATCTCCGCGCACGGCGGGTGCCTGATTTGTACAGCAGGTCTCAGGTTTTTGCCTCACAGGAAGGATTTCCCTTCTCTCTCTTTTACAGGCAAAACATGGTGTGAACAAATATCCATGGCGTAAAAGTCTATAAGTAAATTGAAAATAAAATAACTGGGATGGAGTGGGGAGAAACTTAAAAGATCAGAGGGAAAGATGAAGCTAGTGCTGAATGAATTAATAGCAGGCAGGTGGCTGGGTGGGTGTCATGGCAGATAAACAGTGAGATGAAGCCAAGGTAATTATAATTATAATCTGGACAGTAATGCTTTCAGCTGGGGGTGCATAAACGTCCCTAAGTTAATACTGAGTCAGTCCAGTCCCCACCTGCTCCTTGTCTCCACCTCCCTGTAAAACAACAACATTCCCCATCGCCAAATCTATCCTGCACTTGGAACTCCATAAACCGGGATTATTTTCTGAAAGGTTGCAAGTATTCGGAGTGGGGGAGGGGGAATTACACACCACCTCCCAGCAAGATGAAGCTGCCTTCTAACCTCCAGACATTTCCAGGCAGAATTCACTTCTATGTGCACAGCCTTATTCACAGGGGTATAACGTGCTCGAGCTAACAGAAGTCTATGGCAGATGCGTCGGCAGCTTTCCTTTCTGTAATTTTCCTAAATGGATGTAGCCCATAAAAAAAGCAACCTTAATTAATGGAAATTTTTTAAAGGCACTTATATTAGAGGGAAACCCTGTTGCCAATAGCCAAACTTTATGGGGGGGAAATTATAGCAACTCTCCTGAAATTGACAAAGCAAGGGGTTTTGCTCTGTTAAATGAGTGTCTTCTGAATTTAGTACTTCAACTAAGGCTGGCCTTCCTGCCATGTGAGAGAATCTATGGAGTAAACACTTTATTGCTATTTTTTAGAATCAGGGTTTCCTCATTGTCTATGTGACTTGCTTTATCATTTTAAGAAACAGTTTTTTACCAGATGTGGACGTTAAGTACGGTGGGTACAAGCAAGGTTTTTGAGAGCCACCTAAACATCCCTCTAGGTTTTCTTACACCATCCAAATCCAGCCAGAAATTATATGCAAAAAATCACTTGACTTCCCTGCCTCAGTTGGATGGTGACCAGGGTGGCCAGAATTTTTACCTCTTATGTCTCTCACTCTTAGTTCTCCCTGAGAACTGGAGAACCTAACCTGTCATATCTCAGAAGCTGGCTAGCATTTGGAAGGGCAACCTCCGAGGAACACCAGGGCCATGATGATGGGGCAGGCAATGGGAATTAGCAAACCCCCACTGAATGTCTCTTGCCCGGCAGCCAGACATTCTTAGGATCTCCTGACTATATTACACACACACACACATCATATGATAAATAATAATAAATACAAATTTATCTTCCTACTATATACTCCAAGTATTTTGTTCTGGGGAAGAGGAACAATTTTGGTGTTTTAGCTTTTGTTTTTAAAATGCTTATCTAGCATTAATACGAAGCAAGACATAGCTACAATAGGTATACGATTGCTCCAAAGAATTAACCTAGTCTTGCCTTATGTTAAGACCCATGAATGCAAAAGGAACTTGGGGTCACTGTGGGTGGGGAGGTAGTTGTGAGTTCCTGCATCGTGCAGGACTAGATGACCCTGGAGGTCCCTTTCAACTCTATGATTCTATGGGGAGGGAGCTCATGTCCGTTCACATACTGGAAAAATCTACCCCTGGCTCTGAAAAAGTGACTGTCTCTTTAAGAAAGCAAATGTCAAATGTCAAAGATGCCAGATTATGGGCACAAACCAGCCAAGAAGGGCAGCACTTCTAAATTCCATTGGATTCAAACCTTGCATCACACCTGTGAAAGGGCACTAAAACTCAGTCAAAAATGGCAGTGGAGGAGATGGGGGGGGCTTGCTGATTCCCTCTTCTCACAGTAGCCCTCAATGACCCACCCCACATCTTTTTATAGGAATTTGGTAGGAATGGAGAGGTGGCAAAGATGTGGTCTTCAAGCAGATCTCCTGCTTCTTTAGATCCCACGCAAGTAAATCAACTTTGCTAGATCAGATCAGACATCCTCTGGCCTGAAATGGCAAAACTTCCACAAACTTTAGCAAAGATAAGGCTCCACATTTAAAGCGCGAGACTCGTGTTCATTACATGATATGCAGCCAAAGGCGAAAGCACCTTTTATTCATTTCCTAATATATAATTCCAATGAAGATACCCCATAACAATGCTATCTCTCTCGGAGCAACTATCAGCGCTATAGGATGTCCCGGGTTCTATTGTTAGCAGTAAGATATTCATGGGACCTGCTTCATTTTCCTTCCGACACTTGTCAGTTTTGCAATTTTGTTCAGAAAAAGCACGGAGCCGTGCATCCAAGACGTTAAAAAGCTAACCTGGTTTGCAAATTCATGTCAGATTGTTGTTTTGATTAAACATATAAGGATGAGCTCCTCATTTGACCATGCTTTATGCATTGGGGTAGGGCACCAGATCGGTTGTGTAAATCTAGCCTGGAGATTTTTAAAAAAAGATACAAGCACAGAATAGGGCAGGTAGAATTTAAAAGCATGTCGAGACCTGGCTCTCTTAGCCCCATTCCTATCAATATGAAAATTAGGGCAACATGATTAGCTGTTCATCTCGACATGAACGAGAGGAAGTCAAGAGGGATTATTTTGTGCAATAACAAAGTCTGCTGTACCTTATTCTATCCCAAGGAAAAACTGGAGGGGAAATATGGATTTCAGTGTATGCAATAATGAAATGGTTAGCGATATAGCTCGGGCCTTGTGAATGACTGTATTAATTTGCAGACTGCAGTGTAAAGCTACAATAAGGGGGAACCTAGGCAAGAGGTATCTGCAATCAGTGAGTATAATGGAAATGCTATGCAGGGGAGAGCACTGCACTGCTATTCTGCATTTGAAAAGGCAAGGAATACAATCCATTCACAGGGAAGTTTGCCGGCTTTAAATAACCTCTTCTGGATCTTCCAAACACGTTTTCCATTAATACTGTTGCTTCCATTGATACTCTTAAAGATACTTATATATGATCAAGTTGAATCTATACCTTCTGTTTGATTTTCCTTGAGAAACTCTCATCATTTGAGTCAATCTTTCAAAAACCGTGTTTTAAAAAAAATTATGTTGTTTCTTTTTACATTATACCCCACCCTTCCCCATTTCTTTTGAGTGAGGAGAGTTTTCCCCATCTGATGGTTTGATAAGAGTGAATTACAGAAATGTACATGCACTAAAGATTTCTTGACTTATATTTGAAACTTTCAGGATGGTTCATTCCGCTGATTCCATCAGTATAGCCCCTGGAGCAGTTTCATGACTATGTTTTGTGTGTGTGTGTGTGTGTGTGTGTGTGGTTTGCCCTTGTCATGGTTTGTGAACAGACGTTCGTAAGGGGTCTACTGTCATAAATTTCCATGAACTTTTATAGCAGTTCGTGGCAGTTCGTTGTAGTTCATAGATGAAGCAGAAAACAAGGGTTTAAAGAGACCCTAAGTCTCTTAGCCCCTGCTTTCTGTTCCCTGAAAAAGCCACAAAAAGCTGCATGGCAAGGAGGTGTTCCTTGTCCCTTAGTTGTTTCAGTCCTTACACAGTCCTTTTAAACTTTAAGGAGACTGCAGAAGACAGCACACAAAAAAAAAACAGCTGCGTGTCAAGGAAGTGCTCAGCTGTTTGGGGGCAGTCTTTAAAAGGACTATACAAGACAGCCTGAAATAGCTGAGTGGAGGGAACCAAGCTGCTCCCTGTCACACTGCTGCTTTGAGGTCATTTTGCAAGCCCTATTTTAAAAGACTATGGTCCCTTTCAATGGGATTGTTTGGGACCACAAACCATGAATCAGTTTGGTTCATATACACCTAGCTTTGGTTCAGCTTGTGGTTTGGTCCATGGTTCAGTCACAAATCAAACCATATTTTCCCATGGGTACCAATCCCTACTAACCAGGGGTGATCCAGTTTAGCTTCCAAGATGTAATCTGTATCTCCCAAGTTAAAGCAGGATTTCCCTTGTTTAACACTGTGGGCCTTTTCGCATGGGGATCTTTGTTGCAAATTGTTTGCGGAATGAAAAATCGCCATTTAAAATAGTGGAATTCGTCGTTATGCATACCTGCCTTTGTAGTGGAATCAGTTGCGTTTTTTAGCGTTTCCCACAGGCTTCCGGTCTCGGCAGAAATCGCTAGAAAGGAAGCGCTATTGCCAAGCTCGTCCCGCCCCTGGCCGTCAAGCAGCCAATGGGCAGCCATTAGCATGCTCCCAAACAGCCCCTTTCCCTTTAAGAAAGGTTTTTAAAAAAAAAAAACAGACCCATAGCAACGAATCTAGGTAGATTCGTTGCTACGGAGAGACCCATCCAGCTGCCTAATGTGAGCTGTCGTTTGATTGTATGATCGTTTGCACGCTGCCTCGAGTGATAAAAAAAAATCCCCCCCCCTCTCACGGGCCCGATTTTCGGCTGAATTTATGTGTAAAAAATAAAGGGACTTTATTTCAGCAAACGGGCTTTTAAGTGGTTTGTGCTTAGTGACTAAAGGTGAAGGACTGAAGCCAGGGAAGCCTCTAAACAGAAAGAGGCTCGCCGGTGCGTTTATCCCCGCTCGCTCGGAGAAAAAAAAATGGCGATCGCTTCGCCGGAAGTTTGGAGGAGAGAGCCAGGGGGAGGGACTTTGAAGAACCAGCAACAATGGTAACGCACAGGTCTTTAGCGCTACTGTTGCAGATTGGTTGCAGGAGTGTATCGCTATCCGGAGGGTGAATCCACTTTTCTGGATTCCCCTGAAAGCGCCACAACGAAGCGCTTTTTGCGGGTCGGTTTCAGGATTGTTGCAGATTGTCTACGACGTCGTGGGTTATGGCAAATTAGTAGCGTTTCCAATTAGCAACCATTGTGCTATTTTGAAGCCGTGCGAAATGGCCCTGTGTATTTAAACCAGCAAAAGTAGGTGTAGAAGTGATTGGTTCTTGGAAGAAACCATCTAAATCTAACTCATTCTTCCAGTTTAAGGCATAAATTGTCGCATTGCTTTGCAAAATTACTAGTGAACTGACTAAACTGTTACTTCAATTCAATGAAAATGTAATAGGAAAATAAAATCCAATGTTCACCTTCTCTCTATGAAAGGATCACTCATTTTTTCCAATTCTTTCCCTTCTACATTTTATGTCTCATGTTATTCCTACAGGTATCTTATCCCCAGGAACAGCATTTGAGGGAGGTCAGTGGGCTGCGGAGGGGAGAAGACCTTCTGCTGGCAGAAAATAAGCTTTGGATTCAGTCCACAGTACATGTTTATTACACATTCCCATGTGGCCTAAGGGCAATAGCCCCAAGAGGTACATTTCTCTGTGCAAGGAAGAATGTGGCTGCAAACTGCCACCTTTATTTCTAGTTCAATGTAGGCAAGAAAGGTTAGGCCAGGGAGATTACCCAGAAAGCTTTGCATACCAGAAATAGGCTAACACTTGGCTCTGTGTGAGGTGCATCTCACCCAAGAGTCTGTCTGATTGTCACAAGAGTGATGCGATTAATCTGCACAAAGAAAGGGCTAGGCCATTTGGTCTTTTCCCTACCCTGGCAAAATGTAGACAAAAGAACAGACAGAACCTGGCAAGCAGCTAATCCTCTCAACAATGGGTATTTGTCTGTGATTATTATTTCTGGGAGGTTTTTTTTTGGGGGGGGGGTTATGCTTTTATTATTGTTTTTATTGTGTTAGCCACCATGAGCCACAGGTCAAGAGTGGCAGGTTTAAAATGTAATTATAAATATAAATAAAATAGATAAAACCCTCCACATCAGAAAGTATTGCTTCCCTTAAGTCAGCCCTCTGGTAGCTCCTTCCTGTCCTTAATTGCTGGTACATCAAAATGCCATTAAGAAAGGGTCTGCCACTCCTAGGAATCCCTCCTGTCCCCAAATGCAGATGTGATCAACAACTAGGACCTACCTGGAGCAATATGTCAACTCCAGAGGTCCCCCAATAAACCCATGAAGATTTCTTAGTCAAAGCCTGACTCATCCATTAGCAAAGTCTCCATTTCTTTAGTATTGCCCAATTCATCTCATCAAGGCTTCATTACAGGGCTGCCCTGGCCTGCCCTAGCCCCCAAGGTACAGTTCTGGCTATAAAAAGGAAACAGAGACTAGCCAATCTGGTTCATGTTTGGCATTCTATGCACGAAACCCAGCTTAAAGGCAAGCAGGCTGCCATTTCTTCTGCCCCCCCCCCCATGTTCGATGTTGGCTTTCCTTTACCCAAATCTTAATCCTCTATCACTCCTGATCATTTCTTTTGTTTCATCTCTGTGTTAGCTTAAATTGTTGTTAGAAATATTTTTGTTTTGTTTTTCAATAAAAATCCTTTTTAATCATTTCTAAGAACTGCCTCAACCTAAGATTTTTGGCCAGATACTCCCTCTGTATAGACAGGAGAAGAATCTCCATCGTTGCCCCTCTCACAAGAGTTTGCTCTCAGAACTGCTAATTCTCCCATCATAAATTCAGGAGACAGGTCTTTTTCAGATAACAAGGGCTCCATGTCTGTGGCTCTTAGCCCAAAGGTTTCAGCCTGTGGCCCTGGACAGACAGATTGATTTTGGTGGTGGACATAACCCCAGGAATGTCTGGTTGACTCTGGTTGTTGTTTTTTTCTTAGTTTCTGTTTTGCTTTATCACACTGTCTTTGTACATTTGTTTACTGAGGTATTTAAGCTGCTTGGATCCTTGTCCAGGAAGAAAACACAGGATAAAAAATATACTAAATAATTTACAGAGATGGAAGATGTCCTGAAAGGGCTTTAACAAACTGGGTTCCCTCATTTGCCCACAAACCAAAAGTATAAACTAGGATTAAGTGGGGTGTCAAATAACCATATGAGAGCAAGAAGCAGAGCCACATTGTAAAAACATGAAGTGAAACTGAAAACTTACTGGCATGGGAATTCTTCACCCTCAGTTCCACATGATAAGGGAAGGACGGAGTGCATGAAGAACAAATCAGTTTCCTCTTGGGGGGGCATATTCATGACATCTGAATACACCCCAGAATATTCTCAGAGGGTACAAAGGTCACATCGCTAGACAAGACAAGACCTTTATTTGCGGTCATTTAGACTAGTATAACCACGGGCACTATAAATTAAAAAAGACAAGATATTTCTGTTCAAAATGTACAACATATCGCCTAGATGTACAATTAAAAATTATCCGAAAATAAAATAATAAAAAGTAAAAACATTTTAAAATTTTTGTTTTAAAAAATTTAAACATATTTTTACAAAAGATTTAAGATTTCGTTCAATTTAAAATACCAGTGGACAATCTAAAACCTTGTATAAAATAGGAATGCTTAAATGCTTAAAAGGTACTGCGTAGCTTAATGGCAGCGGCGCAGAATTTGGCAATGTATACAGTCCCTGCAGCATTTAGCAGCATCTTCATCTTCTCCCTTGATGACAGGAGTGATACTTTGTCTAGAATAGGCTGCAGTAGTTTGCCTTGGATTGTATTATAAAAGGAACAATAGAGGAAGAAATGCTGCCTAGTTTCTACCTGCCCACTGTCACAAGGACACAGCCTCTGGAATAGAAGGTCACATCACTAAATTTCTGTTGAGTCTTACCTAAGGTCAAATATGGAAATGCGCTGCAAGACGTCTGTTCAAGCTAAATCCCTGGATTCTTTAGGCAAAAAGAAAATATCCCAGTAAGATTAAAGAAATTTCACAAGAGAGCTCTGCTGTACTGTACACACCCTCAAGGTGCACATTATTACTCGACAGCAAGTGTTTTTCAAATCCTCCTTTAAGGGTTGCAACAACACTAAAAGTAGGTGACTAATAATCATCTTCCTTTCATCTTTTTCTCCCTAGTTGAATGCCGTAACATCCCTGGGTTATAAGATTGGGAAAGGAGCTATTTTTGATGTTCAGCTTTGGTCTGCAGGCAGAAAGTGGTTTCATCAAATATGTCAACATTGTCTGAGTGCGTTCTGAAGCCATGTAGTCCTAAACGGGTAGCAGCCTATCTGTAACTGCATGATAAGACTCTATCTGCTATAAATATATCAGCATCCTTCACACATATACACGGGAATAAAAGAGCAATGGGAGATTTTGCTGCACCAAAGTCCTGTTAAAAATGATAGATCCTAGGTTTAAAATGCTTTCTTAAATTTTATGTTAATATAACCAGTTATCTTTGGAATAGTTTTTGGCTGTTGTTGGCTTAATTATTTTATATCTGTTGTTCCAATAACTAATTATATATGAAATAGAGAGTATTGCTGTTAAGTGTTATACTAGACTCCTTCTCTTAGAGTACTGGGAATCTGTTCAAATGCAAAGCAGAGAGAGAAAGGGAGAGATGTGCTCTCTTATACAAAACAAACGCTTTAAGGGTTTATTCTGAGGACCGTTCTTCAAGTATTTAGGAATGGTCCTGGGGTGATCCTGCAGGAAGGGTATCACATATTAATTTGTCTTTTCAATCAACACATTTGACTGAATCACACTATATGTTGACTGCTACTGCTGTAGAAAACATGAGTGTGTGTGCCCATGAATGTGCATGCGCACACTGTGTACAATCGAAATAGCTGCGGAACCTTAGCTATAAAAGTGGATTGCTTCCCACAAGCCTTGTAGACAAGATAGACTTAGACCAGCCTGGGAAGAAAAGTGGCTGGGGGAAATGAGTGGCAGTGGGCAGAGAGGTCACCACCTCTCAAAAGCCGCTGCCTGAAGCAGACACCTCATGTTGCCTCATGGAAAATTCAGGGTTGTGGCTAGATCAAAGAAGCATGCATTTGGGATACATGTTCACAATGTGCTAAAGAACAAGAAAGCATTCCACATTCTGTGTGTGTATTCCGCATTAGGAGAAGAAGGGCTGGTTTTTTTACACCCCACTTTTCACCACCAAAAGAAGTCCTAAAGCAGCATACTAACATCTTTCCCTTCCTCTCCCCACACAACACCCTGCAAGGTAGGTGGGGCTGAGAGAGCTCTGAGAGAATTGTGATTAAACCAAGGTCACCTAGGTGGCTGCATGCGAAGGAGTGGGGCATCAAACCCAGTTCTCCAGATTAAAGCTGCCACTCTTTAACCACTGCACCAAGCAGACTCTTCTTTGCAGAGAGCATGCATCTCGTTTGGTAACCTCACGTTATTGGGCCCAACAGAACTCTTGCACAGTCTCTCATCCTGCTCATTGCCCTTACCTCCTCTTTTCATTGACAGAACTTCTTTGGTAAAGGTCCTGGTGATTTTAGGCCGGAGAATCCATTCATTCCACCCAGCTTGTGTTTCCGACTCCTTTTTGACTAAAAGAAGCTGGGTCTGGTGCTTCACAATCACAGAAGTCAGCTGCTTCATAACCTACACAGGCAACCCAATTAAAAAAAAATCATCCACCCATTTTAATTGGGATGTATAGTGTGAAATTTCAGGAATTCAGCACATAATAAGTGACTAAAATAAAGCCTGGAGGAGGAGAAATGGTGCATGTCCAAGAAATGTACTGGGACCATGAACCACAAAAATGAAAGGGAAAGAAATAGGGTGAGTGCTGTTGAAATGATGCACACATACAAAGAGCTGATCCAGCCAACTCCGACTCCCCGAGAGGCCGTTTTTTAATTGAAACGTAAAAATCACCACTGCATTTGGATATAGTTATACATGGCTGCCTTTTTGTGCAGTTATACAATGATACATTGTCAACAATACATCGTTAGCCACAAGTCCCTATTGTCTAAAGTTTGAAGATTCTCAAGGTAACCACATCACGTGCCATGTTGGACATGAGCCAGGAGGGTTTGCCCTCACTGAAACTGAGTCAGCACAAACACGGATGAATCCTACATAGTGCAGGGGTAGTGTGAGTCTCCAAGCCCTATTTGACAGCAGCTTTCAAGTCCAGTATTGCCTTAGAAACCAACAAGATTTTCCAGGAATGAGCTTTCAACAGTCCACACTCCCTTTGCCAGAAGTTTCCTCTGGAAAGATCTGTTTTGCATAACTGCACAGCTTTCTTATAGAATGGCTTTCCCAAAAGCCTAGTAAAGATGTTCAATTTTGATGTGAAGAATGGCTTTCTTGCATTCACTCCCCCAACCCCTCTCATCTGCCACCACCTCCATGGTTAAAAGGCACAGAGTCAAAGGCAAGTTAAGCTGAGCTTTACTTCTTAGGTGTGTCTGAAGGGCTAAGGTGTCTACACATAAATGGCACTGGTTTCGTGATCAGTTTTCAAATTGATGCCACTGTCTAGGCCAGCCTTTCCCTACTTTTTTACCATTGAGAAACCCCTGAAACATTCTTCAGGCTTCGAGAAACCCCCAGATGGTATGATTATGCAGTATATGGTTGGGAAAGATAGCTGTGTACATGCCCACCTGGGGCCCCTCCCCAGGCCCATCATTGACCCTTGGGGGGGCAGGTCAACATGAACTTAGATGGTCAATATCACTCAATAAATGTTTAACAAATTTAATATATATATATATATATATATATATATATATATATATATATATATATATATATATATATATATATATATATATATATATAATAAGTATTAACTCTCACCCATTTGGAAAACTCTTCCAGTCACCAAGAAACCCTATGGTTTCACAAAACCCTGGTTGAGAAAGCCTGGTCTCAGCAGGTACAAAAAATGGATAATGATATCTATATGAGAAGGAACAATAACCCAGGCAGATGCTCACCTTGCATGTAATTGCAGGAGTCTGAACAATCACAGAGATGCTTACCTGGAAGCAATGTTTGTTTCAAAGTTTGCAGCATGCCTAAAAAATAAAGGATGTCATTTGTTTCCAGTTGTAATAGTCAAAGAACCTTGTGGATATTTTTTATATCACATACAGAAGCCATCTTGTTAAATTATGGATTATTCAGTCCTTCACAAAGATTGCTAGATAAAATAAGTGGGAGATTGATAGTCCTACTGCAACCATGATATAAACATGTATATTTATTTGCATTATTTTAATAATTAAATTTGGAATTTTTTTCTCCCTGTGAACGCTGCTTTGAAATTTCATTTCTTAGGAAAATTAATTTGCTGCAAAATAATTTATTCTATTTAAAAAAAAACAAACGTTTTATTTCTTATGGACAAAATTCCTGAACTATGAACAATCCATCAAATTGTTAACAGGCAGGATTCTTCCCATAATAAGATTTCTAAAATCTTGAAAAAGACCTCAGGGGAAGGGAGGTGATGATTTATACAGAAGGTAGCTTGGAGACCAGTTTCATGTATGCAAAAGGATTCTGCATATGGCTGATAAAGGAAATTTTAACACAGGAAAACTGTACCCCATTCATCTTGGCAAGTTTGGCAGCCTGTTCACACCAGTTCTATCTGTACTACAGATGGCTGACTCAACTGCCTTTCTCCTACAGTACATCATATTTCTCCCAGTGCGCTGCCAAATTGTCCACCAAATTTGTAAACAGTTTCTAATTAGGCAGTGGGCACCCCCTCCAGTTTCCCACAGAAATACACACATGCCTAGGCTTGCCAGGATCCAATCGCCGAAAGTATTTTCGGGAAGCTCTGAAGACATTAGTTCATAATGCAAAATGGCCAATTGTACACGGGCTTGTAAAACAAGGAGGGATAACTAGTTGTGTACGTGCTACATTGGTGAATGCAGGAAGAGACTTGCTGGATCAGACCTGTGGTCTGTCTACTCCTGCATCCTGCCTCACACAATGACCAGCCACTTATTCGAGAAGGCCAACATCAAGGCCAAAGCCTTCTTCCCCACTGAAAGATCTGTCCTTCAGATATTATACCTCAAGGCAACTAGCTTAGATTGACAATCTGACGCAGATTCTCATCACAAAAGAGCGTCCATAGTTTGGCTTTCAGGTAATATTGAAGGAGCATAAAATGATATACTGAAAAAAATTTTTTTAAAGATCTCAAGGATGTTTCGGGCTATACAGACATTTCCAGAATAACTTGGGCGGAGAAGTATACTTGCCAGGTCAGGGAATATCTGGACATTTGGGGGCTGCAGGCTGAGGAGGGTGGGGTTCGGGGAGGGGTCTCAACAGGGAACAATGCAATAGAGTCTGCTCCCCAAAGTAGCCATTTTTGCTGTCTCGTAAGTTCCCGTAGAACTCTTTCAGCAGCCCTCAGCTCAACAGGTCAAATCTTCCACCAAACACAGCAGCTTCCATTACCAGCATGCTGCTGATTGCTGCAGTGGGGGGCTCCAGAACAGCAAAAGGAGTCAGCCCAGCTTCCTCAGATGGGACTGGTGGGCTGACCAGATCTTGTGGACCTCACTCACTTCCAGCTGAGCTGGTCAAAGAGGCGTGGCCATGGGTGTTTGGCCATCTCCGGATGCCTTGGAAGTGTGGCCTCTTCTCTTCCTGGAGAGCCAGTTTGGTGTAGTGGTTAGGAGTGCGGACTTCTAATCTGGCATTCCAGGCTCGATTCTGCGCTCCCCCACATGCAGCCAGCTGGGTGACCTTGGGCTCGCCACGGCACTGATAAAACTGTTCTGACCGAGCAGTGATATCAGCGCTCTCTCAGCCTCACCCACCCCACAGGGTGTCTGTTGTGGGGAGAGGAATGGGAAGGTGACTGTAAGCCGCTTTGAGCCTCCTTCGGGTAGGGAAAAGCGGCATATAAGAACCAACTCTTCTTCTTCTTTTCTTCTTCTTCCTCTTCCTCTTCCTCCTCTTCCTCAGCCACTGAGCTGCTTCACACCCTAATTGTCATTGTGTCTTTCAATTCATCTATTGGTTTGACCTCATGTTTTTCTTCTGTTTTATCATTATTTGCCACAGCTGGTGGTTATGCTTGTATGGATGGATCCCTTGGGGGGGGCTGTGCCCGTGTGCTGGGCTCTGCCATTATTGGAGCCTCCTTAAGAGGCTGGGTGTATGTTAAGCTGCAGTGCCTCCCCAAATGGGGAGGCAGCTGCCTTGCACTGTGAATGGTTAGGGAGCCTTCCCAACTTTTTCACAATTGAGAACCTCCTGAAACATTCTTCAGGCTCTGAGAAACCCCAGAAGTGGCACAATCATGCAGAATATAGTTGGGAAGCAGAGCTGTGTAAACTCCCACCCGGGGCCCCTCCCCACCCCTTCAAGGCCCATCATGGGAGCAGGTTGACATGATCATATATGGTCATATCACCCAATAAATGTTTAACAAATTCAAAAAACATATAAAAATAATTAATTCCCACCCATTCGAGAAACCCTTCCAGGGTCATGAAGAAACCCCAGGGTTTGATGAAACCCTGGTTGAGAAAGCCTGGACTAGGGGAAGCCCTAATAGAGGCTGGCGCCCACAGGGCTCCTTTATATTGCCATCTCCCATTTGCACATTTGCATTACAATAAAGCTGTGGCCAAATTTTAAGCCAAACTTGGTCATGTCAGCATCCAGGGTAAGGTCCAGAACACATTCCCCTGCAGTGCATAGGATAAATAGTTATAACTCTGACATTGAGAATCTCAGGACTGAGAAGCCCGTAAGAGAACACCTGAGCCTTCCAGGATGTTCAATGTGTGACCTCTAAGTAGCTGTTTTATTTCAAAAGAACTTCAAGAACAAATGGAAAGGGAAACCGCTGAGTTGGAAATTATTACAACTCTCAAAACAATGGAATCCCCAGCACTCAATAGGGATACTGGATTCTCTTTTCACTATGTATGCTCACCACATTCAGACCTTATATCTGCATTTCTACTTCATTTTATTTTATTCCTTATTTGAAATAACAGCATTGAATAGTAGATTGTAATGTAACAATCAATAGTAGAACATAATGTAGACTGGAATGTATTTCTCTTATCTTAGGACAGGACAGCCTGTCACCCCACTTCAGGGAAAAGGATGGTGTAGGGGCGAGGTGCAAGGACGAGGTGCAAGCAGCATAATGACAGGGTCTCAGTTAATTACATTCCGTGTTCCACATCTGTCCATTAGTCTCCAATCTTGACATATTTTTTTCTTTCACTACGTATGGTCCTTGAATCTGTTAAATATCTTCATTACGCTGTGTACTAGTAGACTGCTCACCCTCTGCCTATATGCAGGGACTGGCAATTCCCATTTCACGGTGTCTGAGGAAGTGTGCATCCACCCAAAAGCTTACACCTTGAATATAATTTTGTTGATCTTCAAGATGCCACTGGACTCAAACTTTGTTCTGCTGCTTCAGACCCTCCTGGATTTATTTGGACCCTGTAAGAAATTTATTTGGACTCTGTAAGGACAGGAAGGCCTGGAGGATCATTGTCCATGGGGTCGCAATAGGTCGGACACCATTTCACAACTAACAACAACAACAACAACAAGAAATAAATCCTAAACAACAAGAAATAAATCCTTTGACTACATGCCTCCCTTCCCTCTTAGTCTCCATCAGCAATTAGGCTTACACTAAGCACAATATTATATAACTAGATGTAAAGCCCATTGTACCTAAAATACAATGGGCGCTAGCAGGCGGTCCCCCTCCCCGGGGGGGCAGGCAGGGGTCCCTGGAGACGGCCCTGTAGGCTGCGGGCGCATCGGCAGCTGGGCACAGCACGGCAGGGATCCCTCAGCATTTGGAGGAGTGGGCGGCGGGTGGATGGTGGGGAGTAAGTAGTGAGTCTGGGGCAAAGCGAGAAAGAGGCAAGGGCAGCGTGAGGCAGGGAAGCAAACCTGTTGGAGCTGGAGGAGCTGGCATGTTGGCAGCCAGGAGGAGGACGTCAGAAGGCAGGGCCGTGGATGTTGTAGCGGCTGGGCGTCGTCGTCCTCATGTCGGCGGCCATTTTGGATGGCGGGCTGCAGCTCGGAGGCTGGCTCGTGGTGTCGGCGAGCAGGAGGAGGACCCCTGAAGGTTGGGGCTCAGCCGTGGGAGCTGCTCGCAGGCCGGCGGCAGTGGGGGAGTCGCGGGAGGGAGCGGCAACGGCGCTATAAGGGCGGCGGCAGCAGGCAAGGCCCAGTCAGCATGGGCAACGTGCTCGCAAGGGTGGTGACGGTGGGGGAGGTGCGTGTGGGAGCGCGAACGGGCGGGAAGCGGCGGCGGCGGCGGCAACGGCCAAGCTCTGGGCATCAGCGGCGAGGTGCGGCAAAGGGCGGCGGCGAAGGCGCGTTGTCCGAGCCCCTTTCACGGGAAGTTGGGAGGTAGTGCGGCTGGAAAGGAGCAGAGCCGCCGTGTCTTCAACATGGCGTCCCTGCTCCTTTCCCTGCATCGAAGCGTACTGTATGGCGGCCAAGGAGGCAATGGGGAGGCATGGTCCAGGATTGACACTTGGAGGGGCGAATCAGGAGCCACGAAGCGGCTCCTGATTCACCCCACCGAGTTTTTATCCCGGACAGAGCCCGCCCTAACTCCTCCCAACTTGCCCTTACTCTTTTATTTAATAACCGCGGAGCGGTTTACAGATACGATGCTATATAATGCCTTGAATAGAAGACTGAGGTTTCCCAGGCAAAGGAATCCCACTTTTCTTCTTTTTTCAGACCATTTCTGCACTGGAGGCTCTGCACTGGGCTGCCAGCCAAAGTTTGACACGGTGCAGGTTGTCCCATGTCTTCCTGCTCTTGCATGGGGAAGCATTTGGCCCAATGCACCTTATCCACCCTGGATATATGCTTCTGCCCGGGAGCCAGGGCAGAAAAGTTCCCGGTGTGGAAATAGTCTCAGCAGCCTCTCTAGTTAGACCCCTCGAACCCACCTTCTGGCTTGTACCGTTTGGTCATATGCCAATAGTCTACTTTTCTCTGGCCTCATGTCAGGTCAACACAGTGATGGGAACTCAAGCAAAACAGCACTTCCCACACAGCGGGAGCACTTTGCACAGACAGCCGAGGCAGAGAACGAACACTGGTGTCATGCAATATGGCAGATGTAACATGCAGTTTCATCTTGACACTGGGCTGCTCAGAAACCATACAGGTGCTCCCACTCAGAACATAGATCCCAAACTGGAACCTGCTCTCTCCCAATGGGTGATGCAAGGACAAGGATCCCTCCCCGAAAGGTATGGAAAAATATCCCTGCTCCACATCGCTCTCCAGGTCCCCCAATACCTCAACAGCCCTTCCTCAATTCAGCAGCTGCTAGAAGCCCGTGCGAGCAGTGCAGGAAGGGGGCACTTACGGAGAGGCTGGCAGTGCATGACCATGCTGGCGTAACCCCCACTTTTAAGTGAGAAAGTGAGAGTTGTCCTCGCCCTCAAGTTTGCTCCTGCTAGCCAAACGCTTCCTTATAGCACCGACCGTCTTGCAGAGTCCTATTGAACGTTCCCAGGGACACCGTGCAGACATAGTTCCAACACAACTCTCTACAAGAGATAAGTAAGCATCAGCCCAAAGGGTGCATGATTGAAATGCACTAAAGAAGTGTGTCTCAACGTGTGGGAATCCACAGAGAGGAGGAGAAAGCCTAAGGAGTTGCCAGAGTACCATCTGCAGAGCTCTGGAGCCCACTCACCATTTGCTGCGCTCGCAAAGCACGGCTCTCTACTACAGAATATTGCTCATTACTTTCTTCCCCTCTCTTCTGACTCTTTGCGGGCAGCTGTTTTGCAAGGGGAGAGGCCAGGATGGGCTCCAGTCCTAGCGCAGTGCCAACCATCTGCTGGGCTCACAATGCAACCAGCAGCTGCTACGACCGGTGCTGTGCATCTAACTGCTCTGCTGTGGGGCTGCCAGGTTCTTTATTCCAGCCTGGCTTCAGCTTCAGCACAAGTTACTCATCAGGCAGTTCTTGGGCCAGAAGCATCTTCACAGCGATGGGAACAGCTCTACCTTTGGAGGGTCTCTGTCAGCTCAGATGCCTCGCTAGCCCGACAAAGACGCTCTTCAAACCTTGAGCTTAAATGCAGGGCCATGCAGTCGCTTGGGCGCAGCAGCTGCTTGCGCACCAAGTTAGCTATGCCAGGAACTCTGCCGGGAACACAACAGCCAGGCAAGTTTACTCGGCTCAGCCTCTCCCGATTTCATCTGAAGCACAGCACCATGCTGAGCAGCTTTGTGCCACACAGCCATTTCAGCTTGGTGTAGTGGTTCGGAGTGTGGACTTCTAATCTGGCCAGCCGGGTTTGATTCCCCACTCTTCCTCCTCCACATGCAGCCAGCTGGGTGACCTCGCCACAGCACTGACCGAGCAGTAATATCAGGGCTCTCTCAGCCTCACGGCATATAAGAAAAGCGGCCTTCTTCTTTTCTTCTCCTTATCCTTCTTCAATTCAAGAAATAAAACATTCACTGGAGAAGAGAGACAATCCCCCGGGACCATGGTCCTACAGGTCATAAAAATGACTAGCTTGTTTAAAACATGGATTTGCTCGGCCTTTGTCCCACCTTTATTCCTGTGCAACTGAATGCATCCTTTTTAACGACCAACTTTGTAGATGTTGCATTAGCTGCTCCTTGCATCTTCATGGTCAGTGTTATCTCTTCCAGAAGTGATCACCAAAACAGATTGCAAGATTTTATGGGGATTCACAAATGCACACAGACATCTAAGAAGAAAACCTGACTTTAAACTCTCAACCTTTTTTCACAATGTGTGAGTGTGTGTTTTTAAAACACGCAGGCAGCAGCATCTTACCAGTGTGGGGGGTGCAGGTGCAAGAATGCCCTTAGAGCAATGGTACAAATCAGAGACACACAACTGAATGGGCTTTTTAAAGAATGAAAACAGATGAAACGTAATAAAAATACAATAAAAATTTGTTTCTGTTTGAATTTGGACAAGCAACCGAGCTAAGCTTGGTTGTGCTTTCTCTGTATCATGGGATAAAATAAACTATTTAAAACATACCAGTGGGAGAATTTCATTTGGATCCCTGCTCATTGAAGCCCTTCACTAACAAATAGCTTTGCTTCCCTAGAACACCAACCAGAGCACGGGCTCTTTTTCATAACAAAGTCATGATACTATATTTTATAGGAACCATCAATTATCTCCTAGAAAGCAAATGTCAGATGATCTTTGTACTTCCTATGGATTCCATTAACACAACAGGGAATTCATGAATAAAAGACAAACGAGGATCAGCATGGTGTCGTGGTTAAGAGCGGCAGCTCATAATCTGGCAAGCCAAGGTTTGATTCCCCGCGCCTCCACGTGCAGCCAGCTGGGTGAACTTGGGCTAGTCACAGCCCTGATCATGCTGTTCTGACTGAGCAGTCTTGTCAAAGTTCTCTCAGCCTCACCTGCCTCACAAGGTGTCTGTTGTGGGGAGAGATAGGGAAGGCGATTGTAAGCTGTTTTGAGCCTCCTGAGGGCAGTGAAAAGTGGGGTATAAAACCAACCCTTCTTTCAAGTATACAACAGAAACACAAGAACAGGAATGGCCATCCAGTGGATTCCTAAAACAAATTCATAAGTTTGTCAGACTTCCTTACTGCTCTTATTGTCAGATACCTCTATATTTGGAAACTGCTTCCCTTTTTTCTCTGTTCATGCATGCTTCTGTGCAGTGAGGAAATCCCTGAGACATACAGAATCAGATTTCTCTTGACGTATAAATACGTACATATTTTTACATACTTGCATTCTAAATGCTTTTTAACATTTGAAATATTTTAGCGTATTAATGTTCATCCTGAATTGGGTGGAAAGGCAGCAGAGAAAGGTTTTAAATAAAATAAATAATAATATAGTAATACTAAATAAAAAGGAAATATTTGTGTATCACTTAATAGACGGCTCATTCCTTTGCATATCTAATACTCAAACCACACCCTCTCCACCTGAGGCCAAGAGAAGACACTTCAGTATACAATGCAACAGACAGCAAGCAACATAATTATTTTTGAAAGACGAAATTAAAATTTGTACTTGCAGATTTTTTTAAATATCAACATTCTGATTTGTTATTCATGCAGTACAGAGTCTGCAATTCTCTTTAATAATTATTCGGCCGCTTCGGACTGAGAGGGTTAAAGGAACAAATGAGTACAGATCACTAGGAAATAGTTTCAATTATTTGAATTTATAGGAGCCAGTGGCCTACATCAGAGTGGACATAAAACACCACTGCTTATGCACAGAAAGTGTTCTGCTGTCATTTGTACTGTGAATCATGGCATATTTCTCCCCCCAAGGTCATGTGATACATGTGAATTATTGTTTTCTATTACAAATTTCGGGTCATGCAGTTTAGTTAATTGACTCTGGCAGTTGTCAGGAAACCTTTGCTCCCTGCGCATCCTCTTTAAACTGAAATGTCAGCCTTGAAGACAAAAGAAAGATCTCTAATCATTTGATGCATTTAATCTAGGTGCCAGCTGAAGAACAAATGTCCCCTGTAGACCTGTTACAACACTGGAGGTTCCCAGCCGATGGTCTCAGAGTGAGCCAGTTTGCCAAAGAAACATTTGATAGAGAAATGAATGCAGCTTAATGCACCGAGTTTGTTCACCAGGAGCTGGATTCTGCACATCCCTCCCCCCCCCCTGAAGGCACTGGCAGAAGTAGTGCCCCCCCGCCTTCCCCCCCCACACACACACACAAAACTTCCTGTGAGACACAAAACGACAGTGTAGACCCAACGAGAAGAAAAAGCACGTGCAAAAAGCACATGCAATATGGCCTACTGACCCAAGGAGGAGTAAGTGAGAGAAATCATAGAGTTGGAAGGGACCTCCTGGGTCATCTAGTCCAACCCTCTGCACTATGCAGGACACTCACAACCCTATTGCTCACCCCACTGGTAGTTTGACGAGAGAAACCTCCATTGGCAAGAGACGGTCTGCTGGTGGAAGAAGCAAAGAGGGGCAACTGGTCTTGCTTTCTCCTGATCAGTGCCTATGTTGCACGGCTTCTTAGTCACACTGGTCACATGTTTCCTGAGTGTTGCTATATATTTGAATTATGAAATACACATATATATATATATACACAGCCAATACATGTAGACAAACAAAGTCGTGGACCAGAGAAAACATGTTTATAGAAATCACACAGACTCACAACATGGGCCAATTGGATGGGACTATATTCTCTACAGTGGTCCCCAACCTTTTTATCACCGGGGACCAGTCAACGCTTGACAATTTTACTGAGGCCCGGGGGGGGGGGTAGTCTTTTGCCGAGGGACGTCGCCACCGCCTGAGCCCCTGCTCCACTTGCTTTCCTGCCAGTGCCTTTCCCCCACCCACGGGAGGCCCTGCCAGCAGCAGTTGTGCAGTGCCACATTGAGGGTGAACCCTACCCATGGCAGACGCTGGAGAGCACCAAAGGTGAGCCGGGGGCAGAGTGGCAGGGCAACCCCCAAGGCAGCAACTGGGGAGGAGGACGAGGAAGAGCCGTGGCCCGGGTACCGACTGATCCACAGACCGGAACTGGTCCTTGGACTGGGGGTTATGGACCGCTGCTCTAAAAGCCAAGTTCACAGCTTGGGAGTGTTACTCAATAAAGTGGCCACCAGTTGGTTATGGCAGCATGGACTGCTTTTGCCCACCTTCGGCGGTGTATCAGCTGTGTTCATTCCTGGAACATACAGATTTAGCCACAATGATCCATGCCTTAGTTACATCTAGACTGTACTATTATAAAGTGCTCTAGATGGGATTACCCGTGAAGAGTATTCGGAAGCTGTGGGTAGTGCAGAATGCTGCAACCAGACTGCTGGTCAGGGTCAGCTACTGGGAGCATATGACCCTAATACTACAACTATCACACTGGCTACTGATCCTCTCCTAAGTTCAATTCAAGATATTGGGAGGGAGGGGGCGGGAGGGGGTGGCTTCCCCGTGGGCGGCAAGGAGGGGGGGCCGGCAGGGGCCCCTGCGCCAGTGGCTGCAGGGTGCCCTTCAAATCCCGTCCTTAGGGATGGGCTTTGATCTAGTGACATCATAAAACAGAATCAGTGTACTGCCCTGCCAGATAGAGCAGAGTCCAGTCTCGGAGATCAGAAGACGGGAGAGACAGAGTTCACAGGAACACGGGGTAGGGAGCAAAGTCAAGCCAAGCCTTAGTTAAAACCAGAGAGAGAGCAGGACAAAGGCAAAACACAAACCAGAATCAGGAACAGAGTTGAAAGCCAAAAAGCCAGAGCAGGAATGTCAGACAAGCCTGGAATCAAAGAGCTGAGACAGGAACATCAGGCAAGCCAGAGGTCAAAGAGCCAAGAGTCACAGGAACAAAGCTTCACCATAGCAAACCAGAACATGAGATAGGCAGGGTAATATACATGTTGACTCCACAAAGAGCCTTGCCTCAAGGGTTTGCTGAAATAGCCAGAAGCCAGTTGGGGCAGCACTCAGCCAGAGAGCCTGCAGCTGGAGCTAACCCTCCTCAGAGGAAGGAGATGCAGCTGGATCCCATCTACCCTGACAGTGAGCTGCCAAGCATGCTGATCTTCTGACAGCTGTCAGGGTAGATCACCTCCTCCGATGCTGGCATTCAGGGCTTGCAGGAGCCTTGGCCTGAGGCCGCCGGTGCTGCTCCTCCAGTGATTCTTCTAGACTGGTGGCTGCTTTATCCGGGGGCTTGACATAGTAAGGCTGGGCCCTGGCTGCTTGTCATTGAGCTGGTCTGGCACCGGGAGCAGGTCGGGCACCTCCTCCAGCCCTCTGGCACCAACTCCAAAGGTGCAGCCGGAGCGGGCATGACAATCAAAGACAGCACAGACTCCCTTGCTTTCTCCCTCTATGTGCAGCCGGAGCGGGCATGACAATCAAAGTCAGCACAGACTCCCTTGCTTTCTCCCTCTATGATTACTGCAGAAACTAAGCCAATATGTGAACAAAACAAAACAAGGATAGTTTCCTGTGCTTGTCAATGTACTGGTTGGGGGGCAATGTTGCTATGACTGACCAACATGGAGTCAAAGGGTTACTGTCTGGAGACAGAACTAAATCACAGTGCAGAGCTTATAGAAATAAAGCTCTTGGCCAAATCATGAACAATCTGTTCACTGTACCAAGAGTCACCCATTCGCAAGCTACATGTCAAATTCCAAGGAGAAATTTCAATTAGCATTAATCATCTGAAATACCACTAGCGTTGCCAGCTCTGGGGTGGGAAAAACTGGATACCTTTTTTGGGTGGAGTCAGATATGGGCAGGATTTGGGGCGGGGAGGGACCTTAATAGAGTATAATGCCATGGAGTCCACCCTCCAAAGCAGGCATTTATCCAGGGGAACCCATCTGTCACAGGGGGGATGAACTATAAAGCCATGGAATCCCCAGGTGTCACCTGGGGACTGGCATCCCTAAATGCTACAATTCCTTCTTTAAACTGGGATGTTTGTTCCTTTTCCAGGATTGGGAGTGGGGGATCAGTAACTTCCACATTGCGGGGTAAATCCCCAGAATCATTATGCTTGTCTCCTGTTTCAGTTTTCTTGTGACATTCATGCTTTATGGCTTGCCTCAAATTAGTTGGCTAATTCCATAGAATATCTATTTATGCACAGTGCTGTCAACCACTTTTCCTGAGACCAGCCTCTCTTTCAGGTGATTGACTAATTAGCTTATTCAAATTAATAACGTCATCTCAGTGCACAAAGTGATATTGTAGGTATAGTAATGGAGAGAACAATGCGTTGAGATGAAGTAGTACATGAAGAAAAACGTTTCTTGTTATATGAAATGTGTTTTAGCTCAATACAGACTTGCTGTACAGATATCACCACTGCATTCTCCGGGGTCACAATGAAATTCAGATTAAAATCCACATTTTAAAACTGTGATGAGAGCTAAAGTTATCTTTATATATGCAGCTTTTACAGGTGTAGAGAACAAAGTGTAGGGAAGTATACTGTGTTTGGAAATTGGGATCATCATTTTTCTATTGTTAAGTTGCAACTTGACTATTTCGTCTCTCGTGCCTCCTCCCTCCATAGGTAGGGGTAGGGGTTGGGGATGGGGGGGGGGCTTCCACCATGTTGTTGGATTGTTGGACTACTGTATCTGTATTTTTTTTGTCAATTTTAATAGGGTTTTAATGGGGGGTTTAATTGGACATCTGTAACCCACCATGATCCTGCTTGGGAGTGGTGGGTAATACATTAAATAATGATAAAATAATATTTTTTCTATTGTTGAAAGACAATAGAAGACTTATAGGGACTGCAATCAAAACAGTTTTGGCCAAAAGCACTTACACTATACCTGTACCATTTTGTCCTTATGGATGAAATCCTATCCACACTTACAAAAGTAAGGCGCTAGTATCCCAACACATTACAACATGATAGGAGTTAAAACATCACAATTTCATCAAATGACCGCCCATAAGAACTACTCAGAGTTCCACAGGGAAAGAGAATTATTGTGACACAATCTCTGCCAATTTATACAATGGATTTCTAAAAAACAGGCATCATCATACATACCAATGACTGAAAAAGAGAATAGAACAAGGGAAGTGACTAAAATCTATAATCATTGTGTGCTTCTCCCCAAAGGGAACCATAAGCCAAGAAAGGCTGAGGAACAAATCACGTCTATTCCAGAAGCATATGTAATCCAACAATTGTGCTTTGATACACAGTGTTCATAAGTCACATTCATAAGCATTCATATGAAAACTCATAAAGAACCAGATGCATTTCAGCTGAGCTGTATTCAGTAGATCCAGTGTGACTCAGTTGTTAAGAGCGAAAGTAGGATCAGGGGGTTGGACTAGGTGACCTGCATAGCCCTTTTCAATTCTATGATTCTATGATCTGGGACATCCAGGGTCAAGCTTCCACTCTGACATGGAAGTTTGCTGGGTAATCTTGGAACGGTTATGCATTTCATGATACTTTCTAGGCTTTTCTGAAGTACCCCCTTCTCCAAAGAAATGGAAGAAAGATAGGACTGCACTTTGGCTTCATGGAAGAGAGATGCTGACCTGGATAGCCCAGCCAATCAGACCTTGGAAGCTAAGCAGGGTTGACCCTGGCTAGTATTTTGAAGGGTGACCTCCAAGAAAGCTAGGGGTCATGACATGGAGGCCGGCAATGGCAAACCACCTCCAAATATCTCTTGCCCAGGAGCCAGACAATCCTAGGATCCCCTGGCTGCACTACACACATGCCACATAATAAATAAATATTTTGAAGAAGAGGTGCTGTTCAATTTAAACTTTCAAAGAATATAGACAGTTTGCTTCCTACATATCCACAGGTAGAGGTTGCCAAGCCCAGATCTATAAGAGATCGCAAATCAACATCAACTGTCTGGGATTAGCTCAGCATTCGGTATATCAGTCAGCTATTGAGGAGGTATCCAAAACTCCATGTAAGATCAAAGAAGCAAGAGGAAGCCCAGAAATATAACAAAGGGGATTCCTTCACTAACAGTGTAATAATGGAATAACAGCAGAATGCAGTAACAATAGAATCACACCCCTCCAGCCCAGGGACTTCAATGGCTTTAAGAAGGTGTAACTCTGCTTAACATGACAGTTCCTGTCATCCCTCGCATTTGCCTCAGGCAAGTCATTGTGTCTTGGGCATTGCAACTTGGGCTAACCCTGTCTTACAAGAGTGCTGTAATGATCAAATCCAATGGAACCCTTGTAAAAACAAAACAAAACAAAACCCTCTAAGCTCCTGTAGAAAAAGTGGGATGCTAATTAAATAGACACACATAGACCATTTACGCACTGGAGGCTTTATGCCGGGCCGCAGGCTAGAGTTTTAGTCGTGGCAGGTTGCCCCACCTCTTCCTGCACCCACATGGGGGGCATTTGGCCAGGTGTGCCTCATCCCCCCCCCCCAATTTGTTCTCCTGCATGGGAGCTGGGGCAGTGGAGTTCCCAGTGCGTAAACGGTCATACAGAGCAATCCTGAGCTCAGTTATACCCTTCTAAATCCATGGACTTCAGCTGACACTGAAGGGTGTAACTGTGTTTAGGATTGCACTGAAACTCTCCTTACTCTGTCTCTAGCAGCTTCTCCAAGGTCATACCATTCCAGTTTACAAGAGTTGGGAAAGAGACATTAAAAGTCTCCGTGGGGCAAGCCTAATTTGATACACAATACCTGTATGCCTCCAACCTTGAAAGAGATTTAAAAAAGATTTTTGACAAACTGGGAGGAAGATCAGTCTTTGCCTTTGTCTTCTTCTTTTTTTTAAAATGTATTTTAGTTTATCATTTTGTTGCATCATTTCACTTGGCAGCTTTATAGCTCGGGAGGCAGGCTGAATATATTAACCACCCCGCCACGTCTGACTCACTCGCTCCTAACACAGGTTAATCCCTGTATCATGGGCTGCCACCGGTTTTCCTAAGCCGCTTAAAAGGACATGTTATAACTTCAACAATGACCCGCTAATGGTTTTACATTTCTCAGAAGTATTATGAGCTGTCTTTGTCACTTTTATCTTCTAATGAGATCAATAAATTTAGGGAACCGGCATCACCGGTGCAGTCTGCAGTGCTTCAGCCCGGGACGGAGGGTATCGCTGCTATACTATAAATAATAATCCAGAAGCCACCGTCAGACCTTGACTCCCCCTCCGCCTTTCCTCCTTTCAAGGAGCAACTCAGTTGCTGGTCTCCTGGAGCAACCAAATCCGCTTGCACGTAACGGAAACAGGGTAGGCTGCGATTTCTTCCCTCGGATCGCACTGGGTGCCAAGTTCTTAATGAAACGCCTCACGCTGAGGAATAGGTTTCGTTCTCTGGCTTCTTCTCCGTGGGCTATTGAAAGAGAGGGTTGTCTTCACCGCTTTATCCTTTATGTGTCTTGTCGGTTTCAGCAGAGACGTTGAAAAATGCAGTCCACGTAGTCCCAAATGGTGGCACCTTGAAGAATAAATATTCCAATTCAGGGGCTCCAAGAGATATATTTGGAGATATTTTATTAGTGTGGGAGCCTCTTCCTTCATATGATTTGCCACATTATAGTCCCCATTATTAAATCACAGGAGTGTGTTTAAATATTAGACCACTGAAGAAGACCGAAAGGGGGGTAGAAACACATTTGGTTATCTGATTTTTTGTCATTTATCCGTGTGTCGAAATGTTTTGGATTTGTGCAACAGCGCGTGGATCTATGTTGATGATTTTAAGTTGCATATGTGCACCTGGATTGAAATAAATATCTGCAATTTAATATTTAATAAATATTCTGCTGCTTTTCAGGCCCCTTTCAGGTTCCTAGCCTAAAACCGGGGCTAGAATGTGTTGAATGTGATCTGCTTGCCCAAGATGCAAGGATGAAAGGATGCTGGATCTTCCCCATCCGGCAGCCTCCCGCCACGTCTCTGCAAACCAGGCTTAGTTCTGGGATTAAAATGTAGTTTAGAGCAGGGGTAGTCAGCCTGTGGTCCTCCAGATGTCCATGGAGCACAATTCCCATGAGCCCCTGCCAGCGAATGCTGGCAGGGGCTCATGGGAATTGTAGTCCATGGACATCTGGAGGACCACAGGTTGACTACCCCTGGTTTAGAGAAACATTAGAGGAACTGAGGAGGAGGATGCAGCAGCCTCTCATTCAGGTGCCTCATTGTACCTCCTCGCGTTACACATGAATACAGTAAACCTAAATTTAAACCTGTCTCAGTCGAAGGTGATGTGCACTTTCTGCACATTGCTTCTAACAACTTACTTCCAGAAAAATCCTTCCAAGCTGCTATCTTTTTACAGATTATCTTTTCAACTACGCATCTATTTTCTTTGGCCATTGCATCTTACATTAGGCATAGCCTAAAAAAATTAAGACAGCAGTTCTGCTTATTCCACGCACAGAGAGCGGACTCAAGAGCAGCTGAACTACAATTCAGTACAACTTGCCTCTATGGCCTCCCCCTCCCCTCCCTGTCTTGGTGGGAGGCATACCTCTGCTCTGCTGAGTGCCATTAATCATAGACAGAGCTTTCACCTCCTGTGCCACCCTGCCGTTTATCTTGAGCAAGAGGGACCTTGCTTGGCTCAGAGTGGTTGAGCACATGCACAGCACACAAAGAATCCTTCGTTCAATTCCCAGGGCATCTTCAGTTAAGGGAGGTCATCTAGCAGGCACTGGAAATGAACTTTTTGGGCCTGGGACTCTGGCCAGTTGTTGCCAGTCAGTGCAAGCTCTGTAAGGAAAGCCAGTTTAAGGGTTCATTTTGGCATGGCATAAGGCACTGTTATAACGTTACCCAAATTGACCAGAAACACTAAGGTGGGAACTAGCAAAGGCATCTCCCTTGTATTTGGGCGTACTTTAAAACACATTTGGGATCTTTAACCCTATATAGGTCCAGATTCAGGCCAATACACAAAAGAATGAGGGAGGGAATAGGCTTCTTAAACAGAAAACAGTTATTCAGTTAACAGAAAAAGAAACTAACCTTTTCATAACTCTGCCATTAACTGAATGTGCTGTGTTGGGTAAAAATTGACTAAATAATGGGTACTCTTGAGCTGTCTTTGTGCAGGTACAGCCACTGCAGTGAGTAAGATTACGGAAGACAAATTCCCTCTCACCCTGCCAATAACTCATTAGGAGACATTAAGTGAGCATTTCTGAACATTTTTGACAATACTTGGGTAATGTTCAATAATATTGATGTCATTCACTGAGACAAATTTTGGAAAGAATTGTATTTTGTATTATATATATATCAGAGCATGTATATTGGACTGTGTTGTGAACCGTCCTGACGGTTATACCGCAAGGGAGGGCGGTATAAAAATGTAAAAAATAAATACATAAAAATAAATAAGTTGAGTGATTTGCAGATGCAATAGAGGCTTACAGAAAGGAGAAATGCAGTAGTTTTTGTAAGAACCTTTTTCCTCATAAAATGCCTGCCTAAGAAGGAAAGAACACTGGCCATTTCCATTTCGGAGGCTTCATGCTGGGTTGCAGGCTAGAGTTTGAGCTGGGGCCGGTTGCCCCACCTCTTCCTGCTACCACGCAGGGGAGCAGTTGCCCCAGTGTACTTCGTCCATCCCGGATTTTTGCTCCCGCATGGGAGCCGGGGCAGTGAAGTTCCCAGGGCAGAAACAATCTATGATAGTAGCCTGGTCTCGAAGAAAAGGGGGGTTGTTGCTCTGTAGAGGTGAAGCAGCTTCGGGAGCTTGAAATAGATCAGATAGAGAATGGAAGCGTAGTAAAAAAGTAAAGGTAAAGGTTTCCCCTGTGCAAGCGCCGAGTCATGTCTGACCCTTGGGGTGACGCCCTCCAGCGTTTTCATGGCAGACTCAATATAGGGTGGTTTGCCAGTGCCTTCCCCAGTCATTACCGTTTACCCCCCAGCAAGCTGGGTACTCATTTTACTGACCTCGGAAGGATGGAAAGCTAAGTTGACCTTGGAAGCGTAGTAGTAACCTGGAAACATGAAGTGAAAGTGTGACCAAAAGAGAAGTAGTGCACTCAATGACAAAGGGAAAGATGAAAAGGCTGATTAGGAGACCAATGGAGCCTCTCTGCTGTTGGGGTGAGTAGACTGAACTGAAGGTGAAATCAAAGTTTAAAAAAAAGACATTCTAATAAGTGCGGCAGAAGTTATTTGAAAACACCATCTCTGCCCTGAAAACAAATGCCTCAGAAAGAATTAGTAGGGCAGTCGAAGAAGAAGAAGAAGAAGAGCTATTATTTGTATCTGCTTTTTACTGCCTGGAAGCCCTTCAAAATGGCTTACAATTGCCTACCCTTCCTCTCCCCAGAGCAGACACCCTGTGAGGTAGGTGAGGCTGAGGGAGCTCTGAGAACTGTGACTGGTCCAAGGTCACCCAGGTGGCTGCATGTGGAGGAGGAGTGGGGAATCAAACCCGGCTCTCCAAACTAGAGAGCCACTGCTCTTAATCACTACATCAAGCTGGCTCTCAACTTTTACCCCACATTAGAACATTGATCTCTGGTTTAACACAAATAATTTATGTCTTGAACATTAACCTCAATATTATCTTTCTGGAAAAAAGCTCAATTTTTAAAGAAAATATCCACCATACTTCTGGGTATGGGAGCAATCTTAGACTTAATATTGCAAGAAAATATTTTGGAAAGTTGATGATGATGTCATCCGTTCAGTCGTGTCTGATCCTTGGCGATTCTATAGGAATGTCTTTGCCATGCGTCCCTGTCTCAGTCTGCTTCTTTTAGTTGGTTCATGGTCATCCCTGTGTCGGCTTTGATCGTGTCGAGCCAGAGGATCCTTTGGCAACCACGTTTCCTTTTGCTGCTGACCATGCCAAGCATTAATGATTTTTCTAGTGAGTTTGATCGCATGATGTGTCCAAAGTAAGTGAGCTTCAGCCGTAATATCTTCCCTTCTAATGACATAGTTGGTTTGCTCCTCTCTAAAACTGGTAACTTTGGCTGTATTGGTAGCATTCGTCTCCAACACCATAATTTGAAAAGCATCTATTCTCCTCCTGTCTTCCTTCTTCAGGGTCCAGCTTACTTAATGCAGGATACAGTGTTAAAGCAAAACCCCCCAAAGGAACCATTCCAGATTACAGTATGGATGTTGTGCAACCTAAACCAGCTTCCTGGGGCTTATTCCAGGGTGACTCGCTACTAGATAGTGTGCTACTGTTGAGCTGTAGCAATTATTTGAAACTGAATTGCTTTGTTCATCTGCAAATAAAAATTCAGTTGTGAATGACTGTTATAACGCTGCAACAGCACATGGTCCAGCGATGCATAGATGCAGCCCAGGCTGAACGATGAAAAAGAGCTAAATAAGGAAATCTATCCTAACAAGCCCTTCTTGTTATTACATCCATCACTTGTTTGGATCATCAGAGTAAATGTGCCTGTTGCCTTCCTGACATATAGCAACACTTGCTGTCACATGCAAATGAGCTCTCTGGGAGATTTTGAAGGACTTCCTTGTTAATATAGGAACAAAATCTCTGGTTTACAGACGCAGCAGGCATATAAAGGTATAAACTCACCATCAGAGTTTGTCATTTAATCCTACTTCACAACTTCAAGTCCAAGGGGAATCCAAGAGAAAAATCCAGGAACTCAGACCAGAATCCAAGACAAGGGAATCGGTTCAGAATGCAAGCTACAAAGTCAATGACTAACAAATACATAACTTCCACGCCACCCCCCATTGCTTCCTGCTTTTAACATTACACGAAACACCTGCCAGCCACCTCAGTCCTGCTCCTGCAAACATTCATCCTCAATAGAATCATAGAATTGGAAGGGGAAAAGCAACCCATCTAGTCCAACCCCTTGCTCAATGCAGGATAAGCCAGTGCTTTGCTGCCAATTCAGCACTGCATCTTCTGCCTTGCAGCTCCCTTATCTTCTTCCTACACCTCTGGTAACAGAGGAAGTAAACTGACTGGCAGATGACTCTGACCATTTCCGCATGACGAAAATGTTCCTGGACAGCCTTTGAATGTTGGTGACTTTTAGAGACTCTTCCACATGATGTCACCTGCATCCTGAGGCTGTCCAGTAGTCAGGTTGAGATTTGGCCATTTTTAACTCGCAATTTGGGGAATTGCCAAAATTTGACTTACTAACCTAAACTACAGACCCTATTGGTGAGCGACCAGGGATAAGACTGTTGGGAGGGGGAAATGCATGATAGCAGCTTTGTCTTGCCCTCATACCTGCCCTCTCCTCTCCATTTCCTGCTCCGAATAATTTCTTTTTAATGTTGCAGTGAAACCGCAAACCTACATGGTCAAAGATGAAATAAAATCTTCTTTAACATGTCCATGATCTTTTTGGGATCAGGAAGGCAAAACACAACTCGTTTTCTGTTTTCTGGAGGTGGGAAATGAGCTGGGAAAGGGGGGGGGTGATTTGGCAGCCTTCTCCCAATCATACAGGAGTCTGAGAGCTCTGTTATAAAGCCAACCACTGGCACAAAATCTCTTTTTGGGCTCCAGGGATCATGTTCAGCGTCTCAGAAATGCACCCAGACAGAAATAAACTGCAAAAGGACACAAGTTCCAAAAGGTGGATGCTATATCATTCTAGCATTTCTCCATAGCAACACGGCAGTGTTGATTTTTATTAAAAATGCATCTGTGTTGTGGCATTACCGCATAGCAACGTGAAAGTACCTGTTTTTTTTTTTAAACTAATTTTGGGGCTGGAGGGGAGAAAGTTTCAGTCTATGAGAGAATTGCTGTGCTGTGATTGGTAGTTTGCTGTGATTGACAAGCAAAGGAGCAGAGGGAGAAATTCAACTTGTTTTCCTTTGCCGCCTCGTCAGGAGGCAAAAACCCACAATGGGGCAGAGGAAAAACGCGGGAGGGTTCTCTCTGTGAGGAGGGCTGCAAATGCAAGATTTACTATCCCATGTTTGCAAGCAGGAAGCCACTCGCATTTTATCCCTCTGTGCGGAAATAGTCTCTGTTGCCAACTCAAGACTATTGGGCTGAGGGGCCATTGTATAAGGCCTATAGATTCATGTCTGGCTCCTCAGGGGCTGCCTCCTCCTGCAGCGTTACCAACTGTAGGTTTGGATCGGGTTTACTCGCTGTTCCTTCCTCCTGCATCACTTAACTCTGTTGGCACTGGCTAGGCCATGTCACAAAGGACCTGACATCTCTGAAATGGGCTAATAATGATGCTTTTAGAAATAATAATCCTTCTGAAGTACTGTCCACGCAACCATCTGGGGAAAACAAAGATACATAGTACCATGGTAAATATTGATTAGTGATGGCCAATAATGGTTGGAAAAAAATGATTGAACAGAATCTGAATTTCATGTAGAAAAATGAAGTTCTTCAGTCATTAACAACCATTTAGAAGCTAATATGGATCTCTAATATGGAACTTAAATGGACTCCAGGGAATGGTAGAGGACAGGAAGGCCTGGAGGATCATTGTCCATGGGGTCGCGGTGGGTCGGACACGACTTCGCACCTAACAACAACAACAATGGATCTCTCAACAAACAAACAAACTTTATGGAGCTCTGATTTCAAATTAATAGATGGGCGATATTTGTATATGCACACATCCATTGCAGATGTTTTGCACACTATCTCATTAACATCTAGGACTCGAAAGCTCACACCTTGAATAAATCTTCATTGGTCTTAAAGGTGCTACTGGACTCTGATTTTGTTGTGCTACTTCAGACCAACACGGCTACCCATTTGAATCTATCATTAACATCTATTAGCCTTAATGTCATTTTCATAGATTTTCTGAGCACTATGCACGGTTGTCCAGCAAGAGCATTTGTATAAAGGCCAGACAGTGTGCACAAACTCCTTAGCTGACATTTCCCACTTGTCCCCATCACACATTGACTAAGCAATGTGCAAAATCTCCTGTCAGATTGTGTGAGAGTGCATGTGCATCCAGTCAACTCACATTAACTACAACCCATATTTCTGCAATGGAGTTTGTCACCCTCTCCAGCACACTAGCACAATATTTTTAGTCACCGCTAAAAGAGTGAAAGTCATAATATTAATAGTCAAGAGCTCTGTCTTTGAACACATGTGAAAAATATTATCACAGAGCCTATGATGAGGCAGAGCCAGTGATGAAGGGGAAAGTTTCACTATACTTATTTAGTTTGCTACCACTCTTTGTGGTCCTGGTGCCAAAGGGGGGAAGGAACTGTGAGACGACCACCCACACTCCTGTGGCTGCAAGAACAACAACATTCTTTAAGATTGAAAATGGCAACAACTTTATTGGGAACAGCAGCTGTCAGAGCCTTGGCATAGGATGGAGCAACGGATACTGGCATAAGCTAAGCTGCCTGCTGGCCAATATACCCAATCCCAACCTTGCCCGCCTGCCTGCAGAGGGATTACATGGGATGGCAGGATGAATTCCACATGGGCTCAAGCCACTGTGTGGCCTCCCCTGCTGCTTGAGAGTGAGGGTGCCGACCAGCTCCCAAACTAGACACGTCAAAATCCCTTAAGGGAATTGATAGATATAGGGGCAGCGTACACGCAGGTCACCTTTCTTCTGAAAATGGACCCAACCCCAATGCAGTTGTGAGAGTGAAAAGTAAAGGTAACAAACTGCAGATTGTACAAAACATCTGATGTGAGACATCTGAAACACAAACAACCAAAGGAGGGATGAGTGGGAAATGTTCAAAAGACACAGTCTCACCCCTGGCCATGCCAGTTTGCACCAATTAGCCAGGCTGGGGGGAAATGAGGCCTGGGGACCCCACATAGCCACGGACGCCTCCCTGGCCATTAACAGTTACACCATCAACCCAAATGGTCTGAATGAAGTTGTGCTGCATTCCTCCTCACCCCCATAAGTTCACCAATGGGGCCCAGGTAAGCCTGGGGCATATATATGAATGAATGAATGAATTAATTAATTAATTAATGAATCTATATTATGATTTAAAGGTTGGCCCTCTGCAAGTGGTCTTGTTAATGTCTGTTCCTTTGCAGAAATCATAACACCAAAGCCTGTTCCATCTTCTATCAATCTCTATTAATCTCTAATATATTTGGTATACGGGGGGTTATTTTTCCTACATCAAGCTCCTATCGGTCAGTAGTGAGAGAAATAGTCTCCAAGAAAGCCCATTCTTGCACCACCCTATAAACAACTACAGCACTTTGGATCAGGGCTCTCCTGGAGCATTTTCTTCTTACAAAGTCTCATGGGCCAAACAGCATAAAAGTGGAGGTGACCAAAAAACCCAAGCAAACAAAAACAAAAACAAAAAAACACCCGGTCATAATAAATTTTTGAGGAGTTATTTGGTACACCTGGTATTTTTCTGTTTCCAAAAAGAAATTTGTATGCAACGGTGACTGTTCTTTAAGATCATTGTACAGGCAATATGAGGGGGAAATTTACTATGTACTACAGGCAATATGAGGGGGAAATTTTTAGAGTCCCTTTTCAATGCCTTCTGCAAAAAAAAGCACAGCCAGGATAGATGTTAATCCTGGAGTTTTCCTTAACAGCATACAGTAGCTTTTATTTTTAAAAGCTTCTGTAGATGGGGAAAATTTTAAAATATGAACGTCGTATTTAAAAATTCAGTCACAGAGAAGTTTTGTTTGTTTGTTTTTCCCTAAGGTTTTTTCATTGCCTTAGAGCAACTGGTATTCTACTTTAGAGGGGGGGGGGATAAAGGAATAAGAATAAAATGAATACTTTTTTTCCTGCAGGAATGGAAGAATTTTAAAAAAATGTTGCCACATTGGAGCACCAATATGTTCCTTTGAAGGTTTTGTAAGACAAGTGAAATATTTAAACATGTGCATTCGAAAGGGAAGAAAACGACTGAGGAAAGATGTTCTTACAACTATCAGGATTCTGAACATTAAAAAGTTAGCCAAATTAAAACTCTCCAGAGAAAGAAAGACCCCCCTCACTCAGCATTTACAGATGGAATTTGTGATTGGTAATCTGAAATGTGAATAGGCTCCTCATTACACAAAGTACCCTGGATCCAGCCTTTATTTATTTCATGTATTTATTTACAATCATGTATTGAGCTAGAGCAGAAAAAATTATTTAGGCTTCAAAATGACTTAACTTAAGTCAATGAGGGATTAAAGTGTTTGTGGGTTGTTTTTTTTTTTGGGGGGGGTTAATTTAATAATGAAATCAGATTATATTCTGCTCAAGAAAGGAAAGAGGCATATGCCCACACCATTTAGGTGATTCACATTCTTATCCATATATCCTTCAGTGATTCATAACGGTTGCATATATGTCTCCTTCACGGGTTATCTAGAAATTTTAGGACACAACTTTTGGGCCCCAATTGAGAGCATTTGGATTTCTCCCCATTTGAAATGGATTTGGAGGATGAGCAAAGGACCTTGTCATCATGAGTGGCTTCAATTTCCCAGATGTGTGCTAGGAAACAAACTCTGCAAAGCGTCCTCAGTCATGCAACTTTCTGGCCTGCCTGGCTGACAATTTCATTTATCAAATGGTAGATGAACCCACAAGAGGTTCAGCCATACTGGACTTAATACTGACCAACAGGCAAGAGTTGGTGGATGAGGTGAAGGAGGTGGGGACCCTAGGAGGAAGTGACCATGTCCTCATAGAATTCCTTTTGAGATGGGAGGCAAGGAAGCTTGTAGCCAGACGCGGATGTTGGATTTTTGTAGGGCAAACTTTAATAAACTCAGAAACATGATGAGTGTCATACCATGGACGAGAATGCTGGAAGGGAAGGGAGCATGTGAAGGGTGGGCGCTACTCAAACAAGAGCTATTGCATGCTCAATCAATGACTATCCCAGAAAGATGCAAACACTACAGGAGCTCTAAGAAGCCTATTTGGATGAACAGAGAACTTCAAGAGGAACTAAGAAAGAAAAGGGAAATGTTCAGGAAATGGAGGGAAGGACAGAGCTCTAAAGAAGAGTACCTACAGGTTACTAGGCACTGTAGATCAATCATCAGAAAGGCCAAAGCTGAGAGTGAGCTAATATTGGCCAGGGAAGCCCACTGTAACAAGAAAAGATTTTTCAGTTATATGAGGAGCAAACATAAAGTAAAGGAGGCAATAGGCCCACTGTTGGGTGCGGATGGACAAACTCTAACGGAGGATGCAGAGAAAGCAGAAAGGCTCAGCACCTATTTTACATCTGTTTTTTCCCACAGGTCAAAGGGCTTAGGCACATTTAGAGATGGCATTAGCCAAGAGATAGTGTCTGGGTAGCAGGTTGACATGGACAGAGAGGTTGTTGAGAGGCATTTAGCTGCACTGGATGAGTTCAAATCCTCTGGGTTGGATGAAATGCACCCGAGAGTGCTCAAAGAACTTTCCAGAGAACTTGCACAACCCTTGTCCATCATCTTTGGGACCTCTTTAAGGACTGGAGATGTCCCAGAGGACTGGAAGAGAGCAAACGTTATTCCAATCTTCAAAAAGGGGAAGAAGGATGACCCAGGAAACTACAGACCAGTGAGTCTGACCTCTGTTGTGGATAAGATAATGGAGCAGATATTAAAGGGAGCGATCTGCAAACATCTGGAAAACAATTTGGTGATCCAAGGAAGTCAGCATGGATTTGTCTCCAACAGGCCCTGTCAGTCCAACCTGGTTTCCTTTTTTGACCAATGACAGTAATGCTGGATCGTGGAAATTCGGTTGGTGTCGTTTACTTGGATTTTAGTAAAGCTTTTGATAAGGTTCCCCATGATGTTCTGATGGATAAATTGAAGGACTGCAATCTGGATTTTCAGATAGTTAGGTGGATAGGGAATCTGTTAGAGAACCGCACTCAAATGGTGTTGTCAATGGTGTTTCATCAGACTGGAAGTAGGTGAGTAGCGGGGTACCTCAGGGCTCGGTGTTCGGTCTGGTACTTTTTAAATTATTTATTAATGATCTAGATGAGGGGGTGGAAGGACTACTCATCAAGTTTGCAGATGACACCAAATTGGGAGGACTGGCAAATACTCCAGAAGATAGAGACAGAGTTCAACGAGATCTGAACACAATGGAAAAATGGGCAAATGAGAACAAGATGCAATTTAATAAAGATAAGCGTAAAGTTCTGCATTTGGGTCAGAAAAATGAAAAGCATGCCTACTGGATGGGGGATACGCTTCTAGGTAACACTGTGTGTGAACGAGACCTTGGGGTACTTGTGGATTGTAAACTAAACATAAGCAGGCAGTGTGATGCAGCGGTAAAAAAGGCAAATGCCATTTTGGGCTGTATCAACAGGGGCATCACATCAAAATTACAAGATGTCATAGTCCCATTGTATACTGCACTGGTCAGACCACACCTGGAGTACTGTATGCAGTTCTGGAGGCCTCACTTCAAGAAGGACGTAGATAAAATTGAAAGGGTACAGAGGAGAGTGACGAGGATGATCTGGGGCCAAGGGACCAAGCCCTATGAAGATAGGTTGAGGGACTTGGGAATGTTCAGCCTGGAGAAAAGGAGGTTGAGAGGGGACATGAAAGCCCTCTTTAAGTATTTGAAAGGTTATCACTTGGAGGAGGGCAGGATGCTGTTTCCATTGGCTGCAGAGGAAAGGACACACAGTAATGGGTTTAAACTACAAGTACAACGATATAGGCTAGATATCAGGAAAAAAAATTTCACAGTCAGAGTAGTTCAGCAGTGGAATAGGCTGACTAAGGAGGTGGTGAGCTCCCCCTCACTGGCAGTCTTCAAGCAAAGGTTGGATACACACTTTTCTTGTATGCTTTAGGATGCTTTGGGCTGATCCTGCGTTGAGCAGGGGGTTGGACTAGATGGCCTGTATGGCCCCTTCCAACTCTAAGATTCTATGATTCTATGAAAGAAGATTCACCAAAGATCCAGGAAGAGGTGCAGCTTCTGCCATCTTGTCCCAGCAGTTTAGAGAATGGGGGAGTCAAGGATCTGCAGGACACACTGCTGTGGTAATTTTCTCTTCTTTCCGGACCAATTCCACATTTGAAAAAAGGAGACCAATGAAATTAAGGAAGTGGATATGTATATTAGATAGTTTGATATTAGATGGCTTACAGCAGGGCGCAGGGCTGGTGTGTGCAGCAGCTGCTTCAAAAAGGCAGCCTTTTCGAAAAAAGCAAGCCATGAATATGGCACAATCACATTACCCTAATATTTTAGCATCAGGCTGCAGGGAGGCTCAGTGGACTCTTGACATACGGAGAGGGAAGACTCAGCCCTTAGGTTTCCAGAGCCAGTTTTTAAAATATGAATAACAAAAGAAAACCTTTGTAGGGCGACCATCAGAATGGCAGTACGCATGCATGCTTTTCCATGTATGCACATGCACTATTTCTAAAATGAAATGCTCAACGGTGCTTTTGTTTTTGGTGTATTCTGAGAAAACCGAATGTCACAGATACTGAAATGTGATGTAGCCCTTTCACTGGACATGCCATTGGTCTCTAATGGACAAATAGGCATGCTGACATAATAAGAAGATTCAAACAGGATCAGGTATCCCTCTCAAAGTGTTCAGAATTTGGATTAATGAATACAATGTTCTCCCAGATGTTGCTTCAATGGCCCAAAGTGGAAAAGAAAAGCTGGCTTCAGACCAAATCAGATTTTTATATTCATCCAAGATAGCGCCAGACACTAGATTTCATCAGTGTAACATCTGAGGCACAGAGACAATGACCACGGTTGGCTGACCCCCCCATATATTCAATTCATTTTGCTGAAGGCAGAACAGATAAATTCAGATTCAGAACACTCAATGACTCGTATCAAAAGGTATAAATTGAAAGTCAACACTTGTACTGCATATAATCTAACTGAAGAAAAATTTATAGCCTGAACTTTCCTATGTAAAAAATGGCTGCTGTTTGCTGATATAGTCCAAATGTAGCTTTAAACATTTCCAGCTCTTTCAAGTTCTGAGTTCTGTTCTCTTTGCAATATCTGCTTTGTGCAAATCATTCTAAGAAACAGAAAGAACTTGGAAGAAAAATGAATTATTAATACATAAAGATTTCCCACTCCCCCCAAAAAACAAGCCATTTTGGTTATATTGAAAGGACTGGGATATAAATAAGGATGTTGGAATACCCCCCCCCCCTTTCATTCCCACGGCTAAATTTTATTGCCTAACTACCATAAGCTGTGGCATACTCTGGTTAAAAAACATGATGGGTAAACAACCACATAATGCTATTTTTAAATTAATTTGATCTTTACAAGTTACATAGACCAGATTCCCCTCAAATACTACTTCAATTCTGCCCAAATGTTGGATGCTTCTGGTGGAATTTTTGACCTTTGAGACACAAGCCCAGTAATTCCTCATGTCAGCCACAGAATGGATTCCCCTTTGTTCTTGTGAATAAGCAACAGAGGAGTTACACACACACACACACGGATATGAGTATCAGCGCAAGCCAAACGGTAAATGTAGAAGGGTTCTTGGCCTGTAGGCTTTTCTCTGGGGTGCACAGCCAGGGCACAACAACTGCACTAAATGTGGAAGAACATATACACCCCCAATCGGAAAAGGAGATGTATTTATTTATCATATGGCATGTATAACCAGGAGATTCGGAGAGGATTGTCTGGCAGCCAGGCAAGGGCCATTTGGAGATGGTTTGCCATTTCCTACCTCTGTGTCATGACCCCTAGTGTTCCTTGGAGGAAATACCACCCAAATCCTTGGAGATCTCCCATCCAGATACTAGCGAGGATTGGCCCTGTTTAGCTTTCAACAGGACTGGGCTTGCTTGGGCTATCCAGGTTGTGAGTGCAGGAGGAGAGCTTCATCAGTTACACACCTGAAAATCAACAGTGATGACACAGCTGAAGTGTGTGTGGGGGGGAGTGTCTTAACCCATACTGAGCAAAGTTTGACACTTTCCTCCAGTCTAAGGAGTCTTCCTCCAAATTAATTGGCTTTTCATACAATGCAAGAGCCACCAAACTTTGAGGAAGGTATCTTGAAGGGTGGCTGGAAGATCCACCCTATTATGAGAACCTGGCCCAAGAGCCTTCCCTGTGGTCTTTTCCTTCTGCATATGCTGAGCCATACAATACTATACTAACCTTCATCAATAAAAAGAAAAGGTAGGAGGATGTGAGATCACTTTGTCAATATTGTGCACTAGAAATATTTATTATTAACACAGCCTCAAGAATGATTTAAATAAAATAGAAATCGTTAACATATCTTTAAAATTTTAACCTGAAACAGCGGATAATCATAGTAGGAAACAGGAAATGAGATATTGAAATCAAATTCTGAAAGAAGAAAGTTAGGGAGAAAGTTGAATACCTTTATGTATAATTTTTTTTATTTTATTTTATTGTGCTACTTCAGACCAACATGGCTACTCCTTTGAATTTATGTATAAAGTCAGAGAAGACATTTTTAAAACATGCTATTTAGCGAAAATGAGCCACATCCGGGCAATGGTTTGGATGAGAAGCTGGCTCTGTGCACAATAAGGTGTAGAAGAGATTCTTTACCTAATTGTCCATCTAGCTGGCCCCACTTCTGACCCCAGGGTCATCAGCTCTGGAGACTTTGGGGGTAGAGTGTGCAATGGGTGGGCTTTGGGGAGGGGAGGGACTTCACTGAGGTATAATGCCAAACAGTCTACCTTCTAAGTGGCTATTTTCTCCAGGGAAACTGATCTCTGTTGCCAGGAGATGAGCTGTAATACCATGGGATCCCCAGGTCTAACCTGGAGACTGGCATCCCTACTAGGTGATCATGCCTCACTTGACCAGATCCAAAGCATGTCATCTCCTTATGCACAACTGAAATCCTGGTCTGAAATAGCAATCCTAAACCAGTCTACTCAGAAGTAAATTCCATGTCCTTCAGTGTGGCTTACTCTCAGAAATGTATCTGATCATACTGGTAAATGCAGAATTTGAACACATTGGGAATATTCATATCTGCAACTTATATTGCACATTATGTTCACAAGGTGAGGAGCTAGCGAGTTAAGTTCAAGGGGAAGTACGTACTCTACTTCTCATGACACACGAAGTCAGTCCAAAGGGATCCTCACTAAACAGTGGAGATGTTTGTTAAAAGCCTCATATAAATTCTGCACTGATTTATGAATAAAGAATATGATTACGACTCCAAGGGTCAGGAACTAACCACTACAAAATGAGTTGCCGGAGACCAAGGGGCGTTTAGACTTTAATGGGAAGCATATCCCTGAATAGTAACACAGCCAAACAGCCAGCTAAAGCATTGGTCCATAATGAAAGGGATTCTTGGCTGATCTTCAAGAAAGAAAAATTAACCCCCCTACAGGCATTATAAATCAATTTGTAAACATTAATGCTTTGATAATGAAAAATTTTGGCTCCAGGAACTGGAGACCTGTTCCAAGAAGGATCTGAGATTGAAATTAGAATTGTATTCATTCAGGAGGAAGAACTAGATTTCACATTAGTACTATGTACAACTTTAATATATGATCTACATAGTTCACGAGTTATTAAGAAATTATGGGCTAAGCCTGTTGCATTCAGGAATACAACAGGCGTTAGACTGGGGGGGAGGTGGAAGAACTCTGCGGATGGCCTCTCCCTCCCCTCCCCCAGGACCTGGAAAGGCTGCAGGCAGCTGTTGGGGAACTCACCAGCAGGGGCAGCTTTCATGCAGCATGAATCTGCAGTCTCTGAGCCTCAGAGGGAAGTGGAAGGAGGAGGGGTGTTCAGGGGTGGTGGGTGGAAGGTGATTGGCTGGCCGCTGGACAGACAGTCAAGCCGATTGGAGGTATGGTCAGTTTTCCCGCTCCCTCCTCCTTTCCCGCTCCCTCTTCCCGCCCCCCCCCCGGCAACGAGAAGCTCGCCAGGCTGTCCCCTGAGGATTTTCACTCCAAACCAATCATGCCAGAAGACATATATATTAAAAGGGCAATACTTCCTCTTCACCTTCCCCACACATTGTATAGCTGCACCATTACTATCTCTTAGAGCCTCTTATAACACTTTATTACTGCCAGTAATTTAGTGAAGCTCATAACAGATTTAGACCCATTATGCATGGTGGCAGTCACACTGGGCTGCTGCTATTCCATTGTAGCATGGCCCCGATTATGCACAGGGAAGGAGCTCCCCAGGCGCATGCTGGCTGCCCCAGTGCAACGGCCCCGTGCACGCAACGTGGAACTGGAAGCGCTCCGAAGTGGTGGTGACAGGGGGTTCAGGGGCATGGGGTCCCCACTATACGATGGTGGGGAGCAGCATGCTGCTTTCCCACCATGGTGGGGGGCGTGGGGACACCCGTCAGCTCCACAGAGCCATGGAGTTGGCAGGGGTGAGAGGCGTCCCTGCAGGGACGCCGTAGGTCAGGGGAGGAGCTGGGCTCAAAAGCCCAGCTCCTCTGATTATGCACAGAGTTAGCCTGATCTAGCCCTCACCTGCGCCCTTGGCAGACCCAGGAACGTGGAAGAATCCACATTTCCTTAACGTGGGTTTCCAAGGGCCTGGGCTTGGTGACACCCAGGATGGCAGAGACATCAAGCATAATTGGGGATTTTCCCCGAAGCCCTGTCACTGCCAGCACAGGCATTCCACCGTGTGCATAATGGGTCTTAGTGAGATCATGCATCTGAGCCAACGTACAGTGGCCTCGTCAAGGGTTTTCCAAGGCAAGTGATTAAGCAGGGGTCATTTGCCATAGCCTTCTGTGGCGGTCTCCCATTCAACTACTGGCCCTGCTTTAGCTTCCATAATCTGATGAGGCTGGCCTGTGTTATACCATTCAACATACCCCAAGCAGAAGACTAACAAAGCGGAATTTATAGCAGAGAAAAAGGCTTAGTTGTCAAATGATTAAGGAACACATTTCTTTTAACAGTGTGAGATGTTATTTGAGATGCAAGTTCTAATCACTACAACACAACTGATAAAGAGGTTTTGGGGTGGGTATGGGTTTTGGAAGGGAGTACTATGGAATTTCCTGTTCTAGGGAGAAAGCAAATGGTGAAACAACTAGCAAGTGGCCATGGGAGAGGGGGATATTTGAACTAGATAAGGACAGTAAAAGAAAAATTAAAGAAATGAACTAATAATATTTTTATAGAAGGCAATCTACTTCGAGCAAGCGCACAACCCGCAGAAACATCCTCAAGCCTTTCTAGTTTGAGTTTCAGGCTCTAGAGGGTTTTCATTTCCATCATTTCTGGATATTCTTGGATCTATGTTGTAAGTCTGTGGGATCAGCAGACACAGATGCAGATTTCTTTGCAAACAACAACTCTTTATTGAATACCAACTACACCTAGAAATACTGAACTGCAAACAACAGAACCCTTCGAAATGATATATACAATTCCGGCAGCCTGCCAAGTTCCCTGACTGATCCTTAATGGAGCCCAGCAATTGGTCCATTTCCATAATCTCTAAACTGTCTGTGATTGGCTGTTTTACAATCCTTTATTGACATGTTACTTGAGGAAGTGTCACTGCCTGCATACATAACACTAAGCGTTTAATAATTTGTTTAATTTATACCCTACCTTTCTCCTTCAATGGGGAACCAAAGCGGTTTTATTGCTCTTCTGTACTCCACGTTATCCTGAGGAGAACCCTATGGCCCATTATGCACGGGCCATAAGGCCCGCACTCGCGGCAGCAGCGCTTCGGTTAAAATCACCGAGAATGCATGCTGCTCCCGCGGGTGCAGGCGCCTCCCAGCCCCGGCCTCAAGAAGACCCGCGTTAAGCGAACGCGGGATCTTCCGGAGCTTCCTGGGTAAGCCGGGGCTGCGGCGGCACAGCGCTGTGCATAATTGGCAACGCCGGGCTTATTGGGCCGCCCGGCCTCGACCTGCGGTGTCCCTTAAGGAAGCGGTCCCCAACCTTCTTGTAGACGGGGACCACTTCCGAGGGTGGGAGAGAGCCAGCGGCCCGGCCACAGCAGCTGCACGTAAACGCGCACGCGCAGTTGCCGTGCATGTGCGTTTTCACCACTAGGTGGCGCTAACGCGCATGCGCAGAACAGCCGCACGTGCGCGTTTTCACCAGCAGGGGGCACAAACATGCATGCGCGGCGACTCCACGCATGCGCGTTTGCGTCGCTGGCATGTCAGCGGCCGCGCCTGCCTCTTCCCCCCCTCTCGCTGCGGGGGGGAGGCAGGCGCGGCCGCTGGCGGCCTGGTACCATGGCCTTAACGGCCCGGTACTGGGCCACGGACCGGGGGATGAAGACCCCTGCCTTAAGGGACACCGCTCGCCCCTGAGGGCTCCGTGGCAGCACTGAGCTGGCAGGGGCGACCCCCTGCCACCCCCCACTCCCCCTAGCCCCCCCCACCTCCCCCGCCCACGGCGTTGCACTTACCTTGGCCGGGCCTCCTAGCCCCGGTGTAAAGCGCATGCGAGCGCACTACGCCAGGGCAACCCAGCATGCCCCTCTCCGTGTGTTCACGGGAAACGGCGGGGCATTGTGCCCCGCCGCAACGGCGTGGCGCCAGCGCACGGAATCTGGTGCCGTGCATAAAGGGCCTATGAGAGAACCTATTCAGATGGGTAGCCATGTTGGTCTGAAGTAGCACAATAAAATCAGAGTCCAGTAGCACCTTTAAGACCAACAAAGATTTATTCAAGGTGTGAGCTTTCGAGTGCAAGCACCCTTCGTCAGACACTCTTTTTTGGTCTTAAAGGTCCTATGAGAGAGGTTAGACTGCGGATGTGTGACCAGGCTTCCATGGCAGAATGACAATTACACTCAAATCCAGGGGAGGCCAATCTGTGACTCTCCATGGACATCTGGAGAGTCACCCTGCTCTAACCAATGCACCACACTGGCTCTCACAAGACATGAGCTTTGATTGTCAAATTGTTGTAAGCAGTACTGAATTTATCAGGCAGAATTTTCAGTTGCTTTTTAAAATGATGACATTTCATCTCCGAAATCGAATTTTAAAAGTTTTGTTTTGTTAAAGTTGAAACCAGAGAGAAAGTGCTATTTCGTTCTGCCTTTGGAAACTATTCTGTTGTCCCAGTTGTTGATAATTTTGGCAGGATTAGTTCTTAGGTCAATTTTAAAGTACTATTTTAAGAAGTTTTATGCTCTGTAAACTGCTGGGGGAACAGTAGCTGGAAAAGTAGTCCAGAAGTACTATAAATAAATAAAGCTAACTCAAAATGTGAAACGTTATTAAATTGGAACTTTGCACAACACTTTAGTTTTTAACTTTCTTAAAACTGTAGGGAGAATTATAGGAATCGCAGTATTACTTGTCAGACTTCAATAAAGACAGAAAAATGAAGACAGCGCCTAGTGACCCAAGTGGTTTGGTACATTCAGAAAGATGGCCTGCTCTCATATGAACTACCCAGTCACTTCAGTCACCTTCAGAGGCCCTTTTTCAGGTGCCCCTCTTTCATGATGCTGAAATTGTGGGACTCCATTGCTCTTCCTCTATCACTGCCTTCCATTAAGAAGAGTAGGCTTTACACTCTGCTTTTTTCTTTTAACCTTAAATTGTCTCACAGCGGCTTATAATCACAGTCTCTTCCTCTCCCCAAAACAGGCACCTTGACCATTTATGCACTGGGAACTTCACTGCCCCATCTCCTGTGCAGGAGCACAAATCAGGGGCGGATGAGGCGCACCAGGCCAAATGTTCTCCTGCGTGGGTGCAGGAAGAGGTGGGGCAACATGCCACAACTAAAACTCTAGCCTGCAGCCCGGCATGAAACCTCCAGTGCGTAAATGGTCCTTGTGAGACAGATAGGGCTGAGACAATTCTGAAGGAACTATGACAGGCCCAAAGTTACCCAACAGGCTTCATGTGGAGGAGGAGTGGGGAATCAAACCTGGTTCTCCAAACTAAAGTCCACTGCTTTTAACCACCACATCACACAACTGGGTGAATACATTTTTGGTTGGGTTAGTATCCCCTCATTAACACTTAGTAGCTCTCCTCCCGTATGTGTGTTTTTGGTTTTATTTAATTTAAAAAAATAATTTACATACACTTGTATTAAAACACTTTTTAATATTCTGAAATGTTGTTAATGTGCTGATGTTTACATTGGAAACCCTGCATTGGGTGAGAAGGCAGAACAGAAATAGTGAATTATATCACATCTTGTATCTTGTATGTGTGTCTTGCTGGGATTTATAAACTCACTGGAATTTGACTGCCAACTGTTTTCTGAAACATTATTCTGTGGCCTACATGCTAAAGAAGACATCAGTGCACAAAGATTTGGAGAAAATACTCAATGGTAATTACTCTCTGGATAAAGTAGTCTTTTATATTCATTCCCAAAAAAGAGATTTTTGGGAAAAGGGATGCTTAAGTTGAAAGAGGATTCCTTAGGTTGGAAGTAGGCTTCAAACGTAATTGAGCAGCATGGCTGGATTCACCCACAAGTATACGTATCTTGGGTAAAATTAACACAAAGTAAGGCTCAAACTTAGTGATTAGAACAAAATTAGTTTATGTTGTGGTCATTTTTTTTCAGCACAAAATTATCCTCTGTATGAGGCTACAAAGAAAGAAACAGGTTACTGCACCTTTGTGCACATGGAAAATATCAGTTTAGTATAACAGCTGCGTGGTACTACAATGTAAATATTTTCACCTCATATAGTTTCTAAGATTCTCTGGAGGACTGCACAGACATTGGAGCCTAGGTATTGTGTCTGGTGAGCTCATGTCCAATTATTGGCAAGTTCCTGCTGAAGATTGCTAGGCAGCCGAAAGTTAGGGGACTGGCAGTTTCTCCCACTGACAGACTACTAGAAAACTAATGGCAAAACCCAGGGAGCTCTGTCAGGTAACAACATGGGATTGCATTGCAGGTATCGCCTGATTCTCAGGATCCTAGCTTGTAGTGATGGCAATCCCAAGAGCCTACTGTTTTCTCTCTTACCTGCTGGTAGAGATCATGCTTTCCTTTCTTTCCCATACATTTCTATCCCACCCTTTCCCCAAGGAGCTCAGGGCAGAATATCTGCTTCTCTTTGTCCTGCTTTAATGCTGTAATGTATCTTGAGAGGCTGCTTACCCTGGGGGAGAATGACTGGCCCAAGAACAGCTGGGACACTGGGTGTTGAGGACATCGTGAGAATGCCAAAAATATGGCGTCTGCAAAAGGTAATCCTTTCACTATATTTTTCAGGTGTTGAATGGCCCTTATTTCCCATGTTCTAAAGTCAGGCTTTCTCAGCAATGCTTTCATGGAAACCTGGGATTGCTTGAAGGCCCTGGGTTTTTGGGATGGATGGGAGTTAATTTAAATATATATATTTTAAAACGGTTAATTGGGTGATATGACAATATATGGTCATGTTGACCTTACCTCCCCCCCCCACACACACACACAAATGACTAATGATGAGCCTGGAGGGGATGGGAAGGGGAGGGATCATGGGTGGGCATGTACAGAGCTTTGGTTTCTGACAGCTTTGTTTTCAAGGGGTAACACTTTTGATAAGTTCTGATTTTTTTTAAATGACAATATGTACAAAATGTTTTTATTTTACCGCTAATGGTGCAAATTCATATACATTTGATCAGAAGTGAAACCTGCAATGTTCAGTAAGATTCACTTGAGTCAAGTCAACTCTTTGGAAGATAGCAACTTGAAAGAAGCTGTGTGTGGGGGGGGGGTTATATTGGGGGAAGGGAAAGCACCCATTTCCCCTTAAGTAATTATTCTGCTCACTTCCATTGCTTAGAGCCAGAGAACAGGCTGAGGGACAGTTTTTTCCCCCTCATCCAGAGGGCTTTTCTTCCCTTTCTTTTCTGCATTTTTAAAATGTTTGTTCTGGCTCGGTCCTGCTTCAGTTTATCCCTCAAATTCCACATGCATGTTTTTAGTTTTCACTTTCGGTTTGGGGGAGCTGGCGGTTATTAGCTGGGTTGTTTTTTTTCTGCTTCCGTGGAAACTACTTTTACCCCGATCTTTTGTTTTATCTCAAAAGATGGAAGCAACTTGCAGAAACAATGAACCACAGACCTGATGGCAGAAGTGCATTTTACCTGGGAAAATAAAAATTCCCCAATAGAGACTTGCTGAGGTGAAAGAAATGCAGGGACAGAACAACATTTTGTAGTATTACATCAGGGAACAGAAAGCTGGTAGATCTTATCCAGATAATACCCCCTTCCCTGGGCATTTTCTCTTCAGCAAAATTTATTGTCATTTGGGAGTCTAGCTGCAGGGAAAAAATTAAAATGTGGAAGAGAGGCTTCCATAGGAGAACAGATTGTCAGGAAGAAGGATAAGGCCTTTCCCCCCCTCCCCCCATGCGTTCCTCATCTCTCAAATTCTCCTATGAAGAAAACACAGTTACTCCCTAAATTCAGGAAAAATAAACACACATGAAATGGGGTTCTTGACCAGAGCAGTGCTCAAGTGTACAAGGCAAATACACTTCTCTATGCTTTATAAAACACATTATTAAAAAGATTAGTGGCATAAGGTACAATGGAATTGTGGCTGCTCTCAGCTTTTTCTCTTTTTGAACTGATTTTAAAACTGAAGTATTACCATGTGGGTTACAGATCACAAAAACGGCAAGGCATTTACGATCAAGCGCACAAAACCTGCTCAAGATCCCCGGCCTCAGCCCGGTGGAACGCTCACCTGAGGCAGGGCCTGCAAGACACAGTTGTTCCACCAGGCCTATGGTTGAGGCCTACAACTACCTCCAAGGAGCTGGCCACCCTACATAAAAGATAACATATGCACACCCACACAACAGTTAACGAAACAACAAAAAGTAACCCAAACGTGTGTACGCAAGCTAGGAACCTAAAAGGTTGAGCAGCAGCTGAATATTAAATTCAGCTAAATATTAAATATTAAGATGCAAATATTTATTTCAATCCATCTGCACATATGCAACTTAAAAACATCAACATACATCACGCACTATTGCGCAAATCCAAAACATTTTGGCACGTGGATAAATGACAAGAAACGAGATAACCAAATGTGTTTCAAACCCCCTTGGGGTCTTCTTCAGTGGCCTAAATAAATGCGCTCATCTGAGGTAATAATGGGGACTATAGGGTGGTAAACAATATGAATGGAAAGGCTCCCAGACTAATGAAAAGTATCCAGATATATCTCTTGGACTCCCCCAATTAGAATATTTATCCTTCAAAGTGTCCACTCTGAGCCTGAGTGTATTCTCATGTGTCTCATGGAATGTAGTCCAGTGGTCCCCAACTTTTTTATCACCAAGGACCCGTCAACGCTTGAGAATTTTACTGAGGCACGGGGGAGGGGGTAGTCTTTTGCTGAGGGATGTCGCTGCCGCCACCTGAACCCCTGCTCCATTTGCTTTCCTGCCAGCACCCCTGACTTCCCGCCGCCCTCTGGGGGGCGCTGCCAGCAGCAGCTGCGCAGTGCCATGCCAAAGGGGAGCCCCAGCCATGGTGGCTGCTGGAGAGCACCAAAGGTGAAGCAGCAGCAGAGTGGCAGGGCAGCCTGCAAGGCAGCAGCCAGGGAGGAGGAGCCACGGCCCAGTACCAACTGATCCACGAACCGGTACCAGTCCCCGGACCAGGGGTTGGGGACCACTGATGTAGTCCATTCATAGAAAGCACCCAACCAGCCCCTCCCTCCTATTCAGAGAGAAAGCAATAAGTTCTTTGGATCATTTTAATGTAAACTGAACTGTTTTAAAATCCCACCCACCTGGTGGAATGAGCTCCCGGAAGAGCTGTGGGCCCTGCGGGAGCTTTCGGCATTCCGCAGGGCCTGTAAGACGGAGCTCTTCCGCCAGGTCTGTGGTTGAGGCCGGCGCGCAAGAGTACATCTGGACCCCCCCCCCCCCCCCCGCCGCCTTGCCCCGCTTTTGAAATCTAGCGGGGCCATTAGGCAGACTGAGGTCATCAGCCCCCATCTATCCTGAGGTTAGTGTTGGGAAGGGGATTATTTTTCCCACGTTTTTACTGCTGTGCTTGGATTGTTTTATGTAGTTTAATTATTGGTTTTGATAAGTTTTTATTGGGGTTTTTAGGCATTGGGATTTTATGTATTGGGGTTTTATTGTGAGCCACCGTGAGCCCTTGTGGGAGCGGCGGGATAGAAATGTAAAAATAAATAAATAAAAATAAATAAAATGTCTAAAATGTTTTAATTATTATTTTATCACATCCCGTCTAAACATCCAGAAGAAGTTCCTGACTGAGCAGTTACTCCGTGGAACAGGCTTCATTGGGAGGTGGTGGGTTCTCCATCTTTGGAAATTTTTAAACAGATGCTAGATAGCAATCTGACAGAGAGGCTGATTCTGTGAAGGCTCAAGGGGGTGGCAGGTTACAGTGGATGAGAAATAGGGTTGTGAGTGTCCTGCATAGTGCAAGGGGTTGGACTAGATGACCCAGGAGGTCCCTTCCAACTCTGTTATTCTATGATTCTATGATATACTGTAAGCTTTCCTGGGGCTTCCCCTGTAAACCAGGGAAGAGGCATATGCATTTGAAAATGAATAAATGATAAATCATGATTTTCCTGGTGAAAACACTAAATTCTGGCAACCTATTCAGTTGAAAGAATTATAACAAAAGAAGCAAGAGGTCTGTGGCAACTTGAAGACCGACACATTCATTGTGATGCAAACCTGCATGGGCTAGAACCTTCTTTGTTTTCAGTTCTAGGATTTTATGGACTGTATGTGGTAAATTCAAGTCACAGCATCCTTTGCAGCAACTGGATTATTCAAAATCAATTTGGATTCCTGACCTATAATTGCTACCTTGGGTAATATCCTGTATGCTAGTGGGATACCATCTGAAGTGACACTTCTCGGTGATTTTTCCCCCTCACAGAAGTAAAATAAAGCAACCGAAAAAAAAATCAAAATATTTCCAGATTATTTTAAGACGCACAAGATAATGTGACTGTAAACAAAGCTCTGTGTTTACTGCTGCAGTGAATCAGAACAAACAAAACCAGTCTTACCTGAGAATCTGCGATATGAAAACAAATATTTGGGTGTCTGACAAGTTTTTGAAACAAAATCAAGAAATAGAGCTTTGTGAAGAGCCTCGTGTAAGCAGATGTAAGCTCTCATTCTCTGTTTTCATCTTAATTACTACAGATATTTTCATCTATTGTAATTCTGTTGATCTTGCTGAAATTTAGCTTTGAAATTTGGTTCCTGGTTCTCTTGCAAATTGCCTTGTCTTTCTATCATGCTATCATAGTATGCTAGCTGCAGTGGATTCTAGGAAGGATTACCGCAAGCGAAGGTCACTGAAACCAACCATTGGTTGCACTGGAGAAATTCTGTAGAGGATTGGGCTGCCAGTAACCTAAACAGACATTTACTGCTTTGAAGATGCTACAGCTCCTAATACAGGGAGATAAGTTGCTCTTTTTTTTTTTTGAGGGGGGGTATTTCTGGAGGTCCCTATAATTTTTACAGCAAGTATCACTCTGGTTGTGAGGGTCACATAGGGAGAGTAGAAGGGAATCTGATCCCTTCTGAGTTTTATTAATTAAACCCAGATTCCCTGAGTTTTAATTAGCATTTTAAAGGGGAGAAAGACAAGCCTTTAAAATGCTCCCATCTAATACAGTAAGTTCATCTGGCAAATTCATTTGTGGCAAAGCTAGCAGCATCCTTAAACAGGTGAGCTAAGTTTCGATTAATGAAACTGAGCAGGAGTTAAAGGTTGAATCCTTCCTCACTACTCTGCATAGCCCAGGTTCAAACGACAGTGGCAAGCAGGAGCAGTTGGCCTACCGACGGAGGATCCACATTTTTTGTCCTGTGAGCGGTGGCCAAAACTGGTTACTCAGTGAATCACAACAGAGCCTGAAATGGATAATAATATTGAAATGTGCATAAAGGTAAAGGTAAAGGTATCCCCTGTGCGAGCACCGGGTCATGTCTGACCCTTGGGGTGACGCCCTCTAGCGTTTCCATGGCAGACTCAATACAGGGTGGTTTGCCAGTGCCTTCCCCAGTCATTACCGTTTACCCCCCAGCAAGCTGGGTACTCATTTTACCGACCTCGGAAGGATGGAAGGCTGAGTCAACCTTGAGCCGGCTGCTGGGATAGAACTCCCAACCTCATGGGCAAAGCTTTCAGGCGGCTGCCTTACCACTCTGCGCCACAAGAGGCTCTTCGAAATGTGCATTTGCTCAGCTTGCCTCATCCAAGCTCTAGTATCAACTTAGGGCCCAATGGCATGGAGTTCTTTGCAACTTTTCACCGTGTCACTTTCTTAAAAAGCTATTTTGAAAAGGTGCAATTAGCAGCAAAATTATTAGTAGTTGTGTTATAATTTATCCTCCAGCTGTTTCCCCCCCCCCTTACAAATTGTTTACTCTTCTGCTTTCCCTCACACTGAGAAAAATATCCTGGAATTCTGGGTTTTCCATAGAGAGGAAAGCAGATGTAAATGCTTGAAGAAAAATTGAATTTCGGAAATCATACTAATATCCTGATATTAACAATGCAGTCCTAAGGTGAGTCCACTGAAAGGTGTAACTCTGCTTAGGGTTCCATCATAAAGGTCCTCTGATTTAAGACCTTTATTTTTATCTATTTGTGGCAATAAAAAGGGTCAGATATAAATATTTTCTCCTATTCTTGTGATAAAGAGATTCTTAGTCCATCAGCCAATTGCTCTGATAGCCTTCCTTTGAGACATAACATCTGTGACCTGCTTTTCAACTAACCTACTATGAAGCCTAGGGAACTTTCCCCTCATTACTGACAGTGGTTAGAACTATGAGAGCAATCCCAGTTTGGTGTTTTCGGCTGCCAAATGGACAGTTTCAAGTTTGCCTGATAAAGTGAAGGGCAGAGGAACCACCTGGCTTTATCTGCTCTGAGGTTTCTCTCCTCTTCCTCTTCATTGCTTTATGAACAATGTTTTTATCTTTTAAGTGGTGAAAGGACCAAAATACAAGGAAAAAAACCAAGAGATTGTCATATAGTTCCTAGTCAGTCCTGTCTAGGACTGGAGCATTTTTTACATACCAAAAACCAGAAGGTTGATGCCAGGCAACGAATGCAGAAAGCACAATAATTCTATGCAAGAAATTCATATATCCTGTGGTAATTATCCATCAGGGTGTGGTTCAGTTATTCTAAGTGCTTATTGCATGATTTCTCCATTTAGAGAACCAAAGATCAGCTTATTTTTAACCCCCAGGCCGGTGCTTTTAAAATGTATTAAGAATAAGACCCTTTGCTCAGTAGGGCCAAGTAAATTTTAAGTTTAGAAGAAAAACTGGCTCAATAGAATGTCAAGTTTTATGCTAATTCGAATGTATTATACCAAAAACTGAATAGATAGTACGCTTCAGTTAAACACAGAGACATGGTCATAGCTAAATAAGTACATGCTGATATATTCTAGAACTTCTGACAGGAAAATGGAGTCACGATAATTAGCACTTTCAGTCTGACATAATTTTACAAATGGAAAAAGAAGAGATTTGCCATTAAGTAGTATTGACAATATGCATACAGTACACACATTTGTCAATTTCATTAACCTTCCAAATTAGGTATTCACAGTGCACTAATGACAGCATAACACATCATTACAATATTCAATGCAATTTCATGGATATTATGTACAGGGACAATTTTCACATTCTCTCTTCCTTACAGCTGTTAGAAAACATTATACTGTGCAAATATCCCATTGGGGTAAGCAAATGTTAAAAAGCTGTATCTGAACAGAATATAACATGTCCCCAAAGTAGTCCCCATTCAAAAAGAGGGTGTTGTTTAGCATATTTTCATCCTTTGTTTTACGTGGCTACGTGAAGAGGACCTGTATGAGTAACTTTCAATGAACATTATATTCCTTGTTAAATCTGGAGAGCCAGTTTGGTGCAGTGGTTAGGAGTGTGGACTTCTAATCTGGCATGCCAGGTTCGATTCTGTGCTCCCCCATATGCAGCCAGCTGGGTGACCTTGGGCTCGCCACGGCACTGATAAAACTGTTCTGACCGGGCAGTGATATCAGTGCTCTCTCAGCCTCACCCACCCCACAGGGTGTCTGTTGTGGGGAGAGGAATGGGAAGGCGACTGTAAGCCGCTTTGAGCCTCCTTCAGGTAGGGAAAAGCGGCATATAAGAACCAACTCTTCTTCTTCTTCTTCTTTCCTTCAAAAACCATTTTTTTATGATACAAAAGGCAGAACAAGGTCAATTTGATATAGATCCTGGGGGGTGGGGGGAGGAGCTACCTCTTCCGATACCTGATCATGAAGCCTGCTGATACATTCTCATCCATTCCACCCTGGCCTTATAGAACTTCGGACACTGTCCAGGTTTGTTTGTTTTTTAAAACCTTACACAGAACTTCTGTTTCTTTGACAGTCAGAGACCCTGACTCTCCTCAGATTTCTTTGAGTTCCATGAATGAATAAAGCCCCTCTGAGCCCTCTTTAGGAGAGTTCAAGAACCTGCCAGGCAGGCTGCATGTTGCAAACAGGGCATCAATTGTTCAGGGGACAGTTTGAGTTGTTCAGGAGCAGCTCCAGCTGATTCACCAGGATACTTTTCATGCATACTTTGATTCCCCCACCCACTTCTGCCATCTTACTGCACTTTGCCAATGATGAATGAACAAACATAAGCAAATGGTGTTTTTTGGGGGGACTTCGAATAGTCTTACCATTTGCAGTTTGTCTGGTCACCTTTATAGCAGCTCACACAGGCGCATTTTTGCACAGTCCCTGGGAATAATTGTATACCACGCTCGGCATCCTTTAACTTTTGAAGGGAACCAATTTCATTTACCACACAGGTGCAAAAGGGGGGAAACCACACCACCACTACTCCTCCATAGGTACAAAGCTATTTGGCATGCTGCTTAAGTTGATGGCTGTAAGATGAGCAGATCCAAGACTCAGCTCGCAAGTGATCTCAGTCACTGGAAATGGTATGTTTGCCAGCCAAACATGGTGACTGTGAAGTTCTTAGCAAACTCTACAGTGGCTTCTCTTTCAGTTAGATTAACTAGTCTAGAACACTGCAATAGAGAATTCGTACAGTAATCACTGGGCTCACTGGAAAAGACAATAAAGCTAGGAAAAGATGAAAGTAGTTGGAAAAGGAATACCCAACATGAGATGGATTGACTCAGTAAAGGAAGCTACAGTCTTCAGCCTGCAAGCCCCAAACAAAGCTGTTAATGATAGAACATTTTGGAGGTCATTCATTCATACAATCACCATAAGTCAAAAGCCACGCAGAAAGCAATAAGCACACTGACAGAATTCTGAGAAGCATATTCAAGGCTCTTTAAACAGCATGGGTTGTTCTGACCTCATCCATTCAAGGTCTATATCTGTGGGTTTACCACGACGAACATATGTGACCACACGTTTCCCAATATCACAGAATAAGTTAGATAGGGGAAAGGTCTAGAGATGGATTTCTTTAGGAAAGCTTTACTGAATTCTCCATAAAGATAGCTTCAGAGGGCAGGCATGTTGGTCTGCATTAAAAAGGTAAAGGTATCCCCTGTGCAAGCACCAAATCATGTCTGACCCTTGGGGTGATGCCCTCTAGCGTTTTCATGGCAGACTCAATACGGGGTGGTTTGCCAGTGCCTTCCCCAGGCATTACCGTTTACCCCCCAGCAAGCTGAGTACTCATTTTACTGACCTCGGAAAGATGGAAGGCTGAGTCAACCTTGAGCCGGCTGCTGGGATTGAACTCCCTGCCTCATGGGCAAAGCTTTCAGACGGCTGCCTTACCACTCTGCGCCACTAGAGGCTCTTATTTGGTCTGCAATAGAACAGCTCAATTTGAGTCCAGGAGCACCTTAGAGACCAACAAGTGTTTCAGAGTATAAGTTTTCAAGAGTCAAAGCTGACTTCATCAGATACAAGTCAGAAGGAGATCGGAATCCTTATATCCTAGTCAGAAGGCGGGAGGGGTATTGCAAAGGAGGAGCTCAGGATGCAGAGGTACAATCTATATAATCAGCTTGATTAGGACTGAAGAAATGTACTTTGGGCCAGAAAATGAGAATTCTCCATGTTTGTTCCAAAAATGAACACAGGAAGTATATAACTTTTAAAAAAATACAATGTAGCTACGGCTAGATTGTTCCACAAACCAGGGGGGTGACAGGTGATACCATGAAGCCAAGAGTGGGATCCATAGTATTCCCAGATCAGACTTGCAGCATCTGATAGTGTCAAATCGTCCTGCTCTTGGGCTAAACAGATGTGAAGGCCCAACTATACAACACTCTCAAGTTCTGCACATCTGGTATGCCTTAGCAGTTTTATCTCCCTGTGACTCTCAGTGCCAAGGGCTGTCAAAGCCTTTTGCTGAGCTGTTGGAAAGGGGTGGGGGGAGCCAAATACCATGACATATAAAGATACTAAGGCAGCTGATAAAACTACACATATGAGCTCCATACTTTCCATGGTGAACAGAAACATAATTTGCCTAAACAGGACAAACTAAGGCATGTAGTGGGGCTTATGCTCACAAATGTGTAAAGATTGAGTTAAAGCATTTTTTTTCAATTATTTTTTTCCCTTTAAAGTCAGCACATATTTTGGAGTCATCACATGATGGTATCATTGTTCAAGATGTGGTCCCCCTACCTTCTGACCATTCCATGTAGGCTAGAATAAATTAGGCATACATTTGTTGTTGTTTTCTAGGAAGACATGCTTTGACTTTTAGGCCATTTCCACATGTGCAAAATATAGCTGGACAGTCTCTGCATGTTGGCGGCATATCCAGCTCCCTCCACATGACATCACCAACATCCCAAGGCTGTCCAGTAGGCAGCTTGTGATTTCACCATTTTTAATTTGTGATAAGATAAATCCAAGAAAGTGAATTTACCACCCTAAAATGCATGAGCCACTGGAGAGCAACCAGTATGGAGGGGAAAACATATGATAGTCTCTGCCATCCTTGCTCCCTCCCCTTTTCATTTCCTGCCCGGCGAGGGAGGCAAATTCCCACTCCTGCAGCAATTCAACCAACATTAATGTTCTCTCTAGTGGTCCTAAGTAACCTCCACCATCAAAGCCAATGCCACAATGACCAAGTGCCTCCTTCTTCTCTTCCATCTCTCATCCCTTCTGCTCCTCTTCTCTCCTCCAACCTGCTGGTCTGTCTACCTATTGCTCAGCCCTTCCCTTCCCCACTCACTCTCCCTTCCCCACTCACCTGTCCTCTCTCTTACTCCCCTTCCACTTCTTAAGTGGGGGCACTGCCACCACGCCACCTGAGCCACTGATGCAGCTCAGGTCACTCAGTGGTGGCTCGGGCAGCGTATCTCAGGGAGGAAGAGGGAGGGCAGGAGTCCAAGGCAAGTAGGGAAGTGAAAGGCTGAGTGGCGGGTGGATGGACCAGTAGTGGGGGGAGAAGAGAAGCAGAAGGAATGTGGGTATGAGACATGGGAGGAGGAAGGGAAGGAGGCACTAGTGAGGTAGCAGTGAAGGCTTGGGCAGCAGAGGTTACTTAGGACCACTAGAGAGATCCTTAATGGTGGTTGAACTACTGCAGGGGTGAGAATCTGTCCTGGCAGGGATGGGGGGGTTTCCAAACACCGCAGAGGCTCCCATCCCACCCAGACTTAAAGCACCCAAGGCAAAGCAGGGAAAGCCATGGCAGCACATCTGGGAGCATGGAGGGGTGAGCAGGAAGTTGGCAGAGCCCAGAAGCAACCAGATGGACCGTTTGGACCCATGGGTGGAGAGCCTTGGAAGGGGGGAGGAGCAGGGAACGGAGGCAAGGAGGCCCCAGGAAGACAAGGGAGGTGAGAGAGAACAAAGATGACAACTTACCTAAGAGAGCAGAGGAAGGAAGGAGAAGACTGCCCCTGATGAGAAGCCTCAGTGAGCCCATAGAAAGGGGACTGGGGGGGGGAGCAGTAAGAGCCTAATATTCCACCCAAAGACACCCAGGGAGGGGCCAGTGAGTCATCAGAATGCCCTGGAGTCCTGCAAATGGAAAGGAGATACTTAGCATGGGGAGGGAGGCTGGCTGAAGGGAAACAGGAAACAGGAAAGGGAGGCGGACACAGCATTTTAAGAGGAGGGGGGAGTTAGGAGGGGGGATGAAAGGAAGAGAGAAATGCACAAGGTGGTGAGTAGTGCTCAGAGTAAGAAGGTTGGAGTGGGAAGCAACGTAATTGTGTGAGTAAAGGAGGAATAAAAGGCTTTGGTTGCTAATGCCTGGAGTCTCTCCCGTTTATTTGGGGCATGGAGGTGGCAACAAGACAGCTGAAGGAGGCGGTGCCCAGAGGGGCAGGGCTCCTGATGCCATAGAATCTGCCTCCCTCATTGTGCCCTCTGCTGGCTGGCTGTGTTGGATTTTTTTGTGTGTGCTTTACCTTCCGTGGCAATGTGTATGCGTAGGTTTCAATTTTAAAAAATCGCGCTAGACCAACAAACCTCCGATTGGTTGCCTCCATTGATTGACAGTCCAAGGAGCAGTGTGTAAAAGAGCACATCTCTTGTGCTTTTTTCGCCGCTAATGAGAAAGGGGAAAGGTGAGATGTGGCAGCAGAGTATGGAGGGGAGAAACAGCGCAATTTACTATCCCGCAATTGCGGGTAGGAAACATCATGCGATTTGGCCTTCCATGCGGAAATGGTCTCATTCTTCAACTTCTACAGTTTCAGCATCACAAAGGGGGCAAAATACTAGCAAATGCAATGAAAAAAAAATGTTTGCACGATTTTGGCCAATTTAGTTGTGATGAATAGAAAAAGGACTTGCTACAACTCCACTCCAACTATTTGCTATACTAATCTTTAGCATGCTGTTCCCAACAAAGGGGAAAAAATAACCTTCAAGCTCAGGAGGAGGAGAATATTGCTGATCAGCGAAGCCAATCTGGCTGCTTCCGTATGTAAAGATCCTTTGGCATTTCTAGATTCTGATGTGCCATTCGGCTTCAGCAGAAATGTGCCAATGAACACTATAAAGCAGTGGAGAGTGGGTGGGGAGTGTAAAAGCATTTCATAACTGCTAACAGCAGCCCTGTTGTGAACCAAACAGCTGTGAGCAAGGCACAGGTGTGCTAACCCAACAGGGCCCCTTTATGCCTTCCCAGTGTGGTGCTGGCCAGGTTTCATCGAGTCACAGCTGACCACATAATAAACCAGAGATGGGGAAAGGATCCCTGAGAAACATCCACTCAAAGTAAATACTGGAAGCCACACAGGCACACATTCATATGCTCAGCACTACACTCAGCCCTCCAGAACTGTCCAGGCAGAAGACCAACAACCTATTCCATTGTCCAAAACAGGGGCTGTTCGGCAGACGTGTTCCTTGTCCATTTGTTGACAAGATGATTTCTCACAAGGTCGCATGTATCAGTACAATGTACGGCTGTGCATCTCTAGCTGAAGCATTCTTGCTTCTCCTCCCAAACCGTGGACCTTCGGCTGTTTGCACATACAACAAATATCCTTGATGATTCTAAATGGATCTATAGTTTTTGCAGATTACAGAGAATGTTAAATTCTGGATAAGGCAGCACTACATTCCATATTGAGAGTTTGAAAGGTTTATTTTCCCGCCTCCCTCTAGAACAACTATAACAGGATATTAAAATAACAATAGTCTCCTGTATAGAGTTTTACCAGCAGAAAGGATTGCTGAGAGTCAGTGTCAGTATACCTGCATGCTGAAGGCATTTCCTCACCCATTAAATATAGTGAAATGCTTGCCTTACATTATATTCCGGCCCCTCCATATGATGTCGCCAACATCCAGCATCTGGGCAGTAACCGGCCAGCTACATCCTACATTTTAAAGTGCTAGTTGAGGAATTGCATAAAGTGGATTCACCAACCTATTTAGCGTGAGCTACAGGAGAGCAACCAGCAGGCAACCAGCAGAGGGGAGATATGGAGGCTCAAACGCGCTAAAGGCACCTGCCTCGTCCTGCTCTCACACCCATTACCATCTCCCTTGTTCCTGGGAACATCTTTTAAAAAATGGCTAACTTCCCGGAGCAACGAATATGCGAAGAAGCATGCAGGCGATGCCAGAAATATTTTTTCCCAAAGTTGTAACACAAAGCATACCTCTCTAAAGTACCCCCCCCCCAAAAAAAATATCAGGAACAAGATTAATATTTTAAAATATCAAGACTTGTGATTCCATAAAGCGTAGTGATCAAAAAGCACTATGAATCTATTATTAGATGCATAGGCATTTAAACTGAGAAGTATGAATTAAAAAAAAAATTTTGCGAGACCTTTAAAACAAAGGAGAAAGGGAGAGTGAGAAGCACTCTTATTTTTAAAAATTTCGTGTGTGAACACAACAAACTAGACTAAGCCAAATTTTAAACAGAGCCATTGCAAGTTTTCATTAGCAACACTATAAGTAATGCATTGCAAGAAAGATTACTGATAACTGATCCACGGCAAGAAAAGGATCTAGCCCTAATCTAAAGTTCCCATTCTTTCTTAGCAATGGACGGTAGCAAGCCATCTGCACAATCAAGAGCTTTGCAAATGTCATGTTTCTGAAAGCTACAGGCTCCTGACTGAACAGTTAGGCAGCAAACTGATACCGTGTTCCCCCCAAAATAAGACAGTGTCTTATATTAATTTTAGGTTTAAAAAAATGCACTGGGGCTTATTTTCAGGTAGGTCTTATATTTACTGATGTCCCAAAAAATGTTACATTTATTCCCCCCTGGAACCCCATTAAATTGTACCTTAAGTGCAGGGCACAGCTTCTGTCAAGCCAGGGGATTCTGGGATTGTAGGCGGAGCTGACAGAGGCTGAGTGAGCAGGGGCAGGGCTCTGCAGTGTGTATCAGTGCCGGCAGTGTGTATTGGTGCCTGCATAGACATGTACTGCAGATTTGAATTTCGGCTGGCCCGGCGCCCTGTATGACCGCGAACACCCCTACAAAAGCACCCCTAAGGCCGGCGCTGGCTCTAAGGACCAATTAGAAGTAGGTCTTATTTTCAGGCGAAGGCCTATACTAGCAGTGCATGATAAAGTACCGCTAGGTCTTACTCTCGGAGTAGGTCTTATTTTCGGGGAAACATGGTAACTAGTAAACCCGCAAACGGCTTGGCAACTATGACCACAGATTCCTACTTCTCCGCTGTTCTGAGTGTGACCATTCCAGTTCCATTAAGATTAACCTGTGGCAGCCCAAATATTACATGTGCAGAGGGTTTTACACTGCGATCACTATCTGGGCCACTGTACAGCTTTATCAGAAGCAGAGCAGGTGCCGTGAGCAAAGTTTTTTTCACTTTCTAGTGAAACTGCCTACACTTTAACGGATATAACCTGCTGTCTTGCTTTAAACAGCTTGTTAGGGAGAAATCCATCTGATCAAAACAATTTCGTTTAAACTATGTTACATCTGAAAACATAAATTCCTGTTAAGGTGCGACGATATTATCATATGAATGAGGCAGCGTTTGTTGAGGAAGCTGACACTGGGGCTGCTCTGTATTTCTCCACGAAACAGCTTGTCCATCAAACCTATCCTATTCAACTCTCACACATCATACTGTGAGCCAGTCATGGACATATTCTGACTTAACTGAGCAACTCAAACAGCTGCCGAACCAATTTGCAGAGGCCTACTGATGAGAAGCCACTGACAGCAAAAGAGCTACTCGGTAAAGGTACAAAAGGGAAAGGGGAAAAAGCTGGTTTCTCTTCCCAGATGGGTGGGAATAGAAACAATGCTTTTGATCTCTGCATTGCAAAAGGGAGAGGATTTCTGAAAAACAGCTTCCACAACACACGCACAAAACTGGATGGGGACAGAAACGGTACTCTGCTTCCTGTTGCAAAAGGGAGAGCAGGAAGTCCTGTTTTTTTCTTGTCTTTAGAGACCAAACGCAAAACTTGGGGGGGGGGGGGAAAGGGCAATCAATTGGACTCCTGATTCACCACACTCACAAAATTTGCTGCATCTAAATAACTGTAGGGCAGCAAAGTCTCCTGGATGGGACATCATAAGACCCTAACTTCCAGTTGATCAACAGGCAGTCGATTCCTGATCCACCAACCCACAAAAAACTTGGCAGGATACATAGCAAAGTTTCCCCCACAAGAGATTCACAACTGTCTCCCAGCTGATGCCCCTCATCAGCTGATCATCACCTTCTGGTGGCTGCAAGTAGTCACACAAACAGGTTGTGGACAGCCAACAGTCCATCAATTAACTAGCTGCCTGATCACCACTGTTAACTGGCAGCAAGCCCAATTGGCAGGTGTCCAAGCATCCCTACTTGATCCTAGAGGAATATTTCTTTTAAGTGGGAGGGGTTGTGGCTCAGTGATATCTGCTTGGCATGCAGGAAGTCCCAGGTTCAATGCCCAGCGTCTCCATTTAAAAGGTCCAGGCAGGAGGTGTTGGGAAAGACCTCTGGCTGAGACCTTGGAAAGCCAGTCTGAGGAGATCATACTGACTTTGATGGACCAAACCTCTGATTCAGTATATGTCAGTTTCATGTATTCATGTGTGTGTGTGGGGGGGGGTTGCCCGTGGTAACTCTGGGAATTGAGGTATATTTCTATAGAAAGATTTTCCTATTCAGAGCTAGAGCAAGAACACCACTGCTAATCCTAAGTACAGGATTGCCAGGTAGGACTGGGGATACTGTTAATAAACATGATTGCCAGCAAGCTTACTTTGCATGACTCCCTCAGACAGATGCAAGGTGAGCTCCAGGTAGGGTCACCTCAGTAGTTCTTACTGAAATTTGTATGGAGCAGTTTTCAACCCCTACAGCAGCCACTTATTCTGCAAGACCACTGCTTTGCCTCTTTTGTCCTGCAATTGTGCTGTTGTTGTTGTTGTTAGGTGCGAAGTCGTGTCCGACCCATCGCGACCCCATGGACAATGAGCCTCCAGGCCTTCCTGTCCTCTACCATTCCCTGGAGTCCCATCTTTAAATCCCTTTAAATATAGGGATGTGCAATTCAGCTTAGATAAGTGCAAAAAAACTCGCATCAATGCTAACCTGGATATTGTTCAGGCTTCCCCGAGTCAAATCACAATCCCACTAAGTTTTAATGGATCAGAGAAGCCCAAATCAGTTCAAGTCTCCCAATTCAACCAAACTTGAATTGATTTACTGAATCAAAGATTTGGGTGATTCAAGTTTTACCGAATCAGGAAAACACGGATTTGAAAAATACTGATTTTTTCCCTGGTGTACATCCCTAAGCTGTACTGTCGGTGGGATGGTGCAATCAAGTGCCACTTTCCCTCAATCCATTTTTAAGGGTATGTTTCAGCCTACGCTTGTAGACAGAGGGAACAGCAAATTCATGAGCATATGGAGCCCACCTAAATGGTAAGTCTTGTTCCAGAAATAGTTTTCTTTTTAACTAAATACTTCTAAAAATTGGGGGCAGTAGCAGTGGGATGGGTGGTGGCTACACTAAAGTCCTGTAACTAGTGACGTGATAGTGCTTTTCTATCTACTCGCTTAGCCTTGGCTAGGAGTACCCCTCAGAAAAGTGAGAGCCAATTAGCATCACTGCACCAGGTTGCCAGGATAATGGCCTAATGTTGTCTGCAGCAAGCAGGAGTGGTTGACAACCAGCACTATATTTTCCAGTATAATCACATAAAAAATAAAGCAATATAAGACATCTGTTTGCAGAATCCTGCTTTCCACAGGAGAGCAGGCTGTGAGCCTTGCATATCTCTAATAAGCATTAGAGCTGTATCCGAAAGAAAGACTAATTATTCCTTTCCCCACTCCTGGCATGACTAGGGAAGGCAGTATATAAATTCATTAAATAATAATAATAATAATAATAAATTGTAGATTTGATAAAGGATGGGGATATTCATCTTCCAGAGGAAATTACAAATCAGTAGCAGTTTCAACATAGCCTTGATATAGATGACCATTTCTTTACCACCTGATAATTTTTGACTGATTTTTAAAAAAAATCAATGTAGAACTAGGCCATGTGAGGAGAGCCTTATTGGCTCCTCAGTATCCTTTGCACAGAAAAAGCCATTCTCTTTGCCATTGTAATGTGTCTTCTGGATCGAGTTTACAAACTTCTAACTATTTACCCACATCTTCAGTCTCACCAGTAGACATGAGCCTATTATTACATCTCATGTGATCTTTCTGCAGGAAGCACTTCAAAATGTTTTCTGTCTAGAGCTGCCAGTTCTGCTGATGGAAATGGGGGGGGGGGCACGGCCAGGGACCCTCCCAATCAGCTGGCCAGCAGGGTGACTTACCAGGACAGAAAGGAAGGCTCGAACAACATGGCTGGTGATGTGGCTGGTGACTTCTGGTACACACAGGAAGTAATCTAATCACACCAGCAACATCCACGTGATGCACTGCTATTTGGGCAAAAACTCTATGGTAGTTTTGCCCAAATACTAGAGTGTCGTCAAGACATTGTAGCTTGGTGATATCACTACCTGTGTGCCCCAGAAGTGATGTCTCTCATTGTCTGAGCTTTCCTCTCTCTCCAGTTAAGCTCCAATACCCCACCAGTTGCCAGGAGGGACCTCACAATCGTATCTCTGTCTGGTGTCCTAAGGAAATCTGCACTTCTGACAGTCTTCATAATCTAGCTTCATACCACTCGGAATTCTTTGCTGCTGTATATAAATTGATCTCAAATAACATGCATGCTGCTTGTGGAAGCTCATGATTTCTATTTTCTTCAGAACCATTTGGTATCCCCCACCCCCAGTCTTGCATTATAGCCAGACTGTATGCTCTTTTGCCATATGCCAGTGGGATTTACATCGACGAATCCAAAATCAAAAGATGTATTCCTCAACAGCTATACTAGGAATACAGAAAGGTCACATCACTGGGGGAAAGAACACCCCCCCCCATCTAAACAAAGACACTCATTCTCCAAACATGATTTTCTTTTTTTTAATTCCCAATTATATTTTTGAACATTTTATCCAAGGTAGACCACCAAAATTAAAGCCAATTTACTGTTATAGCAATTACTGCTCCGCAGTCAAAGGTGTCCTCTAATAGGCCTTGTGTTAGCCTTTCATCATCGAGAACAGTCAGCTCGGGTGGCAACAATACCGCTAATGCCACTGCAAAGAAATGCAAGGCCCAATTAACATCAGAACACATGCTAATGTTCTAATGAAGCACATGGACTACAGATGAGAAAAAAATGCATATTACCAATTAGCTGACACTGAAGGCATGTGAAGAAATAGCACCGATTGCAACAACACAAAAGAAAGGGGAAAGCCAATGATTTGAAGTAATTGCACACAGGGCCATTGCCAAGATGTTGCAGTGCCCTTCCCCACAGTGAGCGGTCAGTGACTCTTGTTCTTAAGAGGGAGGCAATTCACATCACACGTTGTCTTTCCATGCTGCCCACATGCTCGATTTTACTGAACAGCAAGCCCCACCGTAGCTTATTTACCTACTGAAGCGAGACCCCACGTTAGCAGAAATGAACATGAAGGAAAGGGGTTTGCGGGGGGGGGGGGGAATCACCAACAAAGAACTCCTCCAACTTCATTTGAACAGCTGTGGAGAGTCTGTTATTTATCAGAAATTTTTAACAAAGGCCAAAGGAAAAAAAAACCAGCCGCTCCGTAGAGAATGAGACAGCTCGAGCTGCCCTCACCCAGCTGTTCACATGAGAGGGAAGAGTTGGGAGGGGGAGGAACTAAAAGCCACAACGCATCGGAGCTCAAGGGATGTTGTCTTTTGTGACGGACAGGCCAATACCAAAAGTCTGCTGCGGCCATAGAAACTGTGCGGCCATCGGACTAACGAGGGAGCTGTCAGTGTAAGAGCCGCCGTACGAGAAACATGTGCAGCATTTTGTAAAAGAAAAACCAGTGCAAAGGGGATGAACATATGAAGCATCCTACTGGGATGATCATCTGTCTCTTATCTGAATATTTATTTATTTATTTATTTATTTTTGTATGCTGCTTTTAATGTTTTCTGGTTTTATATAGTAAGCGACTCTATTTTAAGGTTCCTTTTATTTTATCACATATGTCAAATGCAAATTAGTTGTTTATGTTGTTGTTATTTTGTAAAGGCCTATGGCCTCATATACAAATAAGAAGCGCCCTTATGCTGAGTCAGACCACCGGGCAGCAGTACTACACATCACTTACCCCCTGCACCTGCTACCTGTAGACCACAGGATTTCAACCTGGGACCTTCTGCACACAAAGCAGACTACTGAGCCGCAGCTACCACACTACTTTGGGATGCCCGACCAAATTGTAACCATGATTTTAAAAAATGAATGCTCACAATTTCACTTGGAAATTCTGCACAGATTGAAGTGCTATCCTACTGGGGTGGTGAGACGTCTAATGATTCAGCAACCTTGTTGCTGGTAAGCAAGGGCTGGATCTGGTTGGTGCCTGGATGGGAAGACTCAAAGCCACTTGGGGTTTTTATTGTTTCTTATATGTATTTATTTATTAAATAAATAAATATCCTGGAAGACCAAAGTCCACTTTGGATTCCTCAAAGGAGGAAAGATGGGATATGAATGAAATAATAATGATAATAGTGGAACAAATGTATAGATAAATAGGAAAAAATTGCAATTTGGATTTGTTTGTATTCAACTTGAGACTGAAGTGCATGGGAAATATCTTAGGTTCAATAAACATGTCTACATTAAGGGAATAATGGGGGAACTAGATAATCAATTGCTGACAGCAGTTAGCTGAGACCTTGCCCTTCTGCCCCCTGCCTGTCCTCTCAAGCATGGAAGCATCTTGGGGCATCATCCTCTTTGAGGTAGAGCATTTGGCTGTCTCTCTTAGCAGACCAGAGAAAAGCATTATATATACAATTCTAAATTACATTGCATTATACTAGTCATAGTTATAATCTACATGTTCAAATAAGTTATTCCAAACAAGCGATAAAATACAGAGGACATTTGGCCTTTCGGAGGGATTGTTGAGAATGTAGGTATGTAGTAAGGTAAGGAACCAATATCTTTCTTAGGTAACAGTAAAATCTACTTGCAAAAATCAATGATTCCAAATAAGAGATAAATTAATATACAGAGGACATTTGGCTTTTCTGAGGGACTGTTAAGAATGCAGGTTAGCATATATAGTGAGTTAAGAAACCAATGTCCCTGTTGAGTCCTGGGGATTCCATAGTTCTGAGTGTTGTAATAACTTGCATTTCAGCAATGTCCCTTTTCCATTCTGTTCTTGAAGTTCCTTTGTAATAAAACTGCTACTTTGAGGTCATCTATTGAATGTCCTGGAAGGTTCTGCTGCCTCAGACCAACATGACTACCCACTTGAATTATAATAATGCATAGTCTGGAGAGATGGAAGACTTACTATAGATCTGTCTCTTGAAGGGGTTAATTGGACCCCAGATCCTCACTCTCTTCAAGTGATGACCTCATAGCATCCAAGCTCTATATCTGTTGATTGATATCAAAGGGTACAGCTATCCACATCCTCTGAGAAAACTAAAAATGTCTATCTGTGCTGTATATAATATTAATCTCCTCTGGCTTTACTAAGCCAGTGGGCAATTTGGTCCTAGTTCAGAGTTGCTCTTCTGGAACAACAAACTAGACACTCACTACTCAGCTATGAGGAGAGAGGCTTCTGTTTCTTCTAAAAATATATTATAGTACTGATAGAGGGAAGCAGGAAAGGGATGTGTGGAGTCCAAGCTGACATCCTGAACTAAGATTTCAGGGTATCGGTTAGTTGCCCCATGCTACACAGAAACGGAACAGGGTATACTCCAGGGATTAGTAGTCCTTTGTATAAACTTGCTCGATTTGGTAAATAAATCCTTAAAATATCTACCATCGCTCAGCAGCAAAATAAACATCCTCTGCAGCTAAAATTGAACCAAGAGCAAAACAAGGTAACAACAAGCAATTTTTAATTTTTATATGCTGGCTTGGCTAAAATTATTTTGTCTGCTTATGAAGCCAATTTTTTAGAGGCCAGGATCCAAAGAACCAGGCAACCCAGGGGAGACTCAGGCTTGTGCCATTCTGCTCCTCCATCCTCCACGATGATCTATGTAGAAAATGAAACTGAGGGGCATGTTGGAAAAAAAATGTATGATTTAGCATGGGACAGATTACAAGTGTCTAAGACATGCAGAGTCAGTCCTAGAATTTCATAGAAGTATAAAGTCTGATGGGACAGAAATGTTAGAAGATGATCTTGAGTTTAAAAGACACATGGTGGAAGGGTGCAAAATTAAAAGTTCTGGATGGAAAATGGGTAGCATCTTTATTAAATACAAGGCATCTACATAGCGCTGGTGATAAGCATCTGGGTGAGAGCACCCCAGGTCCAAACTTTTGAACAGCCTCCAGAACGGTTCAGATTCCCCCTTGTCAAACACTTCATGGGTATTTGAGAAGAATTTACTTCTCCGCCTATGAGGTATTTGGATTCAGGATTGCAACAGACCTATGGCATACTCCTGTCCCAGTCCCCGCAGCCATAGAAGCCCTGAGATTTGCTTTTGGGATGATGCCACCAGATGGTAATCTAATGCAATACTTTCAAAACAACTGCTTTTCCCACACCACAATTGCCAGTTGCCATCGAGACTTTCTACCAATGTATCTAATCCAGTTTGGGATTCTAGCAAGTATCTCCCACTGAACTGCAGATTGAAATAGGTTTTTAAAAAGACAGACTCATGAATCAAAGCCTCTTAGCTCCATGAGGTTATGAAATCCCACTTGGACCCATAAGTGACCAATTCTAGACCACTGTTCCAATTTGGCATCTGAGGAAGGCAGGGCTGCAGCCCCTTCATATCGCCTCACTATTCAGCCTTCTCCCCATTGGTCCCATGGACTGCCCTTCAAAATCTGCCCCCTAGGGATGCACTCAGAAGTAGCATTCAGAAATTTAGACTGGCAATACCACTCCTTGGGAATAATGCCCAACTGAATGTTCACAGAACCAAAGAACTAAGTTGTTTATCTTTAAACAGGTCCAAAGCCTAATTTAAACTGATCTACTGCCTATGCAAAACAGCTATGCATGCTTAATGGAAGATCTGCCCCCTCCTCCGGCACCCTTAGGATGTCCTCTACTGCTGTCACCTGATGCTGACGCCTGCCAGCAATGTCGATCTGGGCTTATAGGACAGTTGTGACTGGCTGTTATGAGGATTTATTGGGATAAGGGTGGGTGGTCAGGAAAAGGGGGAGCGGATTGCTAAGGCTCTGACTGGTTTTATCTTATTGTAATTTTTATGTTGATGTAAGCCGCCGTGAGCCAGGCGTTCTGGGAGTGGTGGGATAAATAAAATATAACAAACAAATAAATCTTAACACCACCCGTGGCGCCACGGGCGCCACGGACTAAATAAAACGGTAAGGCGTTCTGGGGCGGGATGTATCCGGGATGAGGAAGGGTCTGGATTGGACCCTTCCTCCGGACAGACAATCGGAGGGAGCAATTGGCAGGCGCACAGCGCCTGCCGATTGGTCCCTCCGATTCCCAGCCCCAACAACTGCGAGCCGCACACAGCGCGGCTCGCAGTTGCTCCTTTGCCGCTGCGCCTCCGACGCGTCAGGCCGCCAACAGAGAGAGCCGCCGATGACAGAGGCCCCGCCGCCCGACCCGAGGAAACCGCCGCCGACAGACCACCGCCCGGGGGAGGCCCCGCCGCACGAGGGAGCCCACTCACTTGCTGGAAGCTGACGCCCTCCTGCCCGGGCCCCGGTGAGTCTCCCCGACGCGGGGGGAGGCCGCGCGACGGCAGATACCCCCCCCAGGTCAGACCCCGTCGCCCACACGCTCGCGCCCACGTTTGCTCTCAGCTAGCGCCCGCTGTATTTGCACGACAGCGGGCTTGATTCCTAGTATAATAATAAGCTGGCTAGAGACCTGGGGGCAAGATAGGAGTTTCACTGGCATGCTAATGAAGGAGGAGTGGTGGCTTTGACCAATTTGCATGATATATGGACCCATGAAAGTTTGACAGGTAAGGCTTTTGTATTCTGTTTGCACCACATTTAAATGAGGCCTTAGTCTCACAGCCAGAGGGATTTACTTTTGTGTAGGTTGGGAAGCATACTGCATATTATGCTTCTCAACTCATTCCAATATTCAATAAAGAATCATACCTTTTGTATTCTTTTATGTAATCAAATAATTGTCCAGTAATCTATATATCATCCTTCTTATGTTTAAATGAGTCCATTACAAAGATCAGGTGCAGACTTGTTTTTCTTCTTCACCGGATTTAAACCACTACTGCCTCCACCAGGGTTACTGAATTTCTTACCAAGTCTCAACCCTGCTGGTTCCCAATATTTATAATTCATTTGAGCATTGATGCCATCGAATCTAAAAGGTCAGATTTGCCCACTAAGTTCATAAAGCACAAGTGACCTTTTAAACCTACTATGGCATAATTCTGCATCTCTACCAACTAGGTACTTAAAAAAAATCTACCTTGCTTTCAACTCAAACCATCCTCAGACATTTGTAGACTTACTGGCCCCAAATACAATTGGTATTCCATTCTATAGATTTCCTTAAGAGCTGACGTACAAGGTTAGAAATGCAAAATACAAAAGACTTCCCTTCGCTGGCCAAACAAGTCAAATTAATATCCATTTTAACTGTACTTCTTTTTAAAGTTCAATGTATAATCCAATGTAAATCCTATCAAGTTCAATGTCTTATTTTTTTAGTAAGGAACTCAAAAGCTGAGCTATAAAACAATATAAAATGTTAACAATTTATTAAACTGCACCAATATTAGGTTAAAAAAGTAAAAACTATACTAAAAACTATACAGATCTAACTAGGAGGCACACCTTTGTTTACATATTTGGGCTGGTTCATACAATTCATATGTATATAAGGTGGTAAACTGGGGCCATGAAGAAGCTTGAATCGATTTGCCAGGTTACTTTCCATGCACACACAGTATACATCAACACCCCTACTTGTTGCTACAGTTTTGAGACATTCCACAGCCAATTATTTAAATGAAGAATAAACAAGAGAGTCAGTCACATATAAATAATGTATGTTTGGGGGGGGGGAGGCGGGGGAGATTATCACTTGTATCTGCCTGATGAATACTAATGGCAGTTAATCTGTCTGGGTCTCCATGATATCACATCTGTACATTCTGCACAGCTCCATGGGACCTGTAATTCTCCACCCAGTTCAGCAACACTTAGTTAGTTACCTGACCAAACTACCCACACCCCTGGAGAAATCCACTTCACCAACTGCAAGGCAGAAAGAAATGAAACACCACCAGCACAGCCCCTGTACAATTGCAAAGTAGTTGAAATCAAATAACTATAAGACAGGGAGGGTCAAGCTTTGCCTCACAGGTGACCTCGCCTGTTAAAAATGGTATGCTCACCTTTTGACTATGTTGAGCGCAAAGTGCCCAGCATTCTAATAATGGGAGAATAAACACCTATATTTCATAAAATTTCTTTAGAGGTTCATGTGTCTTAGATACATATCAGACTTAAGGTTGCCAACTCTGAATAGGTTTGGGGGTAGAGTCTGTGGCAGGCAAGTCTATGAGGTTGGGAGGGACCTCATTGGGGAATGAAGCTACGGACTCCAGCCTTTTTTCTCAGGGGAAATTATCTCTATAGTCTGGAGATGTGATTCTGAGAGACCTCCAAGCCCTACCTAGAGGCTGGCATCCTTAGTTACACATGGTTCTGCATCGTGTACAAAATTAGCCTCAATCTTATTTCATAGCTTAGAGTTTGGGTTGTACAGCAGAACATGAGGCTTGTTGTTTTAGAAAAAAAAGTGTAAGTCCTTTATTGTGAAGGAACTCTATTCTGAATTTTAAAAGGTCGTGAAAAGGGAGCTGTCTATCTAAGCTAAGATGTGGAGGGATTGCAGAAAGTGAATCTTGTCCTCATAGTGATTAGAGAGAAACAGAAAGAGAAGGGCTCAGTGGATGGAATGCAGGAATCCATAAGAATAAAATATGCCTGGCGGAAGAGCTCCGTCTTGCAGGCCCTGCAGAAAGCTGATAAATCCTGCAGGGCCTGTAGCTCTTCCGGGAGCTCATTCCACCAGGCTGAAAAAGCCCTGGCCCTGGTCGAGGCAAGGCGTATGTCCCGGGGTCCCGGTACCACCAGTAAATTCATATCCGCAGAGCAAAGAGCCCTGCGGAGCACATAAGCGGATAAACTGAGACAAAAGAATTCAACATAGACTTGAATACAGGGTCCATATCAGAAAAGCAGACAATGGGACAGGATCCAGGACATCTGTTCTAGTCACCACAGGTTGTGACACTATCTAAATATAACCCAAACTGTAAAGTTTTGGCCCAGGCTGATATTCATATTACGCTTTGTGCAGCTCATTTTGGCTTTTTCCGACTCTGCATTCTAAGAATACTGCTTTAAAACGGTGTCTATGTACAACTTTAACTGTACCCTACGAAGGTGGCAACGGCTGTGTCCTCCCACCCCGGTATTTATAGACTATACATTACAGTTAAAATATATAATTACTGTAAAAGGCATAATGAAATCTACTATTCTTAGACAACACACAGCAATTCTAGTTAACAGGGGCTGATAAAAAGAATTTACAGTGGCAGAGCTGCAGGAAAATACAATTCCTTAATATAGGTCTTGCTGTTCAATGTATATCAAGGTTTCTCTCTGCATCACTCTCTCACACACAATCAATGGCAAAACATTCTCTGGACTCACAAGCTGAAAATACGAAATCCACATTAGAAATACTTCAATTCCCCTTAATAACAAGACTTCATGAACATGCATTAAGCTCCCCCAAAACCTGGCTGAGTTCTCATCCTACATCTGTGGCCACTTATTTTCAACAACCATAAGCACATGTAGATTGGAGTCCAGAAACAACTTAGAGACGAACAAAATGTTCAGAGTATAAACTTTTGAGAATCAGCTCTCAAAAGCTTATACCTCCAAAATCTTGTTGATATCCAAAGTTCTACAAGAATCAAATCTGACTGTTCTACTGCAGACGAATGTGGCTATTCACCGAACCATAAGTGTATTGTGATTATTACAATCCTGCGTCACTTCCACAGGTATATTCACAACTAGAAAGCACACATCAGGAACAGCTGGCTGTCCTAAGTTTTATGGGCCTCCTCCATCCCCTCCTCCTTGGCTTTCCCTCTTTGTTACTTATTGGTGTCGCCTCCGGTCTGGGGTAGCTGGTGGGTAGGGGGCAGGGATGGGGTTTTTAAATTGCATTTTACTGTATTTTACTGTGATTATACAATTGTCATTATTTTTATAGAATGTGTTTTATTGTGTGAACTGCCCCAAGGCCAAATGAGGAGGGGTGGTATAGAAAAACATTTTATTATATTCCATTCTATAGGCTGTGAAACAGAACGAGCAGACAGAAAAGAGCAATTACGTAAATCAATGTTTGCATTCTATCACCATCTACCACCATCATATCACCGTCATCACAAGCAAGGGAGGGCAGACTTTACCTTTTTTCCCCCGAGAGACTTGGTAGCTACCAGTCACAAGATAGCAGCTTGGCAGGCGGAAGCAATTACAAAATGGTGGCTTTCACGAAATTACAGGATTTCAGAGCAGCTTCTGTAATGTGCAGGTTGGAAAGCTTTTCCAATGCTGTTTTCTTATAACCCACCACCAGCACCTGGAACTTTGGGGGGGGGGGGAGGATCATACAGTTTCTTTTATTGTTTCCTGAGCCATATGGAAGGGCGGTATAGAAATCAAATACATACATACATACATACATACATACATACATACATACATACATACATACATACATACATACATACATACATACATACATACATACATACATGGCAAACAGCAGCTTAGATACTCCCAAGAAAACTTGTGAAGGAGGCAGTGGACAAACCATGTGGGACCCAGGATTAGATCTCCGTATATTATTCAAAGATGTAACCGTAATCAGAGGACGCCATAGGCCATGGTTTTCCTCCCAGTGTAAATGGCAGAAAGGAAACAAATTTAGAATCCAGTGGCACCTTTAAGACCAACAAAGTTTTATTCAAGGTATGAGCTTTCATGTGCACCCACACTTCCTCCGATACAATATCATGGAATGGAAGTAATCACTTCATACTTATAGGCAAAGTGGGAGAGTAAATTAACATAAAACATAATGAAAACTGTTAACAGATTCTGGAGATAAATAGGAAAAAAGAGCAATTGGGATTTCTTTGCATTCTCTTGAGATTGAATTGCATAGGAAACATGCTGAACAGCTCACCTTCCAAACCAACACCATGGTCCCAGTCAGAATTGTCCTTCCACAGGAGCTACTATTAATTTAAAATAAATTTACATACCGAGAGGATCTGCCCCCATCCTATCTAGTTTAAATCTATGGTATTATGAACAGATTCAATCCATAAGGGCTTTTGGATCATAACTACAAAACACAAGGACCTCATTGATAGGAACTTCAGGGTCAACCGATTCTGTTGGTCAGGGCTGCTGTGTCTTCAATAACTAACACAGAGACATTCAGCAGCTGCTGCTTCTCACATTCAGTGCATAAACTGCAGCTGTCAAACATTTTCCAAAGTTAAAACAGAAGTCCAGTGGCACCTTAAAGACCAACAGCATTCATTCCAGCACGGGCTTCATCGGGACTCACTTTTTCAGAAGATGCCACTGAGAATGTGAGCTCTGACTCACTGGCAGTCTTCAAGCAAAGGTTGGATACACACTTTTCTTGGATGCTTTGGGCTGATCCTGCGTTGAGCAGGGGGTTGGACTAGATGGCCTGTATGGCCCCTTCCAACTCTATGATTCTATGATTCTATGATTCTATTCTATGACTCATGAAAGTTCAAACTGGAATAAATGTTTTTAATATCTCAGGTGCCATCAGACTTTGGGCTTATTTTGCTGTAAGAGATGAAAATGGATCAAATTTCTTTTTGTGGAGTTGAACCTAAACACGTCTATAAAACACCACACAAAAGGATTGTCTGAAGAAGAAGAAGAGCTGGCTTTTTATACCCCACTTTTCACTACCTGAAGGGGTCCCCAAGCACCATTCTCTCCCTCTCCCCACAATAGACACCCTGTGATTTAGGTGGGGCTGAGAAAGCTCTAGGAAAACTCCTTTGCAAAAACAGCCCTAAGAGAATTTTGACTACCCAAGATCACCCAGCTGGCTATATGTGGAGGAGTAGGAAATCAAACTCAGTTCTCCAGATTAGAGTTTGCTACTCTTTAACAACTACTCTATTATATAGTTATCCAGATAGTTAAAACATGGTAAAAAAGGAACGCAACATGTATCAATAAGAAGAGAAGAAAGATAAATGTAGTGAAAGACCAGAAAGAAACCACAAACAGTGAATGTTCCAATTCTGGAACTAATTTTAAATAACTGAGTTAACCTAGAATTGAGGAGTGGCATGCAGCAGAGACCAAGATTACAGAACAATAAAAGCATAAATCAAGAAACATCTGCTAAAATTTATTTTGAAACTAAATGCTACAGATACAAAAGGGCCCTCAAGTTTGTCATGTTTACTTGGTCTTTAAAAATGTTTTCCTAGGGGATGAAAGTTGATAACAGCCACATATTTCTTCCATGGACAATAACAACCATTTCGGGGGGGGGATGGGTTTGTCGTCAAAGGGGTCACAGACCATCTAGCCCAGTGGTTCTCAACCTTCCTAATGCCACGTCCCTTTAACATAGTTCCTCATGTTGTGGTGACCCCCAACCATAAAATTATACAAGTGTTCTTCCACAGAAATTAAACCGAAACGTGACCAATGGCATGAAGATCCATTGTTCATGATTGTATATAAATTGGTTATAAATTGTATATAAATTGGCGGGTGCCTTCAGCAGAAGCGACAACGGTGGTGGCCAAGTTGCTCACCTTTCCACAACCCCAAAGGGGTCCTGATCCCAGGTTGAGAACCACTGCTCTATGGGTTCCTAGCAAGTGTCCTTTTATGACTCTTGTATGTGTCTCACACATTTTGTTAGATTGCCCCTTATATGAGCAGTGTCGGGATGACAGCTTTGTTGCTTTGCTGGGAAACAAGCCTTCTGTAAGTAAATCTATGTCCATGCAATTTCTGCTCTCTGACAAAGACCCAGAGGTAACCATTTTAGTTGCCAGAGTTTTAACTAAGATGCTTTAATAATATGCTGCCTACCTTGTATTTTATCTTTTATAGTTTATTTAATCACTAGTAATCAAGCCCGCTGTACTTACAATACAGCGGGCGCTAGATCATGGTCTCGCGGCTGGCACGCGGGACATGGTGGCCTGGTGCGGCGAGAGGCGCAAAGCGCCTCTCACGTCAGGCCGCCAGCCAGGGAGCACCTGCCAGCCGCTCACAGCGTGGCTGGCGGGTGCTCCCTTGTCGGCAGGGCGGGAATCGGAGAGGCCAATCGGCAGGCGCTTTGTGCCTGCCGATTGGCCCCACCGATGGTCTGTCCGGAGGAAGGAACCAATCGGCACCCTTCCTCATCATGGACAGAGCCCGCCCTAACTCCTCCCCCCAAGCCCTTATGGCTTTATTTAGTCCGCGGCGCCCATGGCGCCGCGGGCAGGGTTAGGATTTTAAGATCTGTTCAGTTATGTAACCCCATGGCCTATTTTATTATTTTGTTGAAATTTTAAACCCTATTTTTATATGTTTTATACATATTTTATGCCAATAAAAGGTTACTGACTGACTGACTGACCTTTGTGTGTGAAACTGCACTTCAATTATCCTGAACTTCCACAACAGGGTCAAGCCAGAGATGTCTGTGAATGACTTTAAAATCTATAAACCGCAGCTGGAGAGGACTCTGATCTGGACTTCAGTGAGGAGGGGTAGGGGAGAAGCTTCTGTTTTCACTCAGATGCCATTTCCACAGTCTCTCATACACACAGAACTCCTGGGGTTATTAATTTTTATTAAATTAGAGCTTCTCATCACTGCAAACAGTGGATCAGTTGGATGAGACAGAAGAAGCTAACATTAAATCCAGGCAACATGGAGGTTGTGCTGGTTGGCAAAACCTGATTTCCCAGGAATCTGCTTATCATGGATGGGGCGCTATCTCTGCACTCTGAGCTCTCAACTGGCATCACATGACTCCCTTATGTCACTTTCAGTTGCAAACACAGACCTGGCATCATCAGCATCACTTGATTACAGACTCTCTGCCCCCCCCTTTTGTGGTCTCAGGGGTGGCCAGTCAACCCTAGATGAGGGAAATTATCTTTTGATGATCATGAGGCCCTTAAACTATGTTTGAGTCTAAGAAGCCCCATAGCATTACCCAAAAAAAGTTTCTTATTCAAATGCTGAAATTTAGTTTTTAAAAAGTTAGGGCTGTCATAACCTGAGGCTCCTGGGATATTCTTGGACAGCCTTGTCCTTGGAGAAATAGGCACTGTTGCTTAAAAGGTCCCTTTTTAAGTTGTGTTTGGCTGGAAAATTATCAGCTTTCTCTGGATTCAGCTGATCTGGCTGGCCAGCAAGATGGATCCATGCTACAACATGTAATATGTGAACAATGTAAAATGCAGCTTGCCCATCTGTTGAATAGGAAAAGATTACATCAGGGCCAACTGATCTGGCTGCCTCTTTGTTTCTGGGACCAGTTAGGGTTCTGAGTCTTACCTCCCAAGGCAGACAGGACTGGAAACCACATATCCGAACAGGGGTCTTTCTAACTGATGTGCTTATTGCAAGCCTCTCCGCGACTCCAGTTTACTATACTGTTGATGTAGTTCTCCAGACTTGGAGAATGATTTACTTGAGGAAGTTGGGAAGGTACCACCTCTGCTGGGTTTTAGAAACAGATGTAAGACATACTTATTTCTGGAAGCACTTCACCAATCTTTGAAACAAAATAATGGAGATGAAGGCTTGTCAATGATCACTTTGTAATACAGGTGGTATTGAGGCCATTGCTTTTTTGCTGATGATATTCAAATGTACTCTTTAATGCCTATAGCTATACTGTGAGCTGCTTCAGGCCCCTCAGTCCTAAGTATTTGTTTGAAACGAAATGTAAAGATTTTTTTTTAAGTGAGGGTTCCAGTTCACCAACATCCCATTATAAAACGTTTCATTCAAAGAAATTATATGGAACTACTCTGCTTTTTATGAAGACTTTCCCCCAGGATCTCTGTTTTGCCACATAGCGGAAAATATTAGACCCATTTTCATGCCTCATGGTGCAATTTTGTCCGTAAACTAAGGGCGTTTCTACATGGGCAAAATGTAGCTGGACAGTCTCTGAATGTTGGCAGCATATTCCGTCTCTCCACGTGATGTCACCAACATCCCAAGATAGTAGCCAGGTCTCAATTTGGCCATTTTAAAGCACAATGTGCTTTTCTGGATTTACCACCCTAAATCATGAAAACCACCAGTGAGAAACCAGGGATAAAACTGTATAGAGGGGGAAACAAGCAATAGTCTTGGCAGCTTTTTTCTTTTTTTAAATGGCACCGTCCATGTTGCCATGTTCGTGCTTTGCTTTTAAGCCTCCCATTACCTGTTCAGTTACCTGTTCAGCCTTCATTACCTGTTCAGTTACCTGTTCAGCCTTCTCACAACCGGGGAAGGCTAAAACAGTCCCATTTGCGTCTTCTGGAAGTGGGAAATGAGCTTGGAAAGAGGGGGCGTGAATGATCTCCCAATCCTACAGGGAGTCTGAGCAGCCTGTTTTTAAGCCTACAGATAGCTTAAAATGTCTTCTTGGGCTCCAGGGACAATGTGCAGTGTTTCAGAAATCCACCCAGACAGAAATAAAGTGCAAAAAAACCCTGAATCCTGGGGGTGGGGGTGGGGGTGGGGATGCCATATCGTTCTGGCATTTATCCATAGCAATGGGACAGTGTTGATTTTATTAAAGATACATATATGTTGTGGCATTACTGCATAGCAACACAGAAATGCCTTTAAAAAAATTTTGGGGCAGAGAGGGAGACAGTTTCAGTCCATGAGAGAACTACTGTGTTATGATTGGTGGCTTGCTGTGATTGACAAGTCAAGGAGAGGAGGAAGAAGTTTGTGTTGGTTTCCCTTGCAGACTCGTCAGGAAGCAAAGAGCCATGACGGGGCAGAGGGAAACTGCAGGAGCGTTCTCCCTGTGAGGAAGGCTGAAAACGCAAGATTTACCATCCCGCATTTGCCAGCAGGAAGCCACTTGCATTTTCCGCCTCCATGCGGAAATTCCCTAAACTTTCAGTGAAAAAAAAAGAAAACAGTGGCTAAAGCACAATATCATTGCAAAAGTTGAAATATGAATTACTCTTTCGCACATGGTTCTAATGGAAATAATGGCATCAGTGTGAGAACTGAGACAAGTTTTCAGAAGAATTCATTAATTACACAATATGCAGAACAACTGACAGATGACAGTTGTAACACCGAACTGCAAATCAGACAGCAAGGAAAAGCATGCAGATCTTTCTTTTTTTAAGTAATGATACTGCCTACATCTGTTACTCAAGTTATTACAAAGCATCTAGTGTCATCATACTTAATAAATAATGAGGCAAGGTTTTTAAATGAAACCCTGATGCAAACTCAAGCAAGGGAAAAAAAATTACAATGTTAAAAATGAGCAGCATATGTAGAGAGGATCTGACAGTTTTCCTTGCAGAGGAGAAAAATGGGTCTGCTTGTGCCAAAAACTGACAACTTTTTTTTTTTTTTAGTTCTCATTCTGCTAGGATAGTTGTTCTTTAGTACTATTTGTGTAGAAATATTTTCTCGGCAAAAGGTGGCCAGGAGCGAAGGGGAAAACACACGTGCCTGTGCACGCACTCAGGCCCAGAGACTGCTGGTTTATTAAAGTGCCCTTCATTCACCTGCTCCATCCAAATCAAACAACTCTGATTGGCGTTCAGTCTTGTAAATGGGTATTGTGTAAGCAGCAGTGGGCAGCTGGAGTCCTCGGAGAATCTTCACTTGTCAGAGATGAATCAATCATCTCGAAAGATGTCAGCATCTGCCCAAACCATTTTATATTAAAATAAATGGCAGATGGTGGTGTTTTTATATTTAATCAGTTCCACCAAATGCAGTTTCATCTCTTATAAAACTAAACCATCTGCAGCGAGTAGGTGTACAGATCTAGCTAAATGCCCGCTGCAGAATCTCTCTCTCTCTCTCTCTCTCTTAAAGGTAAACTGTACACGTTAATGGTAGCATCTCAGTCTAACACATTAGGGGGTGGGGAAAGGTTTACCTTTTGGTTTTTAAAGAAAAGATTAAATACCAATATAGTCCTAGAAAAGCTGGTATGTCAAGAATGTCATTGATTAATTCACCATATCAGAGATCTGTGCTTAATTCATAATTTAGAGGTGTGAGCTCACAGGGGAGGAGAGCAGCAAGAAGAGAAATAAGTTTCTCAAGTGTGCATCATATCACAGTGAGACTTTTATCATAATTTTCTGTGTTAGGGAGACTGTGCTTGAATCATTCAGGTTTCACAGTCAAACAAGTACTGAAATCACTTACTGGAAATGAGCACCCCTTACCTTACCTAGAGGAGGCTGGCTATCATAAGCTACCACCATATTCACCCAAAAGCAAGGAATGTAAGTCAGTCCCTCCAATAAAAACTTTGACTGTACAGAATTGCACAGAACCATAACTTGCATGGAAATTTAAGACAACCCCTTGTTTTTTTCAACAGGCTTCCTAGGGGAAAAATAACTAGTCCTCCTTCCAGGTAAACAGGAGATACACTTTACGTGCAAGAGAAAGACTTTTTATTTCAACCACTCCTGTTGGATTTTGTCACGATTTCTGTGGAGAGCAGGTTGGGGACGTTGGCTGCTTGGTATTTAACCAAGAAGAAAAATAAAAATAGACACCCACCACTTTAACGTAGATTATCTTTTGAACGCATACATTTGGGTAGCACCATCTGGGCGGGGTTTGACCAACAGCAGGCTAGAGAGCTGATTTCAAATACAGGCAGATGGGTTTTCCTTACTTTTGGCTGAATGAAGCAACCACACAGCTTACCACCAACTGGACTCTTCACAAGCAAGTAGCATTGTGGGGAGATGAACGTTTTCAGGATATTAGACTATGTTCCAGGATATGCTTCACGCACAGTGTTTTCTTCTGATCCTTGATTAGGAACATTGTGAATCCAAGTTTTCAATTTTTTTTTTCATTTGCACACGAGGTCAATGCTACTATCTTGCAAATAATTACTGAGTCAGAGGACCTGTCTTGTACTTAATGCTGACTGAAACACACTTCAGTGCACAACAGAATCTGTTTCTGAAGCACTTAAGGATGACCTGAATCCTTTAAGCATAACCCTATCCCTTTTCAGTATGGCAAACTAAAGTACCAAAATATCAAGCTGTGCCTTTAGAAGATGCTTGATGAGCAAGACTTGGCAAATGGCCATCATTATCTGCCCTGAAAAGCTTTACCTGGAAATCCTGTTTATGAAGCCCTGGTGAAAGCACAGCTGCAAAAGGCTGTTAAAGGTGGCAACCCCCAACAATCTCTCGAGGACTCAGAATGTAACATGGAGTTGCAATACCCTCTTACACAAAAGAAACATCTTCTACGTTAACTAACAAGATGACAGGCAAAAAGGTACCACACTTGACCTTGCTCCTCTTCTACATTGCGAGGAATATGATTTCAACTGTTTTTCTGGCAAGGCTCCTGTGTCTTTAATAGCTGTTTGACAGTCAGAAATTCAGCAGCTGAACCCATTTTTTCTGGCATGGACAAACACTCAAGGGAAAAGCTTCGCCTGATTTATTCTGCAGGCATCAAAGGCAGAGGACCCAGCCAGAAAACAAGATAGCAAGTTTATTTCAGAGCTTTAGGTATTGCCTTCAGAATTAAAACATACTTGTCGCCAGGGCCCCAAAATGTAGCTGTCTAGCTGAGGAGATCTGGATGTGATTAGAGCTCAGATGGTAGACCACCAGGAAATGTGCTTTGTACGCCTCTTTGCACTCCAGGGAAGAAGAAAGGCAGGATATAAATAAAAGAAATAAAGAAATAAGTCTTCCTAACTATCTTTTAATGTTTAACTAGTCAGTCATTTGTCAATCTAGGACACTGTATCATCTAGGACACTGGTTCTCAGCCATCCTAATGTCGCGACCTTTTAATACAGTTCCTCATGCTGTGGTGACCCCAAACTATAAAATTATGCAAGTGTTCTTTCACAGAAATTAAACTGAAACTGAAGATCCATTATTCATGACTGTATATAAATTGGTGTTTCTGTGGGGAGGTAGCACTGGAGTGGGACATGATGCACGGAGAGCGGGTGCACCTGGAAAAGCTGGGCGCACAGCGGCAGGAGCTGCACCGATGCCACCTGGAGCCCGAGGCCACCAAGCTGTGCCACCACCTGGAGCACCTGGCAGAAGACTGCATCGTGCTGGAGGTGCTGATGGAGTGGCTGGTGGCCGAGCGAAGACACCTGCAGGAGGAGTAGCAACAGTGGTGCCCCCCCTCCCGGCCAAGCTGCTCGCCCTGCCGCAACCCGTGAAAGGGTCATTCGACCCCCAAAGGGGTCCCGACCCCCAGGTTGTGAACCACTTATCTTGGAGAACCCTGGCTATATAGATCCTTCTCAATCTTTTATTTTCCAAGCTGGACTCCAACTTTCTTCTGCTGATTCAGGCCAACATGGCTGCCCAACCTCACTCCTAAACATCTTGTTGCTGGCTTTGCCTCTCGTGACAGCCATTCTGTGGTTGTGCCATGATTCGGTGCTACCTGACAGAGAATTCTAGAGGTGCCCACAAGCTCAAAAACATTACAGACTCCTGCCCTAGACTCTACTTTCCAAGGCAGCCATTTTTTCCAGGGGAACATCTGTTATCTGGAGGTCAGCAGTAATTCTGGGAGATCTCCAACCACCAGCTAGAGCTTAGAAACCCTAAGAAAAGGGCAGCCTTGGAGGACAGACTCTATGGCATTATATCTCTGCTGAGCTCCCTTCCTTCACAAAACTCTACCCTCCCAAGGTACAATCCCCAAAGATGTAGGACCTACCCATCAGAGACTTGGTCACCTTATGTTGGTTGGAAAGGCAGCATAAATGTGTCTTATATAAACAAATAACCCTATCTTCTGCCCAAATGAAGGCTAGTGTTTGTGTACTTCTGCACAGAGAGGCGTGCGGTGCTTAATTAATATATGTTTTGTCTTCTGTGTAATGGAAGGCTTACTAGTGGCTTGACAAAAACCACTTCTATTTCAGTTCCAAGAGGTAAAACTGAGCCTTTCTCAATCCAGCGAGACTGAAACAGAGGAAACACTTTTAACATAGACCGCTGGAAGCCAAAACGACTGCACTAGGTGGAGCATGAAGTTCGGTCAGAATCTTCAATTAAAGTAATAACTCAGCTCAAATCTGTGGAGGTTTCCTTGAAACACTACCTTGCTCTGAGCTTACACTTTTGAATGGAACTGACATACGTAAATCTGTGGAAAATCAGCTGTTTTTATGCAGTCACTGCCTGGTGTCTCAGATTTCTTCTTACTATTGGATTTTCCAAAGCTGCCTACTATAACGGCTAAACGTCTCCATGTGACAAAATTCTCATATAAAGAGCCCTTCAGATGTGATGAAATAATTACATGCCCTCTCTGGGGGGGGGGGGCAGAAATCTGCACATTTCATCAGTGATTTATACTTACGAAGAATTATAACCCTTGTCCACATTGAACCTACGGGGTTCTGAGATGGGGCAGGGAAAGTCTTGTGCCATTGAGGCAACTGCAAGCAAGCAGACGCAAGAGGGGATATAGCATGTGGTCCCTGTCATGCTCTCTGATCCCCCCCCCAATCCTGTCACGTGTGGCTCAGCTGTGAAATTTAAAAGCCCATTAAATGGTTGAAAGGACTGAAAGAAGTCTGGTTTTGATACTTTGAAGGTTGAGCTTAGTGCAGCTCCCCCCAGTCCCACAACGGCTATGAGGGAGAATTTCTGCATGGAGGCTCTGCCTGCAGAGACCCCACCATTTCCCCTTTGAGTCCAGTACAAAGGGGAGAGCCCTGCCAACACCATGTGTCCTGCTGAGAAACAGCTCCCCATTGTGTGGATAGTTTCCAACTTGTTATGTGACAAAGGGAGCTTTGACTCTCAGGTGTTTCTAAGGTGCTGCTAGATTTGTATCTAGCTGTTCTCCATTGTGGAATCTCCCCACAAAAGCTTGAGGGGAGCATGTTGTTCCTGCTTCTGGGAGGCTACCCATTGTTAAACTGGTTGCTTGCTGATAGTCAGGGGATGGTCAGCTGGTGCCCCCCCCCCCCCGGGACATTTTCTGATGGGACAACTTACCTGCATGGTGAGCGTTGGAGTAAAGAAAGGAACTGGGATTTAGGCCTAGACACAGAGAGCTGTTAGTTGGCTGAAAGTGCAATTGGGGACAGTTGTTTTTCTTGATAAATTAGTTTTTATACCCTGCTTTTTTCTACCAGAAGGCGCCTCAAAGCAGCTTACAATCGCCTTCCTCTCCCTACAACAAGTACCTTGTGGGACAGGTGGGGCTGGAAGAGTTCTGAGACAACTTTGACTGTTCCAAGGTCACCCAGCAGGAAGTACAACTTCCTGTAGTTTCATTCCTTCAAGCTTAACCCAAGCCTTCTTTTGCTCCCTTGCTCAATGCTACATCCTCACCTACTTTGTCTACAGCTGCCACTTTCATTCCCACCTCTCTTGGTTTTTCTCCTTGCACTAGCCATCTTCCCCTTTTCCACTGTTCCTTAACAAGTTTCTCTTCCCATGTGGCCTTTATAGCCTGGTGCTGCCCTGGACCACAGCCCTCCTCTTCCCATGGCCTGTTAAAAGCCCTCCAAAGCCTCCTTCAGCCTTACACCCCTATATACAGGGATTCTAGCTCTGAGTCAGGAAATACCTGAGATTGGGAGGGGGGTGGAGCCTAGGGGGGAGGGGAAGGCTATCAGTAGGCTATAATGCATGATGTCTACCCCCCCCCCCAAAGCAGCCATTTTTTCCAAGGGAACTTATCTTGCTCATCTGGAGACCAATTATAATTTCAGGACATCTCCAGGTAGCAAGCAACCTTACCAATATGGGATTGAAACTGCAACTTGAACATGGCCTCTTTGGCATCTTCTGGGCCATCTAGCCCCCAGGTGGTACTGGTAGAGTTGCCAGTCCCCAGTTGGGGCCTGGGGATCACCCTGCTTGGAGCCTCTCCCCCTGTTGGAGGGCTCTCAGAAACCAAGGGAACAGATGCAGGGAGAGAAGAGGCAGGAAGCAAATGAGACATGCTGATGTCACCTAGAAGCAACACAGGCACATTGGTGACATAAGGGTGACACTCTGGTTTTTGGTAAAGCTCTGGCAAGAAGCTAATTCTACCAGAGTATTTGCCCTAAAGCCAGAATGTCCCCCCCCCACCCACACACAATGTTGTTGTAATGTTGTTGTTGTTGTTGTTGTTGTTGTTATCCTTTAATTTATATCCTGCCTCCCCCCGGAGGCTCGAGGCGGGTCACATAAAACCAATCCCCTAAAAACAGTAATAAGAACAATAAAACATAGTACATATTCTAGTTGGCATGTTATTGTTATATTGATATTGATCTTGTTCTATGTAAATGTTCTAAAATGTTTTTATGTAAACTGTCCAGAGCCATTAGGGTGATATAAAAATCCAAATAGGTAGGTAGGTAGGTAGGTAGGTAGACAGACAGACAGATGTGCCAGCATCACTTCCAGGTGACATCAGCATGTCAATGTTCACACTCCTCCTTAAATAAATAGCAGCTGTTTATTTTTTGATTCTCTGCACAAGTACATGAAATCTGCTTTGCACCCTGTACCACTGAAGCCTTCAGGTTGACTGAGAAGGCTACCAACTGTACGCGTTGGACTTTTTATCATATTCCCCCAACATGTTTTTCTCTTTTCCCTCCCCCCCCCCTTCCCTTGTTTGTTCTGAACATGCAGCCTGAGGAACAGTTCTGAGGGACTCAGAAGCTTACAATGGGATTGGGTAAGAAATAAAGAAATCATGTATATTTCTGTGATCAATTTTTGAAGGCACAGATGAGATCTTTGTTCTAGTCCTCAGAGTACTGCTGGCCTTCTCACTATTCACAGAAATATACAGATTGCATAACTATACATGCAGCATGCTATCTTTGTCCTGATCCTGTACTTTGAAAACAACCTGAGCTCTCAAAGTTTATCAGGTAAAGGTTTTCATTTCTTTCTTTGTGCCGGGAAAAAGATTCCCCTGGCAAGTTTTTTGAGTGTCAGATTGCTGTTAAAAGCACAGGTGTTAGGCCAGAAGAAGAAGAAAAAACAAAGGCATCCCTGTTTATCTCACAGATAAGGTACCTGTGGTTAGTTGCACACTGGGGCTAGTGTGTCAGCATCCACTTCATATGAAAGTTCAACGGAGGATGCTTACATTGATGGCTATTATACCACTAAACAAATTCACTTCCCAGATTTTCCCATACATGTGCTTTGAGAGATTCTGTTCTGATCATGCCACACACACACAGGTTATAATTCTATTATTCATCAATGTTTATGCAAGCATGCAACCATAATCTATTCCCTCCAAAAAACGTGAACCAATATGTGCCATTACTTCATTGCAACATACCATTCCGCACCCTGGCACACACATGAACTGCTATTAAACAGCCAGTCTGCTAACACTGTAACGGAGTCCCAGGGAATAATTTTTGCAGTCCCTCCCTACCACGCCCTGTTCCAGCTGCACCCCAGTTTAAGACAATGCTAGAGTAAAAACCAAGGCTTTCCCTCTCCTGTTTAAATCTGCTTCTCAGAAACCACACTTAGAAATGACACTGGTGCCAATAGAAAAAATGGCAACCACAACAGCTTTTGCTACACGGGGAACAGAAACACAAACAACATTTGCACCATAGAAATTGTGTTTCTATCAAGGCCGGTTTATCCATGGAGCAGATCAATCATAGACGTTGCAGAGGGAAAATTTAAAGCGCTAAATATCAAAATGAAAATCGAATAACGTGTAGATGACTTTTTAAAATTCGGGGTCACCGGGGATAAAAAGCCCCGTGCAGATTCAGCCTTTGAGTGACATCTCTTTCCACTGGAGGCCCCTCGGCCCCCAGTCTGGCTGCTTCCCCCTGCAACTGTACTCTGCTAGGGCCCCGCTAATCCTTAAACCTCTCCTGGCTTCTGTTCTACAAGAACAGAGTGGGGGAAATGCAACATATCAGATGCTGGAGGAGAAAAAATTGCCTGAATTCCTAATTGTTACCAACACCATCTAGCACACAGGCTACTAACCTTTTCCATAAGGAGAGCTCCTTCTGAGCGGCAAAAAGTATCCCAGCCTATCCCCACCCGGCCCATTCACCAGGCCGGTAACCAAATTCTGGTCTGTCTTAGACATGGTCTGGAAGACGACCAGAAATGAAGCAATCAGTCCAAGAGCATGGAGAGAATGCCTATGAAATAAAGGCATCTGTAAGAACAGAAGAAAGGAAGCCTAAAGCAGAATTATATACGTATGCATGTATTTATTTATATTTATATTTGCATTCTGCCTTTCCCTATTGGGTGGATCACAACAAATCGAAATGCGATGTTTAAACTACATAAATTATGCATGCAATAAACTAATTCAAAGTTATAAACATCAATTTGAAATTTTGAAACACCTAAAAGCTGCCACCTCCTCACAGAGAATTTAAACTAAACAGATCTTGTCTTGCAGTTGTTTTCCCAGGCCTTCTAGGGGATACGCAGGCTACTCTGCAGCAGTCAGTAAGCTACCAGTAACTGGCAAGATACCCACTGGTTTGGAACCGTCACTGTCATTAACCCATACGGCATTTGCAGCACAATGACTATGTGTGGAAGGACGCTGTTGCAGAACGCTGAGAGCCTGTTGAACTCACTTCAAACGCTGCGTTTGTTTTTGCTGAATGAGACTGAAGGGACTTGAACAAAAGTCAAAAGCCCCAAGCAAGGTCAAGCGCTCCTTAAGTCTTGTGGGGTTTTTGCTCTTTACTCTCAGTGTAAGACGCACATATAATGGCTGCTGTTTCTAGTGGCTATTATAGCTCAACCCAGTCACAAGTCTGAGTCTCGAAAAACCTAACCACTTGCTAAACTGAGAGCCTTCCCAGAAAAAAAAAGGCAAAATAGGAGAGACTAAAAGATGCAGTGAATGGGGAGAAACATATCAACTGAGATTGTAAAATTTTGTCAGGCTTTGAAACCCAGTGTCAAGAAACCTTAAACAAGCAGAGCTGCTTTTTGTACTCTACTTTTCACTACCTGAAGACATCTCAAAGTGGCTTACAATAGCCTACCCTTCCTCTCCCGTGCTCTGTGAGGTCGGTGGGGTTGAGAGAGCTCTGAGAGAACTGTGACTGGCCCAAGGTCACCTTGCTGGCTGCACGTGGAGGAGCAGGGAATCAAACCCAGATCTCCAGTTTAGAGGCCTCCACTCCTAACCACGACAACAAACTGACTCTCTTTTAAGACGCTTATTTTCCCTTCCCCTCATGGGATCTCCGTGCCTTGAATGTTCAAGGACGTGACAAGCTGCTCAAGCCTGGGATATTTATGGTCATGACCATAGACATTCCTAGGAGGCCATTTTGCCTCCTGCCCTCCCATGTCTCAGTGGCAAGGAGACTGGCGCTGAGGGTAGGTAATACCGTGCTGGGCATTGGCAATTGGGAAGCCTAGTGTGGCGATAAACATATCCCGCTTCCTTTGGCTGGACTTCTGTGTGACTTTCAGTCTGTTGGTGGTGTCCTTGTTTGAAATGAAGCCTGTTGCCCTCTGCTATGCGGGCAAACCAAGATTTAAAGATGACCTTTACATTCTGCTCTCCGGGCGGCTGACAGAGGCTGGTGGGTTCATTGTTGATCGTGCCTCTGGGGAGAGACCAAAGAACTGTGCCACTTGCTTCGTTCCATCAGTATCTCTCTCCAGACTATTTATAGCACAATGGAGGGCACATTGACAGGACAAACTGGAGGAAAGCAATTTGTATTAATAGCATGAGAGAATACAGAGGGTGAGTGCAGCCAATATATTGGTGAATGAACACCAATGCACATAACCTTCCTTTCCCTGCAGTTAATTAGGGGCCTGTGAGAGAAACTTTCTTCCCTGGCTCTCTTCTACTACCGTACTAATACATTTTTTACACTGCCTTTTTCTTCAGCTCCCAGTTCCGTACTCCTCTCTTTCTCCTATATGTACTCCAAGACCACCCCGATGCATGCTTACTCAGAAGTAATCTCTGTTTGGGCTCCATGGGGCTACCTCCTATGTAAGTATGCCTTGGATCACAGCCTTACATATTTACTTTGTCTGGCAGGGAAGAAAAAGAAAGAGAAGACACACACATATACTCAGAGAGAGACAGAGACCGTTTCCACATAAGGAGACATGTCTTGTTTTAGCCTCGCTTTAGATTTCCTTTGGATGCTGCGTGTTAACCCTAGCGTTTCTGCATTTGGGCTTTCCTCCCCTCATTCCCCAGGCTGAAATTCATGATATGCTTTCTGCACTGAGTTTGACGGGGCCAGCCTCCCATCATGCTTTGCTCCCTCCCCCTTTTCAAAAATGTGCCTGCTTGCATCTTCGTTTTTGTTTCACTCTTTAACCCCACCGCTCTTTGCCCTTGATCATCTCCCCCCTTCCCCCCAAAGTGTCCTGAACGCAATTAAAACAAAAGCCTTGGTTATAACAATATATTGCTGCTGTGCAAGACTGCTTTTTTTTTTTTTTTAACAACCCTTGGAAACAGACACTCTGTGCAGCAGGTGAGGCTGAGAGAGCTCTGAGAGAACTGTGTCTGGCCCAAGGTCACCCTGCTGGCTGAATGTGGACGAGGAGTGGGGAATCAAACCCATTTCTCCAGATTAGAGGCCACCAGTCTTAACCATCACACCAAACGGGGCCATTCATCCTCCACCATTGTGGTAATCTGCTTGCTCAGCTGTAAATGGCAAACGGTTATTTTGTAAAGGCTGCCGCAGCTGGTATAAAACCAGTATAATTCACAGGGGCAGGATGCAGCAGCCATTTCCCCACCCAGAGTGAGCACATAAGAGTAGCCATACTGGACCAGACCAATGGTTTCCAATCCTAGCCCGTCAGGTGACACTGGGAAGCCCACTGGGTGGGGCCTGCCAGCTGGGGCCTGCAGACAACAACCTTCACCTGCTGTTTGGCATGTCTCTGAATTAATTCTTTTAGAGGTCCTCCCATCACTGCTTTGCCCATTGCCTCCCTCCCCTAAGACGTTTTGCAAGGCAGTTTTCCAAATGCGAATGGCCCATCTCATGTGCTTTTTCATCCTCAGAATACATACTCAATGGGGGGGGAAAGAAACATGCATTCAACAGCACCATGTTTGTGGCAACTTTAAATCCGACAAAGTTTTATACTGGGTATAAGCACACGCAAGTTTATGCCCAGAATAAAAATTGGGTTGGTCTTAAAGGTGCCACAGGACTCCAACTTTGTCCTGCTGCTTGCAACCAACACAGCTACCCGCCTGAATCTATGTATGCTAAACACACACAGGGAACCCAATTGGAAAACTGGTTGCAACAATGAGATGCCTGAGTAAGCCTCTTGCATAGTGGACTGAGCCGTCCTTCACAGCTTACACCAGGGGTAGTCAAACTGCGGCCCTCCAGATGTCCATGGACTACAATTCCCAGGAGCCCCTGTGGCCCTCCAGATGTCCATGGACTACAATTCCCAGGAGCCCCTGTGGCCCTCCAGATGTCCATGGACTACAATTCCCAGGAGCCTGGGAATTGTAGTCCATGGACATCTGGAGGGTCGCAGTTTGACTACCCCTGGCTTACACATTTACTGTACATAGGGAAGTTTTTTTCTGGGCTGCACCACTTCAGGGTGCAGGTGAGGTTTCGTTATTCAAAGGCTCCGCTGAGGAGCTGATAAAACCAGACGGAGCCTTGCTGATTTGCGTGTTGTTGTTTTTTAATGTGTAAAGATTTTTTTGTTTTTTGAGCTAGGAGAGTATTCGAGCATGGCCTCCCTTGCCTGCAGCCTGAAATGGTACAGCCCACAAAATCCCTGTGATGGTCTCACATGGTTCCAGAAAGCACGAGAATGTTTTGCAGTGTGCATAAGTAAAAAGAAAAAGAAAAAAACCCTCAGGAGAGCGTTCTTTCCATCGTGCAACAGAACTGTATAAATGTAAAAATTTGCTACTGAATTCCAGTATGATTTTCTGGATTTCAAGGCACTGTGCTTTTTAAATTCTTCCCTCTGCATGTAAATTGATCTACTGCATCTGAACAGCACCATTTAAAACAAAAGGCTTTGATTTATAGCTGGTCCCTAGACTCATAAATCACACCTGCAGTGTGGTGCTCTAGGCTCCCTGTATTCTGCCAGCATTTACCTTTTATAAATGGTTAGGGTTTACCTCCCATTGTGATGGAGGCTAATACAATTGCATTCTTCTCTCCCAGCATTCACTCTTGGGAATTCAGACCTAGTTTTTGCATCCATGTCAGGTTTCTTTTCTTTTCTGGGGATATTGAATTAAATACATGCATTTGCATTCTGTAGCTCGTTGTCCTCAGACACATTACACTGGGCATTTTCTTCTCCCAGTTAAATAAAGAGAGAGGGGGGAATATTATTGTCCTGCTCAGATAACGACTTAGAACTTAAGTGGCAGCATCTCAAAATACTCGCTGCGTAAAGCTTGAAATTTGCTATGTGACTCTTATTAGCCAAGACACCTGTTTCATCTTGTTCACAAAGTTGGTTTTCCACATTTGTCCCTAGATCCCTTCCTTCATTAGAGCTGATTAAGGAAATCTTAATTGGAGAGCACTGTCAACACACCTAAAGCAGCAAAAGGATGGCAGATGGCTGACGGGTGCCCACCTCATTCGGCCACCCAGCCCTCTGACTCAGTCTCTGGCCTACCCAGCCGGGTAGGCCGCAGTCATACTCAAGCCGGTCTCATATGGATACTGCCCCCCCTCCCAGGCTGCAGTACGTAAACTGAAGCCCAGAAACCACAGGTTCTTTTATCGTGTCCCCCTAAACCGCTGTGACGGAAACAAAACCATAACAAACTCAGTAAACAACAAAACTAGGGCCTCCAGGAGGGAAGCTTTCCAGGTGGCTTCGGCAGGTGGAGAGGTCAGACCCTTACACGTGGTGCCTTAAATAGGCATCCTAAGGCCTGCCTCTGCCGCTGCCACCATGCGCACCTCCGAGGTGCGGACGCTGCACCCCAGTTCCACACTGTCATGCCCTGCTGGCCCGCCCTCCGCTTCGTCAACTGGCAGGTGTGGTTATTCGTCCCTGCGCTTTAGGACCTACTAAGGTTGAATATCTGTGTTGTTAAATTTATATTACTTTTATTGTACACATTAAAAAAAAACAACTATAGGAATTAAAAACATATGCCCAGTCCATAGGCTATTACAAACCAGTATGCTATGTACTATGTGAACCGATAGACCCTTTCAGTGTTTTGGCCCTTATAGGGCCTTCTTTAAGGGTCTGTTTCTTCTTGGCATATAGATGTGGCCTTTGGCTCACAGGTATGGGGAAGTCTAGTCAAAAGACTTTGTTTTCACAGCCAAAGGCCACATATATATTATTTAACTCCTGCCAAGAAGAATTGATCCTATTGAATGACTTCATTAGCAAACATTAAGTTGAAAAACAACCACTGATGAAAACTCACTTGAAAACGGTTTTAATCTGGAGGCCGTTTTGGTTGTTCTATTAAAAGAAGAGATAAGACACGTTTAGTTACGTTCATTGTGAAAATGTTTATTATAGCCTAGGATAGGTTCTTTTTTCTCTTATTATACTCATTTCGAACCGTCCTTTTTTCGTGGTGTACTCTTAATCTGGTGTGGAGTTCAGCTAAACTCTGCAGCCCAGGCACCATCCGCCCAGCTACCACTGGGGGTGGCCAGTTAGGGCAGCATAATGTCTATAGCTGGCTGAATTTTAGAACAAATCATCTAACAGACAGTTCTTGAGCAGCTAGGGCAGATGGCTGTGATTACTAAGAGTCAGCACAGCTTTCTCAAGAACAAGTCATGTCAGACTAGCTTTCTCTTTTTGAGGAAGTTACTACCATGCTGGATCAGGGGAATGCTGTAGATATCGTTTATCAGTAAAGCTTTTGATAAGGTACCACATGATATTCTTGTTGACAAGTTGGTAAAATGCAGTATGGGCATTCATCAACTGAACTAGTTTTTAGATATGTTGCTAAAGAACATTTAGTATCCTTCAAAAATGGTTGATTTCTCTCAGATGGAACTCAGAAATCTACCTGAACCATAGATCAATTGCTATTAGCCACAGAAAGCCCATTCCAGACACTCCTGAAGAAGGCATTTCCAAATATGTTCCTTCTACAAGGAATTCCAGACTAAATTATATGCTATATTCCAGCAGCCATTCCTCACATTCAAGTTCTAACTAATTTGCATTTATAGAAACTAATTCTGTTTCTTGTTACGTTCACTAACTTTGTATGGCACCACTAAGATTGCAGTTAACGCTAAAGATATAAAAATCAAGTCAATATAAAAAGGGGAAACAGTAACATCTATGTTGTTATTAGGTGCGAAGTCGTGTCCGACCCATCGCGACCCCATGGACAATGATCTCCAGGCCTTCCTGTCCTCTACCATTCCCCAGAATCCATTTAAGTTTGCACCTACTGCTTCAGTGACTCCTATACACCTATACAAGATGATAAATAATAATTATCTAAATTTGTTGAAGTATATGTTTAGAATAACTAGTCAGCTCTACTAATGCTTTAGATGGAAGACTTTTTAAACAATTCCTAAAATTATAGCTGGGAAGAAAAATAATTTGCAGAACTTTAATTGCGTACTGTTCTAATCATGACCCCTGTGCTGATCTCAGTACTAGTCATCTTTTCTTTGGAAGTCAAAAACCAGCCCAGCATCCAATGCCAAATGGGGATTTCATCCTCAAAATTCCATTTCAGTTATAAAACCATTTATTTGTTTAATTTATTCCACCAAGTGTGTTGATGGGAATGCATTTGGGGGGGGGGGGGCTGTTTCATTGCTTATCTGGATTACACATCAAAAATAGCAAAGCTACTGATGTAAATATTGCCTACAATGCTTACAGCTTTTTCCCCAGCATGTCTTTCCAAACAGAAAGGAGTTATCTAAACATTTGGTACACTTGAATTCTGCACTGGGAACCTCGCTGCCCTGGCTCCCATGTAGGAGCACAAATCCGCAGTGGACAAGGTGCATCAGGCCAAATGCTCCCCTGTGCAGGAGCAGGAAGAGGCAGGGCAACCTGTGCCAGCCTGCAGACCAGCATGAAGCCTCTGGTGCAGAAACAGCTTGCTCTGTTTGCTCAGTCTTTCCATAGATTCCAGAGACTGCCATCAAAGACTGGCATAGAGGGCTACTTGCCCAAAGCCTGGCATTACCACCAGCTAGAGTTGTTTTCACCAGAAGTGGTATTTTCCTCAGAGGCCATGGCAATGGTGCTCTTACAAGAACGAATCATGCCTTGACGTCTCCTAACACCCCAGCAATTCTCCAATCAGAAAATACCATATAAACCCATGGTCAGTAAAATACCTCATAGGACTGTGGGATGAAACTCCCATTGGCTGCCGGGGGAAAGGAGCAGTACATGTCTCATTTTTTTGTGCTTTTCAGCTACAGTGATACTGGTAAAGCCAACAATTATACAAAAGACGGCCTTCTTCTTCTTACCAGAATGTTCACAATTAAGCCATGTTTTCAATGGAAGGTACTTCCTTCTACAACAGCCTACCAGAGCAAGAGCAAGGAGCCCCTTCACTTGTTACTTACAGGAAGACCTGGGCACACATTGAAGGCAAGCATTTCACCTGTACATCCCTTCCCTTCCTGCAGCCATGCTGGGAAGGGGCAGCTATGGTGCTTCCCCTTTAACTCCCCTAAGAGCAACTGAAAGGGTCTAGAATTGCACCCAAGAAGTCCTCATTCAAAGGTGGAGTGGCTGCAGTGTAGGAGGGACCAGGGGGAGAAAACATTCTGTCACTCTACCCCACCCCACCACACCAGAAACAACACAGTGGCCCACTCTGCTGGGCCGCAAACAGGGTGGGGCATCCACCACTCCGTCGCCCCTGCCCACCCCCCCCCCAACTCATTTTAAGTTAAAATGAGAGTACTTACCTCTCTGGACTCCAGTCGCTGCCACATGCAACAAGCCTTAGTCAGAAAAGATCTATATGGCTGAGGCCCATCCCCTTTCCAACCCCTCCAGGCCCATCACTGGCCATTTTGTGATTGGGGAGCACGTTGACATAATCATATATAGTCATACTGCCTGATTTTTTAAAAAATAAAAATATATTAAAAATTAACTAACTTCTGCTCAAACAGAAAAACTCTTCTGGGGTTGTCAAGAAACCCCAGGTTTTCACAAATCCCTTGTGGAGAAAGCCTAACTTAGAGAACTCCATGGTGTAGTTTGCTTCACTTTTCATGATGAGCTTTATAAATATCATATTCCCTTGCTATGTATTTAGAAGATCCATTTAAGAAAGGAAGAGACTTGTGCCTTTAAGACTGATTAAACAGTAATTCAGATTGACATGACTCTGGGAAAGTCATCTAAACTTCTTCAGTACAAACTGGTGCTTGTTTCCTTTTAGCACAGGAGTGACATTCTAGCAAAATAGGCTCCCTGGAGACTCCATTGCTATTTTCAGTAGTGACAAGCACCCACCCGCAAACAGAATTTCTGATCTACTTATACCTCTAGAACGACTAAGCACACAACCACCATCAATAAAGCAAGTGCAACAAATGTACTCTCATGAATGCTCTTGTATTCTTGTCACATCTGCTGTTCATTCTATGGCATGTCTGTTTTATAAAACTGATCATGTGTTCTGGCTCCCATGGATTTCAAAGGGAGCAGGATTAGGCCAAATATGCTCTCAATCTGGGGCATGAGATTCCAGAGGGAGCTGTGCATTTAAATCAAGGGCAATGTACAGCATCTAATTAGAAATTAACAACAATAGAAGAGCCATGATTCATCCTCCGTATATTATTTATAACTCTTATTAGGGATGCAAAGCCATCTCATCTATGCTTTGGTTATCAACACTGAAATTATGAACTAAATGAGGTTTTAAGCAAGGCTGGAGTAGTATTGCTTTGGGAGAGGCAAGATAGCGTGTCATAAATAAACGACAAACATGCTTTTCTCTTAAATGAATCATTCATACAAGATCAGACAGTGGTAGAAAAAGAGATGCATATCTTTCTTGAGAGGACAAGTCTTGAATGCATGGGAAGCAACTGACAAAGCATTTGTTCCTAAAACCTATCTCCTGAAATTCTGTTTATATCTTAATCCTCTAGCAGAAAGTCATAGTGATGGAAGAAACTAGGGTTTAATGAAGAAACTAAGGATAAGTGTTAGACATTTGGTTGGCTCCCACAGAGGATTTCTGTTGACAGAAGAGGGGGCAGTTTTTGCTGACACTTCTCTGAAGACCTTTGACTCTCTCCTGTCAACAGACTAGCATGGGAGAGGGGGCATGTGGGGCTGTAACAATAAGGAGATGCAAGCAAAGTAGCATTCTATTGTTGAAAATTCTTGTCAGCAGTAAGCTTCAGCAAGTTCCAAACCATTTTTGGTTGTATTTTAAAAACAGTCAACGCAATTGACATTAAAAATGTTGTCATGAGTAGATTACCAGATTTTTACTGGCAAAATAGTGTTCAAAGCAGCCTCACGAGGGGACCCCTTGTACAAAGCTGAACTATAGATATAAAATAGATATGGAGTGGATTCCTTGTTCTAAAAATTGAGTTATGGATTGGATTTATTATTTAAATCAGTATCCCTGTTGCATGTGAAAATAAATCCGTGTGAAGCCTTTAGACTTCAGGAAGAGTAAGTGGGGAAATTTTGGGGGCTTTTTGCACGCCTTCAAAATAGCACAATGGTTGCCAATTGAAAATGCTACTGATTTGCTGTTTTGCACAACGTCGTCAACAATCTGCCACACACCTGAAACCAATCTGCAAAAAGCGCTTCCTTGTAGCGCTTTCAGGGAAATCCCCAAAAGTGGATTCACCCTCCGGAAAGCGATACACTCCTGCAACCAATCTGCAACACTAGCGAAAAAGACCTGTGCGTTAACATTGTTGCGGTTTCTACAAAGTCCCTCCCCCTGGCTCTCTTCTCTGATCTTCCGGCGAAGCGATCGCCATTTTTTTTTCTCCGAGCGAGCGGGGATAAACGCACCAGCGAGCCTCTTTCTGTTTAGAGGCTTCCCTGGCTTCAGTCCCTCCCCTTTAGTCACTAAGCACAAACCACAGAAAAGCCCGTTTGCTGATGTATTTTCCCTTTAATTTTTACACATTCATTCAGCCAAAAATCGGGCCCATGAGAGGGGGGGGGGATTTTTTTTTTTTCACTCGGAGGAAGCGTGGCAACGATCAAACGACAGCTCAAACACACTAGGCAGCTGGATGGGTCTCTCCGTTGCAACGAATCTACACAGATTCGTTGCAATGGGTCTGTTTTTTTTTTTAAAAAAACCTTTCTTAAAGGGAAAGGGGCTGTTTGGGAGCATGCTAACGGCTGCCCATTGGCTGCTTGACGGCCAGGGGCAGGACGAGCTTGGCAATAGCGCTTCCTTTCTAGCGATTTCTGCCGAGACCGGAAGCCTGTGGGAAACGCTACAAAACGCAACTGGATTCCACTACAAAGGCAGGTATGCATAACGACGAATTCCAGTATTTTAAATGGCGATTTTTCATTCAGTGACCAATTTGCTACAAAGATCCCGGTGCGTAAAGCCCCTTGTTTTGAGACAATGTTGCTGCATCAGTTAAGATCAGCTTGGTTTTCACTTGGGCAGTTATTCTTCCAGGAATCCACACCAGGTAATTCCTCGCTGCTTCCATCTTGAGGCGATTAGAAGTCTGGCTGCCATCGCCCCATAGAAGAAGGATTCCCTAGCAAACACAGGGAAATTCTCCGGAAAAATACTAGCAACATAAATTTCAATTGTAACAGAAACTTAATTTTGAGTAATCTCTGCAGCTTCTCATGAATTTTGATCTAAAACTTTTTTTTAACTCTCCCACATAGCTGCCACTAGATTTCCAACCTATAGCCTCACTACATCTCCAACAGCTCCCATGAAACGTTTGTTGTGTTTGTTAACTGGGAATATAAGTAAACATATTTAACAATTACTCAAAGAAAACTGAATGATTATTTCAAGAAAAAGAATATGCTGCAATGACGAAATGTACTAACTTGATGAACAGAAGACCACTGGAAGAATTCCATGAGTGCTGAGATTTCTTTCTAAAACATGCTGAGTCGTAAGGAAGTGGACTCAGATTTTTGTGTTAACTATCTGTCTCCCCCCACCTATATTTCTAAATAAATAGATACTGTTTTTAAAAAGCAAACAAATACAAAGAACATTTCTGCTACAACTGAAAGGTTTTTTTTCTCTTTGCTTCTCAACTGGTAAAACTGTAACAACAAACATAATCTCATTCGTTCGTACTGAGGAAAACTGTGTTTATAACACACGTCTTTGTTAGGGTAACTTATTGAGACACTGGCTCTGTCTCAAACAAGTACACAGAAGCAGAGGTACTCACTGACTGACGGAGTGAGATTCTGTTAACTGACTCTAACCGACACTAACGGACAAACGTAACAGAATTCTCCCAGCATGCACCACTCTTCCTTCCAATGTGTAGAGTGCCTGTATGCAAGGAAGCAGAAAAACCCAATGCTCCTGTCAGGGTGAAATCGAATCATGGAAGCAAACTCTGACCGAACCAGAACATGTTCTCAAAGCTATTTGAGCAAGCAGGATTCCAAGCCATGCGTACAAATTTACCATTTATCCTTTTGTATGCACATGTTTCTGCTCATGACCTCCATCCATGTATACAGGGCTTCCGTTATTTTGTGTTATTCTGCAATCTGAGCTGTGTGACACATATATTAAATCCATTCACCCCAGGGGGCTTAGAACAGGGGTAGTCAACCTGTGGTCCTCCAGATGTTCATGGACTACAATTCCCATGAGCCCCTGCCAACAAATGCTGGCAGGGGCTCATGGGAACATCTGGAGGACCACAGTCCATGGACATCTGGAGGATCACAGGTTGACTACCCCTGGCTTAGAAGGCTGAAACGCTGCTTGGGACGGCACTGTCACTCTCGTATGTTCTGTCTCATACGGCTGCTATGTGAATCAAATGAAGGAGAACCATATACACCACCCTGCCCATCTTTCAGAGACCTAATTAAAATGTCCACAAAGTTTATTCCATTTGCCATGTGGGATGCAGCATTTTTAATTCACATGATATTTCAGAATATGAAGATTAAAGCCAGTGTCTTTTATGGATATTCACTGGAGTTATAAATAGAAAGTTTAATCAACAGTCATCATCATACCATAGAAAATAGCCAGGTTTTTCTCTTCAGGAGAAAATGAAGGTCTGAAAAGGCTAAATGGTGTGACATCATTATGCTGAATCTGGACATTCAGAACAGATTGAGTCATCTCTTGCACAACCAACTATTGGCAAATCATCAGTTCTAAGAGGCATAATTTTTTAAAATAATTATCTTGTCCAATAACAGCAGCAGCACAGAAGCATCATGTTGTAAAATAAGCAGAAGAACCGAGACAAATATTTTAAGATGCTATCCTCTGTGCCCAAGTGGCTGTAATAAATTAGGGATTATAACTTCACTGTCCCAACTCTGTCGTGTTCCCCAAAGCCAAATAAAATGCACTGCAGAAGTGGGACATGGATGTCACATCTGGAGCAATTATCTGAGAATGCAATGAAGACTTAAAGTTAAAACAGATGTGCACACCCAAACTATAAGCAAGTTAAATGGCTGGTTCATATAAAGGGATGGCTTGCATACCAAGTGTGAAAGAGCCATCACTGATCAAATACCACAGGGAAATTTCCTTCTGCCCAGCATCATCTCAAACAATGCTTTTCAATATAACTAGTTAATGTGTTCACCCAGTACCCAGTACTGGACATCTGGAGGGGAGGGAGGGAGGGAGGGAGGCTAGCATGATTGAGAATGTGACCAAGCTGCATTATGAGGCCCAGATATACCCACAGTCAATAAAATTGTCACTCATGGAATCAGAGAGTTCCAGGCATACAGCAAGAGCCTAGCACAGCCATAGGCCTGGGTTCCCCTACTTGAGCTGGTCTTTTTTTTTTTTTGCAAGAAATAAAGTCGTATAATATTTTTGACTGAGGCTGAACCCAAATGACACAAAACATTCTGCAAGACAGCTTAACACATGTTTTCTATCATTTGTTTTGGTCTCAATACATGATTTTGTTACCTTTTCTGGATATTTATAACCTTTTCCTCTTTGCATGGGGCCAGAATGTACTACAGAAGCCATTCTGCATCCCACAATTTCCTCCAGAGTTTTCTCACGACAGGATTCATTTATCCCTGGCTTTTCAATACTTCTCGGAGCAGAGCCAAGGGCTCCCACTTATCCTCTGCGTTTGAGTATTCAAGTGATGTACCTGTTCATGTCAGTGGTCCAAAGGAAATAGAGAGCTGCGTTATTCTTCCTCACATGGGCATAATCATTCATTGTTTCACACGGACTAATCAACATTTGATTAGTTTCTGCATGCTCCTGAGAACTTTAGCTTCACAGACTTCATGGCACAGAATATTAAACTGGATGATCTTGTTGCTGTTTATGGAAATTTGGCTATTACAGTTTTCGGTGGGCACAGTCAGACACAGAGAAGAAAAATCCTCTGCAGTCAAGACAGATGCTTGGTGATCGTATCTGCTTCTTAATGTGGATCCTCATCCTAGTACAGATGAAGTATGGATTTTCAAGAAATCCAAATAGCGAAACTATCCCAGATGCACACGTGCTCATAACGCCTACTTACAATGTGTCTGACTGGCCTTCAATTACAACGGTAAACTATTAAAACCACAGGCTTCTAAGAGTGATTCAGAGTGGCAGCGCTGAATGATTGTCTTCTGTAATTGCATTAAATTGTTTTTCAAAGTACACCTTTTGCTACTTATATTTAGCAGCCCGTGATTAAATAATATTATGTGATTGATTGCAATGTTGGGGTTGCCAATCAGCTAAATAATAGGACAAGATACAATATGTGTAGGAAATTAGCAGCAATTGTGCAATGTACATAAATAAATTGGCCCTCCTTCTTTTTTTTAAAAAAAGAATCATATGGAAAGGGAGGCACTAGCTTTCCTGAAAAGCTGTTCTCAAACTAAAAAAGAAACAAAAGCCCTCCTGGGCCACTTTTAAAATCAAGGGGCAGCACAGACCGCCAGTATGGTTGTCATGGAGCAGAGCCAGGAGTCAATGAAGTTGAGGACTCCTCAGAGGAGGAAGAGGCTGGCATAGTCAGACTACAGACAGACAAAAGCTGACAAACAAGAAGAAGAGGTGCAAGCATGCCAAGACTTACAGCTGACAGCTTGGACAGAGTCACCCCTACCCCCCAGCTCTGATCCAGCGGATGAAAGCTGGCTGCCTGTTTCAAGCCCTCCAGAAATCACCAGCACCATTACAGAGGCAAAGGCACATGCTTAGAACTGAGCTGCAGGCTAAGAGGAGAAGTGCTCGCCTTATGGCTAGACTTCAGCTACATGTTGAGAGTGATGACGAGTTGTTGCAGAACTCCTCTCAGCAGCTGGAATTTAACTATAAAGCCTCCCATTGACCGATTATGCACGGGGCAGGAAAACTGGGATGATGGCAGCAGAGCAGCCCTGATTGTGCATGACGCTGCCGCCATCCCAGCCCCAGCCCCAGCCCCAGCCCCAGCCCAAGGGAACACAGAATTTTCTACGTTCCCTGGGATGCCACAGGTGCCAGCGGGGTCTGGGTCGGGCCAGTGCTGTGCATAATTGGCAGCTATGGTGTCCCTGCAGAGACACTGCATGCCCCTATCAGATCCGCGGAGCCATGGAGCTGGTCTGGGAGTCCCCCCACCCCCACCTTGGTGGGAGAGCAGCATGCTGTTCCCTGCCATTGTGCAGTGGGATCCCCATTCCCCCTGCTCCTCCCCGATGCTGCTGCCTTTCCAGCCCCAGCGTTTTGTGTGTGCCAGGGCAGCCCGCATACTCCAGGGGATTCCCTCTCCCTGTTAGTACATGGGAAGCAACAGGTCATGCTGCCCCATGCAATGCCCAGCAGCAGCCCGGCATGGCTGTTGCCATGCATAATGGGTCATTGTGGATGAAATGTAAGTTATAGGCAGGAATCTCTCTAAAAACCTTGGCTACTGAGCTTGTCTGATCTCTGGAAACTCTGAACTAGAAATGATTTTACATCTTGTTATCTCCCTTGGCTGTGGTTGTTTAAAAAAGTTAAGTAAGTTGCTGCAACATGATACTAGCACCCGGCCACACATTGGTGCAGTAGTTAAGAGAATCTTAGTATACGGGAGACCCACTACTACCATGGGATACTCATTTGGTGATTCTGGATCAGTCACTCTCTCAGCCTAACCTGTTGAAGCAAAAGGGATAAAATGCTACTGAAAATGCCAAATGCAGCCTTTTATGAATAAAATGGAGCTCTTCCACAAGCCAATGAAAATAGAGCTAGGCTGGTTCTCCATTCACATTCCCCCCCCCCCCCCCCCGTTGTTGATCCTGCTGAATTCAGATCTATCTGAACCTGGGACTTCTGCCTTTGTTTTTCCAAACTGAAACAGATGTTACATACTACACTTAATTTTCTGGCTGCTCTCTCCTTCCAGCTTGATTGAGGAAGCTAAGAGGGGGAGAGAGTCTTCTTCATTTACAAATCCAGGATTAGATGAATGGTAGGGGCAAAGAGGTGCCAAGCTGGAAAGCTTTTTTGGGATTCAGGGTCCCAAGTCCTGATATTCGAATACCAGCCCACATTACAACTCCACAGAAAGAGACCCTGCATCCAAGAAGCTTCACTTTCAGGCAATTCATGGCTCCAACTGTTTCCCTATTCCAGAATGCTGAAAATTGACCTTTCATTACTCTCACTCACAAATCTTTCCCCTCCCATCAATTGGAGGGGGTCACACCTCAGCCAAAGTCCTGATAAGTATCTCTTTCAAGATAAAAGCAATAGAACACCTTCTAACAAGTAAAGAGCATTAATGTTTTTTTGTGATATTAAGCCAAATTCATAGTTCTTCACCAGTTCAAGCTGTTTTTTAAACATGAGGTGCTATGAAATGAAAGGACACAGTTCACTGATGACATGAGCATGCCTTCTAATATTGCTAGGCCTGGAGACCAGAAGAGGAGCAGCATGGGGAGGATCCATCAACGACAGTGCAATGTCACTTCTAGAAATGCCCACAAATGGCATCCTACTTCTCTAAGAACTGCTGTAACTCTGTAGCTCAACCATGACGTTTTTGGTGATTCCTAGATGTGACATCACTTTGAGGGAAAACCTATAAGTGATGTCACCTAATACCCAATGGCCTTTAAAATTTTATTTTTGCTGCTGGCTATTCATGTTTCAGCAGGCATATGACTACCCTACCTATACCACACATTTCTAACCACTTTATAAAACTTTAACTATCATGACTCCCGTCCCCCAGAAGTGGTTGATGGATTTTCGGGGCCATAGCTGAGTACAATTGTGGTGGGAACAGCCAGACTAGGGTTGGGGGAGCCCCCCACAGCAGAAAGAGGTATCATTCTGAGTGTCCTCAAAGAGGACCAAGGGGAGAGCAGAGAGGCTACAGCTTTGATCAGTGAGGGGGAAAGCACCGCCTGGAGCCCCTGGAAGCATGGGGCCCATAGCATGTGCTATATTTGGTACATGGATAAACTGTCCCTGTCCCCCACCCCCCAAAAAGTGCTGGGAGTTGTTGTTGAATCATGGTGTTAAGATTTGCCACAGGTCCCAAAGCCCCTTTCATAGAACTGAGATTTCCAGCATTGCCTGAGCAGAGAGAACAAATGATAAAGCGATTTACGTCTGTACGTAGTATTGAGACAATACTCAAGGCACTACATGGTACAAAAGACAGAAAGACACAGACAGAAAGAATGAAACTGGACTACAGTGTTTTCAGAGTTTATTAAAAGCTGAAAGGCTGTAAGGAAACCTTGAACCAGGAAGTCAATGGAAAGGCAAGGGGGGGAAAAGTTCTTTTATCAGCGACAGAAACTCGAGAATAGAGATATTCATCTCAGTCCTGCCAGCTCCTCAACTAAAATAGCAGTTTAATATCATTTCAAAGATTTCTCCACTTCCCACCCTCCCTTGCCTTTGTTGGCATCTCATTAGAACCCATTAGCGCAATACTTGTTACAGTTCATTTAGGGAGGAAAAAAAATCATTAAACACATGTCACTTGAAAACTGTGCGACATAACATGAAATTGAAATGACCTTCGTTCTGGCACGCAGCAGCACTGAGTTAGACAGCACTCCGGAATTCTAAAAATGTTACTTAGACTGATAATGGGATACCAGCATGCCAAGACTGAATCCTTCTATGTGGTTCAAAGTCAAACCTTACAGAGAAAGCAAGCAGAGTCCGGTCAGAGATTGGAGGGGTAGGGGGACAACAACAACACTAAATCTTCATACTGAAATGGGAGGGGTATTAATGAAAACCTGTGGGAAAGAGCTTGAATGTAACACAAGGAAAAGATGGGTGTTCCCAGAGAGAGAGAGAGAGACCCATCTTCTTGCTTGTTGGATCTGTGGATCATGGAGACACTGGACTCTTTCAGCTCTTTATTGGGTACAGTTCATAGGACAAGAGAGTACCAAGACTTCACTGAAAATTCCCCAAAGCCCCAACAATGGATCCTCCCACGGCTGAGGGTGATTGGCCATGCAGCAGTTTGAACTGACTGGATCCATGGAGGATCAGTCAGGCTGTGGCTACCAGATATGACTCTACAAGCTCCCTCAGGAAAGCCAGCCAGCCACAATCCAATTGGTGGCTCCCACTCTCCAGGCCCATCACTGGACATTTTGAGGGAGGGGTCCGGGTTAACATGATCATATATGGTCATATCACCCGATAAATGTTCAACAGATTTTCAAATATATTAGAAAATATAATTCCCACCCATTCCAGAAACTCTTCCAGAGCCATTAATGGTAAGGTTTCACGAAACCCTGGTTTAGAAGGCCAATGTAGAAAGACAATGTAGCATAGCAGTAGTAGGTGGGATCATGTCAATGTTTCCAGTGTTCTGTGAGTTTTTGATAATAAGGTGGTACTCTTAGGCCCATTATGTAGTTCTACAGTGGGATCCATTTTGTGGACATGCTTCCGCACTCTACTTGTCCTGTCGAACAACATCCCACAAGTGCACAAGATGGCCATTTGAGGAGCGTGTCTTTCCTCCACTTTGCATTGTCTCCTTGTCTGTTATACTTGTCACAGTATGCAAAAAGAAGGGAATGGATTAGAGCAGGGGTAGTCAAACTGCGGCCCTCCAGATGTCCGTTCGCTGGCAGGGGGCTCCTGGGAATTGTAGTCCATGGACATCTGGAGGGCCGCAGTTTGACTACCCCTGGATTAGAGTTAACAGTGGACTTTTCCAGGTCCTTGTTTTGTCGCTGCGAAACACCCACATGTCAAAGATTCTACAACATTTCAAACGTCTGCACCTGGCCGTAATATTTTTAAAGTAAAATTAATACAGAAGGGAATCATGAGAGGTAATGTTTGGGTAATGCTGAATTCTATATGCATTTCTGAAACTCAATTTGAGTTAATCAATCTCAGACGCTCTAACTTGAGTATCTGTACAGACAAATAATAGCCTTTGCAGAATATCTTTTATGACTACCGACATTTCAGGCAAACTGGGAGGGAGGGGTAACTTTCTGATATCTTTGCATAATGCATTAGTTTCTCCTTTGACCAGAGAGCCCTTCCACCTTCCCCAGAAAAGCTGCAAAGGTCCAAAAGATGTGATTAATTTTCAGACCTGCTTGAACACAGGGCTCCATTTCTATTCCAGCAGCTGCCCCTGTCTCATATTTCTAATTTCTCCTGAAGTTTAGAAGCATAAATACATTTTTTGTAATGGCAAACATTTAATATCAAATTAGTAATGTTCCAGTGCTACTATAAATGTATGTGCATTTGACAGATATATTTCCACCTCTCAAAAATAAAGATGGAATCCAGATGCATGAACCAGGCTTCCCAGCCTAAGACAATATAATACAAAAGAACCTGGCATAGTACCATCTGTCAGACTTAAAAGAAACAGGTACGGGATGGCGGTTAGGATACGTTTTGCTGCAGTTGACAACACTAGGTTCCAGGATGTTACCACAATAGGTTCTTGCAAGTAATAAGAAGCCACAACCAATTCTTTTAGGAGATCTTGCTTGCCCTGTATGATTTTCTGTAAAAAAATAAATTGATACAAGAATAGCGTCTCACCTTTCTTGGAACAATGATGGTTTCACATTTATGTTTTCCTTTGTTCTTTAATGAAAAACTAAAACAACCTTATTAAATTAGGAAATGGGCTATGAAATTTTCAGTAACTGGTACAACAAACACACTTCCAAAAGGAATTTCATACATGCCTTCTAAATGATCCAAAAAGTTGAGGAATTTGGGCATACTACATGGGTACTCATTTTACCGACCTCGGAAGGATGGAAGGCTGAGTCAACCTTGAGCCGGCTGGGATTGAACTGGGATTGGGCTGGGATTGAACTCCCAGCCTCATGGGCAGACAGCTTCAGACAGCATTTCTGCTGCCTTACCACTCTGCGCCACAAGAGGCTCTCTTGTTATAATAATATTATAAAATATATAGCCAAGTAGATACTGTGGTTATGCAGATAGATTGGGCAATCCCCCTAAATACTGATGTCTAAATTTTCAGTCTTACTCCATTGCAGTTGGGGAGAGTACAAACAGCTCTGTCACATCTTCCTGGAAAGCATGACACTGAGATAAATGGAAAATAGTTTGGTGGGCTGCACTGCAATCACATTCAGGATCTGGTCTTTTGTCCCTTTTAAAGAAAATGTCTACACAATTGCCAAAGCCTGTTTGTATTCTATTAACCATCTTCCATACTTTATACAGGAAGTCAAATTTTGCAGACCTCTCATTGGTGTTTCTCAGGTGATGGATATTGGGTGGAACTGATTTCTCCATGTTTACAACCATTAATTCCCTAGATTCATTCATTCATTCATTCATTCATTGGCTTCAAAGCCTGTTAGTAAGAACCGGTTTTGAAAGCCTCCCCCCTCCCCGTGGCTGCTTCCCCACGGCCCGTAGAGTACACCCAGCGCCTCTGCAAAGTGCCGGGTGTGCTCTGCAGGCCGCGGGTAAGCCATCCCCGGTCCCCTCCCCCCGGCGACGCGCAGCTTCCACGCAGCCTGCAGAGCACACCCGGAGGCTCTGCAAGGTACCGTGAGTGCTTTGCGGATTGCGGGGAAGCCATCCTGGCCCCCTCCCCCCCCGGTAAGGCTGTGGCTTACCCAGGCACAGGGCCTCCTGACCGGAGGGCCACCATGATGTAGGGGTGGTGCAGCCAGCTCCTGGAGGTGGGCGCTCCAGGGGCCGCCCCAATCCAGAGTGGCCCACTGACCCGGACAGGGTGGTGTCTGGGCCTGGATAGGGCCACCTATCTGGCCCTTTTTCTTTTATATATAGGCCTATGGTTAAGATTTTATTATTTGGATTCATATGACCGCCACTCTCATTGAACTGGCTCGCTGCAGTTTACAAACATATAAAATACAGAATCCAGTCCACAACAATAAAACAACATTAACAGTAGTATAAAACAATCTCCCCATAAAATACCTCTAAAACTCTACAATATTACAATGGTGGAATGATTAGCAACTAACCTCATTTCCCATACAGGGAATCACTGGGTCCATCTAGAATCAGGCAGATCTTAAGAATAGAAATGTATCCGAAGGTGTTGATAACATGATAGCTCAGACACAGTCTAATACTGGCCCAACCCCTAAGGGGAGGGGGGAAACCAATCTTAGCCCCAGGATCACCACCCGGCCTCAAGCCTGGCCTCAACCATATGCCTGGCGGAAGAGCTCTGTCTTACAAGCCCTGCGAAAAGATGGTAGTTCCGACAGGGCCCTTAGCTCCTCCGGGAGCTCATTCCACCAGGTTGGGGCCAGGACAGAAAAGGACAGTCAGTAGATTCATACCTGCAGAGCGGAGAGCCCTGCGGGGGGCATAAGCAACCAAACGGTCCCGCAGGTAAGTAACACCCAAGCCGCGTATGGCCTTAAAGGTTAATACCAACATCTTAAACTTGACCCGGAAACAGACTGGTAGCCAATGAAGATGACGGAGTATCCTAGTGAGGACCCTAGCTGCCGCATTTTGTACCAGCTATAACTTCCGGATCAGAGTCAAGGGTAGGCCTGCATAGAGCTAATTACAGTAGTCTAGTCTGGAAGTGACCGTTGTCTTGTCCCCGTAAGCAAACCTCCTGGGTATCAGAGACTGAAATGTACTGGAACAAGTAGAGCATTGTTCAGTTTCTTTTGACCCATAATAACTTGGAAAGTTCTATCACACAACATATTATTTAGGAGTCAAAATAATGTTCTTCAGGGGAAAAGTTGTAAAAACTTGAACAGCAGGCCATTCTTCCAGTCTATGTCATAAGCAGCAGACAGAGTGATGAAAACTGCTGATGTCTGAACAACACAGCTCTCTACTTGAATCTATGCTGATGTCTGAAGACACTTCTGATACCCTGATTCAATGGAAGTTGTGAAACTGAGAACCTGGTCTTCACAATTATGCCGTGATCTATGTCCTGCTGCCTCTGATTCTGTTCAGAATTAACTTGTCAAAGAGTTTATAACAGAAGTTCAGAAGGAAATAGGTCTGTAACTTTCTGCCAGATGTTATGGTTTTCCAAGTTTCAGAATAGCAACATCTACTTCAAAATACTATTACTGAACACAACGGTATATATTTACAAAGTATATACTTTCAGTCTTTTAATCTGGATGTCCCTTAATGCTAAACAGCTCAAAGCCAATTCACATGCTCTCTCTACAGTCTTCCCGTTGCTGTTCTAAGAAAGTTTAGATGCAAGAACCATGAAGGTGTGGCCAATGATGAGGGTCCTTCCCACAAAGAGGTTCAGAAGATCATGGGTAGAGGAAAGTTCCATTCTGATTCACCATCAGTTCTTACGAATACTCTTATAGTACCAACCCTTGGGTAGGGTATGGAGTTTGCCCAGGGAGCTGCCAACCCCCAGCTGGGGTATGAAGTTTGCCCAGAATTACAACTGGAAGAAATAGCAGCTTTAGAGAATCAACTATATGGTATGCCATATTTGGTGGGCTTGCTTCCCTCCCCAAACCCCATTCTCTATACGCATGGCCTCCAAATTTCTGTGAATTTCCCAAGCTGGAGTTGGCAACCCTAGTACCATAAGATTGTGCTATGTGGTAAGCAGCTGCTGTGCTACTGAGATAACATATATTTTGGCCCTTTGGCTAATTGGCTGCATCTCTACTTCAAAATGGCTTTTAAAAATAGGCTCAATTCTGGCGTCAGCTACAGGATACAATTGCAAACGTCAAAACTATGAAGGTGGAATCATAGGTTGAATCCTATTAATTTTTGCTACTGGTATAGGAAGGGCGTTTTTACTTCCCCAGTGCTACTGCAGGGATTATGGAGCCTACAAGGTCAAAACCCTCACATAGGAAATAGCTGCAGCAAGGAATTAAATCCAGCAAAATCACTCTTCTTCCTTCTTACATCAGCAGAAATGCTGGTGGGATCCAATCCCATGTCTTGACATGTTGCAGTGAAAGTTCATGCAAGAAAAATAAACCATATTTCTACCTGATTTACTCCTCGCCAAATCTAGTTCTCCCTCAGTGTGAAAAGCACTTGGTGGGATCCACAAAATTCAACATCTGATTTCTATTAAGAAAATCCCTAAGAGTCATTCAAGTACTTCATAAGTAAATTCATCTCTAAGCAACAATGTGTAACCTCAGTTTGCGGGTTCTGTGGGCCAAAACTTGGAATGAATCTTGCAATAATTCAAAGAGAATAAAGTGTTCTTACTTTTCACTTAACCGCATATCATGTAACAGAAACATAAATCTTAGTAGCACAATGGAACAGTAATCTTTTTAAAGGGCAAACAGTTAACTTTTCCCTCCTTCACAGCTTGCCACCCCCAAGACCAACTTGTTCCTCTTGGTAGTGGCCCAGGATGTCTCCAGAGCAGCCTTTTTCTGTCTTTTACCCACAGAGGAGCTCCTGGAATAATTTGTCAGGTTCAAGGAACCTCAAAAGTAGTGTCAGCAGGCCATATCCCCCCTGCCACACGCCCCTGGAAATGATGTGTCACCAGAAGTGACATCATCACCAGCTAACAGGCCATCTCGAGGAGAACTGAGGAGGGACAGACAGAAGGCAGTTTAAGGCAGGAGTCGGCCTCCAGGCCCCACTCCCTCCCAGGTGCACAAATCACAAGATAATTCTCTCACGCTTGAGGGGGGGGGGGAGAACAATGAAAGCAGCTGGTTCCCTAACTTGTGGGTGAATCCATTAAGGCAGGAGGTGAAAGGCTGCAAACCCTCTCCAGAATTTCCACAATTCCCGAAGGGTTCCTCTGGACAGGGATTCCCTACCCTTCGTACACCGGCTCCCAAGAGGAGGGTTCTAAATGCACTCACCATTAGATGGCACAGCCCTGAAACCAGGTGTTAAGAGCCTCTGGTTAAGCTTCAAGCTCCCCAACAGGGCGGTCTTCCTTCCCTCTTCTGCTTTCCACATGTTCTGTCCCCTTCTGCATCTAGAGGCTCCACCCCTTATGGGCTCATTCCATTCATAGGCTAGGGGGGCTACTACTTGCATAGATTGCAAACTGAGGCATAGCTTTGGAAGAATGAGAATGTGACATTTACGTAGTCTAATACTGGGCTGCTCACCACAGGGCAACCTTGTTCATGCAAAAGGTGTATTCACCAATTCTGTAATCAGTGCATGTCAGGCACACAGCAGTAAGGTGTAGAAAAATGCAGAAAATTGTTTTTGAAAAATGTAGGTAAATGGATGGATCGCTATCTTGACATAGTTAAGAAGAGCACATACCAAGAGTACAGGAGCTTTTTGGGAGGAAAACCAGGGCTAATTTTAACCATGTGAAAACAGCCTGTTGTATCGGAAAGAGTTATAGTTGAATTCGGTTTCAAAGATCAAAGAAATGGTACTGTCTGAACAGATCATCGTATCCTATTTTTCACTGTCAAAGTTCTGAAAGGCATTGCATAAAGCGAAGAGAAGTAATGAAAACCACTGGTGGGGGGGGAAGAGGTTGTTGTTGTTAAGGCATTAGCTAATATATCTGTATTAGTAACATCTGCGATACATTGTGTTTGCCTGAGCACTGCCCCATCCCATGTTTTGAAAAACTCCCATAACAGCTGTGTTTTCAGTGCTGGTGGGTATTTTTGGTACTACTTGCTGACTCCATATTTGGTACTGAGGCAGCCTCAGAAGGGTGAAAAATAATTCCATTCTTGACTGGAAATTCCATGAGATAAAACATTCTTGCGCTTTGTCCAGCAGAAATAACTGTGTGGCAAATTCCATAACGGTTATCTTGTTTCTGGTGTTTACACTGAATTCATGTATTATAGAAGTTGCTCTCTGTTTCACGCACACACCCACAGGTTTTGCCCCCCCCTCCCCAGGGTGAATGTTTTTTCACACGTATAAATCTCAGTTTAATGACCACGCTTGCACCATCTTTTTGCTTTCGTTTCTCAAGGTCTTCTCAGATCACTGACATCATCTTCAAGTCAGACCGGAGGAGTTTTAGCAACAGTACCCCTCTGCACTGTTAAGTGTATGTGTTGCCACTGGCTAGACCAGGGGTAGTCAAACTGTGGCCCTCCAGATGTCCATGGACTACAATTCCCAGGAGCCCCCTGCCAGCGAAAGCTGGCAGGGGGCTCCTGGGAATTGTAGTCCATGGACATCTGGAGGGCTGCAGTTTGACTACCCCTGGGCTAGACACAAAGCCTGAGGGACTCCAAAAGTTGCTTTTTGTATCCTGTGCTTGCATGGGGAGGGGGGTAAGTGAGGAAATTTAAACCCATTGGTTAAAGTTTTCTTCACTTTGAAAAGAAACCCCCTCCTTGCTCAACATGATAAAAAAATTAATCTTCAGATAAACCTCCACCCGGATTACGAATGAATTAAACTGTGTCTGAATTACTGAATTAACAGTTGCCCCCACTTTCCTTATTACACTGCCTATAGCAGCCTTTCTCAACCTTTTTTACCCTTTAGAAACACATGAAACAATCTTCAGACTTCGAGAAATCCCAGAAGTGGCGTGATTGTGCAGAATACGGTTGGGAAACAGAGCTATCTACATGCCCACCTAGGGCCCCTCCCCTTCCAACTCTCTCCAGGCCCATCACTGGCCATTTTGGGATGAGGGGGGGGGGAGGACAACATGGCCATATGTGGTCATATCACCTGATAAATGCTTTAAAATTTGTAAACTAAACATGAGCAGGCAGTGTGATGCAGCGGTAAAAAAGGCAAATGCCATTTTGGGCTGTATCAACAGGGGCATCACATCAAAATCACAAGATGTCATAGTCCCATTGTATATGGCACTGGTCAGACCACACCTGGACTACTGTGTGCAGTTCTGGAGGCCTCACTTCAAGAAGGATGTAGATAAAATTGAAAGGGTACAGAGGAGAGCAACAAGGATGATCTGGGGCCAAGGGACCAAGCCCTATGAAGATAAATTGAGGGACTTGGGAATGTTCAGCCTGGAGAAAAGGAGGTTGAGAGGGGACATGATAGCCCTCTTTAAGTATTTGAAAGGTTGTCACTTGGAGGAGGGCAGGATGCTGTTTCCATTGGCTGCAGAGGAGAGGACACACAGTAATGGGTTTAAACTACAAGGACAACGATATAGGCTAGATATCAGGAAAAAAAATTTCAGTCAGAGTAGTTCAGCAGTGGAATAGGCTGCCTAAGGAGGTGGTGAGCTCCCCCTCACTGGAAATCTTCAAGCAAAGGTTGGATACACACTTTTCTTGGATGCTTTAGGATGCTTAGGGCTGATCCTGCGTTGAGCAGGGGGTTGGACTAGATGGCCTGTATGGCCCCTTCCAACGCTATGATGCTATGAAAATTATAAATACTAGTGGGGAAGCCCACTACAGTATAAAAGGCAGTGGGTGCTAGCAGCAGAAAGGGTGGCACGAGGCAGGCCGCCAGATGTGTGGAGAGGCCTCTGGCCCCCTCGCCCACATCCCAGCCCTGAAGGCAGCAGGGGCAGAGGCGCATTGGTGTGGGGGGCTGGTGGTCATCATGGGATCCGTGGGAAGCTACTGGCTTACCCGCGAGGTGGCGGCAGGCCCATGGTATTCCCAGTGGTGGCGGCAGGCCCTGTGAAGGAACTCCATGGGCGCAGCCTCCGCTGCGGAGCAGGCGCCAGCGGCAACCCTGAGCGGGTGGGGGCAGGTGGCTTGTTACCACGCTGGGCAGGTCACTCACTAATGCCTTGCCTCCTGTGGCCTTGGCGGCCAGCTCAGCCTCTTCTTTGGTGAGGGCACCAGTGAGCCCTCAGTGTGCGGGGCAGGTGCCTCGTGGCTGCACTGGGCAGGTCGCTCACCACCGCCACCTCATCTTCTGTGCCCTTTGCACCTGGGCCAGTCTGTTCTGTGGCGCAGGCAGGGCACAGGTGGAGCAGTGGACAGTCTCAGACACACTGGCTCCTGCAGCCAAGCATGTGCATGAGGTGAGTGTTAAGCGGCCGGCGACGGAGGGTGGGAAGTGTAGGGGCCAGCCTAATCAGGGTGCGGCCAGCTGACTGGCCCATATTCTGACTCTGACACCCCGGACACGCTCCACCCCGCCGGGCCAGTTTCGTAAATATTAAGAGGACCAATGGATAAGGATATAAAATTATTTAATTCCCTCTAATTAACTCCCACTCATTCGAGAAACATTTCCAAGGCCATCAAGAAACGCCAGGGTTTCACAAAATCGTGGTTGAGAAAGCCTGGCCTATAGGCTGCAGTGAATGCTTCTTACTCCAGGAATCACAGCATCCATATCTTCTTTTCTGTTAAATTATGTAAAGCATCTGTAGAATGAGAGTGCCCATGTTTTGTTTAATCAGTTTGTTGGATTAATCAAACAATTATCTCCAATTAACTGAGCAGCAGCTATTAACAATTTTTACATATAACAACTGCAGGTACCTTAGAAGAGGCCTTGCCTTCAGAGAAAAGAAAAAAAGTGACTCTTTTCATGTTTTGCTGGCTGAGATGGTTCATTCACCATGGATAAAATAAAACAAAAAGTAGGGAGGGTGCTTTATAGCGGGTTATATCGCATGGACAGTTTCTGTGGACTAATGATGCATCATAGGGGAGGCATCTGGGGCTAAAGCAGGTGAAGATAGAAAGTTATGCTACCTGGATGGAAATCTTTACATCTGATAGCAGAAAAATCTGATAGGATTCAAGCCAATGGGTCAATGAGGATTTACCAAACTGAACATCAACCCTACCACCAAATATTCAAAAAGTAGCTAATAATAGGGATGCCAGACACCCCCCCACACAAACACACACTAAGAATCGGAGTCTTCCACTGCCAGCCCCACCTCTCCACCACTGGACAGATGACCCCCAATGTTCCAATATCACTTCCAGGTCACATAGACATGTTGCTGAAATGTTGTGCATTCCCCACCAATTGCTCAGGGGACCTTGGCAAACCAACCTAGCAAGATTTTTTTGAGAGGTTCTCATACTGTAGCCCAGCCTTTCTCAACTTTTTTACCACTGAGAAACCCCTGAAACATTATTCGGGTTTCAAGAAACCCCAAGAGTGGTACAATTGTACAGAATATGGTTGGGAAGCATAGCTGCGTAGATGCCCACCTGGGGCCCCTTCCCATCCCCTCCAAGCCCATCATTGGCCATTTTGAGAGGAGGGACAGGTTGGCATGACATATATGATCATCTCATCCAATAAATATTTTAAAAAATGTTAAAGATATATTAAAAAAATAAATTAACTCCTATCCATTTTGGAAACCCTTCCAGAGCCACCAAGAAACCCCAGGGTTTCACAAAACCCTGGTTGTAGTCAGAGAAACCCACTGTAACTTTGCAGCTATGGGCTACAGGAATAAAAATTCTTCACAATATTTATACCCGACTTTTCAACCCAATGGAGACCCAAAGTAGCTTACATTGTTTTTGGCTCTTCTATTTTCTCCTTAAGGCCTCTTGAGGTGCAGGGTGGTAAGGCAGCCAACATGCTGTCTGAAGCTCTGACCATGAGGCTTGGAGTTCGATCCCAGCAGCCGGCTCAAGGTTGACTCAGCCTTCCATCCTTCCGAGGTGGGTAAAATGAGTACCCAGCTTGCTGGGGGATAAAACGGTAATGACTGGGGAAGGGAATGGCAAAACCACCCTGTATTGAGTCTGCCAAGAAAACGCTAGAGGGCGTCTACCTTTACCTTATTTTCTCCTTACTACAGTTCTGTGAGGTAGGTAGTATTGAGGATGTGTCCCTACTTAATATATATTGAATCTCTTAGAAATTCCATAAGATTTCAAAGCAGTTGGGAGGAATGTTACTTTAGCTAAGCTGGTATGTCTCCCGAAAGAGGAGCCAGGGGATAAGACATGGTGAGACCCCAAACAGCACAAAGCTGGATTCTTTTGCAAAAAAAGGAAAAACTTTGCCCATATAGTCAGGCAAATTTCCCATCTTTCCTCTCTAGCCGTTATTCACCAGACATTATACTTAGCTATACGTTATACTGAGGCATGCCTTATCAGTAGAGCCAGACGAGTTGATAAGTGATCTGTCAAACAAACAGCCTTTGCTCTTGTGAAACCCTTTCCCCATCCTTCCCCCACAAACAGGAAAATATTTAGCAAGAGGTGAACAAAACTGGCTGTCGATGCAATAGCCAGAGCCAAAGGTGGATGGATCATCGTTGGTGAAAAACAGGTTTAGGAATGTGTGGCTCTTCACAACAGGAACACAACAGGAACACTCGTAGTCATGTGTTGAAACATATTCCTCTAGCCCAGGGGTAGTCAAACTGCAGCCCTTCAGATGTTCATGGACTACAATTCCCAGGAGCCCCCTGCCAGCGAATGCTGGCAGGGGGCTCCTGGGAATTGTAGTCCATGAACATCTGGAGGGCCGCAGTTTGACTACCCCTGCTCTAGCCCAAGAATGTTCAGGACATTTTGCCTGTTTAGAATGGTTATGTCCCCTATCCCTATTTCTTCTCTGGGTCACAAGGGTTTTCCCTCATGCCTTAGCAACCCCATCAAGCTCGTCAAAACACTCAAAAGCCCTGCAGTGAAACACATGGGCAACTAGCAGGTCCAATTAAATCTAATCAAGCCTATCACAGTCTGTTTTCAACATGATTTGAACTCCGACAGACAAATGACTAGAGCAGTGGTTCTCAACCTTCCTAATGTTGCGACCCTTTAATACAGTTCCTCATTTTGGGGTGACCCCCAACCATGAAATCATGCAAGTGTTCTTCCACAGAAATTAAACCAAAACTGACCAATGGCGTGAAGATCCATTGCTCATGATTGTATATAAATTGTCTTTTTTTCCTGGGGTTTCTCAGTTCAGCTCTGCCTCTTGTCCCACCATGCTGATCTCGTTCTTTTCTGCTGCTCCGGACAGACAAACGCTCTATCTCGATCTACCCCGCGCAAGGCTGTTGTGTAGATGGCATACACAAACACCCCTGCCAAGCTGCTTGCCCTGCTGCGACCCCTGTGAAAGGGTCGTTCGAGCCTCAAAGAGGTCCTGGCCCCCAAGTTGAGAGCCACTGGACTACAGGTATCAGCATGTGCTTAATGGAAAACCTAGAATCATAGAATCATAGAGTTGGAAGGGGCCATACAGGCCATCTAGTCCAACCCCCTGCTCTACGCAGGATCAGCCCTAAGCATCCTAAAGCATCCAAGAAAAGTGTGTATCCAACCTTTGCTTGAAGACTTCCAGTGAGGGGGAGCTCACCACCTCCTTAGGCAGCCTATTCCACTGCTGAATAGCATCATCCAACCAAACTTATGCTTTTTTACTACGGCGCTGCCACAAGCCCTTGCTGGTCCCTCTCTGCTTGAAAACAAATTGTACAGACAAAACCTCGAAAGAGAACAACCTCTTTGCTTTCTAGCAAGTGATCAGTTGATATTGTCAGGGTTACTGGAGTCACTCTGGCATTCAGTGCAAAATAAGGTGTGACCCCTGTGTGCCTTCTCCATTTTCTGTCACCGCTGTCAAATACATCCAGTTTTTATGTTTACATTTTTGACTTAGCATTGCTGGCAGTGACTTCCCCTCACAGGAGAAGGACCAGTAATTTAACCAACTGAGAGGTTTCCTGGTAGATTCAAGTGGGTAGTCATATTGGTCTGAAATAGCCCAATACTTGAGTCCAATACTTGAGACCAACAAGGATGTCTTCAAGGCGTGAGCTTTCATGTGCAGACACACATCCTCAGACAATGGGCTATGCACACAAAAACTCATGCCTTGAAGAAATCTTTATTGGTCTTAAACGTTTCCTTGCTTTAGGATGCTTAGGGCTAATCCTGCGTTGAGCAGGGGGTTGGACTAGATGGCCTATATGGCCCCTTCCAACTCTATGATTCTATTATTCTATGGCAATTGTAAGCCACTTTGAGTCTCCTTCGGGCAGTCTCGTTCCTCTTGGCAGTGGCCCTTCTTGGTAGTGACTTTTCTTCTTAACGGACGGGAGAGGAGGCTCCAAACCGGGGGATCCCCAAGCCCCAAGTGGGGATTGGCCACCCTATGACCCATCCCTGGGTAAGCCAAGACCAACTGTTAGTGCTGAAGGGCTGCTCAATTTGTTAGTGCCTCAAGGCCAAATAGCTCAGGCTGGTCCAGCTTATCCCCTGCTTCCCCTGGCATAGCTTCCGGCATAGTTTGTTCCAGACTGTTTTCACTGCCCCCTGCAACCGTGCTTCATCTCCATTTCCATCATTTCTGCTCTATGCTCCCGAGGAGTCCTTTGCTGACCCAGAGCTCAAAGGAGGCACACGTGGCAGCAGTGCCAGCAGCTGGTGTCCTACCCTCACTCTGAAAGGAAGAAGAAGAGAGCTCTGACTCACGAAAGCTCATGCTGGAATTCATCTTGTTCATCTTAAAAGTGCCACTAGACTTCTGTTTTATTTGCCATTCCTTGTGCCAGAACTTGGTCTCTTTGGCCCAGCTCTTTGAACTGTTATTGACTCTGGTTTTGTGTTAAACTGTCAGAGGCTTCCACTTATATTTTGTGGCCCTTGCCCCTTTTTTCTGATTCTCTCCCCACCCCAATGTGTCACGCATATGAAAAAATACTCAACAAAAAGTTATGCCACAGCAACAGAATTAGACTTTAAAGGGCAAAGAGACACTTTCTTTCCAGTTTCTGCTCCCTCCATGCGGCTACTCAGAATCACTTTATATCCCAAAAACTAGCCTGAACAGTCAACGTGGTTTGCAAACATCACTAAAACTCTCAGGCTCTGGCACATCTCCGGGGTGGTGTGCAGGGACAGTTCTAATATTCATAATTCACTATCAGCCTCTAACGAAGCTAGTTTCTCAAACCTCTAATGTTAGCATTCGTTATCATAAAACTTCCAGCTCTGTAACACAACCAAACCCTGAGAAAAAATGATCGGCATATCCTGCAAACCTAAGGTAACCCTTTCTAGTGATGATAATAAAGCCATAAACATACCATAATAGTCATAAAGTTGCCTTTTGTAGTGGAGAAAGCCAATGTGAGATTTACACACCTGGTTAGCCCACACCTTGAACTCAGGATTAAGTAGGATGTAAGAGAAGCAAGGACCTTGTGCCGCCCTTCTGCGCTGGTGTGGACTTCACTCAGGGATAACAGTGTTTGCTCAGGTGTGATATCTCGGGTGTTCTCCCTGAATTCTAACACAACAGCTATTCTCTGGGCGAGCTAATAAAACCCATTCACAAGGCCAACAGCCTATGCATTTTTCAGTTTTCTCTCATGTACTTCTTAGATGGTCAAAAGTCCTTTTTTAGCCTCTCTCTGGAAGTACCTTTGCTAAAATACCTTTACATTTTATTTGTCAGCTGTATACAAAGATACTTAAAACTGTGAAATGACGTCCTCATAACTGAAAGTACATACAGAATCATTTTCAAGACCGCATATTCTACTCATTTATGAATGGCTTCCCATTAAACTTGTAAACAGGTGTACTTTCCTCTTGATATTTTTTTAAATACCTATGCTTACTTCTCAAGGGTTCTTCTCTCCAAGCCCTCTTGTATGATGATATCTGTTTTAACATTTTAGGAAATAACAATCTTAGCAACACCATATATACTAGATGTGTAATTTCTTTCAAGATGGAATTCCCTAAGTAAGGATATGGAGGTATCAAGTAATTATATGCAAGCTTCCTCATGTTAAATTTGCAATTAATAATAATAAAAGGTAGTCTAAACTAATCCATTTTTAAACAATCATCTTCCAGTCATGGCCTTCAAACCCCATCATGGTCTGAATACTCACCCGAGTTGTGATAAGGCCTAGTCTTCCTGAAAGCTAAAGCTTAACTATTTTTTCAACTATTCACTCACATTATTGCTTAAGACAGAGGACCTGGATAGGGTTACCAGCCCAGGTGGGTAATAAAGCCAGCTGCTCATAAATAGGGTTGCTGGGTCTGGGTTGGGAAATACCTGGAGATTCTAGGTATGGGGCCAGAAGATTTGGGGTGAGGAAGGACCTCAGTGGAGTCTAATGCTATGGAGTCCACCCTCCAAAGCAGCCATTTTCTCCAGGGGAACTGATCTCTGTTGCCTGGAGATGAGCTGTAAACCTAGGGGATCCCCAGGACCTACCTGGGGATCGGCATCCCTACACATGATGTCTAAAACATCCAGGGATCATGGGAACTGCAGTATCCATGATCCCTAGGTCAGGGGTAGTCAACCTGTGGTCCTTCAGATGTCCATGGACTACAATTCCCATGAGTCCCTGCCAGCAACTGCTGGCAGGGGCTCATGGGAATTGTAGTACGTGAACATCTGGAGGACCACAGGTTGACTACCCCTGCACTAGGTGTCATAAAGTTGAGGCCTCCATGAAGCCCGAGTCCTTCCGGCCAGGATGGGAACTTCACTCATCTGGTAGTATGTGTGAAGAGTGGCAGTGATAAGAAAGGCCCAATGCAATTCAAAAAGGTCTCCAGATCATGTCCGTGTCATGATGTTGTCTAGGAAATAATCAAAACCCACCCTCTCCAAACCCAGAGAACAGATCCTAAACAGTGGGAAAATCCAGAAATATCTGTGCCACCTTTACTATCAATGACATTTCAACGACAGAATGCATTCGTTTCAAAGAATTAACTTGCACAAATATCTGAAGTTGCCATCGTGCCCACCATTTCCCCCCTCCCATTTGCTATTCTGTCATTTGAACTTTAGGAAGGTACAATGACTTCAGTATAAGCTTATTTCCCATGAGTCACTCCTGCAGTAGCAGCTACAGTAGCCAATCACAATGAACTTCTTTACATCTACAGCTATTTTATTCCTCTATGGCTTTTCACCACCTTGAGCTCCATAAGGAAGAAAGGAAGATAAAAATTGTTTTAAATAAATCACTGTTATGTCTCCAGGTAGGATTTTTCAACATTCAGAATCAGTTTAGATATATTTTAAAATTATTCTTATATCAGTCTCTCCTCTCAGAATAAACATGGTTTACGCTCTATAAACATGGTTAGTGTCAGTCTGCAATAGTTCTTAATGTATAGCTGACCAGTACAGTAGGCATTTTTCATTCTGCTCTCTTTTTCTCACCAATGTTGACCATCTTGACACTTCTCAGTCAATATCATCTGAGGTTTTTAAGAAGGGCACAACCGATATTTCAACCACACCTTTCAAACTGCCTTTGTTTTCCATTTTGTTAACTGGTTGCTAATGGATTATTTTTGTTAATGGATTATTTTTTTGGGAGGGGGGAGGCATTGCAGACAGACCTGTTTTAGTAAATGGCTGCTAATAGATTTTATTTACCTTTGCATACAAGCCCACTTGTGTCTGGTTAGGAAAGCATGGTTGAGCCATTTTTGAGGGAAACTGTTCAACATCATCACTTTGTTGTAGTCCTGAATCGCTGTGGTGTGCTTTTTAAAATGCCCATAGCTCTTTCTACAACGTCACTTTTTCTCCCCACTCAGTCCTCCTCAAGCTTTTGTTTTTGAACATTCTAAGTTGAGCGCTATAGTGCTAAATCAACATCGCACTTCAGTGCTACAGCAGTACTACTGAGATTCCTTGACACCACAATAGAACCTTTAAAACATCCAAGACTTTAATTCAGAAAACAAATATGACAATCAATAGCATCCCTGGATTCTCCCTGAGGCACTGAGAAGTGGTGGCTGGAAAATGGGGTGGAGTTGGGGGGGGATATTATTTTTTGCCACCAAGACTTGATTGTAAAGGGGGGTGATAATGTTTTTAACTTTTATGTGGGGTTTTATCTTTTATGTAATGCACAACAAGACAGTGAGGCCATAGCCATGGGGAAGAAATCCAAAAATCAATCAATCAATTAATTAAATAGGTTTGAAGCAGATCATGTGGGGAGGGGGAGTGCAACATTGTCTGAAATGAGATACCCATAGAAGCAAAGATTCACAAAATAAAATTAACTAAGGATGCTTACAAATTCATATTTTGCTGTCATTCTCCTTTGAGTCAGGGGTTCACAAAGACCAGAAATATTTAGTAGAGATGAAACCAAGGTGGAGATTAAGAGGACCACACTAAATGCCAGCATCCACTAAATTCATTCAGTTGCAGAAAATAGTATCTTTTGAGGAAGGGGAGAGGGAGACAGCATTATATGTTCTGATTCCTCAACCATGTGTGAACAGTACCTTTCAGAATCACTTCAACATCAAAATTGCTTATTCTTATGGTCTGGAGCCACAGCAACAAAGAGGGTCTCTTCTTGGAGCCTGGGGCACAAGAATACAAGAGCCAGAAATCTTCTGTAGGGGTTGATCCACCAATATCCCCTTCTCAACTCAAAGCTTTAACAAGCTGAGAGGGATTAAACCCACCTGCTCTGCAGGCAGAACCAGAGACTCTGGGAGTGTCAAGGCTTGGCTGGGGGCAGAATCCTGTAAAGAACTGCATCCTTTGGAACCATCTGGCCCAAGAGCTGGAGCATGGGCTGCCAATCAGGCATTGACTCTCCACTAAGCTTCTGTGCAGCTCCTGATGTTAATTTAGCCTGAAGTGCTGTTAGAACTGGATGATGACCAGCTGAGCTACAGGACAGCTGTCACTGTTTCTGGGAAGTCTGCTGCATTTCCTAGTACTGAGGCCTCCAGTGCAGGCTCTTGGCAGGAGGCCGAGGGAACTGGGGGCACCAAGGCTTCCAGCAGTGAGGTCTTGCCCGCAGGCTCTTGGGCTTGGCTTCAGCAAGCACGGCTCTAGGTCTGAGGAAACCCCTGTGGTGCTGAGGTTCCCTGATCCTCTGGATCTCCCTCAGACAGTACCCTTGCCTCTTCCTGGAATTCATCTGGGTCCTCCTCTGATGATCAAGCCTCAGTGATAGGGAGTTCTCCCAGCCTCCCTCTTCATTGCCAGCAGCCCACCAAGGGCCAAGAGAGGAGGGGGAAATTCCATAAGGCTCAAGCAGAGTTGCTGGGGCCTGGCTGTGCTTGTTCCGGATGACCAGCAGCCCTGTAGGGCAATGACCCAATGGGAAATTACCCTGAAAATTAAATAGCCAGTCCAACAAAATTAGGAATGCCAGCCTCCTAGAGGGCCCTGGGGACCCCCCTAAATTGCAGCTCATCTCCAAACTACAGAGCTCAGTTCCTCAGGAGAAAATGGGTGCTTTTAGAGTAGACTCTTTGGCATTGTGCCCTACTGAGGTCCTTGTACTCCCCAGGTTCCATCCCCAAATCCCCAGGAGTTTCTCAACAGGGTTATGACAATCCTAACCCCTCATCCCCTGCCAGTGACTGGTGGACCTGGCAACCCTCACCAAAACAGACAAGGCCAACATAGCTATGACCATTGCTACCCATTAGCCAGAAAACCACCAATTTTTACCTATCTCTATCAATCATCTGTGCATTCCCTCACATGGGAACTAGATACCTGCATGAGTTGTCCAAACAAATAAAAAAGCTCCATTCATTTTATACCTAATGTAAACACATCCAGGTTGGGAAAATCTTGGAGGTTTGGAGATGGAGCAGCCTAGGGATGACAGAGGCAGCGGGGTACTATGAGACACAATGCCAAACAGTCTACCCACCAAGGCAACCATTTTCTCCTGGGAACGGATCTCTGTAGTCTGGAGATAAGCTGTCATTCCAGGAGATCCCCAAGTCCCACCTGGAGGCTGAAGCCATAGTCCCACCCTGTCTTTAGCCCTATTTGAGCCAAGAATAATCCCTATTCCAAATGCCAAAACTGTCCACACATACAGTCTCCTTTACAGAGTGCTTCTTCTCTCCATGCAGTAATCACACACGAGTGCCTACCAAATACTAAGGGCTGAATTTCTAGTTAGAAAGCTGGTGTGGTTTGCAGGCAGGTATTGCTCAGGAATTTTCTATTTGAGTACTTTGAGCACTGATGTATTGCTCCCCCCCTTCCCCAGTGTTTTCCTGTACTGTTTTGAGTCCTGCACCATAATCTTATGCCCTGCAGTGCCTCATGGGAGATGACTCTAAGTACACATTAAATCAACCAGTGACTCCGGGTAGGATTTCAAGCAAATCACTTTTGCCCTAGACAGCTGATGGTAGGCTGTATAACTGATATATTGGCCTTGTAATTTCTGACTTCATAGCGCTACACGCCTATACAAATGCTAACCTTTAAAAAGAATTTTTTAAAGTTAACAAATCACAGCAAAACATGCAAAGTTTTTGATGTTTCCGATGGATTTATGATGGCGTCCCCACTTTCCCAAATCCCAAGCACAGGGCCTGGGACTCAGATTTTGAGGTCCATTCTTAGGGTTGGGAGGTAGTATGTTTTGTGGAAATCAGGCAACCATTTGTCTTCATCAGTAACAATGGGGTCAGTAGTTTGGTTTGACTTTTAAGTAGGGTTTCGCTGGACACACTGAAGAAGGAAATGGAGGGGAAATTCTGAAGTACAAACAATTTCTGAAGAAATAGTCCATGGCCTTCACAGAAAATTGAGCAAAACAGGCTGCTTCCCCCTACTGATCTCTGAGCAATCAAAACGCAAGACAGATGCTGCCTTCCCAACCTGCACATGGGATTCTAGTGCAACATCAGGGATGGAAGAGCTCCTAATCTTCTAGAATTGTCTGTAAAGTCCTATCTGCACAGGGGTGTGTGTGTGTGTGCACAGACCTAAGCAAAGGATATAAATAAGAACAGCCGATATGTTGAGACAACTCCCGGCATTGACTAATTGACTCTGAAAAGAAGGCGATGAAATTTACATTTGCCCATTAATGTGCAGCACAAAAATGACCACATGTAATGCCTGGAATTTAGAGAGGATCGTGCAACAGAGGAAGTAGTTAAAGAGGAAGAGGAAGCTTTCCCCACTTACTAGAAAGGTTCCTCTTTCTGGTTAACTCCTCTTCAGAACTCACCATGGTTTGCACAGAATGATTAATGATGCAGTTTTACCTGTGACTAATGGTGGTTATTTGTCATGTATTCCTTCAGCCAAAGATCTTGTTGGGATTTTATCAGGCATCCTATAGTTCTTCCAGTAGCCCAGCATGCTTGATAATCTAAAATAGGTGCTGTAGGAAAGAGCAAGAGTCCTGCAGCACCTGAAAGGCTAACAAAAATTAGTCACTGCTCAAGCAATGACTCACAAAAGTTCACACTGTCACAAATTCTGTGAGTCTTTAAGGTACTACTGAACTATTGCACTTTTCTACTGCTACAGACAGACTAACATAGCTACCTATCATGATCTGCTTGGCCCCGTAAGCGGGCACCAACTGTGACATAAAACAGTCTCTTATCATTTTTTTTCTGTATCTATCATTAATTTGGTCCATTTCTTGAACAGCGGGAAATTCTGAACGAATCCTAAAATTGAAGTTATTGTCCTTTTTTTTAACACCTGAAAATGTTTACTTTAAAGCAAACTTTAAATTAATTTTAGAGCTTGGCGGGGAGGGAGGAGAGTTTCAGTCCAGGAGAGAACTGCTGTGCTGTGATTGGTGGCTTGCTGTGATTGGCAAGCCAAGGAGTGGGAGTGGGGAGTTCATTTTGCTTTTCCTTGCAGCCTCATTGGGAGGCAAAAAGCTGCGACAGGGCAGAGGGAGAGGGGTCTCCCGCATGGAGGGCTGCAAATGCCCACATTTGCAAGCAGGAGGCCACACGCTTTTTACCCCTTCGTGCGGAAATCGTCACTAATTTCTGCAGAGATGCAGAGCAGCAACTTAGCCAGAGATGGTATCCTTTGAAGATGGATACTTTGGACTTCCAGGAGTTTCTCATTCTTGTTGGAGTTTAAATATGCAGAGGGGCACAGCACCAGCCCTTTAAAGAATAAATAGCTTTATTGAGAGAGAAAGAGAGGAACGCCCTAGCAGTCTTAAATGTTCTTCTTCATCTGAAAGCAAACAGGGAGGAAGCATGCTCAAAGGAGTAGATCTCTAATTTAGATTATTAGAAAAATACCAGGATGTGTCTCTTGTATCTTTTTCAAACATTCTCAGTACTTTCATATATATAATTAATAAACTCCTTCAAACCAGACCAAAATCGAAATACATTAGTTAGGTTATTTTACTTTTAAAGACATGTTTCTATGAAGGCTGTCCATACGTCCTAGTTGCTGGCCTTCACTTTCATGATTAGACAACGTGAGTATTTCTTTCACCTGTCACCTGTGAATATTTCTTTCATCAGTCTTTCACCTGTTGCTGAAGGATTTTTCCCACTTTTGCAAAATTACTTGGTTGTTTTTTTTTTTTGTCACATTAGCAGCTCTTAGGATCCAGTTAGTCAATCCCTGAATGAGATCCCAGATTCTGAATATGAATCCTATGAGTCTGATATGCACTGAAAAGACAAGCAAAGTCTCCAGAAGCAGATTAGTTTGACTGCCTGTATTATGATCCTTGCAATTTTTAATTTTAAAATAGTAATAAACATAAATTCTATTCTTACCCACGTAGTACAAAGTCTCAAAAATTGCAATTTTTTTAATTTTAGGAAAGTGTAATATACACCCATTCAATTTTCATGGTAAGAATAGAATGTATGTATATTACTATTTTTAAATGTAAAATTGCAATTTTTGAGACATTTAATGATCCTGGCCCTGCTTCACTGATCAATGCCACTATCCTTTCGAACATCACGTTATATGGACCATTTAGTTACCATTAGAAAGCAGCACCGGGGGAGGAGGGGCAAGTGGGTACAAAAAGAAATGGCACCAGATGTGGGCAGCACAGAAGTATGGAAACCACACCAATTCTATACTTACTCTGCCTGAGACAGGGAGGAAACTGCATAATGCAGGTCACATTATTCTGGATATCAAGGGGGGATGATCTAAGATCAACAAGCCCAGCCCCTTCAGAAGTGTGTTGATTCACAGGCCGGTAGTCTGAAATTTTGTAGGGAGGAAGGCCCAATAGTACACTAGGGATGGGGGGGGGGGGAGGAAGCATCATTGCAGACCACAAATTTAATGGGTTGGATCCTAAAATGGTATTCCACAAGCCCAGCCTTTCTCAACTTTGTTACCATTGAGAAACCCCTGAAACATTCTTCAGGCTTCAAGAAACCCCAGAAGTGGTAAAATCGTGCCGAATATGGTTGGGGAAGCATAACTATATGTGCGCCTACCCAAAGCCCTTCCCCTTGCCAACCCCTCCAGGCCCATCTTTGGCCATTTTGAGAAGGGAGGGCAAGTTGATATGACCATATACTTTCATATCAACTGATAAATGTATAACTTCCACTCATTCAGGAAACCCTTCCAGGGTTGTCAAGGAACCCCAGGGTTTCAGGAAACACTGGTTGAGAAAGCCTGCACCAACCTAATAGCAGAATGGTAGAAGTGTAGAAGATGTGAAAGTATAACTGCAGTTTATTTATCTGAGATATTTCTTCCCCAATCCCGGGGATTTAGGGGTGTCTAACAACTATAGTTTTATAGGAAGCCCTACTTTGTCAACCTTGCTCCATCACTCTGTGATGAGAACTCTGGTACATTCAAAATTAGAGTCTGGTTGCAACTGACAACCTAACATGTGTCAAGAATACTGTGTAGTTTGGCTGTTATACTAAAGCAGGATCTCTGCACAAGTACAGGTCAAGCTACACATAATGTGTGGTTGGCTTTCTTGATGTTTGTTATTGTCAGCCATTTAGTCGTATCCAACTCTTGGCGATTCCATGGCACAGCCGTCACCATGATCACTTATCCCGCACCATCTCCCTCAGCTGTACAGTGTTCTGGCCAGTGTCCATTCTGTTCGTGTCATAGAATCATAGAGTTGGAAGGGGCCATACAGGCCATCTAGTCCAACCCCCTGCTCAACGCAGGATTAGCCCTAAGCATCCTAAAGCATCCAAGAAAAGTGTGTCCAACCACCATGCTCTTTGTCAGCCTGGTTTCCCTTTTCCACTGACCAATACCAATACAACTGCTTTCTCCATTGAGTTGGATCACATGATATGACCAAAGTAAGTGAGCCAGAGTTTTGCAATTTTGCCTACCAATGACATATCAGACGTTATGCACTGTTGTATTTCCTTATTTGTGACTTTTGCTGTCTATGGAACCCGCAGAAGCCTTCTCCAGCACCAGAATTCAAATGAATTAGTTCTTCTCTTGTCAGATTTTTTCATTGTCCAACTCTCACAGCCATGTGTGGGTATTGGAAATATGATTTGTTGTTACGTGCGAAGTCGTGTCTGACCCATCGCGACCCCATGGACAATGATCCTCCAGGCCTTCCTGTCCTCTACCATTCCCCGGAGTCCATTTAAGTTTGCAGGAAATATGATAGATTGAACCAATCTACATTTGGTAGTCAGGCTTATGTCCTCGCATTTCCATGGTTCAAGCTCATCATTGCTGAGCAACCCAAAGCAATTCGACATTTTATTTCCATACTGCAATCGGCACTATTATCAATTTGTGATCCAAGAAAAATGAACTCTTGAACGCATTCTTGAAGTTTACTTCAATTTTAAAAAGCAGCAATACAAAGGCCCAGTTCAAGGGAAGGGAAGCCCAATCCAATTGGGCTCCATATTTGGAATGTTTTTTTTAATTATGGTTTTGAAACACTAGATCTTTTTTTGATAATACTAGATCATTTGTACCCACTTTTCACTACTTGAAGGAGTCTCAAAGCGGCCTACCCTTCCTCTCCCCACAACAGACACCCTGTGAGGTAGGTGAGGCTGAGACAGCTCTGCATGTGGGAGAGTGGGGAATCAAACCCAGCTCTCCGAATTAGAGGCCACCACTCTTAACCTACAGCAAGCTGGCTCACTTAGCCAAATGCCCAAGAAGCAAAAAAAAAAAAAGTGTTTTCTTTAAGGTTCTATGATTCAGCTGTTCTTCTTTAAGGTCTCTGCTAATTAAATGTCCAATTACTACACAATGACTAATATTTCTCCTTGATTAATTCGTTGGAATGAAAAGGCTGCAAGGCAGCACTGCTTGCTCCATCACAATATAAACAAGATCTCTTCAGCATGCGCTCTCTCACACATGCACGCACATCTGCACAAAGAGTGCATGAAGCAATTAGCACATCATTAATATGATATAAAATGCTAATTTCCCCTCACACCCCCAGAGACTCAAAATACCTTTTTACCCATATGGACAAATAATTGTTATCATGGTACAGAGTGCGCAAACCAGGTTCATAGTGCATTAGCAGAAATCATTGTGTCAGTTTCCTGTACAATAGCTATTAGTTAATGAGAACAGTGGCACATATTTAACCTGTGACAGATGAAAGCATCCCTTGGCGGTGATAGCTCCTCATTTGAGTCGGGGAAGGTTCACTCATCCCAGCATAAATACGTATATTGGTGAACGACTTCTAATCTAATTTATAAAAGCAATTTGAAATGAAGAATTGCAAGCACTCAGTCTGGCGGTTCTAAAAGGCACAAAAAAAAAAAATCAATCTCCCCCACCCAGCCCGTAAACTGCCTGGCATAGACACACTCTGGCAGTTCCCAGTGATCAAAGTATTTGACTTAAATAATTGATTTATTTTTACTAGTACGAAGATATTATCATACCACGGGGGAATTAAAGACAGTCGCATGTGCTTTGTGCTTCAAAATGCCCTCTGGGTGTGATTAGGGGTATCGTACATCAAAGGGATGCACTCTGAAGTATTTCATACAATAAATTAATAAAAATAATTGAGTTAAATCATTCTGTTGATTGGTGGGATGCCTTCTGTAAGATCTGGCACATGATGCTGTATGCATGGCTAACAGTCAGAGACAGACCCATCTCGGAAAATTTAGGCTCTTGCTTAAGGCTTAAGTCCAAATCCGTCATATGTGGTCATATTGCACACTGACTTTCAGAAATACTCCTGATCAAACACACACACACACACACACACACTTACGTAGGGAGAGCTGAATATTACAATATACACAAGGCTGGCATTGAAAAAGACAGCCCGTAAACAGATTCTCTCTTGATATGGTAGTCAAATTCACCCATGTCCTGATGTCACTGTCCGCCTTTCCCCATCCCTTTCCACGCTACTGGCTGCTTCTCCCAGGGGCAGAATGATCATATTTATTTATTTATTTATTTATTTATTTATTTACTTACTTACTTACTTATTTTATTTAGATTTCTATACCGCCCATTTCTTTGCAGCTCTGGGCGGTTTACATTGAACATTATATAGTACAACATCATATAATCTTTAAACCGCCTACCCTAAATAAATGGTTAAGGGGCCTTGAGGTGGGCTTTGTCTGTGATGAGGAAGGGTCCGGATTGGACCCTTCCTCACGACAGACAATCGGAGGGACCAATCGGCAGGCGCTTTGCGCCTGCCGATTGGTCCCTCTGATTCCCAGCCCCAGCAACTGCGAGCCGCGCACAGCGCGGCTCCCAGTTGCTCCCAGCCTGACGTGGCGAGAGGCGCTTCGCGCCTCTCGCCGCGTCAGGCCACTGCCCGAGGGAGCCCCCAGCAGTCGCGCAAAGCGCGGCTGCCTGGGGCTCCCTGCCTGGCGGCCTGGCGCAGCCGAAAGAAGGCCGCCGCCGCCGCCGACCAAGCCGCCGACCAGGCCGCCGCCGCCGACCAAGCCAGCCACCGACGCCGAGGAGACACACCCACCCACAGTAAGTGCCTAGCGCCCGCTGCATTTAGCTGCAGCGGGCTTGATTACTAGTATAATATATCAGGATTTATACAATGTGAAAGGGGAAAAAAATAACTTCACATGGGGCTGCTCTTTTTGGTGGCAGCGACGTGTATATTGGAACATGTAATTCCACACATTCCTGCCCAGGAAATTAGATCACAGGGAGAGGGCCTCCCAACTGTTCCACCAATCAAAGAAGCTCCTCGGGTGAGGCACATGACACAGGGACTTTTCTGCGATGGCCCCATGGTTATGGAACAACTTGTCCAGAAAGGTGCACCTGGCCCCCTCACTTTTGATCTTTAGGATGCAGCTGCATTTGACCGATTCATTGGCCATCCTAACTAAGATTTTTTAAAGTTGTGTTTTATGGGTTTTATGTACACTGCAAGCAACCTTGAGTTCCACAAGGCAGAAATGTGGCTAATTATTCGCTTTATTGAACTATATTGTGTAAACTGCCCTGAGATTGCATTACTGAGAGGGGCATTATATAAACATCTCAATAAAAATAATATAAATGAAATAAATAATTCCAGCCACATCAACACGTAAACATACTTGGACATGCCTTTAGTTCCTTAAAGGCACTTTGAGAAACAGAAGACTTCGTAGTATTTCCTACATCTACTGGGATACTGCTACAGCCAATATGTTAAAATGGACTGAAGATGTTTGAGTTTGGCAAGGAGACCTGCGTTCAAATCTCACCAACTTACAAAGATCGCTGGGTGACCACGGGTCAGTTGTTATCTTTCCACCTAGCTTTTATGATAAGGATAAAAATTGAGGGGGGGGGGGGGAACAACACATGTATACTGATTTAAATTCGGATCTCTAATATCACTCTTGAACAATTAATTCACTGTCTTTATCCTCCCTCTACAGCCTCCATACTAGGCATTCGCTCACTGATATGACCAGCTTGGAGACACACTGTCACATACCTGCATAGAATCATAGAGTTGGTCCAACCCCTGCACTATGCAGGACACTCACAACCCTCTTGCTCCTCCACTGTAACCTGCCACCCCCTTGAACCTTCACAGAATCAGCCTCTCCGTCAGATGGCTATCCAGCCTCTGTTTAAACATTTCCAAAGATGGAGAACCCACCACCTCCCGAGGAAGCCTGTTCCACTGAGAAACCGCTCTAACTGTCAGGAACTTCTTCCGGATGTTTAGATGGAATTTCTGGGTCTGTCTTCATGCCAGTAAAAATGGCCACTGCCAGCAAACAGACATGGTGGCCTTCCTTTGCCCTTTTAACGCCAATGCAGTAAATCAGCAGCCCCAGATGCAGGTTACAGTGATCATCTCCAAATCTCCAGACCTGAGCCTAAACATAAATATCGCTATTAACCCTCTGCCGGGTCCTGATAAGGAACACATGGCAAGCTCCTGTTTCCATCTGCCTAGGCTTTATGTTTTGAACACTTGAACACAATCCTGGCATGAAGCATATATAGCATACTGTGCTGCACCCTCTCCTGAGCTGCTGTATGAGAAGCACCACAAAAAACAGACTTATTGTTACTTGTTTGGGAGGCACAGCTCAATTAAAAGAACTTGGGCAGGATGTTTAACCCGATAAAAATGAGTTCAACACATAGAAAATGGGGTTAAGCAAAAGCTTCCATTTTTCTCCGAGTGAAGAGTGAGCGTGTGGGCTGACAGCTGCTCCCACCACGAGGACCATTATCAGATGTTTCAAAAGTGTAAGGGGACCAGATTGTCCCACTTTTGGAGGGACATCTGGAGGCACCTGGCAAATTGTACTTTTGTTGAAATTATATATATATATATATATATATATATATATATATATATATATTACAATACTATTTTTGCATTCTATGTGTTCTATGAAACCTTTTGTTGCTCCATATAGTCCAAATTTTTAATCAAGAACCTCCCCCCCCCCACCAATCAATGGTGTCCCGCTTTACCAATGTTAGAATCTGGTCACCTTACAAAAGTACCATCACTAAAACAAGTCCCTGTGGCACTGACTGTGGGGTAGTCTCAGTCTATGACAAAATTGTCCCAAGATGGAAACGATGCTGGAGAGGAGATGTTGAGGGAGCACAGATAAATAACAACAGACTGTTCCCCGAGACCAAGAGCCCACCTTTTTATCAGGTCGTTGAAGGGAAGGGAAGTGTTAAAGATAGCTTTAGAAATATCAGAATATCTTTACTCCCGACGCGTCAGGTCGCCGGCAAAGGAGCAACCGCGAGCCACGCTGCGCGCGGCTCACAGTTGCTCCGGTGGGGAATCGGAGGGATTGGTCCCTCCAATAGTCTGTCCGGAGGAAGGGGCCAATTGGCACCCTTCCTCATCCCGGACACATCCCGCCTTCCAAGGGCTTACAGCTTCATTTAGTCCGCGGCGCCTGTGGCGCTGCGGGCTTGTGTTAAGATATAAGGTTTAAATTCTCGATACTTATAAAATTGATAAAAATATTGAAGACTCAGAGGACTTGTCACTGATGAAAGAATCTCACTGAAAATGGATATTACCTGGATTCTGTTTGGACAGAAGTCTTACAGAATAAACAGATAAGGAAAACTACAAAAAAGGACACTTTTATGAATATATTTATTGTATTGCCATTGGATAGGTCTGTTTCTCTCTGTTTGAAGTAATCACAAACCACCTGTTAGTCTCCTGCACTGAAAACCCTATGAAGTTCCCATAAGTCAGCTCTGGCACTTTACATACACACATCAATCCAATCTTTTTATTTTATCTCATCTCCAGGGAACTCATAACATGTATGATTCTCTCTGCCTTCATTTTCTCCTTACACATAGTAGAGTTTCCAACTTCAGGTTGGAAAATTCCTGGAGATTTTTGGAGTACTGCCTGAGGATGGTGGGGTTTGGAGAGAGGGACCTCAGCAAGGTATAATGCCATGGAGGCCTGCGATGGACAGCACTAAAATAGTAAGGTTCCAAGTGCTGAAGTAACAGCAACAAATAAGTGAATGGTTAAAATTTCTCACTAAGAGAGAAAGCCTGAGTGACAGGCAGCTCCAAGCACTCTGACTGGTCAGTAACAGCTGAGAGGGGATTGATATAATAGCTGTGGGCTGAGGGAGATGATTCTGATTCTGGTTCAGAGAAAGAGAGCACTCTGACAGAACCTGCCTGCACCTTAGCTGAACATTTACTCTGAGGAAAATAGTCAGAGGACAGAGTGTTTACTAAGAGCTGAAAGCAGATCTACACAGTGTCCGGAGAACCGGAACAGTTATTTTAGCAGAGGGGATTTGAGTTGTGAGGTGATACTCCTAATTCAGGCCAAAGGAAAGAAGAGAATTCTTCTAGGGAAAGGAGGAGGATCTCTGCCCAGTTAAAAAAGGGGGAAATCAGGTATGAGAAATTCCTAAAACTTGTTTGAGAATAAAAGTGCTTCAGTCTCCTCAGTAGTCAAAGGGAAGCAGACAGTTTTAGGAAGGGAAATTGGGGGTACGAGGAGGAGTCCCTGCCTTCTAGGAACCAGTGGAGTTCAGTGGAACTCAAAAGATATATAAACAAAGAAGAAAAACAGAAGTATTTTGTTAAACACAGAAACCAAATCCTCTCAGTTTAAAAGCAATCTTAACCTCTAAGAAGAAGCATCAAAACCTCTCCAAAGGCTGTAACAAAAGCTAAAGCTGATTTGTATGTCACCACTCTGAATCCTTATCCCAACAACCCTTTTCTTCTGTGGAAAATAAAAGCTTATGCTTGTTAGCTGTTAATAACACCTCATAGCCATTCAGACAAAAAGTGAAAGTGAGGGCTCTTACACCACCTCAAAAAGTTCCAGGGCTGGGTAAAGGCAAAAGATCTGTCACACTACAAGGGCAACTCAGTTTGTGAGGGAACAACTTTATTTTTTTGGGAAGGAAACATTATCTGAGAATGGGGAAGTGTATAGGAGTCTGTCCACTCCCCTAATCAGCCATTTTCTCCAGTGGAACTGATTTCTGTTGCCTGGAGATTAACTGTAATTCCAGGATATCTCTAAAACCCACTTCAAGGTTGGTAACTCTACCAGTAAGTGAAGTTGATTATACCGAGAGAGACTGGCTGGTCCAGAGTCATCCAGAGAGCTTCACTGTTGAGTAGGCATTTAAACTAGGGTCTCCTTAGTCCTTTTCTGGCACTCTTAACCATTATATCACCCTGACTGTCAAGGAGCCTATCTCCTAAACAATATCTCTGACAGCTACATGTCAAATAGTTAGCTGAACTATAAAGTAATAGCTAAATTCTGGCTACTGGACCATTTGCACAGTAAAAAAAAGGAAGGAACCCAAATGTTATATTATTATCATTCTATTTTTATGATAGTAATTGTAAAAGTAATTACCTAGCATTTATGTAGTGTTTCAGTGTTCAAACCACCACATCTCCATTAACCTCAATAATACGTATAACAGCCCCTGTAAGATGGGTTGGTATTTCCATATTCAAAACAGGATCTGAGCCTAAAATAATGACTTACCTAAGGTCATGCTGATGTGTCCTTGATGTGACCCAAGGATTTCCCAGACTTACAAGAGCGCCAGTTTGGTGTAGTGGTTAGGAGTGCGGCCTTCTAATCTGGCATGCCAGGTTCGATTCTGAGCTCCCCCACAGGCAACCAGCTGGGTTACTTTGGGCTTGCCACGGCACTGATAAAACTGTTCTGACCGAGCAGTAATATCAGGGCTCTCTCAACTTCACCCACCCAACAGGGTGTCTGTTGTGGGGAGATGAATGGGAAGGCGACTGTAAGCCGCTTTGAGCCTCCTCCGGATATGGAAAAGCGGCATATAAGAACCAACTCTTCTTCTTCTTCTACAATTAAACAAGCACATGGAATTTAATCTTGCTCAAAAAACATGAACGATGGAAGTTTCAGTGACTAAATGTTAAAGTCACTGCTGAAGGTCAGTATGAATATTCCTTGAATAAATAAATTGTGTGTGTGTGTGTGTGTGTGTGAGAGAGAGAGAGAGAGAGAGAGAGAGAGAGAGAGAGAGAGTATTTACCTGACATCCGTAGGGCTGCCAGGTCCCTCAGACCTGATATTGGGATGGGGGTAACCTTACCAGGAGCAAGGAGAAATGCTAAAAATAAATGTGGCATGCCTACTTGACTTGGAAGGGATGTAGGCACATCTGGGATATCAGGTGGCACACTCTGTTTTGGGGACAAACCTCTAAGATGGAATTTGCTTCTACCATAGAGTTTTACCAAAAAACAGAACATGCTCCTCCAATATCCCTAAAATGCCTATGTCACTTCCAGGTCATATAGGCATGTCACATTTAGTTTTGGTGTTCTTCCCTGTTTGGTAGGATAATTGCCCCAGCTAACCAATCGTCCAGTGTTGGAGAGATGGGGCCTGAAAGTGGAGGACCCTCACCCCCACTGGGCCGTGGGGGGGGGGGGGGGGTTCTGACATCCCTAGTCTCCAGCCAAATACATGGGGGGAACTTTCACTTGTCACTAGGACCATTTAGACTTCAAAAGTGTTGGGCAGAGGAATATGAATTGCACTAGCTGTTCCATCTGGTAGTCTCTAGGCTTAGGGCAGCCATTCTCAACCTTCCTGGGATCGAGACCCCAATGTTGAGAACCGCTGGCTTCGGGGGTGATGCCTAGAGTTCTCTTTGAGTTACAAACATAGTCTATATTAAAGAGATCAGTTCCCCCTCATGGAAATGGCAGCTTCAGAGGGTATAGTACAGCATACAGTCTAGAACAGTGGTTCTCAACCTTCCTAATGCCGTGACCCTTTAATACAGTTCCTCATATTGTGGTGACCCCCAACCATAACATTATGCAAGTGTTCTTTCACAGAAATTAAACCAAAACTGACCAATGGCGTGAAGATCCATTGTTCATGATTGTATATAAATTGTTTTTTTTCCGGGGTTTCTCAGTTCTGCCTCTTGTACCGCCGAGCTGTGCCACCACCTGGAGCGCCTGGAGGGAGACTGCGCTGCACTGGAGGCACTGCTGGAGTGGCTGGCAGCCAAGTACAGGCATCTGCAGGGGGAGCAGCAACAATGGCAGCGTCCCCCTCCAGGGCAAGCTGCTTGCCATGCTGCTTGCCCTGTGAAAGGGTCATTCCGACCCCCAAAGGGGTCCCGAACCCCCAGGTTGAGAACCACTGCTTTAGAAGATAATGCATGAATAATGCTCTAGGATAGCGATCCACAACCTGTGGGCTGTGTACCACATGTGGTCCATCGACTAATTGGAGGTGGGCCCCGAAGGACGCCTTCTCTCCCCCCCCCCCGGCCCTTTACTTCATCCCCCCGGCCCTTTACAACACACTTCAGGTGTCATTGTCTCCCATCACTCCCAGATGGGACTATCTCATTGCAGAGAAACAAGCTCAGGGTTCCCATTGATTTGTCATTGTCATGAGTTAAAATTTCCATGAAAATAAAATGTTCCTTATGTTCATTGTTGTGGCGTGTCTGTATCTTATTTTGAAGGGATGTTTAAACATTACGATAGCGATCAGAGAGCGTTAGGGCAGTGGCAGAGAGTAGAGGAGTAAACTACCCCCCCCACCGGGCCTCAGTAAAAGGCGTTGAGTGGTCCCCGGTGATAAAAAGGTTGGGGACCACTGCTCTTGGACTTCCATACTTCCATTTCAACTAAAGCATAAAACATAGAGACAGAAGCAGATCAGTGGGGGACAGAGAGAGAGAGAGAGAGAGAGAGAGAGAGAGAGAGAGAGATGGAATTACCTGAAGAGAATTTTGAGTTCCCTAGGCTGAGTGGAACATAGTAGGGCAGCAGACTAGTATACCATCACAAATATTGAGGGTCAACAAGTTAGTCTGATATGACACATGCATGCAGAAACCTTCAACTGATATATGGCTGGGAGAAAATGGTTTGAAGAAGTGGTATCAGGCGATTAGGATAATGCAAGTGTTATTTTTAAGCAACACTGATTAAATACAGATCAGGATGGTAGTCTAGGAAATCTTCATGTAGGAGGAAATGTATAGATTTCACTGGCCCAAATCGAATCTTTAAACTGCTCCTGCGGAGCGGATTAAATAAAAGGGTAAGGGCTGTCTGGGAGGAGTTAGGGCGGACCCTGTCTGGGATTAAAAACTTGGAGGGGCCAGTCAGGAACCGCAAAGCGGCTCCTTATTGGGCCCTCCGAGTGTCCATCCAGGCCCCAGCAGCCATTGCCTGCTTCGCCCAGCCGGGGACTCACCACACAGACTGAACTGGCAGCCGGCGCGGTGAGTCCTCCACCCCGGGTGCTCCTCCACCTTCCGAAAGGAGCAGGGATGCGGCGTCGAAGACGCGGCATCCCTGCTCCTTTCCAGCCCTCCTGACTGTCACACGGCCCATCCTCTCCGCAATGGGTGGGTGCGTGGGAGGGCGCCTTCTCCCAGCCACTCCTACGGTCGCCACAAGCCCAGCCGCGCCCCGGGGAGGGGATAGCTCTCCCCGCCTTCTCCTGTCCCCGCGTGCTGCCTTCCAGCTGCGCTTCGCGGTTGGGAGGGCAGTTGCCGTCACTGCCTTCTCCCAGCCGCAGGAGCGGCCTCGCCGCTTCCGCCACGCGCTGAGGCTGCAAGAGCGGCCGGGAGAAGCCCCAGACCAGATCCAGCCTGGGGAGGTGAGTTGCCGCCTTCTCCCGGCCGCTGCAGCGTTGATGCGCCGAGCCCGCTCCTGTGGCCGAGAGAAGGCCCACACACGCTCCGTCATCCCCAGGTGAGTCTCCACCTTCTCCTGGCCGCAGGAGCCGCGCCGTTGATGGGACGAGCCCGCTCCTGCGCCCGGGAGAAGGCCCACACATGCTCTGGGGTGGGGGGGCCTCCCTGCCTTCTCCCGGCCACGGCAGACCAGCCCGCAACCAGGAGAATGCCCCAGCTCACGGCCCAGACCTCCGGGAAGCCTTCGCTCTGCGGAGCCTGGCCTCTAGCGGCCATTTTATTTTCCTATAAAATGGGCTTTCTTTCTAGTTTCTAGATATCGTGTCAACCTTTAACTGTGAAAAGGGCCTAAAGTGAAATCAAACAATCATTTGCACACATTGGTAAAACTTCAGCTAAGATAGTCAGCAGGGTTCCAAATGATCCTGTGGAATATAATGGTAATTTCAGCTAGACTCCATAAATTATTGTGGGAGGGGACACAAAAGAGCTTGAGCAGTTGTTTCCCCCCCCCCTTCCTTTGTCCTCATGAAGGTGAAAGCTAAGAGAAAATAATAAAGATAACATTCCAATTTCAAAGAGGTGTGAGTGCATTTATCCTGGCCCGCTTCCCCCACCCCCACTATCCTGCATACAATTAAGTTCAAATCTCTAAAATCTTACCTGTAATTGGAGCCAGCTGCAACCTCCTGACACATACTAATTGCCAGTAATGATTTAAGTGCAGTAAATTCACATGCAGCAATTGTTTGAAATATGGGAATCTCTTGCAGCTTTTCCCTGAGAAGGAAAAAAGCATAGAAGACCTGCTAATCTTTGTTGCTGACTTATCAGATCCTCCAGTCACATGTTTGCCATCATTTTCATGACCTGATAATGTGTTTATTAGAGCCATAATGTGCAGGTGGGAGTATAAAGGTCTCAGAGGCATATGAAACTCGCCTCTAATACATTTACTATGAGAAACCTTTGTCTCACTGTCCTACTTCCCTGTAATAGAAAACAAGGGCCAAACTGAAGGACCTTTCAGATTAAAAGCCCTTCTGGTGTTTAAAAAAAACCCCTGCTTCCTCTGTGATATTAAGGGTTTTTGTAAGATTTACAGCCCTTCCTCTTTTAACAGCAGTTTAGTCTGCACAGACCAAATTCCCAGCTGACCAGAGGAAAATCCAGGACACCTAGACTGTGCTTGGTGGTGATGTCACCACAGAGGGGCAGGGGGAGGGAATGGTGAAGGTCGTGCCTAGGAAGAGTGAGGCATTCATAGAATGCTGTTGTTGCCTGTGGAAAATATGCCCCAAATAATCCCAGAATTAAAAGAATGACATTAGACGAAGCATTTTATCCCAATTGCTAATCTGTGTGACTGGAAGTGCTATCTGAGGCTGAAGAAGGAAAAAAATGGCTGCCATCTGGCTGTAAAAATAATAACATACTTCACTCATTCGTTTTGCCTTTAAGTGCATCTTAGCCTGCAGAAATAACATGAATATGTACTATGTCTTAATGGCTAAGATCTATGTCAAAGGTTGACATCTCTTAAACCGGTGCCTTCAGCTGTCGATTTAACATCAGTATGATATAAAACCAATGATCAGATAATTTATTTGAGCTCTGTGTAACCAAGAGCTTCAACTAGCCATTTCCTCTGGCAACCAGGACATCTTAGCAAAAGTAGGAACGCTGAAAGGCCAGGTTGAGCCAAAACTCTCACAACTGTGGATAATTTTATTTACATATGCCTTTATTTATTATTATATTTATAGACTGCCACTCTCAGCCCAGCCAGCTCATGGTGGTTTACATCAAAACATAGACATAAAACATAAGACCAGATTAAATCCCCAAGGCATCCAAAGAATGGCGGCAGAAAGATTCCCCCCATGCCCACCCTCAACCCTTCCAATAGCATTCACCGTTGCCCTGGTAGATGTTCACCAGCGATGGTCAGCCTAGTGGGCTACGGCTACAAGGCTATGAAAGGAGGGACCCAATCTTTTTTATTTAAAAAAAACTAGGCTGTTACAGCAGTAGGACACAGGAGCAAAGTCAGGGCCTAGCAGTCACATATTTATCCATGGTTCCTCTATATATTTGTGAAACAGCCTTGGGGGTGGAATGTGTCCAGATGTCCAAGTTGGAATAGGGCCAATCAGGGTGCAGCCAGCAAAGCAAAGCTGGCTGCACCCTGATTATCCCTGCCCCTGCAGCTCCCGTCCTCTGTCCCTGGACTCTAGCCTCTTTGCTCTCACACGCACCTCAGTGCCTGGAGCCAGCAGCAGGTAAGGCGAAAGGGCCCTGGGCAAAGGGTAGTGGTGGAGGGCCTGCTAACGAAGGCCTCTTGGCCTGCTAGGCCTGCTAACGAGGGCCTCTTGGCCTGCTGACTGCCTGCTAAGGAGCTCTATCCCGGGCCTGCTAACAAGCTGGCCAGCCCCTGCCTGCCCCACTTGATCCGGCTGTGAGCTATGGCCCAAAGCCTCTTTAAGCTGCCTGGCCGGGGGGCCAGAGGAGGGGACCCTTTCAAGGCCCGTTCTTAGGAACGGGCTTTGAAGCTAGTAAGAGCATAAAATTGATCTGAGGTTGCCCTAAGGTGAACCGTCAGCTGGCAGGTGAATTAAAAATGCATGCAGATCATGCAGAGAACTAGCTGGGGTAGTAGTTAAGAGTGGTAGTAGTTAAATCTGGTAGTAGTTAAATCTGGCAAACTGGGTTTGATTCCCCACTCCTCCACTTGCAGCCCACTGGGTGACCTGGGGCACATCACAGTCCTCATAGTGCTGTTCTTGCTGAGCAGTCCTGTCAGAAACTCTCTTAGCCTCGTCTACCTCACAGAATGTGGAGAGAGGAAAGGAAAGGTGATTGTAAGCCACTTTGAGACTCCTTCTGGTAGAGAAAACCAACTCTTCTTCTTCATAAGAATATAAGAGCTTTGTTGGAACAGACCAGTGGTTTATCTAGTCCACCATCCTGTCTCACAGTTGCCAACCAATTTAGAATCCAGTGGCACCTTTAAGACCAGCAAAATTTTATTCAAGGTATGAGCTTTTGTGTGCACGCACATTTCCTCAGATACAATGTCATGGAATGGAAGTAATAAGTTCAAACTTAAATGTAGAGTGTGAGAGTAAATTAACATACAGCATAATGTAAATGGTTAACAGATTCCAGAGATAAATAGGAGAAAAAAAACAGCAATTTGGATTTGATTGTATTCACTTGAGATTGAATTGCATGGGAAACATTCGGCATACAGTAAAGATGTCTACATTAAGAGAATAATGGGCAAATAAATAATCAGCTGCTGACAGCAGTTAGCTGAGGAGAACATTTTGGTGCTCAATCCATACCAGTTGAGTTTCTGTCCTGGCCACAGGGTGGAGAGGGTGCTGGTCACCTTGACAGATGAGCTCCGGTGCAAGCTGGATCGGCATGTTTCGGCCATACTCGTGAAACTCAAGCTGTCAGCCATGTTTGACGTGGTTGACCACGAGTTACCGGCCCATCATCTCACAGGGGCCGGGATTTGGGAGACAGGCCTTCAGTGGCTGCACTCCTTTCTCCGGAACCAGACACAGAGGGTGGCAGTGGGGGAGGAGTTGTCATGCTCCTATCAGCTCCCTTGTGGAGTTCCATATGGGGCAATACTCTTCCCTACAGTGTTTAATATCTTCATGCACTCGCTTGCCCAGCTGGTCCAATGATGAGGTATGACTCATGCATGTGTGAGTTCCATAAATAAATAAAATACAACATACAGTGCATTAAATACCGTTTAAAATGATAAAACATAATTATAATCAATAAAACTAGGATTAATGACCCCGCTCCTCCAATCACCAATTGGCCATAATTATAGGTCAACCCAGTACTTGTCAGAGCAGTTCCCCATGTAACAGTGAAAAAATGGGAGTGTATGTAGAGGAAGGACCATAGTTGCTTATTTATGTCCACACTGGCCTCAACCAAAGGCTTGGCGGAAGAGCTCTGTTTTACAAATTCTGCAGAGCTGCTGGAGTTCTGACAGGGCCCTGATCTCATTCGGGAGATCATTCCACCAAGCTGGGGCCAGGGCCAAAAAGACCCTGTCCTGTTCTAGGCCAGACACACTTCTTTTGGGCTGGGGATCATAAGCCTATTGGTGTTGGCTGGGCATAACACCCCTTGGGGAACGTATTCCGATACGCAGTCCTTAAGATACACTGGACCCAGACCATGTATGGCCTTAAAGGTGAAATGGAGGAATGGGGAATCAAATCTGGATCTTCAGATTAGAAACTGCAGCACTTAATCCAACACCACGCTGGCTGTCTTCAATGTTCTGAAGATATGCCTCATGCATCTTTGCATTCCATAAAGTGTTTGTGTAACATTTGTCTTGTGGGGCTGAATATTGGTGGGCATGTATTATTACTGCATAGCACCAAATGGTGATTGTACTAAAAAAAGAAAATTGTCTGATCAGAATCCACCAACAAACTCAGATCGCCATCTCATGATCTCCTTCTTCCCCATGATAGAAGAACACCCATGTACTCTGTATTAATATTTATAATTTAATGTATTTATTTTAAATCCACATTTTTGTATTATATGTTTTTACTCTTACTGTACTTCACCCTGAGGCCTCTGCAATAGGGTAGAGGAGGAGGAGGAGGAGGAAGAGGAGAAGCCACTGTGCACAGGTGTTTTCCCTCACTTCCATTATGCACGTCCAGCAGGTTTTTAAAATAATTCTATTCTGATTTCCTCACTTCAGTGTTCAGTTTGCTTTCTAGTTGCTGTTCCCCCAGGTTTTCTAAGAGTATTCTTGTTCCAATTTCCCCTTGCTTCCAAACTGAGGTAATTCAAAAACATACAAACTCCCTTGAATTTTCCCTCTGCACATATGCTGCCCCTCAAAAGTCTTTGCTTTAGGATGCTTTGGGCTGATCCTGCGTTGAGCAAGGAGTTGGACTAGATGGCCTGTATGGCCCCTTCCAACTCTATGATTCTATGATTCTAAAAGTCATTCCCTGCCCACACTGTGGTCATTTTGCCAACTCTGCAATTCCTACCATACCCCACTCCGGTGTACAAGATCCGTTTTCTCCTTATTTTAAAATTCTGAACTTGGTAGATGAGGTTGAAAGAGCTCTGAGAGAAATTGCTCTGTGAAAATAGCTCTAGCAGGACTGTGATTAGTCCAAGGTCACCCAGCTGTCTGCATGTAGAGGAACAGGGAATCAAACTCAGCTTGCCAGATTAGAAGCCACCGCTCTTAACCACTACTCCAAGCTGGCTCAAAATCTTCCCGTTTTATGAGATCATGTGACTTTCCCCCATTTTTCACAGTGGCTGATAACTCAGTCAAGGATCCTCTAGTGCAGCGATCCCCAACCTTCTTCTGGTCGAGGGCCGGGTGGGGGAGAGCTGGCGGCCTGGGTGCCGCGCACATGCAGCAGCTGCGTGTAAACGTGCATGCGCAGTTGCCGCACATGCGCATTTTTGCCAGCAGGGGGTGCAAACGCGCACGCGCGGCAACTCTGTGCACGCGCGTTTGCGTTGCTGGCGTGCCGGCAGCCGCGCCTGCCTCTTCCCCCCCTCTCAGTGAGCAGCTAGCCGAACCACGAGCGAAGCAGCCGCTTCGCTCGCAGCCTGGCTTCTCGCTGTGGGGGGGAGGCAGGTGCGGCCGGCGGCAGCCCAGTACTGTGGCCTTCCGGGCCATGGACCGGTGATTGAGGACCCCGCTCTAGTGTTCTGCAATATGGAAAACAAGGCTTCACAGGTGCTTGTCAGTTTCAACACTGGCTTTCCCCCTCCTTGTCCGTGTTCCTTTCTGTTACCTTTCACTCAACGAACTAATGCTAAAATGTATGCACAAAAACCTGAACTACAAGGAATTAAATAGAAGGCGATCACTAGATGCTACTGCACAGCTGCAACAGAACAACCAAATAATTTTTTAAAAAAGAACTTTGAACGCCACCCACCACACAAGTGACGTTCCACCCTAATTTAGAAAGTATTTTTTAAATTGTGGCTGCAGAATAAAAACACTGGATGAAAAAGAATCATGCATAAGGTGGGCACAGAATCCAGAGTCAAGATTAAATGCTTACTGCTCTGAAACTCTGCAATAAGATGTTCATGCATAATGGTCCGCTGTCAATGAGAGAGCAAAAAGAATTTCCACTGCTGTTACATTCCCTTTTCTCGTCATCTTGCAAGCTCAACAGACATTTCACTGTGCAGTTATATTTGTGCAGATATCACACCTATGCTGCCTAAACCTGTTGAGTATAGCCATGTCAATACAAAGTGCTGAACATTTTATGCATGATCTTAATATGTTCACCATCTTTTGATGGAAGAAAAGATCTGTCTGTTCATTAGTATATCATACTCTATTAGCATATGGTGGAGAGACAGGATAGACATTATTCAGATGGATAAATAAGCTCTGTGTTTGGGTCACTCAAATGCTAATTTACCACTAATAGAATAACAATGGAGACCTTGTGCATTGTCAGAGCAGAAGCTGAAAAAGTGCCTTGCTCAAAAGAGGGGAGTGGGCATATGTGGACTTAAGCCCACGCCAATCAGGATGACAGGATGCTGTCAATCTTTTTTTACTTGCTCATTGACTATTATGACGTTCTGGCCAATGGCTTCTCACCGCAATCCAAATGGGAAAGACTTGGTAATTTCCTACATGGCGAAGTGATTGTGTGGTTAATGAGGCTTGCAATTTGAGAAGGGAGGAATGCTTTTGTGTTCTGTGTTCTCTCTCTCTCTCTCTCTCTCTCTCTCTCTCTCTCTCTCTCTCTCTGTATATAGAGGGGAGTCCTATACAGTCCCTTCCACTACCACCCACCTGGAGGCTGGCATCCCTGAACAGTGGCAGGGATGCTAGACTCCAGCTGGGACCTGGAGATCCCACTTCAGGGGTTTCTCAAAGCCTGAAGAATATTTCAGGCATTTCTCAATGTAAAAATAGTTGAGAAAAGCCGGCATAGAAGTAGTAATTGAAAAAAACTTCTGTTATTTCTTTTCCAATCAATGTTTTTATGTTTTATTGCAACACATAACTATTTTTGATTTTGTTTGATATTGATCTGAACTGAAGAACGTACAGACTGATAGGTTTTCAGTTCTTCAAGCTAATTTTGCTATCAATTAAATATTTTCATTGAATGAAGAAAGTGTGACACGTTTATGAATTATTTGATATTTATTGTTATTAGCAATTACTGTCACACAGTATTTCTCTTTGTTTCCCACCTGGAGCCTGGCATTCCTGCACCTCCATGGGATCCAAAGCCAGGGCTTTTCTCCAGGGGGAGTGAACTCTGTTGCTTGGAAATGACCTGCAGTTCCAGCAAATCTCCAGATCTCAGCCTCTCACATTCTTTAGCCTCTCTGCCACAGAGTTCCGTCCTCCCAAGCAAGCCCTTTCATCTCCAGGAGTCTAGAGATGAATTGTCATTGCAGTGTCCCCTTCCAAAACAGCCTTTCCCCCCCCTGGGAAGCTGAACTCTATAGTCTGTAGATGACCTCCAATTCCAGGAGATTTTTAGACTGCACATGGAGTTTGGTAACCTCTGGATCAAGAAGGTTCCTTGAGGTTTGGAGGCAGGTCCTTAAGAGTCCAGAGGTGGGTAGGAGCTTTTGCCAGTCCCCAGGAAGGCCACAGAACAGGTGTGCATCCTAGCACCTGTTGTTTCCCTGAGCGCAATGGGCTTTGCCTCTAGTTATAATATAAGATATAACCTCATTCTTTGATATTCTGTAGTTGGCCCTGCTTCATGTGGCAGCCATTTTGGTATTGACCCCACCCACTCTGGCTGCCATTTTGTGGTTGTGCCCACCATTCTGTGCCAGAGTTCCAGAGGTACCTACCGACTAAGAAAGGTTGGGAACCCCTGAACTAATCCATTCTGCAATGCTGCCTCTAAGTAAGACACTTCTAGAGTTTAGTTTTGTAATTTTAAGACACAAATAGCTATTGTATCCATACAGGACAGAAACCATCAAGCCAACTAATCTGGATTCTTCAATAGCCATTAGGTTTTACATTCGGTTTCCATGTATGTATTCTTCAGAGATTCAAAGAGAGTAGGATGAATGGATAGAACAAAGTGGATTGTAGCAATAAGCTCAACCCCCAGTTTTAATTATGTCCATTTGACCTACTCATGTACAGATGTCTCATACAGACAGACGTATTCCTGTATGCATGCATGAGCTTGATATGCGTGTTCAAATGAGTGCATGGATTGGGATTTGAACAGAATACAGCTCCCCTCCCCTCCCTGCCCCTCCCCCACTTTTCTTCTATCTCCTTCGAGCATCTGAAGACAGCAACAGACTCTGCAATCTCATCTTTGCATACCAGAATTTAATCGGCAGGCAACTTAATCAATAGATAGATGGTAAAATAGTTCTGATTACAGGCGTACGAATGAGCGATTTTATTCTGAGAGCTGGAGATGGTCTTGCAAAACCTCTGTCGAACATCTGCTAGACTCAGTCCTCTGAGTGCAAACTGGCATGAATGTGCCCTATACAACGGATGGAAAAGAAATGGAGGGGGGGGGGAACCCTCTGAGTATCAATGTACTGTTCCATAGTCTCATCCGTAACGGACTAGTGCAACTCTTAATTAATTTGTTCTGAAAATAAAACAACAATGTCAGGAACAACCAAAGAAAAGCCCCCCCAAATTAACAGTATTGAAAAGAGGCTCAGCTGTGGATGTGCCTCCCCTTCTAGGCCAGCAGAGGACAGGCACGTGGAACCGTTTGGCTTTCTGAGGAGGACTGGGTTGTGGGGCTAATGTGGGATTTCTGTCTTCACATATTTTGGTTCACGGTTTGAACAGTGGCAACAATATTGGGGCCTGCCGCACAACTGCCCTCAGAATTAAAGCAATTTTTGCCTAACACATTGTCAGTGGCTGTCAGCCATCTCTCAGTCCAAGCTCCAGGGACAATGAGGCACTGTCTTGGCCATTCCATAGCCCCTGCCAAATGTTCTGTTCTAAAGAGGTGTTTAGCATACTTAGAGCTAACTGCAATCTTTCTGGCTTAACATTCTTAAGTGCTTTCACATTTATAATGTTCTTAAAGCCTCTTCTTGTGCCCAGTAATCTCCTGAATCTTCACTGCATGTAAACTCTGTGCCAGTGCTGACTGTGCCCAGACGAACACCCCCTGGAACAAGGTTTCCCACAGCAGAATGCTGAGCCAGAGTAAATAAATGTACCAATTTACTGAGTAACCCATTCCAAAGATCCTTTAACACTTCTAGTACTTTCAAGGCCTGTGAGAAGAGCTTGTTTACGGGTCCCGCTTGCATAAACATATATTTCCAGGTAACACTTCTTAGATTTGTAAGTTTGTTTGCAAAGCAGCAGTGAGTGACTCAGGGCAGAATATACAGGTTATTTGGAGCCACTGAGACTGGATAGAACTTGGGATGACAACTGATCTCCAGACTGCAGAGGTCTGGTTCCCTGGACCAAATGGCTGCTTCAGAGGGTGGATTGTAGGGCATTGTACCTCGCTGAAGTCCATTCCCTTCCCAAACTCCACCCTCCCCAAGGCTCTGCCCCCAAATCATCAGGTATTTTCAAGTTGACCCCGCCTAGCTCCAGCTGATGCTGGGGAGGAGACCAAAGGGTTGCAAGATCAAGCATGATGGAAGAGGATGTGAAAGCCAGTCTGAGAAAACCTCAACAATCAGCACGACCCAGTATCATTATTCAGGTTACTGAAGACAAACTAGTTTGCACTACACCGTCAACATGTAGTATGCATTCCTTGCGTCTACACAAACCCCTTCATACTGATCTGCAGTACTGGCCTGGCAGTGATCTACGGACAGACCACAGATCAACTGTGTCTAGAGCAGATGTTGTGGCCAGCTGCCCAGAAAAGTTCCCAGGGCTGCCAGCTGGACGCACAGAGGTAGGGATGGGTAGGGAACAATAGTGGAAAGCCTCTAGCGAGCCAACACACGACAGGAGATGGAAGAGCCATGGATGGGCAGGGGCTTTTCACTCAGATCACACACACCCCTACACGGAGCAACAAATCCTCGAAGACCTCCGGGTTGTAATGGGTGGCTCTGACAGACTCCTGGACTTTGTCATCAGAAAAGATGACCAGGAGGTCTCTAACTTCAATGTCCCTCCATTTTGGTCCCCTGCCACCAGAGGTGCGGGGCATGGAGGACACCTGCGAGGTCGACAGATCTGATGGTACCTGTGAGTTTGACTCCATCTCGTCCATGCAGCTGCTCGCAGAAAATGGCTGGCAAACAGAGCTGGTTGCCTCTTCTTTCTTCCCGCCTCGCTCCACCCAAGGGGATTCTCATCTCCTGATTGGGTAGAGAGCCTCACAGGCCAAGTCAATTGGACTACAAGAATAATTAATGGATTTGAATTGTCCCCAGAAATGTTTCTCTCCTCTGTGGAGCAAGCACCCGCTGCCATTTCACGAAGTGGTGGAGCAACACATATGAGTTTCCATGGCCATTAAAGTGGGGGGGGGGAATAAATCTGTGTTCCAAGTATGGGAAAAATACCCTCCCTTATACAGAAGCACAGTGATGGATGACAGGTCTCCCAAATAAAGTCTCCCTTCTGACCCATCCATGTACTCTCAATAAAGAACAAATAAATGTGTAAAGGTTGTTGCTACCGCCCACTACCAACATATGGATGTTGCCTTAAACAATAACATTTCACTGAATTAATTTTGTTAACAATGATCAGTGAAAATGCTCACTTTGTGTGCCACTTTACATTTTAAAATGATTTTTTCTTATGGATGTTTCATCTACATGCGCGGATGCATTGCCGTGCATACAGTATCATTTTTTTTAAATTCTGTGGCCGGGAATACGGGAGAGGGAGGCAGGGGTGAGGTGAGGAGAAAGCTGGCCAGATTATCGCACATTTCCCCCTCCATATGGTTTTATCTCTGGTTACTCACTGGTTGCTCACTGATTTAGGGTATGGTTGTTCCTTTGGCCTCCGAGGTAGCCATTCCAGGCTGAAGCAGCCTGCGCTGCAGTGCAGGGGGGAGGGGGGTCACCGTTGGCGGTGCACAACCTGGCGCCTGCACGCAGGTGCAGAGCTCTGCACCTGCTGGTGCCACCCCTCCCCCGCCCCCGCGCCACAGCACTGGCCACTTCGGAATGAAATGGCCCCTTCAGCGACCAACCCTAATTTAGGGTGGTAAATCCAGTTTTGTCAATTCCCAAAATTGTGAGTTAAAAATGGCCAAATCACAGCACAGCTACTGGACAGCGTCAGGATGCAGGCAACATCATGTGGAGGGGGTCTCTAAAACCCGCCAACATTTGAAGGCTGACCAGGAACATTTTCCTTGTGCGGAAATAGCCCTAGTTATACTTTGCAGTGGAATTACGGGGTTGAAGGAGCCAAAACTAGATTAAGGGGCTGAAAGAACGAACACTGAAATGTAACTTGCGAAACTTTTGAAGAAAAGGTCTACATTAATTTATGTTATTAGAGTGCCTTGAATACTTGCTTGGTGTAACAATGCAGACAGTAAATTGCAGCCTGACAATACTGCCATAAAAACAGCAAGAGGGATGTCTTTGTCTTATCATTGTTTATAAGATTTAATGCTTGGTTTGAGCTTGACATTCAGGGCCATGGGAAGGGAATGTGTTTTTATCCATGTTTCCCCAAATGCTTGACTGAAAACAGCACGTACATTATGTTCCATGTATTAAGAGGCAATTCATGGGAAAGTTGGGGGGTGGGGGGGAATGGAACAGTCATTTGTGAGTTAAAATAATAAGATATTAAAAGTTTGCAAAAGCTGCCCCTGTTTGGATGCCTAATGAGTGATTCTTATTCACCACAGGCAGTCAGACAAATGTAAGTCTTGTTTTACTATCTGGGGAATGGAAAAGGCTAGTCGAAGGTGCAGGCCTCTGATAATCCATCAGCTATTTCATTTCCTATAGAATTTTGCTGTTGTGGAATACTTAGGTCCTTGCCTAGGCACAAATGCTAGCAATGCTATGATTTCCTTGGTCCAGCTTTTCATGATCAGCCTAGGCTTCTATACATCTGATGTTTTAGCATGTGCCATATCTACCTCATAGGAAGATAACTTTGAACGTAAAACAGTGCCTCTAAATAAAGATTATATACTAAAGATTTCCTTAATGACTGCACATAACTATAACTTGTGTGTGAATGTAGGATGCTTTCCTCTTTTTCTTGATGGCACATAACAGAAAAAAAACAAATAAACAACAGCTTCTTGGCCTTCCTTGCGGTAAATCAGGTATATTGCTCCTCAGGCTGTTTCCCACATGTACATAAATGGTTTGTTGACAGGAGAACCAAGAGATGATTAGCATCCATGAATCAGCCATTGCACATTGATTAGGAATTTTTTTAAAAATATGCACAGTTCATGTACTGAGACAGATCAAATTATGTACATTTTTGTAAGTGAACCAGTCCTATGACAAGATGTATGCATTTCTTAAAATTAACCCTCCTAAGACCTAAATCAAGATAATCATTCAGAAACACTGTGTGCTAAAACAAACTGCTCTTTTAGCACAGATGATCTGACAATAAATGACCAATTAACTGATAATTAGACAGGATCAAGGTACCGTCAGTTTCTTTACAGTGTTGTCACCTTCATTTCTCTGGGTGAAGTCAGATCATAGCACAGCAGGCAACACCAACAGGTGTAGAACTGTAAACTCCTTGGAGAACAGACTTCAATATGAAATCACCTGTCTTCTGGGCAAGTAGACTGAACACCTTTAACGGGTAATAATATTATGCATAGGAATAGCGATTGAACATTTTGTCCACATTTTGTAAGAGAAGCATACAATTGCCGATGAAGTCTTAGAAGTTAAGATGCTAAAAAGAATCTGAAGTTTCCTAATATTACCCTTGACTAGAACAGAAGAAGAAGAAGAGTTGGTTCTTATATGCCGCTTTCCTCTACCCGAAGGAGGCTCAAAGCGGCTTACAGTCACCTTCCCTTTCTTCTCCCCACAACAGATGCCCTGTGAGGTGGGTGAGGCTGAGAGAGCCCTGATATTACTGCTCAATCAGAACAGTGCAGAATCAAACCCAGCTCGCCAGATTTATTTATTTATTTATTTACTTGCTTGCTTGCTTGCTTGCTTGCTTGCTTGCTTACTTACTTACTTACTTACTTACTTACTGCCCTCCCCGAAGGCTCAGGGCAGTTTACGGGAACAAGATAGTCCACACTCCTAACAACTACACAAAGCTGGTATGAGGCAAAATGCTATGCTGATGTTGAAAGGAGGGTTATCAGGAACATGAGTGCAGCCTTCCTCTATCTCAGAGGTTACCACAAAGGCGAGGGAATGATGGTTCCTTCCTCCCCTGACAGGAAGGAGAAAAGGTAATGGGTTTCCATTGCAACAGCTTTTGTTTAAACTGAACGTTAAGCAAAATTTCCTAACAGTAAGAAGGCCAGATGAATAAGCTGTGAAGGAAGTTGAGCAGGATCTTTCAGATGAGTCTTTTCAGAGATAAAATTCAGATTACCATCTGTCATGGATGCTTGTGGTACAAGGATATCTTCTCTCAGGTCAAGGCAGCTGGACAACCTTCTAAAAACGTAGTCAGCTTAGATATAAAGCCACCATTCCTGATGACATTCATTTGGCTAGTATTTATTGTTTAAGGAAGCAAATACATCTACTGCTCCACAGGTTGCCTTGGTTTCCCCTGCTGCTATTCGGTACACTGGTGAATTAAACAGAGGAGTAAAAGTATGATTTGTTGTTGTTGTTGTTGTTGTTGTTGTTTATAGGCCGCCCTTCCCAGTCAGCAAGGATTGCAAGAGTATCACACTTCCATGTCATCACTTCTGGTTATGGAATTGCAAGTATTGTCATGGTATGCTGGGCCCACCCTTATTATTTCATTTTTCTACCCAAATGCAATTCTATTCTAACCTCCTTCCAAGGAGCTCAGAGTTCATACTACATCATCAAACCACTGGTCACTGAGTAGACATAATTTGGCTAAATGTGGATTTCAACCCCAGTATTCCTGGTCCTAGAGTCCAATATAACTCACCAGGGAGGAGGAAGCCAAGACATCAAAAGACTGGAGGAAGGCTGCAGGGATCTGAGGCCCAACAGTTGTAAGGCCAGCAAGACCTCTGGACATGGCAGAAAGGCCTCAGGGTAGGGTGGTGGCAATGAGGACAGCAAAGAGTGGGGTGAGTCTGAGCCCCAACTGGATGGCAGCATTTTGGAGAAAGAAACAACAAGCCTTCTTCTAGGGACAAGCCAAAGGCAAAAGCAGCAGTGGGTTCAGGCAGCCTGGAGGCGGAACCACTGGAGTTGTTGATCTAACTGGAGGCGGAGTCAGGATTGTCAGAGAAGAGGGGCCAGAAGGACTGGGTATGGCAGCAAGGCAAAAAGACCAGGGACAGCTGGGAAAGAAAGGAGCCAGGAGGGCCCTATGAGTCAGGGATAGTCAACCTGTGGTCCTCCAGATGTTCATGGACTACAATTCCCAGAAACCCCTGCCAGGATTTGCTGGCAGGGGCACCTGGAAATTGTAGCCCATGAACATTTGGAGGACCACAGGTTGACTACACCTGCTATGAGTGATTGGGGGCAGAAAACAGGGGATAAAACAGGGTCCAGCATAAGATTGGAGAGGAAGTCCAGAAGAGAGACTCACTGAGATTAATGAAGTCTCAGGGTCTAAAGAGTGGGTGTCAAGGCAAGACACCCCATCCCTCTAATTTCTGAGACCTTAAGAGCTTCCCAGCAACAGCTGTAAATATGGTGGAAGGTGGTGTCACGGGCTCATGGTTGCGGCAAGCATATTAGCCTTTCAATAGATCTCCTTCTGTAGAGTCAAACCCCAAGTTACCCTTGACTGAGAGTGGGGTCTGGAAAAATACAGAACAGTAATTAAAACTGAGAAAATAACTTCTAAAGGGCCAGATTGTGCAAGGTAGACTGCCTAGGCTTATACGTGATTTCACATCCCCTTTATTCATGCAGTTAAAGCAAATGATTCATCCACATAGTCTAAAAGATTATTTAGTACTCGTGATGAGATTTTTTAAAATCCATATTCATAAGTTCACATAGACAAATGTTACATGGTCCTCATACAGATGCATTGTGAGGATGTGAAAAATCCTTTTTTAATTATTTTGAAGTAAGTGGTTAAACAAGCCAAGAGATAGCTAATCCACATAAAGTGACACTATCAACTCACCAATGCAGAGCAGTTTCTTTCAACAGATTTAATTTTAGTGACAATTGAGAAAAGAGGCAATATTTTGCTTCCCCTTAAGTAACTCAAACCCACAATAAAAGAACATGACCTTGCTCATGGTTTAGAGACAATTACCTAGTCTGGCTCCAGTCATGCACAACAGCTAGCAGCCCTAGATGGGGACAAACATCTACACACTAAAACAGGGGTATTCAATCTGCGGCCCTCCAGATGTCAATGGACTACAATTCCCATCAGCCCCTGCCAGAGATGAGAAAATCATGCTCCCCTGTCAGAAATGCTGGCAGGAGTTCATGGGAATTGTAGTCCATGGACATCTGGAGGGCCACAGTTTGACTAACCCTGCACTAAAAGATACAGGCAGTTCAGGGAAACCACAATCAGTATTGTAGAATTCACTTTTGCAATACTTAAGTACCCAGAAGTCTTGTTATGAATGAAATCTCTCATTGGATCAAGATAAATAGCAGATTTCCGTCCAAGGGGTTTAAGGTGTAATTTGATAATATAACCTAGTGTTCATTGGAACTGTTAGACTACTAGGGGTTGGGAGGGGTTAACAAATGCTACAGTAGTTTTGTATGGAGTGTTGTGTCAAAATAGCCTCTCAGTTAAAAGTTCCATGAAGACATTTGTCATTTTTTAAAACTCTCGTGAAAAAAAAAATTCATCGGTCTGAAAGGACATTTCACGTCAACCGCAAGAGAGAACTAAAGGGACAAAGGTCAAGAGGACTTGTTGTATGGAAACAAGAAGGGGAACCTAGAATAATCATCCTCCCCAAGAAACCTTGGATTATGAGTCATTTTGACAAGGCTTGTATGAGTAGCAATGAAGCTACTCAGATATCAGCTGCAGGATAAACCAATCATTTAAAACCTGTAAACTCTCTTACTCATCAGGTTGGGGGAGTGTTTTTTTAATCCCCAGTTTATTTTAATTAGATGTTCCCCAGGGCTGGGATTAAAAAAAAAAAAAAAAAGCTCGTAAAATTACCTGTATGTCCCTTGCTTTGATATGCCTGCCTCTAGGCCCCAGAAGAGGGCCCAATTTAATGTATAGCATTGTTTGTTTTGTCTTAATTATTTGGTGGGGAGTATTTTCTGTATATTAGGAGACATTCCAACGCAGCCTGAGAACCTCTGATCTAATAGGTGCAAAATACATCATTCACCTAAAGCAGCCCCCTGCAAAGTAAGTTTATTAAACTATCCATATTGTTAAATAATGGTGACAAATTTTCATCTGAAAACCAAACACTGTGCGACATGTATTCCTGACATAAACAGTATGGACCACGCTACATTCAATTAGGGATGTCAGCCTCCAGGTGGGACCAGGGGTTTTATGGAATTATGCTTCCTCTTCGGACTACAGAGATCAGTGCCACTGCAGAAAATGGATGCTTCAGAGAGTGTACTCCATTGAAGTCCCTGCTTCCCCAGCGTCGCTCCCCGAATTTCCATGAATTTCCCAACCTGGATGCAGCAACCCTACCTCCTATACCCCACAAGTGGCCAGGGGGTTCTGGCAACCTAACATGCAATGAAGATCCCAAGATGCTCATGGTGCTCCGCGCCGCCACCCGCCAACCAGCCAGCATGGTGCAGGCACCCCCTCCGCCGTTCTCCGAAGCTTCTGCTGCTGCAACCGGATGGTGTTGGTGACAGCGGTTGTTGCAGGTGCCACTGGTATGAGTCACAGCAGCAGTGTGCAAGCCCCTAGCCCACTGCCACCCCAGCTGAGAAGGCTGCCACTTTCAGACCACAGCCCATCCGTGTGGGCAGGCAGTGCTTTCTCTCTCCTCCGCCTCACCTCTTCCCTTTCCCGCACACTGAGACTGACTGGCCTCTGACCAAAGCAGCCTCCATGTACTGCTGCTCTGCGGGGTTGGGTGAGAGAGTCCTTTCCCTTCCATAGTCCACATCCATACCCCAGTTTGGCCGAGTGCATTCCTAAAGATGTCTTCACATCAATAAATGCTGGTCCCTGGGGACAGGGAACCCCAAGGAAGATAATTTCAGATGGTTACCGCAGGACAAGGGAGATGAGAAAATCATGCTCCCCTGTCAGAAATAGTCTCCCCTGAGGAAACACTCGGATCCAAGCCAAAGTATCCCATCACACTGCCAACTAGATGTTATCCGAGAAATCATTTGATGTGCACCCCACTCCCAAGCCCTACATGGCTTATTATAGCTCTTTCCACACACAGAAGAGAGCACTTTCCCATGTCATACATTAACTCAACAGAGGAGTAACGTTTTTACGAGCCTTGCAAATACACCCATTATTATTCAGAAGACAGCTTGAAAATTGGCCATTTGCATTCACCTTGTGATATCCAAAGAAGACTTGTGCCAAGTACATGGCTGCTGATGCAATTTGCCACTGTGTTTTTAGCCCTCCCATTTCTCTCCATAAAATCTATTTATCCAAAGGCAGGGCCTTTTCACTTACAGCAACTCACATGTGGAACATCCTTCTCATGAGGTTCTCCTGGCTCCTACACTGCACTATTTTCAGGCACCAGATCTAACCCTTTCAGAGCTGTTTTTACCCAGGTTGAATTTTTAAACATTTTTCATCTGTTCTTAAGCTGAGAAATTAATTTTAAGCTGCTCCATATTTTATCTTGTTTTATGATTTTTTTTAATGTTAGGTTTTAATAACGTTTATGGCTTTTGGAGTGTTCTATTTCGTAAGCTGCCTCAGGCAGGTTCTCCGAAGTGAAGAGAGTTTCCAAATAAATAAATACCAAAACTTACCTGTTGACTCGATGCCACACTGGTCTGAATTTCCCCATCTCCTGTTCCATACCATTGCCTGCTGCTGTACCATTGTGAACCAGCAAGATGTCAGCAGGTAAGGTCTACTAAGTGCATCCAAGAGCTTTGGAGGGCAAAATAAGCTGGGAAGGTGGTCACACCTCCATGGCCTCACAGGGCTGCCACCTCTGGATTGGGAAATACTTGGGAATTTTGGTGGTAGATCCAAGGGTCTGGGCTGAGTACAGTGCCTTAGAGACAACCTTCAAAAGCCATTTTCTGCAGCAGAACTGATCTTGATTGTCTGGAGAACTACGGTAAAAGCAGAAGACCTCCAGGTACCACCAAGAGATTGACAAATCTACACTATGAAAAGAAGGATCCAGCAACTGCATAGGGAATTTAAAAGAGGAAATACTTTATATGTTCTCGGAGAATCATTGGACCTCAAAAGAAAAAAAAGATACAAGAAATGTATTCAGGATAAAAAGAGATGAATGAGATATTTTGAGAAGCAGCTTTAGTTCTTCCAACAATAATCAGGGAGAAGACAGAATGCCAGATGACCCCCACCCCCATTGGGCCTCTGTACTAGAGAAAGATGTCTGCAAAAATATCAGTCAAATGAGAGCTAACAAGACCCCCAGCCCAGATAAAGTCCCATTGAGCTTTGCAAATTAAATCCATTGTGGTGGGGAAAAATTCTAGGACCTGTTTTCTTTCTGATAAATCAGATGGGGGAAATCCCCCTAGTTTGAAAGCATCTGTAAACTGCTCCTATGGGAGCAGTAAAAATAAAAGAGTAAGAGGTAAGTAAAAATAAAAGAGTAAGAGGTAAGTTGCTCCCTGGCCGGTAAGTTGCTCCCTGGCCGGTGGCCTGATGCGTCGGGAGGCGCGAAGCACCTCCGACGTGTCAGGCTGCCAGCAAGGGAGCCCCCGCCAGCCGCGCTGCGCACGACTGCCGGGGGCTCCCTTGCCTAGCGCCCACTGTATTTTGCTTACAGCGGGCTTGATTACTAGTTTTATAATAATTCCAGTTTTTAAAAGGCTGATATGGTTAACAATTAGACTCCTATTACCTGTTGGGAAATTATATCCTTCCCTTGTGCACCAAAGATTACCACTGGTCCCAGAAGGAAGCTTTAGGTGGCCTTTAGGGATCTTGATTGTTTGATTCAATCAGCCGAAGCAAGCTGGGTATCAAACTGGTTGACCTATCAATTGAGAAAAGACTGCCATGGCTAATTACGTTCCTATACCAAACTGTGGTTCTCCAGATGTCCCTGGACTACAATTCCCATGAGCCCCTGCCAGCACATGCTATATACCGATACTACTGCCCCGGTCTGCTGCTGTGCCGAGGGACATTGTGTTATCTCTCAGAGCTGAACTCGGCCAAAATTCATTGGAAACTAGAGCATGGCTTAGCACTTTCAAGCTAAGATTAAGGGTTATTCTTGCTTCAGAAACTGAAAGTTGTTCTTTCTTAAACAAGATGCTTACCATTATCAGTGGATGAAGACAGTAGATGTTAGTTCAGGCTTTTACAACCAGAGTTTTGTGAAACCCTGGGGTTTCTTAATGCCCCTGGAAGGGTTTCCTGAATGGGTGTGAGCTAATTAATTTTTAATATATTTTTTAAAAAATTGTTATTTATTGGGTAATATAACCATAGAGCCTCTTGTGGCTCAGAGTGGTAAGGCAGCAGGCATGCTGTCTGAAGCTCTGCCCATGAGGCTGGGAATTCGATCCCAGCAGTCGGCTCAAGGTTGACTCAGCCTTCCATCCTTCTGAGGTCAGTAAAATGAGTACCCAGATTGCTTGCTGGGGGGTAAACGGTAATGACTGGGGAAGGCACTGGCAAAGTAGGCCATATTGAGTTTCATGAGTTTGCCATGAAAACGCTAGAGGGCGTCATCCCAAGGGTCAGACATGACCCGGTGTTTGCACAGGGGATACCTTTACCTTTTTACCTTTATAACCATAGACAATCATGTCAACCTACCCATTCCTCTCAATATGGCCAGTGATGGGCTTGGAGGGGGTAGGGAGGGGCCCGAGGTGTGCATGTACACAACTATGTTTCCCAACCATATTCTGCACAATCATGCCACTTCTGTGGTTTCTCGAAGACAGAATAATGTTTTAGAGGTTTCTCAAAAGTAAAAAAAAGACTGTGCTAGATTAAGACAACTGGGCTTATTACTGAAGACATCTTCTTGCTTTTTGAAATTACAACAGTACAGTGATTCGTTCTCTGTCTGCTCAAATCATTTCTTTGGAATTTTACCTCCTCAGACTCTACCATTATACAAGAGACAACTAACTCCCCCACATCCTTAGGGCATTGCCTTTAGCTCGCGTTAATGCCATCCCATCCCATCCAAAGTATTACAGGAGAGATTTCATCGTATTCCATATCCAGATTGTCTTTGCCTTTGTGAGCAAGGTAAAATTGATACTCCAGCTTACAAAATAGTGGAATGTCAAGTTTTTTTAACTGATTTTTAAGAAATGCTGGATCTCATCACCTTTAGCGTTAATAAACTCCAAGGGGATAATAATTCCCTATCTGGTGCTAGACAGTGACCTGAACATGACCAATTTGATCGCCGAATTTCTGTAACATATTTTCCTTTAGTAAATAATGCATTGTTCTTTGAATCTGCTCAAGATCATCTAATCATAGGGGCTCTGAAAAGGAGAGGAAGGAAAGGAACGGGGAATTGTCGCTTTCGATATACCGTACAGTCCTTTACAGTCAAATGGCAACACATGAGATTAACTCCACAGATTTCCCTCTGAACAAGAATTTACCCCCTCTCCAAATCATCTTCCTTCAGGATATAAAGCCGAGGAAAGCAGCCTCACTGTGGTAGGTTCATTTGGGCAGTCTGGGCAGCCCAATGGCCGTCCCTCTCCATACTAATATTATTCTAACAATTTGGGCCACTTAGCACCGATCAGCTGTGTCAACAAGGAATTTCCTCTTTGGGGCATTGTGAGCCATCCCTCCTGCACCTGCATGTGAGGGAGGAGATTGGATTACCTCAACTTCTGTTAAAGAAAAATAACAAGCTCTAGTCACGCTCTCAAACTGCTTTTTGGATAAAATACACTGAGTCAGCCCTTGAATGGCTATTTCTCTTATTTGTGGGGAGGGGGAGGAAGCCCTCTGAGGTCGCTGCTAAAAAGGCACAGCAGAGAAAGAATGACCTCACTGTGAGTAACCAGCCCAAGTGAAGCAGTGTTGTGGAAGGCCTCCGGGGAGTTGTCCACCCACATTGCAAGGGACTCTTTGAGCACCTGCTATACAATTTGCATAGTTCTATGGGGGCCTTTTGGCTTCAGCTAAGACAGGAAGGGGAAAGACCAACAACAGAACTCACATGTCCAAACATGTTCAACCAAGTTGATTTCACAACCTTAACTGGGCCACTTGTGAGACTCGTTACTGAATTCACTCCCAGCCCCCCTACTGGCTCTGCTCCCAGCCCCTGGCAGTTGCAACATGCCACCCCAGGTGTTAGGTATGTGGACAGTCCACGCTACATGCAAACGCAAACGATGGCTTGAAGCACAACCAATAGCAAACGGAACTGAACACTAAGGGCCATTCCGCACTCATTCAAAATTGCACAATGGTTGCAAATTGAAATCGCTACTGTTTTGCTGTTATGCACAACGTCATTGACAATCTGCAACACTCCTGAAACTGATCCACAAAAAGCGCTTTGTTGTAGCACTTTCAGGGAAATCCCAAAAAGTGGATTCACCCTCCGGAAAGCGCTACACTCTTGCAACCAATCTGCAACACTAGCGGGAAAGTTCTGTGCGTTACCATTGTTGCGGTTTCTGCAAAGTCCCTCCCCCTAGCTCTCTCCTCTGATCTTCCGGCAAAGCGATCCCCATTTTTTTTTCTCGGAGCGAGCGGAGATCAACGCACCGGCGAGCCTTCGTTTACCCAGCGAGGCTTCCCTGGCTGCAGTCATTCTCCAGAGCTGTTTTAAGTCACCAAGCACCAAGCAACACACAGCCCCGTTTGCTGGTTTATTTTCCCTTTTTTTTTCACTCTATTTTCGGCCGAAAATCACGCCCGTGTGGGGGGGGGTTGTTTTTTTTTTCACTCGGGGGGAGCGTGGCAACGATGAAACGGCAGCTCAAACACCACCTGCTAGCTAGATAGTGTTTTTTTTAAACCTTCCTTAAAGGGCAAGGGGCTTTTGGGGAGCATGATAATGGCCGTCCATTGGCTGCTTGACGGCCAGGGGCAAGATAAAGCTCGGCAATATCGCTTCCTGGCTAGCGATTTTTGCCGAGACTGGAAACCTGTGGGAAACGATAAGAAACGCAACTGGATTCCACTACAAAGGCAGGTATGCATAATGACGAATTCCACTATTTAAAATGGCATTTTTTCGTTCCGCAACCAATTTGCTACATAGATCCTGGTGCGGAATGGCCCTAAGAATGGACCAATCCAGGGGCCCGATTAAGGGCCAATCCAGGTTCCCCGTTAAGGACCAATCAGAGCTCTCAGTGGGCTGCCTGAAATGTATATAAGTTGCCTGCGGGCCTGTTTTCCTCTGTTCGGTGTTGGGAGCAGGAGTTGTTTATAAACAGCTGTTGTTTTCGAAGAACTTGGAGTATGTGTCTTGTCGAACCCACAAACGTATTACTGCTAAGCAAGCTGCTCAGACCAGCAGTGAAGCAAGAGCAAAAAGCTCCCGGAGTGCTGGCTTGTGTTGCACTTTCCCTACCATGAGCTCACACCAGCCCTTCTAGGGTTTTAGACTGAATCTCGGAGAGGTTGGATAAATGCGGTCTCCTTTCTAATTAACACCGAGCAACTTTCCTTCACAAACATCCCACCCAAACAGTATTTTTTTTTTAATCACAGCTCAAAAGTTCTGTTTGGCATCGTAAAAAAAATTATGGGCCGAATGCCCATTTATTGAGACAAGTTTCACAAAAGATCCCTCTCACAATCAGCCTCTTCAAGAAGCGGCAGAGATTGCGGCTGAAGGACAAACAGGAACTCGTTAATGCCAACTAGCAAAGGTTAGATAAGGGAAGCAGGTGCTGAAAGACCTTTTCTTTGAATGCACGGCTTCCACCTGGGAAAAGGTATCCGTGCTGCATTTCGTTATCCCCTACGACTCAGACCTTTCCTGCAGAATTAGCCTACCTGTTCTAACTGTTTAATGACCCTCTGATCCATTTCCTTATAGCGTTGCCAATTTAAAACATAGATCTTTGCTGTCCTCTCTGACATCTTAGAATGTCCTCTGGTTTCTTGATGTTTTAAAATCGGTGTTCCTGTCCATGTTCTGGCAACATGGAGAGCACAGAATCACAGCCATCAAGTGATAAAGCACCATGGGAAAGCACTTGAAGGTAGCTGAGTTCTGGGCAGGAGATTTTGCACTTGCAAGAGATCACTTTGGGGCAAACAGATGGTTAGTTTAAAAAAAACTTGGCTTTTTCAGGGTTCCCACTAATACACATGTGGGCACTACGCACAAATTCCAATGAAGATGCTTTGCTTGCCAGGAAGAGGGAGGGAGTATCTCTCCAGAATCATGCTCCCCCATATACACAAATACCTGAACAGATCATCTGAAAAGGGATGACTTGTAAAAATGTTAGGGTAGTCACCATTACTCTTTTTTTTTTTAAGATCTTGTTCAAACGTGAATTTCATCCTTTGATTTCTCTGTACTTGATGATTCACAACTGGATGTGCAAACTAATTTGACTCTTAAGGACTGTGTTCGAAATAATTTTTCAAAGATTCTACCTGTAGAATTAGAACTGGGTTGTGCATTCCAATAGGCATTCCAACACTTGAGGTTGCAGGAAACAGGAGACATGCATGTGTGAACCAGCCAAAAAATTCAGAGTGTTCTTTCTCCAACTTGGTGTAGCGGTTAGGAGTGAAGACTTCTAATTTGGTGAGCCAGCTTTGATTCCCTGCTCCTCCCCCACTTGCAACCAGCTGGGTGACCTTGCACTGATAAAGCTGTTATGACCGAGCATTATTGTTGTTGTTGTTGTTGTTGTTGTTGTTGTTACTTCTCCCCAAAGGCTTGAGGCGAGTCACAATGTTTAAAACCCCAATAAAAACCCATACAAAAAACCCAAACAAACAATACACATATATACTACCCATAATACAACAAGATGTGGCAGAATAAACACAACCTTATCTAGACTACCCCTAGATAACCCATTCTAAAGGAGAGGGAGATAGAGGGTGCTGTTGGTATTCGCTATTGCTACTAAGTTTATTCCTGATCTTCCTTGCGGCCCAGGCTCTACCAACGACCTGGCGGAAGAGCTCCGTTTTACAGGCCCTGCGGAATGCTGAAAGCTCCCACAGGGCCCACAGGTCCTCTGGGAGCTCATTCCACCAGGTCAGGCCAGGACGAAAAGGCCCTGGCCCTGGTCGAGGCCAGGCTCACCTCTCTGGGGCCGGGAACAAGCAAATATCAGGACTCTCTCAGCCTCACCTACCTCACAGAGTGTTGTGGGGAGAGGAAAGGGAAGGCGACTGTAAGCCACTTTGAGACTCCCCCAGGTAGAGATGAGCAGCATTTAAGAACCAACTCTTCATCTGGGAATGAACTTATTTGAACCAGGCATTTGAAAACCAGGTTCACTTATCTGCATTGTTGCTTTCCGCAGAATCCTGAAAAGATTGCTTGTAATAGCCACTACACGTCTTTACACAATCCAAATATTTTGTCACTATATAGTGACTTGGGGTGAAATGTAATATGCTCCAAAGAGTGTTCCACCCACCCCACTCCCCACCCCCTGCGGAAGTCCTGCTCCAAAGGCATAATCACAATCTTTTCATTGTAGGATATCAGAGGCCTTTTTGTTCAAGCAGTTTGCCTGAAAAAAATAATAAATCTAACTGCTGTAAATGGAGCACTGCATCGCACATACCTCTCACCTTATTATTCTCGTCATGTGCTGGTATTACAATAATGTAACTATCAAACATTTTGCAAGTGTTAATTACTGAACAAAACGGGAAATTGTAAAGAAAAAAAACCCACCCCTTGTATTATTAATAACATTGTTATCTTCACACAAAACTGAGAACAGTTGGAATCGTGCCTACATACTTGGTATATCAGACACAGTCAACAGATCTGAAGAGAGCTAGATATTGGTGGGAGGGGCTATTCTCTGAATATTCTGTATTAATTGCACAGTATGAGCTGATCCTGCACTTTGAGTAATCGATTAGATGAGAGCCAGCGTACCTCACAGGGTGTCTGTTGTGGGGAGAGGAAAGGGAAGGCGATTGTAAGCCCCCAATTTGTGCTCCTGCACCAGAGCTGGGGCAGTGAAGTTCCCAGTGCATAAACGGTCTGAGACATTATCCTCCCTGGTGCTTGCTCCAGGCTGAGGCCCCAGAGCACCTTAAGTTTGGCCTTTCAGGTCTCAGAGCTAAACAGTTTGCTTTTTTGGAAGATTAAATTCAGCGTTGCTTTGGAAAGAGAATCTGAGATCATAGGTAGTCTTAGGAATGGCAAGGTAGTTCCTCCTGACCCCCAAACAAAAAGGTGTAGTATAATACATTTGAATGAGAAGTTTATGGCTCACATTTTCAAGCCTGTTACAAACAAGCATACATTTTCACACTGGCTTATGAGAAGAGATGTATATGATGAGTACCTGGCTCAGCAACATAAAGAGAAGCAAATTCTTCACAGACAGTGAGACTGTAAGCAACTTTGAGACTCCTTCAGGTAGAGAAAAGTGGCATATAAGAGCCAACTCTTCTTCATTAAGGAGAGGGTCCATGGACCAATTGATTCTGTGGGTTTTCCGTTCTCCAGTACTAAAAAACAGCCCTGCATTTGATTGGGGCTAGGGCCATGGGAGTTGTTCTGTACTACATTTATTCATACATTTGTTCCACGTAATATATTTCTGGTAAGGCCTTGAAGGAGGAACTAGTCTCATGGCTTAAGTGGCACTCAGCACTTAACACACACTCAGGGCGGCTGTCCTACCCCTGAGTGCGTCCTCCTCCAACCGGCTAGCCTGTCTGTCCAGCAGCCAGCCAATCGCCTTCCGTCCCCCACCCCTGACCACCCCCTCCTACTTCCACTTTCCTCCGAGGCTCAGAAGCTGCAGATCCCCGCTGTGTGAACTCATCCCTGCCAGTGAGTTCCCTGCCTGGGGGCCTCCAGCCTGCAGCCATTCCAGGTCCTGGGGGGAGGGACAGGCCATCCACAGATTTCTTCCACTACCACCACCCCCAATCTAGCTCCTGTTGTATTCTTGAATGCAATGGGCTTGGCCCCCTAGTTCATTTATAATTCAGCGTTTATACAGCCCCAGTCATCTGGGGGCAGTGTACAGTGCAGAATCCAAAGACATTCATTATATACAATTAAACCAGGGTTTCATGAAATCCTGGGGTTTCTTGATGGGCCAGGAAGGGTTTCCTGAATGAGTGGGAGTTAATTAATTTTAAAAATAGTTTTTACATTTGTTAAACATTTGTCAGATGAGATGACCATATATGGTCGTGTTGACCTGCCTTCCCCTTCCAAAATGGCCAACGATGAGCCTGGAGGGCATGGAAAGGGGAGGGGCCCCGGGTGGGCGTGTCCACAGCTGTGCTTCCCAACCATATTCTGCATGATCGCACCACTTCTGGGGTTTCTCAAAGCCTGAAGAATGTTTCAGTTGTTTTTTCAATGGTAGAAAGGTTGAGAGAGGCTGAATTAAACACTAAAAACCATAAGACTAAATTATTTTAAATTATTTAGTCTTATGGTTTTTACTGTTTAATTGTATGTAATTAGTGTCTTTGGACTCTACGCTGTACACTGCCCCAGTAGAGGGAGGGGGAGAGGGAGGCCCAATCACTTGGGAGTGGGAGGGGCAGATAACAGTACCATGCCTGTTGTCCAATTCAAGCCTGCATCTGTATTTGAATTGGAAATGATGAACCTCCCACACAAGGTGTAGTGCTGCCTTAGTTGTTTTCAATAAGATATTAGGCTACTGTAGTTTTTCAGTGGCACTGTTTTGTTCTTTTAATCTGACTGTAAGACTGGTAGATCCTCTCCCGACAGGGACATTTAATATCACTCCAATGTCCCTGGTTTGACTCGAGCTATCTGCAAGCTGCCCAGGCAGGCCCCGATAGCCAGAGGAGTGTTACTGGAAGGCGGGGAGAGGAACGTTCTGTTGGTTTGTGGCTTACCGTGTAGCTCGTCTCAATAATGTCACCAAGCTATGCAGTAACAAACCCATTAGAGACATTAAGCGTACACCAAACTTTCATTATGAATCTGAATGAGGGTGGGGGTGGGGAGTAGAAGCTTGAGGATTCTGGGGAAATTCTTTTTCCTTCCCTTGTGTCAGAATTTTATCGCACTTAAAAAAGAAAAGAAAAAAGTAAAACCCCAAAACCTTGTTATAAAGGTTGCTGGAGCATGACTTGATCGAGAAACGCTTTCAACCTGAAAACGGTTTCACTTCCTGCATGTTACCACAAAGAGCCTACTTAATAAAAGTCCGTCCTGAAGTTTTTGCTTTTCCTCTGCATCATATTTGTCTGGGTAAAGGTTCTTGACACTTTTTCTTTGCTTTTCTTTTTGACAAAAAAGCTTTGTTCATTCCTATTTTGTGTGTCTGTGCCTTTTAAAAGCTGAGGGATGCCAGTCCCAAGGTAGGACCTGGGGATCCCCTGATTTTACAGCACATCTCCAGGCAACAGAAATCAGTCCCCCTGGAGAAAATGGCTTTTGGAGAGGATGAACTCCATAGCAATATACTGCACTGAGGTCCTGCCCACGCCCAGTTCCACCTCCAAAGTCTCCAGGTATTTCCCAGCTCAGAGTTGGCAACCCTAAAAGCTGCAGATGTCCTTCCACATGCCCAGAGGTAGGAATCTGGGAATGTATCACCAGGGTGGGGTGGTCAGCAGCGCGCTAGTAGCTGTGATAGCCAAATGGAGCCTCTGGATTCAGGAGCAGAATCCCTCTGTGTCAGGTGCTGTGGAGCAGTCAGGAGGCAAGGGCTGTTTTCTGCAAACAGCATTGCCACCTTTCAGGTGAGGCCTGGCATTCTGTACTGGAGTCAGCTGAAGCTGAATCCAGCCAAGATGGAGGTCCTCTGACTGGGCTGGCACACTGAGAGGCAGATGGAGAGGGTCCCTGCTCTGGATGGGATCCAGCTGACATCTGTGACCTTCGCCAAGAGCCTGATTGTGATCCTGGACTTGTAGTTATCAATGGAGGTCCAGATTGCAAAAGTGGTTCACCTGGCATGCTTTCATCTGTGCCAGCCACAACTAGCACCCTACCTCTCGTCACCTGAGCAAGCTATGGTGATCCATGCAGGTTAGATTTCTGTAACTTGCTCTATGCAGGGCTTCCCTGAGACTGATCCGGAGACTCCACGTGGTCCAAAATGCAGCAGCGTGGGTTCTTACAGGAACCCAGTGGAGACTGTACATGACACTGATACTTGCTTGACTGCATTGGTTCCCAATCAGATTCAAGGTTTTGGTATTGACCATCAAAACCCTAAATGGAGTGGGACCAGTGTACCCACAGGACCGCCTCTCTCATTACGGCTCCCAAAGACCACTACAGTCAGCAGACCAAAACTTGCTCAAGGCTCTTGGCTCCAAAGAGGGGAAAGTGGCCTCAATCGGGGCCGGGGCCTTTCCAGCCCTGGCCCCAGCCTGGTGGAATCTCTGCCAACCAAGACCAGGGATCTGCAGGGCCTTAATCAGAACCTGTAAAACAGTAATTCTGCCAGGCCTATATCTGAGTCCAGGAATATAACAGCCGTAACATCTAACTGGTCTGCCTCCCCAATGGAACACCTGCTCAAACACCGACAAAAAATATCAAGAGAGAAAGCTACCTTCCAAAGAATGGAAACGCTCTTCAGTTCTCAAGTTAATTGGCGGATGCATTAGAAAGCTGTAAAATGTTTTAACTGGCTTAGGATACTAAGAATTACGACGACAATAATAATAACTCACTTGGAGGGAATGGCTGATTCAGAGGGTAGACTTTATGACATCCCATCCCTGTGAACTCCTTCCCCTCCCCAAACTCTGCCCTATACTGGCACCACCTTCGAATCTCCAGAAATTCTGAAGCTAGAGTTGGCAGCCTGTTTGGTGAGCCCTACTTGTGGGCTTTTTATACAGTCTTGGGAGGTGGTGGATTCTCCATCTTTGGAAATCTTTAAACAGAGGCTGGGTAGCCATCTGACGGAGAGGCTGATTCTGTGAAGGTTCAAGGGGGTAGCAGGTTACAGTGGATGATGATGAAGAAGAAGAAGAAGAAGAAGAAGAAGAAGAAGAAGAAGAAGAAGAAGAAGGAGGAGGAGGAGGAGGAGGAGGAGGAGGAGGAGGAGGAGGAGGAGGAGGAGGAGGAGGAGGAGTTGGTTCTTATATGCCGCTTTTCCCTACCCGAGGGAGGCTCAAAGCGGCTTACATTCGCCTTCCCATTCCTGAGAAATAGGGTTGTGAAGGTTCTGCATTGTGCAGGGGGTTGGACTAGATGACCCAGGAGGTCCCTTCCAACTCTATGATTCTATGAGTCTGGCTGGATGAGGATGCTGGATTAGATGGACTCCTCTTGGATTTTTAAGGAGAACAGCTCCCCACTGCTAATTTCAGAAGCCTTCTCTGTTGGGATTTCTTCAAATGCCTACCCATGTGCTTGCAAACATTCGAAATGCCCTCAAGCTTGATAGCCCACTTGGGGCGGGGGGGGGGGAGAGATGCATGGCCCAAAGAAAAATTACTGAGAGATCTTCTGTGTGTTAAAGGCGTTTGTCAAGCAACTCTGAAGCGACAGAATATGGTTGACTGACAGCACTTGGCCAGGTGAATCACAAATCGTGTTGCCTTGAATTGCCGTGGTAATTATTTCATTCTGAAACTTCCACGAACAAGTCTGTTTTAAACCTGACAGGACAAATAATCTCATTGTACGCCACTCAAGATAAAGGATCAGCTTTTTTTTAAAGTGAACTCTGAAAGTCAAGTCTTCAAGTCAAATCTTCAGGCCTAAAAACTTTCTACCTATCACTTTGTGCGAGCACCACAACAGTATTGATTAACCAAAGAAATTAACTTCAAGGATCTGGCAAAACCTTGAAATGAAAGCCAAACTCTTGCCTATAAGTGGGAGCATTCCTGGCTACCTGCAGGGGGTGGGGACATGAGCGGCCATGATGTCAGTTCCTGTGGAGGAAATGGCAACTTCAGAGGGGGGACAGCCTGTACGACATCATATCCCCATTGAGACTCCCCTACTCCGGCACTCCTTGCAAATCTCCAGGAAATCCTCACCCTGGAGTTGACAGGCCTAACTAGAGAAGATGAGAGCTGGAAACTGAAAGCAGCCTTTCTTTACCCGTTTGCAAAGCTGACATAAAGCAGCAACTGAAGTTCCCTAAAACTCAGTGTTGCCAGTTCTAGAAGTGTGAGGGAAGGCTTATCCATCTGTGCTGAAGAAAAGACATTTTCTTATTGCTTCACTCGTGCCAAAATGAAACTCAGCAGCGAAATGAGGTTGTGTGACTGGACTGGCCTTAAGCTCTATTCAGGATGGATTAATTTTATTTGATATCTGGCTTCATATTGCACCCCAACTCCTAACCGAGTTTACAAAGAGCATCAGGCTGTCCGGACTTCATCAGCGCCAAAACACGAGGTCCGCTTTTCTTCTTTTCTCACCCCAGATCTCCAAACAGGTTTGCTTGACCTAAGATTCAGCCTTCCCCCAGAATTGAGAACAAATCACCCGGCCACTGGGAAGTTCAATCAACCAAAGGCAAACCAAGTCGAGCGACCTCAGCAGCCTTACGTACCAGAACTGCAGGGGGTCCATTTGGCTCAAGCCTGGCCAGTGGTACCGACAATCACCATGGCTGCTGAAGGGTCAACATTAAGGGGTCCCCGGTAGAGTTACAGAGGCTTGGCCACCAGGGCCCTTCCAAAACGGAGGTCCCCCAGGAATGTTCCCTGTAAGTTAATAGCCACCTCCACCCCAATCGCATAAATCAGGGGTAGTCAAACTGCGGCCCTCCAGATGTCCATGGACTACAATTCCCAGGAGACCCCTGCCAGCATCCGCTGGCAAGGGGCTCCTGGGAATTGTAGTCCATGGACATCTGGAGGGCCGCAGTTTGACTACCCCTGGCATAAATGCTTCTGCCAGGTAATCTTCAGGGCCATCCCTGACAGATGACACTTCCTCTTCGAGCTTCTCTACATGAATTGTCAAGGACCTGGAGCCTCCCGTGGTTTAGCCTCCTGTTTGGGTTCTCTGTCATCTCTGTTGTATTAATGCCACACAACAAAGCCATGCTGGGATTCCTTGAGAAAGCTGGGTAACATTAATTAGCCTAATTTTAACACCATGTAGAGCGTATCCGATTATCAGGTGCACAACACAGGCCTCCGTGGTGTTATTTCTTTGTGTGCGTGTGGTGGGGGGGGGGGGTTGACATCACCATGGAGGCAAAACAAAAGGCATACTTCTATGCTTGGGGAGCTTATTCAAAGCTGTTGTGTTATATTTTCCTTTGCAGGAGAGACTTGGCTCCCCCCCCCAAAAAAAAAAACTGATCTACAGATTACACAGTCTGAAATGATAGGTTGAGTGAAAAAATCCAGACCCTGCCATTTCAGGCTGCAAGTGAAAAAAGGCTATATTTTCAAAAGCTTCACCAAGTTTTAAACCAAACTTCCCTTTATGTAGTAAATTAGCAAGTACCGGGGAAAGGGTTTTGCTAACCCTCATTTTCATGAATCGCTGTAAAAGCAGAGTATTTCAAGGATGCAGGAACATTAAAAAAATACACACACACACACACACAAATCCTCCCACCTGAAGTCTGACCTGGAACAATCCAAAGTCCTATTTCCTCAGGGTCAAGTTAAATGAGTGTTAACTTGATTAGCAATTAACAGCTGTGGCGGAATGTAAATTTTAATTGGGCCTGCAGAAGGCAAGAAGGTTTATTCTTTTCTCCATGTCGGTTTCTTAATTTAAAAAGCGGCACAGATAGGCAACCAGCACATACAATAACACTATTTCAGATTTCTGTCATCCTAGTCCTATTACTTATTTTACCAGATGTCGACTTCTCAACATGGTAGTTAAATACATGGACTGGAGCCATGAATGGGCCAGAAAGCTGTTTCCAGAAATGGAGGAGGGGAAAAACAGGATGATAATAATATCATCATCATCATCATCATCATCATCATCCAAAGAAGGTTGCAAAAAGATTGAATCAAAACTCAATTCGACAACTGGAATAAAAGGCATTTGCAAGGGCAATATCTGAAAGAAATTGAGAATAAAGTTGATAATGAAAACACCTGGAAGTGGCTCCCAAATGGGTAGTTGAAGAAAGAAATGGAAGGATTCATTATAGCTGCAAGTGGGCATTCAAAACAAATAGCATGAAAGCCAAGATTCAGAAGACCAGTGATGGCAGCAAGCATTGTCTTTGCAAGGCAAAGGATGAAGCAGTCGACCATATGATCAATGCCTGCAGTAAAATTGCTTTAACTGACTACAAAGAACATCATGATAGATTTACCCCTCTGTGTCACTGGAACCATTGCAAGAAGTATGGCTTACTATCAGCCAGAAGGCCATGTGAGCATCAACCTGACAAGATGATGGAGAATGATGAAACAAAGATTCTTTGGGACTTCTGGTTACAAACAGATACATCTGGAGAATTACTCATCTAATATCACAATTCTGGGGAGGGGGGGAAATAGGGTTTGGACCACAACATAATAAAAAAGAAAGAACAGGAGAAGATCACAAAATAGTAAGACTTAATATTAGAGCTAAAGCACATCTGGGAGAAGGTTACCATAATGCCAGTGCCTAAAAGTCTCAAGAAACACCCCTGGGATACTAGTTTGCTGTGTGGGTGGGGCTTGGATGCACTAGTGAAGTGGAGGGCTATGTTATTGGCAATATAGTTGCTGGCAGGGTCTCCCATGATAGATAGGCCTCTGGTAAGGAGTCAGTCTAAAGTTGCTAGTAGCCTAGCTTGGCGAAGATGGTAAAATGCCATTTGGGATACCTTCATGATATGAGCCTCCACAGATAAGGAGACATCGAAGCTCACCCCAAATTTCTGGTCACAGATACAGTGGTAAGCTGCCCCTCATCCAGGCACTGGAGGCATGCTTCCTGATCCTGCCCCTTCCTGCCCAGCCACAGGACCTCCATCTTGGAGGGGTTAAATTTCAGGAAACTCTGCCTGAGCCATCCAGACACCGCCTCCAAACAACTGGCAAATGTTTTTGTTTTTTTTTGGGGGGGGGAGTCCATCCATCCATCAAGAGATAGAGCTGGGTGTCATCAGCATACTGATGGCAACCCAGCCTGAAGCCCCAGACCAGCTGTGCCAGAGGGCGCAAATATGGAGGCACTGTGGTAAAAATAATTAATATGTGGACAGTCCCTGTTCTAAGATATACAGCCCCACTACCAGCAGCACCTTCAGTTTTTACTGCACACATTTTCTGTTTTAACCTTAATCCTTTTAGGTTTTTACTGTTCTGGTTCTGCTGGACACATTACACTGGTTCTGTTGGAAACCATTGGAAACCATGGAGGATGGGGACAACTGTTAGAATTTGTCTTTTAGCAAGAGTCAGCCACTGACTCTCAGTTAAAGGGTTAAACTAGTGGGAATAGGCAGAGTGGGTCATGTAGCCTGTTTATAGATATGTAAATTGTTGACTCCATTGTGTACATTGCTTTAGGATGCTTAGGGCTAATCCTGCGTTGAGCAGGGGGTTGGACTAGATGGCCTGTATGGCCCCTTCCAACTCTATGATTCTATGATTCTATGATTCTACATGCCTGTTCCTCACATCCACAACTGTAACAGGAAGAGAAGGATTCTCCTTCCTCCCTGTGTTTCAGAAGGTATCGGCTTTAGGCAGAGGGAGATCCATTTTGAATCTTCACCATGTAACAGCTTAGGTCCTGAACTCCTGACTGAGCTCATAGGAAGCCATGTATTTTTCTTGTTATATCTTCCAGTGTTCGATACCCTGTTAGCCTGGTCAAATAGCCTTTTTATATACCTTAATAATAATACTGCCTTGCCTGGTCTCATCATTTATATATTAACTCTGCTACTTTTACAAGAAATATGCCCTGCTATGCAATGGGGACATAACTCAGACCCCGTAAATCCAATCCTCACCAAATGTGAAAGGCAGGTAGAGAAGAGTCGGCCAGAGTCACTGCAAGATTAGTTTCTCCAGCTTGCATAGAATCAATTCCATACATTCCTAGATCTCTTGGATTCTGCACCTCGTTTCTCCAGAAAGCACTTTCATGGGGGGGGGTTCCTTCTTTGGGGGCCATGACTCAAACCCCATAAATCCAATTGACACCAAACTAGTGAGGATAGAATGGAGGGAAGGGAATGAAGTAAGTTGATTTAGGTCTCCACTGTGGAGAAAGTCAGGATATAAGTGAAATAAATATAGCTAAAGATGAGGAGTAAATAAAAGGTCGGTGGGTAGGAAGGGAAGAAGAGATCAGGGAAAGGTGAGGATATAGTTTCGAAGAGAAGGGGAAGAGGAAATAGACTGGGGAGGGGTATACTGAGGAGAGTGCCGTGCTCCCCATATGTTCTTGCATGTTTTCCACTGGGCAGCTCAGACTGACCCTGCCCACTGGCTGGAACTATGCAGGTTTTTCTCAGGAAGAGGTTGCCAGGTGGCAGGAAAGAAAATATGCAGATGATATGGGGGGGGGGGGGAGAGAGATAGAGGAAGACCCGAGTTCAAATCGATATGAATTCAGCAGGATCCACAACGGAATAAACAAAGTAAGTGCAGATTCAGCCCTGGACTGTTGTTTACTAACTATGATGAAAGGCAAAAGCCTATACTCAGAATCAGACTTTTGTGGGCTTTAAAGGTACCACTGGACTTTAGAATCCCTGTTCATGGCTCTCAGAACCTCACCAATGGTCCTCAGTCTGCTCCTCATTTCGTATAATGCCGACTATTGACAATTACTTATTTTCCCCTTGTTCATGGTGCCACTTTCGCTGTTTTGGCTTTTTCACATCTTCTTACTGTTAACTTGTGAAAGTTAAGCCAAAAATAAAAAAAAAACCCTTTTTTTCTTAAAAAGTTACAACTAGCTGCTCAAGTGTAAATAAAGCAAGCTCGGATAATACAAGGGAAAACGGAGCGATCCCCCCACCTCCATCTTCCAAGAGATAAACAAAAGTTGCTAAATAGTACATGCCAACACACACACACACACACACACACACAATCCCTAGTATTGTTGCTGTACAATTTTAGATTTTAAAAAGGATGAATCTGTGGGGGAGGAATTGTCATGAGGATAAAGATAAAACCTTATGGAATACAATGCATCTAATTTCCCTCTGTTTTGCCATTGTGTGAGCCCAGGGCTCCCTTAGAGACTCAAATTCATCGTGGTATTTCTAGCACAGCTACTGCAAGTGGTACATCCTCCATACAGATTTCATACATTTCAGGTTATTAAAAAGAAACAATGGTATGAGTTGTTTACCTCTCAGTTTGGGGGCAGGGGGGCCGTGAGACACAGAAAAGGAAAAAGGGACCAGTTTACATGAGATTACCATCGTAACGCAGATACACTTCCAGTTTCCTAGCAAATACTATGTTAACACTACCTCTGCCCTGAGCCAAGCCAATTGAGGGGTTCCCCATGTTCCCAGGCAGTGACAAATATCAAAATCAAGGCTGATTCCCAAGAACATCACTAGTAAAACTTGGCATGCAGTCAACTACACGCAGCTGCCAAGTAGAAAGCCTGCTAACATGGCAGGCCTCCTCTGAGGACAACGCCATTAAATGCCCCCTTTCCGTCCTCCTTGTTCAAGACCATGTATGGAACCCAGTTTATCAGCCACAGAATGACTATGGTGGGGATCTCTGGCAGATGTTCTTTCTTTTGCAGTGAGGAAGGAAGGCAGGAAAGGAGGTAGGTAGGTGGGCTGAAAGGGGACTGGGCAGGGGTGGGAGGAAGGGTGGGAAGGTCCCGTTGGGGGAGGGGGAGGTAGCGATGGGTGGTGAAGAGTGGGTGCATGGGGGTAGGGAAGCGGCAGCAGAAGGTAGCAGGGAGGGGAGGCGGGCTGGGTAGATGAGGAGGAAACCTTCCCCCCTCCCCCGAGGTCTCTGCTTCAGCGCAGCAGCTTCAGTGGCAGACCTGTTCCTTTCCCACCGGTGAAGGCTCTTCCCCCAGCCGCCTCACCTCTGGGACTGACAGGGCTGCCGTGTCTTCAATGCAGCGGCCCTGCTGCTTTTCCTGTGGCAAACGCTCTTCCCCCAGCCCCCTCACCTCCCTGACTGACACTCGGAGGGGCCAATCAGGTGCCGCTTAGCGGCTCCTGATTGGCCCCTTCGAGTTTTTATCCCAGACTCGCCCTGCCCTTTTCTCCTCCCACATTGCCCTTAGCGCTTTATTTATACCACTCCCGTGGATTAAGAAAGAAGCAACCATATCCAAAAAGCAATGAGTGGCAGGGGAAAGAGCTGTGAAAAAAAAAAACAAGCACCTAGACACAGTCCTGTCAGAGCTGTCCTCGTCGAGCAGTGATGTCAGAGTCCTCTCGGCCACATCTCCCTCGCAGGGCGTTTGTTGTGGGAGAGGAAAGATAGGCAATTGTAAGCCTTTCAGAAACAACGCTTAAAAGACACTTAAAGCACCAACGAGGCAGTTCACCATGCAGAACAAATTAAGTTTTGCAGAGTAAATTAACTCTTCTGTGCAGAGATCAGAAAAACAACGATGTATTTCGTGAGTTTTCATCGGCTTATCCATCATGCAGAAGAGGCCCTGATCCAAGTGGCCTCTTCCTACAAGAGTCCTCTCCCTGGAATATGAGTAGTCTTGCAAGCTTGCAAGTAAGCACATACCTGTGTACCAGTGTATAATGGAATCAAAATACACTTTATGATTTTATCGGTTTTAGTGGTTTTGGATATGATGTTTTATCTTGTTGTAAGCCGCCTTGAGCCAGTATGCCAGGAGGGGTAGTCATATAAATCCAAGCATAAATAACAATAAATAAAGATAGGGAAGGCATCATGCAGGGCCTCTGGAAGCGCGGGGCCAAGGCACGTGCTATATGTGCTACATGGATAAACCGACCCTGCGTATTATAGTATACTGTTTCCTATTCATCAGCCACCTTGAGTGGTCTTTGGTACTGAAAGACAGGATAAAAACGTAAAGGTATCCCCTGTGCAAGCACCGAGTCATGTCTGACCCTTGGGGTGACGCCCTCCAGCATTTTCATGGCAGACTCAATACGGGGTGGTTTGCCAGTGCCTTCCCCAGTCATGACCGTTTACCCCCCAGCAAGCTGGGTACTCATTTTACCGACCTCGGAAGGATGGAAGGCTGAGTCAACCTTGAAAGACAGGATACAAGTAGATAAATGGGCCAAATTACAAAACTCAGTTTGCACAGATGGGCCAGCTTACACAACTCTGCTTATAAACTCTCATCTATCATAAACAGGAAAATCTACTTCTCACATGCATTGAAAGGGTGCAGAATGAGCCAAAAAGAGCCTCTATTTATCATTTCACACAGAGGCAGTAGGAAACTTTCCCTTCACTGTTAATCAGCCCTGTTAGCATACAGAGCAATATCGGCCTCATTCTGACCATGTTGTTACACCTAAATAACTCTTTGTCTAGTTTAGAGGTACTCCTAGGATTTCCGTATTTAGTAGCACTTCAAGTTTTAAGGGTGCCACCTGGCATGGGTGGCCTGTTGATCCAGTGGCTCTATGGACCCCCGGATGGATGGATGGATGGATGGATGGATGGATGGATGGATGGATGGATGGATGGATGGATGGATGGATGGATGGATGGATGGATGGATGGATGGATGGATGGATGGATGGATGGATGGATGGATGGATGGATGGATGGATGGATGGATGGATGGATGGATGGATAGATAGATAGATAGATAGATAGATAGATAGATAGATAGATAGATAGATAGATAGATAGATAGATAGATAGATAGATAGATAGAGCAGTGATTATGCTGAAAAGTAACATTTTGCAGAGCAGTAGATTTGGGGTCATTTTTTTTAAAACTTGGTGGGATGTCTTTACTTCCCAGAAGGCAAGAAAGCAATTGTTTCCAGTAATTGGACAGTTTGATTAGAGGCAGGTGGTGAAGAGCCGAGGAAACTGGAACCACGGAGCCAATTTTAGCGTCAAGCACATTTCCTTTCACTTTAGGATCCTGCAGCATAACATGTAAATTGCTTCCAACAACAAAAAAAGGGGGGGGAATGTAAATTTAGTTCCTATTTATTACCCCTATCTGGCACATTATTCAAAGTAGAGGTTTGCAGCAATTCACAGATATGATGCGTAGAGCAGCCTCTGACCCTTTGGGCTAACAAAACACAGGGATATAAGATCATAGGCGTTAAGAAGGTTGCCTACTAGATCAATCTGCAAAGGCAGATCAGAGATAAATTTAGGATCTAATCCCACAAACCTGCACTCAGGCAACTAATCTTCACTAATACTTATAATCTCATTGACTTCATTAGATTGAAGGCTTGGACCTTCTTCTCCTTACCCTCCAGGGTATGTGGACATGCACTATTCAGATAGCAGAGAGATTAAATCTGGCAAAGAAGGCATGCTGCATTAACCTGTGAATCCCCCCCCAATAGAATACACTGTCGTATTCAGCACACTTACTGTGCAAAAACATTGATATGGTCACTATTTCCCATTCACTGTTTTAGTTGACAAGCATGCACATCACAGGCCATTGACACAGGGCTGCTTTCCCACATCAAAAGACAGCAAAAATATGTTCATCATTACAGATACATCAAGAACAGCCAGCCAGCCATCCGTCTTCATAACATGAATATGTATGACGTACATGATGCATACAGGAGATTGTAGTGGTTAAGAGCAGCAGGCTGTAATCTGGAGAATCGGGTTTGATTCCCTGCTCCTCCCCACGAAGCCATCTGAGTAACCTTGGGCTAGTCACAGTCCTGTTAGTACTGTTCTTACAGAGCAGTTTCTCTGAGAGCTTTCTTTGCCCCACCTAACTCACAAGGTGAATGTTGTTTGTTTGTTTATTTGTATTTATATTCCACCCTCCTCTGTAGCTCAGGGCAGTTTACCGAAAACATTAGATGACTAATAGTACAAAAGAAGTTTGATAACTGAATCAATAATCATAACTTCATCAGTCATAGCATAATATAACATAACATAACATGATCAGTGGTGATTTCAAGCGCAATCCCATAGAATGGGTTTGTCTGAATAAGAGTGGCTTGTGGGGGGTCTAATAGATGGTGTAAGTTCAGTCAACCTCAACCAAATGCCTGGCGGAAGAGCTCTATTTTGCAGGCCCTGCGGAATGTGATGGCTCAGACAGGGCCCAGATGTCTCTTGGGAGCTCATTCCACCAGATCAGGGCCAGGACAGAGACTGACCTGACCCTGGTCGAGGCTTCCTTGGGGCCAAGGATCACTAGCCAGTTGGTATTGGCTGAGTGTAGCGCTCTATGGAGAGAGGATAGGAAGGCAATTGTAAGCAGCTTTGGGACTATTGTGGGTAATGAAAAGCAGGGTATAAGTACCAACTCTTCTTCTTCCGCTACAGAGACTACATTGTTATATATGTATATTAAACGATTTGCACATACGTGCAGATATGCATAGCATTTGTAATCTCTAATTCCAGAAGCCTCACACATTTGATCACTAAAATGTATATATTTTAATTAAAATTAAACTACAATAACTAAAAAGAGAATGATGACTAAAACATCCCAAGTAGATTGTCAAAAAAATGATCCACATATGCATAAAAATAAAAATGCCAGCATTGAGCTATGGTGACTCTAGTTCTAGCCATTCTGCTGCTAAACCCATTTTTTCTGAGTCCTATCTGGATACAGCCCTATTTATTTATTTGTTTGTTTGTTTGTTTGTTTATTTATTTATATACCACCCTCTACAGAGACTCATGACATTAATTTCACCAAGGTGTGAAACACTTACTTTCAACGGTCACTCTTGAATCTGTTGGAAGTTAAGCCCTGTGTGATGCCTCAACTTTCTGCAGGAACTCTCTTTACCATAGAGTCCCTGAGATACATAGGAACACTGACCACTTACCTTTCTGATCTCACTGACCTGTCCCTAGAGGGTTAATTTCCTGTTTCTTGTCTCCCTCTTTCTCTCCTCCCCCCCCCCCCCCATCCGCGTATTTGGACTAGGATAGCAATCATCAGTTTAATTTTTATGTGCTGAATGAAGTTTCCTAATAAATAGCTATTGTATTAGTTAAATACAATAACCACAGTATGTGCATTTCTTTATTGTTTTCATACCACACACATTCTGAATCCAGATACACACACTTTGCTTACCGGCCTAACCAGACAATGTGCTGATTTTCGGGATATTAAGACTCTACCACAAGCCTATCACACAATATCCTTCAGAATCTTGGGCAGATTCTGGCAAGGACCAGTCAGACGGTCATAATAATATTCAAGGCCACTGTTTAGAGATCTCTAGGAAATACAGGTACATAATTTTTCACCATTAGCTTCCAAAAACTGAAGGCAAATTTGCACATCTGCAACCTTTCCCAGAAACATATTGGTGAAAAGCAAAAGAAACATTTCAGTAGGCTGATTAGGAGCTCTTCCCCCCCTCCTTATGCTTCTGTACTGTCTTGTATCTCTCACATGAAATCCATCAGCTGTCCACGTCAACAGGAACCACCATGAAACATTTGAACATGAACATAAAATCTGTGATGACTGTCATCTTGTCAGACACTCAGGAGATACAGACAGCATTGCTTAGGACTGGGCTGCCGTAACCATGAGCGGAAACAAGAGATGCTAAACAGTGTTGGGCCCACCAAAATATTCAAGTCTTAGAAAGGTTTATGGGTGTAAGATGTAACGATGCCATATTCCACTGTCAGTTTTTCCCAGGCCCAAAACATAGGCAAACAACGCTTACAGTCCTGTTAGTACCAAAAGGATACAATGAATATTTGGTATAATACATTGTCAATGGGCATATATTATTTTTTACAATTAGGTTGGGAACCCTACCCTTAGTTAAAAATGAGTAAAAAGAGGACTGGGGTTCAAATCCCCATGAAGCCATAACACTTTTGAGAGCTGTTCTCTCTTAACCTCTCCTATTTCACATGGCTGTTATGAGGACATTGTGAGATGACTCAAAGCAAGCCACCATGTACTCCTTGGAAGTAGAGGGGAGGGATACAGATGTGCCAATATAGCAATGTGTTCTTCCATTTCAAACACAAAACCTTCCTTCCTTCCTTCCTTCCTTCCTTCCTTCCTTCCTTCCTTCCTTCCTTCCTTCCTTCCTTCCTTCCTTCCTTCCTTCCTTCGTTGCTTATTGTGTGCAACTCAGGGTGGTTTACAGAGAACATGAATTACGTAACAGAATAATACATCAGTTCATTAACTATATCATCAACAATGAGGTGTCATTGATAGTAACTATAACTTAAGCAACAGTAGAACATTTTTTCACAGGTAACAGGTAACTTTGCGACCGTACCCCGTAGAGTTGGCGTACTGAATGGAAGGGGTTCTGGAGTCCAAAAGATACTGAAAGCAATTCAGTTTGTAGAGGTGTATGTGCGCAGATACATGACTGAAATTACATGGACTGATATTTATCCTGGATGCTTCAGGCTGATCCTACACTGAGCAGGGGGATGGACTAAATGGCCTGCATGGTCCCTTCCAACTCTAGGATTTTAGGATTCTAGATAGGAAAGTAAGCAGTTTGGAGTGTAGAAATGATGGGAGGGAGATCTTTCTCTCTCACACACACAAACACTTTTCTCCTGTCCTCTCTACTGGAACTGCTTCCTTTTTCCATAAGGGCCCCTAAGGATAACAGACGACGTTTCTCAGTAATCACGCTTTTCTGCCTTTCGCTCCGCATTTTTTTCACTTCTTCCCATTTTAACTTTGGTGCAAGCTCATTTGATTCCATGGGGCTCCTCATACTAGCCCTGCATTTCTGTCACTTGTTACAAATTAAGTGTTCAAATACTTTGATTTTGGAATCTCCTATTTGGTTTGATCCTGCTCTTCTGTAGCAATTCTGTCTCATCCCATGGGAAATTTGAGTCTGTTTCTGCCATCTGTCCCCATCTTGTTTTTAGAATGCCAAGGATGACAAGGAGAAAAACACACACAGCTTTAAAAAGAATAGTGTTTGATTCTTCTTTATAAATGTCCTTGCCAACAGACTTTATGGCCTTTTGTTCCAAATGCAATCACAACAGTGTTATTAGTTATGCCATAAAGTAGACCGGAACAGTTCAGGCGATACTGATTTAGCAGTCTCAGCAATCCCAAATTGGGATTGTTTGCAGACCTGAAGAAGTTAACCCCTTCAAAATCCAATGAAGTCAATATATCATTTCTTCTAATAATCTAACACTACCAATCTACACATTACAAAGTCCTCACATTTGCTGGGGGGAAACACAAGGACTCTCTCACGCATGTGACCGGAGTTCATTGCTGCCTTGAAACAAACAAGGGTGGGTGATGCATATAAAGCTTTTCACATAAGCCAGCACGCTGACCCTTTTAAATCGTTTTTTAAAGTGTCTGTTTTTCTGCAAGGATTATGCATTGAAAAGATGGACCTACGATGGCAAATAGTGGTGGGGCAATTCCTTTGTTGTGCTACACGCTCATTGGCAGGCCATGGTCAGCTGCAATGTCACATGACTGCTACCCTGTCACATGATACTGGCAGAGTCTTATGGGAATTGTAGTTCATGGTCATGGAGACCTCAACAAGAAATTTCCGTGGGGGCACAAAGCCTTTTGAAAACAGGACAACCTTTCCCCCTCAGTGGTATGCTGTTCCTTGTAGAGAGTGGATTGAAACGCTTGCAAATGTCTCTGAGAGAATGAATAAACTAATTTTCTGCTGGTGTAATGTTGTCATAGCAGAGGTGGGAGGCACTGCGCCGAACAAGGGGTGCCTCAAGCTCCCATTGGTGGATGAGGGACTAGAGGCTGTCCATTTCCCCCATTGCTGTATGGTGACACAGGGGAGGAGATAAAAAACGTGCTAGCATTTATGCATGCAAGAACAGGCGTTTGACAGTTTTTTTAAATCGTTTGAAAGTAAGTTTTAAATACTGAACTGAAAAGACACAGGGGCTACTATGAGGGAGCATAATCAAAGATACTATGGTGGCTTTTCCATGCAGAATTTTTTTTTTAAGTCTTTTGGGGCAGACTTTTGCAAGGTTTCCTGCCGTGCATAATACACCCAGCTCTTTTCTGTCTGAGGCCACAGCAGGAGAGATAAATGGATTTTGCCCCCAACCATTCCTGCTCATTCCACATTCAAACTGCCCCCATTGAGCCACTCTTGGTCCAGTGTGAAAATCACATGACTTAATCAGCTACAACTAATTTTCACAATGGAATCAACAGCAAATCCCCCAGGATGGTTTGAGGATGCAAAAAATGCTTGTTGTGGGAGGGGAATAAAGTCACTTCTTGCAAGTAGACAGGAGTCAAGGTGTGCCTGGGAGTTGATCTGATGGCGCGCACCAAATGGCAATCTCACATTGCCAATCACCTCACCTCAAAGAAAAGGATGCCGTAAATTTACCCCCATGCTTGAGAGGAGTCAGCTGGAGCGTAACAACAGAGTCTCAGTTAAGCACTCACAGCATTCCACCACTGAGCAAGGTAGATCTGCCCATCTATCTTGATGCTGATATATTTATTTCCTTCACTGTGTTTCCCCCTGGGAATTAAACCCAAACTAAAGGTGACCATATAAACTAAGCTTGATATTCTAACATCTAATAAACGGTTTATTATGTTTATGCTAATTTGCTACTCACCCTCTACTTCAGCCTTTCTCAACGTGTTTACCATTGAGAAACCCATGAAACACTCTTCTGTAGTTGAGAAACCCTAGAATGGATGCGATCATGCAGAATATGGTTGGGAAGCATAACTGTACACATGCCCACCTGGGGCTCCTCTCCTTCCCAGGCCCATCATTGACCATTCGGGGGGGGGGGGGGCAGGTCAACATAACCATATATAGTTATATCACCTGATAAACATTTAGCAAGTTTAAAAGATATATTTCAAAAATTAAATCCAACCTGTTTGGGAAACCTTTCCAGGGCTGTTAAGAAACCCCATGCTCTCATGAAACCCTGGTTGAGAAAGCCTGCTCTATCTGTATGTATGGACTTGTAATTTCCATTGCACTGTTTCTGAACACGTACATAAAAGCTGATACCCAGAATAAAACTCTGTTGGTCTTTAGGGTGCCATGGGACTCAAAGTTCTGCTGCTTCAGACCAACACGGCTACCCTCCTGAATCTAAAACTGAAACTATTATTCAATGCCACTCTGCCGTGGAGCCTTGCCTAATATTGGCAGTACCAAGAGGAAAGCTGGAAACATCTATTATACCAGCTTTTATCCACTGAGCTCCTATCATACCCATTTTCATCTGCTGCAGACTTCATGGGCGTTATTAAATTTTCCACCGTTTCCATTTACCGAGGCTGGTGTTGCAAAGACGAATGTGCTAATGAAATATTAGCAGCAAAGCCCTGTGTAATTCTGACCTCAACTATTACGAAATGTTGACACGGTGGCAATAATAAGAAGCTAATTGGCAACCAATTAACTTGATGCAACAATAGAAGATTTGCTATGTTGTATGAGTACAAGAGAGCAGGGCGGGAGGGGCAGAGTTCACTTCTGCCCTCCACAGGCTTATCCCACACAGAACATTAATGCTCCTATAATTGTTTGTAATGGTTCCTGCTGAATGAGGAAATGAGCAAAGGAAGAATACACTCAAGTAGGACAGATACAAGGCCTTTTTAAAAGTGTGCTGTCTAATTACTATTCTTTTAATCAGAGGAGCTTTTTCTTCTCTTTTCTGCTTCAGAATCCCTGGTATTGTTTGGACTTATGTCAAAAATATGCTGGGAGAAAGAGAGAGAGATGGTACACATGTAGCAGCAAATCATTGTTTGTACTGTGTGTGTGGTTTTCAAAGGATTTCGTAAGAAACCTAGAGCTTGCACCTAAAGCTGGGATCCTGAGGTCCATTCCGCACGACTTAAATGTAGCCAAAGTCTTACCTTTTGTAAACACTATTAATTTAACGTTCCACATGATGTCGTAAACAAACCTCAAAACTCCCGCCAAACTCCAGCAACAATCGGAATTTTATAGCGCTTAGGGGGAAATCCAGAAGAGTGGATTCCCCCTGAAAAAAACGCTACACGTCTGAGCACAAGCCTCAACACATCAGCGAAAGATATGTGCGTTCTCAAACTAGCGGTAGAAAGAATGTCCCTCCCTAGCTCTCTCCCCTGAGCTTCCGGAGACGCGATCGCCATTTTTCCCCCTTAAACCAGGGAAAGCAACGAATAAACGAAGCTTCTCCGGCTGAAGTCCCTCCACAGAAGTGATTAACAGTGAAACAAAGCTCCCTTCTGCAATTGTCTTTAAAGTTCCTGAGCACAATACAGCCCCTGTTCGACACTGCCCGTAATTTCAGCCAGAAATTGCGCCCATTGGGGGGGGGGGGGTTACTTGAAGAGCATGTAAACAATTAAGCACCAGCTTCTACGCCAGTGAAAAATGTCTTGAGACATCAAATGAACAAATGCTCGTTGCTACTGGTGTTTTCGGGTTTTTAAAAAACAGTTTTTAAAGGGAAAGGGGCTTTTCGGGGGCACGAACACAACAGTTCATTGGCTGTTCTGTTTGATTGATGGCCAGGGGTGGGAAGAAGTGTGGGAAAATATTGCCTCCTTTGTTGCAATTCCAGTGAGACCGGAAATCTGTGGGGAATGAATAGACCGCTACTGGGACTTCAATATTCCACTAGAATTGAAGGTATGCGGAATGATGAAATTCCGCTATTAAATATAGTGTTTCTGCATATTGCAAACATTTAGCAACATTGGTCATTGTGCGAAATGGCCCTGAGCCTTTGTTCAGGATTCGCCAGCCCTGGGCTCTTAGCCAATCACACAACAGACTTAAGGACAAATCACAGGCCTAAGTTAAGGACCAATTACATGTCTTGGCGGAAGCCTCAAAAGTGTATATAAGTTCCACATTTCCAATGGTTGTTGTTCAGTATTTCTGGGTCCAGTAAAGCTGTTGGTTGTCGGAGCTGAGCGTCTGTGTCTTACTGAACCCATGAATTTAATAATTTGTCCTCAGAATCATAGAATATTTTTATGGACATTATTTTAGGAGTTCCTTAGACTTGTGTGCTCTCCTGTCCATGCATGACAGTCAAATCTGGAACCGACTCATATTGCATGGGGGGCAATTAACCTTCCCCTCCCATTTTGTTTCCAAAATGCTCTTTTGGAAACAAAATTCAAATTAAAGGGGCTACAATAGAGTACTGTTGAATCCGTGAGTTCAGGGACACACAGACATGGGAATTGTTACAGCTCTATATTGGTGCCAGAATATAATACAAGGTAGTACCAAGACAGCATTGAAAAAGCCCACAACAAACCCACAACATATATAAAAGTAAGACAATGGATCACCCACAGCTGCAGGTGATTGGTTGCACACAGGTTTCAATGGATTGGATCCCGGCATGGAGATCCTGGAAGCACATTAGTCAAGACCATCCTTGCTTCGATGCTACTTCAAACCTCAAGCTCAATCCTCTGTAGGATCGTTAACACGGCCGCATGCATAACACCACTGTGACATTTTAGTTTATTTTAGTCAAGCAACCAATCTGTGGTATGAAATGAGCCCCTTTTCCAATAACTTATAGTTTCCTTCTTCTATAGTGTGACATACTGTTGCATAGCATCAGGGATGGGGGGGGGAGCACGAGGGGGGGCACACTAGAAATCTGTCTCAAATCCTTAGTAACAGCTCATAAATGTCCACGGCCTGTGCAGGCACAGTTATTGGAATACAAACAGAATACACTTTCCTTGTATCAAACACACTGAGATCATACTTTGCCTCATAGTCAGTAGCTTTCTTAGTGCTTTTTAAAAAAAATCAGGCTTTCGGTTTTTGTTGTATAAGCAGCTTCCCTCAGCATGCAGATATAGAAAAAAGAGGAGCACACAGCATGGGTCAAAACAAAGACTTGCATTTGAAAATGCCGTTAATTTCAGCTCAGTTTGAAATCTTGACCTATAGGCATTACACTTGACTCCACATAAAAGTCTGTCAATAAACCCTTTCAGAATTAATGGATGTATATTGGTTTTTTTGGACTGAAAGCTCTAGCTGTTTACTAGGTAATCTTCCCTTGAAATTTGAATGGCAAGTGAATTACTTAAAGATTTAATTAATTACATACTTTCACATTTCATCATTAATTGAATAATATTTTACAACTTAATTACCATAACCATGTGAATTATTTTTCACAGGTTTGGGGATCCTTTTAGTCTCTTGGGGATCAAAAAGAATGGATTCAACAGGAGAGACAGAGAATTTACGTGCAGAACAAGCCCATCCTCTTCATCAAAGGGAGTTTGATTCAAGAAAACAAAGACCAGCTGATTTATTTTGAATGAAGTTACAGAGTCATATTTTGGAAATGTTTTTTTGAATCAATTCCCCCCTAATGAAAAGCATTTGCTCAAAATATGTTGACATTACTGTTCCTTCAATATTTTCAGTTCCTATTGAATCTGTGCCTTCTGATCTGTGTTAACCAGCAGTAGTTCATGTAATGCTCCCACAAAGGCTACCAGATTCAGCCACTGAGTGCTTCAGAATAAGAGTGGAGGATCGCAGACCCTCACTACAGGTTGTCATAGATGCACAGCCTGCAAATCCAGTACATAAAGCTGCCTTCTACTGAGTCTGACCATTGACCTACCAAGACCAGTCTGGGGACCTTTGTATCTGTGAGACCACCTCCTCCATTACACCCCCCCCCCAAGAACTTTGAGAGCCACTGAACAAAACTTGCTCGAGATCCCTGGCCCCAAAGAGGTAAGACTGGCCTCAGACAGGGCCAGGGTTTTTTCGACCCTGATCCCAGTCTGGTGGGACGCTTTGCTGAATGAAATCAGGGCCGTGAAGGCCTTCAACAGTTCCACAGGGTCTGCAAGACAGAGGTGTTCCACCAGGCCTACAAGGTGAAGCCAGGAAATGACATCAAAATCTGGCCACCCTGCTTAAAATGCCCAACTTATAAGTTAACATCTAGCACCAACAATATGGATGCACTTGATGTGCCCAGCTCTCTCAAAAGAGGAAGAAACGGTGAGATTTGCTTTGAATGTTAGTAATATTTAAGACTGATGATTTTATTGCTATTAGGTGATGGCTATCACCTCTCCATGTGTTGCTTGCTCTGTGCAACTATGGGGCATTCCTCCCAGGGAGTTGCTGGTCACTTCCCAGGGCCAGGGAGTCAAAATTCCATTACGCTCGAAAGCTCATGCCTTGAATAAATCTTTGTTGGTCTTAAAGGTGCTACAGGACTCTGATTTTATTGTGCTACTTCAGACCAACATGGCTACTCATTTGAATCTAGGTGATTTTATGTAACTGATGACTTTGTGAGCTGCCCTGAGCCCTCCGGGCTGCATACAAGGGTGAGGGGAGTCCTAACTCCTCTGACTGACAGTGGCTCTCCAGGGTCTCAAACAGACGTCTTTCACATCACCTACTTATATCCGTCTTTTAACTGAGATGCCAGGGATTGAACCTGGGACCTTCTGCATACTAAGCAGATTTCTATTACTAAGTCATGGCCCCTCCTCAAGTTACATGGCAACTGAGCTGGACTATCACCCAAAATGGGCCATTGGCATCCCCATACCAAGCTATGCTACCTAATCAGCTCCCCTGTGTTTACGTCACTGCCATGGGCTGTCTACCAATAAATCCTTTAATCCCAATCCCTGCATTCAGTCGCACTCCAGTGATGAATCCGACAGGCTACCAATGAGTTGCTGCATACATAGCTCCAGCAATTGCAGCCGTTGGTACCTTCACACTTTGCGGAGTAAAGTTTCCGACTGCAAACAATTCCAAGCATCACAAAGTGTGTGCATTTTAAATGTCCTTGCATAAAATAATGGGACCAGAAGCAAGTACTTAGTTATCCATGCGTGCATCTGTTGTCAAGCCATACGCTATGTGAGTGACACTGCTCATTAGATCTGCTTCCAGCAAGTAGCTTGCGTTTGTGCCATCCCTGCCAGAAATCTTCTGTGCCTGAATCATCCACGGAAAGGACAAACGCTGCTACTCAGCAGAGTCTCAGCTAGCAGGAATGCTGGTGATGTGGCAGGTTTTCCTTCCCTTGGCAGGTCATGATCAAGTTTCCATAATCTCCAGAAATAAAGGGAAACAAACTCATACTACCTACCCTTCATCGGAGGACAATGCTGGACGTTCTGCATGTTGAGGAGTAATGTACCCGGTTTGCATTTAATGCATTATGCAATGAGGTACTGAGTGAAAAAAGGAGATTCTACAAGCAGGTAACATTCATTGCTATCTATGAGAATAATGCCCTGCCTAAGTGTCTCTCTCTGCCCCAGGATATGAAGACATCAAGCTGAGAACTTCCATGCCTCTATGAACCCTAGTAAAATGAGGGAATTTAGAATACATGGAGGGTTACCTCTTATGGTATGAGCTCATGAAGAAATTTCATTCAGCTCAGCTTTTGGTCATTCCTTCACCAGCTTGGGTAACATTCTACTTATGCCTGAGGGCTTTTTCTGTGGCTGCCCCCATGTTATGGAATAGCCATCCAGAGAAAATTAGAAGGGTTTAGAAGAATACAAGTTGGTTTTTATACCCCACTTTTCACTGCCCAAAGGAGACGCAAAGTGGCTTACAACTGAAATTTATTTCTATCTATCCCCTACTGCAGGGGTAGTCAACCTGTGGTCCTCCAAATGTCAGTGGACTACAATTCCCATGAGCCCCTGCCAGCATTCGCTGGCAGGGGCTCATGGGAATTGTACTCCATGGACACCTGGAGGACCACAGGTTGACTACCCCTGCCCTACTGCCTGACCTATGCGAGCTTTAGCTTCATTCATACAGCTTGCTCCATTAGTGCAAAATTGAAAGAGGTGAGCAGATGACACTACCACTACTACCTCACAATTACTTTACCACTACTTTACTATTAATTTACTATTATTTCACTACTACTTTACTACCACTGCACTATTGCTTTACTACCGCTTTACTATCACTTTACTAATACTATTACTTTACTGATACTAATGCTTTACTACTGCTTTACTATCACTTTACTATTATTTTACCAGTGCTTTACTAATGCTTTGCAACTTCAGATAGTTAAAAGCAGGATATATAAAAAACTTCTAACAAGAGGTTTTGGAATGCAGACAAAACATCTCATCTTAGTTAGAGGAAAGGGTGATGCTAAGGAGGGTTAGCAGATAAAATAAATACACATTAAACTCAAGAGCATCCAAACAAGGACAGCAACAGAACAATACATCAACAATATACAACAACAACAACAACAATATAAGTGAAACAGAAGTTGTGCAGCAACACCGCTTTTGTGATTAACCTGCTATGAGTTCACATGGTGTAATCATTAGAAAACTAAAATGAGATGTACAATTAAGAAAATATGTTGAAATACTGAAGATGCAACAGATATTAGAAGGTGATAGAAGAAGAAGAAGAGTTGGTTCTTATATGCCGCTTTTTCTCTACCTGAACGAGGCTCAAAGCGGCTTACAGTTGCCTTCCCTTTCCTCTCCTCACAACAGACACCCTGCAAGGTAGATGAGGCTAAGAGAGCTACATTGCTTGCCAAATTAGAAGGCACAGCTCTTAATCACTACACCATGCTGGCTCTCTTTCATATTGAGGAGGGTTTGTATAATGATTCCTCACTTCCAAATTCCTTTTGTCTGTTTCTTTGGCTAAGCAGTCCTTTTTCTTTTCTCCCCACCCCCTTGTTTTTTGCTAACTGTCCCACTCAGTTGTATAAATGTATATAGAGGTATGCTGACTCAGTCTAGGGAAATGAGGGACCAACTAAAATCCTTTTTTTGTAATGGTACACCAGATGGTAATAGTAATTCAAAATTTTCTACTTTTGATGAAAAATGATTACATAGGTTTGAGGTTTAGAAGATGAACAGGCAACAGGAATGAGGTAACTTGGTACAACTATAAATAATAGGTTGTCACAGTCAAGTAGTTGTTTTGTTATACAGACAGGTCTTTAAACTCTGGAGAGCAATCTCTTGGTAGTCACTGTAAACACATTTAAATAAACTTATCTGACTCAAAAATACTTAGCTTTGTTAAGTCAGTAGCAGTCAAACAAGTATCAGTTTTTCTTCTTAGCCATTTGACTGGGATCACACACACCTTAACTGGGATTCATTTGCCTTTGGGAAAGGCTACTCATCTCACTTCCCTATTCAGGATCCTCAATGATCCTCTCCCTTTGCTTAACTCTCCTTCACCATCTTCACTCCACTGCACTCTTAACTGACACTCCCAACTAGGGTTGGGTGCTTTGGCGTCCAAGGTGGCTGCTCATACGTGCAGCATGGGGGGGGAGGGGAGGCGCGGGCATTGACACGCACACGCAGGAGCAAAGTTCTGAGCCTGCGTGTATACGCCAACCGGACGCTGAAGCGCCCGATCCTACTCCAAACTGCAAAATTCTGTTTGATTCTCAGGCTAGATTAATGCATTAACCATTTACTGCCCATTACAGCTTATGAAACAGAACTGTTCAGAAGAGACTTCAGCTGCTTGAGATGATTACTTTGTGAGTGCTTTGAGTTTTAAAACTTTTTTCTGGTGGTTATGTTAATTCTATTGTTTTTAGAATGATGTTTTTGTACAGTTTTTATGATTGTTACCCTGACTGGGAATCAATTTTCTGGAACAAAAGTCAATTTATAAATCCAATCAGTGGGTCAAATCAGATAGGACATGATCAAAAACTAATTTTAAAGCATACACTATGGTGGTGATAGTGGCAAAGAAACAACATTTTTATTTCACTGTTTCATCTGCACGGTTTAGGAAAGTTCTGGAAAGTTAGAAGCCTCTTGGGATCTGGCCTGTAGGAAGAGGTAAATTGTCTGCTGGTCCACTATGACCATTTTGCTCAGTGCTTTGCAGATAAAATCTCTCCCATCTGTTCCAACTTGGACTCTAGCAATAAAAGGGTTAGATGGTGTCAGGGTGCCAAACTGTCCAATTGTGTGAGATACTGTTCAGTCTATTGTGTCTGAGAATGTGGATAGGATCCTTGCAAGTATGAGGCCTACCACCTGCTTATATGACCCTACTAGTCCAGGGGCAGGAGGCTGACTGGGTTTGAAAGGTAATTAATGTTTCCTTAAGACACAGGGTGGTTGCCCAGCCTTGAAACAGGCCTACCTTTGCCTACTTTTCACCCAGGAGATCTCAATAACTATCAACTAATCTCCAATATTCTATTCTCAAGCAAGGTGATTGGTGGTGACTGGATAGCTTCAAGGTCTCTTGGATGAAGCTAATTGTTTATGTTCTTTCCAATCTGTTTTTAGGCCTGGTTATGGGACTGAAACAGCCTTGGTTCCCTGGTGTATAGCCTGCATTGTAAGAAAAAGAGATTGCAACACTGTTGAATCTCCTGGGCTTCTCATTGCTTTTTGATACTATTGATCATGATATCTTTCTAGGTTTGGATTGGGAGGCGCCATTCTACAGTGGTGCCAGTCCTGCCTTTCGAAAGATGGTGCTGGGGAACAGCTGGCCTTGAGCCTATGGGTCCCACAAGCTTCCATCTTGACCCTGGTGCTCTATAACAACTACATAAAACCAATGAGTGATGTCATCTAGGTATCTGAGCTGAATTCTTCCAATATGCAGATGACATTCAGCTTCAGTTTGTTCAGCATGCTGCAGCCAGGATGTTGACAGGGGTGGGTGTAGGGACCATATCACTCCATTCTTAGCCATTCTAAACTGGCTTATAATTTGTTTCCAGGCATAATTCAAGGTGGTGATCTTGTCCTTCAAACCCATGTATGGTTTAGGACCAACATACCTGAAGGACCGACTGACTACTCCTTTATGAAGTTGCTTGACTGTTCGTAAGCCCTGCATTCGCTGCCCCACCTTCTGAGATAAAGTGGGTGGCAACTGGGGAGAGGGCCTTCTCAGTCATAGCACCAAAGCTCTGAAATTCTCTCTCCAGAAAGATTCATCTATTCCCTTCTGTTGCTACCTTCTGCCAGTAGGCGGAGACTTTTTTTGTTTCCTTTGGCATTTCTCAAATGATTACTCCTTCTTAATCAATATTTTACGTTTTGCAAGCATTTTAACTATTTTGTATATATTTCAACTCTGTTTTGTAACTCTTTTAAAAGTTGTTTTAATGAGGTATGTTTGGAAGAGGGATTTATTTTAATGGTTTTATTTTATTTTATTACATATGTTTTAAATTGTTAGCTGCTTTGGTAGCCTTTGTAATGGGAGAAAGGTGAGGTATAAATGTTGTCAAAAATAGATATTTTAAATGAATAAATAAGTAAATTCTTAGGTTGAAAATAAACTGTTTATTCTTATTCTTATTCTTCACTTCTGTTAATCCTATGGCTGCTAAATTTACTTGGAAGCCTTCTGCAGTCTGGAAGTCCAACCATATAATTTGCACCAGATTAAACGCTCCTAGAGGAGATCAGCCCTGACTGCTCCTTAGAAGGCCAGATCCTGAAGATGAAACTCAAATACTTTGGCCACCTCATGAGAAGGAAGAACTCCCTGGAAAAGAGCCTAATGCTGGGAGTGATTGAGGGCAAAAGAAGAAGGAATGGTAGAAGGCCTGGAGGATCATTGTCCATGGGGTCGCGATGGGCTGGACATGACTTCAACAACAAAAACACTCAAAAATCACAAAAGATTGAGAGGTTAGAACTAAGAGCTTCCCTTTGCAAAAACTTTGCAGCGAGTCTTGTTTTTTCTATGTTTCATCATTCTAGTTTTAACAGTGTTTTCCACTAGATTTGTAACACTAAAATATCCCTAGCAATTTCTTGATCTGCCCTTCCACTCTTGATCTGCCCTTCCACTCTTAAAAAATGTGAAATGTGGACTAACATTTAAATGTATGTTAAGAAGGCTAGTTTTAGCAAAGTTATTATATCAATAGTTTCAGATCTGCTTTCCTTAAAAATGATCTAATATATATCAGCCAATCCAAGTGGTATACAACCACATAGTACCTATGATGAAACGGCACAGTGATTTCTACCAATCTGTCCTTTGTTGGGGGGTGATGCCAGGGGCTGCAACAGTAGGGGAAAGTAGGAAAGTCCCATATCAAACAGTTTAATTTGTGAATTAGCCCTAACATTTAATCCCTTGTCACTTTCTGAAGATGATTAGAACAGGTGATTAGCCACCTATTGCCCAGATCATTGTTCTTCTGAGGATCCAAGAGAAGAAGAGCTGAGGTTTTTTATACCCCACTTTTCACTCCCTGAAGGAGTCCCAAAGCAGCTTACAAACACCTTTCCCTTCCTCTCCCCACAACAGACATTCTGTGAGCTAGGTGGGGCTGAGAGAGCTCTAAGATAGGGGTAGTCACTGCAGCCCTCCAGATGTCCATGGACTACAATTCCCATGAGCCCCTGCCAGCTTTTCCTTGCAGGGGATCATGGGAATTGTAGTCCATGGACATCTGGAGGGCCAGTTTGACTACCCCTGCTCTAAGAGAACTGCTGTGTGAGAACAGCTCTAACAGGACTGTGAATAGTCCAGGGTCACCCATCTGGATGCATGTGGAGGAGTGGGGTCACCCAGCTGGCTGCATGTGGAGGAGTGGGGAATCAAACTTGGTTCTCCGGATTAGAGTCTGCCACTCTTTAACCACTACACCAAGCTGGCAACCTTAATATTCTAAGAGCTACCACTGGACTGGTATGTCATTGACTGATTTTAACTGTACCGGTTCCCGCACTCTGTCTAATGAAACATGAGTCTTTCTCAGATCATTTGATAATTATTCCTCACTGATTATTCTACTCTCATTTGCATGCTTCACAGAGACAGCTGCTGAAACAGAGTATGTTCTGCTCAGTCCTGATTTATCTTGTTGGCAAAATATATTCCAGGCTTCTTAGTAAAATTCCATCTTCAGATTTTTCACTTTCTCTGAGTAATTCAAGAATACACATGTATGTAGAGCTCCCAGAAACCCTTGAAATGAGAGACTGTCTGAATGTGTAAAGCACAAAATAAATTTAATTCCATCGTAATTAGACTCAATTATGTCAGCCCTACCACTCTGAAAACATATCATTACACTTCACATGTTTTGTGTGGCTTGTTTTTGAAATGCAAAAAGCATTTTGTAAGTGGCAATCTATAACTGAGGAAGCTGCTATCCCGAGCACAGGAAAGAAGAAGTAGAAACTCAAAGAGGCTCATAGTAGACATGGCTGAGATTCCAGACTGCTATCGCTCTTTTAAAGTGAGGGGTGTAACCAACAGAAACTGCCTTCCCATTTTCAGCCCCTTAAAGAATTAATGCATTTTGACTATCTTTTCTTTCTGGAGGGCCACAACACAGGGACCTCACTTTTGATTTCCAGAAACATGCAGAGGGGAAAGGAGTTAACCCCTCTCCATGTGGCCTCAATCCATGGAGTTGTCATTTGACTTTAAAAGATGCTGGGGCAATCCAGTCATGGCTCTCCCAGAATTTCTGCTATTAATTTGCCCGCTCTTACATTATGAAGAAGAAGAAGAGTTGGTTTTTATATGCCACTTTTCTCTACCAGAAGAAATCTCAAAGCGGCTTACAATTACATTCCCTTTCCTCTCCCCACAACAGACACCCTGTGAGGTGGGTGAGGCTGAGAGAGCCCTGATATTACTGCTGGTCAGAGCAGCTCTATCAGTGCCGTGGTGAGCCCAAGGTCACCCAGCTGTGGAGGAGCGGGGAATCAAACCCGGCTTGCCAGATAAGAAGAAGTCACTCCTAACTACTACACGAAGCTGGCTATGAGTTTCAGTGGGTGGATCCATGTTGGGAGGAGGCTGAGCTTGTACATCAGCTCCTCCAGGTGAGGGGGCCTCCTTAAGAGGCCTAGTGAATGCTGAGCCACAGTGCCATCTCGGGAGGGGGGAGTTGCTGCCTGGCTTGAATTTCTGGGTGGCAGAGGGGACCTAGTAGAGGCTAATGCCTACAGGTTTCCAACCGCCTACCACCCACCATAGACCCAGCATGCCTGAGACTAGCGGGGTCACACACACACATGGATAGGTGCTTGATGGCCTGGTTCCTAGTGTGGTGGCATCCTTTTTATTGGCCGGCCACAGGACAGCAGGATCTGCTCATGCTGCACCTATGCTCATTTGCATGATAATAAATTCATGGCCATTATCTTGCCCAAAATGTTTTTCTGTATGTGGAGTCCTCATTTCCATCTTGGTAATGCCCCCCTTGCTACGCAAGCCAGGCATGTACATCAATGTATGGATGGAACTGTAGCCCTTTACTGCATCTGTGTTCTGTGACTACAGATACTGGAGCTCTAAATGTAGCGGATGAGAGGAGTATTCAGTTTGGGGGGGAAGGGAGGCCACAATAAAATTAGGTATGAGAGGAGTGAGTGGATAGATAGAATGTTTTTCCTCTCTCCCAAAATACTAGGACTCAGGGGGACCTAATGAAATTGACAGACCAAAGATTCAGGACAGACAAAAGGAAATATTTATTTACTCAATAAATGATTAAATTGTACTGCCAGTAGACATAATGATGAGTGAGAGTATACGGTAAAGGTATCCCCTGTGCAAGCACCGAGTCATGTTTGACCCTTGGGGTGACGGCCTCTAGCGTTTTCTTGGCAGACTCAGTACAGGGTGGTTTGCCATTCCCTTCCCCAGTCATTACCCTTTTACCCCCCAGCAAGCAAGCTGGGTACTCATTTTACCGACCTCGGAAGGATGGAAGGCTGAGTCAACCTTGAGCCGGCTGCTGGGATTGAACTCCCAGCCTCATGGGCAGAGCTTTAGACAGCATATTGGCTGCCTTACCACCCTGTGCCACAAGAGGCTCTTAAGTGAGAGTATAACTGGCTTTAAAGAAGATCAGAGGGTTCAAGGAGGATAAGATCCACCAGTGGCTAGCCTCTGAATACCAATACTAGGAAGCAATATTAGGGGAAGCCTCTGTCTCTATGGCCCATTATGCACAGAGGGGAAGGTCTGCATTCGGGGTGGAATGGCGTCGTCTAAAATCACCGATAACGCACGCCGCCGGGAGCAAATGGCCGCAGATTCGGTGCATGCCACCGAAAAAGCCGCGTTAGCGAAACACTGAAGAAAGCGGAGCTTCCGGGCAACCAGGACACAACCAGAAGCAGCGCCGGGGTTGCCGCATGCATAATCAGTTGCTCCGGGTTTTGCCGCCGTTGCGTCCCGTCCCGTCCGTAAGCGGTTCGCTTCGCGTCTTCCCCCTCCACGTTTTCCATGTGAGCCAAAATCGCCGTTTCGGCGGCCGTGCATAATGGGCCTATGTTGCACATTTTCCAGTAATTATTTGGGTAATGAAAAAGATATTTAATTGTTTATCAATGACTGCTAGCTCTGGGGAATAAAGCGAACCTCCATGTTCAAAGGCAGTCAAACTCTGAATACCAGTGCTAGGAAGCAACATTAGGGGTAGGCCTCTGCCTCTATGCCTTGTTTCTTGGCCCTCTGAAGCAACCCGTTGACCACTGCATGAAATGGGATGCAGACTAGATGGACAACCATTCTGATCCTGGAGGGCTCTACTTGAGTTCTTGCTTTAAAATTCTGGCTTCTGGCAAAAGGAAAAGAGAAGACAGGACAACCTTCGCTGTTGTTGTTTTTAATACCTGCAGGAGAGAAGTGTATAGGGCAGAACAGAGATTGTCTCCAGCCAGCCTTGAGCTGGAAGGCATTAAGCAAACAAACGCGAATAAATTAGAACAACCTAGACATAAAAGGGGGGAGGAGCAGGCAGAGAATGACAAGCCAAGGAAGAAACATTAATTAGATTCAAATGGCTTGATTTGCCTTGTTTGTTAAAAAGAAATTAATTACCAAAAGAAAAAAAATTGTAAATTACAAATAAAAAGCTCTCCACAAGAGAAGCCAAAGGGTTTTTTTTTTCTCCACTAGAATCCATGACGAGGATCTGAAAAAGGGGGATTGTGTCTAATTAAACATTATTTTATGTCATTCTAATTAAGATGACCTCATATTATAATTAGAGATATGCTAAATTACTTGGAAATAATTAGAATGATTGGATACCCACCGCGTATGCCAGTTTGGAATCTTTCACGCTCACATGGATTCTGTTCACCTCAGTAACTTTCAATCAGAGGCTTCTTCTTTGAATTGGAAGCAGGTACCTGCCTCAAAGGGGGAAGTGGGGAGGGGGCACATCTACCCCATGACCAGTGATGTCACTCTCTCCCTCATTAGGGCCAGGCTCTCGGGACACAGCACAATGGCAGATTATGTAAGACAACATCGATGTCATTGTAAGGCAACTGTCCAGTCCTGAGGCAAGAACGTTTTACTGCCACGGTCTTCATTAAAAAAACAGATTTTTATAAGTGATTATCCTCTGGGCGATCGTCACAGCAAACAAGCCAATGATAACAATAAAGCACAATGCACAAAAAGATGATTTTGGCCTTTTGATCTCCAGCTCACATAAACATTTCCCAAGGCATGAATCAAGACCCACCAGCAAGTTTCTGTGGAAATTCAAGAAAAAGATTAATATGGATTTTTAAGTGGATTGGGAAAGCATATTCTTCATTCAAATCAAACGAGGCTCTCTAAAACTGACCAAGGCATATTGTATGAATGATTTCAAGCATATGTATTTTAAAAAGTGAAGTGGATATATCAGATGTGTACAAAAAGTAAAGTGGATTTATCAGATGTGTACAAGTACATTCTGCATGGCTGCTTCAAACACTGGCTCCATTCTATTAGTGATGGCTATAACTACAGTATTTGCTGGTGTATAAGACTACTTTCCCCCCCTGAAAAACATGCCTCCAAGTGGGAGGGTCGTCTTATACGCCGGGTGCACTTCAGTTGGGATAGACATAGCTGCCCATAGTGGCCCATAGTACTGTATTTTGAGTGGAAATGTTGTGGGGTTGTCTTATACGCCCAGTCGTCTTATACGCCGGCAAATACGTTAAGTTCTGTTGGAATCAGTGTGTAACTCTGCATAGAGACATACCTTGCTATGTATGTTTCATGGATCCTCTGGCACATTCTTAAGGTAAGAAGAAGAGTTGCTTTTTATATCCCTCTTTTCACTACCTGAAGGAGTCTCAAAGTAGCTCACAATCGCCTTCCCTTCCTCTCCCCACAACAGGCTCCCTGTGAGGTAGGTGGGAATAATGGGCGCATTTTAGTCCATCACCCTCCCCGTTTGGGTGATGGGCGCATTTTAGTCCATCCGCGGAGACTTATGGAATCTAAGAGATTCCTGAATGTTCTGTGGGAACCGATGCCCTCCGGTGTCTCGTGGGCAGCCTTGGTGGAGAACTGAAAGTTCCGCCTGACAGCTGCCATTGACAAGATTGCTCCTCGGCGCCCTCTCTGACCTCTCCTCAAACAGGATTCCTGGTATTCCTAGGGGCTTCTGGAGAGGAAGAGGGAAGTGATATGGCTAGAGCAAGTGTGGCGGAAGACTCGTGATGAGGCGGCAAGAACGTCTTATTGCAAGCTTATGAGGCCATGTGAGATGGCGGTGAAAGTGGTGAAGCGTGACTTCTTTGCTGCGGAAATCACGTCCGCAAGTTCGTGCCCGGCACAATTATATAGGGTAGTTCAATCTCTTACCAACCTCAAGGAAGGGCGCCAAAACTCTAGTAAGCTGGATTTACACTGTGAGGCATTAGCAAGCTTTTTTGCAGATAAAGTCTTGCCGCTCCACCGTGACCTTACTGCCACAGTTCATACAGAACGTGAACTGGCTGTCATGGTGGATTAGGTTTGATGGCTTCAGATGGCTCTCTTTACCCAAAGTGGACAAATTGCTAGGATCAGTGAGGGTGACCATTTGTCGCACCTGTCCATCATGGCTGCTCAAATCGGGTGACCACAGGTTAGGAGGCCTACTGAGGGAGATTGTAAACCTCTCCCTTTCATCGGGAGAATTCCCTCAGGAGCTCAAGGTGGCAGTGGTTTGTCCTCTACTGAAGAAACCATCACTGAATCCGAAGGACCCCACCAGCTACTGCCCAGTATCGCATATTGCGTTCCTGGGTAAGGTAGTTGAGAGGGCTGCCACGGAACAACTCCTGGCATTTTTCAAGGCAACCTCGGCCCTGGACCCATACCAGTCTGGCTTCCATCCGGACCATGGGGTGGAGACCTCTGATGAATGATCTCTGGTGCCAGCTGGACCAGGGCAGGTCGGCCTTTCTCATTTTGTTATGTCTGTTGGAAGCATTTGATGTGGTCGACCACAAGTTATTGGTCCACCACCTTGCTGACACAGGGATCAGGGGAACATCCTTGAAATGGCTGACCTCCTTTCTTAAGAACCGGTCACAGAGGGATTCTGTGGGGGAGGATTTGTCTGCCTCCTTTGCACTCCCTTGTGGGATGCCACAGGGGGCAATACTCTTCCCCCACTCTTTGTAACATCTATATGCGCCCTTTGGCCTAGCTGGTCCAGAGTTATGGGCTGGGGTGTCACCAACATGCGGGGGTCTGGGGGGGCAGTATGCAAGTCTAATTAAGAAATAAATAAAAAAATTAAAGTATATAGGTTTTTCTTTGTATAAGAACTGTGCTCAGTAGGTGAGTTGTATGCATTTTGCAGTGCACAAAAAGTAGTCTATGAAACAGAAAAACATTCCCCCTTCCCCCTCTACCTTTCCCTCCTACCTCTGCAAACTGAAGGTATCATCTGCAATCACCTAAGCTATATAATCAGCTGTAAGAATAGAAAATCACCTCTCACTTTGGACCTTTTCACAGAGAAACACACAGCAGATTTTCCAGTACCTAGGGAAGGTTTCAGATGGGTAGCCATGTTGATCTGAAGCAGGAGAACAGAATTTGAGTCCAAAAGCACCTTAAAGATCAACAAAGTTGTATTCAAGGTGTGAGCTTTTGTGTGCCTGCACACTTCCTCAGAACAAATTTGGTTCCAGGGGAAGTTTGTAACTGCATATTTTCTGTACATTAAGTCTGTGCTATATATTTTGAAGACATCAATGTTTATTTATTAATTCTAAGCTATTTATTAGGAACAGAAATATTTGCTGGCTGAGAATTCTGAATATATTGCAGGACCAGAACCAGCTAGTAAGCAAATATTGTCATAAAAATTTGTACAATTTAATAGTGATAACAGCAATACTAATTTTTCATTATTTCTGTCACCCAGAGGTATTTACTCCCTTTAAAAATTGAATTTTTACCCTATATAACTGGGTATATCAGTACATTGACCTCTGAGGAAGGTCATTATGATCGAAACACATTAGGTATGAATTCAATAGAATCAGAGTCCAGGAGCACCTTTAAGACCAACAAAGATTTATTCAGTTGGTCTTAAAGGTGCTACTGGACTCTGATTCTGTTGTGCTACTTCAGACCAACACAGCTACCCATTTGAATCTATAGGTATGAATTTGTTGGCATTAGTGGTGTGCACACTGAGATGCTTTGAGTGTGGCCAATAGATAAGATGTTTTTTTATGGTTTCTAAACACTTTGAGCTCTGATAAATTATCTATATACAGTTTTATTCCTAACCTTTGTAGTTTACACCAGTGGACCTCCTGATAGCACCTGGGTTTTGGTCACTGTGTGAAAAAGAGTGTTGGACTGATCCAGCATGGCTTCTGTTATGTTCTTATGACTCAAAAAATGAAGGTCCTATGATTATTCTTTGTGATTGGCCCTGTTGGCAGAGTCTAAATTTGGAAAAAGAATTAAAGGACCGGGCTACTTAAGAAGAAGAAGAGTTGGTTCTTATATGTCGCTTTTCTCTACCAGAAGGAGTCTCAAAGCAAATTCCCATTGCCTTCCCTTTCCTCTCCCCACCACAGACACCCTGTGAGGTAAGTGAGGCTGAAAGAGCCCTGATATTCCTGCTCGGTCAGAACAACTTGATCAGTGCTGTGATGAGCCCAAGGTCACCCAGCTGGCTGCATGTGGGGGAGCACGGAATCAAAGCCATTTAGCAGATTAGAAGTCAGAGCTCCTGACCTCTAAACCAAGCTGGTGTAGTGGTTTTATTTCATTTTATTTAGAAGATAAACAAATTTTGTATAGAAAAAGAAGAGGAGACAAGAGTGCTAAGTCTAACTGTTCTGTTCTACATGCATTCTGTTGGATGCAAGCAGGAATAAAAAGGTAAAGGTATCCCCTGTGCAAGCACCGAGTCATGTCTGACCCTTGGGGTGACGCCCTCTAGCGTTTTCATGGCAGACTCAATACGAGGTGGTTTGCCAGTGCCTTCCCCAGTCATTACCGTTTACCCCCCAGCAAGCTGGGTACTCATTTTACCGACCTCGGAAGGATGGAAGGCTGAGTCAACCTTGAGCCGGCTGCTGGGATTGAACTCCCAGCCTCATGGGCAAAGCTTTCAGGCGGCTGCCTTACCACTCTGCGCCACAAGAGGCTCTTGCAAGCAGGAATAAGTGCGTTCAAAAGAACAGGAAGTCTCCTACGGAGCCAATTGGATTGCTGGAGGAGATATCAGGAATTTCTTAGTCTAACGACCCTAAATACACATCTCCTCTGATGTCCCCTGCAGGACATTCTTCATATTCTGTTCAATCATGCACACTGCAGATCTTGCATATTCCAAAAGTGTCATCAGCACTTCACCAGAATGACTGAACTAGCACCAGCCACCATGCCTGACAACCTTTTGTAAGCATTGTAAGGCCTTTTATATTTGGTGTCTGAAATGACGATATGAAGACTTTATAGCATTTGTTCTATTTTCACTGTTTAAATGACTGGGGCAGATGCTGTTTTTTTTCTTAATCTATCATTACCCTCCCAAGCATCATGCTGGAACTTAATTATTAAAAAAAAAAACAGTACAACAGAAACTAAGGAGAAAGTCCTGCTGGCACTTTTTTCTTCCTTTATTGGTCATGCATATACCTTGAGAGGAATTTATCAATAAGAGCAGTAGCTTCTTCCAGACTCCCAACTGCACCTTTGCGTTGGGGCATCCCATTCCAACATCCCCAATACTACAGTACGGAGAAACAATTATAACATTTTAAATGTGATCTTTCTCCATAAGAACCAGAGGCATATCATTAGAGCTACAACAGTACTACAAAAATTATGGTTATGGATGAGCCCCAAGAGAAATATCAGAATGGATGCAGAAGTCGTTACTCGTATCATTTTATTCGTCTCAGTGGCCAGGGACACATCCAAAAGGCATGCATAATTAGAAGACCATATAAATGCTAATTCTATATGGCGACATTGGCGTGGCGCTTTATGAGTACCGTTGGACAGTAAGACATTTTAGATGGCTAGTGTGCAGATTATAGAGGTTTCCACTATCAGTTGTGTTTCTATATCTTGACTAAAGTCTACTAAATCCTTTATATTAAATGTTTTATGTTAGGAATAAGGATAACAATTAAAATTGGGGAACTGGGGTTGACGTGAACAAGCTTCAGATTTGACCATATACCACCAGGCTTAGAAAATTATTTTCCAATGGATGCCTTAGTAAGTTTATCCAAATCCTTCTGTTTCTGGCAAGGTTTACAATAGGATTTCAAACTCTGGTTAGTTGAATCAGTAGATATGGTTGCTTTGTTCTTAATTGTTTTATCAGTGGGGCCAGTTTTAATCAGGGGAAGCCAATACCAATGAGTTGGGCTTCAGTCATGGATACAAGTTTTCTTGGTTTTGCCTTCCTTTATAGTAACAAATACATATGATAGTGTAAGTTCTCTGAAACAGGTTAGAGTTGACACCTCTGGGTTGGGAAAGAACTGAAGATTTGGGGGAGAAGCCTTGGTTGGGTCCTCAGTAGAGTATACTGACATAAGAGTCCACACTCCAAACCAGCTGTATTCTTTAGGGAAAGTGATCTCTGTTGTCTGAAGATCAGCTGTAATTCTGGGAGATCTCCAGGCTCCACCCAGAAATCAGCTCTAAACAGGAAGCGCAGCTGAAGGTGTGGGATATACAAATCTGACTGAGCTGTAAAACTGTTAATCAAACAAGTAAACATTATTTAATTATATGACAGCACGAGCTTTTAACCTAAGAAACAAAACAGTAGAGAATGTCCAGCGTGAATAACCATTTCAGTTATAGTAGGGTAAGGTTTATTCAACCAACCTTTGAAGAGCTAGCTATGTGTTATAGGTAAATATATGCAATAGAACCCCCAAATAGTGTTCCTTTAGGCAAATCAACTTTTGGCTTTGTGTAGCAGACAGCAGGAAAGTGGTGTCTGCTACACAAACGGTGACAAGGAGCTGTGTGTGTGTATGGGTGTGCTTAACTCTTTTCTCAACTTCTAGTTCCCTGCTTTATATCACCATCATGACCTGCAAGCAAGTCTCCCTGTCCAAAAGTTTCCGCTGCATGCTTCTTAGGGAGAAAAAGCCTCAGGAACACATTTGAGTCAGGGAAATTGCGGATGAGTTAAAGCCGTCTGCCACGTCTTCGCTTTCAATCATTCTTTTCCCAATCTTTCCAAAAAACAAAAATAGTGCTGGAACACAGGCCTTCGGTTATTTCTTCTGGCACTCTATTTCCTGCCATGTTCTCCCTTTCTTCAACAGCTATAAATACCGCAAGATGAAAAGAATCCATGCCTAAATCCCATCTACTAATGTAACAGTTACAGAAATTAAAATTAAGAACATTATATGCATTGTATGTTTGCCCATAGAAGGTAAGATGCTTTATTTATTCAGTGTGGATATTTATACCTTGTTTTTCAACCCAATGGGTATCTAGAAAAGCTTATCACAATGACAGCTTGTGAGGGGTTAGGCCCTGGGGTTTCTGGATGGTCCTGGAAGGATTTCCCAAATTGGTGGGAGTTACTGTCGCCAGGAGGTCACAGTACAAACAATATATGGAGACACTGATTGGTTCAAGGTCAGCCAAGGAGTGAGACAAGGGTTATCTTATCACCCTTTCTTTTTAACCTTTATGCAGAGTTAAGTATGGGGAAGCTTAATCTGGAAGTCAAAATTGGAGGTTATAACATCTCCACTATGCAGATGATACAACACTCCTTGTTGAATCGGAGCGTGATCTGAAGACTTTGATAAAGAGACTAAAAGAAGAAAGTGAAAAGATGGGACTATACCTAAATACCAAAAAGGCCAAGATCATGACAACTACTGGCAGTAGCACCAAAGTCACGACTGACAACGAGAACATTGAATGTATTGATGATTTCATCTTTCTTGGCTCTATGATCAATCAAAGTGGCGGGTGCAGCCGTGAAATCAAACGGCGAATAACACTGGGCCAGAACGCAATGTTAGGCATGAACTGAATATGGAAGAGTAAGGATATCAGCCTTAATACAAAGTGCTGTCTAGTCAACGCCATTGTCTTCCCCATAACAGCCTATGCGAAAGCTGGACCCTGAAGAAGGAAGACAGGAGGAGAATAGATGCCTTCGAGTTATGGTGTTGGAGACGAATGCTGCGAATACCATGGACAGCCAATGTTACCAACAAGATGGTTTAGAGAGGAGCAAACCAACTATGTCATTAGAAGGGAAGATATTATGGCTAAAGCTCACTTACTTTGGACACATCAAACTCACTAGAAAAATCATTAATGCTCAGCATGGTCAGCAGCAAAAGGAAACGTGGTCGCCAAAGGATCTGCTCGCTCAACACGATCAAAACCAACACAGGGAAGATCATGAACCAATTAAAAGAAGCAGTCAGAGACGAGGTGCATGGCAAAGACTTTCCTATAGAATCGCCGAGGATCAGACATGACTGAATGGATAACATCATCATCATCAGTTAATGTTTAATATATTTTTAAACTTTGTTCGTCTGGTTTGAAGAACTTTGATGCTAAAACCCCACTTGTAGAATTTTTAGGACTGGAGATCATGAGTCCCATCCTGTGGTGGGGAGGGAATCATTAATATTTCACTTTACCAGAGGGATGCACTTCAGAGGGAAGCCATCTTTTCATAAGGAGCGGCTGCTATTTGTCACCTGGAGGAAGGGACTAATTAAATGCATCAGGCAACGGTGACAAGGAGCTGAAAAACAGCCTGACACTTCCAAAATGACTTATAGCACATGATTAAATATAAGACGCTTTATTAATACACACGCGCGCGTACAATGCAAACAAACACACACAGGTGTGCCCCTCATTTGCTAAGTACCTCCTGTGCTTTTTGTTCTGCTGCTTAAACAGGTGCAGAACAGAATCCCTGCTCATCAATACACTCTGCTTCCATGGCAGCACGTTGGTTGCTTAGCGGGTGGTTGCCATGAAGGTCCTGCCTTAGAGAAGGAGGCAGACAAAGCAGGAAAAGGCCAATTCAGGTGTCCTTCGGAGCGATGGAGAACGAGCAGTTTTTAAAAGCGTACAGTGCAGAGCAAACGGACAGACAGATGATGGATGGATGGAGAGAGAGAGAGTGCGTGCGAGAGAGATTTCTTTATTATTTATTTCCCATTGTAGGGAAAGGGAAATTAAACAAACAAACAGGACATCCAGTGCTCCAGCTAGCACAGATAGGACAGGCTGGATTGCTTTGTGGAATGTAGTTGTTGGCTGAGTTTGAATATGCACAGAGAGTGGGCTGTTTAAAGGGGGAAAACAGTTTTTTATTCAGAAGAGAAACAACAAGGACAGAAGAGCTCTGGCTAGCTGTTAGCAGTCATTCTGTTCAACTGCTGTTCTAGAGGCAAGCATGGAGGAAGTGTACTCAAAAGGAAGGAAGTCTCTTGCTGAGCCAGTCAGCACTCTGGAGGAGATCATTTGAAGATCATCAGGAAGTTCGTGTCCTATGTATGCTAAATATGCATCTCCTCTGAGCCCCTTTGCAGGACACCCTTTATATTCTGCTCAGTTAGTTATGCACACTGCAGATCTTGCATATTCCAACAGTAATTACATTAAGAACAGTGGCCAGGACATGTGTCATCCACAGCAAACACCCCTCCTCCTTTTCTTGACCATTTTTAAGGCTTGATGTGGAAGGGCTTAATTGTCATGCATTTTTAAAAACTTCCTTTGGAGGCTGATCTACTATGAAATATGAAGTCTCACACACCATTTTAAAAGCAGGGGAAGAAAACCTTGGTGAATATGAACACCACAGAAAGCCCCTAAGATTTAGTGGGTATGTTCTTTCCAGATAGTAGAAGACTGTTCGTTCCCTCTGTTCAACACCAGTCCACTTATCTTGTCTCATTTGGAAAGATTTCCCCCCATCTACTGAATAACAAAGGGCTAGTTGTTCTGGAATGCAGCTAGTGCCAACGCTGCATTAAAAAACTGAGTTTACTTTCTGATGACTGGGTAGGCCTCAGGAGTCCTTGGGAGTCTTTCAGCCAATTATACTTATCCATTAACAGTTACCGGTTCAATATCAGGGAAGAAGCATTGTTCCTTTCCAAAAGAATGAATATTTCACAGTCACACTTTCCCTCCACAGACATAATCCCAACACAAGAGCTTCCTGTAGCAACAGTACTACATTTGTACATCTTGGTGTAAATGTTTCCAATAGAAAAGATTATTTCTATATACACCATCTATTGCTCCTCTTTTGAAGAAGAAGAGTTGGTTCTTATATCCCACTTTTCTCTACCCGAAGGAGTCTCAAAGAGGCTTACATTCGCCTTCCCTTTCCTCTCCCCGCAACAGACACCCTGTGAGGTGGGTGAGGCTGAGAGAGCCCTGATATCACTGCTTGGTCAGAACAGCTTTATCAGTGCTGTGGCGAGCCCAAGGTGTGGGGGAGGAGTGAGGAATAAAACCCAGCTCGCCAGATTAGAAGTCCACACTCCTAACCTCTACACCAGGGGTAGTCAAACTGCGGCCCTCCAGATGTTCATGGAGTACAGTTCCCAGGAGCCCCTGCCAGCAAATGCTGGCAGGGGCTCCTGGGAATTGTAGTCCATGGACATCTGGAGGGCCACAGTTTGACTACCCCTGCTCTACACCAAACTGAAAGACGTATTACAACCTGCTTTCCCTTTCCCTTTCTTTGTCCAAAAAAGAAACCCACAGTAATATCTGTGAACTGAGAGGCTTCAAGACCCAACTATTTTGTTTCTGTGGAATAGCAAATATACTAATCCAGATTGTGACAAGGTGTTCAAAAGGCTCGTTTGGAAGAAACCGAAACTGCCAGCCACTTCTGTCAGGTAAGTTTACCAAACTCAAGGGAGGAGTTCTTCCAGAATTACAAATAATATCCAGATTACAGAGACCGCTTCGGCTGGAGGAAACAACAGTGTCAGATAATTAAAACATAAGTTCTAGAGAAACAACGCATCCCCAGAGAGCAGCCTGCCCTCCACAAATTTTGTCTTCCCCAGCTGTGCCCCTAAACCTCTATGAATTTTCTAAAATAGAGTAAGTTACCCTAACATGAGGTCATTTTGCCCTCCAGGTGGTTTCACAAAGAAAAATCTCAACAAACCTGTAGGAGTGAAGGGAGGAACATGAACAGTTCTGCTTGGAAGTCTGTTTGGGAAAGCAGGTATGCTAATATCTGATTAGAGTGGAAACAGAATATTGCACTGCAACTCATCTCTTCCCCCAATTTGCAAAATTTCCTCAGGAGGAACCAGTTTACACTTGGGAGAAGAATGTGCGGAAAAGTGTGCTTAACTCTTTCTCTGCCTTTTTTTCCAAATTAATACTCTAATACCCTAGCCATTAAACAAAATCAAGCTCACGCCTTGAATAAATCTTTGTTGGTCTTAAAGGTGCCACCGGACTCTGATTTTGTTTTGTTGTGCTGCTTCAGACCCACATGGCTACCCACTTGAATCTACCCTGGCCATTGTTCTTCAAAGGGCTGTTTGCTTGCAAGGTGATCCTAACCGCACATAACATCCTATCAACACATTCTTTTAAAACTCACTATTTTCTCAGTTTAAACCTTGATATATTCAAGAGGAAGAGCCTCTTGTGGCGCAGAGTGGTAAGGCAGCCACCTGAAAGCTTTGCTCATGAGGTTGGGAGTTCAATCCCAGCAGCCGGCTCAAGGTTGACTCAGCCTTCCATCCTTCCGAGGTCGGTAAAATGAGTACCCAGCTTGCTGCTGGGGGGGTAATGACTGGGGAAGGCACTGGCAAACCACCCCGTATTGAGTCTGCCATGAAAACGCTAGAGGGCGTCACCCCAAGGGTCAGACATGACTCGGTGCTTGCACAGGGGATACCTTTACCTTTACCTTTATATTCAAGAGGAGGCTTCCAAAAACTTGTTAAGAACCTCTTGCTTGATGTCAATAGGGTTTTGGCAAAGCAAACTGCCCCATGGGGTTTTGTACTCATACGATATCTTATTTAAATTGAAGTTTTGGGGATTACCTTTAATGGAGATAATGGCACTGTGCATATGACTTGGCAAACAGGGATGGGGCAGTACATTCCAGCCTACTCTCCCTCCCCAGGCAGTGAGTCAGTGCACAGAGGGTTCATCTGCAGGGGGTTAGTATCTCCATTAAAGGACCTGACAATCTCAAAATGCCGTTTTTGCCTCCGCATCAGGTCTTAGCAAGCACTTGCCCATCAGAGTGGAAATGAGTTGCATTCATGGAAATGAACCGATCTGGAGGAACGGAGCTTTCCCCATCTTCCCCTTCCCCAAGCAGCTGGATGTTTGTCGCAATGTTCTTCTCTGAGGAGCATGTTCTCTGCAAGCAAGACGACACAAGACAGCACACGGCAGGGGCAGTTAGAGATCGAGTAAATTGCCTCCCCCTCCCACGGCACACTCACAGCATTCTGGTCATGCAAACAGAAGAGAGAAAAAGTAGATTTCAGACCGGGCTACAGAACACTAAATTTCCTGCGCGCAAATATGAATTCTCACTTAAGGCAGTTCCCATCTAGACAAACACACCGAAAACTGTGTCATTAACCTCTAGAGACACAGACAAATGGGTATCCAGCAAAAGGTAGAGTCTATTACATTCTATAACAACAGCATGTGAAATATACAAATTACACATGCAGCTCCCACCAGTGCTGTCCTGCTGTATTTCATGCAAGAATTACTGAAATGACATGTGAGATGCAGGTTGAAAGAATAAAAACCCTGATGTCGATTTCTGTGATATCGATGAATGCGTGCGTGGGCATATCATTCCCTGCCTAAAACCATCCATCAATGTACCTAGATGCATAAATAACATACATTTTAAAAACCATCCATTCTTACTGTCTCTCAGACACATACACAGAGCTTAGTTTGTATGAATCACAAACCCTTCCTTCTAACTCTTTCTATGTATTTCTTCATTACGGTTGTAGACGGTTGCCAAGAATGTGCGGAGATGGGTTTTCTATGGGTATAATGAAATCAACATACACTCAACAAGCCCAAAAGGTTTCATCACGTTTAGGAGTCCTTAATTCAAAAATAGCAACTTTGTAATTTACATTTTTAGATAATAATTTGTATAGGGTTGGATCCAAAGTTGGCCTTCTACTGGAGCATGGGTGAATTGGCCATTAAGGCTACTCGAAACAACCACATTGGGATGAAAGCTATCACCTCCCCCCCCTGCCCCTTCCCAGCTGATGCAACCTGGCCAAGCATGGGACAGCCTTTGCCTGGTGTGAAACAAGCACAAGAAGGTCACTTAGATAGGTGGAGATACGGTGTAATAAAGCTCTTTGTACAGAGGACGCCGCTGTGAAAATTATGGAGTGAAATCCAAAAAAAGCAGCACAAAATTACATCAATATAATATACGATAAATATCCGGAAACAAAACAATGTAAAACTAATATGCAGCAAACTGACTTAAACAAAATATAAGAATTAGCAAAACATAAAGTTCCTTTTACGCTAATCAAAGGATTTTTTTTAAGAACATTTTATGTAGGGTCAAAAAGATAGAAATACTACCTATTACATGTCAGAGAGCTGCTATCTGAAGAAAAGATACTCCAAAAGCTGACAATGGGCAATATATACCTTGTTCTTTCGCATAACCTTAATATCACATGCCACATACTGCATTTTTTCCAGAATTTGCATTTTCCTCAAAGTTGGCATGTACAGTCTAAGACTCAATTATTTCTTTTCATCTCATTTTCTATCGTTCCATATAGTCTAATGGTAAATACTATTTTCTTCTGAATCCTGATGGTGATTTATTGGGCATCCTATACGTAAGTTTTGCCATTCTGCATCCTATATGTAAGTTTGTGATGTCGGATAAGAATTCTTTATTCCATCTTGATGCATAAAGCATCCTAGCAGCTCATTATACATTTATTTAGTACCATCCTTATCCATGGTTCCTCTATATATTTGTGAAACAGCCTCTATATATTTGTGAAATAGCTGGCTGCACCCTGATTGGCCCTGGACCTGCAGCTCCTGCCCTCCGTCCCTGGACTCTAGCCTCTTTGCTCTCAGACATGCCTCAGTGCCTGGAGCCAGCAGCAGGTAAGGGGAGAGGGCCCTGGGCAAAGGGTCGTGGTGGAGGGCCTGCTAACGAGGCCCTCCCGGCCAGCTGACTGCCTGCTAAGGAGCTCTGTCCTGGGCCTGCTAATGAGCTGCCCAGACCCCGCCCTGCCCCACTTGATCCAGCTGTGAGATGCAGTCCAAAGCCTCCTTAAGCTGCCTGGCTGGGGCCAGGGAAGGGGACCCTTTTCAAGGCCTGTTCTTAGGAACGGGCTTTGAAGCTAGTATTAAATAAGATTCATTTTTGATCCAGCACAGGATTTTTTTAATATTGTACCTGAGGAAGTGTCCTTGAAACATGTGCTAGATCCAGAAACCACGTAGCATACGTGAGTCAGAGTTTGTGAATTTTTCTTGGACTGTCGGCAAATGGGTCATTGTATTTTGTTAATTCTCCCTTTGCGTATGCGACTGGTATGCGTATGAGACTGGTCTCGCATATGAGACTTTCATTGTTGTTAGATGTGTACTGTATATTATATTGATATAATTTTGTGATGCTTTTTTATTTCACTCTGTATATTTTTCACAGTGTTGTCCTTGGGCTCACTCCACTAATAATAACATCTGGCATACATACAATAACCTGCAGTGGTTGTAGTTTTGCCTTTAAAAGCGATAAAAACTTGAAGAACCTGACTGAAACTAAGCTGAAAAGCAGGAGGTAGGTGGAGGAAAAGAAACTGTTTCCACACTAGCTATGTCATTCGGCTTTGCATTTTTAAAGGGTCGACTCTTGGATTTCCGCACTGAAATCCACTTTTTCAGGCACAGACCCGAATTTCTCCCTCACTTACCCTGCAGCAAAGGAATCCCTGATTTCATCTTTTCAAGTGCGGTCTAACGGAGTCTAATTTACAGGTAAAGAGTGGCTAACGGAGGGATTTGGCTCACTGGATGGGTTAGAAAGGGAGGGAGGAGGAAAGAAGCATGGGGGTGGGATTCCCCTTCCCTCTCAAGTCCATCCTCATGTAGGATCCTAAAGCAAGAAGCTCCACTAAGGTTCTGGCTCACAATTCTGAGCAAGCTTTTCGGGGTCAGTTCCTGAGGGTGAATATTTAAGATGGCTTTCCCATTCTGCATTCAAGCTCAAGGTGGGTTTCAGTCTCATCTGTCAGGTACAGAGTTTGTATTCAGGAAGTTTCAGAAAGAGAGTATGGTATTGATTGCACTTTTCCCCATCAGAGTTCTGCAGTAATAGGTGATGGACATAGTAGAATTTCTCTTTCTATACTATACCTATAGAATGTCTCTGGATCTGTACCTGTCAAACACTTTGACACAATGTCACGAGGCCTATATGAAGAAAACTCGGCCTAAGAGACAAGGATTCGCCGGCATCTCATAAGCAGAGAAACAATTTCATCACGAGTACCCAATGCTATCATACCCTGAGAATGGTGGACATTTTTAACTCTTAGCCAGGGTCACCATTCGGCTCAGGCCCGTACATTTGGTTTCTCAGGCTCCCACATCTGCAAAATGTAGATAACAACATTTAACTTACTACCTCTGCAGGATGTGAGGAGGCTTAATTAATATTTGCAAAGAACTTTGAAATCCGCAAACGAGGAGTGCAAAAATACTCTTTTTAAAATTTCAATTCCATTCTTTAATTAACAGGCTGCCAAACACATTTTCCAAACCACTAACCTGCCTAGCTCAGAATTTTAAAAATAATCAAAGTGAAAGCTTTTTTGAAGAAAGAAACCCCCCCCCAAACTGCTGAAAACAATAAGCCTGTCAATCAATTTGATTCCGTGCTCAACAAGAACAAAAGACTTGGAAACTAACACGCTGGGATTTTTTGAAGGAGCAGCTTTCCTGGCCCTTCACGTTACTTTGTATTAGGTAATTCACTTCTTTGGTTATGAAACATTACGATATTTTTATTACGCGTTCCACATTTTGAAAGGAACTCTAAAGAGGAGACACCATGGTGAAGACTCAGGAAATACCTGCAACGAATTTCATCAGACACATTAGCGCATGACTGAAAGCCTAACTGGCATGCATTTTAAGCGTGGTCAATGTATAAATAACTGTATTTGATACTGCTGACAAGTTCGGATTGAACCGGCAAAGTCCTCCCGTCCTTTGAGATTCATCTCAAAGACCGTTTATGCACTGGTTACTTTACTTCCCCAGCTTCCATGCAAGAACACAAATCGGGGGTGGATGAGGTACACCAGGCCAAGTGTTCCTCCATGTGGGTGCAGGAAGAGGTGGGGCAACCTGCCATGACTAAAACTCCAGTCTGCAGCCTGGCATGAAACCTCCAGTGCATAAACGGTCAAAGAGGAGACAAGACAGTTGCCGTTTCTTCCACGAGTCATTTCAACCACTCTTTTCGCTTAGGACACAAAGAAGGGCAGAACCCTGGTTCCTTTGACTGAGGTCTGGGGGATGCAAAGAATCCTAGCACCAATTGCAAGGCCATTCCTAGGATCAGGTCTATCGACATTGGGTCAACAGTGAAATGGCATTTTGTCCTGCATGATTCATGAGCCTGTACAGGGCTCATGTTCCAAGTTTGTTCCAGGGTGCAAGAGAATGATCCGGGGGTCCTGACTGCACTGTACAGCCCGCCAGGAAACCTGTTCACTGAAGCAGACAAGGTAAAAGTGCCCCAAAAGACAGAGTCCAAGCCATGACTTTCATCTCCTGAAATGTAAAAAAGAATCTCCTTAATATGACCTGGCCAATGGGCAAAAAGACACAAGCACGCACATCCTAATGGGTTCCTTCGCCTACTGTGCCCTCACTTATTTGCTGAGTACTGAGAAGGATTTTTTTTAATTTAATTGCTTAACTCAGCCTTTCTCAACTACTTTTCTGTTGAGAGACCCCTGAAACATTCTTCAGTCTTTGAGAAACCCCCAAAGTGGCACATTTGTGCAGAATATGCTTGGGAAGCATAGCAATGTACCCATCCATCTGGGGCCCCTCCGTTTCCCACCCCCTCCAGACCCATCACTGGACATTTGGAGGGGGGTAATGGGTAGACCTGATCATATCACCTGATAAATGTTTAAGTTTTAAACAATATATTAAAATTAGTTAACTCCCACCCATTTGGGAAACCCTTCCAAAGCTGTCAAGAAAACCAAGGGTTTCATAAAACCCTGGTTGAGAAAGCCTGGCTTAGCTAGAAGACCCAGGGAACTTACAGGGACAGGAGACATGTGGAGGCAGGCCCTCGAATTTAGGAAACCCAGTCCTCATTTTGGTGTAACAAACAACCTCCATTCCCAAGGTATTTGTAAGACCTGGGTACTATGCTACAGAAAAAAATATTGTATTAATGTTGCAAAGACTTCATTAGTACAGAGGTTAATTGCCTTTCCCTGTCATACTTTTGCTTCCTACATCTGTGACATATCATTGTGTGCTTCATTAGCTTTTAAAGTGGAATGGCAAAAGCTCACGATATTGAAATAACAGGTGCGTTTCGCTGTGCTTCTGTATGGTGCTTGCGGCTCACAGCTGAGCTGATTAATCACCTCACCTCCATTTTCAGCAGCGCTGGCCTTGTGCCTGGAGCGGAGCCAGGAATCTGGGTCAGTAGGGAAAAGTATTAGCAACGCTTGGCACTCCCACCTTGTACCAGAAGAAAGTAGCATCCCCTTTCTCATTCCCTTCAGTTCTCCCACAGAAAGAGGAGGACCCCAATAATCCACATATGGCTATTGGTACAGCACGATGTCCATTCCTCCCAGATTCTTGATATTAATTAGAATAGAATCAAAGAGTTGGAAGGGGCCATTCAGGCCATCTAGTCCAACCTCATGCTTAATGCAGGATCAGCCTAAAGCATCCAGAATAAATATCTGTCCTGCCACTGCTTGCAGACTGCCAGTGAGGGGGAACTCACAACCCTCATAGGTGGCCGATTCTATTGCTGAACTACTCTGGCTGTGAAAAAAATTTCTGATATCGAGCCAGAATAGATCTAAGTGTATTTTAAAGCCATTTCTGTGGGTCCTATCCTCTACTGTCAGCCAGAACTGTTCCCTGCCCTCCTCCAAGTGACAACCTTTCAAATACTTCCTTCTCAGCTTCCTCCAAGCTGAACATTCCCAAGTCTTTTAGCCTTTCCACATAGGGCTCAATCATCCTCGTTGCTCTCCTCTGCACCCTCTCAAATTTGTCCTCCAGAACTGCATACAGTACTCCAAGTAGAGTCTGACCAATGAGGTACACAGTGGGACTATGACATCTTCTGATTTTGATGTGATGCCCGTTAATACAGCCCACTTGCCTTCTTTCCTGCTGCATCACACTTTCTGCTCATATTTAGCTTACTTCACACACACACACACACACACTGCTACCCAGAAGTGTATCTCTCGTCCAGTATGCCTGCACTTCTCATTCTTGTGACCCAGATGTAGAACTCTGCACTTATCCTTATCAACTTGCACCTTGTTCTCATTTGCCCACTCTATGTTTCCCCAATTTTAGAGAACAGTAAATGCCAAACCACAAGCCCATTCGCTCTTTTAGGATTCGGTTCTGTTCAGAACATATTTGCAGCTAGCTCAAGGAAACTGGTTCACACAGCCCTGTAAGTCACTCAGTTGTTGGCAGTTCTGTGTGAAAAATAAATGTATTCTTTACAATTGCATGATCTCATCTTCAAGCCCTGCCAAACAACATACCATATTGAAAAGCCCAGCGTTTGAGATAAGGATGAGATGAAATTTTGATCAGTGGTTATTGTCAGTTCGGTGGGAGAAGATTCGCATATCTAGGTCTACACCTGGCATTGTTGTTAATGAACATAGCACGTATGAACCAACTCATTACTGCTGCTGCAGCTTCTGCCACAGAAAAAAGGCAGGCAAGCTAGGACAGCCATGATGAGGTGGCAACAGCATCTTCCAAACCCTTCTCCCCACTCAAAGCACAAACATGGCCACCACTCAGCACCTGCCTCCTCCAAATGCCAACTGCTTTCTCCTCAAGACAAGGAAAATGAGGAGGTGGCAGGGAGACTGAGTCTGAGTTCTAATCGCAATCTGGGTCTGTTTCAACTGACTTTGAAAAGATACTATTCCAGGCAAAGCCACATTTGCAGGATCAAGTGTACAAACCCTTATTGAAGTATGACACTGAGTCTGAGCAAGTTAAACATTGTATGGTGAAATGAATGATGAACTTATTCATTCATTCATTTAGATTTCTATACCGCCATTTCTTTGTAGCTCTGGGCAGTTTACATTGAACATTCATTAACTTACATGGAACGTTATACAGACTGTAACATCAAACAACTTTTATTAAAGCATCAAAAGATTACAATAACACATTTATAATATAAACAACAATTAACAGTAACATTGGGAGGTTAATTATTTCAGTCATGGGGGGGGGCATCTGGGGGGACCAGCAGGGGATCTGAGTCGGATGGCCTCAAGCGAATGCAAGTACAACTTGAATTGTATTGTTCCTTAGAGGAGTGGCAACTATTATGAAACGAAACTGTGAAATGGACGAAATGTCAACTGTTAACAGAAAATTAGTATAAGATGTTTTATAGATGTTCGTGACTCCTAAGCTATTAGGTAAAATTTCTGGAAACTCTGATATAAAATGTTGGAAATACAGGAGAAAAGGTTGGTTCCTTTTACCACAGGTGGTGGACATGTAAAAAAATACATAAATACTGGGAAAAAAACATGATGGGGATTTTTGCACGCCTTCAAAATCGCACAATGGTTGCCAATTGGAAACGCTATTGATTTGCCTTAACGCACGACGTCGTAGACAATCTGCCACACACCTGAAACCAATCTGCAAAAAGCACTTCCTTGTAGCGCTTTCAGGGGAATCCCAAAAAGTGGATTCACCCTCCGGAAAGCGCTACACTCTTGCAACCAATCTGCAACACTAGCGAAAAAGACCTGTGCGTTAACATTGTTGCAGTTTCTTCAAAGTCCCTCCTCCTGAGCCTGTCCTCCAAACTTCCAGCGAAGCGATCGCCATTTTTTTTTCTCCGAGCGAGCGGGGATAAACGCACCAGCGAGCCTCTTTCTGTTTAGAGGCTTCCCTGGCTTCAGTCCTTCACCTTTAGTCACTAAGCACAAACCACAGAAAAGCCCGTTTGCTGATGTATTTTTAATTTTTACACATTAATTCAGCCGAAAATCGGGCCCGTGAGAGGGGGGGGGGATTTTTTTTTTTCACTCGAGGCAGCGTAGCAACGATCATACGATCAAACGACAGCTCAAACACATTAGGCAGCTGGATGGGTCTCTCCGTTGCAACGAATCTGCACAGATTCGTTACAATGGGTCTGTTTTTTTTTTTTTTTAAACCTTTCTTAAAGGGAAAGGGGCTGTTTGGGAGCATGCTAACGGCTGCCCATTGGCTGCTTGACGGCCAGGGGCGGGACGAGCTTGGCAATAGCGCTTCCTTTCTAGCAATTTCTGCCGAGACCGGAAGCTGTGGGAAACGCTACAAAACGCAACTGGATTCCACTACAAAGGCAGGTATGCATAACGACGAATTCCACTATTTTAAATGGCGATTTTTCATTCAGTGACCAATTTGCAACAAAGATCCCGGTGCGTAAAGCCCCGATGTTTTAGAAGGAATGTTGACAGTTAGACTTCCATTATATTCCGAATGTATGTTACTGAGTGTGTTACCGGTTAGCGTTCCTTGAAAAACTGGTGATTTCTTATTTCATGCAACAACAGCAGCACGACTGGTGGTGGCTAAGATGTGGAAACACGAGGATACACCCAAAGTTGCGGAGTGGCCTGAGAAATTGGGAGAGTTGGAACTATTATATCAACTATCAAGGTAGTTAGTTAAGGAATGTATTAGAAGATGGCAGGCATAATGGATAGTAATCTATGGTTTATGTATCTTTTCTTATTTTCTCTTTTCTCTTTTTTTTGCAAACTTCAATAAAAGCTGGTTTACCAGCACCTTTTGAGAGAGAGAGAGATAATAGGGGGTGCTGGACGCCAGATAAGAATTCTCCCTTGAGTTTCTGATTGGTCCCCACTTGTACTGGTATATTCCTGCATTTGGCATTGTTATTCCATGACTGGCCTTCATGCTGAGCGAAAACAGAGAAGTAAATTGTGCTTTTCAAATTAGGAGTCAGGGACTGAATATTTGGGTTTTTTAACTATTCCCACAAACCCTCCTTACAGATCAGGGTTATCCTTGAATCCTCCCCAAGACCTGCTAGGGGGCAGCGTTTTATGTGGACAAGAATGCAAATATGGAATCCCTTACTTGAAGTTCAAAATACTATGGACTACTAATGAGAATTTTGGGTTCATCTGTTCTAGCTCCAGGCTGCAACATTTCCAGAGATTTGGAAACAGTACCTGAGGAAGGTCGCGCGGGGAGGTGGGGGGGGTGGGTTCCACCAGGATACAATGTCATGACATTGTCTTCTGAAGCAGCCATTCCCTCAAAAAAACTGGTCTCTATAATCTGGAGATCAGTTGTAATTCAGGGAGACCCCCCCCACACACACACACGCACCCAAGGTTGATAACCCTAATTCAAACAGATGCAAATTTCAAGGGCTTCTCTTAGTGGATCCCTTAATTTTCCCTTTCAGTTTATTTTCTTTTCAAGCACTGTCTCCTAGCAATAGCATGGGGAGCAAGATAACCAAAAAGTACATCAAGTAGTAACTTGTTAATTAGTAATTAAAAGAATGGGGTGTTGAAACACATTTTCCATCACTTTATGAAGAACGAATCTCCGCCCTCACTCCCCCCCCCCTCCGATATTGCTGTCCATGGTGTGTCCACTTACATTTCTGGTAAATTTGTTTTTGCAAGTATTATAGTGCTATAAAGCCTATTTATGAGTGACCCTCCTAGCCTCTTGATGGGGTCCAATGGACATCTTCATCTACCATCATGAGCCTAGGTGCCCAGATCACAATTGTCACTCACAAGGCATTCTACCATCTCTGTCAGGCATGACAACTTGCACCCTACCTGTCGGCATCCGATCTACCCATCGTGATCACGTAATGGTCACCTCCAGGTTAGACTACTGTAACTTTTCTATGCAGGGCTGTCCTTGAAGTTGTTCCAGAAACTCCAACTCATCCAGACCAACGCATCTCAGGCCATCCCTGAATATACTCAATAGGAAATGGAAACTCTATCTCACTACCTTAAGTTCTCTTCAAAACTATAGCTTCTCTGAAGTCTGGGAGCATGCCAGAGAGAAGAAGCTTCTTCTCAGGACAATGTTCATGTCTCACTGAATGTATGAGTTGGAAGCTGAGGCCTCCTGTCACCTACAGAAACTCATGATGTTCCTTGTTCATGCTCCTCACTCTCTAGTCTTGAGTTTCTCCGTACTTGTGAATCCAGCTCTATCACAAGGGTTTCCAAACATCTGCCTTAAGACCCTTTTTTCTTCTTACAAAGGTTTTTTATTTACTTTCTCCATTTAGGCAAGACTTATGCAGAATGGGAATATGAGGTCTCCAACAGGCTTTGTTCCCTCACATATCCTTGCTGTATTTCTTCTTCCTCAATATTCATGCAAAATATTCGGAGGGGGGGAATATTTTACATGCCTTTGACAACTCTTCAGCATAGGGAGGAACCATATACAAAAGGATCCTATCTTTCAGAAAACACTCTCGTCAAGCAATTCCTTTCCATTCTTCTCCATTTTTCCTTCCTCCCCCTCTTTGATGTTCTGTAGAACAAATCACTCGCTGTATAGTACACATGAGCAAGAGAAAATAATTACACACACTATATCTCGAACCCTTCATAATTACACTTTAAATTGGTTTACTCTGAATCCTTTCAGCTCGTCGTTGTTACCCAACTCTAATCAAGCCCAACTATGAAAGTCAATGCAGCCGCATCTCTACCTTTATGTTCCCCCCCGTTACCATCTGCCATATGAGTCTTCTTTCCTATTCACAGCCTTATCAAACCACCGGAATTCAGAATGTAATGCAAAGTCACTGTCAAAAATCTCAGGCGTGACTTTTTCCCCTTATTCTATCACAGTGCTGATTTTTCAGAACTATCCATCACAATGGTTCTGACAGCATCTACACCGAAGGAGATCTTTGGCCAGAATCGCCCTAAGATGGTGCCCTTGTAAACGCTTTCATTTCTTGCCTTTGAATTGTGTGCAAAGTCCTACTGAAGGGCCTTCCTAGAGGATATATTCATTTTCCCTTTAGCCTCAAGTCTGCTAGTGAAGTAAAGTATCTTATTTCTACACAAGGGTTTTGTAATGTTTGTTTGCTTGCTTGCTGCACAGGCTAGGTTTCTATCACCCACATTGTTGGTAAAATGCAGAGAAACATTACAGCACAAAAACAAAAGAGAGACCAAATAGTTTCAAAAACTGGACAGGGGGTTGAGCAAGAATCTGTGGCAAGAATGACAGTGCACCAGAATCCTTTGTGTCTAAAGGTACCTTGATTAATACTTTGATACCCAGAGAAAACTTGCTACAAGACAGGCGCTCAACTCAAAACAGTTCAGTGCATCACCAGCGACTTACAACAGCGGTCCCCAACCCCCAGTCCGGAGACCAGGACCGGTCCATAGATCAGTCGGTACCGGGCGCGGCTCCTCCTCGTCCTCCTCCCTGGCTGCTGCCTCGGGGGCTGCCCTGCCACCGGCTCACCTTTGGTGCTCTCCAGCGGCTGCCATGGCTGGGGCTCCCTCTTGGCGTGGCACTGCACAGCTGCTGCTGGCTGCGCCCCCCAGCAGGCAGCGGGAGGTAAGGGGTGCTGGCGGGAAAGCAAGTGGAGCAGGGCCTCAGCCGGCGGCGGCAACATCCCTCGGCAAAAGACTACCCCCCCCCCCGGTCCTCAGTAAAATTGTCAATCGTTGACTGGTCCCCGGTGATAAAAAGGTTGGGGGCCACTGACTTACAACATCTACTGGGAAATGACATGTTCTGGGGGGGGCAAACCTTCTCTTGCACACAGCCAACTCCTCAATCTCAAACAACTCCTCACCCACTATAATACAACATCTAACAAACCCATATGTCAACTTTGCTGTCACATACATCCAAACAAGGCAATTGCTGAACCCAACAACATCAACTACACAATCAAAGGCTTATCCACATGCTCATCTTCATTGCCCTCAAATGCAAACAATGCATTTGCAATGGGGGAACACTTCAACCTTCCAAGATATTCAATAGATGACTCCAAAGTAGCTGTTTTATTACAAAAGAACTTCAAGAAAAGAATAGAAAGGGAAATTGATGAAACGCAAGTCTCAGAACAATGGAATCCCCAGGACTTAACATTGGTCCCTACAATGGTTTCTTAACTTCCTCTATATGCTAACCTGCATTCTTAACAGTCCTCTCAGAAAGGCCAAATGTCCTCAGTATTTTAATTTATCTCTTATTTGGAATAATTGATTTGAGCAAGTAGATTGTACTGCTACCTTAAAAGATATTGGTTTCTTACCTCGCTACATATGCTAACCTACATTCTCAGCAATCTCTCCGAAAGGCCAAATGTCCTCTATATTTTAATTGATCCCTTAACTGGAATAATGGATTTGAACACATAGATTGTAATGTAACTATGATTAGTACTAGTTTCAAAGCCCCTTTATAAAAAGGGGTTTTGAAAGGGGAGAAGGCATGTGAGTCCAGCAGGGAGGGAACCCCCTCGGGCGGCGGTCTGACGCTGCGAGAGGCGCAAAGCGCCTCTCGCAGCGTCAGTCCGGGAGCAACTGCGAGCCGCGCTGCGCGCAGCTCGCAGTTGCTCAGGCTGGGAATCGGAGGGACCAATCGGCAGGCGCTTCGCGCCTGCCAATTGGTCCCTCCGATTGTCTGTCGTGAGGAAGGGTCCAACGCGGACCCTTCCTCATCACGGACAAAGCCCACCTCTAGGGGGCTTAACGAATTATTTAGTCCGTGGCGCCCGTGGCGCCACGGGCTGTTTAAAGATAATGAAATGCAGTTTGGAATGGTAAATATATGCTTTTCTCTAGTCTGCTAACAGAGACAGCCAAATGCTCTACCTCAAAGATGATGATGCCCCCAAGATGCTTCCATGCTTGAGAAGACAGGCAAGGGGCAGAAGGGCAAGGTCTCAGCTTACTGCTGTCAGCAGTTGATTATCAAGTCACCCATTATTTTCTTAATGAAGACATATTTATTTCCCATTAAGTGTGAATCAGTAGCCCTGACCTAGATAGCCCAGGTAGCCCAGTCTTGTCAGATCTCAAAAGCTTAACAGGGTTATCCTTGGCTAGTATTTGGATGCGAGACTTCCAAGGGATACTAGAGTCATGACATGGAGACAGGCAGTGGCACACCACTTCTGAATGTCTCTTGCCTTGAAAACCCTACAGAGTCATCATAAGTCAGATGTGACTTGACAGCACTTTCCACTATTACATGAATCATAAGAGAAGTCATGTTGGATCTGGCCAATGGCCACTCCAGTCCAACTCGCTGTGTCACACAGTAACCGAAGCCCAGGTGCCATCAGGAGCCCCACCAGCAGGGCCAGAACTCAAGCCCTCCCACTCTTGCTGCCCAAGCACCAGGAATACTGAGCATCACCGCCTCAGATATAGTGTTCCATCTATATCTTGTGGTGAATAGCCACTCATGGATCTCAGCTCCATATGCTCATCCAATTTTCTCAGTATATGTCTATGCCTGTTGCCGCCACCACCTCCTGTGGCGGTGAATTCCATGTGTTAATTGCTCTTTGGGTGGAGATTTTCTCTCATTAATTTCAATGAGAGCTCAAAATCAGTTACGTACAGTCCTTTTTCTTCTGATCGCTCTCAGTCCTTTGAGGTGCTATCCTCAGAAATTATGCATCTTGACTTTATGTGAGTATAGGAGACAGAAGCCAAAAAACAGTTTCTATCTTAAAACCATGGCTTAGATGCTTCAGGCCTCTTCTTCCATCAAGCAGGCAATCCTCCACTACAGAGCATGTTCCTCTCGAGTAGGCACAGTTTGAAAGTTTTAAAATTTTGCAGAAGTAGAAGGGCCAGTAGCAGAGAAACACACACTCTGCTGCAGCAATTTACCTTCATGATGGATAATGTGGATTACAAGCAGAGGGAAGGAATAGGATCCAATCCCATATGGGCAACTACAGAAAGGAGAATTGCCTCAGGCTATAATGAGATATTTTACCCCAACAACATTTGGCAAAGTCAATGAACTCATAATATTCTTTTGGTTTTGAAAAGTTCCCGGTAACAAAGACTGACAGTTTAACATCTGCAAAACATTTCTTTCAATATACAGAATGTTTTGCATCCTGTACAGTAGCCATTAGCCAGTCCTATAGGTTTATTGCGATGTATGTCAAAATCATTCGCCATGACCATAAATCCATTTCATTATTCTATATCTGTCCCATAACGCCATTTGGGCTTCCCCTACTTCCTCCCTGCGGGTTTTGCGTCTGTACTTCAGAATCCTCCAGGGGAAATGTTAGTTTTATTTCAACCAAAGTTCTTAGAACTCCCTATTTGCCAAAGACATTCAATCACTTTCACCTTGTCCACATGCAAGTTAAATAGCAAGGTTAAGCCATACTTTGCAAAAACAAAGTGCACATCCACCGGACAAAACAAAGATTTAAGCATGTTCTATTCCAATGTAAGCTACTTTTTTCTCATAATGGCACTGATGCAAGTTCTTGGGAGGAGGTCTCTAAGTTCGATCAGAATGCAGTTTCTAACAGCGTTCAGAGTCCATGTGCAGAGTTTTGAAAGTAATCGCGTGAATGGCTCCACATTGGACATCTTGCGCTGCAATCAGGCTTCCACGTAACTCTTCCGAGCTTAATTAATAGGGCCTAACACAAAACCTCAAAAACTGTTCATCAGCACATCATTGTCATCTGTAATCAAATGTTCCCGGCATTTCTGGATGCGCATACAGGGCTCTTGTGCCAGAAAGCAGCAGCACAGCAGACAGGCATCGAGCCTTCCTTGACACAGAATAGCAGAAAGCTCGACGGGTTGGTTTTGCTCCAGGTTACGCACTTGTTAAAGATGCAGGAATTTTTCTGGAAAACAGTGGCCAGCTACCCTAGTTGAAAGACACTCTGGGGCAATTCGAAGCAAGAGTTCTTAGTCCCGTTTTATTTGATGGCGCCTTCTCTCACAGGGGTTTCCATAACCCTTAATGCTGTGCTCTTAATGCTGTGGTTTCTATTTATCAACACTAGAAATATTCTTAGAGCATGCTTCTCTTTTCAGTGAGGGTTATCCGTTTTCCTTACGCGATTTGCTTCTGCTTATGTGCCTGAGCACACTCAGGTGGAAGTTTCGTTATAATCAATGGGACTGAAAATAGGGTGTTAAGCATCACTCTGACCTGGGCAGAGTCTGCACTTACTTTCTTTATTCCATTGTCAATCCTGTTGAATTCAGATCGCTTTGAACTCGATTCTTCCTTCCCCCCCCCCTCCCCATTGAAACAGAAAAGTCTTCTGCACGTGGTTAGAGAGGCTCAGAAGGTGGGGGGGGCTCTTTCTTTCTTTTCTTGAAGGGGGGGGGAGAGGAGCCAGGCAGTGAGCCTTTCTTTTCTTGGAGGGGAGGGGGAGAGGATCGAAAAAGGCAGAGGAGGGAGGAAAAATCCAGGACCGACAGAAGTTGGGAGAAGTTAGGGGCTTCTGCTTTAAGGCAAGCGTGTCACATGACCAGGTGTAGCCTATCAGAGGTTCTCTACCACGGAGCTTTCTTTCCCAAATGAATATTGAGGATTTTCAGCACTCCAAGATATCCCACAATAAAGGTAGGGTCATTCCGAATCAATCTTTCTTGCTGCAGAAGGAAAATTAAAATCGCCCCAAATCCAAACGGAAATCGCATTCTGTGTAGAGGGCAGGGACTGAATCGATCTGGGGCTGGAATAAAAGCTCCGTGCAGTTTACACCCTGGAGCGCTCCCATTATTATTCCCATGATATAAAACAGGAAATGAGCGGAAAGATCCACAAAAGGAACTTTTGTTGAAAAGACAGAAGAAAGTTTCTGGAGGTCTTGAAACCTCTGTTCTGGTTTGGCCTTAAGTTCTGCTGCAGACATGCTCCATTCAGAAAGAAAGATTCTCTTCAAAAAAAGAATGTGAAAGACGGTAGGGCTACAACTCACAACAATTCACTTATTACCGACTGGTCCAGTCTGCTTTAAACAGTCCCTCTTGACATGGTGAGAACAACTGCGCTAAAACACAGTGACTGTATCAATTTTATTTTTATTCCTTTTGTTTCCTGTAGGCAGCTTTCATCACGCCTTGGAGCACATTACAAAATTAAAAACTAACAGTGAATTTAATTTTTTTTAACAAAATAATACGTTTAAGGCAAACATGACAATGATGGGAGAAATCCCTCTTTCATAAAAATGCCTTCCTAAAAAGCTCTCTCTTAAAATTTCCGCACTATCAGGCACATCATTCCGCCTGGTAGGGGCCACCTGTGAGAATGCCCGAGAATGGGCACCCCAGATCTTACCCACTTGTAGGGCAGCATCTGCTCTTATTAACCCAGTATTCAGCCCGCCCTCAACCAAAGGCCTGGCAGAAGAGCTCCATCTTGCAGGCCCTGCAGAACCCAGAGAGCTCCGACAGGGCCCTCAGCTCATCCGGGATCTCATTCCACCAGGTGGGGGCCAGGACTGAAAAAGCCCTAGCCCTGGTCGAGGCCAGGCATGCTTCCCGACGGCCCAGGACCATCAGCAGATTCATGCCCGCAAAGCAAAGTGCCCTTAGGGGAGCACAAGAAGACTAGCCTCTTGGACTTTTTCCATGTATTCCTTTGGCACGTATGGCAGGCACCCCTGAATTGCCTGTGTTGTGGCAGGAGGTTTCATCGGTTGTCTTTCTTAAGGAGCTTGCAAGTTATTTGCCCTTACTCAACTCTACTTTCTGAGTTCTGATAGGAAAGCAAAGTGTTCATGTAGTGCACAGCATATCTGGGGAAATGTCACGCTTTGTGTATTCAGTTATCAACCACTCTGGCAAGTGCTTTCTGTTATCTACAAAAGCAGACTTTGGAGGGGAATGAACCACTGCAAATCAAAGGATATTACTAAGGAAGAGGGAATAATGGCTCACTGGGCTTATGGTGCTCTCCCTGCTGCAGCCACAACTCTACAAATACATTTGCCGAGCTTGTGGCACAGGCCAATTAATGGCTGCTTAGACTTGACGCATCGCAACAAAACACCCTTGAAGAGGCTCTTTGTTTCCTCTGGCAGGGCTCCTCTGGTTTCAACAGCTGGCCAACGATCATCCAGTCAAATGTGCCCCCACTGTACATCTTCCATGCTGGTTGTAGCTATGCCTACTGAGCACAACTATTAGAAGCATAAGAGGCCTTCCAGGGGGCGGAGGGGAGATGACAGCCCCTTTCAGTATCTCCAATCCATGCTGGATAGTAGAATCATCTTTCCTGTAAAATCAACATGCATCAGCCCAACAAAAGAAGAAGAGTTGGCTCTTATATGCTACTTTTCTCTACCCAAAGGAGTCTCAAAGCGGCTTACATTCATCTTTCCTTTCCTCTCCCCACAACAGACTGCCGGTGAGATAGGTGGGGCTGAGAGAGCCCTGATATCTCTGCTCGGTCAGAACAGAAGAAGTAGAGTTGGTTCTTATAAGCCACTTTTCTCTACCCGAAGGAGTCTCAAAGCGGCTTACATTCACCTTCCTTTTCCTCTCTCCACAATGCCCTGATTACTGCTCGGTCAGAACAGCTTTATCAGTGCTGTGGCGAGCCCAAGGTCACCCAGCTGGTTGCTGGGGAGCGGAGAATTAAACCCGGCTCCCCAGATTTGAATTCTGCACTCCTAACTACTACACCAAGCAGTTGTGGTCCTAACACTGCTCTCTTGAGCAACCAGAATTCAGGTCTCGTAAAGGGCACGACAAGAAGACATGGATTACTCTCCTATTCTCCTGATTCCTTGCCTTTTCCCTGAAACTTCACAATCTTAAACACTACTGGGAGCATATGAGCAAAACACTGCTGTGAGTGTAGCCTGAGAGAGGGTGACTTGTTCAAAATGACTCAGAGAGCTTTGTGGTGCATAAGAGCAGCCATGCTGGATTAGACTAATGGTCCATCTGATCCAGCATCTTGTTTCCAATGGTTGCCAGTCAGCTGCTCCAGGGAAGTCCATCAGCAAGGGCCTCAGATAATAGCTCTTAGCCCCAGCACTGAACAATGAAACTGGAGGTACCTTTCAACCAACTTTAATAGCCAACGATAATCCTACTCTCCATAAATCTGTCCAATCATTTTGTCATGTCACTGACGCATCCAGTCACTGAGTTCCAGAAGTCAACTGCTCTTGTGTGAAATGCTTCTTCTTTTTCTAATCTGAAATCTATTTGCCAAGTAGTTTTACAAGATCACCTCAAATTCTAATATCATTAGGGGAGGGAGAATTCTACCAATCCACTGTCTCAACACCATTTGGAATTTTGTAAACATCTGTCATGGCACCACCTCGGTTACATTTTCTTAACTAAGATGTCCCTTTACAGATATTATTATTATTATTATTATTATTATTATTATTATTATTTAATATATACCCCGGCTCTCCTGACACAGTCGGCCCGAGGTGGCTTACAATTACCAGAATGGTATACCTAATGAAACCTCAGTAGGGACTTGGACATGCAGATCAATTCTTTCTTTTCTGATGATGGTGGAATGGTACAACTGCTAACCTATTGACTTCCTTTCATTCTAGGACACACGTGGCGTCACGTGGCATTCCCAAGAGCTCTCTCTTCAAGACACTGATCAGAGCCAGGCATGGTCAGCTTTAGCAAAGGGTAGACTGGATCTGTTCCCATCATCCCCATCTACAACTAGCCTCTCCTCTCATACTTTTAACAATGGTTTAATCTGCAGACTCTAGCAAGCCAAGATACTTATATGCTACAAAAATATTTCTTACTGATTTCTACACATTGGGCCTCTGCTGAAATAGCAGGAATAACCCAGGCCAGGTGATCTTGGGCTCGTCATAGCTCTGATGGTGCTGCTCTGATCAAGCAGTTCTATCAGAACTCTCTCAGCCTCACCCACCTCGCAGGGTGTCTGTTGTGGGGAGAGGAAAGGGAAGGTGATTGTAAGCCTCTTTGAGATTCCTTCAGGTACAGAAAAGAGGAATATAAGAGCCAACTCTTCTTCTTCAGTAATCTCAGGGCTCTCCCAGCCTCACCTCCCAGGGTGTCTGTTGTGGGGAGAGGGAAAGGAAGGCGACTGTAAGCCGCTTTGAGCCTCCTTCGGGTAGCGAAAAGCAGCATATAAGAACCAACTCTTCTTTTGTTGGACTAATGCAGAGTTCCAAATGTCCATCTCCATATGTTACACCTCTGTTAAAGGGAACAGGACACTTTTTTCTCCAGGCCAGTTTTTGATGCCACCATGGTTGATTTCTAATTTTTGCTGCTACTGGCTATTGTGAAATATTTATGGGGGGGGGGAGAATTCCATATTCAGTTGGTCTCTTACTGTTATTCATTGCATGTGTTTTTATTATTTTATACCTTCACCACCTTGCAGCTGTTGGAATATGCAAGACCTGCAGGGTGCATGATTGAACTGAATATACTACAGAGGGTAATGGAGGAGCTGTGTATTCAGCATTGTAAGAAAGGGAACTTCCTGATATTCTTCAGCTGATCTCCTCCTGTGTCCTGATTGGCTCTTTGAGCGGACTTCCTCCCTGCTTGCCTTCACGACAGATACAACAAACTGAATGAAAACAACAGAGGAATTTGACAGGACTCTCTCTTTCTCTCTCTCTCCTCTCACTATACAAAGTTGTTTCTCTTCTAAATAAAACCATTTTTTCTTCAAGCGGTCTAGTGCTGCATTTCATTGTGTGTTTGAACTCTGACAACTGTAGCTGTCCATGCTGAGAGAGTCGAGCATACGAAATTGAAATAAATACAGTCGCAAAGAGCAGTTACAAAGAAAGCCTGGCAAACAAGTCTCCTGCTGAGTAAGGAACTGAATCTGAGCCTCTTGAACCCTGTGAATGTGTCCTGAGTGTTGCAGACGGCACTGGATAATCCAGCTGCACAGGATCCGCACAGGAAAATCCAGCTGCAAAAGCACATTATCCACTGTGCGCAGAATGGACCAATCGTCATCTTCTCTTTGGAGGGTTGGACTAGATGGCCTGTATGGCCCCTTCCAACTCTATGATTCTATGATTCTTTCCATAAGAGACTTTCAGGCTCATCCCGTGAAGAAGAAGAAGAAGAGGAGGAGGAGGAGGGGGGAGGAGGGGAGGGGGGGAGGAGGAAGAGAAGGAGAAGGAGAAGGCCGGACACCAGAATCCGCCGGGAAGGGAGATGCTATTTTACATTCAGAAAGAGCTAGCATTATGGAATGGGCAGGGTAAGAAAGCATTCATTAGAGACAGGATAATGCCAGCCATTCTTCAATAAAACACAGGCAAACCCTGTAATATAAAACATTTTTAAAAAATAACATTACAATTCCTGATCCCCTATCAGATAAAGCAGAGGGGAAAGGAGGGGCCGGGCACGAATCGAAGAATAAATCCAGAATAAATCAATCGGCGCTCCTGAGGGGGTGAGGCGCAGAGCTGGAAGACTCGGCTGGGACGTGGCAGGTTCCGAGTTCAGATCCTGCCAGCTCCAGTCCAATGGATCCGACAGCATGCCGTGTAAAAGTATTGCTTAAGCTTAATACATTTTATTGGAAAAGGCAAAATAAACGGGAGGGGGAGCCTTGTTTATACAGAGTATCCATCCATGGGCAGGGTCTTCAACGGTAGGAAATCCTGTGCGTTTCTGCTGTTTCAGTGAATAAATAGTGCTATCAGAGCCTTGATGCCTTCATGCCTAAGCGATGTTACTGAAAGACCAGTAGCAGCTGGCAGGAAATGGGTAAGAAAGCTGACCACAGATAAACTGTAGGACGCCGAGTCGCAGTCGGAGATAGACTCGGGGAGAGGAAGCAGCGCTGTCAGGCTGCTTCGAGGGGAGCGCGCGCAGCCCATCCACCCGGCGGCTGAAGTATGCAGCCATCAGATAGTGGCCAGGGGACACAGCTGTCAGGCCATGATGAAGTAACTCCCAGAAGCCCAGGGCTTGCTGCGGTGCAGCTGCGGATGTTTCTGTTCAGGAGGATAAAGGCTGCCTGTCACAAGAGGGCTGTAGCAAGCCCAGCGTGGTGTGAGAGCCAGCCATTGTGAAGCGAGGGCTCGGAATGCATGCCGAAATCCCCCGCTGACGGAAACGGGGCACTCGCAAAACGCTCTGGGCTGGGCAAGCGCCTGGCAAACTGCAAAGCGATGCAGTGCACACAACTGTGTCCCCCCACGGTGCACCATCCAAACAAGAGGGCCAGTTTGGTGTAGTGGTTAGGAGAGCGGACTTCTAATCTGTCATGCCGGGTTTGATTCTGCACTCCCCCACATGCAGCCAGCTGGGTGACCTTGGGCTCGCCATGGCACTGATAAAACTGTTCTGACCGAGCAGTGATATCAGGGCTCTCTCAGCCTCACCCACCCCACAGGGTGTCTGTTGTGGGGAGAGGAATGGGAAGGCAACTGTAAGCCACTTTGAGCCTCCTTTGGGTAGGGAAAAGCGGCATATAAGAACCAACTATTCTTCTTCTTCTTCTTCTTCTTCTTCTTCTTCTTCTTATTCAGACTCATTGAATGGGAAGTCCCTTTTCCTGACTCCCAGGAAACATTGCCTTGTCTGAGAGCGGCTTACATTCTGCCTGTCCTTTCTGTACCGTGTGAAGTTTTCCTATGGGGGAAGAGACACTGAAATTGGAGGAATGCTTCTTAGGCTGGAGGAAGGCAGGGTGGTAAGATACCCAAGCAGTGTGTTTTAAAGATCCACTTAGATCTCTTGGCTGGCAATGAAAGGTTACTTGATGCAGGAGGGCCCACCTAGATGATAATGCATCACTGCAGAGAGTCAGGGCGATGCCGTGGTTAAGAGTGGTGGACTCTAACCTGGAAAACCGGCTTTTCCCCACTCCTCCACACAAAGCCTGCTGGCTGACCTTGGGCCAGTCATAGTTCTCTCAGGACTCTTTCAGTCCTGTCCACCTCACAAGGACTATTTCCACACAAGAGCAAACCCCCACATCAGTGTTCTTACTGACCCGAAAAATGCAAAAAGTCCCGCACAAAAGTCTTCCTCTCCACGAGCAGATCTGAATTTCACACCCCCTTACTTCACATTTTCTATATGTTCCCTTGCAGGGAAGTTTTTTTTTCCTTTGGATGTTGCCTCGATGTTTCCAATTGGGGAATTCCCAAATTCAAATTGTTTTCCCCCCACTGCACTGTCATTTTGTCCGCTGTCAGTGACTCACGCTCTCTCCTCCTGCCCCCAACGTAGCTGTCCTCGAGACATTCGCCATTTAAAAAGAAATAATACTGATTGTGTTACTACATTGGTATGTAGCAATGTAATAGCAGTTCCTTCCTCATGTAGTCCATTTCCCTAAGCAGACCGCATGGGTGTCGTTTTCTCTTTTTTTCACAATGCCCCAGCTCAGGATGGTGAAAGGCTTGGGCAAGTGGCCAGGGATGACCCCTCCCCCCCCCACGGCCCCCTTCTTCCCCTCTAGGCTGGTTAATCGCTGGCCTTTGGGAGGCTCCTTGGAGCACATGGGGAGAGACACAGGAGCCCCTCATCCCACTACCCGACTATGCCCCACAGGATCTCGCCCCCACAGCATTCTGAAAAGCTAAAAGGCAGGCTCTGAAATGGTGCCACATTCCCAAGCAGATTTCGGGATGCTGCATCATCTGGTTTAGCCCTGAGAGAACAAGGCAGAACCTCAGGTCTTTGGTGTTGCTTCAGACTGAAACGTTCCACCTGACCAACCTGGGTCTTGAAGTATCCACCAGTCAGTCGTGGGTTTTGTACTCTAATGAGGGAGTGTAACAAGCGATCCAAACCCCACAAGGTAACACGCATCACAGACGACACAAAGTACAATCCAGGAGAGCCGTGGTCCTTGCAGGATCCATCGGCATGTGCTGGCTGCGATCTGACAGATCACTGTGCTCAGAAGCAGTCTGCAAAGAGCTCTCCCAGCGAATTGCTGCGTTGCACTTTCAGCCCCAAACCAATTGCTCTGGGATTGCTCTGTGTCAGCCAAAGTGCTGCAGGGCAACAACAGCATTGTACTCTGGCTGACCCGCCGCCGATTAGGGTTTTGCTGTTTCCAATGAAATCCGCACAACGGCATTCTCAGAGGCCTGTGAAGAGCTCCCAAAAGAATTCCGCAACGGGCTCCAGAAGCTTCCCAAACAAACCCCCTGATGTTTTGCCAAATACCAGCTGGGAAAGGACTCCAGTCTCTTCTTAGATAGGAAAGAGCCACTGAACCGATCAGCCAAGATCGGCTCATGCGCTCACCACCACAAGCGATGCTGCGGTTCATTTGGACTCCCTTCGTCTCCTCCATGCTCGAGGCACGGAGGCCCCACACCTGTCCGATTATCTCTGGGGTGCCTCAGTCAGAGGTCTACTTCTCTTCAAGAATGGCTGCTGCGACAGTGGGCTAGAAGACTGGTGCTGGCAGCAGCAGCAGAAAAGGAGTGGAACTCCATGCCCTCCTCAGTCAGCATTGCAATGTCAACAAGAAACAGGCAAAATCTGACAATTGTGGAACAGCACCAATGCAGCTGCAGGCACTCACTTCAGCAGCTCCTGCTGAGTGCTGCTATCACTTCAGCACCTCCGCAGTGCTGACCCAGCAGCTCCCTTGTTTCCGCTGCTGCCTCATGACATCGGCAGGTAGGATCACAGGGAGGAGGACGCCCAGTACAAATCCCCCAGGCCCTGGTTACTCAGAGAGTGGCAAGAAGCAAGGCTGTCTCATTTCGATCTCATCCTCTCAGCAGGCTTGTTGCCCGTGATCTTGGTGCTTCTGCCGCAAGACGCTTCTCTAGGAGTCTGCAGTCGCTCATTTTAACCTGTTAATTGATTTGAAATCATAGTGAGGGGTCCCCTGGAGCAAGAGGGCCCTTACTGCTTTTCAGTGAAATGAGGTGAGCCATTATGGATTCCTCGAGAGGATTTGCCTTGTGCTGTGCCAATAAAGACTGGTGAGTTCTCACTCAAAGTGTGTAAGGGTGATCTCAAAAAATTCTTGGCCACAGGGGTTCATGGAAGCTCTTGGCAGGCATCACTGCACCCCCCCCCCCCCAGTTCACAGAATTCGTAGAATCATAGAGCCGGAAGGGGCCGTAGAGGCCATCTAGAAGAAGAAGAGTTGGTTCTTATATGCTGCCTTTCTCTACCGAAAGGAGTCTCAAAGGGGCTTACAATCGCCTTCCCTTCCTCTCCCCACAACAGACACCCTGTGAGGGAGGTGAGGCTGAGAGAGCCCTAGAGATTACTGCTCGGTCAGAATAGCTTTATCAGTGAGGTGGCCAGCCCAAGGTCACCCAGCTCAAAACCGATAAGGTTAAAAACAACATAGAAACAAATAAATATTAAATATTAAGAGTAAACTATTAAAGCGTTGGACCTTATCACACAGTCAGAGAGTGTGTCACCTGAACACACAGAGAGGGTGCACAGAGCCTAAGAATGCACGGCATCTGGGAAACAGTCAGGAGGCACAATCCCATGCAGGGAATCAGCAATAAAACTTGTGACATTCAAACTAAGGGACTCTGACAGGCCCAATCCCCCAGGCTATATAGGGATTAAAATCTGGGTCTCTCTGACCAGCATCCAACACTCTATCAGTCACAACGACCTTGCAATGGCAGCCAATACTTTGATAACATTAATGGAATAGAGAAAAAGAAGAACTTGGATTTTTATACCCTGCTTTTCACTGCCCAAAGCAATCCCAACACAACTTACCAAACACCATTCCCTTCCTCTCTCCACAACAGAAACCCTGACCGTTTATGCACTGGAGGTTTCATGCCAGGCTGCAGGCTGGAGTTTTAGTCGTGGCAGGTTGCCCCACCTCTTCCTGCACCCACATGGGAGAGCATTTGGCCTGCACCTCATCCGCCCCCCGATCTGTGCTCCTGCACAGGAGCTGGGGCACTGAAGTTCCCAGTGCGTAAACGGTCCCTGTGAGGTGGGGATGAGAGAGCTCTAAGAGAACTGCTCTGTGAAAATAAACCTGCGAGAACTGTGATTAGCCTAAGGTCACCCAGCTGGCTGCATGTGGAGGAGTGGGGGAATCAAACCCAGAATTCCAGATTAGAGTCTGCCATTCTTAATGACTACCCCATGCTGGCTCTTAGGTCACTTTGGTCTGTTGGCTCCATGGCCTCAGTTTCCCCACCTATACCACAACGTGGTCTCTGCATGGACTGGGGATATTTATGTTTTGCTGGGTTGATGTGTTGGGGGTCTGTGTGTGAGAAGGGTCCGTGGACTGAACAGAGACATGTATTTTCTGTAGGACGTCTGCATGGTGATATCAAATAGTTAACACTTTCTGTGCTTGGGACGTGGCTCTCACCCCCAGAGCTCTGTTTTTGTTGCGCAGTGAAAGGGAAGCCTTGTGACCCTGGAGTTTAAAACAAAAAACAAAAAACCCCAGAAAAGCAAAAAACTGAAAAGAAAGCTGCAAGCCGCTGCCAAGCTGGTTTTGATTTCACAACATTCCCTGCGACCAGAACAGTTGGTGCGTGGCGGTGACTTTTGCCCGAGTCATTGCCTTCCAAGCGAGGTCCCGTTCCCAAAATGAAAAATGACAGCGCTTCACACCTGGAACGAGTCTGTGGCTGAGCTGCAGCCGGCCTCAGCGAGGAGGGCAGGACAGCGGGGTTAGCTAAATACAAGCTCAGCTGCGGGGCTGACTCACTGCTTGTTCCTGGAACTGTCTGAGGGAGGGAAGGATGCGGTGGGCAGGCTTTGTATCATCTGGGTTAGGGCTGGTAGCAGATGGGCCTGGGGAAGAAAAAAAAAAGCATACTTCCATGTGGGTTTAAAATAGAAGAGCACCCACAATCAGCTGAATGGGGAAATGTGCAAACGCTTGTCACTCGAAGGAGCCTGCTAATGCTGCTGCCGTGCCACAAAGGGCTTCGGTTCAAACTGAGACGTGCCGTGTTTGCTCCGCTCCAAGAAGGCCCTCGGGAGAGAGTCCGAGGTGATCCTCTGATGGGCCTCTGATGAGTCTGCCATGCCAGAAGCCATTTCTGCGCAACTGGGTCAGGGATGTTCTGCCAAATCAGAAGACTCACATCTGGTCTGCGTCCGTGTCTCAAAGTTAGTGTCAGAGTAAGTGTCAGGTGGGACCCGGAGATACCCTGGAATTATAGCTCATCTCTAGGCAACAGGGATCAGTTGCCCTGGAGGAAAAAGCTGCTTAGAAGGTAGACTGTATGGCATTATACCCCACTGAAGTCCGTCCCCTCCCCAAACTCTGCCCTCTGCACCCTCAAATTCTCCAGGTTTTTCCTAACCTAGAGCTGGCCACCCTATGTCAGAGAAAGTGGCCCAACGAACCCAAACCTACACTTATTGTCTCTACCCCGAAAGAGTCTCAAAGTGGCTTACATTCGCCTTCCCTTTCCTCTCCCCACAACAGACACCCTGTTAGGTAGGTGAGGCTGAGAGAGCTCTGATATCACTGCTTATCAGTGCTATGGTAAGCCTAAGGTCACCCAGATGGATGCATGGGTGGGAGCGCAGAATCAAATCCGGCTCACCAGATTAGACGTCCGCACTCCTAACCACTATACCAAGCTGTGGGTGCCAGGATCCTAACAGTTTCAAGGGAAACTGACCTATGGTATGCACTGGCATGAATCTTTCTTTGTTCTCCACTGTTTTCTAGGGGGCTAGTTAGTTCAGTTTGGGTTCTCTGTACCTTAGAGCTGGGATCAATAAAGAGATGAAATGACCTCCCAGTGATCTACAGCTGCAGGTTGGGAAATACATGATTTTGGGGGTGGAGCCTGGGGAGGACAAGGTTTGGGGAGGAGAAAGGAGCTCGGCAGGGTATAATGCCATGGAGTCCACTCTTCAAAGCAGCCATTTTCTCCAGAGGAATCTATCCTGGTTGTCTGGAGATTGTAATAGGGGGAGATTACCAAGGTGTCACCTGGAGGTTGGCAACCCTAGCCCTGGCCATATCTTCCCTTTCTCCTTTCAGAGGTTCTGCTGTCACTCCACCAAAATATGTAGAAAGGAGTCAACTCAGGACTCGCAATGTTGTTTCAAGGCACTGACTGCTGGGGGGGGGGGGGGGGCTGATCTTAATGCATAGACACCCTTCCCACTTTCACCTGAGTGCAGTGGTGAAGATCACCAGACTCTAATCTGGAGGAATGGGTTTGATTCCCCACTCCTAGGAATATCCCCTGGAATTATAGCTCCAGTCTAAAGAGATCAGTTCCCCTGGAGGAAATGGCTACTTTGGAGGGTAGACTCCAAACATGAGACTCCACTGAAGTTCCTCCCCACCCCAAATCCCTCCCATTCCCAGCTCAACCTCCACAATCTCCAGGTATCTCCCATCCCCAAGATGGCAACTGTTGAGCCATTCCAGTCTGGCATCCGACCTGGCCATGGGGTGGATATGGTTCTGGTCACCATTATGGATGATCTCTGGCACCAGCTGGTTAGGGGTGGATCAGCACTTCTTATGGTGTTAGATTGTTCCACAGCATTTGATGCCATTAATCATGAGCTGTTAGCCCACCGCCTCACCAGGGCAGTGGCTGATCTCCTTTCTCCAGAACCCTACACAGAGGATCGCAGTGGGACAGGAGTAATTGCACAGTCACCAACTTTTGTGCAGAGTACCTCAAGGGGAGGTCCTCCTCTCCCACATTGTTTAACATCTGTATACACCCTCTGGCCCAGCTGGCCTGGAATTTTAGGTTGGGTGGTCATCAATATGCCGATGGCACCCAGATCTAGCTCCTAACGGACAGCTGGCCCAACTGCCCCCGGATATATTCACCATTTGTTTGGAAGCACTGATGGTCTGGCTCAAGCAGAAACTCAATCCTTCCAAGATGGAGGTCCTGTGGTTAGGGAGGAAAGGTCCAGATCAGGAAGCACATCTTCCTTGCCTGGATGGGATGCAGCTAGACGGGGTGCACCATGAGCCAGGAATTTAGGGGTGCTCTTTGATGCTTCCATTTCTATGGAGGTCATGAAGGTAGCTAACCTGGTGTTTTTCCACATGCGCCAAGCTAGGATACTAGCACCCTATCTGGCCCCAGAACACCTGGCCACTGTGATCCATACAACAGTAACCTCTAGGTTAGATTTCTGCTCTACGCTGCCCTTATCCTGGACCTGGAAATTGCAGCTGGTACAAAATGTGGCTGAGAGGGTTCTCACAAGAACACCATGGAGAGCCCATATCCAGCCTATGCTGCAGCAGCTGGGTTGGTTGCCAGTTGTGTTCTGGATCAAGTTTAAGGTTTTACTATGGACCTTTAAGGCCATAGATGGTCTAGGCCCAGCATATCTGAGGGACCGTCTGTTTCCCTATGCCCCTAGGAAAGCATTACGCTCTACAAATCCAAACTGGTTGATGATTCCCAGCTCATGGGAAGCGTGCCTTGCCTCAACCAGGGTGGTCCTGGCCCCAATCTGGTGGAATGAGCTCCCAGGGGAGCTGAGGGCCCTGTTGGAGCTTTCACAGTCCCACAGGGCCTGCAAAACTAAGCTCTTTTGACAGGCATTTGGTTAAGGCAAGATGGTGGAACATCAAATGAGGTGGCATATGTAGTCCATTGCACTACAGGAGAGGCTTGGTGAGGGCAGGTGGGTTGAGTTAGTTTTTCTATTGTTTTAAATTGTATTTTTCTTTTGATGTATAGAGCCTCAAGCTGGCTGGCCGGGACTGGGGGTTTATAAGCTGAATGAATGAATGAATGAATGAATGAATGAATGAATGAATGAATGAATGAATGAATGAATGAATGAATGAATGAGGCAAGCAAGCAAGCAAGCTTGCTGGATGATCCTGGGCCAGTCACAATTCCCTCAGAATTCTCTCACCGCCACCTACCTCACAAGGTGACTATTGTGGGAAGGGGAGGGGAATGTGATCATAAGTCATTTCGAGACTCCTTAAGGTTAAAAAAAAGCACGGAATAAAAACCTATTCTTCCTCAATAAGTCACAAATCCTGTTGACAGTGGGACTAACATGATGTATATGCATCATGGAATGTGAACCCTCTCACACACCATTCTGAATCTCATAAAAGCTCCAGTAATGTTTCCAACCTCAGAATGTCTCCACCGATTACAGAAAATGTCTATGGTGCTGGATTTGCATGTAAAGTCAAACAAGAAACAGAAGGGTCTGCACAGTGCAACTCCCTCCCCGGCAGTCCACTATGCTCCCCAAAATGTTGTTCCTCAGCAGATGGGGTGCCTGCCCCAGGAACAGTATGGGGAGGAAGTTAGAGGTCTGGTGTAGGAGGCGGAAGGGATAAGAGTCTCCGGAGAGGGCAGTATATAAATATAATAAATAAATAAAATAAAATAATAAATTTTCCCCCTTTGCATGCATGAAAATTTTCCAAGGAATTTTGCCAGAGCGTCGTACGCAAATACAACTTAACCTCAGTGAATAGGTTTTAGGCCATAAACTTGTCAAACCTTTATTGTACCCATTTCTGTACTCAATTTCCAACTGATCCACATTCAATCACCCCCTGATAAAGCAGTTTTTCAATTTCAAAAAGGCCATTGAGCTAGATACATAAATTGGCATACAGTTGTGTTGGAGTGGCTGACTCAGCATCCCTGGACATTAGAGGGGAGGGACTCTACATCACTGTATGGGTGTATACATGTTATCTCCTTGAATGTGATGTTCCTCTTTGTCTTACTCTGAGAATTGCCCTCTGACCCCTCCTCTCACTTTGTCCTTTCACTGTCATTTCACATGGCCTTCCATGGAGACACATGTCTCTCCCACAATGCCCTCATGTGCCCGTACATGTGACGCAGGTTCATCTACTTTAGATTAGGCTTCTTTCTCATCTTTTGACCCCAACCTGAATTTGAACTGGATCTACCTGAATCAATATAAGTTAATTTTACTGCAATACACTTCTTGGGATATTTATTTATTGTACTCACTACCACATTTCTAAGACTGGAACAACTACGCTATAACAAAAGTTGAGTCCAATAGCACCATTAAAACCAACCAAGTGTTATTCCAGGTGTGAGCTTTTACGTGTTTGCACACTTCCTCAAACAATGAAATAGGAATCGTCAGAGTACAGATATGGAGAAAGCAGCGCACACCTAGAATAAAACTTTGGTCTTCAAGATGCCCTTGGACTCAAATTGTGTTCTGCTACTTCAGACCGACACAGCTACACACCCGAATCAAACTGTGCTATAGTAACCAAACATCCCAATAAGCTGGGCAGATCTGACTGTTAAAACATTCCAGGAGTGACGCAGGGCCTTTGGCTTGGAACCATTCAGAAACAAGGCTCAAACCCATTCTCTTCCCGGGTCCGGACAAAAGTCAGCCAATGGCGTATCGGGAAGAGGATGCAAGCAAGCTTATATCGGTTTGCCTCTGCTGTGCTGAATCCCCCCTGATGCACTGCCAGCCATTTGGGGGCACAGCTTGGACTTGCTCCACACTACCAGCAGCCCTCCAGGAGCTATTTCGGGAAATTAAAGGCCTAATCCATGACTGCACATACATGTACCGTGGTAGGATGTGTCCCCGCAAGATGAAAATCTAGGAAGAAAAAGTCCCGATTCTTTCAGTGCTAATCTCTCCTGTTTAACTCTGGTATCCATCCCTTGGTCATATAAACAAAAATTAAAGCTGAGTAGTTTTAAGCGACAAGAGGCTGCCTGAGATAGAGATCTGTCCTAGTTAGTATTTATAGAGATACGCAGTTTCCTATTTGGTTTGTCCATGGAAGCTGTTCTATTCAACTCAATGTCAAAATGGGGAAGTAGGAAGCCATGTGCATCTCTGGCTAATGTAGATGTTAACTTCCCACCCGTGGCTGCTACTTACATCTCTTCTGCACACACACTATCCATGCAGAGGCAAGTAACTTTACCAGTCAATGACCGATTATGCATGGGTTGGAATGGCCATGATGGCTGTGATAGGGCTTTGGAGAAAGTCCCTGCTTATGCATGACGTCACAGCCATCTGAGGCCTTGCCCGACCCAGGCCCTCGGAAGACCCACATTAAGAAAACGCATATTCTTCCGCGGGCCTGGGTCCACTAAGGGTGCATGCGAGGGCCAGGTTGGGCTAGCCCTGTGCATAATCAGAGAAGCCAGGCTTTTGGGCCTGGCTCATCCCCCAACCTACGGCGTCCCTGCAGGGACGCCTCTGTCCCCTGCCAGTTCCATGGTTCTGCAGAGCTGACAGGGGCATCCCCCCACCCCCACCATGGTGGGGGAGCAGCATGCTGCTCCCCACCATCGTTCAGTGGGGGATCCATGCCCCTGATCCTACCCCCGGTTGCCGCTGCCATGGCAGTAGAGTGCTACCAGCACTTCCAGCCCTGCATTGCATGTGCAGGGCCATTGCATCGGTGCAGCCAGCGTGTGCTGGGGGAGCCCATTTCCCGTGCATACATGGGGAACGGTGGGGCTTTTTGCCCAGCCACAACAGAATGGCAGCAGCCTGGGGTGGCTGCCGCCATGCATATTAGGTCAATGTGATGTGCACTAGAATGAGCACATCGGGGTGTTTATTAACCCCAAAACAAACTCCCTTGAACCCAGTGAAAAGTTCCAAATAAATGCATTTAGAATGAGACTACAAGAATGTCTTACACTGGCATGTTACCTGTTCCACATACTTGGGAAGCAGTAATGACTTCTGTTCTAATGTCATCAGCTTATGAGACATAGGTAACTCCTTTGGACTAAAAGAGGAGACGGCAGAAAAATGATATCAGCACCTAGTTGCAAAATATCCGAAGGCCAAATGAACACTGGGCAAGAAATACAAACTAATAGCAGATGTACATCACCCACTGCTGGGGGACCTTATTCTATCTGATGCTTTCATTCTACACACACACACATATATCCTCTGCTGTAGTTGCCACACACTGAGAATAAGTCCCTGTTATGACTTTTTTGTGGTACTCAGTTCTTCTTTTCCTGCATTTGGTTGAAAGTAGCTCCACACAGCACTTAATAAAATGCTATACTCTCCAGCAAAAGCTCTACATGGCCAAAATCCTACTATATGCCTCTACGGATGTATTACAGTTGTGATTCTTCCTGCCATTTTCTTCCTGCTAATTAATTCCTTCATGTTTTCCAGAGTTTGTGTTTCTCATGAATAACTTCTTGGTTATCAGCTTGATGGGGACAGTAGGCTTAAGTTCTTTAACTTTGTAGCAAGCTAACCACCCTCAATAGGGTAGATCCAGTGAAGGAGTTCTGGACAGAGCTGGACATGCTCACTTCCCCTGTTTGGCTGCAAGCCCAAATGCTGTTCCTGAGCAACTGCAAACCCCCATAAACAGCATGAGGGCATGTTTGAAATCTGCAGTAGAGGGGGGGGGGATCAGCACAAATCACTCACCTCTTCTTTTAGTGGAAATCTACCACTGAAGGCATCCCACCAATAATTTTGTAATTGCTTATTAGCATTATAATATACAAATAGTGATAATTATAAGTGCACCAAAAGGTCAGTGACTTAGCTTGTGGCAGAGTAAAAAAAAATCAAAAACACTTCTTAAGTCTCCTTTCTACCCATCTAACAGCATGAAAACAAGTACAGAGAACGCATGAAGTAATTAATCAGATGGAAAGGATAAAATAAAGCTCTGAAATATTTGAATGAGACAGTAGTCCTGGGAAGCTCTGATGGTTCATACAGAACAGCAATTGTACTTTAAGAAGGAAGGAATCCTCACAAAAAATGGAGACATCACACAAGAGAATATTGGGATGCAACAGAAACTGTTTCTGCACTAGCAATACAGATTTGCATTTTTAAAGGCTCAAGTTTTTAGTCAGTTTCCACACTGAAATTCGCCTCTTCAAGCATAGACCTGAATTGGCCCCTCACTCGTCCCTCAGCAAAGGAATCCCCAGAAAACCAGTTTTCAATTTTTTAAGTGGGGACTAATTTTTAAGTGGGGACCAATGCTGAAAGGCATGCAATCAGGTTTTTCCCTGTGCCCGCCATTTTGAGTTGTTTGGGAATGCCCCTTTCCTCATTGCCAGTTTCCTTATCAGACTATGGTATTCCCTGCTTTCAGTATATTGTATTCAATATACTTAGCATCGTTCCAGGTGGTTCTCCTTTCACTTTCAGGCACTGGAAGCATTTTTATCAAGGTACTTCTGCTCATGATCCTCTGCCAGTCCTGACCTCTGCCATGGTCTCAGAATTATCTGCATGCAGCTGGGAATGTTTTGATCTGCACCCTTTGGAGCAAACACAGCTCCTATGATGATGACGACATTTCGATTTATTCCCCGCCACTTCCAAAGCTGGCTCATGGCAGGTTACAAGTCTGATAAAACCCCATTAAAAAAACTTGTTAGAAGACATGACAATCCCAACATGGCAGGGGAAAAAACCACCCAACCCCTCACTACTAGAGGGGCGAGGAAGGAAGTCCAAAATGATGAACTACTCATACCTGGGGGGGGGGGCGTCGATCTATCTCGCTGGCCCTAACCGTCAACCATAGACCTGGCGGAAGAGCTCCGTTTTACAGGCCCTGCAGAATGCCAAAAGCTCCTGCATTGCCCGTCGCTCACCCGGGAGACCAACAAGGAAGAGCAAATGATCACCACAGCAGCTGAGAAGTACTTTGTAGTCAATATGTTTGAAGACTGAAGCTTATGGGAATGGCCCTAAAATAAGACAGAGTAATGTCACCTCCTTCCAATGACAGAATGCGTGTTAACATTTAAGAGTAGCACAGGATCAACTATTTTAACATAAAATTATTAACTACTATGTTTCATCCTTCTTTCATGGAGTTCAAGGTAGCATGTGATATACAGAACTCTCATCTCTTCAGTGTTATCCTTACAGCCACTCTATGACTTTGACAGGGACTTCAACTCTGTGTTGGGAAAAACCTCAAGACTTTAGGGGTGGAGCCTGCAGAGGAGTGGGAAGGGGAGGGACTTCAATGGGGTTGCCTCTTAGCAGCCATTTTCTCCAAGGGAACTGATCTCTGTTGCTGGGAGATGAGCTGTAATTCTGGGGGATCCCCAAGTCCCACCTGGAGGCTGGCATGCCTATTTGTTGAGAAAGTGACTAACCCACAGTGAACCTCATGGGTCTTCGCAGTCCTACTCTGGCATTTAAACCATTGCACCGCACTTGATCTCCATAAGGGGAGGTGACATTCACAGTGTCTGTCTGGTGCATTAGAATGTCCTGAGTCCACAACTAGAACCAAAACAGCACCCACTACTACTTAATAAGCATGCAGAAGATTTTTTTTAAAAATTATTACCACCCTGAGCTCCCCAGTGGAAGGGCAGTATAAAAAAGTATTAAATATATATTGCCCTAAATATAGCAGTCTGATATAGCAATAGGGGGATTAGATTATCGCATTCGTGGTAATTTAATGTTGTCACCCGCCCTCAAGAAAATATTGGGCTTTGGCTTATCCACATATATGAAAAAATATATATTGAATGATTTAGCGAATGAATTCCAAATTCTGCAAAAGCCTTGGAGCTCTATTCAGTCATTTGGACAAACTCTCTTACCAGTAAAGAAATGCTCCCTGTTTTCCCTACATCTAGTAATTTCAAGGGACTTGACATCTTCAAAATATTAACCACAAGTTACCTCAAAACCCAACTCTAAATTCCAGATCCAAATCCAACAGAACCTTTTGTCTTGATATCAATCAGGTTTCAGAGCTTTGGAAATACAGACCTTTGCTGTATCAGCTAAAATGCTTTCAACACATTTCAGAAGTATACTACCGTATTGCTCATGTGCTGAGCACAGACTACAATTGATTGATTGACTGATTGATTTCCCACCATTTCCGACAAGCAGCTCGTGGCTAGTTACAAGACTGATCCCCAATTATAATAAACCCCCAATAAAATCTCATTAACACAACATAAAACGTATATAATTTGTGACAAGTTATATAGCAACGTTGCAAAAACACAAAAACATAAATTAACCATCAAGATAAAAACAACCACGCAAGGTAAAAACACAAATTAAAAAACAATGCAAATTGAAAACAAGGATTAAGACACAGATTAAACACAGGTGCAGAGATTTAAAAAACATTTAGATTGGAAAAAAACAAGTCTGCTCAAGCAGTTTACCCTCTACCAAACCGTCTTGCAACCTTTCTAAATACAGCCAATAAAGATTTTATTTTATTTATGTTTTAATTTTATTATTAGATTTATAGACCACCACTCTTTGCCCAACAGGCTCGTGGTGGTTCACATAAAATATAAAAGATATATTTTTTTAAAACCCAAAATAGGGTTGCCAGCTCTGGGTTGGGAAATATTTGCAGACTTTTTGAGTAGAGCCAGGATTAGACAGGATTTGGGACAGGAAGGGACCCTAGTGAAGTATAATGTTTGGAAATCCGCCCTCCAAAGCAGCCATTTTCTCCAGGGGAATTGATCTCTGTTACCTGGAGATGAGCTGTAAAACTGGCAGATCCCCAGGTCCCCCCTGGGGAACTGGATCCCAGGGAAGGAAGGAGGGAGGAAGGAAGGTTGGATCATTTGCATGGGCGGCTAATTTTTTTTTTTTTAAGGATTCATGATGTTTGAATTAAACCTTCACCTTTGCAGGGAGCATGCCTCTAAACACCAGATGCTAGGGACAAAGAATGGCCAAGATTTCTTGCCGTCCTACGGGGTTCCTGGAATCATATGACTGGTCATTGTTGAAGAGAGGATGCTGAACTTATAGGCCACTGGGCTCTTGTTACATTCTTACGTGAAATTTTTATAGGCCAGTGTTGCCGTATATTATCTGGGAAAACTGGATTTATTACCTCCCAGAAAAGGCTTCTTTATTTCTTTGGCTCCGCTCCATTGTTGAGTAATAGCCCTGTGTAAAGCAGTGACACGTTAAGATGCGTTAGCATGTATTCAAGAGCAGAGGCTGGAGAGGGTGCCTTCCTCAAAAGGTGACAGTCCAACTGTAGCAGAGCATCTGTCGACTTCCTATGTGGCCAATCCCCCCCCCCCCCTGAATATAACTCAGAAAGCTTAAGGAACACAAATATTATCTCTTGCGATCCTTTGCAGTCTCATTAGCACAGAGGCGCTGAGTATAAATATTTACAAGTAATAATCATTTCTCCTTCCTTCCTCCTCCTAATGACTATTTAAAGAAAGCCAGGACCTTGTAGAAAATCAGATGCTGTGTCTGAACTGTGCTTTTTCTGGGCAAGTAAACATTAGCAAAAATAAAAATAAAAATTAGCATAAAATTCAATGTGTAAACTCCGTTGAGCAGTGTGTTGTGCTGGGACTTTGGTGCACCCACAAAAAAGAAACAGAAATGGTTGCACCTAGCAAAGTCCCACCACTAATTTGCAGCACATTTTAATGTATTTGTTGCACTCATACTTTTTTCTTCCTCCAAGAAACAGCTTAAATATTGTTCCTAGACAGCCTGAAATCCAGGAAGCGTATAAAGCCAAACATGTTAAGTTTTCAACAAAAGAAGTGTATCATCCGGCTTCAGACGACAATGTTATTTTTCTAGTTACGACCCAAGACAAAGTCATTCCTAGCACCCCCAAACCTCTCAGCTGAAAAGGTATTTCGTAGGCTAATAGCCTAAATACTGAACTTGGGTTGTCATAATATCTCACACCCTTCACAGTGTTGTGAGGTATGTCTGAAGGGACTTTCTTTTTCAATCCAGCCACGAACTTCTTCCTTTACGTCAGAATCTTAACTTTCATTTTCTATAAGCTTATGTTTTTGGGGAGAACAGCACAACAACTCCCAGGCTGTAAAACTAGAAGGCTAACAGAATGATCGAAACAAAATATAGACTCCTGAACTGGACCTCTTACCAGCAAACCTAGGCCTAATGAATGAAACACTCTACCAGTATAAAGTTATTCACCCCAAGTCCAGCCAGTAGTGACTGAAGCCTTCCCAGGTGACACAGAATACCTTTTGACCCAGGCTAGCCCAGTATCGGATCTCAGGAGCTAAGCAGGGTTGGCCCTGGCTAGAACTTAGCTAGGAGGCCACCAAGGACATCCTAGGTTGCAACTCAGAGACAGGCAATAGCAAACTGCTCTTTGCATCTCTCGCCTTGAAAAACCTACCGCAGTGGTTCTCAACCTGCCTAATGGTATGACCCTTTAATACAGTTCCTCGTGTTGTGGTGACCCCCAACCATAAAACAATGCAAGTATTCTTTCACAGAAATTAAACCGAAACTGATCAATGGCATGAATATCCATTATTCATCATTGTATATAAATTGGTTATAAATTGTATATAAATTGGCGGTTACCTACAGGAGGAGTGGCAACAGTGGTGGTGCCCCCCCACCACCACCACCAAGCTGCTCACCCTGCCGTGAGCCCCAAAGGGGTCTTGACCCCCAGGTTGAGAATCATTGCCCTACAGGAACATCATGTTGCCATTTTCCACCACCAATTTTAGCAGCCTGAATAGTCCTCACAAGTTTGATCTCATCAGAGTTTGGAAGCTGAACAAGTTGGCCACAGTTAGAATCTAGACAGAAGACAACTAAGGAATAGTGGGACTGCTATGCAGAGGAATATCCGGGCCACTATGCAGAGGCACACAATGGCAAAACTTTTCTTGCCTTGAAAACCCTCCAGGGTTGACATTTGTTAGCTGCAATTTGATGGCACTTTCCACCACTTCCACCAGAGACCTAGGATGTTTCCGCACAACACACCAATGTTGTCAATTGGTTCCACAAATCGGAAACACTATTTTAAATAGTGGAATCTCGGCGTTCCGCATACCTGCATTTGTACTGGAATCCAGTAGTGTTTCTTTCATTCCCCACAGGTTTCCGGTCTCGCAGGAATCGCTAGAAAGGAAGCGATTTTTCTGTGCTTGGTCCCGCCCCTGGCCGTCAATCAAATGAACAGCCAATGGGCGGTTGTTATCATGCTCCAGAAAAGCCCCTTTCCCTTTAAGCACAGGTTTAAAAACACACACACACACACACGTTACAACGAATATGCATTGATTCATTGCAATGGAGAGACCCATCTAGCTGGCGTGTGAGCTGGCGATTCATCATTACCACACTCCCCCGAGTGAAACCCCCCCCCCTGCACGGATGCGATTTTTAGCCGAAAATAAAGGGAATTTGCAAACGGGGCTGTGTTGTGCTTGGGGACTTAGGGGAGCTTTAAAGCACTTCTGTGGAGGGACTGTAGCCGGAGAAGCCTCGCTGGGTGAATGAAGCCTCGCTGGTTCGTTGCCTTCCCCGCTCCCTCCAAGGAAAAAAAATGGCGATCACTTCACCGGAAGTTCGGAGGAGAGAGCCAGGGGGAGGGACTTTGTTGGAACCGCAACAATGAGAATGCACAGGTCTTTTTTGCTAGTGTTGCAGATTGTTCGCAAGAGTGTAGCACTTTTCGAAGGGTGAATCCACTTTTCCCGATTTCCCTAGAAGCGCTACAACGAATCGCTTTTTGCGGAACTGTCGCAGGAGTGTTGCAGATTGTGTGTGACGTCATGCGGAACTGCAAATTAGTAGCGTTTGCCATATGTAAGCCTTCTACTATATTAAACTCGTGCGAAATGGCCCCTAGAGTAGCTTACTACACTGTTACCCTCTCCTCCATATTAACCTCATAACAACCACTCTATGGAGTAGGTTAAGTTGAGAAAGAGTGCCAAGCACAAGTTCACCCTTGCGGATTCAAACCTCGGCCTTCCAGAACCTAGTCCAATGCCCTAACTGGTACACTAAGCTGGCTTAGAAAACAAGAAGCACAGGATGGTGAAAAGGAAGTGGTTTGACATTCAGCGATCTATTTATACATATTTTATGCAAAGACACATTTATTACCACTATACTAAATTCAGGGCCAGTTTTGACAGGTAGGGGAAGATGTCAGGGGGATACATCAACCACTAGGTTGGCCAACTCTGAGTTGAGAAATTCCCTGAGTTGGAAAATTCCCAGTCATTTTGAGGGCTGGTCCTAAGGAGTGTTAAGGCAGAGAACCTGGCATGTTTATAATGCCATAGAGTCTACCCTACAAGGCTGCCATTTTCTTCAGGACAACTGATCCCTGCAGTCTGAAGATATGCTGTAATTCCAGGAGGACACCAGGCCGCATTGGGAGTTGGCAACTCCATTGGGTTTTGTTCTTTTTCTTTTAAAATGTGTCAGCATTTATATAAAAGGGAATTTCTACCAATTCCCTTCCCAAAGGTGCTGGTACTCAGTACCAAAGAGTACAATCCCCCACCCCAAAGCCCTGGGCAACCCTATCACAGACTTAACAAATGCAAAATTACACCATATATCACCAAATACATATGCTGAACATATGTTTATATTTCGTCATACAAGACAAATCATTTACTTGAGTTATAGGAAACCATAAAACAGAAGTTAAAATTCACCTGCAAGGAGACAGTAGACTGAGGTTAGGGATGTCAGCGTCAGGCTGGAAAATTCCTGGAGATTTTGGAGGTGGAGACTGAAGAGGGGGGGGGGTGGATGAGGGGAGGGACTTTTGCAGGGTATAGTAGAAAAAGAAGATGAGCTGGGGGGTTTGTATCCCACTTTTTACTACCCAAAGAAGTAGTAAAAGAAGATGAGCTATTTTTTGGTGTAGAGGTTAGAAATGCATCGTTTAGGAATGCAGTGTTTAGGAATGTGGACTTCTAATCTGGTGAGCAGGGTTTGATTCTATACTACCCCATCTGCAGCCAGCTGGGTGACCTTGGGCTTGCTATGGCACTGATAAAACTGTTCTGACTAAGCAGTGATATCAGGGCTCTCTCAGCCTCACCCACCTCACATGGTGTCTGTTGTGGGGACAGGAAAGGGAAGGCGACTGTAAGGCACTTGGAGACTCCAGGTAGAGAAAAGCGGCATATAAGAACCAACTTTATCATGATCATGATCATGATCATCATCATCTTATATTTATATGCCACCCTCCCTTGCGGTTCAAGGCAGTTTATATAGAACATGGGGGGAACATCAGAATGAGTGCAGTATAAATCAGTAATAATGTCAAAGCAACAGTAATAACACTAAAATGACAGTACAACAGTAATAACAGTGCATCGTTACAGATACGATAGCAATAGTAAAAAGCAGGATGCAAAAATCTAACATATCTTTTGCCCCACAAAAGTCCCTCCCCTCTTCAAACCCAATCTCCAGGAGTAGAGGTGTGGTCCACCACTGGGACAAAACCTTTGAATTTAACCCCATGTTCTATGTTTCCTCAGTGGGGATGGTCTGAAGGATAGTTTTAGTTTAACTAAACCAGGGATGCTGCAAAACTGTGCTAGGCCTTTGAACTTTCAGTGACAGAATGGCTCATTTGGAGGCCCTCACTGGATCATTTTGGTATTTTGTTCAAGTCTTGTCTTGGTGGCTACAGTCAGCAGCCTTGCGCCTGCACAGAAGCTGCTTTCAAAGGCACCCAGTTACTTCATAAATTATGCCTAATTAAATAAGCTATAATTTCTAAATTGCAGCTTATGGTAGCTTTTGCTGCCTGTGCAGTCATCAGCAGGCAGAATATTCATGATGATCCCCAATGATTGTGATCGCCAGGGCTTCCGGTACGAATTCAAGACCCAACATCTCTTCCTCTCTTTTGCAGGCTATGTGAAAGTTCCTTTTTATGAGGACTTTTAAATGGATTTGCTAGCTAGATTAGGTTGTGACTGTTGGTCTTGCGGGTGACAGTCCACCTTCAATCATGTTTAGGCTTCTAACTGGTTTGTGTTGTACATTTGCATGTGAGCTGATGCCACACTGGACCACCTTTGGTTGACTCTGGATAAAGAAAGGTATGATGAAGCTGTTTTAATACAGAAAGAAATGCTTATAGTTGGGTCATTAAAAAGACCTGTTTGTTGAGTACAGATTACTCACTGTTCATTGCTCTGCAATCAACATATGACATTTAAATGACCAATGCAGGGAGTGAATGACTTGTCATGCCCATGATGAAGTACAAGAATGTGCGAATCGTTCCAGACATAAGCAGTTTGCCTGCCTGTTAGTCATAAGGAGCAGAGGAGAAACTTCACATCTGTATGTCACTAACTATGATATGTTAATATCAGAGTACTTAAAAAGTAGTAGATTTAGTAAAAAATATCAGCACAATAGATGGGAAGCAGGGAAACCACAGGAGAGCAATTTATAAGTATAATTAGTATTTTCTTCATCTTTGTATTCGTGTTTTGCACACCAATATACTCCCAAAGAGCACCATGCTCAGCCATCTCCAACTGGCTGGTGATCCCTGGCCCCAAAGAAGCATGTCAGACCTCAACTAGGGCTAGAGCCTTCTCTGTCCTGGCTCCCACCTGGTGGAACGAGCTCCCTGAAGAGATCAGGGCCCCCCTACCTGAACTACCACAATTCTGGAGGGTCTGCAAAGGGGAACTCTTTTGCCAGGCATTCGGTCATGGCTGACTGACAACATTATTCACTGGACCCCCAGACCCCCTCCCAACAAGCTAAACCCAATCCAACCTCCTATGGGATCTTGCTTAGAAAATTGCTGTTGTCATGTGAAATGTCATAGTGTTACTAAGGACAAAGCCCGTTGCATTCAGGAATACAATGCGCACTAGATTGGAGGTGGTGGTGGAAGAACTCTTCGGATGGCCTCTCCCCTCCCCCAGGACCTGCAAAGGCCAGAGGCCCCCTGGAAGAGAACTCAGTGACAGGAGCAGCTCTCACACAGTAGGGATCTGCAGCATCCAAGCCTCATAGGGAAGTGGCAGGAGGAGGGGGTGGTCAGAGGTGGGGGAATGGAATGTGATTGGCTGGCTGCTGGACAGACAGGCAAGCCGGCTGGAGGAGGAGGCACTCAGGGGCGGGACAGCCGCCCTGAGTGGGTGTTAAGCGCTGAGTGGCACTTAAGCCATGAGACCAGCTCTTCCTCCTAGGCCTTACCAGAAATATTAATTGGAACAGATAATACTTGTTGCCTTCAGTTATGATTCCCAGTGTTATGAATTACACTGTATTGTTCCTAAGTTTTATGTAAACTGCCCTAAGCCTCAGGGAAGAATGGTATAAAATGTAAGGGGGGGAGGACGCATCAAATTGCTCAACTACGAATGAACAGTTTTTTGGAAATGACACTGTGCTAATCCTAACTTGTGGATATATGACTGACCACATCAGCCAGTGATTGATCATCCTTGATGGGTTATGCATGTAACTGACCCTTTTAAATAATCATTTTTTTGCAAGGATTATGCACTGAAAGATAGACTTACCATGGCAATTAGTGGGGGGGGGCAATTTCTCCGTTGTGCTAGACGCTCATTGGCAGGCCATGATCAGCTGCAATGTCACATGACTGCCACTCTAGCACATGCTACTGGCAGGGCCTTATGGGAATTGTAGTTCATGGAAACGGAGACCTCAACAAGAAGTTTCTGTGGGGGCACACAGTCTTTTGAGAACAATACAACCTATCCCCCTCAGAGGTATGCTGTTCCTTGTAGAGAGTGGACTGAAATACTCGCAAATGCCTCTGAGAGAATAAATAAATTTTCTGCTGGTATAATGTTGTGCTAGCAGAGGTGGGAGGGTCTATGCCGAACAAGGGGCGCCTGAAGCTCCTATGGGTGGTTGAGAGACTAGAGGCTGTCCGTTTCCCTCATTGGTGTATGGTGGAACTGGGGAGGAGATCAAAAACACGCTAGCAAAAACAGGTGTTTTCATGACCATCATAAAAGAAGGGTCATAGTAAAGCTAATTTTAAATGCTGCACTGAAAAGATGCAGTGGCTGCTATGAGGGGGTAATGCCATGCAGAATCCAAAATACTACAGTGGCTTTTCCGTGGCAAAACGAGCTCCACATGCAGAAATAAAAACGCCAATGTCTTTTTAGGCAAGGTTTCTTGCCGTGCATATCCCACTCTTGTCTAAAAACCATTTCTAATTTAGAGAAGAGACTGTCAGTATTAAAATAATATTAATATTCCTATCCTTAGCAGAAAGGGCAACAACAAAATTGCTCGGAACAGTTCCTGTTTTAAGAGAAAGTGAGAAAGTAAGAGAGAGCTGTAAGTTTTGCTAAGTGAGAAGGATTTATGGAGTCCACACAACTTTGTTTTTGGAAACCTGATCTACAATCAGCCGTTTTGCTGCTGACTGTAAACATCTATTTGCCTCCACTGTGTACTATTTGTATATAAAACAAAGAAACCATAAGTTTCCAGTGCTGTCTCGTCCAATGGAAATTAACTCTTGTAGCATTGTTCCCGGGCTTCTCATTGCCAGGGAAATTGGGGAACAAGATAATATACATATATTTGTGATTCTATAACTGGGGGCAACAATCTATTGTGCTGCGAGAAGAACTGAAGTAAGTCCATCAGAGCCATGTGACTCCATGCAACACAGCTACTCTTGCCCTTCTCGGTTAATATATAGGTAGTGATGTCATTCTTAAGAAAAAAACAGAAAACGTACTGGGAATCCATGAGACCAGCCATGCAACAGCTCACAGGCAATCCCTGAAGCACTACTATTATCAGAAGCCCGACTCCATCCTGAAGCCTGACTGGGCCAACTTGATGCAAGGAGATAATAACAGGAGTGGTTTAAGGATTCATGCAGCCTGTAGGACCAGAGCCAAATTAAGGATTTGCGGGGCCCTAGCAGAGTACAATTGCAATGGGAGCAGCCAGACTGGGGATAGAGGGCTCTCCCACACAGTGGAAAGAAGAAGAGTTGGTTCTTATATGCCGCTTTTCTCTACCTGATGGGAGTCTCAAAACTGCTTATATTCGCCTTCCCTTTCCTCTCCCCACAACAGACACCCTGTGAGGGAGGTGAGGCTGAGAGAGGTATCACTCTGAGAGTCCTTAAACAAGGAAAGGGGTGGGGAGAGAGATTACAGTCTTGATCCATAGAGGGAAGTCGCCACGCAATGCCCCTGGAACTGTGGGGCCCATAGCACACGCTACATGTGCTACATGGCCCTGAATAATAATGCTCAGAGATAATCCCAGATGGGTTTGTCTGTAACAACAGAAGATCAGTGGCAATTGAGAGAGGAACAAAACTGATTGTAGCATAAATTCACTTCATCAGATAAATGAACCACATATCCATAACGACACGATCAAAGCAGATACAGGGATGACCATGAACCAACTGAAAGGAGTGGTCATTGACAGAGATGAATGGACAAAACCTTCCTATATAATCGCCGAGGGTCAGACACGACTGAATGGATGATAACATCATCATCATCATCATCATCATCATCATCTATAACTCTGGTGCATTGAAAAGAGTTGGCTTTTATAACCCATTTTCACTACCCGAAGGAATCTCAAAGCGGCTTACAATCGCCTACCCTTCCTCTCCCCACAACAGACACCCTGTGAGGGAGGTGGGGCTGAGAGATACTATACAAAGAGGTTCGTTTAAAATAAGATCCAGTCAAAAGATTATCCAGCAGCCAATGGTTCTGAAGCTGTATGAAAATATTTCCGTGGGGGCATAAGAGAGAAATGTGCCCCTATTTTTAATGCAAACCAGACAACAGAAATAAAATGCTGCAAGGGTTTGGCACTGCCGAACAGAGGCAGTGGCAGTGGCCGTGGCAGTCAAGAGGACTGATTTGTTTTTATGGCCATCGCTCTTCACACGTAGAATTCTCTGTTAAAGATTAACGAGGGCAAATGAACAACAAATGTCGTCAAGGGGAGCAACAGTGGAGGCACAATTTGCACTCGTCACTGCTGAAACGGCTTACTCAGCTCTCTCACTACTTGAGTTGCCCATGAAACACACCTGTTCTGCACCCAGAGGTTTTTTTTCCTAAGGAAGTAACATCTTCAGCTGCACTTCGATAGTATGAACATTCTGCTTGCTCGCTTTTTCCTTTTCTCTCTCACACACATACATACATTCCTTTGGTAAATGTGGTTGGGAAAGAACCTGCTACCTACATATATGACATCAGAAATTACACCCCAAAAAAAGCCCCAGGTAAACTTGATGGAAACTCTAACCACTAGCTAGACACCTGGTGTTTTTACATTACCCAATAGGGCTTAAGGTTTCAGGGATGATGTGGTTTTGTAACTCTTCCATTAACCATCTATTCATAATCTTAGATATGGGGTAAGAAACATTTGTCTTACTGAGTTTGCCCAGCCCGTGGAAAGGGGAGAATGCTGTTAAGAATTTCTCTTTAAAAGATGCTGAGCCAAAGTTGTTTGTCAAAGATTAGGATAGTAAAAACTATCAATAGCAAATGTTTTTCTCATGCTTTGAGCAAAAGGTGTAGGGATGCTGCAGGGCAAAAGTTTCTTGGAAGATAGCTTTTTATGTTTTGGGGAACGGAATTTTAAATGAGCCTGGAATACTTGTTATTGAACTGCATTGATAGGGTACAAGTTCCATGAAGAGAAATAATGTTAAACATGTTGACAGCAACAAGGACAGTTTTATGAGGTATTAGAAAAAGTCCAGTGTTCTCCAGTGACCAAAAATGATTAATGAAGGTCTGGGATTCACTTAGAATGGTTAAGCATTACAGTGGATTTGAGATCTTGAATCTGATCTCACGAGGAAGAGTATTCCACCAAGTTGAGGCCAATTTAATTTCCTTGGGGATCAGGGACTCTAACCAAATTTTGCTCACTGAACCTTAGAACTCATTGGGGAATGTATAGAGAGAGGCAGTCCCACAGGTATGATGGTTCCAGACCATTTAGGGCTTTAAAGCCAGCTTGGTGTAGTGGTTAAGAGCTGTGGCTTTTAAACTGATGAGCCAGGTTTGATTCCTTGCTCCCCCACATGCAGCCAGTTGGGCTACCTTGAGCTTGCCACAGCACTGATGAAGCTGTTCTGACTGAGCAGTAATATCAGGGCTCTCTCAGCCTCACCCACCTCACAGAAAGCGGCATATACAAACCAACTCTTCTTCTTCACAGGTAATAACAAAAACCTTGACTCTGTTTTGGTCTCCAATCTGAAGCCAATGCAGCTGAAACAGCACAGATTTTATATGGGCCCTCCACTGGGGCCCAGTCAGGACACGCACAGATGCAATTTGGACCAGTTGGAGTTTCCAGAGCAGCTTCAAGGGTAGACTGCATCGACCAAGTTGCAGTAATCCAGTCTGGACGTGATCATTGCATGGATAACAGTGGCTAATTCAAACATTGATACATAGGTGCCAACTGTTGTGCCTTGCAAAGACAATAGAAAGCCAGGCAGGCAACATTTGTGACCTGGGTCTTCATAAACAGGGAGGCATCCACAGTCACACCCAGATTCTTGTTGGTTGCTGAAGTTGTTGACTGGACCTCATCAGCATTTGGCTGAGGCCAGGCGCTATGAGTACCGGGGGGTGAGATCAGGTCCCCCCCCTCCCCTGGTTCCGGGCTTAGGTAGTAGACTAACCGATTGATCCACCCTGAGCTTTTGAGTTTGTTTTTTTATCTCCAGCTACCCAGACCATACTGGTTCAACTGCATATGAGGTTAGGACAAGCATATGAGGTTAGGACAATCCGCCATCTTGTTGTTTCTATGTATATTTGGGAGTATTGTATATTGGGATGTTTTAAATGGTTATGTTTTTATCGATGGGTATTTTATTTATAATGTGAACCACTGTGAGCCAGCTAGTCTGGGAGTGGTGATATACACATTTAATTTTAAATAAAAATAAATGTCAGTAGTTGTAGCAACTCATCTAGGGCAGGGGTAGTCAGCCTGTGGTCCTCCAGATGTCCATGGACTACAATTCCCATGAGCCCCTGCCAGCAAATGCTGGCAGGGGCTCATGGTAATTGTAGTCCATGGACATCTGGAGGACTACAGGTTGACTACCCCTGATCTAGGGCATGCTGGCCCAGCCAGAGGACCTCCATCTTAGCTGGATTCAGTTCAGTCCACTCGACTTGAGCCAGTCTGCCACAGCTTCCAAACATCAGGCCAAAGTACCTGGGTGTATAGATGGATGGCCATCCATCAGCAGATATAGCTTATTGATGACACTCAAGCCCAAAACTCTGGATTAATTTGGTAAGGGGATGCCCACTTAGCTATTCTGAAATCTTGGAAGAAAAACATAACAACCAAATCAGATTCTTTAAGCCATCAAAGTTTTAGGCTCTTGTTGAGCAAAGACAGGACTCGGTCTGATTTTTTTAGCTCCATTCTTTCACGCTATACCATACCAGATGACTTACTACATACATCAGCCAATGTCTCTGATGTACGTGATTGGGTGCTCAAAGCTGATTCATTGATTGATCACTTCAATTCTGCTATCACAATCAGCCCCATGGTATAAAACAATTTAAAAAGACCACTCTAGAGCATCATATTTAGTAAACATAACAACATGCAATCTTAGAATGGCCTAACATCTTTGCGGTTTGAAATGATGCCATCAGCCATGCTCTCTGGGCGATATCTCCAAATACCCACAGCCCAACACCTGTGTATATGTGGAAATTCACCTGTGGAGGACCTGCCCCACTATGTTTTGGCTTGTCCCCTGTACTCCGAACCCAGGGGCAAATTCCTTGCCAAGTTACTACTGTACTCATACTCCACTTCTGATTTTGACAAAGTCACCTATCTGTTATCAGATGTCAACACCTATATTTCATATAGGGTGGCACTTTTCACTCTGGCCGCCAGGAAGATCCGAGCCAAAGCTTTTTTACAGGAGTCCCCACCTTGATGCGCCATATTTTTCTTATTGTAACTCAGTAGCCCTCGTTTACTATTTTATGTACACAATATTGGAGAAATATTGTTTTATTCGTATTTGTACCATATTGTGTTTAATTATGTTTTGTAATGGCCTTTGGCTATATAAAATAAATGTTATCGTATCGTATATAGATGATAAATAATATCTGGTGGAGGACAACTCCCTGCAGAACCACATATATAAGGGCATGCTGCTGTGAGGTTCTCTCTCCCAGTGTCACCCTCTGTCCCTGACCTTGGAGGGAAGATTGCAACCATTCAAGGGCTACACCTTGAACCTCCAAATGGGCCAGTCTCTGTTCAACAGTGGAATGTTCACTAAGAGGCGGTGTGCAAAGTTCCTGTCATAAGAACAGGAACAGTCCGAAGTGAATTCAAGAAACCCACGATAGTTGCTGTTCTGGAAACTGGAATATCAAAACCTCTGGCAGAAAGTTACAGACTTATTTCTGTTCTGAGCTCCTGTTAGAAACTCCTTGAGAGGCTAATCCTAAACAGAATCAGTGAGAGAATTAACAAACATATCTGTATAGAGCAAGCAGGATTTAGACCTCATTGTGGCTGTAAGGATGAGGTTCTCACCTTAAAAACTTTCACTGAGGCAAATTATCAGAAGTGTCTTAAGACATCAGCGGTTTTCATCAATCTGATTGCTGCTTATAACACAGTCTGGAGGGAATGACTGTTGTACAAGTTTTTACAAGTTTTCCTCTACAGAACATTATTATGACTTTTAAATAACAAGCTGAGTGATACAGCTTTCCAAGTAATTATGGGCCAGTCAATAAGCAAGCAGAAAAAACTGAATAGCAGTTTACCCCAGAGCGCAGTCCTCATTCCAGTTCTTTTCAATCTATATATCTCTGATTTTCCTGAGACTATATCCAGGAGGTTTGCTTATGCTGATGACACAGCGATTGCAGTAAGGCACAAATCAATTGAAGGGACTGAGGAAATACTGACTAGTGATCTCAACATTTTGTCTGCTACCATAAATGGCACCTAATCCAAAGTCCAGGAAAATCAGAATGTTCCTGTTTCCATTTCATTAACAATCTTGCCAACCATGAACTGCATGGCACCTGACTCACACACAACCAGACATCTAAGTACCTTAGCATTTCCCTGGAAATAACCTTGAGCTAGAAATGTCATCTTACCAATGTTGTTGTGAAAATATACATGCAAAACAACATCCTCCAAAATTTATGGGGTTTTTTCTAGAACACTTAGGTGCTCAGTTTTGCAGTTAGCGTATAATACTGTGGAATATGCAGCTTCAGTGGTTCAACAACCCAAAGGGTTCACAAACCTGAGGTCCAACACAATACAATGAGAACTATCAATGGATGTATTAACCCCACACTGATCTATTGACTACCTACATTGTGCAACATTGCTTCCCTACATCTCCAAAGGCATACAGAAAGATCATTAAAAACAGAAAGCTGCCCATTCACAAAGAAATAGCTGATACAGGCCTATTTAGACTAAGGTCCCAACACATTGCCATAAATCGGCACAAATCCTGTAATCACAAAATTTCAATATGTTGGGTGAATGGTTACAAACATGGATGCAGTCAGTTCCATCTGATATCCCTAACCTGATAAACATCAACAAGAAGACTGAAGGATTTGACTTTTCATGTAAAGCCTGGAAGACTATGCCCTGAAACAACTTTACGATCATCCTTCTAGTAAATTGGTGATCCCTGGCCCAAAGACAGTACATCTGGCCTCAACCTTCTAGTAAATTGGTGATCCCTGGCCCAAAGACAGTACATCTGGCCTCAACCAGGGGCCGGGCCTTTTTGGTCCTGGCCCCCACCTGGTGGAATGAGCTCCTAGAACAGCTGTGGGTCCTAAAGAAACTGAGCCAGTACTACAGGGACTGCAAGATGAAGCTAGTCCAGCAGGGTCAATGAACACCATGGCGATACTGAAAATACTGATTGGGCTCCCTCTATAAACCCCACCACTAAATCCCAATTATAGCAGCATGAACTATCTGGCTGATCAACTGGTTTGATTGATTTTAAAGTTAATGTCAATGTTTTAATGTTTTATGATACTATATTTTATTACTATGTACTGTTTATTTTTTAATGTTGGAAACTGCCCTGAGCCAGATTGCTGTGTGGGGTGGTGTATACATCGCAAAATAAATAAATTAAATAAATAAAATAGAGTATGATCAGGCTTTGGCAGATAGACAGACCTGTTGTTTAAATGGGGCAAAAGAGCAAGACCCAAATGCGATTGTGGTGCAGCCCACCACAATATTTTTGATTTGTCACAGAAATATGAGCTTTGTTCTTTCCAGGTAGATGTGACAGGGTTCTTTGAACTTCACATAGTTGTGATTGAATGAATTGAAAGTTTAGAAAGTAGTATTGGGATTGTTCACTCTGCCTATATACCCATTGTATCAATTTGGAAATTTTTAAACAGAGGCTGGATAGCCATCTGATTGAGAGGCTGATTCTGTGAAGGCTCAAGGGGGTAGCAGGTTACAGTGGATGAACAGTAGGGTTGTGAGTGTCCTGCAAGTGCGGGGGGTTGGACTAGATGACCCATGAGATCCCTTCCAACTCTATTATTCTATGACTCTATGATTCTATTTTATATCATTACTAGAGGCAAAGCCCATTGTATGTGGGAATACAATGGGCGCTAGCCTTTTCCTGGAAGGGAATGCTTTACTAAGAGAATTGCTTACCCTGGGATGCTTGAGTAAGCGAATTGATCGGCTAGGCAGATGAAACCTCCAGCGACTCATCAGCTAAGGCAGTGGTCCCCAACCTTTATTAGGCTGGGGACCGGCAGGGCATCGGGCCATGCCCACGCTTCTGGCCGCGCTTGCGGGCCGCGCCCGGAAGCCGCGCCCGCGGGTCGGGCCGCGGCCGGAAGCCGCGCCCGCGGGTGGGCCGCACCCGGAAGCCACGCCCGCGGGTCGGGCCGCGGCTGGAAGTCACCCCCGCGGATCGGGCCACGTGGACGCGGCGAGAGGCGCTTCGCGGCGTCAGGCTGCCGGACAGGGAGCCCCCGGCAGCCGCGCTCCGCGCGACTGCCGGGGGCTCCCTCAGGCGGTGGCCTGACACGGCGAGAGGCGCTTTGCGCCTCTCGCCGCGTCAGGCTGGGAGCAACTGCGAGCCGCGCGGAGGGACCAATTGGCAGGCGCTTCGCGCCTGCCAATTGGTCCCTCCGATTGTCTGTCATGACTCATCCCGCCCCAGGACCCCTTACTGTTTTATTTAGTCCGTGGCGCCCGCGGCGCCACGGGCGGTTTACAGATATGTTTCCTGCATGCTGCCATAAAATAATTACATAATCTCTAACAAACTACTCAGCAACCAGCAACAATTCCCAAGATTCTTTGTGAGAAGCCATGACAGTTAAACTGGTATGAAATGAATGTAAGTTTATAATGCAGATCTCTCTTTGTAGGAATGCTCTTGTTTATGTTCCTTCTTTTCCCTTATATTTTCGCATGACGTCTTTACAGTGTCAAATATATCACCGAATGAGTTACATTTCACCTATCCTTGGAACACAAAGGCATTTAAGAGAAATCTAGCTGCATCAGTGTTATACGAGTCTGTTCCAGTTGTCAAGCAACACAAATCATCTGTCACTCCAGAAGGACAAATGCTCTCCGTGTAGGTGACCCAGTTCATCTGGCAGAGGTTTGTTTTTTTCTTTTGAAAGCAATGCCTACAATGCAGGGCAAAGAGCCAGAAGCCACATAGGAAGTAACCAGCACAAGATGAATGGGCTCAACCAAAGTGCAAAGAGTCATGCATTATTTCTTGACCGAATCTTGCAGTTTGGGATCTGGAAACTGCTTTGTGCTGTCTCAGGTGTTAGAGTCAAATTTGCATCAGTTTTATACTCAACAGAAATTACTCCTCAATTATCAAATAGTCCTAAAATAGCTGACACCACCTACATTAATGAAACGTATTTAGCCATAGGGGAAAAAAATCTGATTCCCATTGGGGGGGGGGGGGCAGGATTGCTTTACTCAGTTTCCCATTACACAATAGGATGTAAATGCACCAATATTTTTTTAAGAGTTTAAGGCAATGATGAGTGAGCTGAGCTTTAAAAGTTGTGTGTCTAATTCAAAAAAACTTTTCCTGAAGTCCCGGGGATAGAATTAGATATTGTGAGCAATATGAGTGAGCTGAACACAGGAAAGTTTGAGTGAGCAAAATCATTAATCTGTCGTGGTTGATATTATCTAGTCCAGGCTTTCTCAACCAAGGTTTCATGAAACCCTGAGGTTTTTTGATGGTCCTGGAAGGTTTTTCCAAAAGGGTAGAAAGCTGAACCCGATTGCTCTTGACTGGCACAAGCAGTTTTTTTGGCCGATATACAACTTATTATAGACAACCTCTATCTTGCTTCTACAGATAAGACCATCTTGAGCACCCACTAGTCACACTTATCCAATTCCGTTTGCCATCTGGAGCAAAAATTTTCTGCTTCTACGTTAATAATTGGGGATTGGAATACAAGACTGGGAGCTGATAATAGTGAACTGCGCCGAGTACTTGAACTCAACTACCATGAGGTCCTATCTGGTATAATCACCCTTAATTGTCTCTCCAAGGACACACGTGTCAAGGCTGCCAAATATATGGTGCAGTTCTGTACTGAAGCTATTAGAATCATCTTGAATGGCCACTTTCCCAGTGATCGCCCAGGAAATTATACATGCAACTCTATTAACGGTCTAGTGTAATTGATTATGCCTGTTATATCTCCTGACCTAGCAAATCATCTTGATGATTTTGAGACTGGCGACTGTTCTGAAAGCGATCACCAACTGGTCCAGCTTAGATTGAGGGTCACGTGTGGCCCCCAGTCTGTAATAACACCTTCTGAACCAGAGATCCTTCCTTCAGATGGGCTAAAGCAGGGGGTAGTCAAACTGTGTCCCTCCAGATATCCATGGACTACAATCCCCATGAGCTCATGGGAATTGTAGTCCATGGACATTTGGAGGGCCGCGGTTTGACTACCCCTGGACTAAAGTGTCCGGAAAAAGGGCTGAGATATTTTTCCGAGATCCAACTTGGCTCCTCATGCAGGAGAAGCTCTTGCAAGTCAACTCCCCAGAAGAACTTCAGCAGTTGTTTACCCAATCAGTGACCTTGATAGTCTCAGAATGGCTGCACAAAGCGGGCAAATGTTGTCCGCATCTTCAAGAAAGGGAAAAAGGGGAAATTTAACATTTTCTTTGGCACAATTAGTGTGTCAGGTTCCTGCATTCTGCAGGAGGTTGAACTAGATGACCCTGGAGGTCCCTTCCAACTCTATGATTCTAGGTTCCAATTTTTTTCTATCTTTCTGACTGTTTATAAACCCACTGCTGTGCTAGAAGTTCAGACACAAACCTCTGCCAGCTGTTTGTTAATTCTGATGAGAGTTTGAGGCTTGGTACCATTACAGTGGTCCAGTGGCCTAATGCTTAGCCATGTGTGACAGAGTGCTGTAAAATGGCTAAGGGTTAAGGGTTAATTCTTCACTGAAACAGTTAGCATTGGTTGAACAGAGAAAGACTTTTGAACTGGATGCTGAGGAGAATTCAGTCTGATTTCAGCCTTAGCTGAGAAGAGTTAAGTACTGAAAGTTTGGGAATGCAACCCTGATGAGAGTTGTCTAACATAGACACAGAACAAGGGAAAGTTGGCAAAGACAAGGCGGTAGTTAGATGGAGACTCCTATTCAGGCCAAAGAAAGAAATTTATCTCAAAGCTCCTATACCCTTTGTAATTGATTTATTAAATAGGATATTCCCAAAATGAAATCATAATACAATGTAATGTGGACAAACCTACCATATTTACAAGGTAATAATTGTCCCTGCCTTCTGCAGCCTGCATACAATGTGGTCTTACATACTGCTGGTGGGATATTCCTCCATATTCCCATAGCATATCCACAGTTAGGACATGAAAAGATCCACTAATGTCACATGATGATTCTATAGACCTAGAAGATTTTGTCACAGCACTCATTATAGTTTTTATTGTAATTAATTAATTTACTTTCTTCATTTGTACTCTGCCTTTCTCCCCAGTGGGGACCCCAAAACAGATTAAATCAGTCTCCTGCCCTCCATTTTATCATCACAACAACGCTGTGACATACATTAGTCTGAGAGTGAATGGCTGGCCCAGCATCACTCAGCAAACTTTCACTGTAGAGTGGGGATGTTACCTGAATCTCAAACCACTACATTATGCTGTTTATGTTAGGGGAAACTATGACTCTAGAGCAGACCTGGGGTATCTTGATGGCCTTGGAAAAGTTTATATATTTAGTTATACCACTCTTCTCACGGTGGTCCCTTTTTATGTTAGTGGAATGGTTCAGATTGTACTTTGCTTCAACCAGCCATGCATACAGTACTATCACAGGATCAGCCATTAAGATGAAACAGTCATGAAGGGGCTTCTAAGTCTTCCCAAGGGGTCCGATTACATCTATTTCAAGGAGGCCTTATGTAAGAAAGAAGAATAAGCAGACAAAAGGATAACAGGGAGCACAGAGAAGTAGAGGAGGGAACACAGAAATCCCAATACCTGGTGAAAAACCCTTGGTAGCACCTTCATCCGATCAGCACCAAGGTTCTTAAGCTGGAAAATCTGTTTGTATCTCCGGATTTTCATAGATGTGATGATACCAAAGGTCAAGAGTCAGTCATAATCTACTGAAAAGTGGATTCATAGAACTATACCAATGTGTACAAATTGGTGACTTCATTTTCAATGTTTCTGAAAAAGTGTGCATGCACATGAAAGCTGATATTAACTCATAATAAAAGTTAGTTGGTCTTAAAGGTGCCACTGGACACTTTGTTCTAGAAAAGGTGTTTACTGGTGTTTACTGGTATGCTACTTCAAAAGCCCAGGTCAGAGAAAGCAGTTTTTTAAAACCCTGAAACCTTAAATAAATAATTGCTGTGTGCACCAAAGCCACAAGTATGTCTATGTCATTTGCAATGTGTAATATTTGGTTTCCTGCCGCTTCTTGTTACACTTTTATGATCAAGCTAGAAATGAGTGCAGACAAGCAAAGAGTCTCATGGTTTGAAAATATTAAAAGGCAGAGGGGACAAGCAATAAAAACTGGCCTTCTACTAACCCTTTCCAGGGATAAAATATTAACTACAGGTTACACTCAAAAAAAGTGATTATTCAGTACTGCAATTAAAGTTTTCCCCAATCGTATAATAAAAAATTCAACTTGCTATACAGGGCAACATCCCTCTTACACACACGTATACACACACATCCAACTTTGAGCACACACACCCATCTGACCTTCAATAAAGAGTGAGTCTGTGAGAGAGATGGTTAGGAAGAAATATCTTGCCCCCGAAAAAAATGGAGAGTGTGAGCAGTGATCTTTGATTAAGTGCTGTGAGGGACATGAACGTTAGCATTAATGGACCAGTCAATTCCCATGAACCAGTCTGGAAACAACCAAAGGCCACTGAAGGCTTGCTGCTTTTATTAAGCTTTGGCTGTGCTTCACCTGTGACTGTGGGCCATTTTTAGGCACATCCTCGGTGGATTTGGCCCACATGGCTGTACTGTAAATACCTGGGGATCTGCCCGTGCAGAAAACTTGGAGGTGTGGTAGACACTTTGCCACAATGTACTGCACTTTCTAAATCAGGTGTAAAAGGAAATCCCATCCCACAGAATGAAACTTTGGGACCCTGCAGCTTCATCTCCAGCACTGCCTTACAAATTGGTCCACTGAGTTCAATACCATACAACATGCAAGTTTATTCTTCAAAGCTTATCTGACAGCTAAGTCATAACATTCATGAAGCCCCCCCCCCCCCCATGAAGACCTCTTGTTATTTGCCCTGATGTTGGCAGCTGGTGGTCAAGGGTTGTTATTTTGTATGCCGCTATGTGTGAGTGTGCAAAGTCCCACCAAGCAGCAGCTAAAATATGGTGACTCCAGAAGGGGACTTTCAAGGGAAGTGAGAAGCAGAGGCAGTTTGTTGTTGCCTTCCTTGGCACAGTCTTCCTTGGTGGTCTCCCTCCCAAGGACTGAACCTGCTTAGCTTCGGAAATCTGAAGAGATCAGGCTGTACCATCTTTTCTCCCTGAATGGTGGTCTTTAAGCAGCAGCCGGACAGCTACTTCTCATGGATGCTTGAGGCTAATCCTACATTGAGCAGGGGATTGGACTAGATGGCCTGGATGGCCCCTATCAACTCTAGGATTGTACACCTACAAATCTAAACAATTTTACCAACTTATTGCAGTCTGCAGATTCATCTCCAGATATCCATGGACTACAATTAGCATGAGCCCCTGCTGGCAGGGAGTGATGGAAATTGAATTCCGTGGACCTCTGGAGCCACACTTTGGCCACCCCTGATCTAGAATTACCCTATTATTGTAAACAGAGAATGCACCTCTACTGGGGTTGCCAACCTCCAGATGGTAGGCTAAAAGTCTCCTTGGATTACAATTTATCTCCAGGTGGCAGACATAATCTCACCTGAAGCAAATGGCTGCTTTAGAAGGTAGGGTCTACAGCAGGGGTAGTCAAACTGTGGCCCTCCAGATGTCCATGGACTACAATTCCCAGGAGCCCCCTGCCAGCGTTTGCTGGCAGGGGGCTCCTGGGAATTGTAGTCCATAGACATCTGGAGGGCCGCAGTTTGACTACCCCTGGTCTACAGCATCACACTCCATTGAAGTCCTTTCCCTATCCAAATGCCACTGTTTTGCAGTTGCTTAACCATGCTCTAACCCCCAAATCGCCAAGTGTTCCCCAGCATGGAACTGAGAAAGCCTTTACTGTGGATCAAGTGAATCATAAGCACATGCAAACAGCAAGTGGGATCAGAGATTTACTGGAATTTCTAGAAGAGAAGAGGAAGAGAAGCAACCATTTAGTATGTATCTTTACACTTTATAGATTCAGTTGTGTAGCCACATTGGTCTGGAGCAGCAGAACAAAGTTTGAGTCCAGTGGCACTTTTAAGACCAACAAAGTTTTTTCAAGGTCAGTGGTAAAAGGACCTTGGATAGGTCAGTGGTAAAAGGAAACCAGACTGACTAAGATCACAGTGGTTAGAGATTATCAAAATGGACATTGGCCAGCGCATTATCCAATTAAAAGAAACACTGTATGATCAGAAAGCGTGGCAACAATTGAGCCATAGGAGCGTCAAAAGCCAGACATGACTGAATGGCTAATGTCATCACCACCACAAGTTCACTGGCCTTAAAGGTGCCGCTGAACTCAAACTTCATTCCACTAAAGACTGCAGCTGGTTTTCACCCACTCCATCTCCCTAAAGAATCTCGGGAGCTGTAGTTTTGGACACCTCATACCATGCTGGACTACCATTCTCAGATAGGTGTGGGTGGCATGGTAGTTAAAGCGGTATAAATAAAACACCCTGCAGAATAGTATTGGCCACCACATCACCTACAAAGAATTTCTCAAAGGTGCTGGGGCCTAGAAGTCTTGTGGATGCAGCTCCCCTAGCCCTGTGCTTTGAAGCAAGAGCATGGCAATGCTGACAACCTTTGAAAAATCAAGCAAAGCACGTTATCCCAAGGAAAACAATACCGTGAAGGAGTGACCTTGATTTTTTATGGACAATAGATTTGCAACGCAACGATGGAATGGAAAGCCAAGGCACATCAGCACACAAGAGTGGCGTCTTATTTGGCAGCTGCAGCCATACACACCACTGCATTCATTCAAAGCCAATGAAAACCTCTCTCTCCCATCCAAAACACCACTTCGCCTCACTAAAGCCGAATGAAGGTGCCGGGAAGATGGTGAAGTCTGCGAGCTGAGGAAGGCTGGGTCTTTTGTGAGGGTAGAGCCGCGTGTACAAAAAGACTCAAATGGACAAACCAGGCCCGGTGATCTTTCCTCGCCCCTTGAAATGGAACGCAATCCCTGCCTTCAGAACCCGTGGCTGCGATTGTGCACAGCCCCAGCTCAACGTCAGGCTTTCCGCGTTTCCCCGGTAAGAGCCTCGGCGCAGTTTAGCACGAACCGGAGAAAGCCTGACACCAGAGCAAGATAACCACATTCTGCAGAGAAACATTATCGAAGTAATGGAACAAGCGCTCCTTGCTATTTGTTAGGCATGTCATTTGAAGCACCAGCAGCCAAAACACAATAAAATAAATGGCGAAAGCAAACTCAATATCCTGAAATGATTTGCAAACACGCTGGTGAGCATTACGGAAATGGAAAAGACATATTTTCCGCAAGGGTAAAGTGTCCTTGAACAAAGCTTCCCGAGCTCTGGCAACTCCGGTGTTTTATTTTCCTAAGGCTTCTTCTCCCCTCCTTCCTTTTCCCTTGAACAAATATTTACTGCCTCCAATAAAATGTCTCCGGTCCGCCCACCCCCCAATTTATGTTTGCATTCAATAAATCCATCTCTCTTTATAGTATGTGATGTAAGCATACATGCAGCATATGTACAGAGGAATGTTTGTAGATGAGTGTCAATCAAATGATTCACTGAGAATAATATAAATTACAAATTTGGCACTTTTTTTTTTTTAAGAATACGTTTGGCTTGAAGCAAAGAAGTCCCATTTATATCAAAGAGACTCAATAAGCCTAGCTAAAGAAACACGTTCTAGAGGGGGAAGTTATCCACATGACATGCTTAAGGCCTTTTCCTCTGTAAAGCTTGAGTCATTGAGAGTCAGGCAGCATGCTCAGGAGTATCACAGGGCACCACACTGCTACACAGTGCAGGAGAGAGACCTGCAAATGGAAAGCTAATGTGTCAGGGAGAAAGAAAGGATCAGCCCTCCTGGTTGAGGTTTTTTTATTATTTTGAGCCATAAGGATCAGGCACTTTATACTCCACAGTGGAGTGTAATGCTATCGAGTAAACACTCCAAAGCAGTCGTTTCCTCTGGGGAAACTGATGCTTTAGGTTGATCTAGTTGAGGTTGAGTCAGTTTGGTGTAGTGGTTAGGAGTGTGAACTTCTAATCTGACGAACCGGGTTCGATTCTGCGCTCCCCCACATGTAGCCAGATGGATGACCCTGGGCTTGTCACAGTACTGATAAAGCTGTCCTGATCGAGCAGTGATATCAGGGCTCTCTCAGCCACCTCACAGGATGTCTGTTGTGGGGAGAGGAAAGGGAAGGCGATTGTAAGCCGCTTTGAGACTCATTCGGGTAGAGAAAAGTGGCATATAAGGACCAACTCTTCTTCTGCGTTGAGCAAGGGGTTGGACTAGATGTCCTGTATGACCCCTTCCAACTCTAGGATTCTCTCTCTTTAGCCTGGAGATGAGCTATAATTCCAGGGGATCCCCCGGCCTCCCCTGGGAACTGGAATCACTAGTGGGGCACTGCAGTGAGGAAGTGGCTGAAATCACCCCTCCACCTCCCTGTTCTGTCAATGGGAATTTACTTGTAAAAGACAGGGATAGTCCTCTATTACCTGCCTTCTTTCTCCTCACTACAGGCCCCTGACCTGTAGCAGCGAAATTAGAGTTCAATACATGCATGATTGGATACAAGCCATTATTCTGAAACTGTGCCTGTGTTTAACTGCAGGCCTCTCTGGGGTAGTTTTGCATAAACGTTTAATCAACATGACTATTTACCACATAACATTTAGCTGGAACAGGTAACAGCAGAGATTTTTTGTTGTGGCCAGAAAGTCGCCCAGAGGACTATTTACAAATCACGGGAAGGAGGGGGGGGAGGGTGAGACAGAAAGCAATAGGGATTTTAGGCAGCTCCTTTTCTGTCCTGCTTCAGCATTATTTATTTAGACATTTATACCCCTCTGCTTCTCAAATGGGGAAGCACAGGGACTCTCAACACTGTTTCCTTGTCCTCCACTTTATCATCTTAACAGCAACCCTTTTAGGTAGGCCAGGCTGAGAGGGGTGGCGTAATGGTATTGTGGTTAGAGTGCTGGATTTGGATCTGGGAGACCCAGGGCTGAATCCCTGCTCTGCCATGGAAATTTGCTGAGTGATTTTCGGCCAGTCGCAAACTCGAGACCTAATTTACTGCGCTGGGTTGTTGCAAGGATAAAACGGAGGAGAGGAGAATGACATAAACACTTTTGTGTTCCCACTGGGAATTTGGTGGGATATCAATCAATAAAACTTTCCTTTCAAAACACCAGGGCTGATTCTACACTTACTTTGTTTTTTTCTATTGTGGATCTTGCTGAATTCAAATCAATTTGAACTTGAGTCTTCTTGTATCCCCCCCCCCCCCAACTAAAACAGAAAGTGTTCTGCACTTGACTGGGGAAGCTCAGAACAGGGAGGGGAGCCAAGCACAACAGGAGTCTCTTTCTTTTCTTGAATGTGGGGGGGGGGGAAGGATTTGAGACAACAGAGGAGGGGGAATAAATCCAACAAGCTTTGCACCGGGAACCAGGAAGCCTTTGAACTGAAGCCCTGGCCAATCACGGAAGACTGCTTTGCTACCAGGCACAGAGCAGTGACTTAATTTTTAAAAAGCAAAAATCTGCACATTTACTCATGGCGGTTTTTGAAATATCAAGGCTTATATCCACTCCAGGATATTGTGGGGGAAAGGTAAGGTCACCACAAATCAATCATGTATGTTGCAGAGGAAAAATTTAAAGCACCCAAAATCAAAATGGAAATTGAATTCAGTGTAGACTGCAGGGTTTTAGTCAATCTGGGAGTGGGTAAAAAGCCCCATGCAGACTACACCCAGGTCTTCTGCTGACAGTTGATTTTCGCTGCTGCCCAGTAGAGGAGGAAATGAAGCAGAAATCACCACTGCATTGCTGCCATGACATCATTTCTGGGGGTGAACCAGGAAGTGACATCAAGCTGCTTTGGTATTCAATGGCAACACTGTTGTGTCTGCAGTTCTTCCAAGGACCAAGCTTGAGCCAATACACGGCTAGATCCCAACTGCCAGATCCAGTCAATCAAAGTTAAACTGGCCAATAGCATGCACTGGTGGGAAGATCTATTGTGCTCTACTGAACATTAGTTGGGGGTTTCAGGAGGTTTCCATAATTAAGTTTTTGTTCTCTTGCTTCTATTTAGCATCATGCTGGGGTCACGATAAAGAGCTGAAATGAACTCCCAGTGTCCTGGTCTCTGTACCCATGATTCTAGCAAATACTATGCTAAAACTACAGAATTTTCAACTAATACCCAGAGCTACACTACGTCACTCCTGGCTTCACTTCACAAATTACATTGTGCTGACAATGCAACAGTGCCTCCCCCCATTATCATGCCAGCTGCCAGCTACTGGCTGGCAACCCTACATATACATGGTATATTCTATAACATTTCTGGCATCGAACTTTATTTGCACATATATCTTCCCAGAGAGTTCAACCATTTGTCCGTAACGTCTCTGTGGATAGGGTAAACACATATGTTGGGGGAAGAATGAGTGTGCTGGCTCCAACCTCTGTTTATGACAAACAGAGTTATACAAAGCAAAGCTGTAGCCTGTAACTCTGCTTACGATCACACAGCAAGAAGAAGAGTTGGTTTTTAAACCCCACTTTTCACTACCAGGAGGAGGCCCAAAGATTGCAAACACCTTTCCCTCTCCCCACAACAGACATCCTCTGGGGTAGGTGGGCCTGCGAGAGCTCTGAGAACTGACTGGCCCAAGATCACCCAGCTGGCTACATGTGGAGGAGTAGGGAATCAAGCTCTCCAGATTAGAGGCCGCCGCTCTTTAACCACTGCACCACGCTGCCCCTGCCTTTTCACATTCACTGCATGTGGGATTTCTCTCTGTGTGCATAGGCTCCATCCTTATGACTGGGTAGGAACTTTCTACCCCAATTATAAGGATAGGTTTTACACCTCTATTGCTTATACATGCCTAGGCTCTGTGCCCATGTTCAGGCAAATGTACATGAGAAGGGATACAAGAGCATTTAGGATGGTAGGGCCAGTACTCAGGCTCAAACTTTTCCTGTACAAGTGTTATGCATACAGGATAGTGGTGTGTTTATACGGCTGAGGGCTTTTGATGCAATTTTCCAGAACTGATTCAAATAGAATTTAGATGAACATCAGGATTACCATCCTCAAGAATATGGCCTGGTGTTCTCTTGGAATTACTACCGATCTCCTGGTTATAGAGTTCAGTCCCCCTGGACAAAATGGCGGCTTCAGAATGGCAGACTCTGTGGCATCACACCCATGCCAAGCTCCCTCTCCTCCTCAGACTCTACCCTCTCCAAGTACCCTCCCTGAATCTCCAGGAATTTCTCAAATCCTACCAAAGATATATAAGAGGGAGGCAACATCATGGAGGCAAGCTCCACTCCCAGCTTGTGCGTATCCATGCACAGAATTCAGGACCCCTACTTTCCTTGCCAAACACGCACACGCACCTTTGCACAAAGAGGTTCTTGCATATGTAGACTTGTTGGGGGAAGCCTTAGCAATACTGGGGCCCTGGAGGGGGGGGATCAAGGATGGGGCCTCAGAATCCATGGGCAAAATGGATGGCTTCGGGGCAGTGGCTGGCAATCAGCTGTAAGGTAGTTGGAGGTTCCCCTGACTATCCTACAGCTGATTGTTGATGCTTCCTAACTCCAGAGGCAAAAAAGTAAATGGTGGAGGCTGGGGGGCAGTAGCAGTGATGGTGGCAGCAGATCCCTCAGGCTGCAGCTGCTACCCTGCATTTACCGTGACTCCAGAGGTGATGCCAGTGAGCGAAAGACGAGTAAAAAGCTATGTAGTGGTCAGGGAGGGCAATCTCCATCCCTGACCACCCTTGCTTCTGTAGCTGTGGGGGCAGCAGCTGACAAACAGGGCAGCTTGATGCATGATCGTTGGGGACCACCCCTCGTAACATGCTACATAGCATGCAGCTGCTGCAGTCACCTCATAGCTAAGACCAGCTATACCACTTGTGCATTTGTAGAACCTTAATACCCTGTCCATAAAGACAAGGAGATGAAAAGCAGAATGTACCACTGCAACGCTACTTTTCCCCAAAGACACATTTCCATCTCCCTAGAATATTGTGTGAAAAGGTCTTTGGAGAACTGAAATAAAAGAACTAGGAAAAACAGGAACTAGAGATAGGGTAATCTTTTAAGCTGTGGGGGGGGGGGGCTAACGTGTCCAGACTTACTGTCCAATCGTTCAGTTTATTCAAATTATCCAGCTTGTCTATTTGAGCAATACATGCAAAGCTCCTGCTTTAGATCTTTGTGTCACATTGGCTTCTTCTTGTATATTCAATGAACTAACAAAATACACAATTCCTCAACAAGCGTAAATCAACAGATGCCCCTGGACTTCAGAATTACAATTGCTTGTGTAACATGTTTAAAATATACTGGAGGAAAGACAAATAAACTCAGTGCAGGGATTGCTCCGCACAGTCGCACCCATCTCTCTTCTGAACTGTGCTGAACCATTTGAGGAAGTGCAGGATTCTGCTGAATTCCCCTTCCAGAGTCGCATGACAAAATGAGAAAAACATCATTCATGGACACCTGCAGAGCAGAAGTTCCTTCTCTGGGAATTAGAATTGTGTGTGTGCGTGTGTGCAAGTCTTAAAGTGTATAAATAAAACAGAGTGGTTTCCTTTGAACATCTCCAAAGCATAGGCAGAAGAACAATGAGAGAAAAAAGTGATTATGCCACTGTAGAGGGGGAATCTGTAGAGGGGGAAGCTGACTGGGTGACCTTGATCTGCCTGCAATTTGGAAAGGAAGATCTCTTGGATGCCTTGTGCAATCCTCGAAAATTTCAAGCCATTTGCGGCAGTAGATTACAACTGAAATTATGTTTTTCAGTGAAACCAGTACCTATTGAATTAATTCCCTAATATAAGGAGTGTTTGTTGTTGTATGAAGGAATCCAACTCAATATTTTAAAAAGGAAACCAGGAAAGAGGGATGACAAGGAATCCAGTATGCCTCTGAGTGCTTTGGAGGAATAGCTTCAAATAGTGCCACGAGAAATACATTTGTGCATGAACATCCATGTGCTGGCACTCAGGTACTTTGCTGTTGGAGATGTTTAATCGGCGTCTCTCCTGCTTGTTCTTTTTCTGCCTTCCTAACAGCTCATCTCCACATTCAAAAAGAGCCACATGATATTGCCCTGATGGGACTATATCACTTTAGACTGCAGCCGCATGTCTGAAAACTGCCTCGCTTTTTAAAAAGCATCAACACATGGCAAACCGACACAGCAAGGAGAAGACTAGACTATAAGCTTTCTGGTTTCAATCTTCTTCTCGGTGCTGGTATTCCAGCAAGACAAAGATACTTCTTGGCTCCCCTGCCAGTGTCTCGTCTCCAAATGAATGTGGTAAACAAATAACTCCTAATCCTCTCAAACCCCCTCACACATTTCTCTGTCATTGCTGCAGATACTGTTAATCTCCCCAAAGTAATCTTTGGCTGTGTACAGGCAATCGTTTTCTAGAAACCTATCATGTTACGTATAGCCATTTTTTTCCCCTAGCCCTCCATAACCTCTGGTTTAACTAGCCTGCAGAGGTATACAGTTCTTGAAGCAATATTAAGTGGAAAGCTGCCGCATTTAGCCTGACTACACTCAGGCTATTGTCACAAGTACCGATTGGATAGTGCTAGCGACAAACAAGAAACTCGTTCTACTCTCATCAGTAGTGGTTGAGAAAATAAAACATGAGGGAAATGCTTAATTACAGGTATACTTTTATATACTTTAAAATGTTTTATGTATACACACAAAAAGGTAAGCACCTACCCTCACTGACACATGCAGTCCTTTATAGAAAGAAAAGAAAACTCAAGGCTGCAACTCACTCGCTGCAATGCCATCCCATTCAAGGACTTTTATTCTCTGCACGTGTATGTCTTTTTTCTTTTTTCTTTCAGGAGAAATCAATTAGACCAGAAGCTGCTTATGATTCACCCTAGTTAATTGGTCATTGACTTCCACTGATCTAAGTAGGAAACAGGAAAACACAGAACAACTTGGCTTGACCCCCACTCCCCAAACACATCCTAGACATTATGTTTGTGTCAAACTTCCAGTGCCGGATCAGAAACAGGACCATGGCAACACTAAGGGGGAATTCACCTCCATCATGCCTCCTATCACTCTTCAGAAACATTTGTCTGTACAAAGACTCGGGCTCTTCGATGTCATTATGTCTAGGATTCCCCTTTTCTTTGCCATCCCTACAGTTAAGTTTTTTTTACCCCGTATTTCAATCATCTCTTGTCCAGACTAGTCTTATCTTCCTCATTCTGGCTCATTCTCTTGCCATTTTTATCCTCTAACATCAACTAAGGTTTCCTCTGCAAGAATCTTGTCACACTCTACAAGAAACACTCAATTCCTTCCATCCCAGTTTACATGGCCTCCTTTCTATTCCCATTCTCACTCCCTCAAGGCTATAAATCACCTGCTTTTAGCTCTCTTTGTACCTTGATAACACTTCCATCCACAGACATCTCTGTCCTGTCAATCTGCTGCAGAGTATAAATTCTAACCCAGGGGTTCTTAACCTGTAAACTATCCAAAACCATCCAGCTCTATGATTCTATGATCCACTTCATACACATCATTAAATAATGGCCTGTAATCTACAAGTAAAAAAGGTGAGGATATAAAACAACATGTCGGACAAGGCAACTTAACATAGGTCTAATGACTGATTAATTTAGGACATTTCTATGCTACTCCATTAGGACCTTGCTTGTGTTGTTTTACCCTTAAACCAATGTTATCATTATTAGTCCAAAAACATACAGGTATGCGTATCTCTTGTGGCGCAGAGTGGTAAAGCAGCCAACATGCTATTTGAAGCTCTGACCATGAGGCTGGGAGTTCGATCCCAGCAGCCGGCTCAAGGTTGACTCAGCCTTCCATCCTTCCGAGGTCGGTAAAATGAGTACCCAGCTTGCTGCGGGGTAAAACGGTAATGACTGGTGAAGGAAATGGCAAGCCACCCAGTATTGAGACTGCCATGAAAACGCTGGAGGGCGTCACCCCAAGGGTCAGACATGACTCGGTGCTTGCACAGGGGATACCTTTACCTTTATGCGTACACAGATCTCAGGTGTATGTACACATGAACACATGAAACTGCCTCCTGCTGAATCCAATCCTTGGTCCATCAAAGTCAGCACTGTCTAAACAAGGGGTCTTTCATATCACCTATTGCCAGATTTTGTAACTGGAGATGCCAGGGATTGAACTTGGACTTTCTGCACACTAAGTAGATGCTCTGCCATTGAGATTCCTGGGCCTGGTAACCCTCAGTCAACTCCTTTGTGTGAGATTGCTGTGTAACATTCTCAAATAGCCTAGGAGGGGAAACCTGGAGTCTTATTGTCAAAGCAGAATAAAATAGCCTCCCTCCAGTTGCAGTCAGAAGCCAATCCAATATGCATAGCAGTTAAGAGTAGGTACAAATGTCACGGAAGATCGCCGGTAAACTTTGGGCCAGTCAATTTAACATACCTCACAGGGTTGCTGTTGTGAGAAGGATAGAACATTGTAAGCTGTTTTGGGTACCCATTAAAGAGAAAATATAGGCATAAATGCCTAAATAATTAAATAAATTGGAGGTAAAGAGAAGAGATGGACTAAAATCCCAAATGGCCCCAATCTTCTGAATTTCCCTCCATGAGATTGTGTAGATTGCACTTGTTCCCTGTTGGCCCCATTGAAGAACCACTGCTAGTCAGCTGCCACTACCTTATGCAGAAAGTAAAAGTAAGAGAAGCAGCAAGAGTAGAAGTAGCACTAGAGTGTAACAGGAGAGAGCAGAGGGATATTCAGAGACACCAACTCTCACCTCCAGAATACTGGCCGGCACTATTATTTTCACTAGAAACACATAAGTGTTCTGAAGGCATACCAAACCCAGGCAGTCCCAAGTCTGTGCTAGGGCCGTTTCTGTATTGCCAGTCCCAAACATGCAGGAATTATGACTCAGGACCATCAGAGAAGCAGATCAGGCTTAAGGTTAAAAGTTAGAAAGGCTAGGAAGCATTAATTACTTACTGAGATTAAGTGATTAATATTTTTATCACAGTTCAAATGAGAGCTCTGATTAATTGGAGCCAGCCACCTGAGGTCCTCAGCTACTGCTAAAGACTGGACTGGCTTCTGTCTACCACTCCACTTCACTGTTGCGCTGCGCCTTCTGTCCTATCTGGTTATTGAGCCGCTATGGACCACTTCTATAACTGTCCCAATGGTAATTGAGAAGATGGGGAAGAGAGGGGGGACATCGCTATCACTAACTATTATAAAGTTGAAGTTCCATGCAGCCAATTCACTCCCTACCTGATTGGCCTTGAGGTTTGCTGCCAATATGGAGATACTACTCGGCCAGTGAGGGCCAATCAGTTAAAACTGCCATCTGCCAATTAGGGCCAATCAATTCAAATTGCATGCAGACAACTTAATCCCTACCTGATTGGGCCTCCCTGGGAGTGTGCTGCCAATAGGGAGATACCACTCTGCCAGTGAGAACCAATCAGTTCAAATTACACTCTGCCAATCAGTTCAAATCGGACTCTGCCACTCTGAGGGACTGCTTGTTGCCCTATGCCCCCCATAGGGCTTTGCACTATGGTCATTCATGGCCCCAGAGAAGTACTCCTGGCCTCGACCAAGGACAGGGTCTTTTTGGTCTTGGCCCCTTACTGGTGGAATGAGCTTCCAGAAGAGCTGCGGGCCCTGGGAGAGCTTTCAGCTTTCTCCAGGGCCTGCAAAATGGAGCTCTTCCGCCAGGTTTATGGCCAGTGCCAAAGGAAGATCAGATGTGGCTCCCCCCCTGGAAAGATATGTTCCCACACAGGACCATCTGTTGGCCTGGCTGGTTGTCATTGTTTGTTTGTATGCCACCCTCTGCTATGGCTCAGGGCAGTTTACATGGAACATGGGGAACAAGTACCGAGTATAACTCGGTAACCATGTCAAATGTGCAACAGTAGTAACAGCGATAACAGAGAGAATAGTGTTTAACATCATCAACAGTTTAACAGTTTAACAATATCAACATTGTAACAATCCTATGGTGAGTCAGTTTAGGATGTTTCCTTCATGGGATGCTGTTCGTTTCAGTCAACCTCAACCAAATTCCTGGTGGAAGAGCTTCCTTTTGCAAACCCTGAGTAATTGATTTAGCTCCATCAGGGCCCTTATCTCCTCAGGGAGCTCATTCCACCAGGTGGGGGCCAGGACAGAGATAGCTCTGGCCCTGATTGAGATCAGATGAGCTTCTTTGGGCCAGGGGTCACCAGTCAGTTGGAGTGGAAGAGCGTAAAGCTCTTTGAGGGATATAAGCAAAGAGGTGATCCCTCATGTACACTGGACCCAAGCCGCATGGCCTTAAAGGTGATTACCAAAACCTTAAGTCTGATCTGGAATTCGACTGGTAGCCAGTGCAGTTGGTTCTGCATCCAGTGCATATACTTAACCATTCATTTAATTTAACCTATTTGTATGTAACCTCTCCACAAAGTGTGTACAGAGATGGCATAGTATGCAAACATAGTATGGCATAGTATACAAACTAGACCAATGACATAATCCCACAAACAACCCGCAACAATATAAAATTAAGTAAAACCAAAGGGAATAGCTAAAACAACTCAAATGGTGAAAACAATGGCAACTGCTGAAAGAAAAGGTCAAGCAAGTGAAACAAGGAATAATGATAGTAATCAGCATAGGAGAAAAATCAAGCCAATTAAGCAAAATCAAGCTGGAACTGGGGGTGGCGAGTCTTCACCTCATGCTGAGGTGCTGCAGTGAAGGTGCCAGGCAGGCATGTGCACAAAGGGCCCAATTCGGCCGCTTCAGCACCCCTTTCCCTGGGCCTGGGGGATGGGGGTTTAAGGTACAGCCTCCAAAGTTTCAGGGTAGCTCCAGGAGGCCCTTCCCTGACTCCCCTCCAAATTTCAAAATGATTGTTCCAAGGGATCCACGTCTAGGGGCTCCCGAAGAGGGTGCCCCCATCCCTGAATTATATCCAATGGATCAGGGGAAAGGGAAAATGTACCAAAGTAAGAGGTTAACTACTGAAAAAGCCCTGTCCTCCATGACCACCTGATTCATTTCCAAAGTTGAAAAACATGAATCGGGGCACTTCTCAGGCTGGACTACATGGAAACCAGGGGCCCTTCAAGTATCCCAGTCCCCACAAGTAAGACTGACACTTTCCAGGCTGCTAGTGACATTTTGTTTGCAGTCTACGATCCACCCCAGGTAGCAGTATGCTACCTGGACTCTGAAGTTTCTGAGGTGTCTTTAAGAGCAACTCTACACAATGATTATATTAGTGTCATCGAACATCAAAGCGTGGATCACTGTGCATCATGCTTCTAAAAGAGCTGTCACACAGCAGGTAAATGACCCAAAGCACTTCAGTCAAGATCTGAGCATCCTTCTATAAACCTGGATCTAACAACACCTCACAGCCATGAATCCATTCCTGCAGGAGAAATACAATATCACCCAGAAAAAGATGTCTCCCAATTCTGCGGTCAGCATCAGCCTTAACCAACAGCCATATCTGGGATGCGCTTTAGGTGGGGGGGGGGTGTTAGCCCTCATCCATCTCATTACCGCACTTAGACTCAAGTTGTAACTACATGATACATAATTCCTGGATGTGTCCCTGGTTTCACCTTGGGGGCTGTCAAGCCAGATGTATACTATGTATTCCCAGTTAAAGCAGGGGCCCAATTCAGATTATGATGGTGGCCTGCTGGGAGAGGGGCTTTGGGCTTTCCTCCACATATTATTTCCCTGACCTAAAATGGCCCCAGAGAGCTGCTACTTGCCCTGTAGGAGGGTGGCAGACTACACATAAGTTTCTCCAACTGGAAACCTCTCTCACAAATGCCAGTTCTCTAGGGCAGGGGTAGTTAACCTGTGGTCCTCCAGATGTTCATGGACTACAATCTCCATGAGCCCCTGCCAGCATTTTGCTGGCAGGGGCTCATGGGAATTGTAGTCCACGAACATCTGGAGGACCACAGGTTGACTATCCCTGCTCTAGGGGCATTTCAGGTTGTAAAAATGGTTCACTGGTGAAGGCACATGCCCCTTCTGCATACTGCAGTCCCAACACAAACTGGGTCCCTGCACATGTAAGAATCATGTTCCAATCAAAGAGACCCAGCACAAATCCAATTGGGTGAACAAAGGCAAGGTACTGGGGGCAGTACACTGTGTGGTTGGGTCCTGTGGTGATCCTGCTCAGCAATAAGGTTTACTTGTTTCAGATAGAATGGTAGTTAAGAGTTGGGGTTACCAGTACACTAATGACACTTAACTCTAAATCTCTGAATAACCTCTCCCATCAGTTTTGTGCTTAGATAGAACTGCCATGGTAACAAATAGAACTCCTCCAGCCCTATCTTCTGGAATCAATTAAATAAATAGTGATGGAACCGCCCTGTCATGGTCTCTTCAATACCTACCCTGGTCAAACAATTCAGAAGGGCTTCCTAGTTGACAGCACTGAGAAGTCCAACAGAACTAACTCCCTGAGTTGCATTCCCAATGAAGATAACTCCAGATGTGTCCCTGTGTTAGTCTATAGCAGCATGATCAAAGAGAAGTCTGTTGCTACAGAATGAACTTTTGTGAGCCAGAACTGAGTCCATTAGATGCAGGATGAGTGCACCTGATGAAGTGAGCTCTGCCACATGAAAGCTGATGCTGGAATAAATGTTTGTTAGACACTGAGGTGCCATTGGATTCCTGTTTTATTCGCAGTGAAGGTCATCCAAAAGGGCAACCAAAGCTGTTTCTCTCCCAGAACTGTGCCTGAAACCCTATCAAAATGGGTCTAGATAATTGCTTTCAGCCAAGAGATAATCAGGCTAGTTGACTCTTGACCTTTTCAGTTAATGGTTTATGACTTTCCTGATGCTTAAATATTTAAGATTCCTGTTGTCCAATTTGTTTTCCTTCACAGGACTACAAAAATGCTTGTGTCATTAAAAATCAATCAGCTGAATCCAGAAAATGACACTTGCGATAATACAAAGGGTTCTACAGTGCAGTAATTCCTATATGGTACACCTATCAGCTGACTCTACCTCCTTGCAACCAAATGTCAGGTGCAGTATACAGTAATCAGTTTGAAACCACCATCGTACTGCACTCAGCAAGAGGATACTGGCTTTGGCAGGCATACAGACCACATGATTCTGCCTTGAACTTTAAATGACCCTGAAAAACCAGGCTGTTGACCAAGAATGCTGTTGAGAAAATAGATGGCAAACCTGCCATTCAGGCTTGGCAATTACACTTTGCCAACCATCTAGTGTAGGGGTTCCCACAGTGGGTAGTATGTCCCCCCTGGGGGCAGTGGAAGGATCCAGAGGGACGGTGAGGAATTTTGGGGGAGCAGAGAGGCAGTAGTCTGGCTCTTCCCGTTGCAGCTGCATTTTCCAAGCAAGAGACATTCCAGGGTGTTTTGCCATGCCTGCCTCTGGGTAACAGTGACCCTGAACTTCCTTGTTCATCTCCCATCCCAGTGCTGACCATGGCCAACCCTACCTGAAGGAAATGACAGCTTCAGAAGGTGGGCTGGATGGGATCATATTCCTGCTGAGCGCCTTCCTTTCTCCAATCTCTGTCCTTCTCAGACTCCACCACAAATCTCCAGGAATTTTTTAACCCAGGATTGGCCGCCTTTCCCCCAAAGACTCCCTCATTGGGGGGCTAGAAAAGCCATCTATTACATGCTCCTGGACATTGCTTGCCTCTCTCTCGTTCCCCATCTTGCTTTCTCCCCACTGAGGACCCAAAGTGCCTTTTACAAATGATTTTTGCAATGAACTTATATATTTTTCCCAGACTAAAATATGGCTGCTGCACAACAACCAAAAACGAAATTTAGGGTTTTGAGTTTGCAGTAGGCCTAACACCAGGAAAGAGGTATGTGTTTGTATTGGGGGAGGGGCACTAGGGGTGTGGGCCTAGGAGCCAAGGTCTAGTGCATGTGGTAAAGCAAGAAAATCTAGATGGTTCATAGGGCCACATCTAAGTCTCAGGCTTTCAGAAGCTAGGTAGGTAAAGGTATCCCCTGTGCAAGCACTGAGTCATGTCTGACCCTTGGGATGACGCCCTCCGGCATTTTCATGGCAGACTCAATACGGGGTGGTTTGCCAGTGCCTTCCCCAGTCATTACCGTTTACCCCCCAGCAAGCTGGGTACTCATTTTACCGACCTCGGAAGGATGGAAGGCTGAGTCAACCTTGAGCCGGCTGCTGGGATTGAACTCCCAGCCTCATGGGCAGAGCTTTCAGACGGCTGCCTTACCACTCTGCGCCACAAGAGGCTCTAGGATCTCAGAAGCTACAGGGTCTCAGAAGGTCTTGGGTTCAGTCCCTAGCATCAACAATTAAAAAGGATCAAGCAGTAGTGAATTATATGAAAGACTTCTGCCTGAGACACTGGAGAGCCACTGCCAGTCAGTGTAGGCAATTTTGACCTTGACAGACCAAAGGTCTTCACTCCCTAGAAGGTGATTTCATGCATTCATGATGCATCATCCACCTCATCTTTGAGCAATATGGAAGATTTTTACTCACAAGTGAACTTCAGAGCATGCAAGTGGGTTTGAAATTGTGCCGAAAACAACTTGATATTTAGAGGCTGTATCATCTTAGAAAGTATCTGTCTTATTCACATGGACATCTGTCCTACCCACCCACGACGATCTTTTGTTGTCTTTTTTCTTCATGGACAAGGAAGAGAGCTGACTGTACTTCAAAACCCAAAACACCACTTCACCATTTCAGACGTCACTTCAGCCTCCTTCCATCATTCCAAGGATTCTAACATTTATCTGTCATCATTCTTACTCCCCCCTTCCTTGTTCCCCATTTTCTAGTACCCTGTCATCACTAAAATGTTAGTATATATTATTTCTCACAATAAAACTTTCCATAATCCCTCATTTAGCCGGGAGGAGCCAAAGCACAGAAGAAAAAATGATTTGAAGGTTGCATTGGAGATGCTTTACGTTCCAATTGTTTACTTAACAGGCTGATCCTACACTTTCACAGAACATTTGATGGAGGGTAAATTGTTTTGGTGGCCCGACTATTCAGTTTCTGTGTTCCATTCTCTTCAGAATTACTGTAACATTGCTTTTATACATTTGTGGCTGGTTGTTGCTCTGATAAGGCGAGAGATAAATATTTTAAATGAAGAAATAAATTGTTACTTCCAAGAAGAATGATGACCTAAATTACAGAAAACCTTTCTTCTATTTCTGTTGTGCTGTTTGATTTCTTAAAAACTGTATTCAGACTCATAAACAAACCAAAAGAGCAGTCATTCCATTGCTTATATTTTTTGGTTCACACATAAAACAGAAAGGAATATAGGAAAGGGATATTTCTCACATTGCTCATCGAACCTTCTTTTCCAGCCTTATCTACCAGTCCAGCTGGGAAAGAAGTAAGAATCGCTTTGGGGTCATAATCCACATTTTGAATGCCACTGCCTTGCACTGATCCATGGCTTCCTTGATTTCTGGAATTAGTTCTAGTGTGGCCGGAATTACTCATAGGAAGAATTTCCAGGTGGACATGGTTTCCATTCCATTTTGTCATGTCCTGGATAACCCAACCAGGGGAGAATTTCCTAGGATAGGTGTGTGAGGTAGAGCATCACTTTCCTCAGAAAGGAAGGTGGAAGATTATGGCACAAGCTGAGTGTGTCCACTTTCTATGAACTAGGGTAGCGATCCCCAACCTGTGGGCCGTGGACCACATGTGGTCCATCGACTAACTGGAGGTGGGCCGCGCAGGACGCCTTCCCCCCCCCCGGCCCTTTACTTCATCCACGATCCGGCAGGCGCACATGGGACTATCTCGTTGCAGAGAAACAAGCTCAGGGTTCCCATTGATTTGTCATTGTCATGAGTTAAAATTTCCATGAAAATAAAATGTTCCTTATGTTCATTGTTGTATCTTATTCTGAAGGGATGTTATACATTACCATAGTGACCAGAGTCAGAGAGCGTTAGGGCAGTGGGCCTCAGTAAAATTGTCAAGCATTGAGTGGTCCCCGGTGATAAAAAGGTTGGGGACCATTGAACTAGGGGAGTTCAGGGGAACTCCAAAAAAACTAAGATTAAAAAAAAAACACAAAGGTATTTTAGAGAAAATACAAATAAGAAACTTCTCAAAATAAGAAATGTAACACCTAACGGAATAAGAACTCAATTGTATCTATATAAAAAGCATGATTCCAACCACCCTTCCCCCTTTGTAAATAAAATATTTTATTTGTTGGCTTATAAAAACGCCTCAGTGTCATTTTGACTCAAGGGTTTTTGTGAAAAGTCGGCTCTAGTCCTTCCTAGGCCGCTCCCGAGGATGAACAAAGCCACAGAGATCAGACAGTGACTAGGTGGGACAGTGAGGTTTGTTCTGGCGGGGACATTCACCTCAGCATGGAGAAGGGTGTAAAGAGGCATTCCATCATACCATCCATCTCCAGGCTTCTCAGGGCACCTTGTAAACGCCACCGTGAACATCCTACTGCTTCAAGATGAGGGAACATAAAAAAAGAATATATAAAGGAAAAAAAAAATCTATTCAGAGCCAGTAGGCTACACAGAGAAAAAGCAGGGCACTATTGTATTTGATGTCTTTTGTTAATTGTTGCTTTATAATTAAACCAGTGAAATGAGTCCTGAAGAGAAAGAACGTTCTAAAGAAACCATTTCAGCAGTGTTTTCCCTCCCTGAAGCTGGGGAAGAAAACCCATTAATTCACATCACATTTCCCCCCCACACACACACACAAAATCTTTGCAAATTGCATGGAAAATATGATTTGATATCAAACAATGCAAAACTTTCAACAAAGATCAAATGTTGAGTCTAGCCCACAGAGTTGCAGTCACTGTTACTGCGTGCTGGGGAAACAAAGATGTTTTCAAATATGCTGACCATAGACTCTCAGCCTCTTCTGTTTTCTTCTTTTTAAAATTAAAACCTGCTATTTGCAGACTCAGGTCCAGCAATTCGATCCCTTCCCCCATCACATGGAGAACCTTCCAGTGCTCTGTCCTAAACAGCATTTTTTATGACCAGCTAGCATTATTTCATACATTTATATCCATCATAGAATTCCAGGTGAAATATATAGGTTGCTAGGAAATGCCCCATTTAGGCTGACTGGATCCAGACCTGCTGAAGTTCAACAAAGTGGCTATTTTCATGAGCCTTCCAACCACACCCTAATATTTCTTGTTACCAAACTCCCCATCCTGCTGTGACACACACATATTAATCATCCCCACTAAGTATAAACCTAAATGCAAACACTTCCTCTGTATTCATCTCAATCTGTTATTTCACTTTCTTAGGAGCATTAAAAGAGAGGGACATCAAAATTAAATTTCGCATTTATGCAGCGTTTTCCCCTAGGGGTGAAGACACACATACAGGTTTAGTTCAGACATAATGTGACTGATTTTAATTAGGGCTTGACTTGTAAGATGATCCCTCAAAAACTGGCTTGCTGGATTGACCGTCTTCTGCCCGGCCAGTCTTCTCTGTAAGCTGGGAAGAGTTCAGCAAGAATATTTCTCGGGAACGAGCCCAAATAATGCAAGCATGTCTGTGTCCATAACTAACTATTATACTGTGGTTTTGCATTATGTATGACTTGAGCCACAGTGGCAGTATTCCTTATAACAGGCTTTCTCAACCAGGGTTTTCTGAAACCCTGGGGTTTCTTGAGGGCCCTGGAAGGATTTCCCGAATGGGTGGGAGTTAATTTTTATATATTTTTTTAAAATTTGTTAAACATTTAGTGACTGATATGACCACCCCTCCCCCAATGGCCAATGATAGGCCTGGAGGGGGTGGGAAGGAGAGGGGCCCCAGGTAGGCGTGTACAGAGCTATGCTTCCCAACCATATTCTGCATGATCACACCACTTGGGGGTGGGGGTCTTGAAGCCAGAAAAATGTTTCAGGGGTTTCTCAATGGCAAAAAGGTTGAGAAAGGACTGCCTTAGAACAACTATAAGGCGGCCCTGTATCATTGTCCCAGCATCTCAGGAGGTAGGGTTGTAACTGAAAGGGACTGCTGGCATAGGGCATGATGGAGGCCTTGTCTCTTCCACGTGACAGCTTACAGAGGGTGATTCAGGTAGCTTCTTAGAGAATGCTTCTTCACCTGTGTCTATGAACAAAGCTCTCAGGCTACAACAAAAAATACATGAGCACCGGGGAACGATCCCTTTGAAAATGCAAGGCATGTATAAGAAGGTTAAACAAAAGGAACTTAAGGAAGCTCAAGGGCACCGATCAGTCCTCAAGGGAAACTAACTAGTGAAGCAGAACCACAAGAATCCAACTATTGCAACTGCGTTTTCGGCCGCTGAAGATGATGAAAGGTTATCAGGTGCATCATGTCTACACCAGTCTTTCGCACTCCAAAGATAGTCGGGTAACATCACCATGAGTTTCATTGCATTCTTAGAAAGTGGATTACAAAACTCAGAGGAGTGACACACTCTATAATCCGGTTCATGTTCTCCCTCCCCCAAAGATTCAGTACTCTAGTACTCTAAAACTCTAGTACTCTGAAAACATAACAGATTCTGACAATGGAAAACTTGTTATATCTGATGTCTCGATTCTTGAAGAAACGGGGGAAAGATGTTGGTGGGCATGGCGTTCTTGAATAAAAGACTTCCAGCAAGATAGCAGATCCCAAGATACTGGCTTGGTTGGAGTGCTACCAACCAAACATGAGGAGACATGCTCTCCCATATCTAAAAATGAGGCAGTCTTTTGTGTGAAGAAATATTTTCAAAGAACTTTTGGGAAATGTTACTTGTGAACACAGCCTAGATACAAAGCAACCAATAACTTTTGTTTTACATTCGGTTCAGTCATCAAATGCAAATAAAATACATAGGGAAAACGTAACAACCGTCTAAATGTCTATGCCCCAAGCCTCCTGCAGATATTTCTGAGAACCTTCGTGGTGTCTGAAAATAAATATTCAAGTCTGCTGCTGGAAAGGGGTATAAATTTCACCCTCTTATTAAATGAGATTGGCAAAAGGCAATGCCACTAATTTTCAGGGAAGAGTACAAAGCTCTACAGATGTTTCACACTCAGCAAGCTCGCATTCATCAAAAACTGTTAGCATTCTACCATGGGACAACCACAATTACTGGCCAGCCACCAAGCTATTGTATATGAACTTGCACAAGAAATTGACTTGGAGAAGATAATGCATGGTTTTACAACGGAATAGATGGGGAAAATCAAGCTTGGAAGTTGTCTATTTACAAAATTTGCAGCCACATTGACAGGATAATACTTTCGGACAAGCCAAAACATTACAAAGCTGCTTGCAAACTTGGAGAACTCTTCTTCAGACTTCAGCTAAAAACAACAAGAAAAGGGGGGTGAGGAAAGGGAGATGGTAGAAATGCTCACTGCACACCACTGGTTATTAGAAAACAATTTTAGAATTAAAACTGAAACTTTTATTTCGTTTCTCATGAGACTGTTGATGTGCATGCATGTATCGGATGAGATCATGGTATTGTGTAGGAACGTTGTGTTCGACGTTTACACAGGAGCCTCAAAGAGGGCTGTCAACACTAGATTTGGAAGATTTGGGGGTGGAGCCTGGAGAGGGCAGGGTTTGACAAGGGAGGCAGTTCAGCAGGTATAATACCATAGAGTCTACCCTCTGAAGAAGCAATTTTCTCCAGGGGAATAGATCGCTGTCATCTGGAGATCAGATGCAATTCGGGGGGTTCTCCAGGCCATACCTGGAGACTGGCAAGCCTACTCTCCAAATGGATGTTTGGGCCCCGCCCATAATCACAGACAAAACCTCCAGAAATGTTCCAGTCTTCCAAAAGCCTTTGGATTGCGGAGTATCAACATTAAATGAAATTACTACAGCACAAGCTGTAACCTATTTCCTTCAAATAGAGCCAGAGAGGATCTTATAAAACTGTCAGCTTAGATTTGTACTGCAAAGGCGCTGCTAAAACAGAATCACGCCCGATCCCACTGATGCGCTCGCTTCAAGCTGCATGCAAGTAAATCAATATTATCATTATTACCACAACTGCCACCCACAAGGGGGCTGCAGTCAATGGAGGCTACGTAATCAAAGCTGACCGACTTTAATAAAACATCAGAAATATTTATGGTTTTCTTTAAGGCTGGGTAAACTTTAAAAAGTTAGAGCACCGATGATTCAAAGTGCCCAAGCAACGTTTTGACAGCATGCCACTCTAAGAAGATGTTTTCGGACACATTTCTCCAGGCCTTTCTGGACATGAAACAGTAATGCACTGCAACACAAATGTTGTATACACTGTGCCTAATGAAATCTGAGGTCTCTGGTTAGAATGATCCTCCAATGCTAACAGTGTATTTCCTGATCATCTGATCGACTAATATGTGGTCACAGAAGTCGTCCACATATAGTTGGATGCTATCAGGGCTAGCAACCCCCAGGAGTTTTCAGGGTGGGGTTAGACTTTATCTTTATGACAGGCATTACTGTATAGAGTTGGAGATTGCTAGAATGACACAGCAATGTGCGACATGATTTCTAGCTACACAGCCAGAAGTAAGGCCACAGCATTACCACAATGGCTCTTTCTTCCTCCATTTTGCAGCAGGACTTGAGACCATGGCTGGGAATGGCACTACCACTGCAGTACAGCAATCATTCAGGCTAAGCCAGCCTGGTGTAGCAATTGCAGTGCTGAACTAGGATCTGAGAGAACTGGGTTTGAATTTCTGCTCTGTTGTGGAAGCTTGCTCAATGACCTTGATAGATTTTTTATGTCTTTAGAAGCCCACTCCTCTCCACAAAGGGATGGAAAATGGCTTACAACAACAAATACAATGGAAAACCAACAAAAAAGCAATGATATAGTTTGAGTGGTTTGGAAATCAATTGCTGGCTCATCCACAGGTACTCTCTTGTAAGCCACAGGTGAGAGCTTGCACTCAAGGGCTATGCCCAAGCTTCAAGAGGAATTCCAGCTTAGCAGAGATGTAACTCAGCTGCTGTTGGCTCATTGATGGCAAATCAGCAAAAGCCTCCTCACTAGTGATGAGCACAAATAGCCCCATGAACAAAAGATCATGACAAAATTTTGCTGGTTCGTGGCAGGCCGACCAGGATGCAAACTTTCTACAAACTATCAAGTTGTTCATGGAGGTGCGTGTCAGTGCATAAGCAGTCAATCTAAATGTTTGCCAAACTTCAAAGCAGCATGGGGGCAGAACTTGTATGGCATGTAGAGAAGCATCTGGGGAAGGACCCCTATGACTTTGATGTCTCCAGCTTGCACAGGATCCATTCTGTACACTCTTGAACTCACTCCTGTCAAAATGACCACCATCAGTGACAGCCAGTTAACAGGTGCAGGTTTAGGAGTTTCATAAATGGATAGAATGGATCCTGAACAATCTAGAGACACCATATTTATAGGGGATCTCTGGTTGATTCTCCTCTACCTACCTTCCAAGTTTTTTCAGGATTGAATTTATGGGGTCCAAGTTACAGCCCCCACCAAAGAAGGCACCCTAGAAAGCACTTTCCTGGAGGCATTTTTTGGGGAGACGGGGTTACTTAGACTGTAAATCCAATGCTCACCAAACTTGGCAGGCAGGTAGAGAAGAGTCAGCTGGAGATCCTGTATAGATTTGGTGTCTGTAGCACGCTGCAGACAGCGGATCTACCAGATTATGAACCTCACAAAGCAAACCAGCTTGTTTGGCCCCCCAAAATTCATGTTGGTTCACAGTTCACAACCCTAGGCATGCCATGAACCACAAATCGAGCTGCATTTTCCTGGTTTGTGGCCACTCCTATTCCTCACTCTCTTATTCCAGTCGGCCTAACCTATCTTCCAGAGTGGCTGCTGTGAGGATAAAATGGAGGCGGGAGAGAAGTTTGCCTAAATCCACCTGGAGTTCCGTTGAGACATATATAAATAAATTTAATATAAATAAAGACAGATATAAATACATTAAAATGAAATGAACATGAAAGTGATTGTTTTGTACAATTAAGCCGATCCGTTTCCAAATGACCAATATGACACAAGACAACGTATGGATGCAGTTACGGAAAGGAACAGAATTTTACCATTGTGTTCAATATATACTTTCTGTGGATGCAGACAGTGGATTCCTTTGTGTGATGAAACTTTGAAGGAGGATGGAGAAATGTTCTGGTCAATGTGTAGTTATTTCATGGAACAGCAAACACTTGAACTATATAAGCATGATTGTAACAGATACTTTGTTGAAATCTCTAATGGCTGAGCATCTTCTAAATCAGGGTTTCCCAACCATGATAACATACTATGGTATGGTACTGTGAAGGCCCCTCAATGGTATCGTGGTATGGGGAGTTTCAAAATGACAGCTAGGAAGAGTACTCCCACCCCATGCCTGCCATTTCCACCTCCAAGCTAAGAAGAAAGAAAAGGGTGTTAATTTTTGTGAAAAATTCTATCCTTATTTGAGCAACGATGAAATGGCAGCTCAAACACCACCTGCTACCTAGATGGGTCTCTCTGTTGCAACAAATCAACGCAGATTCGTTGCAACGTTTTGTTTTTTTTTACTTCCTTAAAGGGAAAGGGGCTTTTTGGGATCATGATAACGGCCGCGCATTGGCTGCTTTACAGCCAGGGGTGGGACGAGCTCGGCAATATCGCTTCCTGGCTAGCGATTTTTGCCGAGACCGGAAACCTGTGGGAAACGATAGAAACGCAACTGGATTCCACTACAAAGCCAGGTATGCATAACGACGATTTCCACTATTTAAAATGGCGTTTTTTCGTCCCGCAACCAATTTGCCACATAGATCCTGGTGCGGAATGGCCCTGAATCAAACTACATCTGTACATCTTTGGATACTGTGCAATAGTTGTAAAATAGCAACAGAATTCAATAGCTCAATATTTGGCAGTGTGTAGAAGCATCCAGATGATAAACTTGCAGAGGCTTTTGTGTTCCTAAATATAAAGACTGATGTGGCATTATTATAGAGGAAAAGAGTGAAACCTTTTCTTCAAGAAGTCTGGATCTTTTTGGAATATGTGCATCATAGATATAGCATGGGGTGTTCCTTCTTTTTCTGGTGACTAATGCAGACGTGTGGGCCTGCAGTGGGCCCACATACTTGATCTCTTCACCTCATTAAGGCTTCTCTATCAGGGACGGAGCATGTTTTGCCCCTAACAATGACCTTTTTCTGAAATGCAATATTAGTCTTTGTGAGAAAGCTGGCTCTAAAAGGATGAGTGCCAGGTCAGCAGCTGAGACTTCTTTCAATTGTCACAGGCTTGAGGCCGCAAATTAATTTATGTGGCGGTGACTTTTTTCCACAGCCTTCCCAGGAGAAGCTGACAGGGGCAAGAGAATAAAGCGGCTGTGGGATCCGCTCAACACCGTGAGTTGCAGTCCCCCGCAGGTGCAGTCAGAAAGCCCAATAGAGAAGTATCTCCAAAGAAAGCTAAGCCGGCCCAAATCACAAGCCTTGTAGAAATGGCACAAAGAACTCCAATGCTCTTTCCTTTAATGTGTGGACAGCATGCGCGTTTAGCCTGAATCAGTCTAAACAAGGATTACAAAGAAGGCAAAATGCAGTGGGACCAAGTGTTGGTTTGATCATTTCCCCTTCAAAGAGAAGAACTGGGGCTTCATACCCCGCTTTTCACTATCTGAAGGAATCACAAAGCAGCTTACAAACAACTTTCCCTTCCTCTCCCCACAACAGACAACCAATGAGGTAGATAGGGCTGAGAGAGCTCTGAGAGTACTGCTCTGTGAGGACAGCTCTGAAAGAACTGTGATTGGCCCAAGGTCACCCCAATGGCTGCAGGTGGAGGAGTGCGGAATACAACCCAGTTTTCCAGATTAGAGGCTGCTGGTCTTGACTTGAACTGCTACACCACACTTTGCTCAGATCAGAAGTGAGGGGCGGGGGAGAGGGAGACCCCTAGAAGTAGCAGTGATTCAGAAACCATGTCTTTGTAAACTGCCAATTCAGTTGGCTCCGAGTACAATGGGCCCCCAATTGATGCAGCCAGCTTGCTGTGGTGGTTAGGAGTGTGGACTTCTAATCTGGCATGCCGGGTTCGATTCTGCGCTTCCCCACATGCATCCAGCTGGGTAACCTTGGGCTCGCTATGGCACTGATAAAACTGTTCTGACCGAGCAGTGATATCAGGGCTCTCTCAGCCTCACCCACCTCACAGGGTGTCTGTTGTGGGGAGAGGAAAGGGGAGGCAATTGTAGGCTACTTTGAGACTCCTTCGGGTAGAGAAAAGCGGCATATAAGAACCAACTCTTCTTTTTCTTCTCCATTTGCAGTGTCGCCTGGCACAGAATCAGCGCAAGCTAGAGGTATGAATTAGACCACATTAAAAGGCATTTGATGCATCTGTCACACACACACACACCATGGCTGGTGTAGCTTCATCATGACAAAGCTTATCTTCCCCTACTCACAGATACACAGGCGCATCTGTACACTTCAGGAGTTCTTTATGTCAGATTTTATAATGCATTCATGTGAACTTTTCCCTGTCTCAGCACCAGAACCATATGTGAATCCAGGTCAGCCAAGGTGAGAAATTGATGCATTACTCTCCGCTGTGATGCCATGCATTCGAAATGTTCATTATGCATACAAGATGAGCGAGAGAGTCCTCTGGAGAAAACAGACAGCCTTTTTGTATTAAAGGGGGGGGGATCATTTTAAGCGTTTGGCTTACAAAATAGGTTTTCCTTATGTCCTCTATCACGCTTGTATAGAATGCTTGTGGTATCTGCGTTCAGTATTTATACGTGGCACAATGCAGGGCGCTTCAGTCTGGCTGAAGTCTGTTATGGCCATTACCAACAAAAGGTACTGGGGCTGAAGTTGCCCATGACTAACTTGCTCCATTGGTTTTAAGACTCACTCATGCGTTTAGCTGGTTCAAGGTCATTGGCATCAAATGGGGACCCTGGCTATGCATATGGATCTCCAGACTAAAAAAAAGGGGTCTACAAACTGGGAAGGAACTGGCAATCCTAGCTCTCTACTCAGAAGAAGAGGAGATGCTTTTATGCCCTGCTTTTTCCTGCATTAAGGAGCCTCAAAGCACCTTACAATTGCCTTCCTTTCCTTGCCCCACAACAGGCATTTTGTGAGTTGGGTGAGGCTGAGAGAGCTCTGAGAGAACTGTAACTGGCCCAAGGTCACTCAGCAGGCTTCTGGTGGAGGAGTGGGGAATCAAACCAGATTCTCCAGATTAGAGGCCGCCACTCTTAACCACGACTCCACACTAACTCTCCACAGATACAAATGCGGTCCTGATCCAACAACAGGCACGCTGTAGTACTCATAGCTGTCTGTGGGGCAGTTTCATCCCAAGTGATACCTTTTGCTAAACATGGGTCTGATTCCAGAAGAATCATGAGCATGTGGTATGCTCATCTATCTCCCCTGCTCTATTAAGCTAGTTTGGAATCCAGGTTGGGAGGGAAGAGTATACACCCTAGTTCGGCAATTGAGAGAAAAGGGAAAAATTATATAGGTTGACCCCCAAGCAGAAGTGTCTAATTATCAAGCTGCCTGTGAGAAAGGCGATTGGAGCCGGAGAGTCCAAGGAAACAAATTCTGGCCATTAAAGCCCTTTCTGCTTTGAGACCCACATATTTGAATGACTGCCTCTCCCTGCACAGGTTTGCCCATCGCCTGAGGTCTACGAAACACTTTTTGTCAGTGATCTCCTACTTTTGACAGGGGCATTTGGGCCTGCCAAGAGCATCAGTTTCATAAGCGACGTCTCAGTTCTTTGGAGAGGTCTGTCGAGGGAAGGACCTGGAGCTCGTTCTGCAGCTACACTAGGAGACAAGCCTATTTCAAGCAAGTCTTCAGTAGCTAAAGTCTGACTTCGGCCATGTGGGCCTTCAGCTGGTTCGCTCACGAGCTCCTTGACTGATACGCTGAGCCATGCAAATTTATTGTGTTGCGTTTGGGGGATTCCATGGACTGAAGTTTCACTGCATTATTTAGTTTTACTGTTAATAAACCCATATTTTACATTATAAACCACTTTATGGGAAGAAGCAGAATAAACATACATAACAACCCCTCTCCCTTAATTCATCTGAAGGATGAACTGTTCCTACATATGAGAATTTATTGGGCATTTCTGTAATATACTGCTGCTGGCTTTTGACGTCGGCATGTATTTGCATACATGGCATTAAAAGGGGATGAGACAGATTCATGGAGGATAGGTCTGTCAGTGGTTACTAAGTATGGCAACCATACAGAGCCTCCATGTCCAGAGGCAGCAAACCCCTGAAGCTCAGTGCTCAGTACATGGCCTTGACGCCTTGTTTGTTGGACCTCCAGATCAACTGGCCGTCTGTTATGTGAAACAGGATGCTGGATTAGATGTTCTGATCTAATAGACCTCCTCTAGTGTTCTTTTTTGTTTCACTGCAGTGTTGTACTAAAAAGCAAACAAGTATTACAATTACTAGTGGTAAAGCCCGTTGTATCCAGGAATACGAAGGCTGCTAGAGCTTGGGGGTGGGAAGAGGAAGGGGAGGGTTGTCCCGCATAAAAGGGCATGGGGATGAAGGGGTTTTTTTTGGGGGGGGGGTGATGGTGCGTTGGCAAATGTGATAGTGGTGACATGGGTATGAAGAGACTGTAGTAGTAGGGAAGGTTGGATGGGATTGATCGCTGGCTTTGCGGAGGCTGGGTGGCAGAGGGTGGTAGGGAAGGCTTTTGCAGAGAGGGGGACAGCAAGGCAGGGGAGCATGCAGCTGCCAAGGTGCCCATCTTGGAGGCCATGGCAGCATTTTGTTGGAGAAAGGGGTCTGGGGCCTGGCCACATTAGCTGCATTGCAGGTGAGCTTGGTTGGGGAAGGTTTGGGGTTAGGGATGCAAGTGGCAGGCGTGGTTTCTGGGATGGAGGATGGATGGAGAGGGGAGGGAGGCCTTCCTCTCCCCATAACAGGCACCCTGTGAGGGAGGTGTGGCTGAGAGAGCTCTCCAGTTTAGAGGCCACTATTCTTTAACTGTTGGCAGGGGCTGGTAGGGGCTCAAGGGTATTGCAGTCCACGGACATCTGGAGAGCCACAGTTTGTCCACTCCTGCCCTAGAACAACCAGGAGGACACTGGGACAAGAATGCACCCCAAAATAAGCTTGGAACAGACTTCAACCTCATTTACCACTAAGCCATGGATCATTCCCAACATGATGGCAGCAAGTTCCTAAGGCAAGGATGGGAAGCGCTCTTCTCTTTCCTCTGTAATGGAAGGAAATTGGACAGAACAGCCTTTAAGAAGGGCTGGGTCTCCAGGGGTGTTCTGGGCAGCATGGAGCGGAAATTCTAGCCTCCCCCATCTGTCTGTGAGCCCCATCAGTCATAAGCAAGGAAGCAAACACCAAGGGCAGACCAGGCTGCAGGTGGAGAACGTTTGCAAGCTGCCAGCCACTCATCCAGCACTGTGCTGAGGAGGGCTAGGTAAGCAGCAGGCTGGCATCCCCAATTAAAATAGCAGAGATTTCACCCTTCAAAACATCCATTTTCTCTAGGGGAACTGATCTCTTTAATCTGGAGCTGTAATTCTAGGGGGGCCTCCCCTCTCCCTGGCGTTCCCCCTAGCCCTCCGGTTTGCAGTTTAGGCTGGGGCCGTCAAGCTTTTCTTGGACTGTGGAGGAACGTGCTGGCAATTTCCATGTCAGGCAGGCAGAAGGGATGGCCTAGCAGCCAGTGTGCTCCCAGGTCAGTAAGAGGGGGAAGGCAGCGGTTGAGGTGGTGGTAGAGCGGGTACTCTCCCTCAGAGAAGATACAGGCTGGCTTCCTTAAGCTCCATAAGCAGGAGCCATTGCCTCAGGAGGGTGAAGCCGAAGAGCCCCCATGTACCTCTGGCAGCTCACTCATCTCAGTGTCTGATGGGCCAGAGACTGTGGAGTGGTGGCAAAATTGTGGAAAGATGGTTAGGAGCGGGAGTTCTAATTTGATTGGCCAGCCAGTGGGTGGATAGCCAATCAGAGGCATATAGACAACAGTGATGGACCTGATTGGCCCATAACCCTTAACACCAAACTCCTCCCAGGACCCCTTACCCCTTTTATTTAGACAGTCATGGTTACAGCTGAGATGCTCAACAATACAAAGGTGAGTGATAATGCCAAGAGAAGTTTAAGAATCTTTGGGGCCCTCGCAGAGTACAATTGTGGTGGGAGCAGGCAGAAAGAGGGCAGAGGGGGCCCCCACAGTGTGGTGTCGCTCTGAGTGTCCTTAAATAAAGAAAAGGAGGGGTGAGAGACTACACCCTAGATCCATGTGGGGGAAGGCACCGTGGAGGGGGGCCTGGAAGTGCAGGGCCTGTAGCACATGCTACATATGCTATAGGGATAAACCAGCCCTGGATAATGCTACCTAAATGCCTTACACACGATAAGAGACTGCAGGATGCTGCACTGGACCAAACAAAATCTAAAAACAGAAGCCCTGCAATGCCCTTTTAGTGGGATCAAACTGACAGGAAATAGTGTGCAAGTTTGCAGTACCTCACAACACTTAATCAAGCTAGATTGTTTTAAAAAAAAATTAAAAGCAGGAAGAGAAAAAACATCAGCATGTTTCAGACCATGATTTTAAAGTTTTCGCTGGCTAGCATCCTTATGTGAAATGCTGAGCAGGTTTGCAAGTTTGAAATGGTGCTGGCATGTGGACATCTTCTTGGCTTTCTGGGGAAAATAAGTGCATACTTTTACATCATTATATCGGCTTCGTATCATGATTTAATGTACAGGTGAGCACTGCTTGCCCAGCGTCTGAATGGTATGTGTGCACACATCCCCACACTCAGGAGCTGGCCATGTCCACCCAGCAAAATCAGCCAGTCGCATCTTGCAGCAGCCCGTTGAGTTCTTAAGTGATCACCAGAGAAGCTCGCTCTCCGTCACATGTTGCCGGAGTGTGAGTTCGCCTTACTAGGACAGAGCGCCATGCAGATGTTACCCAAATGCTTCCATTAACTTAATCTTCCTCCGAAGAGCCCTTCTGCTGCCAAGTGCTTAAGAGTGTCATTCGGGATTTAGATGCCATGTTTGTTCACGGCTGAAGCCTAGTCATGTGGCGGAATCTGCGGGCCTGATAACAGAGGCTTAGAGGAGAACGGCGCGATAACAGATTACTTGCTGCAGTTGAAGAAACACAACACGGATTCAAGGCAAAATAGTAACTGGAGGGTCCCCCGCACAACCGCTTCCTTGCCGTCCCTTTAGCGGTTTTCATAAAGACATACCGGCAGTAAGCAAAAAGTACTCCTCCGTGCTAAACAATGTAGAATTATGTATCTGACAAGATTAAGAGTTAAAAGTGCAAAGAGAAATGCATTACTCTACTGAGGAATCTTCTTTAAAAAAGAAGAACTAGCCCCCCCCCCCCCCAAAAAAACTATATACCTTAGTATAATTTTTCAAAAATCTGTTTTTTGCGAAGCAAATGTATCGGACTTTGTCCAGTTGTCTTGGCATATGGTGTTGTCTTAAGTAATGAAGCTTGCCTTTATATGTTTTTAGCTCAGTTGTTACGTGGGAGGAAATAATTGTACAAGAAAAAAGAAAAACAAGGAAAGAATGTGAGTAAATTTAACTTGTTATGGCCCAGTCTTCTGTTGAGGCTACAGAACGCTCCCAGGAGTGCTCACTGCACTATACCATGAGAAGTGGTCCCAGGGTTAGGGATGCCAGTCCCCCGGTGGGACCTGGAGATTACCCAGAGTTATGGCTCATCTCCGGATATACCGTATATACTCGCATATAAGCCCACCCGCATATAAGCTGAGGCACCCAATTTTACCACAAAATCTGGGCAAAGTTATTGACTCGCATATAAGCCGAGAGTGGGGAATGCTCCATCATCACAGACTCCCCCATCCAGCCTTCCCCCCCAACAAATACAGAAAAGTCAAGAGGATGAATAGCTGCTGGTTTTTGTACCCCACTTTTCACCCACAGAAACCAAAAGAATAGTTTGGAAGAAGTGATTAGGAAGACGTGAAGGCAAAAGGAAAAAAAGATCTGCTGTCAAGCTGTAACCCCCTGATGAATAAAAAGGGTTGTCTGCAGCTTTGTGCTGTAGTGATTCCTGCTCACCATGAAGTCCTCTTCTAAAGTCACTAGGATGCATGATGTGGTTGAAGATCAGATGTATTGGCACCTTGCACCTGCCAAGCTGAAGAACTGTGCAAACACAGCACTGAGGATTCCCTTTATCTTTTCCCTCTTAATAAAACAGTAAGGGGTGTTGGGGTGGGCTCAGTCCGTGATGAGGAAGGGCAACAATTGGTTCCCTAGACTGACAAGCGGGGGGCCAATCGGAAGGCGCAAATCGCCTTCCAATTGGCCCCTCACCAGGACAGACCAAAATTCCATCCTGCCAGGGGCAATCTGGAGAAATGGCTGCCAGTCTGCTCCTGACCACCAAAGGGAGAGGAGGTCAGTAGGGCTGCCAAGGGGGATGAGAACAGAGGCTTGGACAGGCTGCACCAGCCCTTTTCGCCCCAAGGCTGTCCTAACTGTCATGTCCAACTGCAAATGGCCTCAGAACCCTGACAGAGCTGGCAGGAGGCTGCAGAGTGCTCCCCCTCCCCTCCCTCCCTTCAGGCCTGCTGCGAAGGAGCCTCTGACAGGCCCTGACTGAGGGGAGGGAGGCCTTTCCAAGAGCAACGCAGGGGAGACTGAGGGCCTTCCTTTTGGGGGGGGGACTATCTCCTTCTGCCAAACAGTTGGCTGACAGGGAGGCCACAGCAAAGCCCCTTCTCACTTAAAATACTGCTCTGGCCGAGGGTTAGACACAGCCAAGCCATGTGTCTTTCTTCTTTGCAACTCTCTGCAGATTTGAGGCCACTGCACAGCGTTATTCTGCAGAGGAAACTGTTTTTTTTGTCTCCTGTTTCATCTGCACAACAACCCTGTGCAGTAGGCCTCAACATTCAACCCCATGCCCTTACAGACTGAACAACTCCTCCCCTTCCTCTTCCCACTACCAAGCTCTAGCGCCCGTTGTATTCTTGGATACAACGGGCTTTGCCCCTAGTTATTTAATAATAGGGTTGCCAGCTGCTCAACCCTTACCCCCAGCAGGCACTAATCCATCACTAGTGCTTGAGCATCTTTGAAACCAGAGCTTCCCAAGCACGGTAACACAGTACAGTCTGGTACTGTGAAGGCCCCCCTCAAGGATACCATGGTGTGGGGGGGTTTCAAAACGGTGGCTGGGAAGAGCCCTCCCACCTTATGCCTGCTATTTCCAGCTCTGAGAGAAGAGGAAAGAAAAATCTTTTAATTTTGGTTTTAAAAAATCCACTCTTATTTGGGTTGACACATCCCCTCCCAAAGTGGCAAATGATGGGCCTGGAGGGGGTAAGAAGGGGAGCGGCACCAGCCATTTAAACCTTTGCCGGCCAAGGCTTCTCTCACTTCCAGGGGGGGGCAGGGAGGCGTAGCCAGCTGACATCACTTCCTGGTAACTCAAAGCTTGAAAAATATTTCAACAGTACCTCCACAGTCAAAAGGTCAAAAAAGGCTGTTTTAGCCATAGAGTTTTGGCCCAATGCAAGAATCTTGCCGGCATTGTCAGCAGCACAGTGCACACAAGAAACAAATTCAGCGCATTCAGCTAGAGCCCCTCCCCGGATAATTATTATTATTATTATTATTATTTCGATTTATTTCCCGCCACTCCCAAATGGCTCGCGGCGGGTTACAATGTCTTAAAAAACCCATTAAAACTCCCATTAAAAGACTTTAAAATGTCACAACATGGCAGCACAATAATAAGATCCCCTTCCTACCCCCATTCCTAAAAAAGGGGGGGGGTGGAGGAGAAGGAGGTCAACGATGTTCAAGAAGCCCGGGGGAGAGCAGTCGATGTACCCCGGCAGCCCCAGCCTCAACCATAGACCTGGCGGAAGAGCTCCGTCTTGCAGGCCCTGCGGAACGTTAAAGGGTCCCACAGGGCCCGCAGCTCACCCGGGAGCTCATTCCACCAGGTGGGGGCCAGGACCGAAAAGGCCCTGGCCCTGGTCGAGGCTAGGCGTGCTTCCCTAGGGCCGGGAACGACCAGAAGATTCTCACTCGCAGAGCGCAGAGCCTTCCCTTGCACCCTGCCAATTTCCAGGAGAACCCCACTGAGCAAAGTCTGCTGCCTTCTTCTGGCCCACAGGGCCTTCCTTCAACTTATTAAGGCACACTCTCTGCAGCAAAAGAGTCACTTAAATTCAAGGAAGGGTCCTCCCTTCCATGAGAAGGGCTATGGTGATATCAAGTTTAAGAGGCCCCACAACACCACCAAAATCAAACAAAAGAGAAAAGGACAAAAGTAAGTGTGATTTTTTCCCCATATTTATAGGCCCCCTTATAAGCCAAAGCCCTTGTGTGCAAATGCAACACCACCTCCAGCCTAGAACAGAATGCTGCCTACTCTAAATAAAATATATGCCATGATTTAAAGGGTCATCTAGATAAAATCGGGCCTGCTATGTGCAAACTGACGTTTCCCTTTTTCATGACTACACTTCTTCCTGCTGCCTCAGAAGTTTCCCCTTTTAGGGGCACCGGAGGGACTACCCTGGGATGAAGAATTTCCAAAGCTTTGCTGCGCACATCTGCTGCTTCTCCCCTACCCTGTTGCCTTTTGATCCCAGGCATAACATGCATGGCTCATCACTTCTCAAAACTGTGAGCACAATGATTCAAGGTATTTCTCTCCACACTCTTGGTACAGGGCCTAGGATTGCCAGCTGGGAAGGTACAGAGCATTTGAAGGCAGAGAATGGGGAAACTGCACTGTGTAAATACCATGGTATCACTTCCAGGTATTAGAATATGCAACACCTGTAGTGTGCATGAGTTAACTGCACTGCGGGGGCATCAGAAGAGAGATGCAGTTTGCATATTTAGATCACTGTCCATGGGCAACCGCACCCCTGGAAGCCATAGACCTGAGGCTGGGTGTGGTGGCCACTCATGATGGTGTGATGCATTATAGCTGCCCAGCACAAGCTCCTGCACCCTTCCCTCTAGGTTGATGGGCTTCCATGCCCCAGCCCCCCATCCTGTCACTCAGCCCCTGCCATCCGCACACAGGCATCAGTTTGGGCTGGCCCTGATGGTTAGCAGTCCCCCAGCCCACCTTCCCAATGGCAGGGATGAACCAATGGTCTTGCAGCCTGAGGCAGCCAGCTCCTTCGCTGCTGCCTTCATTTGGGGGGGAGCGGCTAGACATCGGCGCTGGTCAGGCATTTCTCTGTGGATACCCTGGCCTGGCACTCACGTCAATAAGCCCTGCCCTCCAGGCACCAAATAGGGTATGTACACTACTGCCCATGACATCATAATTATTTTTATCCCCCAGTCCCACTAAGGATATTCCCACAAATCAAAATTTATCACCATATGGACCCTGTGACATACGCTGAATAGAGAGTTGGTGACTTGCCTAAATCTACAGGAGTGTGCTTCGTGGCTGAATGGTGACTTAAAGCTGGGTTTCCCACACCCTAACAGCCCAATGCAATCCCACCGAGAGTCAAAAGGGAAAGGAAGTAAGAATCGAGAGTCTGCCTCTTTCGCTACCAGTTCAGAAATCAGTGACGCAAAGATTGTGAACATTTCCACTTTGCTCTTCATTAGAAACAGAACACCAGAAGAGCGCAGGAACTCAGAATCTGGGTGGTGTCATGTGTATGTTTTTTTTTTAATTAACCTCTGGCTTCTTATCTATTATTCACTGCTTTTCATACAAAGCTTACTGCTATCTATGCATCAACATTCCCAGGAACAGCTTCATCTTAACATCTTGGGGATTTGAGCTACCAAAATAAACAGGCTAGCCAGAAAGTCTTCCAGGCATCCAAGTGATGTATAAGCAGAGAGCCTACATCACAGTCAAGTATTCAAGGGTTAGTCCACAACCATCCTTAACATGGCTTTGACATCAGCTGATGAAAACAGAACTGCGAGAGTAGATTCAGGTGGGCAGTCGTGTTGGTTTGAAACAACAGGACATGGTTTGCGTTAAACTTTATTGGGCTCAACTTTATTTTAACTCAATAAACTTTATTGGGCTCAAACTCCCAGTTGAATTTCAAATCCGGTTCAAGGTCCTGGTATTAACCTTCAAGGTCAAATGCGGTTCAGGCCCTGAGTAGCTGAGGAACTGCCTATCTGAATACATCCCCCAGAGAGCACTTCAGCCAATGCTAACCAACTAGCAGTTCCTAGCCTCAGAGAATTACATTTGACCTCGACCAGAGCCAGGGCCTTCTTGGCTGAGGCTGGGGACTGCCTTCTATATTCATTTATTTAGGAATTTATATCCCACACCTTCACACAAAGGTTCCAAGGCAACTCCCAACAATACTGAACAAGATAATCTAAAATACATTAAAACAACTTGGTGTGGAAAGGAGAGAGAATGAGACCTAACTAGCTGTGTAACTCAAGCTTTCTCAACAGAGGTTTCATGAAACCCTGGGGTTTCTCGAGGGCCCCAGAACAGTTTTGCCAATTATATATATTTTTTAAATTTAAATTGTCAAGTGACATGACCATATATGGTTATGTTGACCTGCCCCCCCTCCAAATGACCAATGATGGGCCCGGAGGGGGTGGAAAGATGAGGGGCCCCCATCCTAAAAATCCTTGTTGGCAAAGGCTTCTTGCATATGGTAGTCACTGGAGTCCACAGAGGTAAGTACCATCATTTTAACTTAATTGCATTGGGGGGGGGGGTGGCAGGGGATGAAGGGGTGGCAGATGCCTGTCCCATCCCTCTTCTCAGCCCGGCGGAATAGACCGCTGGGCCATTTCTGGCATTGGGGGGAGGGGCTGGGCTACAGGGTGTGATGTCACATCTGGTGTTAGTGTCTGGGTGATTTCACTTTTGGTGAAATGTGACTTCCCTGGGCGTGGCAGGAAAGTGTGGCCTGCTGATATCATTTACAAGGTTTCTCGAAGCCTGAGAAAGTTTCAGGGGTTTCTCAGTGGCAAAAAGGTTGAGAAAGGCTGGCCTAACCGATGTCTATACTCATTCTTTTCAACCCTGGCTCCAACCTGGTGGAACAAGCTGCCAGTTGAGATCCAGGCCCTCACAGAGCTGTTGAAGTTCCACAGGGACTCTTCCACCAGGCCTACAGTTGCTATAAGGGTTGTTGGAAGCTTTACAGGCCTCCCTTCACCTCCTATTTCTGGCTTCCCCCTTCCTATTTATTATTTATACCATCTCCAGTCTGGGTAGCCGGTGGAGTGAGTTAAGAGGGTGAGGGAGGGGACTGGGCTTCTAACTGTGTTTTAATATTGCATTTTATTGTGGGTGTGTTTTTATAGTTGTGAACCACCCCAAGCCCATTATAGGAAGAGGCAACAGAGAAATTAAATAAATAATTTAAAATGTTACTGCATAATCCCCCTTCCCTCACACCCTGGCAGGACAGCACACGGAGGTCGATTTCAAAGGCCTGGGTGAAGAGGTGTTTCTTCACCAGGCACCAAAAACCATCCAATGAAGGCACCTGGCAAGTCAACAAAGAGAGAATCAACACTGCAATGGTCAGCAATGCTAAAGTACAGCTGTTAGGGAACAGCCTGAGGCTGTGTCCATACAAGGGGAGAAATAATAAAACAACAGAGTAAGTCCAAATACACTTTTCAGGAAAGAAAGGAAAAACTTGACATCAAGAATAAAGCCGGATTCTGCATGTTGTTCTCCTAAACAGTTCAGTTCCACAACCCTTTCTTAAATGCAAGGGAGTTGCTGCCTCTCCAGCTCCCTACACAGAAGGGCATTCCAAAATATAGGGGCAGCCATAACAAAAACCTCAGAAGGGGAAGAGGAAGATTTGGCAAGTCTGCAGGAAAGGAGAGTGGATAACTTTCCTGGGAACAATGAGGCCGCCACACAAGATCCTACAAGGAGAGAGACAGTTCTTCCCAAGTCACAAAGTACTACAAAGATACTTGAATTGGACCTGGAAACAAACATGCACCCGATGAAAGGTCTTCAAAGTAGGTACCACATCAACAAAGAGGCTACCCTAAGTTCACAAACAGGCTGCTTCATGTTTCAGCCAACTGCAGCTTCTTGGTGGATTTTCGCTGGCAGCCCACCAGAGCAACCAAAGCTGTCTCCATCCCATAACGAGGCCTGAAGGCAAATGGAAAACTGGCAAGGGCAGTAGGTGTTGGTAGAGTGATTAACGCAGCAATGGTGCGCAATCTGATTATAGAATCAATATAGGTTGACTTAGGAGCTAATGTACTTGATAGGAAAGAGGAGTGCTAGAGATAGGTTCCTACCTCTCTAGCTGAGAGAGAGGGCAATGTGCTTTCACACACAAGCTAAATAAATGAATGAAACCGGCTCATAATGTTAGTTCTTACCTTTAAAGCCCCAAATGGTTTAGGTTACTGTAGCACGGATCAGAGTAGCTAGAGCGGTTGAGTCCTAAAAGGAAGACAGCACCAGTGTTAGATGTAATTAAATAAATAAATAATTGAAAATACACACACATTTTGCCAAGGTATTTGTTCATTTTCCCAATAGGAACACTGGATCTGAAGGAATTGGCATGCCCTTCACTAACTCTGTCAAAGATGGTCTCAGTACTTTCCAAAGAAAGCAACACAATTTCAGATTCTGAAGAAGTATGCAGGCACATGGAAGCTTAAATTGTGTTGATCTTATAGGTGCCACTGGACTCAGACTTTGTTCAGTTCCCTTCAGGCCTACCAACCAGCATCCCCTCTGCCTTGCTTGGATACAGTTTCTGCCTGTCCTCTCAGAGACGCTTAACTATTGACTCCAAGCATTGCCCTAGAATTCAGACAGCAGTTTCTGGAAGCTTATCAGAAAAGATGCAGCTGGGTTTGATCAGCCGACTGATGACAGCCCACACCAACATCTCTGACAGTCTTGGCCAAAAGTCTTACAGGAACATTAAACAGAACCCTGAAGCTACCCACAAGACAAATCCCAATCAACAGATTCAAAGGTCCCCAGGATAAATGCTCTACAACACAACCTAAAGCTGTAGGATGTAATTCCTCTAACCCTTGTTCTGTTGTCTGGGTGCTATGCAAGTACCAAGTGGTCAGCTTTATCAAAGGCAGCTAAGAGATGGAGTAAAAGGAATCAAAATGGAAGCATGCCTTGCATCCATGTGGTAAAGTTTCTCCACCAGAGCAACCAAAGCTGTCTCCATCCCATAAACAGGCCTGAAGGCAAATGGAAAACTGTCAAGGGCAGAAAGTGTTGCTGGAGTAATTAACACAGCAATGGTGCACAACCTGATTAAAGAGTCGATGTAGGTTTATTTTGGAACTAACTGACTTGATAGGAAAGAGAAGAGATAGAGATAGGTTTCTAACTACATCTCTAGCTGAGAGAGAGGGCAATATGTTTTCACACATACTAAATAAATAAACGAATCAGGTTCAAGGTGTTGGTTCTTACCTTTAAAGCCCAAAACAGTCTAGGACCTTCATATGTGCGAGACTGCCTCCTCTACTATGTTCCCCCAAGAAGTTTAAGATCTAGTGAACAAAATGTGCTAAAAGTCCTCAGCCCCCAAAGACGTTAAACTGGTCTCTGGTGGAAGAATCTGCCTAATAAGACCAGGGTCCTGTGGGACAGTTCCACAGAGCATGTAACACAGAGCTGTTCCACCAGGCCTAGGGCTGAGGCCTAGAACCACCATGGAATATCTGGCCTCCCTACCTGAAATGCCCAAAACACTCACCTATTATCTAATAATGATGAACTTTATATGCTCCTCTCTCTAGAGCAGCCTTTCTTAACTTTTTTACAGTTGAGAAACCCCAGAAACATTCTTCAGGCTTTGAGAAACCCCCGAAGTGGCACAAACACGCAGAATATGGTTGGGAAGCAGAGCTGTGGACACGCTCACCTGGGGCCCCTCCCCTTCCCACACCCTCCAGGTCCATCATTGGCCATTTTGGGAGGGGCAGGCAGTCAACATGACCATATATGGTCATATCAGCCAATAAATGTTTAACAAATTTGAAATATAAATTAAAATTTATTCCCATTCATTTGGGAAACCCTTCCAGAGCCATCAAAACACTCCAGAGTTTCTTGAAACCCTGGCTGAGAAAGCCTGCTCTAGAGAGGATACAGCAGTTTTGAAATTGTTGTATTTAAAATGCTTAATTGACTAAGTCTGGGTTTTTCATGTTATTTTATTATATATGTGATGTGATGTCATATTTACTATGTTGTCAGCTGCCCTGAACCCCCTGGGGAAGGGCTGCATATAAATAGAAAAATAAAATAAAATAAAAAAATAAGTGTTGCTTCAATCCAATTCAGCGACCATTTTAAAGAGGATGTTGCCATTTCATACAGTACAATCCTGTTGCAAAATGCACTAAAGGAAGCCTGAAAAGTGCGTTATTTAGTGGGTATAAAAGCACCCTAAGTATGCAACCTCCCAGAAGGAGGAGGAAATTGCTCTAATGGCAATCTGGAGGCAGACAAGAAACGACTCTTAACAAGAAAGAGTGCCCACACTATCCCATCCAATTGACTTCTTCTGCCCCCTTAAGCGTCTTCTTCTCTTCTTTGTACACCAGACAGACCTTTACTGAATGCAGAATTTTCTTGCTGGGGTCAGCTAAGGGCCTCCATCGCACCAGGTCTGGGACCGCTCTGGGTCGGCGCCGACATCATCCATAAATGGAAATTAATCCCACAACTGGACAAGCGCTGGGTCGAGCCAAATTCTGCGTGCAGAAAAGGCCAAAGTGCCTTTTCCAACAGAAGATTCATCCACAGAAACCTGGAACTGCTCTGCCAACATGCCCTGCTAAATAATTTCACACATACACACACACACACAGAACAAAGGGCAGATTAGGAACTAGCCTGCAGCTGCTCAAAAGCAGCTTTCTGATAAATGAGTGAATTTCCACCACTGACAAAGGCCCAGGCACAACACCCTCTACTTGAGATGTGTTGATAGTCTTCTAACAAGGTGGTCTATCAGCAAGATCCCCAGCCTATCCCTGGAGCCCATCTCCAGGTACACACAGCCAAGGTTGGCCGTGATTTGCACCAGGAGCCTGGAAAACAGGAAAGACGCACACACAAAAATGTTATCTCACACACATGCACACCCCAGTTCAGGGTGGATGGAGCCTTCATTTGGCCATCTGGTAATCCTATCTAAACATTAGACCCAAAAGCTCATTCTTCTCCCTGACTTTCTAGCCTGACCTATTTGGCTGTCACTAAAAGACATCTCAAGTCAAAGATTAAAAATGCAAATCAAAATAATTCAATTTCAGTAATGTGCCACCATTTCTTTGCACAGGTGTGCCTCACCTCGTGAAATGCAAAACAATCAGGCTCACTCAGCCCACAGAGCCCTGCAGGCGACTGGTTACATTTTTCCCGCTATAATAAAATGCATCAAATTATTTGGGTATCTATTGTCTTTATTTGTTGAGTGTAGCAAATAGTCGTTTCTGAAATGTGTGTTTTGACAGATGCTTACATCTATGGGCAGATTTAGAATTCCAGAAAACATACGGAAGACCGTTTCTTCAGATCACTCAGGAGAAACATTCTTTTGCAATAGGTCTCTCTCTCTTTCTTGCCAGCTTGGTGTGGTGGTTAAAGAGCAGTAGCCTCTAGTCTGGAGAACTGGGTTTGATTCCTCACTCCTCCACATGCAGCCAGCTGGGTGACCTTGGGCCACTCAGTTCTCTCAGAGCTCACTGCATTACAGGGTATCTGTTGTAGGGAAAGGAGCTTATAAGCTACTTTGGGAGTCCTTTGGGTAGTGAAAAGTAGGGTCCTAAAGAACAGCTCTTCTCCCTCCTGAACACAAATTTCAAACAATGTGCTATTTATTTTCACCAAGGAAAGGGAAAATTAGACTAGTATATGCAGCTGTTAACTATAGCCCCAGACCTGCAAATGTTGATACATGTGCCCAATTTCTTCATACATAAATGCAGTGACTTCTTTTTTTTCATGCATTCCTATCATGCCCGTATTATATTCCATCTTTCACAAACTCCAGTAGTTGTGGACTTGGGGAGGAATCAAATAGGTTCCTGAACATTCTTTAAGGCATCTCTTCAATCAGACCATGTTCTAGTGTCTCCCTACGGTTGCCAGGTCTACCCCCTCCATACTGTATATTAATGCTCTTATTTCAACTTGCAGAGTCATTGTCCAGTTTCATTGGCACGAGAAACTAGGGTTGCCAACAGCCAGGAAGGGCCTGGAGACCTCCTAGAACTACAGCTGGTTTCCAGACTACAAAGAAGTCTCATTAGGCCCCTTTTCTGTGCAATTCTGTATATGTCAGATTCACAGTTGTGACTTCTTTGTTGCAAGGAATCCTCAGTGCATTTTAGTCAACACATTCCCAGGAGAGAGCAATAATTTGCCTCTAGAGAAATGTAACATCCCGTTCTCAGCACTACTGAGGCCTGGAGTGCTCTGTAGAATGAGGCTGCATCCATGTTATGGGCACCCACTAGGCTAGGGATTCCCAACCAGGACACCCTGGAGTTTCAGGAGAGCTCCCCAGGGCTCTCTGGCCCCTCTGCTATATCCTGCCTGGGTAGACTTGGCCACAGGCTATTCCCAGCATTGCCATGAAAGCAGGAAACCAGCCAGTTCCACTGACCAGGAGTGACATTATCACATGGTTACCGCACCTGGAAAAAGGGGCGAACTCTGGACATCTACTCCTGCCTCAAACCAACTTTCTTCTCCCCGCCCCCCAGTCCTCCTCAGGTGTGGCAGGGAGGCATGGCCATCTGACGCCACTTCTGGCCCACTTCCAGCGCTCCTCAAAACCTGAAAAATATTTCAGGGGTTCCTCCATGGTCAGAAGTTTGAAAAAGGTTGCACTAGTCTGTACCTGTTGCATGAACGCTGACTACTTATACCTTTATCCCACCCAATATCACTGGTAAATTTTTAAAGGTTGTACATTGTTACTGAGTTCTTTCATTTGAAACTGAAGGCTCATGCTACCCAGCCTCTAGCTATACCTTGCCATTTTCCACAACTTTTGCTTTTCAAAGCTTTTTTTTTAAACAAATCTGGTTCTTTGGGAGCTGTACACCTCTCTCCAGTTCTAGAGTACAAATCCTTCCACATGGGATCGAATTAAACAGATAAATTTATTATACCATTAGCAATCGTAGCATAAGAACAGGATTAAAAAAAGGATGGTTACATAATTCTGAACTTCCAAAAATGTAACTCTCTAGCCACTGTTGCTGCAAAGATAGTAGGGGAAAGGTAATTTGGCGGCTAAAAGGATCAGAGCCTTTCAAAATGAAAGCTAAGGATTCAGAGGACCTGATAGGTCATTACAATGCCCCATGGAATCACTTGGCCTACCTCCCAGCAGGAAACGTCAGATCAAAAGTGGTCTGAGAAAGTTGGAGAACACACTGCCAAGCTGTGCAGAGGCTCAATAGGGGCCATTCCGCACCAGGATCTATGTTGCAAATTGGTTGCGGGACGAAAAAACGCCATTTTAAATAGTGGAATTCGTCGTTATGCATACCTGGCTTTGTAGTGGAATCCAGTTGCATTTCTATCGTTTTCCACAGGTTTCCGGTCTCAGCAAAAATCGCTAGCCAGGAAGCGATATTGCCGAGCTCGTCCCGCCCCCGGCCGTCAAGCAGCCAATGGGCGGCCGTTATCATGATCCCAAAAAGCCCCTTTCCCTTTAAGGAAGTTAAAAAAAAAACACGTTGCAACGAATCTGCGTTGATTCGTTGCAACAGAGAGACCCATCTAGGTACCAGGTGGTGTTTGAGCTGCCGTTTCATCGTTGCCATGCTCCCCCCCGAGTGAAACCCCCCCCCGGCATGGGCGCGATTTTCGGCCGAAAATACAGTAAAAAATAAAAGGAAAATAAACCACCAAACGGGGCTGTGTGTTGTTTCGTGCTTAGTGACTTAAAACAGCTCTGCAGCCAGGGAAGCCTCGCTAGGTAAACGAAAGCTCGCCGGTGCGTTGATCTCCGCTCGCTTAGAGAAAAAAAAATGGCGATCGCTTCGCCGGAAGTTCAGAGGAGAGAGCTAGGGGGCGGGACTTTGCAGAAACTGCAACAATGGTAACGCACAGAACTTTTTCGCTAGTGTTGCTGATTGGTTGCAAGAGTGTAGTGCTTTCCAGAGGGTGAATCCACTTTTTGGGATTTCCCTGAAAGCGCTACAAGGAAGCGCTTTTTGCGGATCGGTTTCAGGAGTGTTGCAGATAGTCAACGACGTTGTGCATAATGGCAAAACTGTAGCGATTTCAATTTGTAACTATTGTGCTATTTTGGACGAGTGTGGAACGGCCCTAGGTATTACTCCAAAGGGTGGAATTCAGGAACCCCTGATACCTTAGCACTCAATCTGAAATCAGGTTCTTCCAGTTCAGCTGTCTGGTGCCCAGATACTAACGTTAGGTCTGCCTTCTGGCAAGGGAGTCTTGTCTTTAAAACCTGTGTGACAAGCAGGAAATTGCCCAGAGATGAAGTGATGGAGAAAGCTGGACTTGGTGGGGGCTTGCACCTGTTAAAGGCTTAGAAGCCCTGTCGGAAACGAACTAACACCTACTTTAATAAACTCAGAGACATGATGAGTGTCATACCATGGACGAGAATGCTGGAAGGGAAGGGAGCATGTGAAGGGTGGGCGCTACTCAAACAAGAGCTATTGCATGCTCAATCAATGACTATTCCAGAAATACGAAAACACTGCAGGAGCTCTAAGAAGCCTATTTGGATGAACAGAGAACTTCAAGAGGAACTAAGAAAGAAAAGGAAAATGTTCAGGAAATGGAGGGAAGGACAGAGCTCTAAAGAAGAGTACCTACAGGTTACTAGGCACTGTAGATCAATCATCAGAAAGGCCAAAGCTGAGAGTGAGCTAAGATTGGCCAGGGAAGCCCATTGTAACAAGAAAAGATTTTTCAGTTACGTGAGGAGCAAACGTAAAGTAAAGGAGGCAATAGGCCCGCTGTTGGGTGCGGATGGACAAACTCTAACGAAAGATGCAGAGAAAGCAGAAAGGCTTAGTGCCTATTTTACATCTGTTTTTTCCCACAGGTCAAAGTGTTTAGGCACATCTAGAGATGGCTGTAGCCAAAGGATAGTGTCTGGGTGGCAGGTTAACATGGATAGAGAGGTGGTCGAGAGGCATTTAGCTGCACTGGATGAGTTCAAATCCCCTGGTCCAGATGAAATGCACCCGAGAGTACTCAAAGAACTTTCCAGAGAACTTGCACAGCCCTTGTCCATCATCTTCGGAACCTCTTTAAGGACTGGAGATGTCCCGGAGGACTGGAAAAGAGCAAACGTTATTCCGATCTTCAAAAAAGGGAGGAAGGATGACCCGGGAAACTACAGACCAGTGAGTCTGACCTCTGTTGTGGGGAAGATAATGGAGCAGATATTAAAGGGAGCGATCTGCAAACATCTGGAGGACAATTTGGTGATCCAAGGAAGTCAGCATGGATTTGTCTCCAACAGGTCCTGCCAGACCAACCTAGTTTCCTTTTTTGACCAAGTAACAGGTTTGCTGGATCGGGGAAATTTGGTTGATGTCATTTACTTGGATTTTAGTAAAGCTTTTGACAAGGTTCCCCATGATGTTCTGATGGATAAGTTGAAGGACTGCAATCTGGATTTTCAGATCGTTAGGTGGATAGGGAATTGGTTAGAGAACCGCACTCAAAGAGTTGTTGTCAATGGTGTTTCATCAGACTGGAGAGAGGTGAGTAGCGGGGTACCTCAGGGTTCGGTGCTCGGCCCGGTACTTTTTAACATATTTATTAATGATCTAGATGAGGGGGTGGAGGGACTACTCATCAAGTTTGCAGATGACACCAAATTGGGAGGACTGGCAAATACTCCGGAAGATAGAGACAGAGTTCAACGAGATCTGAACACAATGGAAAAATGGGCAAATGAGAACAAGATGCAATTTAATAAAGATAAGTGTAAAGTTCTGCATCTGGGTCAGAAAAATGAAAAGCATGCCTACTGGATGGGGGATACGCTTCTAGGTAGCACTGTGTGTGAACGAGACCTTGGGGTACTTGTGGATTGTAAACTAAACATGAGCAGGCAGTGTGATGCAGCGGTAAAAAAGGCAAATGCCATTTTGGGCTGTATCAACAGAGGCATCACATCAAAATCACAAGATGTCATAGTCCCATTGTATACGGCACTGGTCAGACCACACCTGGAGTACTGTGTGCAGTTCTGGAGGCCTCACTTCAAGAAGGACATCGATAAAATTGAAAGGGTACAGAGGAGAGCGACGAAGATGATCTGGGGCCAAGGGACCAAGCCCTATGAAGATAGGTTGAGGGACTTGGGAATGTTCAGCCTGGAGAAAAGGAGGTTGAGAGGGGACATGATAGCCCTCTTTAAGTATTTGAAAGGTTGTCACTTGGAGGAGGGCAGGATGCTGTTTCTGCTGGCTGCAGAGGAGAGGACACGCAGTAATGGGTTTAAACTTCAAGTACAACGATATAGGCTAGATATCAGGAAAAAGTTTTTCACAGTCAGAGTAGTTCAGCAGTGGAATAGGCTGCCTAAGGAGGTGGTGAGCTCCCCCTCACTGGCAGTCTTCAAGCAAAGGTTGGATACACACTTTTCTTGGATGCTTTAGGATGCTCTGGGCTAATCCTGCGTTGAGCAGGGGGTTGGACTAGATGGCCTGTATGGCCCCTTCCAACTCTATGATTCTATGATTCTATGATTCTATGATTCTAAGTATTCATTTCAGGTGCACGACATAACACTCAATGATCCTGCGTTGAGCAGGGGGTTGGACTAGATGGCCTGTATGGCCCCTTCCAGCTCTATGATTCTGTGATTCTATGAAGGCATCAAGCAGAAATATTGAAAGCATTAGTCTTTTTTTTTTTTAAGACTGAAATCCTATGGATACTTGGGAATAAGTCACACTGGACTCCATGAGATTTATTTCTAATTAAACATGCATGGGATGAGACTGCAGCTCTTCGACCACGTCTTGTGTCTAACGTGCCGTCCTCCGGCAATATTAAAAACTTAACTCCCTGTTAATGAAAGGGATATCGATTAAAGTGCCTGGATCAAGTCGGCATTAGCCCAAGCTTTGGCAACCGGAAGAAAGCCGTAAAACAATTGGTGGTGCTCACATTCATGCCACTGTGATGTCAAATGGAATTATTATTGTCCCTTGTTTGGCCAGCCTATAGCAGGGTTTATTGTGCCCATCTCATTCTCTATATCAGGGGTGGTCAAACTGTGGCCCTCCAGATGTCCATGGACTACAATTCCCATGAGCCCCTGCCAGCAAATGCAAATGGAGGGCCACAGTTTGACCACCCCTGCTCTATATGGTAAGCCATAGTAAAATACTGGCAAAAGTTTATTTTCTGGCAATACTGATTTTGATTATTATAACTCAGAAACACTTTGTCACACCACATAGATCTGAATGTGAAGCTTGGTTTAACACAACATATACTCACACGTGCACAGATGGGCACATCATACAAACTCTTTCAGTTTAATTCAAAAAGCCTCGACACCTAGGCCACCAAATGTTATTATAAACAGCTGTATTCTCATTAAAGGCCTGAGCCTTCCCCCCTCCCCCTGAGGGCAGGCTCCTTGGGAGATTGTCCCTCTGGCATAACATGTGAGAGAGCTAATCTGTCTTTACTTGGACAGCACTGCAGATATGCAAACCCAGGTGGCACTAATAGGTTTACAGTAATAACTATGGAATTGGATACAGCATGTTACCCAGTGAGAAATTCCCATAGATCAGTTTTGCAGCAGAGGTTAACCGACGATCAAGGAACCATAATATTCTTGTTTCTCTCTTATCTGTCTATCTCTCCCCCTTCCCTCTGTGTCTGCTAAGAATTTTAAGCTTTTAAGAATCAATGCAGGGAAAGTCTCTCACATCAGGACAAAAGAAAAACATTTAACTTTTAAATAGATTTGCATACACACAAATCTCAAAGAGACCATTTCTGCTGTCAGGTGCGATAGCTCTGGGACATCTGATGGAAATTTTTCTAGCCGTTTAAACCCTGTCTCTATGATGGTATAGGAATGCGTCCGCATTCTCCCGTGCCAGCATAGCCCAGAGACACGGGGGTGTGATGAACGAGCAGCAAGTAAAGCCATATAAAAAGAAAATGTTGACAATCCTGTTCCTCCCTGATGCTGCCAGACACTGCTAGGCCAAGGAGGCCTCCTAGAAAGCAGGTGCTCAGCATGGTTCATAGCTGCATGTTGATTGGCGCATGGCTAACGTGGGGGGAGTTGTCGTAGTTACCCTTTGGTTGATAGCCAGTAGCACGGGTTCCAGGGGCAGAAGATTCCAGAATGGCCCCAGGACAACACTGCCCCTTGCCTGTACAGTTATTCTTGTACTTCCAGCTTTGCTTCTAGGAGCAGAAGATTGAGACTCTACTATGCCATCTCACCACAAAAGGGACTCTTCCAGTTCCAAGATGGGGAATGCCAGGAGACTTTGGGTGTGGAGTCAGGAGTGGGCAGGATTTGGGATGGGGAGGGACATCAGTGGAGTCTAATGCTAGGGAGTCCCCCCTCCAAAGCAGCCATTTTCTCCAGGGGGACTGATCTCTTTAGTCTGGAGATGACCTGTAATTCTGGGGGATCCCCAGGCCCCACTGGCATACCTACCTATGGAAGGCATCATCCCAGCTGCAGCCAACCTTCAAGTGGAGCCTGGATATCCCCCAGAATTACAACTGAACTCTAGACTACAATGCTCAGTTCCCCTGGAAAAAAACGGCAGCTTTGCCTTATAGCATTATAGTCCACTGAGGTCCCCCAACCTTCTCCAAGCTCCGCTCCCAAATTTCCAGGAATTTCCCAACCTGGAGCAGAATCAAGTGAAACTACAGGAATAAGGGAGGGGCAGACAGGAGGAAGACTAACCACGTGTCCTCTGGAGTAAAAGCCTCCTCAAGAAGGGAGAGCTTAAGAACATAAGAGAAGCCATGTTGGATCAGATCAACCACCCATCTAGGCCAACAGTCTGTGTCACACAGTAGCCAAAGAGCCAGTTTGCTGTAGTGGTTAGGAGTGTGGACTTCTAATCTGGCAAACCGGGTTTGATTCCCCACTCCCCCACATACAGCCAGCTGGGTGACCTTGGACTCACCACAGCCCTGATAAAGCTGTTCTGACCGAGCAGTGATATCAGGGCTTTCTCAGCCTCACCCACCTCACAGGGAGTCTGTTGTGGGGAGAGGAAAGTGAAGGCGACCGTAAGCCGCTTTGAGCCTCCTTTGGGTAGAGAAAAGCGGCATATAAGAACCAACTCTTCTTCAAAACCCAGGTGCCATCAAGAGGTCCACCAGCAGGGCAAAAACTCCAGAAGCCCTTTCCCATTGTGGTCCCCCAAGAATACAGAGCATCACTGGATAGTCCAGGCAAGCCCAATCCTGTCAGATCTCAGGAGCTGTCTAGTATTTGGATGAGAGACCTCCAAGGATTTTGATGAATTCCTCCATAGAACACTAGGTGTCATGATGTGGAGGCAGGGAACAGCAAACCACCTCTGAATGTCCCTTGCCCAGCTGTCAGACAATCCTATGAACAAATAAATACTCATACTGCTTGCTCAGGAGTAGGAGCAAGAAAGCAGGAACTAGAAGTAGCCAGGGGAAGAAGGATAACAGGCCTTATGGGAAGGGAGCAGGGAAGGGAGCTGGCTGTCAGGGGGAAGAAAAAGCAGGAGACAGTCAGGCTTGGAGCCTTTTCAGCTGCAGAGTGCTAAGTCCCTTGAAGTCTGGGAAGATGGCATTGCTAGCCCAGAAGGAACTTTTCACAGGGAGGCTTAACCCTGCAGAAGGGTTGCTGCAGCTGGAACAGAACAGGAGCTTTAGGGACTGGGAAAGTAGCCCAAGCCCCTAGACCTGAGCAGGTGGTGGTGATGGAAAGGGGACTAGCCAGGTTACAGGGTGCCTGGTTAACCTCAAGAACTGGTATTGTACAAGGGCTAAGCAATTCCAGGGCAACCTAAAGTTTAGCCTGGAGAGGTTTAGCCTGGAGAGGAGATGACTGAGAGATATGATAGACATTTTGCAGGGTGTGTCATGTAGAGGATGGAGAAGACTTGTATTCTGTTGGCCCAGAAGGCTGGACTAGAACCAGTGGAGTGAAATTAAATCAAAAGAGTTTTCAGCTAAACATTATGAAGAACTTCCTGACGGAGAGGTTCCTCAGTGGAGCAGGCTTACTCAGGAGGTGGTGGACTCTCATTCTTTGAGGGTTTTTAAGCAGAGGCCATTGGACAACAATGCTGATTTGGTGATTTTGGCAGATCAAAAGAGGGAGGGCAGGAAGGGATGAGCAAGGGCTGAGGTCCTTTCTTACATGCCCAGGGTAATGCCAATTGCCACTTTGGGGTCAGGAAAGAATTTGCCTCCAGGCTAGATTGGCCAGGAATCCTGGAGGATGTTTGCCTTCTTCTGGGTGTAGAGCCAGGGGTCACTGGATGAAAAGGAGGTAGGAAATTGTGAATTACCTATACTGTGCAGTGGGTTGGACTAGATGACCCCTGAGGTTCCTTCCAGCTAGGGTTGCCAGCTCTAGGTTGGAACTTACTTGGAGATTCTGGGGGCAGAGCCTGAGAAGTGCTGGGTCTGGGAACGGAAGGGAGTTTAATGAGATGTAATGCCATAGAATCCAGTTTCCAAAGTAGCCAATTTCTTCAGGTGAACTGATCTCTGTTGCCTGAAGAACAGCTGTAACACCAGGAGATCTCCAATCACCACCTGGAAGCTGGCAACCCCTACTTCCAATTCTGTGGGTCTGTTTCTCCCTTGCTCTGGGGACGTCACATTCCAGCACTGCTCTGGGGTAGCAGCCACCCACATAATGGAACCGTAGGATCTGCCTGGTATTTACTATAAAATAATCCAAGGTTACACTAAGCAAGGACTCTCAGACAAAAGCAATAAGTAAACAACGATAAAATATTTCATTGAGAAGTCTCAATGAGGAAACTATCTAATTAAAAAGGACACTAAGATTATCACCTCAATGGCAATATAATTTGATTGGAAAGCGCTCATTTGCAGTGGAGAATTTTAAGCTAAAAAAACGATCGTCTATGGTCATTAAAAATCCCTGGGCACTCTTTGTAAGATTAGTGATTTTTAATCTTACTGTTGGGCTTGGTTCCAAACATAGGTAATGAATTCCATTCCTCTCTCACTCAGTTCTCTGTATTTTACCTCAGAGACAGGCATGCTTTCACTCTTCGATGAAGGTTCCCATGAACGAAATATAGAGAAAACTCCACAGAAAACAAAGTCTTCAGAGTTATACAGAGGAAGGGGGACAAAGAGAATGTATTAATGCCAAAGCAAACAATTTAGCATGTGTGTTCTGACAGGACCACTCTACCCACAAAAGTAACCCCATTAATTTAAACAAAAGGACAGTTCATGTCATGCATACTTGTGTACAGCATGGAGCAACCCATTTTGCTCAAGTGAACAGGGCTGCCTGAATTCTAGAGCTGCCAACTTTCAAGTACGACCTGGAGTTCTCCTGGAATTACAACTGACCTTTGGACAAGTCTCCTAGAATTTCCCATCCCACAGTTGGCAGGTGCTCCAGACTGGAAGCTCGTTCAGCATCAGGTGTTTCCTTGAGACACCATCTGAAAAAGTACCAGATGCTTTGTGTGTGCCAAGAAGTGAGGTCTTCATTAAACAACTTACCAGGGTTATTTTAAAAGACATCACGGAACCATTGGATCTGTTGGCAGAACCCCCTCGGGCAGTGGTTCTGCTCGTGAATAAGCACACCACTTCTAGTGCTTACTTGTGAGTAATTTTCTAGAGGGTTTTGGAGTCTGAAATGCAGCTGCCTGTATGTCCTTGTGGCAGGGAGTTCCACAAGTTAAGTACTCATTATATGGGGAAAGTACTGCCTTTTGGCTCTCATGACTCTGCCATCGTCCAGTTACCTTACAGTGACACTCAGTTCCAGTATTATGGTAGAGGCAGAACAGTTTCTCTGTCTATATTTTTTTTATTCTGGGATAAGATCTAGGATAAAAAAAAAACATTTCTGCCAAATTACTATTGTTCAGTTTAAACGAGGGAAAAGTCCACTGTGATTGGCACCTACTGAGAAGTGCCCACAAGATCACCAACAAACCTCTCCCCTCCCCCATCAGAGCAATTCCAGAAATTTAAAATGTATTTTATGAGGTGAAGATATTTATGAGGTGAAAGACACTTGTGACTGCAGTCTCAAAGGAAGCATACCTGACTGAGTACTGCTCAGAGCAACAAAACACTAAACTTCAGCCCAATGTTCCCCACTCCAGTTTAACTGGATTGTCTTTTTTTCCTTCCACACACAACTGGTTTCTACTCTGAGCGTTAATTCAGCCTCCTGCTTAAGCCAGGTGCATCTCTCGCATGTGAATGGAAGACCTTGGGAAGGTCACACCCCACACTGTCTTTTCCTTGAAGGTCCCATGCTGCCGTCTTCGGCCCTACCTCCCCTTGGTGGTCACGGGATGAGGCAGGGGCATGGGCTCCCTATCATGGACCAGCCAGCTCTGAGGAAGAGGCAATCAGCCAACCTGTGACAAAGACACTGCAAGAGGAGACCATCTCTGAAGAGCCAGACATAAATTCACAGCCAAGTACCAGTGCAATGGCCCATCAGTCCCCCAGCCCTGAGAGGTGAGTCATCTGCCGGTCAGTTCACCTTCCCTGTCACCAGAGCAATAATGTAGGAGGAAGAAGAGGAGGGAACTGCAAGACAGAAGGGATTAGTGTTCAATGGGCTGCATAACACCAGCTCTACATCAAAGATGAGAATGAGTGTTTGCAGAAATAGGGTTGAGGTGATTGGCAGGTGCTTGGCACGGAGTATATAAGCAGCTAATGAGAGAGTGGCTGTGTGGAAACAATTTGTCTGTTTGCCATTGGCTTTAGTGCTGGACTGATTTCCTTGCATCTGACCCAAGCCTGCATATTAGATACTCTGCTTTTGGATTCTCCTTTGGATTTGAAGCTGTGATGTCTAACTGGTATCTGGCCTTTGGGACTGTACTTTGACAAACTCTGATGCTGAGAAACTACCTCCGTCTGCTGTGTACCTGCAAGTAAGACACTTCCCCTCTGATCTGAGCCAGCCTTTCTGTGTGCATATATGTGCATCAACACATCTGTGCTATTGTTCAAAATAGCCAGGAACTCACAAGAAGCACAAGGAGTAGGGAAAGACTGAGACTTGACCCAGTATTCAGCTTGTGGCTGGGCATACAGGGGGGAAATGTACTGTGAAGAATGATGTGTTCAGGCCTGTATCTACAATGGTGTAAAAAGGGGGCTGGGCCCTGTGGCAGAACTGGCTGCCCACTCAACAGATGCAAAGCCTGTGGGCCCTGTTCCAGCTCCCCACCCTTTCCCAGGGTGAGGCCTATCTCTTCCTGTCTGTCGCTGCCACCACTCACTGACTAGAATACCCCCTCCCAAGGGACAGTGAGACCCATTGGCGAGTTTTATAGTCAAAACCCTAAATCTTTGGGTCCCACCTGGAGAGTTGGCAACTTCCCGGTTTTGCCTCATTTTCCCTCCCCTGGGCCTTCCCAATGAACTAGCAGTACCTGAGGAGGGGAGACTAAGGCGTCCAGAGCACCAGCCACTTGGTTCTGTCCAAAACTCAGGTTTATTAAACTATTTACAATTAGATTGGTAAATTGACACTCCCTCCAGCACACCACACGAAATCAGCCACAGCACTTATACACTCTCCAGGCATGAACATAAAGGGATGCCTAAACGCACTCCTCTTTCCCTGCACTCCCTGCTGAAGAGGGACTCCTGCCAACCAGTCTCACCATCCGCCTCCTTGGGGGCTGCTTCTCAGGCCTCCCACCCTCTCTCTCTTGGCCAGGCCAGGCCCTGCCCCTCAGCCTGGGGCAATCAAGGCCTTCCCTCTGGAGAGAAGATTTGCCACCTCCTCCCTGGAAGATCCTGGAGAGACTGCCTCCTCTCAGGAGGGGTGGAGCCTAAATACCCACAAGCTCCTCCCCCTGGTGGAGCCTCCATCCTCATTGGGGCATGTGACCCTCTCCCTTCCCTGAGTCTCCTGGGAAGTGTAGGCCAATACAGCCTTTCCACCCCACCCCACCCCAGTAGCCATTTTAAAATACAGGCCCAGGGCAGCCATTTCAGAACTCAAATCCACCTCCAGGACTCATTTTGCCACAGGCCCCATCAATCATTTGTCATGCCCCTCCCATCAGCACTCAGGGTTGGCGGGAAATATTTCACCTTTTCAATGCAAATTCTCTGCGTGAAAAATAAAGGAGTTGAGGTAAAACAGTTGTGACTCCTGAGAATTCTGAACCAGGGTTTCGTGAAACCCTCAAGTTTCTTCACCCTAGAAGGGTTTCTCATACGGGTGAAAGTTATTTCTATAAATATATATTTTTAGATTTGTTAAACATTTATTGGGTGATATGATCATATGTGGTCATGTCTGCCTGCCCCACCCCCCAAAATGGCCTGTGATGGGCCCGGAGGGAGTAGGAAGCGGAGGGATCCAGGTGAGCATATACACAGCTATGCTTCCCAACCATATCCTGCATGCTCATGCCACTTCTGGGGTTTCTCAAAGCCTGAAGAAAGCTTTAGGGAGTTCTCTGCAAGAGGAGGAGGGTATAGTATAACAGAACAATAATGGTAGCTGATCCCCTATGTATTCATTCCCCCCCCCAAAAAAAAAAATCTTACTACAGGCCTGATTGTGTCCATCTTCATCCCATTTTATACTAAGGGTGATACACAATTGTTTTCTTCCTTCTGGGAGCCTGGCGATGCCCGTGCAGGAGAAAGCACTTTCATAAAGAGGAAAAGACAGGAAGTGTGGGCAGGAGAGCTTCCTACCAATAGCCAAGGATTTTTGTTAAAGTGAGAGAGAACAGCAGGGACCTGGAAGATCAGGTTAAAATACTCCTGGCACAAGAGTCCCCTATGTTCTTAGTCCCCATGGTACGAAGCACATGGCCAGGTCCTTCCCTCACATACAGAGAAAAGTGGTACAGTGAATTCATTCCATTTGTCATTCTGCAGGAGGGGAACAACAACGCAATCTAAAAGCAGCTGCCTTTGCTCGAGACCAACAATAATTTAAGATGTTTCAGAGCTGTTATCAAAAAGAAGGCGGGAGAAGTTATTGTTTGCAAATAAAGAAATACGAAAACATTCTACACAAGTACTAGGAATTCGACAGAGTCATCTAAGCCACTCAGACTGAAGGGTACCTGTCATCTGAGATCAGGAGTAGCTATTTTCCTGCACAATTTCTTTCTTCCATTGTGATACCTCCCACTGCTAATGCCTACTCATCTTCATGTTCAAGGGATGGCATATGGGAAGAAGGATGTGGGACAATGAGCTCTGAATAATTTAAGTGACAACAAATACTAGGCCAAGAATGGCTGTACAAAACAATCTTTATTTTGCTATCAAAGAAAGATCCAAGAGAATCTGCCACCATGATTTCTAATCTCTGGTAGACATTATTGGCAACTGGGCTTAAATAATCTTGGTTTCCTTCCAACCCACCACTCTCTTTTTACCATCAAGTCACAGCTGATTTATGGTGACCGTGTGGAATTTTCAGGGCAAGAGACATTCAGAAATGGTTTGCCATAGCCTGCCTCTGCCTCTCAAATCTGGACTTCCTTGGTGGTCTTCTCCCATCCAAATACTAGCCAGGGTTGGCCCTGCTTAGGTTTTGAGATCTGATGACATCAGGCCACCCTGGGTTATCCAGGGCTGAATCTGCACTGAGCTTTTTATCCCCGGTGACCCCAAATATTATTCAGTTTCCATTTTGATAATTAGTGCTTTAAATTTTCCCTCTGCAACATCTGTGATTGATCCACAGTGACACTACCTTTCCCCTGCGATATCCAGGAGTGGATATAACTCGCTACATTTGAGAAAACCGCACCGAAAGCCCCAGTATTAAGTGTAGATCTCTGTGTTTTACCGGATTAACTTCCTGCCCTTCCCCCATGCCTCCAACGCTGACATAGTGAAGCAGTCTGTCGCTGATTGGTCAGGGAATCCGTTCAAATACTGCTGGTTCCCAGTTGCCATTCCCTCACAAGTTTTATTTTTGCCCTCATTTTACAAGTGAGTGTGCTCTTGTCCAAAAGCCCAGACTTCTATGTGCCGAGATTTGCCTTTCAGATTGTTCCCCCCCCTCCTCGTACAGGAAAAGAAAAGTAAACAAGCAGCCTCGTGCTCCATTCACACACACACACCCCACTTGCTTTGGCTGTATAGGAGATGCCAGAAAATAAACCCCTCTCCATCCAGCATTGTGCTCCTTCAATGCCGGCTGGAGCTTCGCGACCACCACTCCCCTCCCCTCCCCCCCCCTCTGAGCCTTCCCAATCAAGCAGGAAGGGATGAACAGCCACACAATTAAGTGTAGAATGCAAAGTCTGTTTCAATTTGGGGAAAACAAAGGCAGAAGACCTGGGTTCAGATCGATCTGAATTCAGCAGGATCGACAATGGGAAAAAAAAAACTGTAAGTGCAGAACCAGCCCAGGTCAGAGCTTCAATATATACATCCAAATTTTCTTAAAGCACTAAATATTGTACTTTAAGTGTTTGTAAATACATGCAGATCCAATCATATTGCTATGAAGTAACTTTACCAACCTCAAGGTAGGCCCTGAAATTCTTCCACATTTACAGGTGATCTCCAGGCCACAGAGATCAATTCCCCTGGAGGAAATAACAGCTTTGGAGGGTGGACTCTCTGACATCATGCCCCTGTTGGGCTCCTTCTGCAAGTGTTGCCTATATGGAAACATAGGATGCATACACATTCCGTTCAAGAGCAGAAACAAAACGCAACCATATTTGTACAACATTTTTGAATACAACTAATAATAATCCAATAATATGAGATTCTTTGTAGTTCCCTTGCCCCACAGGATATGGGCTACCTCAGAGGCATCAAATCTTGGACTAAAGACATGCAAATAATGGAGTATTTATTTCATATTTATCACCACAGAATGTATTTGGATATGTTTAAGATTGTCTCTGGATCTTTACAGTTTAACACTCTATTTCCTCTCTGAGCTATAAAACCTCTTCTATCCAGTTACTGGCAGAAAACATTAAGTAGGACATCAGAGAGGGGGGAAAGTCCAGCTTTCTTCACATCAACAAGCTGTGTTCTTGTGACAGTACTGTAAAAAAAATAAATTGCTTGTTTGTGAAAGAAAGAAAGATTTAAAAATGATATAACAGGGAAACAAGTTCTGTTTATCCGTTGATACCACATATTTTCAAATGAAGCACAAGATCTTTACACAGTCCGCGGCGCCGCGGACTGAATAAAGCTGTAAGGGCTTAGGGGGAGGAGTTAGGGCAGGCTCTGTCCGGGATGAGGAAGGGTGCCGATTGGCCCCTTCCTCCGGGCAGACCATTGGCCCGGCCAATTCCCGCCCTGCCAACAAGGGAGCAACTGCAAGCTGCGCGGAGTTGCTCCCTTGCCGGCGGCCTGACGCGGCGAGAGGCGCGAAGCACCTCTCGCTGCATCAGGCCGCCGGTCAAGGGAGCCCCCGCCAGGGCCTCCCTGCGGGGAAAGCCTAGCACCCATTGTATTTCCGCATACAATGGGCTTTGCCTCTAGTCTCTTAATATTGTGAGGGGAGCTAGCTTGGTATAGTAGTTAAGAGCATTTGAAAATTCAAAAAACATATGTGGGCCAGAAAATTACTTTTGACATAATCAGTTTTGGAATATGCAAGATCTGTAGTGTGCGTGAATCAACAGTATAAGAAGAATTCCAACAAGGGGCATTGGAAGAGATGCATATTTAGCGTAGTTAGCTTGGGAACTTCCTGATGTTTTTCAAACAATCTCATCCTTCCGGCTTGCCTCCACAACAGGCAGAATGAAAGCAGCATAACAGTTAGACAATTAATTAGGGCTCTCTCCCTCCTCTCTTTCTATACAAAGTTGTTTCTCCTCTAAATAAACCTACTTTATTATTTCAAGCTGCTTCGTGCTTTGCCCTCTTTGCATATTTAAATCCCAGCAACAAACAGGAGTTTGCACAATGAGACTTTAAAGTTCTTTTCTTTCTTTCTTGGAATAGCAGAATCTTATATCACATCACGACAGCTACTTGCAAATTTGTATTTCAGGAAAGAGGAGAGAAGAATGTCTTACTGAACACCCAGAGCTGTTTGTACTAGTCATTCTAATCATGACCCACATCATGACCAAGAAGCACCCTATGCACAACCACACTCATAGGTCGCTGCAAAAGCATTTTAAACATTTTCTCTCCAAAAAGAGAAAAGTTCTGTTCACCTAAAGCAATAAAAAACAGTATCCTATGCATCTCCATTTATGCCACACACAAGCACCAAAACAAAAGCATTATTAGTTAATTCTGAAATTTGTTACGTGAATAGGGTATCCGGTGTTGTAAGTAAAGGAATACCATTGTTTTCAAAGAGAATGTTGAGGATTTACTTATCAGCTAGCTATAACCAAGGTAAATGAAAATATTCTAACCTTGAAACCTGTCTGTTTATTACATGGAACAGGACAAATCGCTGAAGTACATCACTGTTTATGATTAAACTAGGGAATAAAGCCCATTTATAAAAATGGGCAGAGGTTGGGCATAGAATAGGCTTCGGAGAAAAATGGGCAGAGAATAGGCTTCGGAGTACGTTGGAAGGAGGCGGCGTAGCATCGGGCGGCAGGCGTTTGTGCAAATGGAGGTAGCGGCGCAGGCTGGGGGGATGGGGCGAGTCATCGGGAGGCGAAGGACGCATGCTCGGGTATCCGGGCATGCGTGCAGGAGCGTGGGGGCGGGGTGCTTGGGGGGCGGAAGTGCGTTGGGCTCTGCAACCAGGCATGCGCGTGAGTCCGCGCATGCCCGGTTCATTCTAGGGCCGGTGGAGCAGGCGGACAGAGCAGGGCAGCTGGGGCCAGCGTCGGCGAAATGGGAAGGAAGGGGCCGGGCTGCGGAGGACCAGGAAAGGTGAGCGTGGTGGCGGCGAGGGTGGATCGGCATAGGAAAGGGGTGGTGGGGAAGGCCGGGGACAGGAGCTGGGAGTTATGTGGCAGCTGGTTGTTTAGACCTCGTGTCGGGGTGGGAAGGGGTCTGGGTAGTGTGCTGGGGTGATCGGTCGGCGGCAGGGTGGGTAATTGTGTGGTTGGGGAGGTGCAGGAAATGTGGGAAGCGTTGGCGGGACGGGAAGAGGTCTGGGGAGGGTGGGAGGGTGATCGGATGGTGTGGGCGCGGGTGAGTGTGTGCGCGAAGCGTGGGAAGTGTCGGCGGGGTGCGGGAAGGGTGGGGGGGTTAGCGGGCGGCGTGCAGGTGGGTGAGTGTGTGCACGGTTGTTTGAAGGGTGGAATCGGCGGGGATGCAGGAAGGAGGGCTGGTCGGCGGGCTGGTCGGCGGCTCCTTTGTCGTCGTCGTCAGCGAGCTTCTTTCGGCGGGGGCAGGCTGACGCGGCAAGAGGCGCTTCGCGCCTCTCGCCGCGTCAGGGAACCCCCGGCAGTCGCGCTTCGCGCGACTGCCAGGGGCTCCCTGGGTCGGCGGCCTGACGCGGCAAGAGGCGCTTTGCGCCTCTCGCCGCATCAGGCCAGGAGGAACTGCGAGCCGCGCTGCGCGCGGCTCGCAGTTGCTGGGGCTGGGAATCTGAGGGACCAATCGGCAGGCGCTTTGCGCCTGCCGATTGGTCCCTCCGATTGTCTGTCATGAGGAAGGGTCCAATCCGGACCCTTCCTCATCACGGACTAATCCCACCTCCACACCCCTTACCGAATTATTTAGTCCGTGGCGCCCGCTTCGCGCGACTGCCGGGGGCTCCCTGGGTCGGCGGCCTGACGCGGCAAGAGGCGCTTTGCGCCTCTCGCCGCATCAGGCCAGGAGGAACTGCGAGCCGCGCTGCGCGCGGCTCGCAGTTGCTGGGGCTGGGAATCTGAGGGACCAATCGGCAGGCGCTTTGCGCCTGCCGATTGGTCCCTCCGATTGTCTGTCATGAGGAAGGGTCCAATCCGGACCCTTCCTCATCACGGACTAATCCCACCTCCACACCCCTTACCGAATTATTTAGTCCGTGGCGCCCGTGGCGCCACGGGCGGTTTAAAGATAAATACCTGTGTGCAATGGGGGGGGGGGGTGTCTAGTATTTAAATTCCAAACATTCTAGGTGGTTGTTCTCAGAGCACCACTGAAACACAGGAAATAATCTTGTTAAATGTGAACAGTCATAACTAAGGCTAAGTTCAAAAATTATGTGAAGCGAGAGTTTGTTTATTCGTGTTACGGTTATGGTATTTGTCCTGAGAAAATGCTGGTGGGTTATTGTCAAGGAACTCTAAAACCTGGGTGTGATAGAGGGTAGCACTTGGAAACTTGCTAGCATAACCCCATAGTCATATGTCATATGAACCTATACTTAAGACTAACCATGGTTAATAACCCAGCTTCAAACCGTAGTTTTAACTCCTTGTTTGAAGGCCATAATTAATCATAAGTAGTATTGCTTTGTGTGTGGACAGAATGATGCTGCCGTGAACCACCATGCAAATGAAGGCTTGTACAAGGACCAGTCAGAGACTCTAAATTCTGGACTTTATGGACCAATCATAGGGCTACATTAAAGGCCAATCAGAGCACTTGGCAGGCCCACTGAAATGTATATAAGACTGTGTTTTCCCCTTCTTGTTCAGTATTTTGGTCGGTGTTTGGATTCAATAAAGAGCTGTGTTTTCAAAGAATTGTAGTCTGTGTCTACCGAACCCACAGGCTTATTAAGTTGAGTATACTATACATATACTACAGTCTGGTTTAATACTGGCATGTTTCACATTATGTCTGAAGTAAGTCTGTGGCTTCATTCAGACATAACAGAAGCCATGGTTTATGTCAACTGTGGTCAGTCTGTGAAATCTGCTGATTTTATCATCTTTGCTCTATAGCAGAAAGAGCACTGCCAACAAACAAACCAGTACCAAGCTGGGATACCTGTGTTGACACATCACATTTCCTTTCTGCCAGCTGTTGGACAAAGGACATTGGGGCAGGAAGTCTCCTGTCCTCAGCAGGCATATGGCAGCCAATAAACCAATTTTCAAACCATAGCTAGCAGAGTGTCCAGGGTTCACACAATCATAACAACCCTAGTTCAACTTTGATATTGTACAATGTGTGAACTAAACCTGAGTCAATTTCCACACACAGTGGAAATACATGGCTCTCTTCCAACTCATATCCTCCAGCTCAGCAAATGCTGGCAGGGGCTCATGGGAATTGTAGTCCATGAACATCTGGAGGGCCACAGGTTGACTACCCCTGCTCCAACTCATAGAAAACTAACAGAGGAAAAGAAGTCTGATGCTTTTCTGTGTGAAAGGAGGGTTTTCAAGAGGAAAAATTAAATTTGCCACTTGCGCTCTGAAGTGGTAAAGATGGTACAAGTGGAAGATCGCACACTGAATATTTCCAAATGAAAATCTTCCTTGCATATGTAAAAACATAATGCCAGGGGGGAAAAGCGAATGTGAATTCTTTTCTACAACATATTAGTTTCCCCGCAAGTACAGAAGATAGTATTTGTTGGACTTTTTTTCCAGGAAAGCTTTGCCATGTTTGTTGTTTTTTTTTTCAAATATGTAAAAACCTGACTGGTTTTCCCAAGGTCAAAAAAGAAATGTGAATCAGAAATGGGGGGGAAACAGCTTTGTGTTGATTCTATAGGAAGCCAGAGAAGTATAAGCGTGAGAGCAGGGGGCAAAGACTGGGGAATACAGCTTTCAGTCTTGAATTTCCCTGAAGCCACGTTCTGCCAGCCAAGTTTACCTTCCAAGGCTGTTGTGAGAATAAGAACAATGGAGAACCACACAATAGTTATAAAGCAGATGCTGGAATACACACAGACACACACAAATCACCTTTCCCCTCAATAGTCCAAGCAGTTTTACTCTGCTGACCTTTAGCTCTCAGGGCATTGTGAAACTCAAATATTTGGGTCAGATTTGCCCCAAGGATCCTAGCTGCCTTGTTTTTACTTTCTGTCTTGTTCACACAGGTTTTTATCAGTATAATCTGAAGGAATGCAAAAGCTTTGCAGAGGTTAAACACCAAAAATGTCTCCATCGAGCTTAGTAAGGCCTTTATCTAAGACTAGAGAAAAAGAACACTCTGTAGAGCCACTCAGATAAGTAGGATTGTGAAAACTTCATATCTCAAGGAAGATTGAATAACCACTCACATTACTGCCTTGGAATAAGCAGGCGACCCCCTCCCCAAAAACAAATAGCCCATCCCTTCCCCTAAAATGTCTTGTATTCTATTTGAACACCACTCCTCTACCAATGAGCTCAGAAAACTATACACATAGGGCTGCCACTCTATAAAGGGGACTCTGTAGAGCCAGCGTCCGTGTCGTGGTTAAGACTGGCAACCTTTAATCTGGAAAACGGGTTGATTCTCCACTGCTCCACATGCAGCCAGCTGGGTGACCTTGGGCTAGTCACAGTTCTCTCAGAGCTCTCTCAGCCCCACCCACCTCAGAGGGTGTCTGTTGGGGGGGAGAAGGCAGCTAGGCAATGCTAAATTGCTTTGAGATTCTTTCGGATGGTAAAAATCTGGGTACCAAAAAACAGTTCTGTGCCATTATGCCCTGCTGAACTTCCCCCCTCCCAGCTCCATCCATAGATCTCACAGGATTCCCCAACACAGAGTTGGCAAGCAACCCTACACAAATAGGAACTATAACTAAAGTAAGCAGTCCACAGCACACATACTGAAAAGCAGCACATCAGGCCCTATGCCCAGCATGCTGGATGGTTCCCCTCCCAAGCAAACCCCTGGGTGTGGGGGATAGGAAGCACTTCTGCGGATGGCGGGGGGAGGAGAAGACAACAGGCATCCATACAGCCAGCTGTTGGGTCCAAGGCAAGTCTCTAAAGCTCTAGTGGTATTTCTGGGATTTGTTTTGCTCCTGATAGGTCTAGGCTTACAGAGAACCAGCTTGGTGTAGTGGTTCAGAGCAATGGCTTCTAATCTGGCATGCTGGTTTCGATTCTGCACTCCCCCACATGCAGCCATGCTGGGTGACCTTGGGCTCACCACAGCCCTGATAAAGCTGTTCTGACCGAGCAGTGATATCTGGGCTCTCTCAGCCTCACCCACCCCACAGGGTGTCTGTTGTGGGGAGAAGAAAGGGAAGGCGATTGTAAGCCACTTTGAGACTCCTTCGAACAGAGAAAAGCAACATATAAGAACCAACTCTTCTTCTTCAGTAATATCAGGGCTCTCTCAGCCTCACCCACCTCACAGGGTGTCTGTTGTGGGAAGGAGATTGTAAACTGCTCTGAGATTCCTTCGGGCAGTGAAAAACGGAATATAAAAACCAGCTCTCCTTCGTCCTCTTTCTCCTCTCCTTCAGGTTAGGCCGGTAAGTGTGTGACAGGCCCAAGGCCAACCAACAAGCTTCTATGACAAAGCAAAAATCCAAACCTTGGTTTCCCAGATCCTACTCTGACAATATAACCCACTACACCAGACTAGCTCCCACACTGTCTATTATGTCCTGACAACCATCCTGAAAGCTCTGTTGGGCTGAAAGAATATGAGAGGGACAGTGTCACCAAGCTAGGATTGCCAGCTCTAGGTTGAAAAACACCTGGAGATTTCGGGGGTTGAGCCGGGAGTGGGCAGGATTTGGGGAGGGGTGGGACCTCAGTGCAGCATAATGCTGTGGAGCCCGCCCCTTCAAAGGAGCCATTTTCTCCAGGGGAACTGATCTCTGCTGCCTGGAGATAAACTGTAAAACTGGGGGATCCCCAGGCCCCATCTGGGGACTGGCATCCCTAGCAAGCTCATAACTAAGCGAGAATTTGAAAACAAACTTTCCCAGCCCAACCCAATGTGTCATGCTTATTCAACTACTACTGCTACTAAACAGATGGAAGTGGGGGGTGCAGGATGTTTAGTAACCGTTTATAAGTTTACCATTGCTGGTGCTTATGCATAGTTGCATCAGTGAAGCGTTACACTTTAATATTGTTCTTCCTTCAAGGATCTCTGGGTTTTTATACATCGTTTCCATAAAGCGATGGACAATCCATTTCAACATAGGATCATTTACCTCTGTAATTTTTTTATTTCACGCCAGTTCCAAGCTTTGAGATTTAATACAGGCTTGTGTTGTCGCTGCATCAATATTTCATGAAATGGCCTCTGTAACATGGCTTCCTCTTCAAGGACATTTCCCAGTAGTCAGTTTTCCATCAATATTTTGCATACGCATACGGATTTTTTGATGTTGTTTTTATATTTTTAATGTGTTGATGTTCCCCCCCATTTGAGTGGAACTTGGAGGTGCTATTTGGATGGAAAGATGGCATAGAAATGTTTTAAACAAATGAAATAAAGAATAGAAGTCTGCTCAAAGCATCAGCCGAACTATCACCCGATGAATAAGTATGTTTAGTCCTCTCGGTAGAAGAGAGACGGCCTTGGATTGATTTATTTTTAATCAACTGTAAATTAATTGATGATTTGAATGTTTATGATGATAGTGTTCATATTATTTATTGTTTACTATTTATGTTGTTACCCACCCCGAGTCTTCGAGGAAGTGCGGCTTATAACAACCCACCCAACTGCTGGGATCTTCTTTAGAGGTTCTGTTGGGTGAAGCTCCATCTTCTAGGATGAAAAGGGGGGGATACCAGAGACAAGACTTGTTCTGTGGTGGCACCTCATCTTTCCCCAATTCTTCTGAGCTTTAAGTTCTAGCGGAAAGGTTTTCTATTTTATCAGTGACTATTAGCCACAAGGTATCGCTGAAACTCTCTGTCTAGGGCAGTGGTGCTCTGTATTCTTAGTTCTTGGGGGGCAACAGTGGGAAGGCATCCAGAGTTCTGGCCCATTGGTGGATTTCCTGATAGCACCTGAGTTTGTGACACAGAGTGTTGAAATAGATGGGCCACTGGCCTGATCCAACACGGCTTCTCTTATGTTCTTATGTAAGCATCACTTGATGGACTTGTCTTCAGTCTCATGTGAATATCTTCACCACCAGTAGGAATCAAAGGGTTTGACTGCTGATTTTGTCCCTTTTTAACCTCAGAGAGTTGATTCTTGAGCTATGGGGGCCAGAAGGGGCTACATGTGTTTGTGGGGTGGCACTGCAGAGGGGGAAAGAAATGAAATCATCCATCCTATTTTTTTTCTGTCAGCAAAGCTCCTACCTCTTCAGGTAGGAGAGGCAATTTAAACATTTATCCCTCCTCCTATCCTTTCACATGGCTACTAGTTCTCACAGGTCCTGCGACCCCATAAACCAACTTTCCTGGGGACTGAAAAGGACTGCAGGAGGAGGATGCAGTGACAAGGGAAAGGTCTGCATCCATCAGCACCTTCTGGTGACAGATAGCTGGATCCAACCCATAATTTGGATCTGAGCCACAGTACTACATATGGAGCCCGACGGATTGCAAGTTATTTTACCATTATGCATTTTGAAACTTACTTAAAAAAAAAATCTTATGCGCGTTAATTACTTTTGACATCCACCAGCTCCCACAATAAACATTTAAATGCTTGCGTAATTGTCACCACATGTGGAGTTGCTCACTGCTCTATTTGGAGACAATTTACAGAAGCCCCCACGCTCTATTACACATTCTTTGCATTAATGTCAACGAGGTGAGCAACCATTAAAGAGACGTTTTAAGTAAATACCCAGAAGCCTCTGTTTTGGCAGCCGCATGCCCATCATTCACAAGTTAAACAAGTGTGTGTCCCACTGATGTCAGTGGGAGAGATCTGAACATGTTTAGCTCTGCAGTTGACATCCAGGTACTTAACTGGTGCTTCATCATGCTCTTAGCTTGATTACTGCCAAGTTTTAAAAATCTACCAAAGGTTGTAGGTTGATGGCAACCCAGCTGCTGGGGTACTTGATGGTATCAATATAATTGGTTTTCAATTACATTTCACAGACCTCACATTATCCCTTTCCAGTCATTACTTTTTTGGCAATCCAACCATGCATAAGGTGTAGCATTAGTGATTCTTTTGATATGTATGTGTACAGTTTTGTATGAATGGGGCAAAACAGGCAGGAGACTTGTTGGGGCCATCTCATTTCCCCCTCCTGCACTGTTTTCTCTTTCCCTCCTTAAAAGCCCCCATAGCTGCTCCTCTATTCCCACTTCCTTCTCTCATTCCCACCCAACAGACAATCTGCCTTTATTTCCCTCTTTTCAGCTACCTCTGCCTCTACCTCTGCCTGGGAAAACTTTGGGACATTCTGCATTCGTTCAAAATAGCACAATGGTTACAAATTGAAATCGCTACAGTTTTGCCGTTATGCACAACGTCGTTGACAATCTGCAACACTCCTGAAACCGATCTGCAACAAGCACTTTGTTGTAGCGCTTTCAGGGAAATCCCAAAAAGTGGATTCACCCTCCGGAAAGCGCTACACTCTTGCAACCAATCTGCAACACTAGCGGGAAAGTTCTGTGCGTTACTATTGTTGTGGTTTCTGCAAAATCCCTCCCCCTGGCTCTCTCCTCTGATCTTCCGGCGAAGCGATCGCCATTTTTTTTTCTCTGAGCGAGCAGAGATCAACTCACTGGTGAGCCTTCATTTACCCAGCGAGGCTTCCCTGGCTGCAGAGCTGTTTTAAGTCACCAAGCACGAAGCAACACACAGCCCCATTTGCTGGTTTATATCCCCTTATTTTTCACTGTATTTTCAGCCGAATATTGCGCCCATGCTGGGGGGGTTATTTTTTTTTTCACTCAAGGGGAGCGTGGCAACGATGAAATGGCAGCTCAAACACCACCTGCTAGCTGCTAGCTAGATGGGTCTCTCCGTTGCAACGAATCAACGCAGATTCGTTGCAACGTGTGTGTGTGTTTTTTTAAACCTTCCTTAAAGGGAAAGGGGCTTTTTGGGAGCATGATAACGGCCGCCCATTGGCTGCTTGACGGCCAGGGGCGGGACAAAGCTCGGCAATATCGCTTCCTGGCTAGCGATTTTTGCCGAGACCAGAAACCTGTGGGAAACGATAGAAACGCAACTGGATTCCACTACAAAGGCAGGTATGCGTTACGCCGAATTCCACTATTTAAAATGGCATTTTTTCGTTCCGCAACCAATTTGCTACATAGATCCTGGAAGAGGCAGCCTCGGGGTGGCAGTGAAAATGGGGGCCATGTCCAAGCCCTGCCTGCTGCCTGCAGTGGTGCTCACCATGCAGACAACTGTGCTGCTAAGGCTGCGGCCCTGCCACAGCAGCCAAGATGAGGGCAACGTGCGGGGACTGCCTGCTGCCTCCACTGGGGCTCGCTGCCACAGACGGCTGCTGAGAGCCATGCAGCCCTGCCCAACCCACCTTCCCCTGTGGCACAGAGCCGAGCGCCATATCCCCTGCCGCCGGTGAGTTGGAGTGGCCAGCAGCTGCGCCGCCACTGGGAAGGGACTTCAGAAGAGTTTTCCATTCAGGCACTGATCAGAGAAGGTTAAAGGTTGTGTCGGGGGGAGAGGAAGAGGGCAATATCAAGACAGCCTACTTCATTCTCAAATGTTCTTAAGGCAACATTCCCTCCCTTGAAAACTGAAAGGAGGGCTTCATCCTTATACATGTCCACAAGACCCACCCCCTAGGCTTTTCTCCCCTTCTCTCCAGCTACAAAACCCAAGCGTGTTTGGTCCTTCCCACACCCAAGGCCAGACCTACACACATTATCATGGTGCTGTTTACAGTCCATTTAATCACCCTCAATTCCTACTGAATCAACTGCTTTTCTTTCCGCTGCCACTCCCCCACCTTCGTAGGTCAACAACTCCATCCCGCCCATTGTCTGCTCTAAGGTTTCTTAGTAAATTCCTCCCGTTGCCCAATATTTACTATTTCAGCAGAGAGGCCAGAAGGTGAGTTGGAAAGGAGCTGCTCCCAATTCTTGTAAACATTTTACTGAAATAGTTTTAGAAAGGGAAACAAAATACTTGGGGCCATTCCGCACCAGGATCTATGTGGCAAATTGGTTACGGGACGAAAAAACACCATCTTAAATAGTGGAATTCGTTGTTATGCATACCTGCCTTTGTAGTGGAATCCAGTTGCGTTTCTATTGTTTCCCACAGGTTTCCGGTCTCTGCAAAAATCGCTAGCCAGGAAGCGATATTGCCAAGCTCATCCCGCCCCTGGCCGTCAAGCAGCCAATGGGCGGCCATTATCATGATCCCAAAAAGCCCCTTTCCCTTTAAGGAAGTTTTTAAAAAACCACATTGCAACGAATCTGCGTTGATTCGTTGCAACGGAGAGACCCATCTAGGTACCAGGTGGTGTTTGAGCTGCCATTTCATCATTGCCATGCTCCCCCCCGAGTGAACCCCCCCCGGCATGGGCGTGATTTTCGGCCGAAAATACAGTAAAAAATAAAGGGAAAATAAACCAACAAACGGGACTGTGTGTTGTTTCATGCTTAGTGACTTAAAATAGCTCTGCAGCCAGGGAAGCCTCGCTGGGTAAACGAAGGCTCGCCGGTGCGTTTATCTCCGCTCGCTCAGAGAAAAAAAAATGGCGATCGCTTCGCCAGTAGATCAGAGGAGAGAGCTAGGGGGCGGGACTTTGCAGAAACCACAACAATGGTAATGCACAGAACTTTTTCGCTAGTGTTGCTGATTGGTTGCAAGAGTGTAGTGCTTTCCGGAGGGTGAATCCACTTTTTGGGATTTCCCTGAAAGCGCTACAACGAAGCGCTTTTTGCGGATCGGTTTCAGGAGTGTTGCAGATTGTCAACCACGTTGTTCATAATGGCAAAACTGTAGCGATTTCAATTTGTAACCATTGTGCTATTTTGGACGAGTGCGGAATGGCCCTTGGAGTATGTTGCGATTTTCACACCACAAAGTCCTGGGTAGCACTTTTTATACTGAGCTCTGCACTCGCTAAGCACTTTGAGAGCCAGCTTGGTGTCGCAGTTAAGAGCAGTGTACTCTAACCTGGAGAACTGGTTTGATTCCTCACTCCTCCTCCACATGCAACCAGCTGGGTGACCTTGGGCCAGTTGCAGTTCTCTCAGAGTTTTCTCTGCCTCATCTACCTCACAGGGCTTCTGTTGAGTGGAGAGGAAGGGAAACACATTTGTAAGCCACTTTGAGATGCTTTTGGATACTGGATACTAATATATGCTATGTTTTTTTCCTCCCAATCTTCCAAAGAAACAAAGAGAAATATTATTTTATGCTACCCCTGCCACTAGACTGATAGTAGCGACAAGATGGAAGCAGCCACCCCTACCAGGAAAAGATGAATGCATACATAAAATGGGCAAACTTGTACTAACGGCAAAGCTGACAAGCATCCTAAATGAAGAGTCATCAGATAAGTTTCTGCAATGCTGAAAATGCCTGTTAGACCGTTTATGCACTGGAGCTTTCATGCTGGGCTGCAGGCTGGAGTTTTAGCCATGGCAGGTTGCCCCACCTCTTCCTGCACCTACATGGGGGGCATTTGGCTGGGTGCGCCTCATCCACCCCCGATTTGTGCTCTTTCATGGGAGCTGGGGCACTGAAGTTCCCAGTGTGTAAACGGCCTTAGAATGCCAAGTTATGCAATGAACATTATCAAAATTAATACACCATGTGTTAAAGACAAGACTGTAAATGGAAAGATATGTATACCCCCCAATCCCCAACACCCTAACTCCCTTACATTATTATTATTATTATTATTATTATTATTATTATTATTATTTTGATTTATTGCCCGCCACTCCCAAATGGCTCGCGGCGGGTTACAATGTCTTAAAAAACCCATTAAAACTCCCATTAAAAGACTTTAAAATGTCACAACATGGCAGCACAACATGGCAGCACATGACACCTTCCCCCTTTATTCTAGTGAAATAAAATATTGTTTAAAAAAAACAGCTCTTTTTCTCACACATCAGTCTGAAACCATGGCGTTCTGTCTGTGCAGCTCACAGAGGATTGGCAATACGCTCACCAAACTACTTCCCAGCAACAACCTTCATGGGAAGCCATGACAATTAAATAAAATTATAAATTTGTAGCACAGGCATAGCCTAAGCATGTACAATACAGAAATGACCAAATTGCAGGATTTAACCTATATCAGAGGCGACAAGACACCCGAAAATTATATTGTCAGCGCTCAGCCCTAAAATGGGGGGGGGAGAGATTTTGAGCATATGCAAAGTGGGCTTATTTATGTATAAGCACAGCTTTTCTACTAGGCTTGTCAGTACCATCCTGGGATGTTCTTGGAGATTTGAAGGCAGTTCCTGGAGAAGGCAAATTTTGGGAAAGAAGGGGAGCCATGAAGGACCCTGTTTACTATAGAATCTGTCCTGTGACTGTGCCATTTCATCCATGGGATCTCTGTTGTCTAAAGATCTGGGGAAAGTCCAGGCTCTACCTGGAAGTTGGCACCCCTACTTTCTGATGAAAGTAAGAACTTTATCTCTGTACAAATGAGAAAAACACTAAAAATTAAAAAGAGCTCGTTTTTTTGTACCCTGCTATCAACATCGTTCAAAAACTGTCTGCCAGTCTTACCTGGTTTCTACAGATTTTTTTACTTTAAAAATAAACAAACCGTACTTTGCCCTGACACCAAGCTTGAGCTGGTTTTTGTATCCTGCTTTTTACTATCAGAAGGAGTCTCAAAGTAGCTTACAATCACTTTCCCTTCCTCTCCCCACCACAGACACCCTGTGGGGAAAGTGAGAGAGCTCTGAGAGATCCAAGATCTCCCAGCTAGCTGCATGTGGAGGAGTGGGGAATCAAACCTGATTCTCCACATTAAACTCCACTACTCTTTAACCAGCACACCAAACCGTCAAAGAAGACTATTTCTGTGGATTAAGACATAGCATACATGTCTGAAAATAAAAATCATCATTAACGATGCAACTTCAATTCAAAGGAGGAGGATTTGGTTTCCCTGATCTTCATTGATATCATCAGGCGTACTTGTTAGCTTGCAGTTATTACTGAAATCACTGTCCATCTTGGGCTCCTTTGAAGGCCTCTTATCTGGTATCCCTCTCTTAAGTGAAACATACCAAGGCCTGCGTATGCTAGACTGGATCTCATTCCTCCTGTAATTCCTACAATGGGACATAATGGCATGGCAATATCAATTTGATCCATTTTCACACTCTAAATCAGCTGTCCCCAACCCTCAGTCCAGAGACCGGTCCCGGTCCGTGGATCAGTCGGTACCGGGCCGCAGCTCCTCCTTGTCCTTCTCCCTGGCTGCTGCCTCGGGGGCTGCCCTGCCACTCTGCCCCCGGCTCACCTTTGGTGCTCTCTGGCGGCCGCCATGGCTGGGGTTCCCCCTCGGCGTGGCACTGCACAGCTGCTGCTAGCAGCGCCCCCCAGCGGGCAGTTTGAAGTCAGGGGCGCCCGCGGGAAAGCAAGCAGAGCAGGGGCTCAGGTGGTGGCGGCGACGTCCCTCAGCAATACCCCCCCCCCGGGCCTCAGTAAAATTGTCAAGCCTTGACTGGTCCCCGGTGATAAAAAGGTTAGGGACCACTGCTCTAAATCAGCATTTCTCAACCTTTTTACCATTAAGAAACGGCTGAAATATTCCCCAGGCTCCAAGAAACCCTGGAAGTGGTGTCAGTAGGCCACACCTCCCTGCCACACCCCCAGAAGTCACACGTCCCCAGAAGTGACATCACCCAGACACTCCCCCCATATGTAACAGCACCCTCTGTCCCCCCTCCCCCCCCCACGCTCCCACATGCCAGAAATGGCCCAGCAGTCTACTCCTCTGAGCTAGGAACAGGGCTGGGGCAGGCCTCTGCCACTCCATCACCTCCTGCCACCACCCTCTCCAAATGTAGTTAAAATGAGGGAACTTGCCTCTCTGGACTAATCACTACCACGTGCAACGAGCCTTAATGTTACTGTTGTTATAATGTTATTGTTGTTATTACCTGATGTTACCATATATGATAATATCTGTAACTTTTTCCTGTTTCCTGTAAACCGCCCTGAGCCCTCAGGGAGGGCAGTATATAAATATAATAAATAAATATAATAAAGGAATTTTATGACAAGAGCCCCTCCACTTGTCACCCACTCCAGGCCCATCATTAGTCATTTTGGTGGGGCAAGTCAGCATAACCATAAATGGTCACATCACTTGACATTTTTTTTTTAACTTTAAAAATATAGAGAGAAATAATTGAGGAAACCCTTACAGGGCCGTCAAAAAAACCACAGGGTTTTGTGAAACCCCTGTTGAAAAAGTCTGCTCTAAATTAACATTATGGGCAAATCCAGATCTAAAAACTGGGAAGAAATTTTTTTGTGAAAGGCTTGGACTGATAAACAGAGTTTTACATTGGATCAGTTGATGGATTATGAGGGTTGTCATTTTTTCAGCTGAGGCCTAGATGTGATTTGTCACTTTCTGTAGAACAGGCTTTCTCAAACAGGGATTTGTTTCTTGACAGAAACTGGAGTGTGTCCAGAGGAGGGCTACTAAGATGGTGAGGGGCGTGGAGACCAGTTTGTATGAGGAAAGGTTGGGGGAGCTTGGTCTGTTTAGCCAGGAGAGAAGACTACTAAGAGGTGATATGATAACCATCTTCAAATACTTGAAGGGCTGGCATATAGAAGATGGAGCAGAGTTGTTTTCTATTGCTCCAGAGAGCTGGACCAGAACCAATAGGTTGAAATTAATTCAAAATAAAGTTTGGCTAAACATCCATAAGAAGTTCCTGATAGTTAGAGGGGTTCCTCGGTAGAACAGGCTTCCTCAGGAGGTGGTGGGTTCTCCTTGGTTGAAAGTTTTTAAGCAAAAGCTAGATAGTCATTTAACAGAAATGCTGATTTTATGAATTTAGGCAGATTGTGAGTGGGTGGGCAGGAAGGGATGTACCAGTGTTTGTCTCTTGTGGCCCTTCCTTGCATACCCAGGGAGTTGCTGATCACCACTGTAGGTGAATTTCCTCCCGGCCAGGCTGGACTCTGGAGATTTTTTTGGGGGGGGGGAATCACTTGGGCATGAAATTGGGGTCTCTGTGGGTGGGCAGGTAGTTGTGAGTTCCTGCATTGTGCAGGGGTTGGACTAGATGACCCTGGAGGTCCCTTCCAGTTTTATGGTTCTATTATTTTTGATGGCCCTAAAAGGGTTTTCTGGGAGTTAATTTTGAATATATATATGTTTTAATTTGTTAAACATTTATCAAGTGATATGACCATATATGGTCTTGTTGACCTGCCCTCCCCTTCCCAAAATGGCCAATGATGGGCCTGGAGGGGGTGGGCCTTAGGTAGGCATGTACACAGCTATGCTTCCCAACTGTATCCTGCATGATCGAGCTACTTCTGGAGTTTCTAGAAGACTAAAGAATGTTTCAGGGGTTTCTCAACAGTAAAAAAGTTGAGAAAGGTTGCTGCAGAATGACAATACTTAAAGTTGCAACATTTTTTGTATCTAAATATGGCTCTGTGGCATTAAGTGTCTCAGCATCCCCTTTGCTCCTGGAAACTCTAATTGAATCAAGGCAAAAAATGAAATCTCTGATGCTTGTTTATAAACATTTTATGTACATTAACAAATACAATGTGCAGAGTCTTGGAAATGATTAGAATAAGCAGGTGTATCACCCTATTTTGCCAAAGCAGTGGGATATGGTTTTAAAGTCTATACTTACTTTCTCTATGCATCTTAAATATAGATCCTCTTGTGGTGCAGAGTGATAAGGCAGCAGAAATGCTGTCTGAAGCTGTCTGCCCATGAGGCTGGGAGTTCGATCCCAGCAGCTGGCTCAAGGTTGACTCAGCCTTCCATCCTTCCGAGGTCAGTAAAATGAGTACCCAGCTTGCTGGGGGGTAAACGGCAATGACTGGGGAAGGCACTGGCAAACCACCCCGTATTGAATCTGCCATGAAAACGCTAGAGGGTGCCACCCCAAGGGTCAGACATGACTCGGTGCTTGCACAGGGGATACCTTTACTTTTATGCATCTTAAAAGTTGAGAAATACTCAGCAAAAAAATTATGTTTAGGATATACTGGAGACAACACTGACTCCATAGCAAAAGACTGAGTCAAGTGTCTAATTGTTGGCTCTGTAACTTACAGGACACCTCCCTTAAACACATACTTTGGGCATGTCCAGTCATTCCGTTTTTCTGGGAAGAAATTATTACTCACATCAGTTTTGTACTAGAACATTAATTGATTTTTGAGAATTCTTCTGTACTTTTAAAATATCTGCCCATCTCGTGGAGGCTCACCAATGGTTAGTGGACGTGAACTCTCTGTGCCTTTATTACAGCTTAAAAAAACCTCATATTTTGACTTTGGAAAGATAAACGCCCACCTCTGGCAAATCAATGGATCAAAGCCCTTGGAACTCTGTCAGCAATTGAAAACATGGCATAAAGACAGTAATTGTGTATGGACTTATTTCTGGATACTTGGAAATCATTTAATAGAAAACTGCGCATAGATCCGCTACCATTGTTGTTATAATTTTGTCCTGACTTTATGTATTATCCGAGCAGATTATCTGAAACCATATTTAGCTTGAATTATATGGCATTTTGTATATGACAATCTATTAACATTTGCTGGCATGTCCAATTCAGAATCTGCTGGACTCAAGTCATATGCCCTGTTGGACATCTGAAAATACTCTTGTATTTTTAGCCTCTTGCCAAGCAATAGTACCTGAAATCCACTCCTTTCTTGTCTGCACACTGAACTTTGTATCCATTTGCACTGCAACAGCCTGTCCTAAACTGACTTCTGAAGCAAAGAATAAGCCGACCACAGCCGTTTCCTTTTTTTTTAAAGTCACGTTTAACAGAATGTTCCATTTCACAATGACCCCAAGTGTGCTAACAGCTCACACGCATCCATGAACCTCTATTATTTGGAAAGGCAAGTGACGTCTGCATTTAACCATAAGTTTAAAGTCATGATGAATTTCTCCCCCAATATATTTAACGTCAGGTGGCCACTGCACCAAGGGCCACCATTTTGGAAAAATAAAAACTGTATGTACACAAACCAGTTAGGATTGCCAGAGAAATGCCTGATGACTTTGGCGTAGAGCCAGGCGTGGTTGAAATGTGGGGCTCAGTGGAGTCTAATGCTGTGGAGTCCACCTTCCAAAGCAGCCATTTTCTCCAGGGGAACTGATCTCTGACACCTGGAGATGAGCTATAATTCCAGGGGATCCCCAGGTTCCACCTGGAAACTGGCATCCCTAAAACCAGTAGACGTTTTTGAGAACACTTTAACAAATCATTTAAGGCTCAGATTTGAGGCTAGTATGTGTGGGAAAAGGGTTTGTAGGCTTTGCTCCCTGTGACTACACTTGAATACCCCTTGGACCTTTGGGAAAGGAGATGAGGGAGGGATAGAGATGAGCACAGGCAGTCAAGGGCAGAATAGCCCATTCTACATTGTGCACCATTCTCCTAGGAAAAGGCGATAGAGAAGAGTGAGGGGTGGGGTCAAGGAATCAAGATCAACCAAATAGCTCTGAAAGAACACAGCCACCAGCTTAACCCTGTCATCAGGCCCCAGCACCTGTATATTCAGAACACATTATGGAGCCACAGTTGGGGGGGAGTAGGGTACCCCTTCTCCCTGTGAGCCACAGTTTAGATCCAAATTGGGCAACACATCCTTGGAACTGAGGAGAACCTGCCAGCCACACGTGACAAAAGCCATTAGGTGGGGATCCTGAACCCAACCCAACGTAGAGTTTCCATTTAACCATCATGAATAGTAGATGTTGATAGAACATAATTGTGCACTATGTGAGGAAGTCAATGGGCAACATTGCTTGAGGAGGCTTCCTGAATGCTTCTCTCCCCAACCCCGCCCCCCTTCGTATAGGCAAACTAGAAGTTGGAGCGGCAGTAGAAAGTGCCCTCAAGTCACAGCTGACTTATAGTAACCCCGTAGAGAGCCTCTTGTGGCACAGAGTGGTAAAGCAGCAGACAAGCTGTCTGAACCTCTGTCCATGAGGCTGGGAGTTCAGTCCCAGAAGCCGGCTCAAGGCTGACTCAGCCTTCCAAGCTTCTGAGGTCGGTAAAATGAGTACCTAGCTTGCTGCTGGGGGGTAAACGGGAAGGCACTGGCAAACCACCCCGTATTGAGTCTCCCATGAAAACGCTAGAGGGTGCCTAGGGTCAGGCATGACTCGGTGCTTGCACAGGGGATACCTTTACCTTACCTAGGGTTTTGAAGCCAAGAGCCATTCAGAGGTGGTTTTCCATTGGCTGCCTCCACCTCATGACCTTCAAAAGCCTTGGTGGTCTCCCAGCCAAATACTAGCCAGAACTAAGCCAGGTTAGCTGCCAGGATCTGACAAGAAGAAAAAGTAACACTACGTGTGACATAGAAGGGCAGGGGAGGATAAATAAATGGGGCAATTCAGAGCCACACCTCTGCTTTGTATTCAGGTTGTGAACTTGGAGAAGTCACTCACTTCCTGATCATTGGTTGCCAACAGCCAGGAGAAAAATATCTTGTCCTGATTATAGAAGTTTAATAGGATTTTTTTAACCAGATGATGTAATTTACCACAATGCCTTGAAAGGCTTCAAATGCCTGTTTCTGGTCAACAACACTCTAGAAAAGGAATGGGGCATTTTTTCTCCTTCAGGTTTTAGTTCCCAAGTGGCCGGGGGTGGGGCGACCTGTCCCTTTAGTGTGTGAAAATGGGTAGCCGAAGCTTTTAATGGGACAGAGGTAAATAACGTCCCATGAAGCCCATATTAAAGTGACAGGAAACTTTTTCACCAGGCCAGCTGGCAACCATAACTCTTTCCCCAGCCAAAGGTTTTGGGAAACTTAAAAGAGGTCCACAAAAAGAGCAGTTTTCCTTTGTTGTTTCTTCCACCACTTAGTATCCAGCATAATACTGCTTCTGAACATGGGGGTATCATCCCTACATTTAACCAGAGAGGGTTAATAGGTGGAGCTGAGGGATGGAAGGGTACATGTGGCACAGCAAAGGATGTGGTACTTGGAGCACCAGCATTTGGGGAGGTACCAGCTGCTTCCAGCCCAGGGGGAGGGAACTGGAACCTGAAGAACTCTAATGTACATGTGTGCACAGCAAGAATTATTTTTTTTTAAGTATCCCTCACAACCTCTAAAAAGAAAAAAAACATACAGAGCATTTTACCAGAGCAGGGACAGAAATAGGGTAAACAGACAGCTGAACCAATGTCAGGTAAACATTTAAGTTAATGGCTCATCTCCACACGATGCTTAAAAAATCCAGCAGCATTTCACTTAGTTTTCATGAGCCATTTACATTTCAGTCAAATTTTTAAGAAGGAACCCTTTGGCACTGATTTTACAGAAGACACTCTGCAAGGTATTTCTCTCTCCCCCTCTCCTCTCAGTAAAGGTACACACTTCTATATTTTGCCACTTCGGAGACATATGTTCTGCTATCCCACCAGTTATGAAGTGATTATCCGAGTGGCACAAACAGATTTTTTTTAACAAAGTGAAGGTGCTATTTTCTCAGGTTCTGTGAGAACACACACACTTATTTTTACCAATCCAATCTGTTCTCCAGTAGCTGAATGTCCGCAGGGTTTGTGAGGCCATCTTAGGTGTTGGAGTCATAGCAACTTGCTGGGTGCTACTTGACAGTGGAAGTTTGAACAAGAGGGGGGAAAGTGTGGGAAAAGTTTGTGGGGAAATAATTTAAATACATTAAAATGTTTGTTCTCTTTCTCCCACACTGTTTGCCTTTTTGATACAGACTAAGGCCTTGATAATGAAACAAAAAGGTGAGAAGCCTAACTGGAAAGGCTTTACAAATGGAGCGAGCCACCAGTGGTCAATTAAAGAATATGTAGCAGCCCCACAGAACTGCAATGAGGAACCAATCTGAACTACACTCTGGCCTGTGAACTCCAAAACCACTTTCTCCCATCCAAGGCCCTGCTCCAGGAACATCAGTCTTTGAATGTCAAGGATTGGCTACTAGAAACAACATTTTCTGCAGTGGCCCATAACACGGGAAGTCTTTCCCCAGACGTTTTTGCCTGGACCCAATGTTATGTTGTTGTCAGTGTAAGGCTAAAACCAGGGGTAGTCAAACTGCGGCCCTCCAGACGTCCATGGACTACAATTCCCAGGAGCCCCCTGCCAGCGTTCGCTGGCAGGGGGCTCCTGGGAATTGTAGTCCATGGACATCTGGAGGGCCGCAGTTTGACTACCCCTGGCTAAAACTGTTTATATCTCCTAACCCTTTCTAAAGAATAGGGACCTACTGTTTATTTTCAGATGTTACTGTCGTAAACTAATTTTAATGTACATTTTTGGATACTTAAAAAAAAACATAGCTCACCTTAAAACCAATTTGGTGTAGTAGTTAAGAGAAGCGGCCTCCACACTAGAGAGCCAGGTTTGACTCCCCCCTCTTCCACATGACGCTAGCTGTGTGACCTTGGGTGAGTCAGTTCTGTCTGCTCTCCCTCAGCCTCGCCTACCTCACAGGGTGTCTGTTGTGGGGAGTGGAAGGGAAGGCGATTGTAAGCCTCTTTGAGACTCCTTCAAGGAGTAGAAAGCGGGGTACAAAAACCATCTCAGTCTTGGTGTCTTGACAAAGTAGGGTTTGTTTTTTAAGGAAAAAATCTGTAGGGACCATGTGAGACTGGCAGGCTGTTTTTTGAATGATGTTTAAAAGGATTTCAGAATAGGGAAAAGGCACCAGTTATGACCACTTGTAATAGGGCATGAATGCATGAATTGGCCTTCAGCAACAAGCCTCTACAAACAAGGAAATAAACTGCTTGGAGGGGGGTTAATGGGAAACCAACCTTCTTGGTAGCATTTCCAGTGACCAGAAGGATTTGAAGCTCTCCCAGAACTACACCTGATGTCCAGACAACAGAGATCAGTTGTCCCAGAGAAAAGGGATGCTTTGGAGCAGGGGGAGTCAACCTGTGGGCCTCCAGATGTCTATGGACTACAATTCCCATGAGCCCCTACCAGGTAGGGGCTCGTGGGAATTGTAGTCCATGGACATCTGGAGGACCACAGGTTGACTACCCCTGCTTGGAGAATGGGCACCATATAATTAAATCCTGTCAAAGTCCCCTCCCCCCTCAACACTTTGCCCTCCCAAGCATCCACCCCTTGCTCCCTGGCAGTTTTCAAGAAAAGCTTAAATATACACACTGTGTATTTGAATACTTGGACATGATACTTCACCTCACATTCCCTTTATCCATCACACCACACTGTTTCTTCTTTCCCTCCTTCTGCCCCCCTTTCTCTACCCTTTCTCCAGTCTCTCCTCCTCAGCCATTCACTCATCTAGTTTATCTGCCCCATATATGCATATTATTTACCTCACGTACACCAACATTCTCCACGGTGAGAACTGAAGCATCTTACATTTGCCTCCTCTCTCCTTTTGATCCTCAAAACTACTCTGTGAGGCCAGTTATGTTGAAATACTAGATTCCAAGCCCATTTGTGAGAACGGGCTTTGAAAGCCCCCCTCCCCCCTGGCCATGGCTGCCCAGTAGACACAGAGGCAGCATTGCCCCCAGGTGCAGTGTTTCTGGGCCCCGTGAGAAGGCCTGCTTTCCCCACCTACCCCCGGCAGCAGCGCGGCCTTCCCCTCGGACCTAGATGCACACCAGGGGCCTCTTTGAGGCCCCAGGTGTGCTTCTAGGCCCAAGGAGTTGGGCTTCTTCTTTACTCATGTTGTCCTGCCGCTTCCCCGTCGCTTTCTGGCCTGACCTGGTGAGGGCCTTGAAATCTTTCTGGCCTGTCCTGGTGAGGGCCTAGATCAGGGGTAGTCAAACTGTGGCCCTCCAGATGTCCATGGACTACAATTCCCAGGAGCCCCTGCCAGCATTCGCTGGCAGGGGCTCCTGGGAATTGTACTCCATGGACATCTGGAGGGCCGCAGTTTGACTACCCCTGGCCTAGATTGTGCCCTCACCCGATTGGCTAAAACTGCTGTCTGTCCTGGTGAGGGGCCAATTGGAAGGTGCTTCACACCTTCCAATAGGCCCCTCCCCCGGACCGGCCCCACCTACTCTCCCCTTAGAAAAATATGAAGGTGGAAAGATGTGACTCGCCCAAAATCACCGAATGAGCTTGCACAGAAGAATGGAAATTCACACCCCAGACACTACCCTGAATCTCTAACCATTACTCCAGCTGCTATTGAACAGCTGTAAACAGCTAGGCGTAGCTAAGTCATACAAATCAGGGGGTAACAAGTCACCCAGGGGTTGCTGCCATGCCTAGCAGGGCTCTCCTGGAATTGCAACTGATCTCCAGGCTACAGAGATCTGTCTCCCTGGAGAAAATGATTGATTTTGAAGGGTGGACTCTACAACATTCTATCTGGCTGAGGCCCCTCCCTTTTCCCGACTGCTCCCCAAGTTTCCAGGAATTTCCCAACCTGGAGATGGGAACCCTCAGACCTGGCCCCAGTGAGTCCTCTCCCCCTGCCTTCTTACTCATGGAAGCCCAGACTGAGAAGCTGTGGTTGCCTAGCAACAGCCACTGGTGACTTGTTGCTTAAAGTTACAGGGACTCTTTATCATTTTGCTTTTTTAAAAATATTTTTAGATTTTTCTGCAAACCCTTTTCAGGTTTGAAGATATTTCTTGCCCAATCACAGCTCCAGACACTGGATTTTAGCTCCCTCAAATTTGTCTGACTTTGCTATCACTATTCAAATATATATCTTACAAAAGGCTTTGCAGTAATCCTATTTATTTTAATTAGCATTTCCCATTATTGTTGAGGGTTTTATTTGGTTGGTTGGTTTGGTTTTTGGGTTTCTTTCTTTTGGGGGGCAGGTTGGCTGTCTGATTGACATGTAGCAGGTGAAAGTTTTAGTAGCATAGAGGTAGGAAAAACATTTCCCTGTTGCATTTAAACACGTCTACCCACTTTTTAAATGGCAGCTAATTTAATTTTGCACTTTGCCTTGTCATAAAATCTTGAAGAGTGCCAAAAATTATCTTAATCATCCATAAGGCAGCCTCAGTTAATGTATTCTGTAAACTCTTGCTTTTTTAACTCTGGTGTGTAGCGTTTGGGTCAACTTACATGCTGCCAAGGAACATAAGGAAGGAACCAATCTCTGAGGCAGAGGCTAGGCCTGCAATTGCACAGTGTTGTATATTGCACTATCACAATAATTCAGAACAAAATTTTCCTGGGTGGACAAGACAAACCAGGGGTTGAATGATTTCTATGGCACAATGGGGACAGAAGCTGAAGAACAAGGGAAATTGTTAGGGTTGCTTGGGGAGACCTTGATTCAAATGCTCTCAATGACACAGCTCACTGGGACCAATTATGTATGGGGAAGAAAGGCTGGACTGGCACTTGCATGGCAGTGGGGCTAATTCCTATTTATACATTATGTCACTGCCAGCCCAGCCCCCTCTAGGCTCTGATCCACTTTAGGGCCAGCGATGGCCCATGGCAAGGGAACTCAGATTTTTCAGTCGTCCTTTTTTTGCTGTGACCACCATCGGAAGGTAGGCTGGGCCAGGCCCATATACACAGGAAGAGCCCGGCCTTGAAGTCCTGGCTCTTTCCTATCCTATGCTGGTTGGGAGGGAACCAAAAATACCCCACTTGGCTCCGTGGCACTTTGCAGCACTACAGGGTCTAATGGGGCTCTTTTTTGTGTTATTCTGCAGAAAGGTGCACCCTTCCTGCAAAATACCACTCCCCCCCCCCACGGCTGTGTTCAACAGGACACAGAAATCCGGGGTGGACCGTGTCTGCCACCAAAATGTGTCCCCCTGTTGGGACACTAGAATCAGCAGAGCATACTTCTCTGCTGCAATGCACCACCAGTGGCCCAGCACAGCCACTGTGGTGCATAATTGGTCTGGCTGTTATTGGGATAGTTATTCTCTCTCTCTCTCTCTCAGGGCAAAGAGCACATTATATTTATGTTGGAATATGCAAGATGAGTAGTGTGCAAGACTGAACAGAATATGGGGAAAGTCAGTGCTGCCCTGCACCACATATTTATACTCTGCCAACAGTGTAACGGGGCAAATAACTCCACTTGGGGCTATTTTGGCCTGAGAAAACAGCACATGGGTGGGGGCAAGAGATCCTCTCCCCTTCACCCCCTGGTCACACACCAAACTGGGCCCACAAGTGCCTTTAGAATGCTGCTGTTGTGAGATGCTATATGGATGTATGGAAAATGAAATGCATCCAGGAACCATGGGCCCAACTTATTAGAAACATAACACGTAGTTTGACCCTCAGCCTAATCGACTTCACAGGGTTATTGTGACAAGGAAGAACGGCAACTGCAGTCATAAAGTTATTGAAGGAACAGTGGGAGAAAAATGTGATAGGCCATGCCTTGGCAGTATACAGATCACATCCAACATTCACAGAGGTATTAAGGCTTATTGTGCCAAATGACTATTTTTGTTCCTCATTGGACGTTACAGACACTTGACAATTTCATGTCAAAAGTTGCCTGTCTGTTTTATCCATTACCAGGAGCAAATAGATGGGGAGGAAATTAATTTAAAGTAACGCTTAGGGCAGAGGGCTTTTTTTTATATAGTATCAGTGGAGATGTCAACAGAGTGTAAATGTTCTCAAGAGGAAAAAGAACCAAGCAGTGTTTCCACAAATAGATACGGTTTGTGCCGAGACAAATATACTTACCACTTCCTAATAAAAATGCACAAGAAGTCATTTCTTCTCTTCCGTTGAAACACCTCTGCCTTATCTTCTTAGAAAATTTAACCGCAGCTGCTATCAACTTTTTGAGCTGGGGAATTTCTAAAACACAAACCATGTATCACATGGGGCAATCACTCCACCACTTTACTTGCCTGGTCCAGGCAAAATCTTGTTGATGCAAGTGGTTAGAACAGCAGGCTCTAAAAGCAGTGCCTGGAGTCCACGAAATTCAGCATTCTAGGTGAGGCTTGAATCACTGGCATTACGCTGCACTATCACTCTTTGTAGTAATCATATCATGAATCCTGAAAATGCTTATAAGACAAAACTGGGGGAGGCAAAGGAAGGGAAGACTCACATGTTTACTGGCTCACCTTCCTGAGAAGCGCCTGAGGAGGGCTGAGTTTAACAACATCACACAGGCTTTGTTAGGCTGTTCCATTGCAAGGCTTCCAATGGTCTAAGCGGGCAGCAATGTAACACCATTGCACCAAGGACAATTTTTAATGTATTTTCTCCCACCTGAAAACAGAGTGGTAGTGGGCAGTGGAGGTTGCTAAAACATAACATGATGCAGGTACAAAAAGTTCAAGTCCAGTGTTATATTTAAGATCAACAAAGTTTCATTCAAGGTACAAGCTTTCGTGTGCACACACACTTCTTCGGACACAATGAAATGGAAGTTACTAGTCTGGACATAAAGGGCAGGCCTTCTCAGCCAGGATTTCATGAAACCCTGTGGTTTTTTGGTGGCCCTGAAAGGGTTTCCTGAATGGGTGGAGTTAATTTAGAATTAATCATATATATAATATATAATAATAATATATAATATATATTTCAGGAAATCATATATGGTCCTGTTGACCTGCCCCCCCCCCCAATGGCCAATTACAGTCCAGGAGTAGGTGGGGAGGGGAGGGGCCCCAGGTGGGCATGTACACAGCTATGGTTCCCAGCTATATTCTGCAGGATCGTGCCCCTTCTGGTGTTTCTCAAGGCCTGAAGAATGTTTCAGGGGTTTCTCAACAGTAAAAACGCTGAGAAAGTCTGTTAAGGGGAGGGTAAGCAGGAAATTAGTGTATAAGCATAATAAAAGGTGTTTCACAAATGTAAGGGTCGAACTAGAATAACAAGCTTAGTTTATATGGTCACCATTTGTTTGGGTTTAATTTTGATAGAAAACATAGTGAAAGGAAGAAATATATCAGAATTGGAGATAGATGGGCAAAGCACCCTTCTTAATTGAGGAGTGCGGAGAGTAATTAGCTGAGACCCTGTTGTTACACTCCATCTGTCTCCTCTCAAGTGTGGAGGTGTGTTCTGGATCTTCCATCACTCATTCATTTCCTAAAATTAATATTTTAAAACTTTTTAAGTATAGAAAACTGATACTATTGCAATAAGCAATTTGTTAAGAGCAGACAGATGAAAGATAATCATCTTATTTGGCATAAATGTGCCCTACTAAGATCAAGGGTGCTGTTGTGGAACATGTTCTGTCCACCTCCTACCTTTGGTTCCAATCCCTCCAGAAATTGACCAAGAGGGGGGGAAATGGCAGAAAAATGGCCTCCATGGGGCACTCTAGGAATGTACCCATGTTTGTTTGGGCTGAACTACAGAGATACAAGGAAGTTCCTAGAGTGTCACCCAGAAGTGATGTCACATCCTCCCAAACTCTACCCTTCTCAGGCACTGCCCCCACAATCTTCTGGAATTTGATGAGGCAGTGCTCACAACGCCAGTAGAGCAAGCTTTCCCTTTGTGTAAGGAGGATGCTTACCCTGAAGAACAGGTACTGTTCTTATGCCACAGTTGGGTTTCTATCAAAGACACAGGCCATGGGTGTAAATCAGATAACTGTACTGACAAACCAACAACATTGTACAATAGACGTTACTTATGTGAATTGCTTTCATCACTACAGGAACAAGTCTCGAAATGTGATCCTAGAAGTCCAGACATCCTTCTATTAAAGCATACATTTTCAACTGAAAAGTACTCATGCATATGTTCAGATACATACAAGGGACTTTAGATCACACAGTGGACAAAGCTCTTTCTCTCTGAAGTCTATCCCCACTCCCATTTTCAGGTAGTTCAAGACCATGCTTTGTTGTCCAGAGCATACAAGTACAGAGCAAGGACTCCTGATCGTGTATCACTAAGACAGCACAATGCCTTAGATGAGCTTCATCCTCAAAGTCCAAAATACTCCATTTCAGCTCTTAAGCATGAAAGAGACTGGCCTGTAAAAATCTTGGGCTTAGTTAAGTTTTGCATTCTCGGGTCGCTGAAAGGAGGGAAGCAAGTCAGCAACAAATCAGAATATGGAGGTTGGGTTGGGTTTTTTTAAAGCCCTCAACATGGTCTTTCACTCTAAATATTAGTGCCATAAAGCATTTGGAGGAGTGGGACTCAAACCCGGGTCTTGATTGGACACTGGCTCTTAAAGTCCGAGTATTTCTTAGTCCCTTACATTATCTTTGCCGTGTAGCTTTTAGGTCATTTTACACTGGTCATCCTGGGGACAAAAAGCTAAAAAGAAGATTTCAACAATTTTTCCATTCACAACTGTTTTTCTCTCAAAGGTTCATCAGCTCCCTATGGATTCATCCAAATGCTGAGTTAAATCAGGGGTCTTTCCCAGGATTGACATGGTGACGAAGTCACGGTATTACACACAGAAAAGGTCCATATAGGTATCCCCCCTCTCTAACTAACCCAACCTTTGCACCCAATTCAATCCCCAAATCTGTGAACTGATTTCAGGTGAGCATCACATGTTTTATTATGCAGTCAGGTTTAAGCACTGATTAACAGCAGTTCTACACAACTCAGGGTGGGGAGCTGTGACAAGGATTAATATTTTGCCCTTTCAAAGTCCATGTTGCACATTTCCCTTTTTTGGCCCAGATGCTTAAACATCATATTGCATTGTCTTTCATCAAGGAGGCCTTCTTAAGTGAAAGCTCTGTGTCATCTCTGCCAACTGTCAAAACCAGTCAGGAGTTTAATGACACAATTATTTGGCTAAAAATCTAATACAGGCTTTCTCAACCAGTGTTTTATGAAACCCTGGGGTTCCTGGCGGCCTTGGAAGGGTTTCCCAAATGGGTGAGAGTTAAATATTTAACAAATTTTTAAAATATTAAAATTATCAGATTATATGACCATATATGGTCATGTCGGCCAGCCCTTCCCTCCCAAAATGGCCAATGACGGGCCTGGAGGGGGCACGAACGTGAGCATGTACACAGCTCTGCTTCCAATGCATATTCTGCACAATCACATCACTCTTGGGATTTCTTGAAGCCTGAAGAACATTTCAGGGGGTTCTGAATGGTTAAAAAGTTGTGAAATACTGCTCTAACAGCTGGTGGTGGGTTTTTTAAAATCTTCACTAGAATATAAGAATCAAAATGTCTATATTTTAGATTGATGAAGGCTAAAGGAAAAACATACTTTGATATTTTTAATTTATTTTTTGACATTAAGTCGCAACTGATTTCTGGCAACCCCAAAGGGCTTTCAAGATAAAACAAATTCAGAGGTGATTTGTCATTGTCTACCTCCACGGTTCATCACATCACATATTTATTCGGGGGTGGGGGTGGAAAGTGCCATCAAGTTGCAGCTTTGAGGTGGCCATGAAGGGCAGGGATTTCCAACCAAGGGTCCATGGAAGTTCTGAAGTAGCACGGCATGTGGGAGATCTGGGCTGTCTTCTCGGTTCCTACTCTTCTTTCCGGCCTACATGAAGCAGAACTGCCACAGTAGTAGTAAAGGTGGGGGGAGGGAGCAAAAGGAGGGCTAAGGATGAGTAGTGATGTCACTTTTGGGGACATGGCTAGCTGTCATCACTTCTGGAGCTCCTTGAAGTCTGAACAATTATTTCAGGGGCTTCTCCATGGTCAAAGGGTTGAAAAAGGCTACTGCAAGGCTTTCAAGGGAAGACACAGTCATAGGTAATTCACCACTGGCTGCCTCTACATAACAACCCTGAATTTACATGCTGGTCTCCTATTCAAGTACTAAACAGGAAGAACCCTGCTTAGCTTCTAAGATCTGACAAGGTCAGTATCACCTGGGCCATCCATGTCAGAGCACTTAATGGATACTAAACTGAAAACTCCATTTCCTTTTGTTCTTTATCATATACAGCAAAAAGATTTTTTTTTAAAAAATAAGCATCTGGGAATTTAGCAGAATTCCATTTTTCTGAAGAGCTCTAGAAACCACAGACAATGTGTCCATTAGCCTTAGGACAAGATGCAAGCACTGCGCTGTGAAAAAGCTTCAGACCCTTTTGTGTAACAATGTACAGTACTTTCACATGATGTTTCTGGGGGGGGGGGGGTGCGGATTTTTGAAACATACCCAGAATCGTGTTCTGCATTAACATATGCTTGCCTGCAATTCTCCCTTGCTCTTCTGTCCACAAACAGTTCTTTCATTTCTTTAGTCTCTCTTATCCTGCCTCCTATTGTCACAACATCCTCATTTACTGCAAAGCATCAAATAGATCCAAAATGTATACATACGGAATAAGAATAAGCAAATTTGTTTTGCTTCTTAATTTGCATCAAACTCAGGTGTAACACAACATCTGGATTTTTCTCCCGGCACTTAACAGCAACATTCCTGTGCGTATCAGCTCTCTCGGTGAGGCAATACAATTTAAGTTTTCTTTAAAGATGAAAAACTCTTCACTGAATCGATCTGCAGAAATGCAACACGAATTATGCTATGTCCAGGCAGCCCCAGATTATTACGGTTACCTTGTGACAAGCAAGGATTGGAAGGGTTAATAGAATGTGCCTTTATCAGAGCAAAAGCTTCAGAGGAAATTCTCCGGTCGACAGATGGACATTGCATAGTAGCTTACTCAGAAAAGTGTACTTTCCGTGAGGTAACTGGACCACCTGAACATTAAGATGACAACTGCTGAGTCACGTAGAGCCGGTCTGTCCCATGTGATCCTCTGCGAGCAAATTCTTTACAGTTTACAGTTCAATTGAATGAACAAGTCAAAAGAACTTTTGTTAAAAGCAGTGCAGGACAGACACCTCATCCCAAAGAAAGATCCACTGTAATTTTGTTTACAATTACAGCACGGAAATCACACCTTGATAGAGAATAATTATGCAAATGAAAGGTGCCAAATATTAAGCAAATGAACACAACATGGATATTCAGACATTTCCCCAAGGGGAGGCACATGATATCTGCCCCAGAGAATTTCTGCCACTTTTCCCCCCACAATGAATTTCTAGCGACTTAATGGAAAACATGTAAGCTCCAGACCGTTTGGTTTCTCTTCAAATGAAAAATAAAAGCTGGAGGCTCTCCAAGAACAAAGGTTGGTCTTATTCCAGAGACATAGCGCCACTCTGCAAAGAGCAGTTTGTATATAGGCCTTCTCTGTGGTGGCCCCCATCCTGTGGAATGATCTGCCTTTATGGAGGCCAGGAAGGCTCCCACCCTTCTGGCAGTCCGCAGCCTTTGTACAACAGAATTGGTCAAGGGAAGTAGAGAAGAGGGATTGGTTTCTTGTACCTCACAGTTTTACTGTACAAATGAGTCTCAAAGCAGCTTACAATCGACTTCCCTTCCACTCCATCCTCCTGCTCAATGCAGGATGAGCCTCAAGCATCCAGGATAAGTATCTGTCCTGTTGCTGCTTGAAGACTGTCATTGAGGAGGAGCCATTTCCTGGCTGTCAAAGGAAGACTGGGAAGTCCCTGTACTGTTTACACATCTATAAAGGAAGAATATGTGAAGAATCCGTTCAAGGAGACCCAAGGCACGCTCAAGGGTCACTAAAGGCATAACCAGACTGTTGTCAGTCTCTTCCTGGTTGCCTTTAGAGCACGGGTAGTCAACCTGTGGTCCTCCAGATGTCCATGGACTACAATTCCCATGAGCCCCTGCCAGTGTTTGCTGGCAGGGGCTCATGGGAATTGTAGTCCATGGACATCTGGATGACCACAGGTTGACTACCCCTGCTTTAGAGGAGTTGTTCCAGCCAAGGACAGAGTGGAAGTTCTGCTCCAGTGGCTTCAAGTTAGCCTTCATTTCCTGGGAGGTGGGTAAGCCTGAAAAGACCCAGTTCCCACTCACTGTACGGTATACTGAAAGGAATAGGAAAGGCCTTAGTGTCACACCACTGCCCCTTTCAGGGTCAAGACCAACAAGTCAGCATTGAAATGAAGGAAGCAGCAGGAAGCTAACGGTTATGAGTTGAATGGGCAATGACTTGAAGGAGAACAGGCCATACTGCATCTCATACACGCTTTACAAAACAGGGAGAATGAGAAAATGCAAGCATAAGGCTGGAAGCAAGAAAATAGAGCCATTTTTAAGCAATTTGTGTCACTGACTTGGGAGCTGCCAATTGCCATTATTTCTGCTCCACTGTTGCCTCTGGCCAAAGAGGTTGCGGGGGGGGGGGGGGGGTGGACCGAAAGAAAGGAACTAGTTGAAATTCCAATCAGCAAGTAATTTGGTGAAGTCAGCCTTAAAGGGCTGTTGTTAAGCTGTTAAAGCTGCACCTGTGTGCTCACTAGTGGTGCCAGATGGCCAGTCCTGGGAATTGCTTCCATGAGCAAACCCCAGCACATGATCTGAGAGACTCCTTTAAGGTGGGCTCCCACCCACTTCCTGCTTCTTCAGAAAGATGAATGTGTCCTTTGCTCCAGCAGGAGGCGCCATATAGACACAGCTCTCTCCATTTGCTGATGAGTGGGATGTAGTTTGCCTGCAGCCTAGCCACAAGAGGCTTGCAATGCATTTCTTTTGTATCTACTATAAGCTTTTGTAGTCTGCTTCAGTAAGGACACTGAAGCAGATGAATATCATATATTTTGTAAGTAATCTTTTCCACCAATGATTCTCTCTCTTTTAAACCTCAAAACTGTTATGAGTCTGGATCTGTGCCTCATCCATTCCACAGTAAACATTAACTGCATATCTAATAACTGCCACAAGCCATATTGGAAGGACGATATAGACATTTAATAATAATACTTTCAAATGCTCTGTTAGTCTGCAACTCAAGACCCTGTCTAGTTCAAAAGTCCAAACAGAATTGCTTGTTCAAATTCTGCTCCCTGAAGCAAAACGGGGAATGTACAGATCAGCTTAGAACCTGCATAACATTTCTGCACAAATGGAAATGTGGAACTTTTTGCTTCCCTCCCTCCTTTCGCTGTAGCCCAACACACTACACAAAATGTTGCTGTTAAGAACTTATTTTGTGTGCCCCACTTTTACTCCCAGCTTGCAATCACCTCCCCCTTCCTCTCCTCACAACAGACACTCGGAGAGGTGAAGTTGAGAGAGCTCTGACAGGACTGTGACCAGCCCAGGGTCACCCATCTGGAGGAGGAGGGAATCAAGCCCGGTCCTCCAGTTTAGAGTCTGCCACTCTTAACCACTACACCAACCTGACTCTTGGACTGTGGGAGGGCTGGAACAATGTCTGCAAGGGAGGGGGCAAAGAAGTCACTTTGCAGGGTTTCCAGTATTCAGACCTGACCTGGACTTGCCAAATTATCTTACCTTGACTGAGACAAGCCATACACAACCAGCTGAGGCAGCAGTCAGGCCTGGAAATGCCCGGCCTGGACTGACAGGATAGACCTGGAGACTCTTAAGTTCAGTCATGAGAGTTTGGCTGCCAGGTGGAGCCGGTCACATCATCAAGCCCTTCTTGGGAGAAGGAGCACCTGGAAGGCAGAGGCAGCTGAGATAGGTCTTCCAGGCACTTCTGGGGCAGAAGGGAGGAACAAGCCAGGGGAGGGGATTGGGAGGGTGACCTATTTAAAAGTTCTTTTTTTATACCCTGCTTTTTACTGAAGGCGTCTCAAAGTGCCTCACAATCACTTTCCCTTCCTCTGCCTACAACAAATATCCCATCAGGTAGGTGAGGCTCAGAGAGCTCTTACAGGACTGCTCTGTGAGAACAGCACTATCAGGACAGTGATGAGTCCAAGGTCACCCAGCTAGCTGCATGTGGAAGAGTGGGGATTCAAACCTGGCTGACCAGATTAGAAGTTGCTGCTCTTAACCACTACACCAGAGGGGAGGAACAAGCCAGGGGAGGGGATTGGAAGGGTGGCATGTTGAAGTCCAGGGAGGATGACTTATCCCTGCTCAGGCAGGGTGGCAGAGCAGAAGGCCCAGAATGGTGGAAGAGCAAGGTCATGCAACCCAGTCCCCAGCCTGAGGCCTTGCAGGTTCTCTAGTGCAGAGAAGGTCACAGTGGAGTCAGGGCAACACGGCCTTGACCAAGGGCAGCATCAAGCAGTGTATCTTAGAAGAACATTATTTCAGAGTGTTGAAGGGAAACTGAATAATGACCTACATTTATCCTCTCAGGACATAAAAGTACAGATTTCAGTTTCCATTGTGCCCATTCTTCTGTCCCAACAATTGTTGCATTGTTCCAGGACGCAGTTATTAATCCGATCAACATTGAGCAACACAGCAAATATCCCAACCTTTTGACTCTGAGCTTGGGTGATTATGCAAAAGAGCCCTATCAACCACTAATTTCCACTTCTAAAACAGGAATTATTCCGCAACTAGATCCTTGGTTTTAAACCTCTTGGAAAATCATGTCCCGGAGAACACCCCTGAACTGTGTGCGCATGCTGTCATGTGCCAAGACTGTAGAAATTATATAGGATCACTGCAAGCAGCAGCTGGGTGGTGGTAGATATTTGAAAATGACTGCTAATAAGCACCATGGATACTTCCCTAATGGCAGTAATAGTGGTGTCAGTTAAGTCACCCTGCTGAAAGCATCTGTTTTGTGTTACTTTCCCCTTCCTGACTTGGTGGACTTGCTGGGTCAAAATGGAGAATAAGGTAATGTCAACAGAGAGAGTCTCCACATTCAATGAGAATTAGCTCGTACATAATCTAGAGATCTCAGCCCTCCCCTAAAGCCTTCAGCTATTATTACTGCCGCAGTGTGTCAAAAATTCATTATTGCCCTTTCCCCCAAAATAACAGAGACCGATTTCACCACACATAAATGCACACACGCCAACAGTCACCTGGAACTTATTTTCAAGGCCTCCTTGCTAATCCCATATCCCATTCACCACCCAAGAACAAAATAGACCACTATGGACCTTCCTCCATGTGGCTGCCCATGATATCTAGCATAATATTTGGTGAACAGACTAGGAGGTGGCTTTTGGAACAGGACAAAGAACTGGCAAACATTGTTTTTGGTTTAGCTGGTTGTATTCTTAACTATCAGGAATTTCCTAATAAATTCCCTGGTTTGTTTTCTCTGCAACTTCTCCTAAGTGTCAGAATCCAAGGGTCATTTTAGGAATCCAGGGGAACCATAAAGATCAGATGCATTCTTGTGATATCACACCAGCTGGCAGAAATTCAAAAATGAAGATAGCTTCCCTTCCTGCAGTGCAGATGTGGCACACGCAGATAATGGAGTTTTCCTTGGGAGGAAGAAATATAAATTAAGGCAACTCCAAGAATTATCTCCGCACACATGAACAGCTGCCACCAATCTTGCACGGGCTGGGTCTATCCATGGATAGGGTCATCTGTTTTCTGGCCACAACCAGGCCGGGTTTCTGCGAGTTGTGCAACTTGCCTTCGAAGGCCATTCAGAAGATTTAGCTGGTGGGAAATGTGATGGCAAGATTGCTGACAGGTGATTTGTGCATGCTAAAGTGCTGTCAAAACACTTCTGAGTTATGGCAATATTGTGAATTGCCAACCTCCCAAATGTCCTCTCATTAACAACCTTGCAAATGTCTTGCAAACAGAGGTTGCTTCCTTGAATGAGTCAGTCCATCTCACCTTGGGTCTTCCTCTTTTTCTGCGGCCTTCAAACCGTTTCCCACTGTAATTGTCTTTTTCAGCTCACAGTCTTCTCATAATGTGACCCAAGTATGATAGCCACAATTTGGCCATTTTTGCAGGCTTGACAGGTGCTGGATAGTAGAAATATGTTTCCCCAGTCAAAGACCTTTATTGGCTCCCTACTCACCTCCAGGACCAATTCAAAGAGCTGGTTATTACCTTTAAACCCCTCAATAGCATGGCATTGGGGGTACTTAACAAGGACATAAAAGATAAATAGCATTGCAAGGATTTATTAAACTAGTGCTCCACTTACAAGGCATTTGATCCTTACCCCACTGGCTCCAAAGGGCTATGCCAGGGACTGTGAGAGCTTTATATACAAGAAGCCACATGAGATAAAGGCTACAATCAGGAGGGGTGAGATCACCATCTCTCTGTGTTCCACCAGTAGAAAAGCTGGTGAGACTCAGCCCCATGGACACCACCCTTAACTTCTTTTTTATTTTAGTTGGCTTTTAGGCTGTCTCTCTCCAGAGAGGTCTTGGGGCAGCTTACAACAATTTCATTAAAACATGTCACAGAATATTAATATAAAATCCCGTATCTAAAAATTTGGCTGTTAAAATTGCAATTTAGATACTGCAACATTCACTCCACCCAAAAATCTTGCCTTGACGTGCCAGGCATACAATCGATGGAATTCTGACTCTAGCCCAGCTCAGATGGGCCGAGCTACCTGGACAAAATTCCAGATATGGGACTAGGCAGGGGGCCCAGACAGATGGTAGAAGTGTGGCCTCTGGTCTCAGCCAAATCCCTGGTGGAAGACTGATGTTCTGTAAGGCAGTGGTCCCCAACCCCCGGTCCTCCTCCTCCCTGACTGCTGCCGTGGGGGCTGCCCTGCCACTTTGTCGCCGGCTCACCTTTGGTGCTCTCCAGTGGTCGCCATGGCTGGGGCTCCCCCGCTGCTGGCAGTGGGCAGCAGGAAGTCTGGGGCGCCGGTGGGAAAGCAAGTGGTGCAGGGGCTCAGGCGGTGGCAACGTCCCTCAGCAAAAGACTAGCCCCCCCCCCCCCGGGCCGCTGTAATCACAATACAGGCCCATCATTGGGAGGCGAAGCTCCTCCGACGCGTCAGGCCGCTGGCCAGGGAGCCCCCGGCAGCCGCGCTGCCCGCGGCTGCCGGGGGCTCCCTGGCCTAGCGCCCACAGTATTATGATTACAGCGGGCTTGCTTACTAGTATGACCATATGTGGTCATGTTGACCCCCCCCCAAATGGCCAATGATGGGCCTGGAAGGGGAGGAGCCCCAGGTGGGCATGTATACAGCTACGCTTCCCAACCATATTCTGCATGATTGCGCCACTTCTGGGGTTTCTCAAAGCCTGAAGAATTTGGAGCTCTTCTTAGAGGAAGAGGACAAAAAAGCAATGAAGGACAAAACTGGCCAGACTGAACACACCAAAATAAGTACCATTGTCCCACAGGACTACGGAAATGAGCCAGCTCAACATAGTGTGTTACCTGAGGAAGGCAGGAGACTGAAGCCTCTTGTGCACAGAATTAGCCACTGGATGCTTGCTGAGTGTTCCTTCACTCCTGCCCAAGCTGGGCTGGCCTTTTGTTAGCCTGCAAAACTAGCAAGAGTATTAGCTGCATCGGAAATGTTCTCATCGTTTCCTTGGTATGGACAGATTCACATGCTGAAATATCTTACATGCAGCTGGACACAGGGCCATTTCCTACCTTTCACCTGTAGGAGTGTCCTCAAACTGCCCCATGCAATTGGACACCTGTCCCTGTACAAGCATGTATTCCTATGACTCTCTGTGGCTCCCTGTGTAGTGTTGATCCAGGGTAATGGGACTGTATCAATTACTGTAGGTTCAATAGCGTTTCCTGGGGTTTGCTGAACGCTGCCTGTTAAATTATAAAATCTTTTGTTCTCATAGTTAAAGATGTTATTACATATTTAAGTTACGAGGTTTATTGTATTACATTGTATTATGAAAGTTTCCAACGTAAACCACCCTGAGCCAAAAGGCAGGGCAGTATATAAATATAATAAAATAAATAAAAATTAATGTTAGACTCTTCCCCTCATGGGCAAAAAGCTTAAACCTAGAGAAATCCAACATGGCTGCACAGAGCCTTCCACCATGATGTCCACAAACAGTCAGGGGAAGTACTACACTACCCAGAACCCACATTCTCGTACCAGCCTCCCCCTCTGCTCAACTACATGACATCTGCTCCTACGTTCACACAACTGAGCACACGAAGAGGGGCAGACAAGGCTCTGGAGACAAAACCTGGTCTCCCTTTCTCTGTACTGACCTGAGGCACTCCCATGCCGTGTGTGAATACTGAGGCCAGCCGTCCACCCTTAGGTAGTGCACCTGTGCAGGGGAGAATCACGAAGATGCTCACTGTGACCTTGAACACTCAAGGGCACAGAGCGGATGTTCCACGGGAAGGCCCAAGGGACCGTACCGCCCTCCTGCACGTCCACCATGCGTTTCTCTTTCTAGCAGCCATATGCCTACCATAACCGCCCTCAGGGTTAAACACAGGTGTGCTCACAGTGAAGGGGGTTCTGTGCACTGCGTGACCTTCTGGGCAGGCTGCAAGAAAAACCAGACACAGATCTATGTCCAGAAGGGGGTCTGGGCTTGCCAGGGGCAGCATGACACCACCACTCCCAAACTTCAGTTTTGTTGTTTATCGAAAGAGGTTTGGGTAGGGCTCAGCTAGCACCTTCCGCAATACGAAGCATGCACAATGTCAGGGGGTGGAAGGAAAGTCTCCCAGAAACCCTGTCCCTGGAAACAAGAGTGCTTCTGGGACCCTGACCCCAGGGCCAGACAAACAACCGTAGGCTAGCCAGAGGTGAGGGGCAGGCTCTGGCTTTCTGCTCTGGGCCAGGAGTAGTCAACCTGTGGTCCTCCAGATGTCCATAGACTACAACTCCCATGACCCCCTGCCAGCGTTTGCTGCTCTAGGCCAGGGATCCTCAACCTGTGGTCCTCCAGATGTTCATGGACTACAATTCCCATGAGCCCCTGCCAGCATTTGCTGGCAGGGGCTCATGGGAATTGTAGTCCATGAACATCTGGATGATCACAGGTTGAGGATCCCTGCTCTAGGCAACACCCTGGGGGGTTGGGGTGCTCCTTTGCAGAACTGCCCTGTCCCCATCCAGCCGCCCCCTCCTCGCCACCCAACCGGCCGGAGCTGGGGCCTGGGCTGCCGTCGCCGCTTGCTGGGGGGAAGCCACGCCCGTGCGCATCCCCTCCCTCCCCACCCGGGGAACGGGAGGCGGCGGCAGGAAAGTTGACACATCGCAGGAGCGGCAGCACGCGACAGGCGTGTGGCGGGGCGAGTTCGCAACAGCGGCGCCTGGTGTTCCGCAAACGGGGAGGCGAGGCGGGCGTGGCAGCGAGCGAGGCTGCTGGGGTCGGAGGGGTCAGGCAGAAGGGAGCCACCTCGAGTGGCGTCCGGGCCGGCAGGGCTCCCCTCCGTCCGCCATCGGCCCTGAACATCTGGAGCTGGGGGTGGGAAGAGGGGAGGAAATGAGTCAGCAACATCTGAGCGTGCAAACGGGAGTAGGGGGTGGGGGTGGGGGTGCTCGCAGAGGGCCCCCAGTAAGATAAGCGAAGGGGGGGGGAGATCACTTTGGCAAGATCCGGGGGCGGGGAAGGGGGGGCTGATTGTGGGATACTCAGCAGAGCAGATCGATCGTTTCGATGGCAGAGTTGGAGAAGTTGGCTACGCCCTCTTGCCACTACCCCCCCTCCCCCTTCATCTTCTTCAAGGAAGAACGAGAGCACAATGTGTTTCTTGTTATGGGGGCCAGCTTTTTTTCTGTATGAGTTACATCGTAATATTAAGCTGCAAGTTTAGTTCTGGACAAACAATCTCTTGTTGGATCTCTGAGGGGGGGGGGAGCTAATGAATTCCCACAGATGATGTTGCCCAAACAGTGATCGACTTGTGACTTGATTTCCAGCATTACGGCGTGTGTATGGAAGGGGGGGGGGGGAGGTCAGTACAGAAAAGCGCTTTGAAGGGGAAAAGCTGCCTTCAGCAGGATTGTTTCTACAAGCTAATTGTGCCGAGCGCAGCTGCACGAGGCTGGATCAACAGTCAGAGAAGGCGGCGCAGACTTCCTGACGCCAGCCCTGCAGAGCTCCCACCAACCCTGGCAATTCCAGATTGTTTTGCAGACCTTATCTCTCCCGAGTTAATTTCTCCCTTTCTTTTCTCTCGCTCCTTCTTCGAGCCTTGTGACCGGAACAAAAGGAACAGGGAAATCCTTTGTGAAAGCACAAAACGCGGGTCGAGATCAGGGCTCTGGGCAGATTTCGCAACACTGTTTTACATGCGAGCCTCCCCCCACCCCCACCCACGTTTTTCTAAAACTTGTCTTTCTTGGAAAGATTGGTGGGGCGATACAAACTAGGAAAAAGGGGTCAACTGCAGATCATTCAGTACATGGGGAGGGGTACGTGGTTTTTTGTCCCACATACGCCAGAGAATCCAACCAAGAGGATCCTGGATCCTACCAAGGGGAGGAGAAATGATTTTAGCGTTGCTTCCTTGCAATTCCGTCTCTGTCAGGCAGAGATTTGGCTCTCTCAGATGACATTTTTATTTTTCATAAGGCGCCGGGGTGATCCCCGTCAAGGCACACTTAGCCGGGAGTAAGCACCCGTGGGCATTGTGGGACAAACTTCTGAGCGGGCATGCACAGGATGGCGTTGCTCGGCCTGCAATCCTACACACCCTTTCCCCGGAGGAAGCCCCATTAAGCGAAACGGGGGTCATTTCCGAGAAAACGACCCTGCGCTCAACCTGAACTCGCAGCAGTCAGCCCTTAGCGCAACCCCCCCCCCTGCAGTCCAATTTCTGGGGGGGGGGGAAGAAACACCAAGCCCAGAGGGCGGCCCCAGCACAGCCCTGGCGCTGGACCCGCAGGACTCTCTGGAACTGGCTTTACAACGTGGGGGGGGAGGGGGCGGCAATAATTCTTCCAGAGTCCGGCGGGACTCTTCAAACGGGTGTCCCCCCTCCCTCCCCCCCACGTGCCGCCCACGACGCAGACCCCGAGGCAGCTCCGAGGCCAGCGATGCCTCCTCCTCCCCCCGCTTCGCCCGCGAGGGCCCCCGCGGAGGTGGGTGTGCGGAGCCAAAGGCAGCGGCGGAGGCAGCCAAGCGAGGGACGGGCCGGGGCTGGGGCTGGGGCCGGCCAGAAGGCGGGTTACCCCCCGCCGCCACCGCGCCAAGCGCTCCTTGCAACAGCGCGGCTGCAGGACTCCCGGCCCGGCCCCCCATTGCAAGGGCCGGCGAGCCCCACTGCAGGTGCTGCGGCCGGGCGGCCGCGCAAGACGAGCCGCCGCCGCTGCCGCCAAGCTGGGCCGAGCCCCGCGGCAGCCTCCCCCAGCCCAGGGCCGAGCCCCGGTCGCCATGGCAGCCGCCTGAGAGGCGCCGCCGGCCTGGCCCGGGCGGAGGGAGGCCGCGCGGGGAGTGACGTCACGGGGATGGCGCCGCGCAGTCGGGCCCGGCCTCCGCGAGGGAGGCGGGGAGGGAGGGGGAGGAGGGAGCCGAAGCCGCCTCGCCCGGCCAGGTGCGGGGCAGGGCAGGGCAGGGCAAGGGGCGGGCTCTGCAAACCCCGCCAGAGCGGGCCTGGTCTCCTTTGGGCGCCCGAGGGACCACACTGCGGGCCTGGGTCAGGTCCGGGCGTCAGCGGGGTTGGACGACGGAGCAGATGCGCGCTGCCCAGAGCCCCTCCTTCTCTCTCTCTCCCTCCCGAGGCGGAGGACGGGGCTGGGTTCGCCTCCGTGGGTTGGGGGAGGGGGCATGCTTGCAGCTCTTGCAGGGGAAGAAGCCCGAGGCGCCCGAGGGGTCAGAGGCAGGCTCCCGAGCCCTTATGCAGAGGGGGGTTGTCAGCTGCACAAGGGTGCGGGGGAGACGCCTCCCCTTGCCGAGGGTTGTAGACCTTGGACACCCTTGCCGGTCTCCTGTGCGGCGTGCAGGAGCAGGCTGGAGACAGCCCTAAAAACCTGGACCCACCTTGGTGACTGCAAGGAGGGAAGAGGCGTTGCTTGCAGGGGGATAAGGTAAAATGTCTTTTCCGACAGATCTTCAGCAGCAGCCTTTTTGTAAGCCTCTGGTATTCAGGCAGGACGCAAAATCGGGTCATTGCACCCTTCCTGCCTCCCGCAACCAGTCTTGAGCTTTTTGTTCATTGCTACTGTAGCCCTGAGAAGTGGGGGGGGGGGGGAGAAGCTCACATTGCGTTCATTGCAGCTTTTAAGACTGTATAAAAATCAGCCACCTTCTCCAGCCCAATGTACTACGCACCAGGTTCCTGAAGAAATGTCCATATTAGTACTTGATCGTGGATAAAAAAAGGTTTCCGAAACTATATAATCTTAATTCAGATTAAGTCAGAGAAATCTTGTAATACCACCCTATATACAGCTTTTAAAAAATCCAAAATAAAGTCAACAGAAACAAAAGTTAAAACCACTCACCGTGTCTGAAGAATTGGATGTTAAAGTCAGGCCACTGAGGCACCACGGGAATTTGACAAATAATTCACTTTTAAGAGATTTTGAAAATACTCTAAAAGAAAAACAAAACCCTGATCTGAACAGGCTAGGCGAACACAATCACAGCAGATCTTGGAAACGAAACCAGCCCTGTTCAGTATTTGGATGGGGGGGGTCACCGAGTCTCTTACCTTGAAAACCCTCTGGGGTCACCATAACTTGGCTATGACTTGATGGCAGAGAGAAAAGTAAAGGCAAGGAAGAAGAAAGCTGTTGTTTCTGGCAAATCTTTGGCAACACTGGGGATTTGATTCACAAATCCTTTTGCTAATGATTGTCTTCACACACACCTTTCCCCCCTTTTATCAGACTGTCTTAAGTTGTTTTTTTGTGATACAGCAGAAGAAGAGCCCTGATCAGACCAATGATAGAGAGGCTGAGCAGATGCCCCAGAAGGCCAACAGCAGGTATGCATGCTGCAAAGATTTCACTCATGGTTGCTCCATAGCAACTGGTAATCAGAGGTATACTGCCTGCCAAAAGGAAGATCCCAGTCAACCATCATGGACGCATCCTCCATGAATCTCACTAATCCCCCTATAAAGTCATTTAAGCGTCACTTTCTTGCACTTGCCCTCAATCTCCTGACTGTGCCTGTAGTTGAATGTATCTAGTTTATAGCAAAATTATTTATGTGATCAGTCACCCCAGCTAATACAAATAAGGATTATGGGAGGAACAAAGTAAATCTTACCTGGATAACGACAAGGCTGTGTGAATTTGACCTGAAATGTTGCAAACCCTAACCCACAAAGTATTAAAACGTGGGAAAGATGCTTCCTGGAAATCCATCTTCTCAACTAAACAATTATATTACTATTATTATTACCAGAGAGATACAGTTCTGTCAAAATTAAGCACTTTGGAGTCCCACAATTTCAGTAGGACAATGGGGTGCATAATCTTTCCTATTGAAAACTGCTTACTTTTGTACCCAAGATTATTAGCCAGTGTTCTCTGAAAGTAATATATTTTCTTTAATATATATATATATATATATATATATATATATATGATCCAGCCAATGCTAACCCTTTCAAGTTCATTGATTTCAGGAGGAGATAATTAAACACCTAAATTTCTCTTTGAAATAAATATGAGCCCCAAACATTAGTTGGATCCTGCACAGTGTATCTGTTTAAAGGTGTTGGGAACTCAGGGTTTAACAGTGCCATCGGCCTTCCTTTAGGACCACATCCTTAATATTTCAAAGTAGCTGCAATATATTCTGCCGGCTTGCGCACTGCCCATGAATGTCTGACAAATTATTTTTCTAGACACATAAAAACAAATTGCAGCAATAAAATATGCTGTATTTACTGTGGTCTAATCTAGTTGTGAATGTTTAAAAAAACAGATTGAATTAGTCAGAAAACAAAATTATCTAAAGACCCTCCCACAAACACCAGCTGATGAATTTATATTAATGATGATGAGAGAATAAGGAGTAGAATAGTTGTGGGTTGCTCTTTGTGTATTATTAATCTTAAAGAGTTATTTTAGGCATGCTTACTTAGGATTAAGCTACACTGAGACTTAACTGCTAGGCAGACATGCAAAGGGCCCCTCTATAGAGCACTTTGTAGAAATTATTAATATTTATAAAAGTACTGACTGGCTTAAGAACATAAGAGAAGCCATATTGGATCAGGCCAATGGCCTATCCAATCCAGCATTCAGCATCACCCAGTGTACAAAACCCGGGGTCATCTGGAGGGCCACTAGCAGGTCCAGAACTCAAGAAGAGAGCAAGCCTAAACAGAATCCTACTCAGGTCTCTTCAGTGGGGCTAACTCCTGGGAAAGCATTCGGATTGCACTGGAAGTAGCATCATCTTATATTGGGGTCGTAAATCAATCTACAAACACTGTATGTGTCAAGTAGAATGAAGCAGCATGGAGAGAGAAGGGCAGGAAAGAGGGAAACTGGGAGGTGGCACAGCTGCCACCTCCCCTATACCTTCTGCAGGAAAAGCATGTGACCAGAACACTCCTCCATCCCAAATTGATGTCCACCTGTGTGGTGATCCCCATTCAAACAGTATCTCTTGGGCAGGGGGGAAAGAACACGTCCACCACTCCAAGCTCTTCAAAGGAAGGGCAAGATCAAAATGAAATAGGAAGAATAGAGGTGTACTGCTAAAGTCCGAACTTCACACTAAGGAAGATCATCATCTTTATTCCAACTCATTCATTTTAGGGGGGTGGCTCACCTGCTCTTTTCCATCTGCAAAGGTGGCCGCCCCTGTGGATGAACTGGGACAGGTATGAGCAATTTGTGCTTGTATGTGGGTGAGACACGGGAGTTGAATTGGACTCTTACCAGTCCACACTTTGGCTTCAGGCCAAAGGCTCCGTAAATTGCTGTTTGAAGGGCTAAACTTGGATTCTGTTTTTATTTTTTTTTTTAGAAACAGCACCAAGTCTGAGGAGGCCATCAACCTCAAGTCTGCTGGGGTTGATGGGGCAGCTATAAATTATTGCTGATTATATGATAAACTCCTGAACAAAAATTATAACATGCCCTTCCAAAGAGGGCAAAAGGATGAAAACGGATGGCTTTGTTGGAATTCCTATGTATGGAATCAGTTCTCCACCAAGAGAGAACTGCACAGGCATTGCTCCATTGTAATAGATTCCAGTCATGATTAAACGTACAGATCCTAATGTGACTTGTTCTTTTCATTGTCAGAATATTTTAAGGCAATGGTGGTGCTATTTAAACCCCCCACACACACACACACACACAACTATAATTTCATGTTTGAAATCGACCCGGCAACACCGGTTCCAGGAATTACCTTCAGGAAAGCTACTAACCCCCCCCCCCCTACACTTGCAAACATTTGTACTTGTCCCTAGGATTCACTTGTGTCCCACATAGCAAGGAAGGGATGCGACTCAGGAGGTCCTGGGCAGGGTATACAGACCCGGGTCCTGGAAATGCAGGTTTGCTTCCCGGTTATTGTTAGATGAGCTATTGAGCGCCTTCTATGCACTTGCTCTGGTAACGGGCTCTGCTGCTGGCAGAGGGGACCTTTCCATTGGGTCTTGCATGTCTGACAGATGTTTCCCCTCCGGTAGAGCCTCCCCCTACAGCATGGACGGTTGTCCCTTGGCAGCAATGGCATTAAAAAAAAAAAACCCCACACCACCACCATAAACAGGGCACAATGCTTTTGACCAAGTTTCGAAAGAACACCGTCTAACAGCGACTCGCGCACTTATTAAAAGCTCTCTTGCGCGTTCCTGTCCTAAATCTTGTCCTGCCTGCAGTCCCCACGTTGCAGGCATCCAAGAGTCTTCGGGCCACCAGAACTTGCAGCACCCCAAAGCGCCAGCGAGCGGGAAGCGGAGTCGCTCCTGCAGTTCTGATCGTGCCCCGATCCCCGTCGCCAAACACGCGTCTTTCGGAGCCATGCGTGCGCCTGTGCTCCCAGCCCTCCTCATGCACCGAGTCAACATTGAGCGGCGCCTTAAAAAGCGATCCACGGAGGGGCAAGTTCCGCTTGGAAGGGAGCCAGCACGCCCGCCTCAGTGCTGTCTGCAGAAGCGAGAGGCTGGAGCGGAGGGAGTGCGCGTGCACACCAAAGCGCACCCCCTGAATACAACTTGGTCGGTGCTAAAGGGAGGGGCCCCTGGACGCTTAATTTGCAAAATCTACATATGCCCCCCCGCCCCCCCGCGAGGAGGAAGCGGGAAGGGGGCGATCTCTGCTCTGCGCCCGCGAGCCCCTTCCGCAAAAGCGCCTCAGGTCGGCTCCGGCCCCGCACTCGGCGCGCCGTCTGTCCTCCCGACAGCTGGGCTCGGCGGCCACGCCCCCTGGCGGCGATTGGCCGAGAACGCGGAAGAGCCGCGCCTTCGCCCCGGCTCCCTTCGTACCAGTGAGAAGTGGCAGCGCGCCTGACGGACGCGCGCGGCGCCGCCAATCGCAGCCGGCCCAGGCTGGCTCGCTCAGCTGCGGGACGCGCCGTATAAAAGGCGGAGCGGGCGGCCGCCGCTTCATTCCGACCGAGCTCGGGCAGCTGCTGCGAGGGAGCGATCAGCGTCGGTGACGACACGCGAAGGCGGTGCAGCCCCAGCAGCAGCAGCAGCAGCGATAGCGGTAGCAGCAGCAGTGTCGGCGGCGGCGACGACTCTCCCACGGCGCGCGCGCGTGTCTTTGCGAGCAGCCCGGGGCGCTTCCCCTCCCGCCCTGTCGTCCAGCATGAAAGCCTTCAGCCCGGTGCGGTCCGCCCGCAAGAGCAGCCTGTCGGAGCACAGCCTGGGCATCTCGCGGAGCAAGACCCCGGTGGACGACCCGCTGAGCCTGCTGTACAACATGAACGACTGCTACTCCAAGCTCAAGGAGCTGGTGCCCAGCATCCCGCAGAACAAGAAAGTGAGCAAAATGGAAATCCTGCAGCACGTCATCGACTACATCCTGGACCTCCAGATCGCCCTCGACACGCACCCCACCATCGTCAGCCTCCACCACCAGCGGCCCGCGCCCAACCCGGCCTCGCGGACCCCGCTGACCCCCCTCAACACCGACATCAGCATCCTGTCCTTACAGGTAAGCCTCGCCGCGCTCCGCTCCGCTCCTTGCCGGCCGCCGGCGCCTATAAATACTCGCGCAATCCGATGGGATTAATGGCAGTGCGGGGGCTTTCCGCCCGGGCCCGGGCTGCACTCGGGGGAGGGGGGCGGCCCGGCTCGGCCACCCGCCGGCGGCAAGAGGCAAGTGGCTCCCGGCCGCGTCGGGGGACTGGGGCGGCTGGGCCTCCTCCTGCGTGCTTGTTTCGAAGTGCGGAGATGCTTAACCCCCTTCCTTCTGTCTCTCTCTCTCTCTCCCCGCCTCCCTTGCAGGCCGCCGAATTCCCCTCAGAGTTAATGTCAAATGACAGCAAAGCACTTTGTGGCTAAACGAGTCGGTAAGTGCTCAGGTCCTGGCTTCTGAGGGCAGAGCTGCACGGCCGCCTTTACGCGCTCGCTTTTTGGGGGGGGGGGTGCGCCTCTCGTAGAATGCGCCCAGAAAGGTCTTTTAAGAGTGTAGCGAATATGTAAACTGAAAAGTTGTTTTAAAAAATGATGTTGCGATTAAATGACAAAAAAAGTCACCAGTGTAGCAGAGTGGGCAAGCATGATCTGTCTGTCGGAGGGGCCTCTTAAAGCTACCCAGGGACAGTGAAAGCGGCGGGAGGCTACGGTGATTCCTGGGATCACTTAAAGAATTTGTAATCGAGCAACTGGGCCAAGCGGCCGTCTGGTGCCGCTTAAGCACTGCAGACGCTGATCCAAATGCAGATTATATAGGCAGTTGGGGTTTCTTCCAGGCACGCCCCCTAGACATTTGTGTGTGTGTGTGTGTGTGTGTGTGTGTGTGTGTGAGAGAGAGAGAGAGAGAGAGAGAGAGCAAGCGAGACTTTGCGCGCGCATGCTGCATCTGGACACCAGGGTTTGCCCAATCTTTGAGTGTTTGGTTAAAAGTTAGAACTGTGGCTTCCTCCCTGGCGCCAGTCTGTCCGGATCTCTGCCCTGTTAGCATTCTTCTAAAACACGCCTCTTTTCAATCTTTTGCAGGTGTTTGCTGAGTGTCTGTTTTTTTTTTCTTTGCACAAGAAGAGACTTTTTTTGGCAAGATGCTGAACCTGATTTTTTTTTCTTTTCAGTATCTGGAGGGGGAAATCCATCCCTAATGAAATGGACGTTTTAAGGAAACTGTGGACACCATCTTCCCTATTCTACAACACGGACTTATTCTTAATTATTTATGTTGAAGAAACTTTTAAATGCCCTTTCCCCAGTTGGAAGGCTTCGTTTATATACTATTCCCACGGCGGGGAGCGAAATGAAATGTTTTTTTAAAAAAAAACTCAAAGGAATGGCCCATTTTAAAGCAGACTTTGCCTTTTTTCCTCCAAAAGGTGGAGCGTGAGTACTAGAAGGATTTAGTGTTCAGTTTTTCAGTGAAGTCTTTGTCAAAAATTATCCTTTTTTGACACAAACCTAGGACTGAATGCTGTGTATATATTTATATATAAATATGGGAATGAAACTTTGAACTCTTTAATTGGAGTTTTCTTGTATAGTAGCAGAAATGCGTATTTCTGCGAGAAGGGTAATGATGTACGTAATCATGCTAAACTTTTTATAAAAGTTTAGTTGTAAACTTAACCTTTTTATACAAAATCAAAATAAATCACGTGTGTTTATTGAATGCTTGCATTATTTGTTGGGGGAGGCATCTGATCCTAAGAATACATATGATTAGCTTGTGTGTTCTAAAATTTGAGGCTCACAAAATTTCACAAACTATAGATCCAATTCATAAGCTTGAAGAAGAAGAGTTGGTCCTTATATGCCGCTTTTCTCTACACCCGAAGGAGTCTCAAAGCGGCTTACAGTCTCCTTCCCTTTCCTCTCCCCACAACAGACACCCTGTGAGGTGGGTGAGGCTAAGAGAGCCCTGATATCTAAAAGGATGATGTTAATACTTGGAAAATCACATTTGGCTGGGGAAGGTAAAATTCCTTTGGGCTTTACCCCTTTGTCGGTTGACATCTGCTCAGAGCAACAGCTCCAACTTCCCGTAAACTTGTGGACAAATTATGCATACTGAGTCTTGCAGATGGCTGCTGATTTTTCCCACCACTCAGTTCTGGCAAAATCTTACTGCAAAAGTTGATGAAGCAGCGTCACAGAATTCCAGCTTTATGTGAAGCCATGTAGTATCTCGAGGAAAAGGGGATTTGTTAATCACTCACAGTAAATTTCCTATATGACTAAGCTGTTCAGAAATGAAAGTCACACTCCTGGTATTGATTAAACTCTGGCTGCTACATGCATCACTCTTTCCTCCCCCCCCACACACACACGAGTGCAAAACTGCATTTATAAGAAGTGACTTCCAGTTGTAATCCTACACAGCCAGGCTGTCTACATCCGACTGAACTCTTGGCATTGAGACGGCATAACTACAGCAGCTCATATATTCCATCACTAGATTATTCTCTCCACCGCCACTTTTACTGCCGTTTTCTTACTGGTACTGCCAATCCTGCTGCAAATTATACTAGGGTGTATTGTGCTGCCCCGTAGCTCTCAGCACCCAGCAGTCTACAGCATGCTTGGATTGGAAAACTTGTAGAGAGGTTTCAGGAAGAAGGAGTCCTCCTGAGGAATGCGTTACTTGGCACCTGGAAGTGAGGCTGGGATCCCTTTGCTCTGAGGACTCTTATGGTGAAACGCAGAAGCTTCACCTGAGGCCTGTAACACTTTCACCAAAGAGAACAGGTGTGTAGGTGGCGCCACACAGTCTGCTGCAGCTGCCATTCCTCGCCCTTGACATCAAATCCATGTGCAGACACTGGTGGGGGGGGGTGGGAAGGGGGAGAGGAGAGCGTTCTGATCTGTTAATAGAGAAGCTGCCCCAACCCATGAGCAACACAGCCGCCTCAAAAGAGAAGCAACCAAAGCAGAGGAGAAGATAACTACTACCCACTCATGCTTTGGCACTTAGTTCTCTCAAATCAAACCGGATCCCGAGGCTTAGGTAAACACACAGGAAACTCTTTCTCAAACATCACATCCTTTCAAGTTTAGTCATATCACTTTTTGATATGTGCAGTGTTCCAATACAGAAATCGCTGGATGGCCCACTTCCCTTTTAAGACACTTTGTGCAACTTCATTTCGTATCCAAACACAGGAGCATTAACACAAGCTTAACTCTTGCCAGCATTTGGCTCCTCATTAGAATCCAAAGGGGGATGGGGCCACTGGAAAACTTGATTGTTTACTCACAAAGCAGCCTGCGTGGTGGTTGAACCTGGGGAATCAGCCCTGCATGACTCAATGGCAAGGCAAACTAGGTTTTCAGCACCTGAGATAAATGGTGTGAGTTCTCCAGCTTCCCACAGTCTATCAACAGTATTATCCCTGATGGCAGAGAAGACAGAAACACCACAAGCCCTTCCTCCAATTTCTCTTATTTCAATTTGACATTTCTGCCCTTTGAATTTAAAAGGGTGCAAAAAAAAAAAAAAAAGGATGCAAAGTCAGATCCTAATAACTCCAAAATGTCAAAATATCCTGGAAGGCATATCCTCAACTCTATAGCTTCGACTTCAGCTGGAAAATTCCAGTCGTACCTATTTACACAGCCCCCAAGCAAAACCACCAGAAACAAAAATGAACTTTTCATTTACAGATTAATACACCCAGCTCCTGCAGCCAGCAGCTTTAAAGCAAACATTTAAAGAGCTCTTAAAAATTTTTATTGTGTTTTAACTATCACACATTTGCTCTCGTAAATTAGCTGGTAACATTTCAGACTTAAGACATTTCCAAATCAGGGCTTTGGGAGCACTGGCTAATATGGCAACAATTCATACTCCAGAATCAACAGGACGATTGTCATGGTCACTAATGTAGATTAAATGAATAACAGTGTGGTGTAAAAGCATTTTGGAAGACAGGGACCAGTCTCACCTTTCCCCTAGCAGCTCTCCCCTGAACAAAACAGGCATCTGAAATTAGATACGGCTTGACAAAAATGATTGGGAGAACCTGTTTAGTTCAATTTTCTCACTGATCTGAGAGCACTCAGCCCAAGTCTTCCACTCCGATGGGGCCTACTCTTCTACAAGGTCAATGTTGCTGATTCAGAACAGAATGGAGAGACCAGTACGAGCTGGAGCTGAGGAAGCTAGATATCAGGAAAAAGATTTTCACAGTCAGAGTAGTTCAGCAGTGGAATAGGCTGCCTAAAGAGGTGGTGAGCTCCCCCTCACTGGCAGTCTTCAAGCAAAGGTTGGATACACACTTTTCCTGGATGCTTTAGGATGCTTAAGGCTGATCCTGCATTGAGCAGGGGGTGGGACTAGATGGCCTGTATGGCCCCTTCCAACTCTATGAGTCTATGATTCTAAGCTACGTTCAGAGATGCAGCGCCAGCTGAAGTTAGCTGCTATCAACTGTTGTCCTCACGGAATCAAATCCACACAATATACAGTAGTCCCTAACCGCATTCATCCATATGTGTGACAAGTCCATGTTACAATTGCACCAAAAAATTAAGGGAACTATCCAGTCACAAAGATAGAGAATGTTGGTCTGAAGCAGCAGAACAAAGTTTGCGTCCAGGGGCACCTTTAAGACCAACTGAGTTTTATTCAGGTATAGGCGTTTGTGTGCATGCAAGACTCTTGGCCTTAAAGGTGCCCCTGGATGCAAACTTTGTTCTTATCCAATCACAAGTTTGCTGTTAATAACATTCCAGAAACTTCGCACAGCAGGTACACCCAGGCCATTAGAAGGATCTCTTAAATCTACCCTTGGTCAGGTAAATGAGCCTCCAGCTCTAACATGCAATTGTGAGGAAACGCACCTAATATTTTAGTGAACTACTGAATGCCCCGATTTTTTAGTTGCATTCCATTCATACCAAGCACTTTTGATCCACTCTTGCAGTCTGTGGTAACTGGGTGCCACCTTCTGGCCCAGGTAGAGAATACACTCTCAATATTTAAAAAGTCCTGTTCTTTTTAAAAGTTCATTACTAAAAGTTATAAAAGGAACTGGGTGAATTCTTCAGATTCAGTGCATGCAAAAAATAGAATCAAAAAGGTAAGCAACAGATACAGGGATCCCAAATTATACAGCAGAATCTGGTTGCCCAAAGTCAAAAGGCAAGAAAAAGGAGTGGAGAATCTCTCTACAGCTGTGAGTTCTCAAAGAAGTATTGCTTATATTCTCAGTCCTATTGCCTTCTACAAGACCCCCTGGAATAACGGCCACTCGTTCAGAGGGAAATACTTAATTCAAGCTTAACTATTTCATAAGAACCACATCCTTTATGGTTTCATGCAATGCGGCAACATCCGATTTCCACCAGCAAATGGCCACATACCTCCGAACAAGTTGTAGTGGCAGTCATTCCCCACTGCATGGGCTGGTCCGTAGTTTTGGGCTTGTGTGCCACCAATTTGCAGATGACACCCATCTCTATCTCCTGATGGACGATCAGCCAGAAGCCCCTCTGACAGCATCCGTCCAGTCTCTGGAGACAGGGACAGAATGGCTCAAAGCTAACTCAAAGACGGAGGTCCTCTGGATGAGAAGGAAGGGGCCAGAGCAAGAGGAGCGCCCTCCCAGGTTGGGTGGGGAAGCTGCACAGTCAACCAGGAACCTAGGAGTGAACTTTGACACTTTTTTAGCCATGGGGACTCAAGTCATAAAGGTAGCACAGCTGGCATTCTGCTACCTACGCCAAAGCTCCTACTGCCCTACCTGGCCCTGGAACACCTAGCCCTTGTGATCCACGTAACGGTCACCTACAGACTTTATTGTTGTAACTCGCTTTACATGGGCCTACCCTTGACCCTGCTCTGAACATTACAGCTGGTCCAAAATGCAGCTGCTCGGGTTCTCCCATACTGTGGAAAGCCCATGTATGACCTCTGCTGCAGCAGCTGCATTGCACCCAGTCCAGTTCTCAGTTCTGGTCTTAACCTTTAAGGCCTTGTGTGATCTGAATATGTTGCCCAGAGAGCACTCCGTTCTAGCAACGCCAGCCAGCTAAGGATCCCTGGCTCTAAAGAAATACGTCTGGCCTCAACCACAGCCAAAGACTTCTCAGCCCTGGCTGGTGGAATGAGCTCTTCAGGGAGATCAGGACCCTATCAGAACTTTCTAAGTTCCACAGGGCCTGCAAGATGAAGCTTTTCCATCCGGTTTATGGTTGAGGTCAGTTGAAATCCCATCTACAACAATACATCGGGGCCTGCCCATCCCCCCACCTCCAATACTTACCTTTTAGCAACACTGATGCTGTTAAAATCACCATCTATGTAGCTATGGGTTTTACTACTAGGGCTGACAGCTGTTGATTTACCGTTTTAATGTTTGTGAATGTTGTTTTACGGTCTTATTAATATTGCAGATTTTACTGTTTTACCGCTGATGTATACTAAATTGTTGTTTTCCGGCCCAAGATGGCAAGTCCGAGGGGGTGGTACATAAATCAACAAAATACATACATACAAATTGTTGTTTAGAGGTATGTCGCTGCTGAACCTGCAGATTCCAATGAACTATCATGGTTGTTTTAAGCCCTTTGAGAGCCCTAGGTAAGTCAGCATACTCTATGATGGCAGAAAGATGGCCATCTTTAGGTAAAATAAAACTTTGAGTCCAGTAGTACCTTTAAGACCAATGCAGTTTAATTCTGTTCTGAAAGGTTCCACTGGAGTCAAACTTTGTTTTGTTGCTTCAGACCTACTTGAATCCAACAAGAGATAAGCTACAAATCAACAGGATAATGAATTCCAGGCATTGTGTGCATGTGTTGCATGAAACAGGACTTGGTTCTGAACCCACTGATGGTCAAGTTCAATCAACTTTCTGGTATGAAAGAATCCAAACTTCCCTTTTTGCCCAGGTTCCATTAGAGTTTTCTGCCAACTCATTTCGCTTTTGCTGGTAGAGTTCACGTGCTGTTTATTTTACTTTCAGTGAGTCCCCTAAAGCAGTGGTCCTCAACCTTCTTATCACCGGGGACCGGTCAACGCTTTATAATTTCACTGAGGCCCCGGGGGGGGGGGGGGCTAGTCTTTTGCCAAGGGATGTTGTCGCTGCCTGAGCCCCTGCTCCACTTGCTTTCCCTCCGGTGCCCCTGATTTCCCAATGCCTGCTGTGGGGCGCTGCCAGCAGAAGCTGCGCAGTGCCACACCAAGGAGGAGCCCCAGCCATGGCGGCCCCTGGACAGCACCAAAGGTGAGCTGGTAGCAGAGTGGCAGGGCAGCGACCAAAGCAGCACCCGTGGAGGAGGACGAGGAGGAGCCGCGGCCCGGTACTGACTGATTCACGGACCGGGACCGGTCCCCGGACCAGGGGTTGGGGACCACTGCCCTAAAGCATGTTGTCTGTATTTCTTTTGTTTTAAATGACATTTTAATCATTTATTGCTGCTTGGCACATGTAGTGGTTTCATGGCTCTAAATACTTTCCCTGTTGCTGGTTTTTGATTTCGATACTGACTAAGAGTGTTGCAGCATCTTAAAAGGCCAATGAATGCTACAGCATAAAGCTTTGGTGGACCAGAGTCCACTTGGCTGGTCTTTATGCATCCAGGTGGGCCCTGGCTCAAGGAAACGTCTGCCACACACAAAAATGTGTTAGCAGTTAAGGTGCCACAAAACTTTATTTCACTGCAGTGGGCTCCTTCCTGCAATTTATTTTAATAGCTACTCCTGTGTTAAGCTTTTAACTGTATCGAAAACTGCCTTGGAAGCTGTGTAACTGGATGCAAAGTACACGTTTAAAAAATACTGGGCAGGGGGATAAGTTTCTCTTTAACTACCACAATCGTGGCATTTATTTATATTTTTATAAACCTTTGGTTTGTTCCTCCATCAACAAAATTTCTAAACTAGATGCCTCCGATACTTGAAAATATTTTTAATCTTAACCTTCCTTGAGCTGGACTCTGAGAGGGGGCAGAGGAATCTCTTAAACAAAAAGAGTCTCTTTTTGCGGGGAAAGTTCATCAAACCCATGAGCAGTTCTACAGTCTCTTTTCCAATGTGCAATCCTTTTTGACACTGAACATGGTTGCATTGTGATAATGCCACACTGTCATAATTGGATTGGTTATTGTTGGCGGGGTCATTCATTTCCCCAATAATCCCTAACATTAAGCTTGCTCTTTTTATTGCTGCCCCACATCAAAGCTGACATTCAGTGAACTGACCATTGTGAGCCCCCATGTTCTCCTTATAACCCTCAATGCTTATGTGAAATTAGGAATTTTCTTCTCTCCCAACATGCTCCTTACATCACACCTCATTTGCTGTTTCGTTGCCCAGTCGCCCATCCTGGAAAAATCTCCGAAACACTTCAGCAAACTTGGCTATGTCACCCAGTGATGACTCCAGCTAACAGCACGAGTCCAAACACCACTCTAGCTCCACTGACTTGCTCAGCTGCAATGTGTCCATTTACTCTGAGGACTTTACCCTCTGTCCCCTCTATTTGACATAGCTCCACAGATGCCTTCCACGGGGCTGGATCTCTCACCCCACGGCTAAAAAACTACGGCAAATAAATAATTCATTTAGCTTCTGCAACATTTCTGACTTCACTGAGTATGATTTCATATATTTGTTACCTAAAAGACAAAAAATAAAAAGTCAAAATGTAATGCATATTTAAATTTGGGTAAGTGGAAAAAGATAAGAAAGCCTTAAAAATAGGGGGGAAGGAGAGCAGCTCACTGAGATTTGAGAAGACAGAAGCGTCTTCCATAAGAGTCACCTGCCATAAGTCCAGAGCTTTTAGGGAACAAATGCATTCCTGCTTCCCCACAGCATCATGGTGCATTTGTGCACCTCTGTGGGTTTTCCGGGCTCTCGGTTTTTGTTGAAACAGCTTTGCTCTGAAGTTTTGCAAAAGACTGCAGTGAAGCCTGGCTATCTGTTGCGTAGGTGTTGGTTTTTCAGGCCCGTGGGATAGCCGTTGACTCTGACCCTGTCCCCTGGGCAGCCATTTCCTCTCTGTTTAAAAACATCAGCCTCAGGATATGGTTATTCTGCTATACAATTGTGATGACAACAGGGACAGAGAATGTTCATTGAATTCCCAGGTTTCTTCTTTGAAAAAGTAAATCTCTAGCTTCTTCCACTGCAGAGACATAAGGTACATGGAAATATGTTTATCCAGTCCATGTGAAATTATGATGCTCTGTGCTGTCCCAATTCAGCTGCTGCTCAAGTACTATTTTGTCTGGTCAGTTTTCCTTGACAGATGGAGAGCACCCCGATTGTGTGAACAAATTTGTTTTGAAGGTTTTCGATGCACTGTTTGTTAAAATACCTCCCTGGTATACAGGGTGGCATTGCTGCAACACAGCCTGTCAATTTTGTAGATTTTATATCTAGAGGTATTCCAAATACCATGATGCATCTGTTTACTGTGTTTAAAACCATCTATAACCACCCGCAAAAAAGAATGCCAGAGGCTACATTATCAAAGGAGCCATAATGACATGAGCCACACTTACCAGAATTAATATAGTAGACTTTAGCTCATCTGGAATATCAGGGATCTTGCATTGTAACTTGGATAAAACTTTGACTAAGGCCCTCCATATGTCCCATGGGCTCCTGGGAATTGTAGTCCATGGACATCTGGAGGGCCGCAGTTTGACTACCCCTGGACTAAGCTATATGGTCCCTGACCCGGATTATCGAGCCTAGCCCAATCTTGTCAGATCTCAAGCAGAGACGACCATGGTTAATACTTGGACGGGAAACCACCAAGGGATACCAGGGTTGTGAAACAAAGGCAGGCAATGGCAATCCACCTCTGAACATCTCCTGTCTTGAAAACCCTATGGGGTCACCATAAGTAGGCTATGAGAGCGTGTCACACCACCAATTTGGGGAAGGAGATTCAGGCTGGAATCCTACGCTTTCTGTCAATGGCATTTTCACAGACTTTTGTCTAATCTGCTGTGGCAAACAGGATATCCGAAGGCCGACGCCTAAAAGTACCCTAGGACAGAAGGCACAGTGGTCTCTGCATCTATTGTATGTCGGAACTTAAATGAGACAGGCAAAATCTAGGTAAAGACATCAGAATCAAATTTCAGCAAACATGTGTTTGGCGCTATCAGCAGAGAAATGAGGACCGTTTCTGCAATGGGAACTTTGCTGTTCTCACAGAACAGTTTCTGTCAGAGCTCTTTCAGTCGCACCTACCTCACAGGTTGACTGTTGTGGGGAGAGGAAGGGAAGACTATTATAAGCCACTCCCTTGGCCAGTGAAAAGCAGGGTATAAAAACAAACTCTTCTTCTACTGGGAAGGTGCTACTGGGAAACAGGGTCTCCCCCCTCCACATGCCCCCATGGTGCTTCAGTGCCCACTCTGCAGTTTCCCCTTCTTCCATGCCATTGTTCTCAAATGTGCTTTGTCGTGATGGTCTTGGGAAGATTGCAGCAAGACGAAGGTGGTATCCATATAGAAAAGGAAAGTCTACATCAGGGGTAGTCAAACTGCGGCATTCGCTGGCAGGGGTTCCTGGGAATTGTAGTCCATGGACATCTGGAGGGCCGCAGTTTGACTACCCCTGGTCTACATCTTCCCAGTCCCCCCCACACCAGCGTTATTTTCCATGGCTACCCCCAAAGCATTCCTCCCTTCTCAGATTGCAAATTGCAAACCTCACATGATTCCCATGGCAGAGGCTTTTCATGGGCATCCTGGGTCCCAGAGGGCCAGCATAGGGGCTGTTTCTGGGCCTCCTACATCCCCCCCCCCCCCAGTCTCCAGAAGGCAAGCAGAGGCTGCCCCAGCTCCCTCCATGTCTTCTGAGTTGAAAGAGGCCACAGCAACTTACCGGCAACTGGGCATGCTCTGGGGCCGCCTCTTCTTGAAACCAGCATGAAATTGGAGATGGAGAGTCCTTCCTGGCTGAAGGCTGTCTCCTGATTAGGACTAAATTACCAGCGTGGGCCATTCCTGGATGAGGACCATCACTTAGTCATGAGAGTACATTCCCAGGGCAAAGGCATTTCCTCTGCACCCTGGATCCCAGAGGGCTGGCAGGGGACCATTTCTGGGCCTTTTGCAGCCCCCACCTCCAGAAGGCTCACAAAGGCTGCCAGAGCTTCCCCCCATCCCCATGTCCTCTGAGTTCAATGAGGCCAGGAGGCCAGGGCAATTTACTGGCAGTTGCACATATTCTGAGCTTGTCTCCTCTTCCACCCAGAAAACTTCTGACACCAGCAGGAAGTTGGAGGTAGAGAGCCCTTCCTGGCTGAGGGCTGCCTCCTGATTGGGGCTAAACTACCTGGGCAGGCCATTCCTGGAAGAGGGCCAATCAGGTAGAAGAAGAAGAGTTGGTTCTTATATGCCGCTTTTCCCTACCCGAAGGAGGCTCAAAGCGGCTTACAGTCGCCTTCCCATTCCTCTCCCCACAACAGACACCCTGTGAGGTGGGTGAGGCTGAGAGAACCCTGATATCACTGCTTGGTCAGAACAGCTTTATCAGTGCTGAGGCGAGCCCAAGGTCACCCAGCTGGATGCATGTGGGGGAGCGCAGAATTGAACCCGGCATGCCAGATTAGAAGTCCGCACTCCTAACCACTACACCAAACTGGCTCTCAGGTAGTGGGTGAACAGTCAATTTGGGTTTTATACGGTTTACTGATGATGATGATTACTATGACATTACATGTGATCCTTACCTATTATTGGAAGAATAATATCACAACAATGGATGTAGTCCTGTAATGTAAAGTTAGGGATGTCCTAACCTTATTATTATTCATTAATAATCACAGACCGTGTGTAGCGTAGCAGGGATTGTCTGGCAGCCAAGCATGGGACATTCGTGGGTGATCTGTCATTTCCTTTCACTGTGTCATGGCCTCTAATGTTCCTTGGAGGACTACAAACCAAATCCTAGGAGGTCCTCCCATTCAAAAGTCAGGGTTGGCCCTGCTTAGCTTCCAGCTTCTGAGATCTGATGGGGCCAGGCTTGCCTAGGCTATCCAGGGCAGGGCTTATGATATTGCAGAACAGCTTCTGTAATATACTGTAGACAAGCAGCCAAAAGTCTTAGCTTTGTTATGCAGAAAAACCTCTGGGTTAACCTGTAGACAAACTGACTAATAAACTGTAGGCAGGCAGACGATTAGCATCTAAATCAGTGGTTTTCAACCTGGGAGTCGGGACCCCTTTGGGGGTCGAACGATCCCTTCACAGGGTTGCGGCAGGGCGAGCAGTTTGGCAGGGGGGCGCTGTCACTTTTGCTGCTCCTGCAAGTGCCTGTGCTTGGCCGCCAGCCACTCTAGCAGCACCTCCAGTGCAGCGCAGTCTCCCGCCAGGCACTCCAGGTGGTGGAGCAGCTCAGCGGGACAAGAGACAAAACCCCAGAAAAAAAACCCAATTTATATACAATCATGAACAATGGATCTTCATGCCATTGGTCAGTTTTGGTTTAATTTCAGTAAAAGAACACTTGCATAATTTTATGGTTGGGGGTCACCACAACACGAAGAACTGTATTAAAGGGTTGCGGCAATAGGAAGGTTGAGAACCTCTGATCTAAGTGTCAGCCCATTTCATAGCCTTCCTTAGATGTTCTCCCTATTTATTATCTGTATCTAAATTCTTATATAGGAAGTGAGCCAGTCCTTTGGTCCTTTCTTAATCTGGTACAAAACCTTCTGTTCTAACACTAGCCGGCAAGACTCTCTCCAAATGTTGACAACGTTGTTGATTATTAAGCTGCGTGGTCATTACATACATTCCAATTATATCTGCGATTGTTTTGAAGACACCTGAGAGCTTTGATTGACAAAACAGTGAGGATTATGCAAAATTAAAGAAATCTTTTCATCCAAGCATACGACACCCAGCTTTCAGAAGTTACGGATCCCAAACACGACTTCAGGAAGCTACTAGCGTAACTTTGGGTAAGCCTATTCATTTTCCAGTGCTGAAGTCTTATCTGTACTGGGCACAAACTGACTCACTGAAGAGAGGGAGTGAACAATAATCAGAAGTGTTTGAGGCACTCAGAATTTCGAAGTGTTTCAACAGTCAGAGCCTTAAAAGTTCAGAAGCAAAAAAACAAAAACAAATTGCTGGTAGAATATTTGAAGCTTATCAGCAATTGCCCTTCTACCCTAAACTACAAGTAGAAAAAGGTGGCATAGAATGTTGTAGAGAAATCATCCCAAATCCAACCATTAAAGCAAGTGGGTCTAACATGCTGTGGATTTTGCCAATATATAATGTTGTGCTATAGAACTAAAAGTAATACAGAAATTATTATTTACATGAACACGCATGTCAGGGACACTCCATTCCACACTGTTAAATCTGGCATCAAATACACATTCTGCTGTGCACACAATTCTATTCCTTGGATCTCATCATCAAAATAATACAGTTATAACTAGCTGGGCAGGGGGAGGGGAGGGGAGAGAAGCCGATAATTCTCACACAGCCTAGATCAACATACTTTCCTTCTCAAGCTTGAAGGATGTTGAGATTTTTGTTGTTCCTGCTCTGCATATATTTTCTGGCAATGATACAGATCAAGCCCAGCATTCTGGGAAGTCAAGAGCATAAAATTAACTCTCAAAAGATATTTACTATGTTGGTCTGTTGCAGACATTTTTCTTTATACGACTTAGCTGTGCTGGCATAGCCAGCGGAGCAAAAATCTACATCACAGGCCACTGTGCTTGGAAATGCAGACTTGAGCAATGCAAAAACTAACATGGTGACCCAGGACAGTATTAATGAGGAACACAAAATGTAATGTTTAAAAACTTTTATAACATTCTTACCAGAGGCATTCGCCAATTCCTAACCACTGGCAACTTCCAATACTCATTAGGTACTGACTCAAACCTGTCTTTCTCTCTCCTAGGCTTTTGGAACCTCTCTCTCTCTCGGATCATCTATCTTCCTTGCCTTTAATTCTCACTACGGAGAACCGGCTCTCCTTTCTGTTTTACTCATGCTGAGCCTGTAAAGATCAATGAGAATTGCAATTAAAAAGTGGGCTCTGCTAATTAAAGCATCTTAATTTCATTATTTAAAAAGCAGAACTTCTTTAGAGCACTAGAAGAAGGTCTCTAAGGTTTGCTGTTTCATACTTCAAGTCCTTAGTGCAGCCTTTCTCAAGGTCTTTACCATTGAGAAACCCCTGAAAGATTCTTCAGGCTTCGAGAGACAGCAGAAGCAGCACGATCATGCAAAATATGGTTGGGAAAGCAGAGCTGTGTGCATGCCTACCCGGGGCCCCTCCCCTTCCCACTAACTCCAGGCCCATCAGTGGCCATTTTGGGGGGGGGGGGGGAAACAGGTCGACATGACCATATATGGTGATGTCATATCCCTCAATAAATGTTTAACAAATTTTAAATATATATATAAAATTAATTAACTCCCATCTATTCAGGGAACCCCGGTTGAGAAAGCCTGCCTTAGTGACCATGCAGTGCAATCCGCCCACTGGAAACTGGTAAGCCGAAGCACACCCAAGGTTTTGTTGGGTTTTGGTGTAAGTGTGAAGAAGTCCTACATAAGTTCCCAGATCCTGAATGCACTTCTAGGGCCACCCAGTCAAATGAAGACACAACCGTTGAAGTAAATAAAACCCTCAGACACGAGAGCCGCATGCCCATCATTTTATTAACCTCTATGCTAACGGAGATACATAGGATTCACCAATCACTGTGAAATTCATGCACGATTCGTTTACAGTACGGTTTAGTGACATCAACTGGGACATCAATTTACTAGATTAAGCCAACCATGATACTCTGAATTACTCCCAAAGCAATGGCAACTGCTATTTCATCGTCCACCATCAGGCAAAACTGTATTAGTCTGCGGCTGCCCATTTAAAAAGTCAAAATACTTCGTCATTAATTTTAAAAGGCTACACCTGAGCATCGGCCTGAACGGGGCCTCCTAAAACACCACGGTCACAAGCACTTTGTGCAATTCCTTGAATGCGACTATCTTCAACTACAGAGAATTCATCCAATGACATCGAAGCGGAGGCACAACTAACGTCTTCAGCATGCAGCAATCTTTTAAAACCTGACCATATTCCTTACACACTTAATGTTCTCCAGGACCACATCGTTTAATGAAATGTAATAAATAAAAAGTTGCGCTTAAGTCCATCTTCGGGTCGCTACTTCAACCATCGCTACTTCAACTGCACTGACACACACACAACACTTTCCGAAGTAAATTTAGTCGTGAATACTTCTGATGGTTTGGAATATTCTGCTCTTTAGCTTCAGCAGACGTCACTCAATCCGTGTCTCACCTAATCAGGAAACCTTTCCTTTTAAAATTACTAATTGGGTTTGTTTTTTAAAAAAAATATTAATTTATGTCTCCCCTCCCCCTTTCAGCAATTAGAACTTCTGCTTCCACAGGAAAAGTTAAACACTGCTTTTACTGGTGAAGGGACTGCTTGGTCTTACGTCACACCAAACTTAAAGCACCCGCTGAAATCTATGGAACTTAAGGGCCTAGTTCAGCCACAGTTAAGTACCTCTAATTTGTCATGATAATGACTGGGCAGGGAGAGGAGGGGGACTCCAAATTGTAAGATAGGGAGGTAAACCAATGAAAAGCTTGATCAGGGAGAAGAAGAGAGTATGGAGGAGAGGGAAGGCATTAAGCGGTTATTATTCAGCCATGCCATATGAACTCGGACCTCTCAAAGAATACTCTCTCTCTCTTCCCCAAACCCTGCAGCATCAGAGCCGGTCACAGTAAGGAGCTCAGAAGAATCTTTCGAAAGCCGAGCGTAACTCGGGCGCTGGCTTCGCTTGTGGGCTACTCCTTTCAGGTTATCATTCTGCACCCCGACTGCGTTAGAGCTTGATCCGGGACGCAGAATTATTTGAGAAGGCTCTCTGATGCTTTCAATCTCCTCAAAATTTTGATTAGCTCTATTGGCCGGGGCACTGTTGTTGTTCAGGGTGACGGTGCTGGGTGTTCTGTTTAAGTTGTAAACCTTCTGGCAAGCTGGCCAGTTCTCCTCAGGACTGCTCGCTATTAAGCTACTGTCTGAAGGGCTTTTCTTGTCTTCTGAGCAGATGGACATGCGGGCCAGGGTCGAGTCTTGAAGGCCGCTTAAGCTATGAGGGATTCCCCTCTTCCCGCTGCGGGCATCGTCTTCCAGCTCAATGAGATTGGCTTTTTCGAGCTGCGAGTCGTCTCCATCATTATGAAGGGAATGGTTGGGCGAACTTTCATTGGATCTCACCCCAGAGTCGGAGGAATCCTTCTTGTCCAGGAGAGCATCTGTCAAGTATTCCTTTGCTTTAATCAAGGTTCTAATGGGCTCTGGTCCATGTTCAGGGGATTTGGGCTGCTTCTCTGTCTTCCCTTCTATTTTTCGGTCTTTACCTTCCTTGAGCAGGGGGGTGTTATCCGATTCTTCTGTTCCAGACTCGTCTTCATCGCTCGGAAGTTTCTGATAGCGCAGAGCTCCTCCCTTTAGCTTTAGGTCTGCGGCTTGGAAAATGCTGGTCCTTTCTGAAGACTTCTTCCCCGACAGAAGCTTGGAGCCTGACTGATCTGATTTTTCATCTTCTTCAGTAATGGGATCCAGTGGGGATGCGTCACTGGTAGACACCCCTGATGTACTGTAGTCTACGTCGTTCCGCTTAATCAAGAAAGACTTCCGCCCTTCATCTTGTTTCTGCTCTGCATCCTTCCCCTTGTCCTGCTCAATGCTGGAATGCAGGGAGCCCGTGGATGTACTCTGGCCCATGTAAAAGGCTGCTGAACTATGTGGGGAGGATCTGCCACTCACAGTACTAGAACTCGCACCCCCTTCTAGTTGAGACATTTGAGCAATGTATTCTCTATAGGCATCTCTATATTCTGCCTGTACCTTGTCTGTAAGCTTCGAAATTTCAATACTAGAATCTTGAGAATTGAGGCTTGAAAGGCTTGGCGTTCTCCGAGTCTGCGACTGTACAAAGAGGGGGAAAGTCCATATTAGTAACAGGAGAATGTGGCCGCTCTTAAAAAGGAAAGGGTCATTACCAAACACTGATTACAAATTACAAATTAAAGATTATTATTATTTTATTATTTGTTCATACTTATATACTGCCCTTCCTGGAGGCTCAGATGTAACCATAAGGATTTTTTAAGGATTTGACAAGGACTTCTCTACAAAGTACGTGGGTACAAACAGAAAGACATGGCATTGGATCTCTGATCTCTCATAACCAGTATCCTGTAGTGGTTATCAAACCGCATGTTCCAGGTTCAATTCTCCACCCGGCCTCAGAGCTTGCAGAACCACACTTTGCCTCAGCCTGACCTCATAGGGCTACTTGGAGGAGGAGGAGAACAAGGTACTTCCACCTTGAGCTCCTTAGAGGAAGGAAGGGATCAACACTTACTAAATTAAATAACAGACCACAAACTTTTCACAGGATGGGAAAATTCAGTGTCCTAGGCATGGCAACCTCTCCCACCCACTCCCACAACAAGTATTCCACTCTCTGCTGAAGAGAACGGAGAAACACTGGCTGGTTGTGAGGCGGAGGCTCTGTTCGCTTGGAGCTGGAACCAGGGCATGTAACTTTGTCAGCTCAGGGATGTTGAATGACAAAGACTGTGGTTGCTCCCTTCCATGTCCATGAATGGGTAAACCAATCAATCCCCGTGTCTCAGTACAGATTTTTACCTCCTGAGAAAGGGGCAGTGCTTTCTAGTAACAACGGCTATGGTTCAAACACGGGAAAGGAATAAAAAGAAAGTCTCTTTTCAAGTTACCTGCCAGCTGAGGTTACTGTGACGTGGAGGGGCTTCATCTAAACCGATAGTGTTCAACTCTTCGAAGCTGAAGTTGAGAGCATAGGGAGGTTGACCGGAGAGGCCCGTCAGTTCCGTATGAGGCAACTCGCTGTTCAGTGTGGGGCGGCGCGCGAGATCGTTGTGCGGATTGGAATGATCAACTGCTGTGCGAGAATCTTCGTGGACCACTTGACTTTCCACACTTCTCATTTCAAGGACCTAGAGCACAGAGGGCAGCTATGGTTATGCCGGTAGGGAAACTAAAATCTGACTGAAATTACTCGGAAAAATATTTATGTAGACAAGTTCACATATTTAATCAAACACATTTATGTTCACATTTAAGGTCACATATTTAATCAAACACGTCCTTCAAGACTTCACTGGGAGAAGGAAAGGGCACAGAGGTCTGGTTTTGCAGGGATGTGCCCATGCAGGGAAGGTGCACGTGCAATAGGCCAGGGAAGAGTTTCAGCAGACGGTTTTCTTTGCTGTACTGCTGCTCCTTGTGTTTCTCTTATCCAGATCCATTTCTTCACCGTTCTCTCACAACCATGCCACATTCATTTTCCCAAGTGTGTTTTCTTCCCTGGAGCCTGTGACATCAGCACACTTGCCAGAAGCTAAAGACCCTCTTGCTCCCATACTATCCAGCCCACCTGTTAAGCCCTGTGGTTTGGGCCCGCACCTTCAGAGGTGAGACTACAGACAGGACTTGTGTGTGTGTGTGTTGGTCTTCAGAACTTACTTCCCCCTGAGGCTCTCCAGGCACCTTCTTCACTTTCTTTTAGGCACCAGGCTAAAGTACATCTTTTTACCCAGGATTTGAATTCAGGGTTTTATCTTATCAGTTTTTAGCTATTCTTTATCCTGCTTATGCCTAATGGGGCTTTTAAATATACACATACACACACTTTGGTTTGTAATTGTAAACTGGTTCCAGCAGGACTCTGAAGAGATAGTACAGGCATTTTCCAAATAATTAAAAAATCCAGGACTTTGGAAACAGAACAAAGCGTTTGCTGAGGGTTTCCCTATCAGGTCTCTTTCTCTGAGAGTCGAAAGATGCCCAGGGCTATCAGATTTTTCCAGGCTGTCTCACAGGGGCAGGAGTGAGGGACAAAGTCCCCAGGAATACAAGGACCAACTCAAGATGATGCCTTTGGGGAAGGGTCTGGGAGAAAATGTTCTCCTTCCTCATACAGTGACTGCTATCAACGTAAGAGAGCTGGTGTGGTGCAGTGGTTCACTCAAGTTTGAATCCTCCTTCTGCCATGGAAGTTTGTTAGATGTCTTTGGGTCAGTCGCGAGCTCAGCCTAACCTATCACAGTGTTGTCGTGAGTAAAATGGAGGAGCAGAGAACAACATAAGCCGCTATGGATTTTGCCACATTCTCATTTTCCTCGCTTGGGTGTTCCTGTGGCCGGGGTGTGGGGGTCTGTTCTGCAAATGTTCTAGTGGCCAAGTTACACCATTTTATGAGCAGCAGATCTCCCTGCAGATTTAAACCACCAGTTTTTATGCTGGACATAAACAACATAGAATCAGCCACTAGAGAGAACAAATCTCGTGACGTGCGGAGGGGGAGGGGGGGAGGGGGGGACCCTGAAAACAACAAGAACAAACAAGAAAAGAAAATGAGAATGCAGAAAAGCCCTAAGGAGAAAAGCAGCATAGAAATGTGCAAAATAAAATATGCCACTGTTAAAAGAGTCCCTTGCCTTGTTAAAACTGAAAACTCCATGCCTGACACAGCCATATACAGCAACAGATAAAAAGTGATATTTCAGTATAGGCTAAGCCTTGAATATTAAGCAAATAAATCACTGCAATCCTGTAATCCTACCTAGGAGTGACTCCTGTGGACACAGAGGCATGCCTCAATAAACACAGATGTTTGTAAGGCAGCCTTTCTCGACTTTTCTACCACTGAGAAACCCCTGAAACATTCTTCAGGCTTCAAGTAACCCCAGTAGTGGTGCGATCGTGCAGAATATGGATGGGAAGCACAGCTGTCGACACACCCACCTCAGACCACTCCCCTTCTCACCCCCTCCAGGCCCATCATTGGAAAGGGAGAGGCGGGTCACATATGGTCATATCACCCGGTAAATGTTTAACAATTTTTAGAAATATATCCAAAATTAATCAACTCCCACCCATTTGGGAAACCCTTCCAGGGCTGTCATGTAGGGTTTTCAAGGCAAGAAACAGAGATGGTTTGTCATTATCTCTCTCTGCTTCCTTCAACTTACTGGGTGGTCTCCCATTCAAGCATTAACCCAGAGCAACAAACCTTGCCAGCCCGGTATTGACTAGGCAACGAGAATCCGGATTTTACAGACATGATTTAAAATGGTCTTACTGTGCTCCTGAAGAGATGCCAGTCACCAAAATTCATGTTCATCTCTCGCTTCAGTTCATCAATGTTGCACTGTGCTAAAACACGGCCATTTATGTTTGCCTTTAGCAAAAGAAAAAAGAAAAAGTTTCTGGTAAATATAGTATTTCTTTAAAAATCCGGAATTGGATGTTACTTCAAAGTACATATGGATGGTGTCATTTCTGGTGGAATACAAAGGGAAATTAGAAGTAGGAATGTATACATTTACCATGTTTTTGTTAGGAACGAAAAGAAAAAGCATTAAAATGGCAAAACTCTGTTCGTAATGACAAAAATGGATGTTAAATTAAAAGTGCCGGGTGGGACTGCTCTTGACACCACTTCTTATGACTGCATCCTGAAAGTCTGGGCCAACCTTTCAGGTCTGGTGAGATATGAGCGCTGCTGCTGTTGTTTCTAAATGTCATGAACTTTTACAGCACATATTTTGGGGGTGGGGGTTGGCTTCGTCCTTCTGGAGCCGATGCATCGGCTTTTTCACCCTCATTTTCTTAAACTACTCATCCATTTCAGTAGGGCCTTTCTTCTTCCACTTCTATGCAACTGGAAAGTGTTTAGCCATTAATAAGGTAAACAGCATCTTAGTATATAGGTTCAGACGCATAGCTGCCTTGAACCAAAGGAGGGGTGTGTGTGAACTAGAACTGGCATTTCAAAAACCCAACTGGTAATAGTTAGGACCTAAAAGGTTGAATATATTGTTGTTAAAATTATATTACTTTTAGTGTGCACAATTTTTAAAAAACAACTAGAGGAATTAAAACATATGTCCAGAATACAGGCTATTGCAAACCAGTATGCTATGCTTTGTTTGTTTGTTTGTTTATAATCGTATTGATATACCGCCACTCCCAGGAATACTGGCTCGTGGCGGTTTACTTATGTGAACGGCTCACATACTATGTAAACCAGGGGTAGTCAAACTGCGGCCCTCCAGATGTCCATGGAGTACAGTTCCCAGGAGCCCCTGCCAGCATTCGCTGGCAGGGGCTCCTGGGAATTGTAGTCTATGGACATCTGGAGGGCCGCAGTTTGACTACCACTGATGTAAACCAATACACAACCAATATTTCAGACCTTGTAGGTGCCCTCTCCAAAGGTCTGGTTTCAACACACACCAGTTCTTAACACATATAAAATATGTACAGCAGCTAATAAAAGCTCCAAAGTAAGAGCTGTAAAATATCAGAGTCACTTAATGAAAGAAGATGTCTAGTGTTCAGTCATTAGCTCTCTTCCAAAGGCTGCATGTCTTGCAATGAGTGAAGTCAATACATGCACTAATACGGAAACACACAATTGAAAATGGGTGCAGAACCTACCGGTCATCAGGGCCAAACACAGGCTCACGATGGAGCACCAATGCCGTTTCCATGGCACAAATGAAGGAAAGATGCAGACCTTCTGACTTGCGGTGACCCATCTCTTTTCAGCACAGCAGCCCCCACAAAAATGATGTCCCACAGGCCTCTGTGGAAGATCTGTGGTGTGTGGGGGGGGGGTGAGCATTTTATGGGTGGGAAGAAAGAGTCTGCACAGGGCATACGCCATCCTCCCACTTCTGCCAATGCAGGGCACGACATATTTCCCCTCCACTTTACTGTGTGGGCTCACCTTCTTTATAGTGGCGGAGTACTGAGGCACCATACTCTGGTCGAGTCCCTCTATCTGCTTCAGTTTCTCACAGACAGCGTCCACGGTCATGGAGCTCAAAGGCACGTGAGGCGCTCCCGAACTAGAGCCTGGGATTGCTCCTGGTCCCTGTGCGAGAGGAAAGCACACGCATGCGTGATATGTTCAAATGACTGTTATGCTTACACGCAGTATGAAGAACAAACTGAAAGGTAGCACCACCAGCAACTCAGAACACTGGCATACCGTGAGCCCCCACCCCTTACCATTCTGTTCCACCAAGCCTGTCTAGGAAAAAGTACATAGCGTCACTCAGAATCTAACTCTCTGGGTCTTGGGACAGGAAACTGAACTCAGCACAGCTTGTCACTTGTGGGGATGCTTCCGTGCTTGGGAGGAGACGGATGGGACTAACAACAGATCTTTTAATTACTTCTTTTCACAACAGGGAAAGCGTCTGCCATTAATCACTAACATTAACATTTTTATTCCCCTTACGTTTTTATCACTAACCTTAACGTTTTTATTCCCCTTATGTTTATGAGAACGGCAACTGAACCCAAAGGACTGTTATTCTAGCAAGGTATTCTGCTACATACATTTGAGGGATATCTTCATGATGCTGTTTACTAATTTCCTGTTAATTTACTCTCTCCTTATATCTGCACTGTGATGACTCCTTGTCTGAGGAAGTGTGCAGGCACACGAAAGCTCACACCGGGAATAAAACGTGGTTGGTCTTAAATGTGCCACTGGACTCAAATTTTGTTTAGCCATCTCACAGTAAGCACTGACACCTTGTCCTTCTCCTAAGGACAGGATCCAAGGGCTGTGCCCATCAGAAGAAAGGAGTTGGGGGGGGGGGGGGTTGTACCAGGGTTTCTAATTAGAAGAAAGAATATTTTGCATGAGAGAGAAAAACCTTGACTATTGCACACTGATACTAGAATGACTATTTCGACTGAGAACTTTAAAAAACCCTTTGAACAAGAAATTTTCTTTCAGGGCTTGCCTTCCAGAGTTCCTGACCTTCTCAATGGATGGGAGAATGGTGGAAAGGTGCAGCTCCTTCCATTTCAGTGGATGGAAGAATGGTGGAAAGGTGCAACTCCTTTCCCCCTGGGCTTACACAGTCTAAGCTGTGTTTAAGATGTGTGGAGAGCCAGCGTGGTGGAGAGCAGCAGACTCTAATCTGGAGAACCGGGTTTTATTTTATGCTCCTCCATGTGCAGCCAGCTGGATGACTTTGAGCCAGTCAATCCTGTAAGAGCTGTTCTCACAGAGCAGTTCTCTCAGAGCTTACTGAGCCCCACCTACCTATGGGATCTCTGTTGTTGGGAGAGGAAAGGAAAGGTGTTTGTGAGCCGCTTTGGGACTCCTTTGGGTAGTGACAGCTCCATCTTCTTCAGGGTATGAGGATTTTTGCACCTAAAACATTAGTTTGGTAAACTTCTCAGGGCTTTGCACAGGTGGACAGCTCCTAAATGTGAGGGCACAGAAGCCTCAAAGAAGCAAATATCAATCCCCTCTTCACTCCCTCTGTCTCCTTTAATGTGCAGAGCAGGAAAACTGACCAAAGTACAGAAAAAGAGACATTGTTGGCATGTTCTCCCACCACCGCTGAAATATTATAAAGGGGGCTGTCTCGCTCCACAGCAACAATAATGAATGTAGTGTCCTTGAGACTGTTTTATAGGAATATAAGCCATAAGGTGGGTGATCAGTGAAGCAGAGAACAAAAGCCCTCGCTTATGATCGCACAACAGTGTTCGCACAGCAGGAGGGTCCCTTCCACAGCTTTAGCTTCCCACACATAATGTTAGAAGGCAACAAATGGATGTTGTGCAAGTGGTGTGCACAAATAGGTCACAGAAGCCACAGCAAGCTGCTGCCCTCCACTACTGGTACACGTCTTTTAAAAATGCACGTTGGTGTCCTGTCAGTGAAGTGGCCCATACTTATACGGTCGTGGGCTCATTCAGCTTTTTCTTTAGACAGCCATCGGTCCAAATTAGGATCATCACCCCACCCACTTTGTAATCCAGATGACTAGAGAATTTGTGGGTTGCAGGAGCCTCAGTAGATAAACAGGAACCCAAAACTGTAAGAAAGGATTGTCCTGCCACTGCTGAACATGCTTTAGGCGTGAGAAGCCCCAGAACACTGAGGAAACGTTGAGACGAGATGGAAAAACCATGCTGCCTCCTTAGTTTCCCTGTACTCTTTTCCTCAAGGGTAATCCTCTTCCTGGGGGCTCTTTTCCTCATGCGAAGGGACTCCCAAAAATGGGTGGCAACTGAAGCTGAACATAGTCAGAGGAAGCCAACTGATGGCCTACTGAAAAAGTCTGAAAAACAGCCCGCAGTGATGCCTGAGGGAGGTCAGAAATAAAAGACCTGTAGAGGAGCTGCACGTCCCCTGCAGTCTTCAAGAGCTGTTTTCATTTGGCCTCGACCAGGGCCAGGGTCTTTTCAGTCCTGGCCCCTACCTGGTGGAATGAGCTCCCAGAAGAGCTACGGGCCCTGCGGGAGCTTCTGACATTCCGCAGGGCCTGCAGGACAGAACTCTTCCACCAGGCCTATGGTTGAGGCTGACGCGCAGAAGAAGATCTGGACCCCACCCCCGTTGTCACTAGCCTTGGCTATTAGGGGCAGATTAAAAGTGAAAGACCAGCAACTCTGTCCACCCCAAGGTCTTAGTTTTAGTATGAGATTTTTTTTGCCACCGAATGGATGGTTTTAAGGGATGTCTGCGTTGGGATTTTTAAATTGTTATAGGTTTTATTGGGGTTTTATGTATTGGGGTTTTTATATTTGTGAGCCACCGCGAGCCCTTGTGAGACTGGCCGGGTAGAAATGTAATGATAAATAAAAATGATAAATAAAAATGGAAGTCCAGCTTTTACAGGATGCTGAAGCTGATGAATTGGATCCACTGGAAAAGCGCATGGAAGAAGCTGGCAAATGAGATCTTTCCACCCTTCTCTTTCCCTCAGTAGATTTCAGGTCATCTCAAAAATGCTCCCACCATAGCAGGGAGGCCGCATGAGAGTTCCCTGATCCCCAGGGCAGACTTTTGGGACCAAACAGCAGGATGACAGAAGTAAATGGGGAAAAAAATCTTTTCCTCCAAATCATTCCATGAGCTTTTCCACTGGATCCAACTGTGTCGTGTACCAAAAGAACCTGAATTGCTGATTTAGTCCTGTGTTATTTGTATAAAGCCCTAGGGATGCTATCATTCCAAAGTTTTATGTGAAAGACATGCAAAATAGATTCACCATCAACAGGTAACAAACATAATGTGAGAGCAGGATTTTATGACCTTTGGGACTAGCTTATTAAATATGGCTTAGAAACTCCAGAACTGTTCCTTAAGCCCTGGAATCAGACAGTTAGATATGGACAAAGCATTTCTTCTCCTCCCCCCCGCCCCCTTTTACAACCCCAGGGGTCACCTATACTATTTATTTCTGGAAGCTCAGGGTTAATTTAGTAGGCGATACCACTACGAATGCATCAGCTCCTTCTCTCCAACTATTTATTTCTAAAAACCTCTTAACCATAGTGAGATATTCCACCCATTGTGATCACCGGCAAGAATAGAGACAAAAGGGTGTGTGGTGGAAGGACTTTTTATTCTGCAGTAGCTGAAAGAGAGAGGGAGACTCCATTTACAAGGTAGATGCTTCTGTAGCCTACATAATTACAAAAGCCTGTTGCCCTGAACAGACAGGTGAAAGAGTTCTTCACGCCTGTGCTGTATTATAACAGGCTTGTATAATATACAGCCTGAGGAGAATGCCGTTCATAAATCTGGCCTTCAATCTTTCCCAGTCAATATGCAGCAGTGGTAATCTGGGTCATATACCAAGTAGCTTTCCCCAGAAGGCAGTTCTCATGAGAATAAAGTTCTTTACAATAGGCACCCTTCTAATAAGGTAATAAATTCTATTAAGAATAAACTAGGATAGTCTAGCTAAAATTCCACACAGAAGATTAAAGCATGCACATATTACGGTAAAGCCGAGATGCATTACAGTAAAGCCAGTGGTGCAGTGGTTAGAGTGCCAGACTAGGCTCAGGAAAACCCAGGTTTCAATCCCCCCAACTCCGCCACAGGAGCTCCCTGGACAGCCTCGGGCCAGTTACCCATACTTAGCCTGACCTACCTCACAAGGTTGTTGCTAGGAGAAAATGGAGAGGGGAAGAAAGATGTGAGCTATTTGGGGTCCCCCACTGGGAGGGGGAAAGGAAGGCAAAGCATAAGGAAAATAGCCTGGTTTATCTACCTTGAATGAGTCTCAAGGCTTTAGTAGATTTTCCATATGTGGATAGAATTCATATATGGTGACCTGCTGGGCAATGTAAGCAACAGAGAGAAGGGCAGAAAAAGGCCAAGATCCGAAATGTAACAGATGCAGATGTTGGCAATCCTGACAGATCTAAGCAGTGAAGAGCAAGTAATTACTGCATGCAATATATGCTACCTTAAGAATGAATTTTTCATTAACTTTATGAGAAACTGTTAAAATATTAAAATCTCTGATGCCAGTGCACAAACCCTGTGAAAAATATGCACTTTAATCCAAATCACTCTTTATAACAATGCGGGGGGGGGGGGGGTCCTGGTTTCAGTCTATTGACCCCCCCCCCCAAATTCAGGAATTCTGAAAAATCCTAGACCCTAATACTGGCATTTGAATCTAGGGATTTTTGGAAGTCCCAAAACTTTTGAGGTCCAATAGACTTAAGATGGGGGGGGGGAATTGGGAGGGGGGAGAATGACCCAACCCAGGGAAGGCAAAGCTGCAAAACACAGTTCTTGCCATAGCTCCAGCCATTCCCCATATCTTTTCTGCAGGCCCTTTAAACCAGTATGGTTTTAATGAACTACAGAAAAAAACTGGGGGCAGTTGGTGGGTGGGGGCAATTTCCCAGTGCTTGAACTATTGACCTGATCTTTCCTGCAATCCCTTTAAACCAGCCTAGTTTAAATGGCCTGCATATGAAAAGGGAGGGGCAGGGAGAACCAGCTGATAGACGGGTCTCACAGCTTGATCTTCCAGTTCCTGGAAATATTCAGGATTTTTCCTGGTTTTCCCAAAGAATCCCGGATATTTTTGGAATGCCGAAAGATACAGATAAGGTATTTTTCAGGCATATGTTTGGCTTGAGAAAATCTGAATGCATGCCCATATTAGGGATACTGACATTCAGAGTGTGAATTAAACTTGTACTTAAAACTGGCACCTTTTTTCAGCTGCAGTGTTTTTCCATTTAAGTCGCTAAGAGAACAGTCTCTCACAGGCTATTTGCCATGCAAAAAATAAAAAGCAAACTTCAAAGCTGATCAAGTGCATTAGTATATAAGCAGCCCAGCATGAACCGCTAATATGATAGGGTGTGATGATCACCTAAAAGGGGGGGGAAAACCAAGCACAAGAAATTGCTGTACCTGCCCTTGTCTGTTTAACCCAGTTTTACACTGCTTCAGGAAAGGGACAAAAAGCGACATAAAAGTCAAATGCTTAACATGGAACATGAGGGAGAAAAACCTATTAAATAATCAGCAAAAGCACAGTTTCTTCTTCTCCCCCCAACCTTTAGAGTGGCAGAAAATCAAACTGAAATTTAAAAGGACACCCACAGCAGTCTTTGCTTCTTGTCAAGATCCAAAGAACAATGTGGGCAGCTCTGCACACTCAACGGGTATTTGGACTTGTTTTTCAAACTCTGTAGCCCCCCCACCCCCATTTTGACCCACATAATGAACACATAACTGCTTCCCAAGACGCAAGAAGCTTTTTAAAGCTGTCTCCTGTCTGATGAAAAAGTGGCATGAAGCCCACCGGACACCCCCATGTTTTTAACTTGCGCACACCTAAAGCAACTCTTTAGGACAGGAGACACGGAGGAATATTTTTCTACACCATAGTGGCTTGTTACATTTTTATCCTTGGAAGAAGCCTAATAATGCCAACTCAGACTTCAGGGTATGGAAGATTTGTGACATTTGTTATGAAAACATCATGGCTTCCCACGAGGTTCAAATCATGTGATGTGCTGAAAATATTGTTAACCCAGGGGTAGAAAGTACAGCTGGGACTTCCCCCAGGATGCATTACGAACCGGCTTTTGCTGGAAGTTCCTTGCTTTCGCTGCCTAGCAGCGGCTCACAACACTGGTGTACTCCATTTTACGGTTGTAACAGCCTTGGGTAAGCATCTAGATCAGGGGTAGTCAAACTGCGGCCCTTCAGATGTCCATGGACTACAATTCCCAGGAGCCCCCTGCCAGCGAATGCTGATCTAGATTTTGCAAATCAGTTGGAGACTCTCCTTTTGTGGATCCTAAAAATAGGCTACAGCTTCGCAACGGACCCGTATTCTGAAAGTAAACTTCACTGACTTTTTCAAAAAATCCTGCCTTAAACCAGATTCAACAACAGGGAATTGGCCAGTAGCCTATGGTACATGAGCAAGAACATTTTCTGTATCCATTTATATAATCCATTTTCTAAAAGTAAACTTCATTGTCTATTTTTAAAACCTTGTCTTAAATGAGACTACAGGGAATTGGCCTCTATGATACACGAACAAGAATATTTTTCACGTGTGTATCCATTGACGTGAGCGTACGTATCGTGAAGGAACAGCTTATGAAGCAAAGCAGTCTGTCCGAAAACAGCATCGACACAAGCAAAGAGGCAGGGCGGATTTTCAAAATTTATCCCAGAACCATTGCAGTGTTCTTTGCATAAAACTGGCCCATCCTCTTGTCTCTCCTAAACTTTGCTTTGGCACTTGTGGCCCCCGTGATGGTAGACTTGCTATAAACGAATAGCAAGGGGTGTGTGCGTGGCGGGGGGTGGGGAGGCTGGGATACACTAATGAACCGTGCTAATTGCCATAGACCACCACACAAGCTCATGTGTGTTTGGACTATGAACGATGAACCCAAAACATCGTAAAGCCCTTGACAGCCCAAGGTGCAGTGTCCTGGAAGAATTTTGAATGTTTTCAGAGGGCTGAATTAGAAGGAAAATACGACCCAGGATGCACGTCACCATTTACATCACTACGTATCACTATGGTGGAGAAACATATAGCCTGTCTGATCTCCTAAGACTCACGAGGGAAAACCATTCCTCCTCTCTTCCATCCTCACGTTCAGCTCTAAATCTCGTCCACTGAAGCAGCTTTACGCCCTGATGCAACTGAGAAAGGAGGGTGGGTGGGTTATTTGGCTACAAACATTCAGAGAAAGCATCAAGCACTCCCCCCCACCCCACCCTTCTACAACAGCTACAAATGCGCTAAGTACCTTTTCACTAGCCATCTCGGTACTGCTAATGAAGAAGGGACACACTGCATCCATAGCTACTGCATGGGCGACTGCAGGCAGCAGGGGAAAGGCAAACACAGTTTGCTATGTCTTACGAGTATTAGCTCTGGTACTCATCCACAAACTATGCTTATTAGTCTCCATCTAGTCTATTTGCTCGTCAAGCCACTGATGCAGTGTTAGTGGACGGCAGTTACGGCAGAAGCAGACTCATCACTGTCGAAGCAGCAATGAGATGCTAAGGTTCCACACCACATGACTACTCATTTACCATCGAGGGGTCTGTGGGCGAAGGAAGCCCCTCGTCAGCATCCTCCTGGATCATATCCTAGCAACAACAACACATTGTTATGGTCTGGATGGGGGGGGGGGGGAAATGGTTAAGCACTCAGTGAAAACCGGAGAGAAGCAATTGCTGGAGAAGTACCCGATTCTGGACCATCCTAGAAAAGCGATGGTTTCAAAACAGGGGCAGGAGAATGTGACTCAAGAACGTTTTACGGGGCCCACCGAGGCATTCTGCTTGGCTTGTGCTGAACAACCTTGTCCACAGCCACACAGCAGTGGGCTGGCAGGAAAACTGAAAAACAAGCTCCTCCAAAAGAGAAATTTTCAGGTAGGGATTGCCAGCTTCCAGGTGGGGCCTGGGGATCCCCTAGAATTACAACTCATCTCCAGACTACAGAGAACAGATCCACTAGAGAAAAAAAGTGCCCTGGAGGGTGAACTCTATGGTATTGTATCATACTGAGGTCCCTGTCCTTCCTAGGCTCCACCCCCCAAATCCCCAGGAGTTTCCAAACCTGAAACTGGCAATCCTACCGCCCCCCCATCCCCCACCGGTGGCCAGGGGGCATATGGCAACCCTACTTTACAGGCCAGATGTGGCCTACAGGCCTTGAGCTGCCTTCCTCTAGTTTAAGCAAATTTGTAAGAATTTTTTAAAAACTTCAGCAGACCTTTGTCTTTAAAAGGCGCCTATGCTTCTAAGATTTCTGACACCCGTTTGAGCCAAGTTCTCTATGTTACTGTTACTCAATTTTTATGTATAGCATTATGACACAATTATGTAAGCCTCTAAAGAGCTCAATTTGTATTGTAAATTTAATTACAATTTCATTGTAATTCCATTCTAACTGATAAATAACATGTTTTCCATTTTAATGTAAGCCAGTGACTGTTTAATTAGCTGGCTCCCTAGGTTTTTCCAATACCCATCAAATTAAACTAATCAAAAATGAAATTTTTATATTCTCATTAGGCTTCTAAATTACAAAGGTGATGATTTTTTTTCCTACCAAATAAAATCTAAATTCACAAGTGCAGACCGTTAGGGGCATATATGCCCACACCTATTACTTACTGTAATGGGACTTCCTTAATTCTGGTCAAAACGGAAGTGAAGCTCTTACAATAGCAAAGTTTCCATGGATACCAGCTTGAGAAAAGGTGAAACAAAGTATGGTTTTGTGACCCAAGTTAACCTTATCTTTATATTATGAATATATCTATGCACTAACACCGGTTTCCGCATAAGTGTCTAATTTTAGCATAAAAGTTAGTACGTTCATTTACTCCCCCCCGCCCCCGATACTTACTAGACTCTGATCTCTGGACAAACTCGATTTTATTGATGAACGTGGGATGAGATGAGAACTGCCAGGATAATACCTTGGCATGTAAACATATGGGGCAAAGAATGGCTATGGAAAGAAACATGTAACGGGGAAAAAAAAAAGACAATTACAAAAATCAAAAGGAAAACTTATTTCAACAAATACCACTTCTTTAAGAATGGAAAACAAAAAAACTGAAAATTTTCATTCTGAGGCAATATTCCAAAGTCTTATTTTGAAATGATCAGAAGACAGTGTTGTTAGGTTACCTACCCCACCCAAGGCCAAGGTGAGATTTTCAAAATTAGTTGAATGACAAAAACACTAGGACGACACAAAATGTAATGAGGTTATGACAATTGTATTATTTCATTATCTGGCTAAAGAAATTATCTAACTTAGAACTGCCAGAGCACCAATGTTAGAGGACAGCCCATTTAGCTCCATTCTTATGATAAAAGGATCACACAGGAGCAGATGTACTCAGGAGCTCATGCCATAAGCATAGGTGTATTCCACCTAGATCCTCTTCCCAAAGGGACAACTCCCAATGCAGCTAGTTAATTCCTACTGTATTTTCCAGAATCACAGAGCTTTGCAATTCTCATTGCATGCAGCTTCAAATCTATCACACAGACACTGATGTTTCCTGTAAATAACTAAGAGTGATAGACAGGGACTTCGTCAAAGCCACCTTTCTGTCTAATGATGCAATATTTCAGCCTTGTTCTACAGGGTCCAAGGCCAATTTTAATCTGTTTTGCATAGGAAACATTTTAAAAAGTAAATTACACACACGTAGAACTGTTCAATACATGTCCACACTGCAATGTGGAATCCTTGCTCAAACCTTTTCCAAGTATTTTAATAAGCACAGTACTGGCTATGTGCTAAATCCCTTGCTCAATAATGTGGTGTGAGGCTGTACTCATAGCTCAGGACGCTGTGTGGACGCTTAAAAATAAATACTTTCAATTTATGCCTAACCCACCAAAATAAACCCTTTCACTTCCATGCCTACTGCTCCCAGCACATCCACTTTGCTGCCCCCGGCACCTACACAATGATTCAGGGCACTTTTCAAGAACGTTTAAAAATATGCATTCCTCTGCACGATTTCAACCGAAAAGAAACTTCTCCTCCACGCAAACTTTGCATGACGGCTTACGTTTGCCATGTGCTTGCCAAATACGCTAACAGTTACTTTGACAACAGCTTCCTACTGTTGCTCTGTAGTGTTCTTAACTAAGCATACATGATGTCAGGACACAATACAATCCAGAGTACGTTTAAACAGAAGCTTTCTTTCCTTACTCGATTATAGAACGGATGCTGGGGTCCTGTCATACCGCTATAGTAGCTGCTGTGGGGCTGGGGCGATACCACTCCTCCGTTGAAAGGCCCATTAAAGGAGTGTGTCGAAGAGCAGGCTGACGACTGCTGGCTGAAGACCGAGGATGCTCTGGGAGCCGACTCTTGTAAAGGCAGTGGCGGGTATGGGATTGCTCCAATGTTCATCTGGTCTCTGGCGGCACGGACGTCTGGAAAATTCAACACCAAAGACAAGACACGTGAAAGATTAAGACACAGCCGATGCGCACTCCGTATTCACCACTGGCACCTGACTGAATGCCACACTGCCTCCACCCCACCTCTCAGTGTTCTCTACCTGCCGCCTCCACCCACAGACGCTAACACCTACTCCTTCCCCTCCTTGTTCCCTGGGTGTGTTTTAACACAGTGTGGCAACCCAGGTTCGCCCAACCGGCTGTCCAAACATTTGTGAGATCCCTCTTGTCAGAGTCTGTAGAGACCTAATGGGCAACCAGCAGCTTGGCACTCAGTGCTTGGGGGGAAGGGGAGGTCCCTGACTTCTGGGCACAGGTGAGGTGAAGCAGGGGCTGTTGCCTTCCCTACCCTTCAAATATACCACCTGAGGCTAGTTCTCACCTCATCTCATTACAAAGCTGGTTGTAAGAAATATGTCCAATTATCCTTACGTGGCAGTCAAGAGGTTGGAAGAGCAGGCCAGAATGCTCTCGTGACTAGAGGCAGTTAAAAAACAACAACACTCAAGTGCAAACTTCTAACGCCTCAGGGCATGGCTACTACCAGTTCCCTTCCTGTGCAGTCAGCCACAGGCCAAGAGATGAAGCCTCTACCCCTCCTGGAATAAGGAACATCAACTCACTAAGGAAGGATGCTTACAAGGTAACAACTACTCTGGTGGTTGCAGCCAACAGGGGCTAAAGTACTGGATTCAGATTGAGGCCCTAAAACCCAAGAACACCAAAAAATCTAAGTAAAGTGATTTATTATAAAATTATGTAGAAACAGACAATAAAAGAGCAGTGAGCACGAAAGTAGCACTATAAATATATATTAAGCACATTTACAAGCATTGGTTCAAGATCCAGATGTTACCAAGCAAGACTGAGTCCAACAGGGCTTTCAAAAGGCAAGGCAAGAGTTCTGGTCAATATGACCCACCAAGAAATATCCCAGAGCCAGATGTTGCTTTAGGATGCTTTGGGCTGATCCTGCGTTGAGCAGGGGGTTGGACTAAATGGCCTGTATGGCCCTTTCCAACTCTAGGATTCTATGATTCTAATCCAGACACAGGCAAAACTAGAATGAAAGATCTTTCCTTTATGCTCAGTGATCCATGTCGGCCTGATGGTAGCTGTCCAATCAAACGTACAACAAATTATGTGACTTGACCAATCAAGTACATTGCTAATCGGGTAACTCAACCAATCAGGTGAGTTTTCCAACTAGACCGCACACTTCAGGAGATGCATAGGGTGAAATTAAACAAACACCTTCTCCCACCCACGAGCTCCGGGGTACTAATGAGATGGAATGTAAATTCCTAAATTCTTGTGAGGCCTTGAAACTGCCAGACAGGCATCTGGGTTGCCTCCCAATCTTCCTTATCTGATTCTTTGAAGCTACAAGCAGCTTGACCTAGGCAGATATATTTCCATGATTCTTAACCCCAAACTTCACCATGAAACATCGTCTGAATTTAGCAAGAAACTGCATAAACGGACCAGTTTCTTGACAGGGCCATTTTGTTTATTACAGGATTATGATTGTAGAACAAGCCAGAAATCTAAAAACATGACTGAGGCAAAACATATTAGCACGTCGCATTGAAGAACACAAACATGCATAGTAGGATCCCAGTTTCAACAAACCAAACACAGTGGTATAAATCACAGCCCCTAACAATTTTTCGAAGCAGCTTTGTGAATTGTCTAGTGCACTGCAGCTTTAGCTCTCTTGAATAATTCAGTTTTGCATAGTTTGCAGAAAGTCACAAGGCTGGGAGCCTTCCTGACCCCTACAAGCAGGCTGTTCCATAAGGAGGGGGCCACAAAAGAAAAGGCAAGTGTACAGGCAGCTGCTGATTTTGCTCATTGGCAGCTTGGCCCCTGCAGAAGCCCCTGCTGTGTTGAGTGAAGCTGTCATGGCATAAAGTAGGGGGAGAGGCAGTTTTGCAAATACGAGGGTCCAAGGCCACGAAGGGCTTCATAGGGGATACCTAATATCTTAAATTGAGCCCAATAGCTGACGGATGGTCAGTGTGCTCCATCTAGCTCTCCATAATGGCCAAGCTACGATGTTGTGTACCAACTGGAATTTCCAGCTTGATTTGGAAAGGAGACTACTGTGTACTACATAGCAGTAGTCCAGTTATGATGTTACTGTGACATGGATCCAGGTGGCCAGATCACCTTTCTGCCTGCACAACAGCCACCACGGTGACTATCAAATTAAAATATACATAACAAAACCATATTTTATCATAGGACTAAAGGCATTGTGTTACAATGGTCAAAGTCCTATATGGAACGTTGGTCTCAGAAGGTGGTGCTGGGGATTCCTGCTTGGCTATAGCCCATGTGGGTTTCCATCAGGGATCAATCTTATCCCCCCATTATTAATATCTACATGAAGACACTGGGATAGGTCATCAGGAGATCTGAGCTACAGTGTCACCCATCTGCAGATGATAACGCATCTAAGTTTCTTTTCTGCCTAGTTCTGAGGTAGCTGTTGACGTTTTAAAATGGTGACGGAGTCAGTGATGAGCTGGATGCGGGTGAACAAGCTGAAACTTAATGGTAGTGATTATAATGGCACCTGATCACTTTTGCCCTCATAGTGGTTATGCTGAAATAAAAAATTACTACCTTCATGGGTCTGGGGTCCCTCCTACAGTGCTTAAGTGACATCTAAAAAATGACTACCAGATAATGGAATAAAACTCCATGGCTAGAATTAGTTCTTGATGTTAAACGCGTAATATTTGCTGAGGATCTGTGATGCCCTCCTGGCCAGGGGGCCCCACTACCCAGGGACATACCTCAGTGTATCCACATGGTCAAATATGAGTTACCACCCAAGAGATGCTGGATCTGCCCTTTTTATTGACTAGCTCAGTTCCAATCAGCCCCTCGAAGGTTAACAGTCACCCTGGAGGCTGGCTAGTTTGCCCCTGATTACTATCACTCGCTTTCACCCAAGCTCTTAGGTCTGCTTCCTCTGCTGAGGGCTTTCGCTTGGTCTTGGTAGCTCTGAGTTCTGGCCACCTCCTAGTTGACTCACAGGAATATTGTCCACAAAAGACGTATTAACACATGGAGAAAAACATTGGAAGTACCTCAGAAAAGGGTTATCCAAGCAATATTAAAACCCTACATACTATGCAATTAAAATTGCAATACGTTTACCTGCAATGATTTCTCGGAGCTTTGGATCAAGGTTTACTGTACATGGTAAGAAGGTCTTTACATCACGTGCTACAAGAACAGGAGTTCGAGAAGACAAAAATACTTCAAAGTTACGAATGTCCCCATCTATTTCAAGAAGAGGTTCGACATCTTTCGTGGTTGGAATATTCTTTGAAATTCTGAAAAAAGCAAAAGATTTGCCAGATGATGACTTAACATATTATCTACAGGTTTATTAGGTATTTCTTTTTTTTAAATGCCCCTCCCCCCAAAAAAAATCACAAAAGTGGAACAAGACCTATCACTATGAATGAAATTATTTATAAAGTACATGCGATGTAAGTCTCATGAAATTTCAGCTGTCTGCAAACTGTGGCCCCCATCTACATGTCTGTCATTTCACAGAAACTGTATAGTCATTTTTTTAGAAGTACATTTTTACAGAGGCACATGCCAAGCCAGGAGTAAATAAAACGATTTTTATAAGGATAACAATATGGCTGTATTTAAAATTGCCTATGTAAATGTTAAAGGAGGGGGTCTTTCCTTTTCCCACTTACTGCTTTGTGTACAGTATTTTACTTTATTCTTCTCTAATGGTATAAAATCAAATTCTACTGCATAGTTCACTGCCTAATGGTGGGATCCAATTTTACTGAATTGTTCACTGTATTATAGGTGTCTGTACTACATAGGAGTTGTTGTTTTCTAATTCTGTAATTCGCCTGGAGTCTTGGTAAGGTGTACAATAAATTAAATTAACAAACTGAATAAAGCTTATTCAACACTTGCACATGGTTAAACTACGCCACATGAGTCGGAGACAAGTCCAAAAGTTTAGGCAGGTTAGCAAACAGTTAAATGTTTCCCGACCATTTTGATTTTTGCAAAAACATGCCTCCAAAAGAAAAGGAGCTAAAGGTCTGTATGAAAAAACACAGCTGAGAAGTCACATGAAGCAACTTAGCTTGATTTTAATGCCAGCTCTGCTTAAGTCTGAATGTGAACAGTGTTCTCCATATGATGAACAATACCACTGTTTAGAAGCCAGTAGCCTACTGCTGGTTTATAGATTGGAATCTCTATTCTAACCTTCTGAGCTCAGAACATTAAACAAGTATGTTGAAAGAGACATTTATGTAAATTGTAAACTATTGGCAGAGAGCCCTAAAACTATGTGACTGCGCTTCTCAGATACAAAGACAATGAAATATGTTCACCCAGAAGTATTTGCAAATCGACACACCCTTCCAATCCAAGCCAGCTGAGAAAGGAACACTAGAAGGAAGGCAGCAGAATTCCCACTTTTAAATTTTTTAGTGCTATCCATGGAGGCTTTGGAAACAGGAATACGAAGAAGTAACTCAATACTTCCAAAATCAAATTATCTGGCCCTACAAAGAGGCCAAGACTATGGCAGGAAAGTAATGATCTTAGTCTAGAAGTGGGATCCATATAATAAATATCCATAAGGTTATGTCGGCGGCCTGAAGGGCATGAAATAGAGGCCTTAAATCAAGACAGGGCCTACAAGCCGCTCATCTCAGTCTCGGGACTTGTACAGTGCCTGAAAACTGCCATTTATGCAGGGGCGCTTACCCGATATATTTTTATGCGACACCCTCCAACCAGCCCAAAGTGCACATTACAGGACTCAAGTCAACTTTCACAGGAACCTCACAAGGTACCACACTCAACGAAGTCTGAGTCCAGCGGCCCCTTTAAGACCAGCAAGGTTTTATTCAAGGTATAAGCTTTTGTGTGCATGCACACTTCACCAGATATGGTATCTTTAACTTCATTCTTCTCTAATGGTATAAAATCCAATTCTATTGCATGGTTTGTTACCTAATGCTGTGATCCCATTTTACTGAGTTCTTCGTGGCTTATATTCTGTAACCCTAACTCAAAGGTTGAGATTTTCATCCAATGCGCTGAGGTTGGCGGTAGTGCCAACTATTTCTGCACTGCTTCCACTGGCGTTAACGCTGCTGCCATTTTTAAATGGCTTCCTTCCTTCTTTCTCTCTCTCTCTTTCCTTCTTTCCTTCCTTCCTTCCTGAGAGGCTAGCCCTCAGGATGCGGTTTGTCCCCCTCCCAGTTCAAACTCTTATCCCCATCGCCTAGGCTAGGAGAACTGCAATGTCGCAGTCGGTTCTTCACTGATCAATCAGCTCCTCATCAAGTCCACAGACCGGCCTGAAGGCACAGGATGCTTTTCAAGCTAAGCAAGTCTCCACTTGGTCAGCGTCTGGGTGAGCCACTGCCTGACCGTCCCATGGGAACTGTTCCGATGGCAAAGCCCAGGAATGCCAGACGACTTACAGCCAACCTGTTGTGACACCACTTTTGCAAGGCGAAGATGGAACACCCCCCCCCAGCCCCCTGCAAACCGATAGGATATTAAGGGAAAGAGGCATCACCACATACCTAGGCTAATTCCCAGTGCCATCTGCACAACCAGATGCATCTTAAGTAGTCTGAACTTGATTGGGGGATGTGATAAGATAGTACAGAAAAGGCCTAAGGCTTCATTGCCGCTTTTCATTTTTATGGCTGGAAAAACATCTTGTGTAGCTAACGCCAGACTCCAGCTGCATTTGCCATGCCGAAACTGTATTCGCTCTTGTCTATATACGTTGTTATTCGAAGGCTGCAACTGTTTAAGCAGCAAGTCCCAATGAACTCGCTTCCACAGAAGCAAATTATATTTTAATAAGTTCTATCATAATACGGCCCTTAATTATGCAATGGCATTCTTTCCTCATAGACATAGGAGATATTTTGCAGTTAAAAACTTTTAATGGCCTCATTACTGACTGAAACGGGCAGACTAATTCCTCCTTGAGAGCAAGTCTGATTCTATTGTAATCAGGCTCCCCTCTAGTGGTTGGTTTGGGCCAGCTTTTCTCAACTTTTTTACTGTTGAGAAACCCCTGAAGCATTCTTCAGGCTTCAAGAAACCCCACAAGTGGCACAACTGTGCAGAATATGGTTGGGAAGCATAGCTGTGTACACTAGGCTTGTGCACCAGGGGCCCAATTCGGCCCAGTTGGGCTTTGGTGCCCATTAAAGTCAGTGGCGCCATCAACTTTAATGGGAATTCTGGAGTTCCCACAATTCCTGGGGCATGGGAGGGTGGGAGTTCCAGTTACAGTCTCCAAACTTTCAGGGTAGCTCCGGGAAGCTCTTCCCTAACCCCCTTTCGAATTTCACAACAATTGGACCACAGGGTCCACATCTTGGGGTTTCAAAAGAGGGTGCCCCTATCTGTTCTATTCTATCCAATAAGACACTCTCCATACGATAGAATGGAGAAATGGGGCACTCCTCTTTGGAAATGCCGTGGTCCAATGTCATTAAAATCTACCAGTTCCTCAAGGGCCACTTGGCTTGGGCCTTCAGTGAAAAAGACAACCGACTCACTTTCAATGGCCTCTTCTCCCACCACTAACCCCAGATGGGAGGTGGTGGGAAACAAGCCAACCCCCACAGCGTGCAGCTGAATGGCCCTGTAGTGCTGCCTTGTAGTGGAGCAGAGACTACTCCACTTGGTGTGTTCAAGGGCCATTCTAACTTTATGATCTGCCCCTGCCAAGGAGAATTTTTTCAGATGATGCGGAAACTGACTGTCCATCAAGTTAAAGATTATGAAGAATACACAACTTATCTTTGAAGCAGCCTGTAGAAAACACCACCAAGTAAATAAGAAGGAATGCTGAAAAACAGCACTAACTTCATATGATTATCAACTCTTCAAGCTGGTCGGCCACAATGTCCCCGGTGGAGGGTGCTTTTAGATATTCTAGCACACTTATAAATCTTCTGTATTTTTGAAGACATATACAATTCCATGTCTCATGGTAACATCATCCGCAAATGAGGTACAATGCAGGTTCAAGTAAGAGCAGCCCATGACCTTTTTGACATTGCATTTTGGAGCATGCAATGGTTCCAGGTTTGGATACGACCCCTGCAAAATCAGGTGAACCCATTACATTCACTCATTTCAGGAATATCAGGATGCTGGGAGAGATGATGGGTCATTAGTCCAGTCTATGATGCCTGAATAAAACCCTTGCGTTTCAGGGAGTGAGTGCAGTACAAAGCAACTACAGATAAAGTCTAATCGTGAAGAGAGGAAAGAGTCAGTTGGGAGAAGGCAGTGTGATCCATCTTATCTATGAACAACTAGGCACAGGGTCACCAATTTGTAAAGTAAGTGGCCTAAGACATCACGTAAATTAGACAAAGTAGTAGGCTGTTAAGATCAACAAAGGCAAAACACCTGAAAGGTAGAATGGGAATCAGGCACAACAGGATTTGCCCCACTCAACTCCATCTACCAGACTGCCGAGAATGTAAAACAAGGAAAAATAAAACGGTATGCTCAACATATGCATATTATTTCTGGCAGCCAAACTAAGCAATTAGTGGAAATTAGATAATTGGGTGTATTTTAAGGCAATCTTGGGAAGAATGCCATGAAAACAAAAAAGAATTTACTAACAGAAACAATGCACAGCCAAGTAACAATCCCGGAGTTGTGCCGAAATCCAGGCACTGCGGATCACTCCTACAGGGACCTCTTCTGCACATAAGACAGCAAATAACATGTTTTTGGGAAGGAGGAGAGCTCTGAAAATAGCCACAGGATGCCACGGATATTATACGTTGATGGGTGGCAAGAAACTATGGACAGTCTTCAATGCACAACCCTGACACAACACAGTTGCCCTGTGACTGTGCATGTTCAGACGAGGACACGCCATCCTTCTGAACACCACCTTGGTCAGCCTCTCTCAGAAAATGTGCCATAAACTTCCCTTAAAGGAGTGTACCCTAAGATCCAAAGCAGCAAGTGTTTGAACCTGTCCTTCAATGGTTCAGTATTCGAGCACACAGCAGAGTGATACAGTTCATGCCTACACTTAAAGGGGAATGACTAAAAGTTCTACATCTCAAGGAGAAGCAATAGAACTCCTTAATCAGTAAGAACTCCCAGGTATATTTAAACTGTCTTCCGGTCAGAGCTGTCTTAGTGGAGTGTTCTGTATTTTATTTTTAACCTGCCCTTCCAAAAAATGCAGGTAACTACACTCATCAAAAAATTACACAGAATAGATTAAGAACATCAACTTCTACAAATAGTGAAACATTATCAATCGAAAATAGATGCGCCCAGCAGGGGGGAGTTGATCCCCCCCCCACACCATGGGACGAGGCCAGCATTTAGGGTTTATTTTGGGCCCCAACCATAGGCCTGGTGGAATAGCTCCATCTTACAGGCCCTGCAGAACTGATATCCAGTCTCCAATCCGGAGACACTGCAGCTGGGAGCGCACTGTTGTTATATGTGCCCTCTGTTGAGTCCCTGCCAAGACTCAAGCTGCTGCATTTTGGACTAGTTGGAGCTTTAAAGCAGTCTCAAAGGCAGCTCTACATAGAGCAAGTTGCATGGATCATTCTGGCTAGATCCAGCACTGAGAGGTAAGGTGCAAGGAGTCTCCCCTGGTGCAAACAGAAAAATGGCAGGCAAGCTGTCTTTGCGATCTGGGTCTTCATTGATAAGGAATGGTTCAGAATCATGCCCAAACTCCTGAGGGAAGACCTTGGTGCTACCTGCACTCTGCCAAGTGTTGAGAGCTGTATCACCTGTCTCTCTACCTGCCAGCCCAGCCAGAGGACTTCCAACTTGGCTGGATTCAGCTCCAGTCGACTCCATTCAAGCCAATCCTTGACAGCCTCACCACTGCCCATATTGCTCCTTACCTGCTTCCACTCCTCCCCCGCCACCGCCCAACTCCTAGACTTAACCTCCCCCAGTACAGTGCAATACATTACAATACAAAAAAACCTAACAGTAGCACAGGTCCTACCTGTATCTCCCTCTCTGTTTTCAGCTATCTTCTCCCTTCCAGCATCCTCTACCTAGGAAAACTATAGTTCTTTCTCCAACATGGAAACCAAAGATGGTAAAATTATTCTCCCTTCTCACCAGCCCAACAACCCCGTGAGGTAGGTTGGGCTGAAGGTATGTGAGTGGTCAACAATCACCCAGTCAGCTTCCACAGGCAGATGGAGATTTGAATCCGAATCTCCTAGGGCCCTACTCTGAAGTGCTAACTGCTACGCCACAGTGGCTTTCATGGGGTGGCTCCTGGTGAACAGTAGCAAGAAAAAAAAAAGACCTATCCCTATGGCATTAAACAATAATAAAGAATGCTTTCAAACAATGTCCTTTTTTGAGGTAGATCTTTTTAGACCATACCATTTTAAGCCATTGGCCAATTTATATGACTACCCGTGTTGAGGTTGTGAAACAAGCATACTGAGATTAATTGTACATAAAAGAGGAGAGGACTTGCCACTGAGGAAAAGATGATAGAAAACGGATTATTTCTGGAAAACCGTTCTGGCTGACATCCTTGGAATGAAATAAACTAAAAGAAAACTCAAGGAAAGGCATTGTTTGAAAACATTCTTTATTATTTGTGAACAGTAGCATGCAGCCAGGCCTGTTTCAGTCATGCAAGGCAGTTGGTAACAAGCAACCCAGAGGTTCTTGCCAGACCAAAGGGCGCTAGCCTCCAAGTGGGACCTGGAGATCTCCCAGAATGACAACGAAGCTCAAGACAACAGAGATCTGTCCCCCAAGAGAAACAGCAGCCTTGGAGGGTGGACTCTGTGGCATTACATCATGGTGAGGACTCTTCCCACTCCCAAACCCTGCCCTCCTCCGACTCCACCACAAAATCTCCAGGAATTTCCCAACCTGTTGGCAACAACCCTAGTTAAGCATAGCCCCAATATATCCATCTTTAAAGACCAAAACAAGCATGAAAAGGGCCCCTCACCCTAACTTTTCCTCACACAGCCAAAGCTGAAGTAACTGTGACTGCCTAGCACAGCCTTTTCCAATATTTTGATCATGGACAAGCCCCTGAAATAATTGTTCAGGCTTTGAGGAGCCCCGGAAATGATGTCAGCTGGCCACACCTCCTTGTCATACCCTTTGGAAGTGACGTCACCACTCATGTTAACAGGCAAGCTGCAGAAGGACTGGGGAGGGGGAGGCATAACATGGTTTAAGGCGAGAGTACGTGTGCAGCCTCCACCCCTTTCCAGGCAGAGAAGTCACTCTTGCTTGGGAGGGGAGAAGGAGCAACGAAAGTGACTGGTTCCCTAGCTTATGGCTGAGTCCATTAAGGCAGGAGGAGAAATGATGTAGACCCTCTCCTGAACTCACACAGATCCCTGGGGGCCTACAGACCCCTGGCTGGGAACCCCTGGCCTAGCAACAGCCACTGAGGGAATCTACTGCTTAAAGCTGCAGGTGCTCCTTTTATCATTTTGGAATTTAAGCTGCCCAGTGTTGTTGTTTTTAGATTTCACATTTTTCTGCAAACCTAGGACCCTTTTCAGGTTTAGAAAACAATTTGTTCTGCCCGCTCACATCTCCAGTAACTGGATTTAGGTATCCAAAGATCTGGCTGACTTCGTTATCGCTATTGGAATATAAGATAGGACATGATCTAGTTAGACTTCAGCACTTAAGCAGCAGCCCACTGAGATCTCACTGGGACGAGGGTTAAGTGCATGCCCAATTTTCCAGTTCAAAGCAAATGGCTAATGTTGGATTTATCCCATAGTTGTTTAAATTTTAAAAAATTCAACTTAACACCACATCCAATCCAAATAAATTCTATAAAACTGATATTTCTCAATTAAAACTCCCACAAAACTAGCTAAATTGCTGAAAGCACAAATGTTTCCATCACCACCTGCTGGACAATAATTTTAAACTTAGCATTTTCTAATTTTTAAAAGGTGTACTGAAAACTCAAATTCAGTTTACAGAACAAGTAATTATCTATTGGGGAAGGAGACAGAAAATGCTTGAGTTTTCATTTTACTTTTCCCCTCAGTTATGTATATTACCCCCCCCCCAAAAAAAACCTTCAAATGATTTAGACAAAGGCTTTTAACTCAACACATAATTGCAACAAAATTACAATAATTGTACCAATTAAAATAATCCTGAATGAACAGTTTGTCATCTTAACATTCCGATGGTTTATAGAAGGATCTACTTAATTAGCTAAAATTGCTTTCCAATGTTAGTATCAAATGTCATTTGTTAAAAGTTGAACGATTTAGAAAATAATTCAACAAAGCAACTTCACCAAACACCAAGAACCAACATTTTTTCCCCAGCTGAATAAAGCAAGCAGATGTGTCATCAAATTGCCATAAAAATAAATGAGGCTTTTTATAGAAAAAATAAACTTTACTACTAGTGCTAAAGATTCCTTCTTCTGATTTTTATGAAATCAAATCTCTCTAATAAAGGTGTATCACTTATTACTCCCTCTTAGGTACATACTACAAATACTTTTTGTCACAAAAAAGTGATGAAGAAATACATTCCAGATCCTACACTGCTTTAGAATTATCCTCAACTGGATACTGTTAGGGAGCATACAGAAGATGTGCCCTGAACCCTCATTAGACCTACAAAAGAACTAATCAAGTGCAACATTTATTGGAAGAAAACTAGAAACTACAATCAAAGGAATATTGCACTGAATGTTTGCATGCAAACAACCTTGGAGTTAAAGCAATGCCCTCTAAAGTCCTGACCTTTCCCTCTGCGGTTTGGACGGGTGGGGGGCATGATCTGCATGATCGCGTCACTTCTGGGGTTTCTCGAAGGCATGTTTCAGGAGTTTCTCAATGGGAAAAAAGTTGAGAAAGGCTGGCCTAAGGAGATTGCCTCTGATGGAAGAGCCATTTAATTTGGAGAAAGGTGGACCTAACCATCCTCCAAGGAACCTATGTTCATTTCCTATGAACTAATCCTATGAACTAATTCCTGAAATAATAAAAAGTATTCATACGCATAAATAGAAGAAGAGTTGGTTCTTATATGCCGCTTTTCCCTACCCGAAGGAGTCTCAAAGCGGCTTCCAATTGCGTTCCCTTTCCTCTCCCCACAACAGACACCTTGTGAGGTAGGTGAGGCTGAGAGAGCCCTGATATTCCTGCTTGGTCAGAACAGCTTTCTCAGTGCTGTGGCGAGCCCAAGGCCACCCAGCTGGTTGCATGTGGGGAGTGCAGAATCAAATCCAGCTTGCCAGATTATAACCACTACACCATTTTGCCTCTGCTCCAGGAGAGTTAAGATGAAAGACCCTCCTTACTGACACTCGTACCTACAGCTAAAGAAAGAAGTTGCAAGCATATAATGCTACATTTCATTCAGTTGCACATTCACCTGTTACATTAGCATTTCTCAATCCCATACCACGTTACTTCCCAAAAGAAATAATTCTCCCTTAAAAAAAATATTATGCAAGATCCAGGTCATGGAGGATTTCTTGTTAGTGATACATATGTGGAAACACACAATCTAGCAGCTCATTAGGGTAGTCAAGTGCTGGCAGGGGCTCGTGGGAATTGTAGTCCATGAACATCTGGAGGACTACAGGTTGAGGATCCCTGCATTAAAGCAGTGGTCCCCAACCTTTTTCCGGCTGGAGACCGGCGGGGCAACTGCCGCGCCCGCACCCGCACACATGCACCACGCGCAGCTGAAATCGCGCATGTGCGGCACTTTCGTGCATGCGCAAAAGTGCCACGCATGTGCGATTTCGGCCGCGCATGGCGCATGTGTGTATGCGCGGCCCTGATTCCCTCTCCCCCCCCTCCCGCAGTAAGAAGCTTCCCGGGCCGCAAGCTTGTGGCCCGGGGAAGTTTTTTACTGCGGGGCGGGGGGGGCGGGGAGAGGGAACAGCGGCCCAGCGCCCTGGCCTTCGCAGCCCGGCACCGGGCCGCAGATCGCAGGTTGGGGACCACTGCATTAAAGCACCAGGTGGGACAACCAAAGAAAGAAAAATACCCCATGAAACAGAATAAAATCCCTTCATAAAGTTATCCCCCTCCCCCCCATACACACACAACCTAATAGAAAACAGGCTGGTCTTTGAATGATTCCAAAAAGTTCTGTGGTTGGATTCTGGTGAACCTCCTGCAGGAGGAGACAATGTTGTAAATGGTAGTGGACACTGAGAATACGGCCACTGCTGTCTGAACCCAATGAGCACACCATCGTTTCTTTTGTAAACCAGTAAATGAAGCTGCAAGAGCCTCTTGTGGCGCAGAGTGGTAAGGCAGCAGACATGCAGTCTGAAGCTCTGCCCATGAGGCTGGGAGTTCAATCCCAGCAGCCAGCTCAAGGTCGTCTCAGCATTCCAATTTTCCGAGGTCGGTAAAATGAGTGCCCAGCTTGCTGGGGGGTAAACGGCAATGACTGGGGAAAGCACTGGCAACCACCCCGTATTGATTCTGCCATGTAAACGCTAGAAGGCGTCACCCCAAGGTGCTTGCACAGGGTATACCTTTACCTTTAAATGAAGCCGCAATTTGAAGCCTACCTTACAGCTTATGACAGGGCACAGCATGAGAAGTCGAGTCTTGCCATGGGGGAAAGAGAATTACTCTGGAAAGGAGGGAGAGACTGATTGTGCTATAGAGGATAGCTTCCAAATTTGTAAAAACAGGATTTACTGGGAGCCAGCTTAGTGTAGTGGTTAAGAGTAGCAGCCTCTAATCTGGAGTACCAGGTTTGATTCCCCATTCCTCCTACACATGCAGCCAGAGAGATGGGTGGCCTTGGGCCAGTCACAGTTCTCAGAGCTCTCTCAGTCTCACCTACCTTGCAGGGTGCCTGGTCGTGGGATGAGGAAGCATAAGTGGGGTAGGTGATTGTAAGCCGCTTTGAAACTCCTTTAGGTAGTGAAAATCAGGGTGCAAAACCCAGTGCTTCTTCTATTCGACCTAGGAGTGGTATACAAGAGGTCCTTCCACCACTAACACCTTACTGATGTGTTTGTTTGTTTTTTTCACTTACAAGTTACAAAGTGCCCCTTGGCCTATTTCAATGCTTTAAAAACTCAGGTCAAAGCTGAAATATAAACATGCACTGATTGATGAAATGAAATTCCTCTTTACAAGTTGAAGCACTGCCTAATAGACCTTGATCACTGGCTTGTCAGCGCCACCTGCTGGCAGAATGAGGATAGTTACTAACGAAAACACGGACCTGAACTGTTCCCTGAAGATGGTTATACTGAGAGCAATGCCAAGTCAGAATGCTGAGTGTATCGTGGGGAAGACTGTGATGTCGGACCCTGCCTCTAACACAGCTGTAGCTGTGGCATCCCCCTGACCGCCGCCCCACTGGCTTCTCTCTGTCCTATTGTCAGTCCCTGGCTCGTCTTCCACAGCAGGCTTTCTCAACCAGGGTTTCATGAAACCCTGGGGTTTCTTGACAACCCTGGAAGGGTTTCCTGAATAGGTGGGCGTTAATTAATTTTTAATATATTTTTTAAAATTTGTTCGACGTTTATCAGGTGATATGACCATATATGGTCATGTCGACCCACCCACCTCCTCCTCCCAAAATGGCCAATGACGGGCCTGGAGGGAGTGGGAAGGGGAGACACCCCAGGTAGGCATGGATGTAGTTACGTTAGCCAACCATATTCTGCACTACTGGGCCACTTCTGGGGTTTCTCAAAGCCTGGAGAACGTTTCAGAGGTTTCTCAATGGTCAAAAAGTTGAGAAAAGCTGTTCTAGAGCAAGCAAGACACTCATTCTGCTATAGAGCAGACAACAGAAGCTACATACGCAGCCATGTCTTGTGGGTGCAGAGCTAACCAATTACCTGGCAATTGACAGCCAGTTTGGTGTAGTGGTTAGGAGTGTGGACCTCTAATCTGGCATGCCGGGTTCGATTCCCCACTCCCCCACATGCTGGGTGACCTTGGGCTCGCCACTGCACTGATAAAGCTGTTCTGACTGAGCAGTAATATCAGGGCTCTCTCTGCCTCAGTAATATCAGGGCTCTCTCAGCATTCGCTGGCAGGGGCTCATGGGAATTGCAGTCCATGGACATCTGAAGGGCTGCAGTTCGACTACCCCTGCCCTAGATAGCCAATTCCACTTCTGAATTATTGTTGCTGTAAAAAAAAAACTACTTACTGTAAAATTATGCCATTATAGTTACATAAAACTATGTACAATTATTATAATAGTTGTCAGCTCTCTTGTTCTAATGCAGTTCCTACTCCTGACCTATCTCACTGCCACACCTATATACATTGAATGGCAGAGACACTGCAGAACAGATTACACTTCTTGCCTTGTAGCTGACAAAGGGATTACTATGAAAATTTTTATTAGATGAATTCTGAAATGTTATCATTAGGTCAATTCTGAAATATCTTCTTTTTAAAAGAATAGGCACACGCAGAACAAGGATGGTAGAGAAAAATAAATATGGTTATTATTAATATCCACTAGGGAAATTTTGTTTTGGCATTTTTTAAATCGTCAATCATATATCTCTTAAAATACTCCTCACTAGTACATCCTTAAGATTTCTGCATCTTTTGCAAGTAGAGAGGGGAGAATTAAATCCTGGGAAACCAGATAGGTTCACCAGTATCTTTGTATTATTCCTCTCACTTTGGTGTAGGGACATTGGGGTGATAACCATTCCATCTGTAGATTGTGTTCTATCCCTGGGTATTAACAAAGATCTAGGAGTGCTTTTGGCCTTATAGAAGTTTTTAAAGTTTTAGATTCTGATCAATTCCTGGGCTTGTCTGTAGAAATCTGAATCCAAACCGCAATTTTGTTTGTTTGTTCGTTTGTTTATATTTCTTAAATTTCTTAATCTCAAATGCTGGGAAGAGGGCAATTTTTAAAAATGATATGGATAGAAGCTATCCCCTGCTAGATAGGAACTAGCATTTGTAGGTTTCCTGTGGATATCAGTTTGTTTGGGTTGCACTCTTTTTACTTTCCACATCTAAACCTATTATATCTCATAACAAATTTAACTGTTTTATGCACAGTGTTAATGCACTGTCAAAAACTGGTAAGCAGTTCATCAGTGCCCTCCCAGATAATGAAGATATCATTAAGTATCTCTGACAAAGGAAAATATATTTCATATAGATGTTATTTTCTTGAAGAATACATTTGTTTTCTCATTTCATTCAAAAATTGGCCAACTCAGGAGAAAACTTGCCATCCATAGCAGTGCTAGACACTTGCCCTAAAAAAGCTATTCTGAAATTGAAAGAAATTTTCAGCTCTCTTACACAAAAAGATGCAAGCGGATATGAATTCTGCTCTCTCCAAACATTTCCCTGTAAAACATCCAAAACCTCATCTTGTGGGATGTTGATGTAAAGATCGACAACATCCAGTTCCAGCATCATGAATAACACCTTGTATGTATGTATGTATGTATGTATGTATGTATGTATGTATGTATGTATGTATGTATGTATGTATGTATGTATGTATGTATGTATGTATTATTCAATTTATATCCCACCACTCCCACATCGTGGCTTGTGGTGGGTATGTATTTGTATACTTTCTGAGTGATTTTTAAAAAATCCATAGTAACCCTTAAATAGGATCTAATATTGGGAACTTATTTTTTTAAGATCCATGTAGACAGGTAAAGAGCCTCTTGTGGTGCGGAGTGGTAAGGCAGCAGACATGCAGTCTGAAGCTCTGCCCATGAGGCTGGGAGTTCAATCCCAGCAGCCAGCTCAAGGTTGACTCAGCCTTCCATCCTTCCGAGGTCGGTAAAATGAGTACCCAGCTTGCTGGGGGGTAAAAGGGTAATGACTGGGGAAGGGAATGGCAAAACACCCCTTATCGAGTCTGCCATGAAAACGCTAGAGGGCATCACCCCAAGGGTCAGACATGACCCGGTGCTTGCACAGGGGATACCTTTACCTTTAGACAAGTAAAGGTTTCAAAACTGATCTACAGCCAGATGCTAAATGTCTTCCTGGGATTGGGAGTGTAATTTTATGTATTCTGGGCAATCAATAAACCTGAGGCACTTCATCTTCCTTTTGTACGAGAAAATTGTACTTGGGTTTGTCAATATACCTTGCTATTAGGGCTTCCTCCAAGAGCTCAACAATTTCCATCTTAACACTCATGCCTCTGAATGCTATTGTATATTACTGGCCTTGTTATCTCTCTTAAAATAATTTGCTGATCTAATCTTCCTAAGTAGGTGTTGGATTCCTGTCATTAATGCAAAGGCATTCAGAGGTGGCCCTGGAACTAATGGAAGACTTTTACTCAACACTGAAAGTTCTATCGGTGTGAGTTCCACTCTGAATAAATGCACTACCCGGGAGGGGGTTTCTCAGATTATTTCTCTGGTGTTACAGATCTGTACCTCCTACCTGATCTCTTGGGAACTGTACCTCCTACCTGATCTCAATTCCTGGCCTTTAAAAAAAACAACCATCTTTTCTCAGTACAAAGTGGCTGGTGGTATCATGTGCCAAATGAGCAGACTAAGTGGCTATCCCACACTGCGACGTGCTAGATCAGACATTATTACTATAGTTCCAAGCATCTCAGCATGAAAGTAAGGGCCTAATTCTTTATCAGGTGTTAAGTCCCCCCACAGCATTTTCTGACCTTGTTTGGAAAGATTCCTGCTTTAAACTGATTGTTTAAATTGTGTGTATGCATTAAAATTTTTAAAAAACCTCTCTGCACCACGGGGATCTCCAATTACAAACAAGTATGGCATCGCTAAGTTACTTTCATGTGGGTTATTAGTACTTCAAAAGGATCACCTTTATAATTTTTACTTCATTTGCACCCCACCTTGCTCCCCACTGGGGACCCCGAGGCAGCTTACTTCATTCTCCTCTCCTCCGTTTATTCTCACAACTACCCCATGAGGTCGGGCTTCGGCTGAGAGTGACTGACGCAAGGTCAACCAGCGACCTTCCACGGCACGAGTGGCCATCTGAACTCGGGTCTCCCAGATACTCATCCAACGCTCTTCAAGGCTACACTACCAGAACCTGCTCCCCCCTGTTTGGCGCCAAACACCCTACTGGAAAAAACAATATTACTCTCACATATTGTCAACAGGGAATGTCAGTTCCTATCTCAGAAAAGACCTGGATATTTCCCAGGGACCAAATCATACCTACCGTTCATAGATTGTTTTTAAAGTTAACTGATCAGGAACATTTTCAGTTTCCTCCAAATACAATATAAGCCAAGATGTTCGGTATGGCCACTGCTCTGTCAAGTTGATCCAGCTAGCCAGCCTGTCCCAGTTGAAAGTGATCTGATTAGCTCTCAGTAAACGCCCTGCAAAACACAAAAGGCCATGTCAAGAGAAGCGTTGTTATTCGTATCACATACAGCTGCATTTAACTCAGTTTCTCTAATTAATATTTGCCCGCATCTTGTATCTTATCCATGCGGAATTTGTTCAGAAGCTTTTTCTGGGTTTATCAATAAAGATTAAATCTAAAACCAATTAGGAACACTGCTAACGAAGACAGTGACCCAGTTACTTAGTGGAAAATGCCACATCTTTAAAGAAAACTGTTCATTCTATAGACATATTTTGAAAATCTCAAAACAATCTCAAAACAATCATACTGTGCACTTCTCCCTCTAATTATTTTCTATGATAGGACACGCAGCAGTTTATTCAAGCAAAACTAAGAGCCTCTAGTTATTTTGTTCTTTCCTGCCAACTCCTTTTATGAGTCACTAATTCCACTAAGAGGACCCTTTGCCACAGGGAGTTCAGCAGCAGCAATTTTCCAATATCTTGCAGTCTGATGCATAGCTGCAGTTCCAGCTATGCATCAATGCCTCACTCGGACCCCCTTTGGGTTCGCTGGAGGATCAGGAACAAATGTGAGTTCCTTTCCTTCTACTCTAGCTTGCCGCATCTTTCTTCTTTCCAACCATAATCTGTCATGACAACCATCACCACAACCCAAGACACACGCTCCATGATTCTGCAGTATGCAAAGATCTCAGCAAATTATGATTGGGAAACAGAAATAGGAGGCAGGATTGGAAGCCTGTGTGTAAAACAGGAATGGAAAAAAAAATCATGTGAGCTCACAGCATGCTCCTTTGCCTGCAAATCATAGTTGGTAAGCAAACCATGAGATCTGAACTAAGCCTGTGTATGTGAACAGTTTCCACTTAAATGTGGGAAGTCAGAGAGCATTTTTTTCCAAAAGGGCATTTGTATTATGGGCATTCCAAACATGACAGCCACTGCTTTATGAAATGGCTAGTGCATATGCATGAAATTCAACTCAGGTTGGCATTCTGACCCAAATCCGTCATCTTATATTTTAAAACCTTTACTGTCATTTTTTAAAGAATGAATACCCTGCCTTTCCTCTTGGCTCAAGGTGGCATTCTCAGTGGACCAGGTAAGGACTAGTTCTTTTTCTTTGGGACCATTCTTAATATCTGAAAGTTCCTGGTAGGCTACAATTAGGGATGTAGTGGAATTACAGGTCACCTCCAGACTACAGAGATCAGTTTCCCTGGAGAAAATGGATCCTTCGGAGAATGTATTCTGTGGCATTGTACCCCACTTAGGTCCATGTCCTCCCCAGGCTCCATCCCCAAATCCCCAGGAGTTTCCCAACTTTAATCTGGCAACTCTCCCCCTGCCCCCAAATCCCCCACTGGTGGCCAGAGGGGACCTGGCAAATCTAGCCACAATGCATGGATGGTGGACTACAGACAGCATGGAGGCTCAAGGCATCTTAGTGCCCAGCAGTGTATTTTTTGAGCACATACACACCTGTCACAGAAACAATGTTGAGCAAGCGTCTCATGGTCTGTGGGCTGATATCACTGAACCAGTCTTCTGTAACTAACAACTTGGTCAAATCAAAGGACATCTGACGTGTAATAGTACGCTGCATCTGTCGTCTTCGGTAGGTATCCTAAGGATGAGGACAAAAAAAACTCAAGACGTAACTTCTCCTAAAAAGTGATTACCATTTTCAAACGTATTGTTTATTTATTGGCTTTACAAACCGTATCTTCCCTGTGAGCAGGCTTGGGGGAGTTTCCTAAGTAATCATTTTGTTGGCCCACTTAGAAGCAGAGGCTTAAATTATCAAGCACAGACTTATGTACCAAAATGTTCTGTGGTTTGGGTCCCATAATCACAGCAGACTGTTTTATACACAGCGCTGTTTATACAAGAACCAACCCCCCCTTCAACACACACACTCAGAGTTATCTATATTATACACCGGTCCTAAGAATACTGTTAGCAATATATGAGCCTTGGAAAACAAGGGTCTAATTTGTGCTATGGACATGAGGTTCCACGCAAGCACCTATGGTCTCAAAGAATTTAAAGCAATGAATTGAAAAAGCCAGTCCATCAAACCTCTGCATGCCCTACTTCTTACGAACACAGGTTTATCTGCACAAACCTATAAAACCTTATTCCCAAGTACAATACACATAACAAGGACTAAATTTTTTCCTTGTGGGGCTGAAGCAGCCTACTCCCACTTCAATGCAACACAGGCCTTCAGCAGCAAATCGGACTGGGGTCAAAAGGAGTAGAGAACACCACATCTAACAAAGACTTTGATTTGGGAAGGATCACCTGAAAGCCAGCACTTGAAAGCACCCTTCAGATACCATGTTAAAAAGCTATATTTGTTTGAAGATTTGTTACCTGCTACTTCCAGGCAAGCCGGCTCCCAGTTTACATCAAGAATAAAAAGACAATAAAACAGCAACCAAAGATAAAACCCTCAAGCCCCATCCCTTCAGCCCAACCACCTCATGAGGCTCAAACAGTCTGACTATGTTCTGTGCCACAGGGTGGATATCAGATGTTAGTTCAGTAAGATGCTCAAGGTTTGGAAGTTTGGAGATTTGGAGAAAGGGCCGTATAAATCTTCTATGTCCTGGCCTCAACCAAACACCTAGCAGAACAGCTCTGTCTTGCAGGCCTTGTGGTAGCTCCAGCAGGGCCCTCAGCTCGTCCAGGCCCTGGTCTTTGTTAAGGCCAGGCATACCTCACTTGGGCTGGAGATCACCAACTTGTTTAAACACGTTTGCACATGTCGCTCGAGTTTTTTCCCCCTCTATTCAACAAATCCACCCAATTGTGTATTTTGTCTTACTAGGAATTTTTGCTGTTAGATTTAAATGTTGTTGTATCTTGTAAGCTACTGACTGACTGAAAAGTTTTTCATACTTTTAATCTGCCTCAGTTCCCAGTGTGAAAAGTGAACTGTTATCAATATATTCTAGTGTTGATTTAAAAAAAATAGCAGAAACCCTGGTGGCCTAGGAGAGAAGGGGCAGCTGCTGCTACTGAACTGCGTCAGGGAAATCCACCATGTGGAAAACCTGTTGCTACTACACTTAATCAGCCACACAAGTCCATAACGATACACAAACCAGCCAGCACAACCAAGTTCACAGACAATGCTTTTTGATACTGCTTTTTCAGCTCTGGCCCCAGCCCGGTGGAATGCTGATGAGATCAGGGCCCTCCAGAGGGGGCTGGAGGACAGCGCTGTTTTACTAGGTCTATGGGTGAGGCCAAAAAATAAGACCAAACAAACGCTAGCCTCCCTGCCTGAAAATCCATCTGCCCAAGAAAAAATCCATCCCACACTGTCTAGCCCTATCAGAAACCAATTTTAATCGATAAGGAAGCATCTTTGAAAACATTTTTTAAACCAAAATTTGAACTTAGATCAATGAACTATATGTAAATGTATATTGACTGTTGTAATGTAAATATGTCTTGATTATTTTTACAACCTGTTGTTACCTGCCCTGAGCTATCTAGGAAAGGGTGGGTTATAAAAATGAAGTTGATTGATTTTGATTCCTGTGGAAGCCCCAAACATACCCCTTTTGATAACCAGGTCCAATCCAATGACCTACTCAACTGTGCTGTCAGTCCACACGAACTCTATTGTGGGGATTTCACTGTGTCTCATCTGGGTTCAGTGCTTCTAGTTAAGTTCCTAACTTCCTCAGGTTTGGTCAAGATGTATCCCTAAGTCTTTTGTAACAAGTTGGCTGAATTCTGAAAACAGACTTCCAGCTCGCCTGTTTTGTTTCTTACCCGTCTGTTGAGAGCCGTTTTGCTTCCGAGCTTAGTCACGTCTCCCAGGCTGTTCTGTGAAACCCTTCGATCTACATCTTCGTGAAATGCTAAGGGAATATTTTTCACATTAGAAGCCACTTGGTAACGCCTACTAATAAACGATAATGTTTACACACACACACACAAAACCCCCACATTAAATCACATAGGAAATACTGTACAATGTATAATCTGCCCAACAAAATTCTGGAGGTAGAAGAAGCAGGAGAGAGCCTGACCCCAGACCAGAAAAGTCTTTTTCTCCTCTGTTTCCCATGAGTACTGAATGCTCAGAGGCACATGATGAAGGTCACAGCTCAGAGCTGGATGACATGGAAAAAGAGAAGAAGAGACCTGCTTTTCTCCAGGAGTTTCCCCTTACACACACACACACACACAATTGTATGCCACTTTGCATTCTCACTGGAGAGGAAAGCAGAACATAAATGGTGGAATAAAGTAAGCTACTGGTATTAAGATTTTTTTAATCACCCCGTCACCCGTACCTGAACCATCTGTGTATGGAATATCTCCATTTGTGGTTGCAGCTACCATCATCTTTTTTGCACTGCTGAGTCCACGGCTGTTCAGGAAAACAGGCAGATGGACTATATTTCTCATGTAATCATGTCCATTGATATTTGAATCACGTAGCACGCTGTTCAGATTTTGATTAATTGCCTTGATAATGATGTGTGGATCACTAGCAAAAATAGCAATAAATGGGCCCTTTGAGAACAGAATTCGAACCTGTGGGGAAAAAACGGAAAGAAGTTATCTTATGAGTAATGAGAAGGGGGGGGGGGAGGATTCAGGACACCACCCTTAGCTTTGTGAGAATTCTTTATACCAAGCCACTATTAATCACCTGGACAGCATCTGTCCACAGGGGTCATGACACAGGGGGCCACAATAAGTGCCCTTGGCATATTTCTGCTTGTATCCCATCAGTGGCCAAGCCTGCAATAAGGGTGCCGTGTGGCACAGATAGCAGGATTCTGCCATACTCCTGGACAGACTACATCAAGAAAGGAAGCCAGAATGTCTGGAATCCAATGTATACTATCATCTGTAAACCGCTCCGCGGGAGCGATAGTAATAAAGCGCTAAGGGCAATATGGGAGGAGAAAGGGGTGGGGCGAGTCCAAGATAAAAATTCGAAGGGGCCAATCAGGAGCTGCAAAGTGGCTCTCGATTGGCCCCTCTGAGTGTCAGTCCGGGAGGTGAGGGGGCTGGGGGAAGAGCCTTCGCCACCGGGAAAGGAGCAGGGCTTCCGCGTCGAAGCCAGGATCTCGGGGGGGGGGAGGCTTTGGCATGGCGGGCCCAACAGGAGCCCTGCAAGGCCACCGGGCTCAGCAGCGCCCAGCCTAGCGCCCACTGTATTACAGAATACAATGGGCTTTACCTCTAGTCAAAGACACTATAGTTTTACAAAGCTATTCCTCCTGAACAGAGGCAGGCGGGCCAGTGGGCTTGGTACTACTAAAGTCTGCACTGCTGTGTGAGGCACAGGGAGGGTTGCTTACCTTGGGTGTGCACTGTGTTGTGCACTATAAATGTGCAGTAAAATCAGAATCCTAGAGTTGGAGGAGGCTATACAGGCAATGTAGTCCAACCCCCTGAGTCAATTCAGGATCAGCCCTAAGCATCCATGAGTGGCACAAGAGAAGTGGCACACTCACTAAGTCTGGACTTCTATTTCATTTGGCAATCCATCAATACTCCCTCAGTCCAAACCAATGTTTTGCACCTTGTTCTGTGTTGTTACCATTTTACTCTATTATTAAAGCGGTTTTAATGAGGCAGACTTGGGAGAGGGGTTTATTTTCATGGTTATATCATGTATCGGTTGCATGTGTATTAACTGGCAGCCAATCTAAAGGCAGAAAGATGAGGGTACAAATTTTGTTCGTAAATAATGCTATAATCCTAGGCACCGTTACTTGGAAGCAAACTCCATTTTTTTCGTGGAGCTTACTTTTCAGTAAGCACGCATAGGATTGGACTGCAGTGAGATTTAACAGCATGATTCATTTGCTCCACGGGTTCCACAGGACCAAATCACAACTCACTTCAGGAGGCTCAGGGCTAAAATCTTCCTGCTTTTTATCCATAGGCCATAATGCACACCAGAAGAGCCATAAAACACTTAGCCTCCCAAAACATCACTTACAGTGTCAAGCATCTGCAAAACTTTGTCCTGTTCACAGGCGTCCAGCCCATCTATGATCACCACAAGCCTGGTTTGGTTTTGAGTGAAGCCATCAATGGTTTTTGCCATTTTTGCCATCAGTTCCACTTCGCATTTAAGAACCTATCAAAGTCAAAATAATGGCGAAACGGTCTCATCAATGCACGAACAGAAATATTTTCAAAACAGGAACCTCGTTTGAATGACACAGGCAGCTTTTAAGCATTTAAAGTATTGCACTCTTCAATGGCTGACACAACCTGATTTATTCATGCCAACTGCAGCTAAACATTTGCTTGTTTGTTCCACTGGAATCAGTCCCATAACTTTACTGTAAACCATAGTAAAATTGCTGAAGCAATGAGCTGCTTTGCTCTGGTGGTTCCAATCTGAACCAACACAACTGAATTCAAAATGGTGGTTGCCTTTTGTACTTACTTTCATAAACCCCTCGCTTTTGAGTTTATGAAGCTTTGACGCGGCGCTGTGAAGCCGTTTTCTCTGGGAGTTCAAGACCGAATCCATCACTCGCCACCAAGTGCGACAGTTCAAGATGAAGGCCAAACCCACGACGCATACAAATGATATCAGGATTGCATTCACGGTCATGTTGTTGGGGTCCACATTGAAAATGGCCAGGAGAGTGATTCCAGCAATGACACAGCTCAAAATGAAGAGAAAAATAACAAAGGATGGGAGACAACAGGTTTTCTTCCATTTCTTTTTACCTAGAAATAAATCAAGATCTGGTAAGGACATTTCTACACTCTGCAGGAAACCCACATCAATAACAGATTTAAAGCTGGGGGAAAGATCCCCCACAAAACAGTGTTGGATTTTCAGACAGAGTCAGGAAGCTGCAGCCTAGTTAGATTTGCTTCTGTTCACCAGAAAAGTACCGTAAAGCAGCAAAATCAATGGAGGAAGAAGAGGAAGAGGAGGAGGAGGAAGAAGAGGAGGAAGAAGAGGAGGAAGAGGAAGAAGAGACACCCTGTGAGGTGGGTGAGGCTGAGAGAGCCCTGATAGCACTGCTCAGTCAGAACAGTTTTATTAGTGCCGTGGCGAGCCCAAGGTCACCCAGCTGGCTGCATGTGGGGGAGTGCAGAATCGAACCCGGCTTGCCAGATTAGAAGTCCGCATTCCTAACCACTACACCAATACAACAGACAATGGAGAGATTCTTAGAGAAGTAGCGAAGGGGTAGGTGGCTTGATTTATGGATGACAGTAGAACTCAAGACTTCAAGCCACACCCCCTAAAGAAAGTTTGAACAACCTGTATCTAAGACATACAGCTTCAGTCCAGAAGAAGGCTGAAGGCATGGATAGCATTCTCCTGCCAACTAAAGCAAGGCTTAGCAACATGCCTTGGGATTCTATGGAGAGGAAAAGGGAAATTTGGCGAGGGAGAGAATCAACCAATATCAAAGTGGAAAAAGAAATCCAGAAAATTTTACAATGCCAGTGCTAGGTTTGGAGCTATTCAACACCTCTGCTGATTCTTTAGCTTGGCAGAACAACCCACACGGTCTGAAATAAATGCAATGACCTCTTAATGAAGAGTTGCACAAAAAAACAGAGGAATTTAATGCCACACTTAAATGCACACTGAACTTCACTGTAAGGTTCGCTGAATATACTGAGACTTTGTTCCACTTAGCTTGCTTCCGTGCATATCTAATCAGTATAAGTATACTAGCCACCTGTAGAACTGGAGGCTGTGTTCAACAGAGGTTATTCTCCTTGGAAAGAGTAATATTCTGGAAGGGAATGACCCGCTTACCCAAGATGAGGTAAGACTGTCACACTACACATAAAAAGCCGGATGTACTTTTCAAGTCAGCCTTACAATCTGAGGAAGACAGACAATGACTAAGAAATACCTTCTCTCTATTACGTTCTCCAAGTGTCTTCTCTTATTGATCCTCTAAGCTGGCTGCTTAACATTGACCATGAGCTGCCCTCAGAGGCAACACAGAGAATTTTAGTGAATGAAAAAAAAATGTGGCTGCTCATTTGTTACCTGGGGCATTCTGAAGCAATTGGTTAACTATTTGTTTTTGAGCTGCATCTAAGGCCAGGTTCTTATCTAACAAAGTTCTTCACAACCTCATACCTATGTAAGACCGTATCTCTGTGGATGAACACTGACTGTGCTCTTCAGACAGCCTTCTACTTGCAATCTCCCCCAACCTCACCAGACGTCTGCAGTCTCCCTCAGGCCAAGCCTCTTACATTACAGCATCAATGTTAAGGAACTGGCTTCCCAGAGGTAAGGACCACGTCATTATTTGGTAGAGTTTTTCAAGAATCTTTTCAGAAACTGTTAGAGGTACTGAGGTTTATTGGGGTGTTTTATTATTACTGGAGTCTGTGCTGTAGGTTTTAATGGATGCTGCTGATGTTGTTGAATTGTGTGCCTCTGTGGGTCTTTTGAGCGAAGGGCGAGAAGCAAGTATTTTCATCTACTTAGGTGGGAAATTAAGTGCTTGAGGTTATCAGGCTAGGAAGCAGTATTCCCCAGAGGGAATGAGACTAACAGACCTACCGCTAAATGACAGTGCAGCAGTATAATACCATTGCTCCTCCACCAGGCAACCCAATGACACCCCCTCAGACACTCCCTCCATGACCTGAAGCAGCCTGACCTCCCTGTGGGTTTTGTCTAAGTTGTCGTTTTATTTGAAGCCACTGTTGGATTACTGTTGATATGTTATTTATGGCTGTGTTTTATGTTTTGACCGTTCTATGTATTACCCCTGCAATATTTTATGTGAACCGCCCTGAGCCATATGGGAAGGTGGTATAAAAATCTAATAACCAAACAACCAACCAACCAAATAAATAAATAAATAAAAAGGCAAGTGCCATTTGAAGCACAGAGTCCGGACCAGGAACCTTTTCTTTTTAATACCCTTCCAGGAAGTGACTGGCTGCGAAGCAATTTAGTGCCGGTGCTTCAACATCCGGACCACTGTATGCAGCACTTGTTGCTACAGGTCCAGAAGAATGCAGGCTAAGTACAAAGGACCGAAGGAAAGCTAGCAGGCCAATAACAGACCCTCTGTTTGAGTTAACTCTTCTACAGGCAGAAGCTGGAAAAATCTCACTGCCAATCTGAGTGGCTTTTGAGTTGGCTTTCTAACGTCAGCAAATTAGCACATTTTGAGCATTTCTTTGTTTTCTATTTGGAAGAAAGCTTATGATGTATTTGTACAGTGGAGCAGTGAAAGCAAACAAAAAAAATGGAAAGGGGGGGGAGAAACATGAAAAATTACCTTGTGTTTCTTCAGTCTTAAACACTCGAAAAAGGCGGGTTGCTAAGAAACCAAACTCTCTCTCACAGGCATCTGAGAGTGTGGCGATCATCTCGGCCAGCGACGTTTCGCCACCTACGCTGGACAGTCTATTGTAATCGGTAAATAAAAACCTGAAGCAAGACAAAAACATACTGTAACAAAAGCTTTCTTTTTCGTTGGTACTTTTGGTGCACGTTTTCAAGTGGCTGAGCTGCTATACATACAATAACCCTTCATCATTTTTCCTTCCCCTGTTCTAAGAGGCATTTCTTAATTTCTAAAAAATTAGTGAGGCATTTCTTAATTTCACAGCTTTTTCAACTTTACAATATGAATAATTTTGATGACAATTTTAAAATCAGGGGTCCTGAAAGGCTGTATCACATTGAGTTGTCACTTTTCCTAAAAAGAACCTAACAAAAACTCTTCCAAGCGCAAGCCGAAGCCAACCCTGCTCAGCTTCTGAGATCTGATGAGATCGGGCTTGCCTGGACTATCCAGGTCAGGTCAGGATTAAGAATGACATGAATCCAGCAGAAGAGGCCACGGAACAAGTGGATGGAGAAGATTCCTCCCTCCCTCCCCTAAGTAATCTGCCATTTGTCTACAAATTCCTCCCTGAATCTAGGGAGAGCCTCTCAAACAACAGGATAGATAGTAAAATTAGCAAACACACTGCCCTTTTCCTTCTTCATTGACATATGCCATTAGGAGAGACAGAGAAAGGCAATTTCACTTGATTCTCCATTGTTGCCACAACCTCTTGTGCTGCGAATCATTTTGCTTGTGATGTGTTTGCTGTCCTTTTAGAGGAGTTTTAGGACAAAGGAATGGCTGCCCAGGAGAAGGTGGGACAGACAAAGATCTGCTGTGCCAACTCCTCCTGTGAGCTCTTGCACCGGATTCAACGCAAGGATTAAACAGAGCTGCCACCACAAGAGCAAACAGAATTTCAAGTATGAAGATACCGCAGCAAAGCATGTGAAATAAAATGATCTCCCCTTTCCAGTGGGGCAAGAAGTTCCACACACAAGCACAACTGGTTTGCGGATAATTCAGCCAGCACATAACCGCAAAGATCCCAGTCAATCCCAATCTCTGGCATTATTGATGAGAGAAGAACTTCTGCTCACCTGACAGGTAAAGCTTTCGTCGTTTGCTCTGGCAGCTCTGGAGGATTGACAAACATGAGTTTAAGAAGCAGCTCCATGTAGCCAATGTGTCTGGCCAGCCGTGTGCTCAACACCCAGGCCCAGTTCCAGTTCTCGCCTTCTCTTTGGCCACCAAAATAGATCACGGCTGGAACGAGATGCCTTATTGAATATCCTCAGCATTAAATAATAGTTACAGAAGATTTTTAAAAAAGGAGCAACTGGAAACTGAAAAGGCTATTGCAAGAACTCTTAAAAGCCCAACAAAGCTGTATAAACCGAACTTCGGGTATTGCTGCATATGATGTCGATGGTCTGGATCCTGTCAAAAGATCTACCCACACAAAGCTACCAGGAACAGCTGGAGGAGATATTTCATGCTGCACTGGGAAAGGGAGGGGACAGGAAGGTCTTTCGATGGGAGCCAACCCAATGTCTATTTCATTGAGTTTTGTGCTTCACAGATCTTAATAAAAGTCATTTTTTAATTTGAATTATTCTACTGCATCATGCCATGTCTTTGAAACCTGTTATCTTCCACAATCTAGTTCTGTCAGGTTATTTGAATGGTTGAAAAGGTAATAGCAGACTTACTAAAAAATACATACAGTAGGGCCAGTAAGCTCAGTGCCACGGCTATGCCAAGTTTGGCATCTACTGTGAATGCCAGTAACAAACCGAGACCACCACATAACAGAAGTGTAAGGAATACGATGAGCCAGGAGAACTGGAACAGAGGCTCAATCTGCTGCCCGGCAAAAGTTTTCATTTCATCTGAAAAAGAAAGGGGGGGGGGGATAATCAAATCAGCAAAAAAAAAAAAAATACCCATGTTTTTCATACGGCTACATTTCCTCTGTGCTACATTAAAAAAAAATGTTTTCTCCTAGTTTAATTCAGGCTTTCTCAACGCAGTTTTTGTGAAGCCCTGGTTTTCTTGACGGCCCTGCAAGGGTGGGAGTTAATTAATTCTTTATTTTTTAAATTTTTTTTATTTATTATATTTATATACCGCCCTCCCCGAAGGCTCAGGGCGGTTTACAGGGAAGAAGATACAGATAACGTATGGTAACAGGTGATAACAGTAATAACATTATAACAACAATAATTTAACATGATCATAACAATAACATTAGAGAATGGAATTGCAAGAGCCTCAGCTCAACTCTTACTGGGACCCAGTGAGTTAGGCAGATTGGTGTGAGTCGTAGTAGGAGGGGGGGAGCTTGGGGGCCAATTGGAAGTATTGGTTTGGGTAAACCATTTGATACGACCATATATTGCCATGTCGAACCTCCCCCCCCCTCAATGGCCAATGATGGCCCTAGAAGAGGTGGGAAGGGGAGGAGTCCTGGGTGGGGCTTGTCCACAGCTCTGCTTCCCAACCATATTCTACATGATCACACTACTTCTGGGGTTTCTCGAAGCCTCAATGGTAAAGAAGCTGAGAAAGGCTGAATTTAATCCTTTAAAAATTAAAGGCATAATATAAACAATATTGGCATAGCCATATGTACTAGTGTCCTTCATCCTGTCAATGTTTTTAAGCAACTTATACTAGTGTAGCCCATCTTCGTGTGATTTGACAAACTAAGGATCTTTGCCAGGATAGCAGGATACAGGATCAGCAACTGGACAAAAAATAGGACTGCAATCGTACAACTATAAAACTGTCTAAAGGCTAAGCAGCTGAAATTTAACAGGACGTTCACCGAATACACTTAGAAGAACTTTTATCCAGAGAATTTTTCAAGGTACAATGTAGACAAAAAAGAAAATAGTTTACAAATAGACAAGAAACAAAGAAAAGAGAATAAATAGTCTTCCAATCTTAACTAAAATGATTATAAATCAAATTATTAGGTTACACTATGCTAATGCAATTTTAAACTTTTACCTTCAAGTTTCTTCAGCAGAAAAGATTTCCCGCTCCCCCACTGAGCATACAGTCCCACACAGATAGGTGGCTGCATGGTTGGCTCGCTCAGAATATCAGCCAATGCACTGCTGTAGAGATCATAGCCCAGCATGTCACCGTCAGTTTCAGTGGGCGATAAATGTCCTGCAAGGTCACACAGGCATCGTGTCATAAAACAATAGTATGGATTTTGTCATTCGTGAAGGCTGCCACCGTCATGACCTAGCCCACTTTTATTTAGTTTATCTCCTAAATAAACTCCCAACTCCTCCTGTCCCCCTCCAAAGAACTGCTAATGAAAGAGATTTCCTCTTTCTAACATACAGAAGTTCTATTACAGCTCCCTATGTACTAAAACATCCTCCTTTCCTCACAAAGCATTATCTTCTCCCCCCCAAAAAAAACTTTATTTCAGGCTAGTATGCCTTTAAAGACTTCTTCAGATACCCAACTGACAAGGATCAAGGCAACACTCAAGTAAGGAAGAGAGCTTGTTGAGGAGTTACTGCAGAATTTGTGTACATATTCTTACAGACTTAAGAACATGGAGACATGCACCAGTATTAATTCTATGTGTTTAGATTCAGGTGGGCATCCATGTTGATCTGAGGCCCAGAACGAATTTCGAATCAGTGGCACCTTTAAGACCAACGAAGTTTGATTCAAGATACAATCTTTTGTGTGCATGCACATGAAAGCTCGTACCTTGAATCAAACTTTGTTGGTCTTAAAGGTGCCTCTGGACTCAAAATTTGTTCTGTATATTTATATAACGTACTAGGGGCCAAGTCCAATGCAATCAGGAATACAACAGGCATTACATTAGGGGGGGTGGAGTAGAAGAACTCTGCAGACGGCCTTTCCCTCCGCCCAGGACATGGAAAGGCTGCAGGCAGTTGTTAGGGAACTCACCGCCAGGGACAGCTCTCAGGCAGCAAGGATCTGCAGCCTCCAAGCCTCAGAGGGAATTGGAAGGAAGCAGGGTGGTCAGGGATGGGGGATGGAAGGCAATTGGCTGGCTGCTGGCAAGCCTGTTGGAGGAGGAGGCATTCAGGAGTGGGACAGCCAACCTGAGTGGGTATTAAGTGCTGAGTAGCATTTAAGCCATGAGATCAGCTCCTCCTCCAAGGCCTTACAAAGGTTATGCAGACAGAAAGAATTAGAGGTAAAAAATACAGGCAAACTAGATCAATAAAACTTAACCAAGAGATCAATTAAATCTGAGACTATTATGGAGATCTCATATGGTCTACGTAATTTTTTTTGGGGGGGGAGGGGAATGGCAGAGTATACATGTACACTGAAATTCTTGAGAAACAGAATGCAATTTCTGAACTCCTGATTTGTTTTAGGGAAAGTTCCTAGGTGACACTGGATTAGATCTAGATTACTAGAACTCTCATGAGGATCAGAAGACCATCAGAAACAATGTGGGATACAGCGATTGTAAACTTCGTTTACGTGCCCTTATGGGAATTGGGGCACTCTTTGTGAAAGGGTGGGGGAATGGGAGAGGAGTTTCCATCAGTTTCATCTGTCCAATTCCTGCATTGCCAAGGGTAGCGGCCAACCCTCAGGAACAACATTTTATGAGCCTCAGATGTCAGCAGAAATGCCGCCAAGCTCCCACGTCTAAATTTCCTTATGGTATTAGGTTCGATCCAAAGCACATTACGGAAAATAACCAATCAGTACTCACTAGCACCAAATATTTGAGTCAAAATGCTTTTTTGGTGGCTGCAGTCTATGTTGTAAGGTGTCTCTCCTGCTTTATTGGGCCTGTACAGCAGCCTGCCATCCTTAGGATTTCTTAACAGGAGTTCTGCAAGCCTCCGGCTTCTCCCGCGAATAGCTATGTGGAGTGGAGTGTCTCCTTTCTGTAGCAATTATTATGGGACAAACAAAATCAATGCACCAGGATGAGAAAACAACACCCATTATTACAGAATGATGCACGTATTTGAAAGCTGAAATGGTCCATCCCATCCTTCCCACACTAGAACAGAGGCTTGTCATTTGTGTTTCCTTTTTAGAATCAAAATGGACCGACAGTCTGCTAGCTGACTGAACTTATATACATTCCTATACACCAAACATATTTTTCCTTCATATTAAGCATACTTTTTAAAAAGTCTGCCTGCCCTCAGTCAGTGGTTCTCAATTGACCATAAGCAAACCAATCACCAGCTAGATTTTACCTTGTCTACAGCAGAAACTTTAGCTCCTTTGTCAAGTAGTAGCTCTACTATTTCAATATTTCTCATCTTGGTGGCCTTTATAAGAGGTGTTTCTCCATCCTATGAGCAAAAACAAAAAATTATTGAAAACAGCAGCATGTCTACCTTGGAATACCCAATACAAGTGAAGCAAGTTTTGTAACTGCTGAGAACTGCTGTTCCCTGTTACCTTATTCCAACATTTTTTTTAAAAAAACTACTGAAATGCAATACATAAACTGGAATATACTACAGAAATCAAAATAAATTTTCTTTCTGAGATGTCACAGTTAAAAGCAAAGGCAGCAGCCTACTTTCTGCAGTTTCTGTATTTAAGGGTCACCAAAATTAGTACTGCAAGAATTGTTGAGAATTACAAATCTTTTTATCGTTATTTAGACACCCTCATTATGAGTACACAGCTGAAATGTCAGGAAAAGTTGAACTTTATTATGCAAAAATGAGTATGCACCTTGAGGGACACAAAAACACTTGCAAATCAGACCAGAGATCAAACAAAACCCAAACACAATAAAATAACACCGCAAACCACTACAAAGGAAGTGGCCACAAATCTTAAGTGTAGATGCCTCATACATTTTCATTCCAGAGCACACCGTGTATGGTTGCCACAAGTCATTTCTCTTCTACATTCTTCCTGTCAACTGGGGGCAATTCAGTTTAATTCCTCTTTAAAAGCATGGAAAAGGGAGAAGGGTGGAAGCAAGAAATACCAGGGAGTTCTGCAACCTGACAAGGAAATAGTCTAGTACAGTCTAGTCTTGTCCAGAAGAATAATTCAGAAATTAACTAGAGCATAACTAGAATGCACCATTTTCCCCTTTAGTGAAGACCTGATTGTAAATGCACTGTCAAATTTAGTACTGCAGAAAAGAGCAGAAAAAGATGCTTACAAGGTACACCCCACCCCAGGCTGCTTCCAAGATAAAAACATGCATTTACCTTTGTACACGTTTCAGTGTCCGGATTGCACTGTAAGATATCTCTTACCATCGTAGCGTTTCCTTTCTCAACAGCCCAATACAGGGCGGTTTTGTTATCCTATGAAACAAACATACCACATCTTGAGTGAACACTTAAGACAGTGGGATTCACTTGATAAACTAACACTTGTATTTGACAATACATAGCAAAGTGAGATAATAAAAAATGGAAAAGACGAACCTGCCTTTACAACCAAAGGAGGCATCTTATTAAATGTTAGGGGAAGCATCTTAATTCAGCGTCAGAGAAAGAAATTACCTCATCGGACTTTGGCTCACAATTAGGATGAGTGCTTACGAGGCTTATTTACTGTCTGCCCACAAATGCCAAGCCTTCTGAAACTACTTCATCAAAAAGCTATTATGCATGACAATAATAACCCTTCTATAATACCTAAATGGGATGAAGAGCATTGTCTAAATACTGTAGTATGCCAGTTCTAGAGGCACAGTAATGCTTAGCATGCGCTTTTGGATAAAGGTGAGGTTTTAAAATTTTATGTGAGATTTGATGCTCTGACTTTATAATTACATGGCATAAACATACCAATCACCAGCTAGCTTTTACCTTGTCTACAGCAGAAACCTAGTACTGCAGAATAGAGTGGAAAAAGATGCTTGCAAGGTACACCCCACCCTGGGCTGCTTCCAAGATAAAAACATTCACTGTTCATACATACCTTTGTATGTTTGTACATACCTTTATGCATGTTTGACTGAACTTACATACATTCCTATACACCAAACATATTTTTCTGCTAAAAACCTCTGTGGCATGTATGCCTTAAAATTACATGCAGCAGTAGCCAAGGGCTCCACAACACTTGGAAAAGGAGGAGGGAGGTTACGTATATCACATGACTTCCCAAATACCACTCCTCGTGGCAGAGGAATGCCAGAAACACATTTGGTTCTCTCTTCAGGATGGAGCTGAACTAAACTTTTCGATTATAGCCAGCGCATTGGATTTCTTAATCCATCCCCAGCTATTTGAAGTCGGCTTCAGCACTTCCCATTTCACAGGCAGTTTCCACCTCCCCAGGTGAACAAAAGCAGCAGCATCCCAAGGATGGCAAGCACCTGCTTCCTGGTTCACTTGACTGGCATCACTGGTCAATGGGACCAGACAGAGTGGGCCGTGCTCAGGAGAGGGGTGGAGGCTCTTTTACCAGATCATGCTGAACAAAGTGGCTTTCGAATTTGAGATGGAAACTACAACGTCAACAGCGATTAAAAAGACAAACTCAATTTTTGTGTTACTAAATCACACCGTTCTTTTGTGCGGCAAATCCAGTAGTCTGACTGCATCTCCTGTCTCCACACAGCCTGTACTAGCTGTACTGAAAAGGATATTCTTAGCTCTTTTCAACACCTGCATATTGACTTACCTGACCTCTAATGTCGATGTCGGCATACTTGTGAAGCAGGGCCCTCACAATCTCAACGTGGCCCCCTCTGACAGCCCCAATCAGCACAGTATCTCCACTCTGCAATTCAGGTGCAAGAGTCACAGGTTACTCTCTCCTGAGCCAAAATACACATCCGATATGTTCAAGCAGCTTTTAAAATCATCCCATTGCAGGCGTGAGTAAGACACTCACCCTATCGGGAATGTTCACGTAGGTGCCTGCATCCAGGAGATCCTGCACAATTTCAGTATGGCCCTCCTTTGAGGCAATCATCAAGGCTGTGTTCCCGTCTTTATCTGTTAAGTTGACGTTCGGATTCCGCTTCAGAATTTCTTTCACCGAGTCTGTAAAGCCGCCTTTTACTGCGACAATGAGCGCAGTCATAGAATTCTGGGGAGGGAGAAAAAAAACAAATATGCAGACAAGAGATTAGCCTAAGACGCACGGGATACTTTTGTCAAAGACAGCCCCTTTTGGACTTCATGATTATTTCCCATATTTAGGAGTATTATTTTAATCCAAAACAAATCGTGCCTTCTAAGGAGACGGCTAGGAGAAAATCCTTGCTGCTGGGAAGGGTGTGAGAGTTCATGCAGCTCCCCTCTTCCTCAAGCGTGACTAGGTGAAAGAGACCAGGAGATCCGGGACCTCTTGTTCAGGGATGGCGGCATTTGTGTTGGCTTTATTTGTTCATTTACTGAACTTGGAAATTACATCAGAAACAGGAGCAAACTCTTTCCACTGCTCAACTCTTTCATCATACATTTTTATTAAATAGAAGCACTCCCTGGAAACTTCAAGTTTCAGCAGTGAAAACAATCGGGGGTGGGGGCTGATGAACCTTTTTCATTGCCACTTGTTACAATGGAACTCAGGAACAAATTCCAGATACCACAAAGAACCACTTGTGAAATAACTTGAACAGGTTTTCATTACATATATTCAGCTTGGGCCTAGAACCCTAACTGTCACAACTCCAGTGGATCTTTTAACAATAACTCCTTGCAAGACTCTACCAGAGAGCAGATAGCCTCACTTCCAAACATTAGCACTTTCTTAATTGTATCCCTTTCCCATACTTTCCATCTATTTCTTTGCTCAAAACAGTAACAGACTGAAGCCAGGGGTAGGTTTTTACACTGACAAAAGAATAGAAAGGAAAAGGACCACAAGTGGAGGTAGTGCTTTACATTAAGAAGATTTTAAAAATTTAACATTAAATTCCAGCCTCAAAACACAATCCCATTCACAATGTTGGGGGCATTTAACAGAAATGTGGCAGCTGCCACCGTAATTCTTGTGTGTTCCTTAGGTATATCTACACTTGCCTGTTTGGATACAGACATATCTATGTTTCTCAAGATAAAATTTTGTGAAGACAAACAGGTAAACAGAAGAATTGTTGAGTTAATGCTTGGTAAGTTTTATCTGAACACCACTCTCCCACTATATGACTTAGCTCCCGGAAGAGCTGAGGGCCCTGCGGGAATTACCAGCATTCCGCAGGGCCTGTAAAACGGAGCTCTTCTGCCAGGCGTATGGTGAGGCCGGGCGGTGAGGAGGATTAGCCCCCCCCCCACAAAATCCAGCGGTAGTGAGTGCCAGCTCCCTCCACCTCCCTGTAGCTGAGGTTGCGGAGACTCGATGATTAGTATGATGCCATCAATTGTTTATTGGTGACCAATTGGTTGTTAATTACTGTAATTTTATGTCACTGTTATGGATTGTAGGGGGTGGGATTTTATGTGAGCCGCCTCGAGCCTTCGGGGGAAGGCGGGATATAAATAAAATAATAATAATAATAATAATAGATTTATAGGTACCATAATTATCTCTTGGTGCTGCCTACATTAAATTAGAAACATAGAAATTGAGTACTCACAGCTCCTTCCTGATCCACATCTGCTCCCATATGCAGCAAATATTTCACACATTCCAGATGACCTTTCCGTGCTGCCCAGATCAATGGTGTAGTGCCATACTGAAGAAAGAAAAGACCTATTCAGTGATCACACGGGGATAGGTAAAGCAGAAGGAGGGATGCTATAGGTTTTGATATACACTGAGGCCAGAAAACTTGCTAGCCCTCCAATATCATCAAGCAAGTTCTCTGCACACAAAAAACTGTCCCTCTGGGAACGCTCTGATCCACCCCACCCCAAACACACATGGTATCCTCAGCTCTGCTCGCAGACTGGCCTGAAGAGTGGGTACTTTTCAAATGGGCCCCACCAATGCGACTCAGGCTGAACCAGCAGCATATCTGGAGTTCCAAAATAAGTTTGTATTATGTTGAATTTATGTTGTTTTATACTACATGGATTTTAAATTTTGAGATCCTGAACTGAGCAGCCTTTGTGACCCTGAACTAGGTGGAAACATGTTCTGAATAAATAAATGTAAATGAAATGGCAGGAGCACAGGAACCAGCTTTAGCTGCAGACTGCAGGAAGGAATGTAAAATGGCTTTATGCAAATAGACCTGAATGCAAAGTATGTTTAAAGCCCGTAAACTGGAGTGTTCTATTCTAACGCTGCAACTTTTCTGCTGCAGACAGTCATAGCTCCTGTTAATAAGAGTAATACAACCCAGGGTGCTGCTTTCTGAAGGTACCAGAATTCAGTCTGTAATTTAAAGAAAACACCAGTTCAGCCTACCTTATCAGAGCAGTTGACCTTAGCTCCATACTGAAGCAGGAGTTGTACTATGCGAGAATGGCCCCGCCCTGCTGCCCAAATAATGGGATACACACTGTATTGCTTGAGGAAGAAAAGAAAGTTTTAAAAGTTATAATTAAAGAAGTATATACCTTTTCCTTTTTGAAACATTTAAGAATTCAGATAAACTGGAAGAGGCAGAATAGTCAGTCGGCTTTTAATATAAAATAGTCTAATATGAACAAGCCACTTCCCTTATAAAGAAAGCACTAGAACCAACATGCAAGTATAAGAGTCAAGATAGCATCTGCCAGGTCTCTTCCACACAACGGATTAGGCTTTGTTCACCAGCAGTTTTAAACCCCCGTTCTGCATGGAATCAGGCCTCTCCCAGGGTGGTCCCAGAGCTGGCCTCATTCACACCCTCAGTTGGCCCATATCAAGGGAACACGGAGAAATCCGCATTCAATTTTTTGCTGTGGGACACAATGAGCTGTAAGTTGGGCCATGTGGATGCAGGAAAACTTGGGCTGTCCCGGTGTGCTTTGCCCACCCTTGCAACTAGCCCACCATCCCCGAGCATCCTCCCCCCGCAACCTCCCCTGCCCTTTTTCTCCAGAGCACTTGAGGCTGCTGGTAGGTGCTTCCAGGTCTCTCTGCGTCGCCTCACCGCTTCCACCCTTCTATATTTGTTTATTTTTTAGAACTTGTTTTTGCATAATAATGCAATAACAGTGTTAAAACAATAATTTTAAATGCTCCCCAAGAATTGTGTGCAAAAATGGGGGGAGGAGGCAGCTTAAATCAAGACTTTGCCTAGTATCACCTTCCTTGAGCAGGCCTTCTCTGAAATGCGGGCAACAAACAAAAATGGTCCTGTACTGTCCTGTTGAGATCAGTTGTGGGTAACAGAATGAAGCTCTCCTGTTCTTCTTCATTCTAGACTAATGGAGTCACCACAGATGCATTCTGATCCCCCAGAGCTATGCTCTGCTGTCCCAGGAGAGCTGCAGGGAGGTTTTTTTAAAATTTTTAAACACTGTTATTGCATAATAAAACAACATTTTTAAAAATTTAATGCTTCCTGCGGCTCCACCAGGGCTCTGGGTCAGTGAGGCAGAGAGACACAGGAGAGCTGCAGGGTACATTTTTACAAATTATTATTGCATAATAACCTTGTTTTTTTTTAAAAAAATTGCACTTGGAGGAGGGATGCTCAAATGGAACTAAAAGGCACTGGAAGGTGATAGGGGGTTTGCACCACATGACAAACAAAAGAAGGCAAAAATAACTGCGGGAAGTTTCGACTTCCTGACCATCAGCTACCTCATGCAGACGGGAAAATCAGTGGTGGGGGGGGGGGAAGGGGGCCAAAGGCTTCCCCTGCAGTCATGGGAAAAATTGGGACAGCTATCCCGAGGCAAAACAGCAGGGGACAGCACAGCATAAGGGCTAGGTGAGTCCTCCATGCAGAAGAGGGCTTTTAGAAAACAAGCTGACAATGAAAATTCTGAATACCTCCAATTCATGTATCATTTTAATATCTTCTTAAAAATTATCATCATTCAGACTTGGCTTATGGCTGCAAGCCTAAACTCATTGTCATAGGAGACAGTCCCATTCAATGACATTGGACTTATTTCTAGTAGACCTAATGACTCTAGCTTTCATGCAGACTCTAGGGCAACATATAATAACCTTACCAGACCAGTGATGTTTGGGTTAGCGCCTTTTTCAAGAAGTAGCTCAGCTACTTCTGTACAGCCCTTGTAGCATGCCCACATGAGAGCCGTCCAGCCGCCCTATCAAACACAGGAAATCATAATACAGTTTTTAAAACAAGTGTTTTTTTAAAGACTAATAGAAAACAGGGAGGTGCAATTCAACTCCAGACTCTCATGAATCTAACCTGTCCCCACAAATTATTTTCTTTGATGCAAACCACCCTTCCCTAATAGAATTACTTGCCCCCAAATGGGAGGGAAAAACACAAACATTCTCATAATGTACCAAGATGTAGCAGCTCTGGTGGAACCACAATTTGTATCAGGGAAACCCCACAAACAGAAACGGTTAAAACTCCTCCTAGCTGCTAATAAGGATTTTTAAGAAACTGAGAGATCCTATTCATATTTCCCCCATCGTGTGTAGTAAAGATCTATTTTTAGCCAAAACTATGGAAGTTATCCATTTTAGCAGTATCTTTTACCATCTCTTTAATTTAATAAATAACCATAAAATTTGTAATTCAGAAATTCAAGGATCACATGGTCTAGCTTCCAGATCATCAGGAACATAAAGATAACCAACAAAAAACAGATTGAGGGGGGTCTGCTCAAACTCCCCACTTCCTGACTACTAAAAGCATTTCTGAATTAAAAGACCTTACAATGCTTCTGAAGGTTTCAACTCAGTGTAAACCTTCAAACAATGGAACTTCCATGACTTTGGAGAAAAGGCACCAGAAACACAGTTCATCATCTTAAAAACATACTGATTCCCTAAAGATCACTCCTTACACAGGAAAAAAAGCAGGAACACTAATTAGAAATCATTGTGTCACTGGGCTGGGGGGAGGGGGGCGGAAAACATACAAATCCTTTGAAAGCCAAAGGTATCATACCATGTCCCGGTGCTCTAAGTTCACATTACAGTTCAGTAGTTCTGACACGATGGCGGTGTGCCCCTCTTTAGCTGCTGAGATAAGAGCTGTCCAGTTATCCTAGACAAGAAAATGGGAGTAGCATCCAGTGAGTGAGTATATAATCTGCCTTCAGTTACCAAGAGATTATGCCAACTGTTATGAAACAACATTCATAAAGAAATGAAATCTCGTGAAGCGGTGATTCACAAATCCTGCACTACTTCTTCATCGTCAATAATAAATGACTTTGGGCGGCTGGGAGAGACAGGTAAAGTGTGATCCAGTGCACAGCGTACAGCAGTGGTCCCCAACCTGCGCTCCGCGGTCTGGTGCCGGGCCGCGAAGGCCAGGGTGCCGGGCCGCGGTTCCCTCTCCCCGTCCCCCCGCAGTAAAAAACTTCCCCAGGCCGCAAGCATGCGCGAAAGTGCTGCGTATGCGCAATTTCAGCTGCACATTGCACATGCGCGGCCCGGCTGCACATGCGTGCTGCGCAGGCGGGGCCGCGCATGCGTGCTGCGTGGGCGGGGCAGTTGCCCCGCCGGTCCCCAGACGGAAAAAGGTTGGGGACCACTGGCATACAACATCCAAAAGAATGAGAAAGGGCAAGACACAGGGAAAGGAGGACTGGATCCACCTCTATACTTACTGAGTCGTCCAAGTTGCAGTTCGCACCTTTCTTGATCAGTTCTTGGACAATTTCTAAATTGCCTTGCTCAGCTGCGAGCATCAACGGAGTCTGTCCATTCTGAAAATACACACAACAGATTGTAAATGTTTGTCAGACTAAGATAACTAAGAGCATCTGGACTGATGCAGTATAAGGCTGAGAACTGTCAATTCCTTGAAGTGCCCAAGCAGCACAAAAAGGAAATCTCACGGCTGATTAATAAATGTATTTCACAATTCAATAAATTGTTCTTTGTATTATTTATTAAACCAAAATATTGAGGTTGAAGAATGATGCAGTAATCAGAAGACAAATAAGAGACCCAGGCTTCTTGACTTTTACACGGTTCCTCAGAAAACAATCCCAGCGAGACTAATAGGATTTATTCACAGGAGTGACTAGAATTACAACCTTTGGCACATACAGTATATGAAGACGTAGAAAGCATTCAGATTTAACACATTGAACTCTTGTCCCTCCAAAAACCACTGGACTGCTCGCATGGGGCACTTAGTCAAAAACTGTCTAAGTCACACAAGTTAACTTCTGATAAAGAACTGTAAGGTCAAAGGTAAAGGTATCCCCCTGTGCAAGCACCGAGTCATGTCTGACCCTTGGGGTGACGCCCTCCAGCGTTTTCATGGCAGACTCAATACGGGGTGGTTTGCCAGTGCCTTCCCCAGTCATTACCATTTACCCTCCAGCAAGCTGGGTACTCATTTTACCGACCTCGGAAGGATGGAAGGCTGAGTCAACCTTGAGCCGGCTGCTGGGATCGAACTCCCAGCCTCATGGTCAGAGCTTCAGATAGCATGTCAGCTGCCTTACCACCCTGCGCCACAAGAGGCTCTATATATGGTCATAAAAAGGTAAAGGTAGGAGGCGGAGCCATGGCACTTGGATAGCTCGATTACTTCGAGCTCCTGTTCCACTGAGGGTCAATCACTGCTGTGATTGACAGAATCGGGTTTTGGGTACGCTAACCCAACCATAAATCTTCTCAGGAATTCCTTGTGAATCTCTGGGGCCTCTCTGTTCCGCAGGGAAATTAATCTCCCACTGGAACGTAAGCTCAGTGTGCACAGGGTCCAGCAAGCGCCGTCCGCCATCTTAAAATCTTTTTTCCTTTTCTTCTTTTTTCAACTCTGCAATCTACAAAGCTTATTTTAATCTTCCAAGATAATTGGACACCTCCCAGCAAGACCTTCAACTCACTACAACTCCGGAGCGAAAACATCTGGCAGACATCAGATCGAGCCTACAAACAGTGAGTGGGGTTTCCCTCGGCACCTTCTTCCCTGGAATGAACTCTCGGCGTGGAGAGTTGCTCTCGCTAATCCAAACAAGCCAGAGTGACAGGATTTATTACCACTGAGGGGGTGAAGCAGCCAAATTCCAAGATATTGAGTCATTAATCAACGCAGAGATGCAAGTGCTTTCCCGCTTCTCCGTCTATACTTTCCCCCCCGTTTCTGGCTCTGCTTGATGCCACCTCATCATGAGGCAGGCTAATTTTCTTTTCTAAGCGAAGAAGGACTTAAATCAACTCAAACTAATAAGTATTATATCTGTTTTTGGTCTTCGAAGATAAGAGAGATTAGAGCCGTGGAATCTCGCGAGAACTAAGCTCTAGAAACATTCCTTTAATTCAAAACAGACTGTTGCTTTCGTTAGGACTCTGTAGGACCTCTACTGGCTATCTGCAAAATTGCAAATATATTTTGGAAACAACATATGCATAATTGATTAACAAAATTCCAAACCTGGAACATGTTTTCGTTTAAAAAATTTGCATATCTTCTAGATAAACAAACACAAGACCTGAAAGAATCTCTAAATGGTTCACTTAAAAATATGCTCATGGAGTTTAAAGGCATTAAGGAAGAAGTCTCTAACAGGAATGATGAACCAATGGTAGTGGCTGATGATAGCTTTAAACAAGATGGAAAATTACCAGCAGAAGAGGAATCTGAAATTATGGAGATGGAAAAGGGGATGTCAGAGTCTTGCAGCTCAGATAAGGACACCCTACCTGAGAAGATATATAGCCACTCCAAAGCAACAATACACAAGAAAGACATATGGATCTGCGGTGAAAGCAATCGATTGAAAGGAGCTTCATGGAAAAACATCTGTACTGATATTGGAGTCCAGGAGGTACAACTGCTTCAAGATTTATCGATGTATACTTCGAGGGAAAGACTACAACTGTACTTTCCCAGCCAAAGACCAATAGGACAGAACATTAGTCAACGGGAGCTACAAGACGTAATAAGCCTCGAAATGAGACCTCCTTAAGAAGCTTGGGGAATGGAAATGCAACACAGTGGTCGAAATTCCTTTCCTCTTTTACCTCCTGTATGTAGCCATATAGGCAATATAACTAGTTAAGAAGTTAATCTGGGGTCTAAGATCTTTTAAGTAAGCTGAATCTGTATTATTAAACCTAATTTCGCACTGCCTACTAGCTCAAAATCAAAGCATAACTAAAAGGAGACACCTAATGGAATGGGCTTATATTATAGTGTGGGGTTTTAGATTTCCTATGATAGCTGAATTTGAATTATCTAGCATATCTCTGTAGTGACTTTCAGCCTAAATTTAATGCATAACTAAAAGAAGGTTTTTAACTGAGGAGGTGTAAATATAACTAACGAAAAATCTATTCTATTAATTAATGAAGACTCCATTTTATTATTTCTGGTATTAACAATGTATACTTATACATATTTGTTTCTCTTCTTTCTGTACAATTAAGCAGGCTTATTCTTTTTTTTCCTTTTTCCCTTTTTCTAGTGAAAATGTGGAGGGCTCTAGGACTACGTTAAGTATAAACTGTTTATGATTGTTAAAACTATCAGAAACTATGCAAACAAATGTTGAAATGATGGTAACAAGGTAGACTTCTCTTTTTAAATGTGGTGCAAACGTGAAAAAGTCTATAAAAAGTCTATAAGCTTTGGGTAAAAGTCCATAATATTGTAGCCAGTTTATAATCTTAAATGGAGAGAAGAGGGTTTTTAAGATTGAAACAGGGAACCAAAATGTTTTTCCATAGTGCTTCCTAACCCACATACAGAGCTTCTTCTTCTATGCGACGACGGCAGAAAAACTAGAATTGGCCAAGAAATGGAAAACGTAAGAACTACCCTCGACAGAAGACTGGGTGAATAAACTAGCTGATCTTACCAAGATAGTCAAACTGACACTAAGAGGTCTTTCAAGAACAATGGGGCCCTTACCTGAACTATTTACAAAAGGGATTAAAAATGGGGAACCAAGTGTATCAAATGAAGAGTATAGCTCTCCTTTTCTGTATTAACAATGTAGATTGCATGTATCTTACTGTCTTCAACTCTTCAATTCTGGAAAATAAAATAAAAACTTTCTATAAAAAAAAAAATAAAAAGGTAAAGGTAAAGGTATCCCCTGTGCAAGCACCAAGTCATGTCTGACCCTTGGGGTGACGCCCTCCAGCGTTTTCATGGCAGACTCAGTACAGGGTGGTTTGCCAGTGCCTTCCCCAGTCATTACCATTTACCCTCCAGCAAGCTGGGTACTCATTTTACCGACCTCGGAAGGATGGAAGGCTGAGTTGACCTTGAGCCGGCTGCTAGGATTGAAGTATTATCATAGGACTCCCAACCTCAAAGCTCAATATGTCCCTTTAAAAAATATATATCTATCCCTTTAAAAAAAAAAGCCTTCTCCTATATTTGGCACCTATATTTCAGAAACCTGCATACACATGTTGGAAAGCTCATTTTAACTAATTGTTCTAGAAAAAAATGCCATAATATGACTTTAAATAACAGGAAGACAGACTATAAATCTAAAATAAGTAGAACTTTTTTAAAAATGGAGAAATGAAACCAAGCCAACACTGCGTCATCCAGAAGACACCATGACAACTGCATCTATAAAACTTAGAATCTGCCCACTTTAATATCAATTTTCGGTTATGTACAACAAAACATCAAGGTTAACTGGATGGCCCAGCATTTATTTTATTTCCCGAAGGTACATAACATTCCCCCCAAATGGAACAGCTCTTCAAGACATGCCTATTTGTTAAGAGCATCAACATTTTTCTAAGTAACCTTGGGAATTTAACTTACTTCATTCCTCTCATCCACATCTTTGCACTTCTCAAGCAATGCCTTCAGTGCAGGAACATTTTCTTCTTCCACATATGTCACCAAACTCTGAGACATAAGACTTGACATCTTGGAATAAATGATGTGGCTTCTTAGTGCTGCTTATCTGTATCAGGAAGAAGAAGATTTTAGTCTCCCCAACCAAAGAGTGTTATCAAGCTTTCTGTACTACAGGAAACCCCAAGTTCCTGCTGCTCTGACACCCCAGCGCCAGGCCTCCCCCCCATTATACACTACTAAGACTGCACCAAAAGTGCAAAAGGGACTCTGTGAAGGTTCAAGGGGGTGGCAGGTTACAGTGGATGAGCGATAGGGTTGGGAGTGTCCTGCACAGTGCAGGGGGTTGGACTAGATGACCCAGGAAGCCCCTTTCTAACTCTATGATTCTCTAAGTCAGTGGTTTTCAACCTGGGGGTTGGGACCCTTTTGGGGGTGGAATGACCCTGTCACAGGGGTTGCGGCAGAGCGAGCAATTTGGCAAAGGTGTGTGTGTGTGCTGCCACAGTTGCCACTCCTCCTGCAGGCGCCCGTGCTCGGCTGCCAGCCGCTCCAGCGGTGCCTCCAGCACAGCGCAGCGCAGTCTCCCGCCAGGCACTCCAGGTGGTGGCGCAGCTCAGCGATACAAGAGGCAGAACTGAACTGAGAAACCCCGGAAAAGAAACCCATTTATATACAATCACGAGCAATGGATCTTCATGCCATGGGTCAGTTTTGGTTTAACTTCTGTGAAAGAACACTTGCATAATTTTATGGTTGGGGTCACCACAACACGAAGAACTGTATTAAAGGGTTGCAGAATTAGCAAGGTTAAGAACCACTCTTCTAAGTGTTCTAGGAGTTAGAAAGAAAACAGAAGCAATGCTCAGTTCTGCCAGAAGGCAAAAAAAATGTTATATTATAAATAACAGAGATGAGTACTCAGAGCAACAGGGCAGGATGAAACGACGCAGAGCATGTAAAAATCGAAAAACCCAGGCTTACATGGCTCGGACGAGGTTTTGTCAGAGCAAGTGGACCACGTAGTTAAAATGAGTACTGTAAATAGAGTTCAGCCAACCCCGAGGATTAATTCATGCTTATGTTTCAACTAGCACTGTCTTGCCTGAAGAAAAAAAAATGTTTAGAATGCCTTTTCCATATAGATTTTTTAAAAGACAAAGCATTTAACTCATCCACAGGCTAACCTAGCTGATGCTCTGACCAAGATGTGAAAGGCTCTTCACCACCAATTCTTAAGAGCCTGACAGCAACCCCCTGAGGCCCAGATTAGAGGAGAACGCAATTCAGGGATTTAAATCATCCCCCCCCCCCCCCCCCGGCACTTACAGTTTTGCTAATAAAAACTGGTTCCTTCCCAAGTTTGTTGTTAACTCAGAAAACAAAAAAGACAGTAAACTCCTTTTACCTATCTTTTTTCCTTTTCCAGCACTATAATAGCACAGGGGGTGTTCAGAGAAAAATAATCACTCCCTCCCCTCCCTGCGCACACACCACAAGCCCAATATGAACGTGACTGTTTTTTCCCCTTTAAAAAGATTCCAGGAAGATACATTCAGAAATAACCCACTATTACTTCTAGTTCAGTACTCTATAAACAAAATTTGTAACCAAAGTCTCAATTGCTGGCATACAGAGATTCGGGGGTGGGGTAGGGGGGGGAGGAGACGGACCAAAGCATACTGAGTAGCAGTTTCCATATACAAGAAAGACACCTGTGCTGGTAGTTCAGAAACATTTAACCAAACTGGTGATAGGTAAATATCCAAACGCCCAGGATTGCTTGAGAATGCTACACATGGTCTGGGTCCTTGCCCCTACCAGGTGGAATGAGCTCCCAGAATAGCTAAGGGCCCTGATGGAGCTTGTTGGGTTCTGCAGGGACTGCAAACGGAGCTCTTCCGCTAGGCTTTTGGTTGAGGCCGGGGAAATGCGATAGGTCCTCCCCCATTCTTGTGCAATCTGTACTCTACCTGGGCTAATATCACCCGATGATATAAGCCAACTCGCACCTGGGAACAGAAGCGTTGAGGGGTTTCAGGGTCTTATTAGGGATGGGTATGATTGCTGCCATATGTGAGGTTTTTGCAATGTAGTGCTGGCACGATGGAAATTGTCCCAGCTGTATGGTCTTGTATGGGTTATGTAATCTTTGTATTTTAATGATTATTGTATTTTATTGTTCATGGTTGTGAACCACCCTGAGACAGCTGGTCTGGGAGGGGTGGTATACAAGTTCAATAAATAAATATATAAATAATAAATGACTGAGGAATTTCCAGATATATGACTGCCATTTTACTAAGATTTTTTTCACTTGCCAATCTAACTGTCCAATAATTTCAAAATGAAAACAGAATGTTTTATGATCCTGTTTACACTGTCCTTGGACTAGGTGGGATCTGGGGATCACAAAATATATAAATAATAAAAGTATATTTATTGTGCACTATTTATAAGGTTACAAAGCTAGGAACATAAAGCCCTTAGGCTAATCATTAAAATCACAATATGCACCATGCATTGCTAGGCCTAACATGTTTCGACCCAAAATGGGTCTTCCTCAGGGGTCTAATCCTGAACACACATGGGATACAGTGGAGAATGTAGCCAGAGATATTAAAAATAATTGAATTTATCTATGAATAACAAGGTCAATTAAAATGGATCTGATAAAAGATGCCCATATATCAAGTGTTAAGTCTCCTATTCCACAATTGCTAAAAAATTCTGGTGTATAGCAGTAGTTGCTGTGCATGTATGAAACATTGAAAAAAATATTATTTATATTTTGTGAAGAGCTAACCTTTTGGATCCTAAGTATTTGTTGGTTATTTTTGTTGCTTTTTGTAACACTATCTCCTTTTTGGTACCTAGGGGCCTGGGGATCCCCTGGAATTACAGTTCATCTCCAGACTAAAGAGATTATTTCCTCTGGAAATAAAATGGCTCCTTTGAAGGGTGGACTCCAAAGATTGGACTGAAAATGCAGTTCTAAAAGACTAAATAATATGAAAATAAACTATCTGCAGCAAAGAAATTCATGACTTTGCAGAGTTGCAAGAGTTTTTCTGAGGCTTTCATAGTGTTAAAGTGCAGTGACAAAAAACAAAGCAAATCTGGAGCCTCTAGTTCAGGGGTTGTCAAACTGCGGCCCTCCAGATGTCTGTGGACTACAATTCCCGTGAGCCCCTGCCAGCATTTTCTGGCAGGCAGGGGCTCATGGGAATTGTAGTCCATGGACATCTGGAGGGCCACAGTTTGACTACCCCTGCTCTAGTTGAAGAAGGATGCAGAACATGTGAAAAACAGGGAGGGAAGCCGGACTGAACAACTGGGGAGCTTGAATCTTAATCAGAGGCTCTTAACACCTTGTTTCAGGGTTGCGTTATCTAATGGGGAGCTCATTTGGGACCCTCTTCTTGGAAGCCAGTACACAGGAGGATCTTTCTGGGCCAACCACCAACAGGAAAGAGATGGGCTTTGGGGGAGGCAAACTGTGAAGAAGGAAAAAGTTAACTATTTGGACTTTAAAGAGATCACTACTCTAATGGGTTACTAAGATCCAAGTTTCTGTTACACGATATGCTGTTAAATGAAAGAGGGAAAAAAAGAAAAAAAAATTGAATTATTGCAAAATTCATTCCAAGTTCTGCTTCACAGAACCCACCAAAAGAGGTTACGCTAGCACAAGTGCAATTGGTACGCAGCTGCCACCCCCGTCCTGCCAGAACCTGGGAGCAGTTTTGCACTGCACAATGCAAGGTAGACAAAGGATAGAGTCACAGCAGCCCACGTGCAGTCTGAAGCGGCACAATCAACTTCACCTCCGTGGAACTCTGCCCCTCATTCTACTGTACGCGCAGAGCAGGTCTTGGGGACACAAGTCATGGTGCATTTTTTGTGCCATCACAGATGAACTGTGTATGTGTGACATGCTACCAACTTTATAGGGCATGTGCATGTAGTAGTCAATCCTTTGGTATTACATAATATTATGAAGTGTCCCTGAGAAAACTGACCCAAAGATAATGCAGAAAGTTGAACAAAACAACAAATATAAAGGGCAGAAAGTCCAGGTGCTGAGGCAGCAGATTAACAAAGTTGTGTTTATAAACCTTGCACTTTGTCTAAAACAAATGAGTCCCATTCTAGAGGGATTAACCTCAACTCTTACAGCCAGCCTTCCAGATCCTTAATCATAAACTTAAGCCTCAATATGCCCTTACCACTCCTGCAGCCTTTCAAATTTTTGTTTGGAGGTTTTAAAAATCATCTTTCCACATTTAAAGTCAGTGAATTAAGTCATATATAAGATGAAGATGTCGAGAGCACAAAAACTGTACTTACTCTTCCATGCTACCATTTCCTAATTCAGGTTATACCCTGAAGGGCCTTCCAAACCAGTCTGAACTTTCCTTTAAAATGCCATCATTTGTTCCACCTGCACATTTGTTTCCAGGCCCTTAGCCCTCCCTTTGGGATCGGGTCCTACTGTCACCTATATCTCCTTGGCGTAGCCGTGCCCCAACCTTCTGAAAGCAAGCCAGGCAGTCTGGCACACATTACTTGGGTGGTTTATGGAAAATGGAATGATTTAAACAGACCTTATTTCCTTCTGATCTAATCATGATTTAAAATTTCCAGAGTAAAGAAATCTATACCACCTTACAAAACATACAATTTGTCCCTGACTGTTACCTACCTACCTTCCCTCCAAGGGCAGGTTAATGGATCACAGAACAAACATTTGTGCAATTATGAGGTGATGTCACTGAATGAAGATGTAATTGTATTTGGTTTACCAAAACAAAAATGACAGCCAAAACACTGTTACATAAATCAGTGACAATGTACCATACACCCATTATAGAGAATAAAGATTTTTTATAAATATATGTAAAACAGACCCCCAGATATATCCTACATATGGTTTAGATGCTGATTAGCATTTCTACAGATGCAAGGACTTATGCTTGTGGCATACAATTTCCCCACTTCACCCCTGCTGTTGGGACCCTCAAATGCTGCAGAAAAACAGCATCAAAGTCTATGTTTTAACTCAACATACCAATCTCATTGCAAAAGGGACTCAAAGAAACCTGCACTGCTCCATAAAGTGGAATAATAAATGCTGATGCATGTCAGATTTAGTATTTGGCTTCTCTTTACAATTGTCACATACAAACAAGCATGCACATAATAACCAATTTAATTCTGGCATTACTGCACTTTTACATGCCTATTTAGAGCTAACCAAAATGTAGGATTCCCCCCCCCCCAATATTCTGACAGTTGATATACATATTTTCATGTACTGTCTAGACCTCCCTTGGTACCTTCAGTAATTAAGTTACACATCAGAGTTTCATTCTCAATTTTTAAAGCACATCTTCCACTGTGCAGAACAGAGGAGCTAGAAGTAATACAGAGCAAGAGATAAAAACCTGCTACTCTGAAGGCAAGCTCTTCTGATCCACACTGCGGTTTTAACAACATGTGTACCTGGATCTGGTATGTCTGTCTTGCTGCTACAATCTCATTACTCATGCTCTTCTACAAGATGCCACAGCTCTGCACTGCCATCCTAGTGGCAAAGCTACATCATAAGTTACAGCTTGCACTCGAAAGTTCACGCTTTGAATAAATCTTTGTTGGTCTTAAAGGTGCTACTGGACTCTGATTTTATTAGGATTCACCCAGTTACAAGTCAGGAAGAGGCTAGCTAAGGACATGCCAGCCAACATTTAAAAAGTGTTTCTCCAATGAATGTGGAGATGCTAAGAAGAATTCTAATAATAAACACCAACAGCTACATTCAAGTGAGCAGCCCTGTTGGTCTGAAGCAGCAGAACAAATTTAGAGTTGGTCTTAACGGTGCCACAAGTTATGTCCCAAACCTCTACAGTGCGAATACATTTGAATAAGGGATTAGTTATGGACAAGGACAGCCAACACTTCTCACTGCCTTCTCTGCCCACCAGGCCTATCTGTTCTCTAGCCTCAGTAGCATGCAGACTGGATATTTCTATCAGCAATTTCCAATAATCAACCCCTCGTATCATTCCTTATGAGTGCAATTGGAAAAAAGCTAGAAGACCTGAATAATTGAACTGTGCATATGCAGCTCAATGTGTGCACATGAAGAACTGGCCAGACTGCAGGCTATTGTGTGCGCTTCAGATTTAAGTGCTACAGTTAAGACTTCTGCTTTTGTCCAAGACAAAAGCCTCATGATTTTCCAGGATTTCTGATGATGCAGCCTTATTCATAAGCATCATCCAAAAGATTGCTGTATTTCCATTAGCTTATGCCTGCCTTCAGTAGTGTTATTTTCCTGTCAAAATACAACAGATTTCTTTTCACTGCTCTATTTTAACTGACAGCAAAATCACTATTAGTTTTCCTTATATCGGAATGAAAGTCTATATAAGGAGTCTGACCAGCTTTTTATCACTCACTTAGAAGTCTTTTGTTGACTACAGTGTGGGGGGGGGGAGACGGGAGAGGAGGAGCCTTTCCTGTAGATCTTTGGCGTTTTTTCTTCCAAAATGCTGCTTAGGCAGAGCCACAAATTACTCTACATTCTTTTTTTAGACAAAAGAAATATCCTAGGAAAGTTCCTATGCAGATTGTTTACGCACTGAGATAAGACAAGGTGGTTTAGTAGTCTTGTGCAGACAAAACATACACTGGTGTGTGGAGGGGAAACAGGGTTGACCTTAGTAGCCCTGTCCAACACTGAGAGGAATTGCACAAAGCCTCACACTGCCTATACACACAAAGGCCTTTGCATTCAAGGTCTGGTTATGTTAAGGCAGGTTACAGGGGAGGGAATCTATTCCTTTCCCAGCACATATTCATTTCTCCACATTTAAATGTCAATATCAGGGCTACCCAGTCCAAGTCAAACCACTTGTCCATCTACCTCACCACCTTCTCCTCCTGCTATCAGCAGCCATTCTCCAAAGTTTCCCTTATAATATAAACGTATACAAACGTCTGAACTTCTGTAGACAAGTCTCCTAAGTACTTAATATAATGCTGATAATCATAACACAATGCATAGGGCTGACTCCAACCGGAGTGTCTACTAGTGGAAAATAGAAAATGGGGATGTGGACCACAAAAAGGCTATGCCATGGGTCTGCATGGACAAATACCATGCAGGATGGGGGGCTGTGGGGAAAAAGGGAACCAGGTGAGGTTGAGCGAAAACCATTTTCAGCCACTACACTCTTAACAGAGGCTGGCTATTATTACAGCTAATGCTTGCACTAGTCCTTGCTCTTCAATTGCATGCTAATTAATTGACTGATGTTATCTGCCCTGAGCCTCACAGGTCTGTGAATCTGTGTTTATTATTTCTTCTGTGTTTATTATTTCTTCGTTAATCTCATTTTTTCATGCTGGTAGCGTTTGGGTTTTTTTAAAGCTTAAAATATTAGAAACACCACGTCCCTTCAAAGGGTTATTCTATTAAAACGCAAAGGCTTGCAGGCTTCTGATTACATTTTCGATCCCTTTCCTTCCAGTGCCATCACTTAAGCTGCCAACCCAGTAGGTACCCTGCTCCACAGAGCTGACCACCCAAGCCCTGACTGGAACGCTTCTGGCACAGAACACTGGAATGGCTCCTGGAGGATTCTCTGCTTCCAGCCCTCTTCGGAGAGCATCCCCCAAGCAACAAGATGCTCCTGGCACACTGGGCTGGAGTCTGAACAACCCAATCTAAGGGAAGATCGCAATACATTTTCTTCACTGCGTGTGACAAAGCAGCCTGGAAACCACCAACACTCATACAGCCAGAATAAGACGCTGCTAGCCTTGGGAGTCCACCAAGCTCTCCTGTTCCACTCTGACAGCGACTAGGAAAATCTACCCCTACTGAAAACCCACCCCCATGTCCCCCGCCCCCCCCCCGCTGTTCTTGCAGGAGGAAGAAAGCCATTGCCGCCACAACAGCAAGCAAACATGCGCGACCCACCCTGCAAACCAGCCCCCACACCGTCCTCAGGATGAGGCGCTGCTTCCTGCGGGGGCAAACCTTTGAGCCCAGGGACACCTTTCAGGCCGACCACGCTTCAGTCCAGGAGGGCGCCTGCGGGGGCCTCCTCACACAATGGACGAGGAGCAGCAGCAGATGAGTGGAGGGCGGCCCTGGGCGCAGAGGGAGACCCGCACAGGCAGCGCCAAGCCCCTCCCACCCCCGGACCTCCGCCCCTGTTGCCTGCCAGCCGGGCGCCCACGACCACCGCCCGCTCCGCGGCCCTCCTCAGACGACCCCCTGGCTTCCTTACCGGCGGGGGAGCCCCTGCTCGGCGCAGGAGAGACGGCGGCGTCGCGGGCGTGGCCCCGGGAGCGCTTTTCTCGCTCTCCCTCCCGCTGTCACTTCGCCTCACAGCCGGCAGCGGCAGCCATCTTGCCTCCGCCTCTCGCCGGCCCGCCTCGCCTCGCCGCCCGTCACGTGACCCGCGAGGCGAACCAGGCGGCGGCGAAGATTCTACCCGAAGCCGGCCGCCTTCCCCTCCCCTTTTTTTTGGGGGGGGGGAGGTGAAGGGTCTACGTGCGAGGTGGCTGGCGGGGAAGCTTCGCCGTAGAAAGGCCAGCTGCCTTTCTACGGCTTACCTGCCCTCTTCGGCACCCGCGCCCGAATCAGGGCTGCGCTCCCGAGACACGGTCGAGGTCTCAGGGCAACCTGCTGGAATCCCCAGGCGCCGACAGGGATATTGGTTTCTTATCTCACTACCTAGGCTAAGCTCATGCAAATCTCATATTCATGCTCCTTACAATCCCCTCTTCTTATTATTTTATTTGGAACAATGAGACTGTTATGTGATGTAAGTATGTAACGTGATTTAGAATCTAACTGTCTGGTCTCAGGACAGGGTAACAAACTCAGCACAGCTTGTCACTGGGAGGGATGCCTCCATGCATGAGTGGAGAGGGATGGAGCTAGCAACAAGTATTTATTATTATTATTATTATTATTATTATTATTATTATTATTATTATTATTATTATTATTATTATTAAACTAACTTTTCATTACTTTTTCACAACTGGGAAAGTCTCTGCCATTAATCACTAACCTGAACAGTTTTATTCCCCCAGTGGTCTTGTGAACAAGGTCTGATTTGCTTTTCTGGCAAGGAATGATCATTCTGCTATTTAGGATGATGTGATGCTGCTTACTCATTTGCTACTGATTTATTTTCTCCTATACTCCTGTACTCTTATGACCACTGTTCCATTGTCTGAGAAAGTGTGCCTGCACACAAAAGCTCATGTTTTTAATAAATCTTTGTTGGTCTTAAAGCTGCCATTGGACTCAAATTTTGTTGTGCCACTTCATACCAACATGGCTACCCATTTGGATCTAACCCGTGTCTTGATAGGCTTTCTGTGCTGCCTTCTTGAAGACGCACATCAGGTCTCGCTGTGCTTTCTGCATTTAGAACCTGCCTGTCAATCAATAAGTGGAAGCACTCCTCTCCACCCCGGCCAGACTCCTTTAGGTTCTTGGTTCACTGAGATCTCCCACTTCTTCCCCTCCTTTTTGCTACTGGGATTCTATTAATTTAGCTTAAGTCCAGGGGTACCTTGAAGAAGAGTTGGTTCTTATATCCGGCTTTTCACTACCTGAAGGAATCCCAAAGTGGTTTATAAATTCCTTTCCCTTCCTCTCCCTACAACAGACACCCTGTAAAGTAGGTGGGGCTGAGAGAGCTCTGAGAGAACTGCTGTATGATAACATCTTTAAGAGAACTGTGACTGGCCTAAGGGCACGCAGCTGGCTGCATGTGGAGGAGGGGGAATTAAATCCAGTTCTCCAGATCACAGCATCCCCCCCCCACTCTTAACCAGTATACCAAGCTGTATATAAGCTTTTGAGTTCTTGCACACTTTCAACGCAAGGAGTGTACAGGTACAGAGAAGCTGTTCTTTTGTTTCAAACCAGCTTGGCAACCCACCTGAATCCATAAATTTAGCTATTTGGAATAAGGCACTCACGCCTCTAAGGAAGCAAACTAGAGTTGCCAGATCTGGGCTGGAAAATACCAGGAGACTTTTGGAGTGGATTAGGGAGGTAGGGAGGAACCTGAATGGGGTATAATGCTATAGAGCCCACCCCCAAAACATCAATTTTCTCCAGGAGAACTGATTTCTCTCACCTGGAGATCAGCTGTAAAAACGGGGATCCTCAGGTTCCACTTAGGAACTGGCATTCCTAACATTCTGCCTGTGATGCATGAAAACCTATGTGGCTGCAGAATGCCTGTTTAATATTGCAGCAACAAAGCAATACCTTTAACCTATGTAGGTGAGGTGATCCAAACCAGGAGGCAAACAACTGCTAATGGACCATATTCACCAGCGCATGATGCAGGCAAAGCCTGACACCATGCACAGTTCAGATCTCCTGTTGATTATAGAGCAATGCCTCATTTTGGGTAGAAGCAGAAGGCCTTTTGTAGAGGGAGGTGGGGAACTGGAACCCCTTGCTGCAGGACAATGTTGATTGGCTCCATTGCTGAATATTTCTTCCCCTAAAAGCTCCAGGAAGACAGAAAACCAGTGTGTCAAGACAGCTTCTGTTCCATCAACTCTCCTTGTTTTGCTGTTCTGGTTTCCTATTTGTGAGTTTTGTTGTTTAACATAGGGAGGAAGCATTTCAAAATACGTGATGTCTCCCACCCCCCAGACTGCAGTGTGAAGCCCCTTCTACCAACTCAGCATTCTGTTGGTGTTTCTCATCTTAGCCTTCTGTAAATCGGGCTTTATTTCAAATACAGTGAAATGGGGAGTGGATGTAGAAGAAGAGTTGGCTCTTATATACCACTTTTCTCTACCCAAAGGAGGCTCAAAGCGGCTTACATTCACCTTCCCTTTCCTCTCCCCACAACAGACACCATGTGAGTGAGGTGAGGCTGAGAGAGCCCTGATATTACTGCTTACTGCTCGGTGCCGTGAGCTCAAGGTCACCCAGATGGCTGCATGTGGGGGAGGAACGGGGAATCAAACCCAGCTTGCCAGATTAGAAGTCCCCACTCCTAACCAGTACATTTATTAAAGTTATTAAACAGCTCCCCCTCCCCCAGTCATAAAAGTCTTCCCTTTCATAGTAGGTGGGGACTAAAAAGGCACATACATTTTTTGCGGCTGGCAGAAGATGAGAATGTTTTAGAATATAAGTTATTTTTTAACTCCGTGTTTGTGACTGCCTTGTCCCTCACTGCATGAGCATTTTCAAACGTATCCCAATCACCCACCTAGCACTTTCCATTCAAGACTGACTGTGGCCCTTGATAGGCTTTTCAACTTTACTTCCATCCTTAATTCATGGGGGGGGGGGGAGAGAGATCCCCCATAGCTGACGTTGAGTTTGATAGTGTTGGCCAAAGTTTTTTGTTTTGTCAAACAGGTTCGATAACTTGGTGTCCCCAACATTCCTGTTAAAGAAAACACCAAGGGTAAGAAACCAAAATATTGTTTTATTCGTCAGCTGAGGAATAGGCTCCCAACAGGAAAAGCAGTGATCCAAAAAGGCAGAGAGCACTCAGGCTCTCAAACACAAAGCATTTACTAATTGATTAAAATACTTTCTATTTGGTTGGCACGAAACACTATGTTAGAACTATGATTCTTTGTTCTTTGGTTAGTTAGATACATTCGAATCTATTTCAGTCACGTAACTTGTTCTGAATACAACGGCCATCTATAAGAATCGCATGAAGCAAACGGGAAAGATTTCTTCTTCTATGCTGTTCTCAGTAGTACTGATAAACATTTCCTGAGTCTCCGCAGAAACTCAGACTGTGATTCTCAGGTGAGTTTAATTTCTGTTCAGAAAAAAATATGAATTATAAAGCATACGTGCAGCCATTTTATATATGTTTCTGTCACCCCAACATTAGGATATTTAAAAGTATCATTTTCAAAGAGACGGACTGCAGTCTGAAGGCCATTATACTGCCTCAAGATTTTACCACCCCTTATTCTGCTGCCTGCATAAACTAGCCTGATGCACTGGCACTTGGGCTTTGTTTATAACAGGGATTCCCAACTGGGGGTCTGCAGATTCCTGAGGATCCAAGGCCTTTCACCTCCTGCCTTAATGGACTCAGCCACAAACTAGGGAACTGGCTGCTTCCATTGCTTCCCCCCCCCCTCCTCATCAATGCTCTTGTGGTTTCTGCACCTGGGAGGGGGGTGGAGCCTGTGCACTTCCTCCTGGTTTAAACCATCTCCTATTTCCTCTCCCCCCCCTCCCCCCAGTCCTCCTCCTGCCTGTTAACACAGTGGTCATATCACTTCCAGGGTGTGTGGCAGGGAGGCGTGGCCAGCTGACATCACTTCCAGGACTCCTCGAAGCCTGAAAAATTATTTCAGAGCTCTTCCACAGTCAAAAGGTTGAAAAAAGCTGCTTTATAGAAATACTTTCTGATTTCTTGTTTGTTTCATAGTAGCCCATCTGAAAAGTGATAGCCCTAGAGATGAAGGCTAGCTGAGACCATGCGTTCAGTCTGTAATATTGATTGTAATATTGAATGGGGAGTTATATTGATTTTGATAGTGTTCTGTGTAAATGTTCTAAAATGTTTTATGTAAACTGCTCAGAGCCGTAGGGAAGGGTGGTATAAAAATCTAAATAAAATAAACAAATAATCTTGCCTCTGGCCACTGGAAAGTAGGCACAGAAGGATGAGCGCCTTGTTAAACTCACCAACAGACTAAGAATAATTATTACTGTCAAAACCGTAGGGAAGAATCCAGTTCAGGGAAAGGGTATACACAGATCTAATTATACCCGGCTGCAAGTCATGACTCATTTAGACTGTGAGCTACCCTTTGAGTAACACTCCATGGAACCGCTCTGCCTTTTGCAGGGGAACAAACACACCTTTGACAACAGGCATGGGAGAAAACGTAATGTGCCTTTACTAGAGGCTTAGCATGTGGAAATGGCCCTGGTCCATGGGGGAGAAGGCATCATGCAGGGCCCCTGGAGGTGTAGGGCCCATAGCACATGCTATATGGATAAACCGACCCTGCTTAGGATATAACTAGAAACAATTGTTGTTACAAACCACTGTTAAGATGCCAAACTATGTTTTAAAATCCTAGCCGAGCATCCAGCAGGCCACAGTTTATATCTGAACATTTGGCTGAGGCCAGGCTAACCAACCAACATCTGCAGGGCCCCTCCCCCCCTCCCCTCAGAAACGCACTAAGACTCTTGGACCTGTTCAAGTTACCACTGTTTATGTCAGGATATACTGTTATGTTATACTGTCACTGTTATCAATCAATTAATAATATTAATGTTATTATAGGTATGGTTTCATGTATAGTTTCAGTTATATGTAAACCGCTTTTAGCCTTTAGGGAGGGTGGTATGTAAATATGAATAAATATAATATAAACATCACAAAGCAGAGTTTAATAAGCAATAGTTCAATGTGGCATTTCATTGTGACCAGCAAAATTTGCTGCCATCTCTCCCAGCTTTCTGCCTTTTTCACTAATCCCAGCACATGATAAGCTAAAGAAGCCAATTATATGAGCCTCATGGTTTTGGAATCTATTGCTGAAATATCGCTCCCAGAATTGCGAGGGCCACGAGGTTTCCATGGCAACTGAACCATGTAGATTTAGAAATAAGTGCTACAATCAGTTTCATTTTGTAGCGAGTGGTAAGGGCAATCTCACATTTCTCATCTTTCCCCTCCCTCCCTCCCTCCCTCCCTATTCCTTTGTAAGGTAGTTTGCCCAAATCATATTTGCACCTTTCATTTCATGGGATTTCCAGTGTCACGTTTTATAAGAACAATTACTTTCAGTTTCCCTTTCCTACTTCTGTTCCACACCTATGGCAGTTTATCAAAAAGAAAGTGTGCTGGGAGGAGACTTGGCCCTAGAAGCATCTCAAAATAGTAGCTTGCTTTGTTTCAAAACAAGCACTTTAATATGCGATGGCCTTTTTTTACTGGATACTGAAATATTCAATATTGCCAAAGGGCGATTTGATTTTTTAAAAAGGAATTATATCAAGAGAAACCTAATCATAAAGTGCTGTAGCTTTATTCTTTGGTTTTCTGTTTTATAAGCTTTATAATAAAAATGAGTTAATCGTTAAAATAATTAATATGTGAACTATCCCATGCAAAAAAAAAAGATCCTCTTGTGGCACAGAGTGATAAGACAGCGACATGCTGTCTGAAGCTCTGCCCATGAGGCTAGGAGTTTGATCCCAGCAGCCGGCTCAAGGTTGACAGCCTTCCATCCTTCCAAGGTCAGTAAATGAGCACCCAGCTTGCTGGGGGGTAAACGGTAAAGACTGGGGAAGGCACTGGCAAACCACCCTGTACTGAGTCTGCCATGAAAACGCTAGAGCGGCGGTTGTCAACCCCTGGTCCGTGGCCTGCTACCGGGCTGCTAAGGCCTCGGTAGCGGGCCGCTGGCGGCCACGCCTGTCTCTCCCCCCCCCCACAGAGAAAAGCTCACTAGGCCACAAGAGAAGTGGCCGCCAAAACGGCCGCTTCGCCCGCGGCCCGGCTATCTTCTTGCTGCTAGAAGGGAGGAAGAGGGAGGCGCGGCCGTTGGCACGCTCGTGGACACAAAGGCGTATGCACGAAGCTGCTGCGCATGCACATTAGCACCCCTGGTGGTGAAAATGTGCATGCGTAGCAGCTCTGCGCATGCACGTTTTCACCACCAGGGGCACTAACGCTCATGCACGGTGCCCAGGCCGCCGGCTCTTCCTCAACCCCGGAGGCGCTCCTCAACCTTCAAAAGCTTGGGGACTGCTGCGCTAGAGGGTGTCAACCCAAGGGTCAGACATGACCCGGTGCTTGCACAGGGGATGTCTTTACCTTTTTATCCCATGCAAAATGCTCTCCTATCAACACACTTGTCAGGATGCAGGACACATGAGATCACTGCGTATGAAATACATTTGGAGGAGTGTGGTGGCTAGCAGGACTGAAGAGGCAGGCTACCTCCCAGCTTGGCCGGGAGATGCCGGCTGGCCTTCGCCTTGTGCTGGCCTTGGAGCTGACAGAGTTCCCAGCTGTGCTGTTTTCAGTCTTGGCTGGAGACCAACAGCACAGCAAAGGAATGTTAAGCAGCTGCAACCAGAAGATAGAATACACAGAGAGTCAAGCCAGTGTTTCACCAGTCGTGGCAGGTAGAAGGTAAATTGGTACACGATCAAGAGATAGGTGGCAAGGCAGCGTGGTTGTAAGTCGGTCCAAGGGTCAAGGCAGGCAGCAGTCAAGCGAGGTTGTGGTGCAGGCAGCCAGGGCTGTATCTGCACGGAGCTTTTATTCCAATCCCAAATTGATTCAGTCCCTGCCGTCTACACTGAATGCAATTTCCCTTTTGATTTGGGGCAATTTAAATTTTTCATCTGCAACAAGCAGGATTGATCCAGAGTCACCCTACTTTTCCCCCCACGATATCCTGGAGGTGATGTAAGCCTCTATATTGCAAAAATCATCATGACTAAAGGTGCAGCTCCTCTGCTTGTCCTGAACTAAGCCCCGATTGGTCAGAGTATCAGTTCAAAGGCTTCTTCATTCCCACGTTGCACATTCCCTTAAAGAGGAAGCCCTAACTTCTCTCAGCAGAAGCTCCAGAAGCCCTAATCTCAGCAGAGATTTGCCTCTTGGATTTATTCCCCCTCCTCTGCTGTCTCCAATCCCCCCCTGCCCAGTTCAAGAAAAGAAAGAGGCTCCTGCTGCACTTGGCTCCCTCCCCCTTCTGATCTTCCCTAACCACATGTGGAACACTCTTCTGTTTCAATGGGGGAGGGGGTTAGAGGAAGACCTGAGTTCAAATCGATCTGAATTCAGCAGGATCCACAACAGAATAAACAAAAAGTGCAGAATCAGCCCAGGTGGGGCAGGAGTCTAGGTACAAAGTCATGGACTAGGCAGGACTCAAACTGAAGCACTCAGTGCTTCGACCTCAAACAGGCCCAGTCAGAAAAGAAGGACAGCACCTGCAAGGACTGACTCAGGCAGTCCAGGTCTTTCAGTCCTCTTCCAACAAGGTCAGATGGGTCCTCTGGCTTTTGATGATTACAAGCAGCCAGCCATGCACTTCTTTGCAAGTTAGGCCCTGTCTCTGCCTTTGTCATCATTGCTTAAGAGGTTTGCCACTTCCCCCTGCTTCCCTCCAGCTCAAGGCTGATTGGTTGAGGCTCTTCTGCCTCCTTACCCGTCTCCACAGGCTAACACCTGACAGACAGGAGGCTAGACAAACCTCAGCTGAAGTTCAGCAAATGAGGAGGTTAATTAGCCAAGGAAAGCTTTTCACCTTCATTGAATAACACTGTGCCCTAATTTCTGAACCCAATTAACTCTCAAGTAGGCTGTCAGATGTGAAGCATCTACCTCGAACTTAGCAGCGTGCCTGATGAGAAAGGGCAGGGACTTTGGAGAGAGGGAACTACTCTGGAAGTTGTGATGCAGCAATAACATGTCAAGACAAAAAGTAAAGCTATTTATTATACGGACAGTCCCTTCTATTTGATATTATAAAATATACTCCCCTCTTTATTCTGTAGGTTTCTCAGTCCTGTGATTCTTGATATCAGATCTGTTTCCTCTCCCAAAGAATACAAGGACACAAATGGTCACCTTCAGGCTAGAGTTCTGCAACTCACGCTACGGAGGCCTACCTTTAATTTTGATCCAGAAACTGCAACTGGTCCTGAATGCAGTGGCCAGGGTCCTCACAGCAACACCACGGAGGTCCCACATGCAGCCCGTTCTACAACAACTGCTCTGGTTACCAGTCAAATTCAGAATCAGGCTTAAGGTTTTGGTAATTACCTTCAAGGCCATATGCAATCTGGGAAACAAATCTAATAATAATAATTACTATTAAATCTGCCATCAAGAATCACAAGATGGAGAAATCTGCAGAACACATCACTATTCCAGGACGGTGACCTCTAAATAGCTGTTTAATCACAAAGGAACTTCAAGAACAGACTGAAAAGGAAATTACTGTGCTGCAAATTATTATAACACTCAAAACAATGGAACCCCCAGGGATATTGGTTTCTTCTCTCACTACAGATAACCTCGTTCTGTCCTTATCTCTGTATTCCTAACAGTCCTGTGTAAAGACCATACACCTCCTCTTCATTTTATTTTAGTTCTTATTTGGAATCCTTTTATTTCTTATTTGGGAAAATTGAATTATTTCTTACTAGCAAGAAACCCCATTGCAACCAGGAGTACAATGGGCACTAGGACCCAGGGAACACCGGCAGGCACAGATCTCTCCAACACAGCAGGAGCCATAGCAGGTAATCAGGGCTGGTTTGCAATTTGGCAGGGCTCTCTGTTTCTCTTTCACACACACAGGCTCCTGCAGCGTCTGAGAGCAAAGTGGTTAGCATCCAGGGAGGGTGGGAGCTGCAGGTGCAGGGCCAATCAGGGTGCAGCCAGCTGGCCCTATTGATTGGCCCTATTCCAACTCAGCCAGGATACTCTCCACCCCCAGGGCTGTTGCACAAATATTAAGAGTAACAATGGATAAGGATTTGGAATAATTGAATAGTGCATTTTAAGGTAAAGTAATGAATAACAGAATGGGAGACTAGAATTTAGGATGTAACTCTACACTGCCAGATATTTGGGGGGATGCCTCCATGCTTGGGTGAAGATAGATGGAGCGTAGTGGCAAGTAGGGTTGTGTGTGGCAGCATCCAAATTGGCCATTCCTGGCTGACGCAGCCAGCGCTGCGCTGCGCTGTGGGGGGGGGAGGTGCAGGCGCCGGTGTGTAACTCAATGCACACATGCAGGCATGCCCACGCCTTCCCCTCCCCTGTGGTGCTGGCTGCGTAGGCCAATTCGGATGCCGCCGTTCACAACCCTAGTGGCAAGTTCTCTGTTAATTACTCCCAGCATTCCACAATTGGGGATGCATTTGTCCACTAGTCTCTAATCTTGACATTTTTATTTCCTTTACTATGAACCCCCGCTGCTGCCCCAGTTGAACCCAAATTATAAATTTAACTTATTTCTGTTAGGCCCTTATATATGATAAACTTCTTCATTATGTTGTGTACTAATTCATGGCCCACCCTCTGCCTCTATGTGTGGACTTGTAATTCAAATGTCCTTGCATCTGAAGAAGTGTTCTGTGCATACAAAAGTTTAACACCTTGAATAAAATTTTGTTGGGTCTCAAAAGTTGCCACTGAACTCAAAACTGAATATCTCTTCTTTAAGATACAGCAGGTAAAGAAAGAAAATAATCATAGTTCTTATCATAAAGGAAAATATACCATTTACCATAGATTTGTTCTGCCATTTCATATTTTAAAATTACACTTAAGGATTCCAGTAAGTTGGCCTGTGTCTTGTTGATCTCAGAATCCATGGAAAAACTAGGAGAAAATCTGAAGAATATTAGATAAGAAAACGTTATGCGGCTCCCCACTGAAGTGTGTCATAACGGCAATGTAGTTTGGGTTCCTCATTTGGGCTTCAGTCTCTTTCACACAACTGGACTATAACCGTCACAGCATTTGGGGGGGGGGGGAATATAAACATTAACTGCAATTTGTCAATTTTATCTCCTGCATGAAAAGGGTCTGTGAGTCAGTCAACTAAATTTCAGTATTCCTATTAGTTTAAAACAAGGGTTACCAACTAGGCCTTGAGAAAGATATCCCAGCCCTTTACCAGAGGCTTAAATATATGGAATAGGGCAGCTTTGGATGGCACAGCGGTACATAACTTCACCTGTAAAAACAACATCCCATTTAGCCTTTACTAAAAGGTCAGGACTAGGGTTGTGTGCTTCAGCTTGGTTCAGCCCCCTCGGCGATCACCGAAGCCCAAGGCCAGCGCCATGGAGAGGAGAGGCAGTGCTGGCGGTGGCGAGCCAACCGGCGGCCACACGCAAGCACAGACCTTTGCGCCTGTGTGCGGCTGCCAGCTGGCACACCACAGCCGCCCCTCCTCTCCACGCCGTGGCACTGGCCTCCTACGCACCGCTTCGGGCTTTGGTGATCACCGAGGCGGCCGAACCGAACTGAAGCACACAATCTTTGGTTTTGGTGTGGATTCGTTTTAATGGTTTTTATTGTAATTTTTATCTTGTAAACCGCTGTGAGCCTAAGGGAACAGCGGTATAAAAGTTTAATAATAAATAAAATAAATGAAATAATAAAATTAATAAACCCTAGTCAGGACATTTTTTTCTCAGGCTTTCCAGCCATTCCAGTTGAAACACTGAAGATAAGATCAATCTCCACCTTCACTCTCTCCTGTATGATCCTTTTTTCCTGAACAGAATAAATGAAAGAAGAAAAAATTCATCTTTTAGGTCATTAGGTCAAAGTATACCTAGTATCTCAAAAAAGCAACAATACTAGGTCTATTTTTAGCCTTTTTCAGCCTTTTTACTGTGGAGGAGCCCCATGCACAGAAGCTGCTGACTCACACCATAACATTATAGCAGCCATGAAGGAGACTTACATTTAATAAATGGACATCTTCTATCAGTTCCATTTTAACTGATCTTGTTATTCCTAGAGAATCAATTGAATTTTTAAAAATCTCACTGGTTGCATTCTCTACTGTATCCCATGTGTGTTCAGGATTAGACCTCTGAGGAAGACCCATCTTGAGTCGAAACATGTTAGGCCTAGCATTGAATGGTGCATATTATGTGATTTTAATGATTAGCCTATGGGCTTTATGTTCTTAACTTTTTAACGTTATAAATTGTGCACAATAAATATAATTTTATTATTTATATTTTGTGATCCCCAGAACATACCATGTCCTCATTGGTTGCATTCTCTACTGCTCTACTGTATCACGTGTGTGTTCAGGATTAGACCACTGAAGAAGACTCATTTTGGGGTCGAAATGATTAGGTCTATCACTATGCTGCCCTGTAAAGTTATATTCTACCTGGAAAGGATCTTATGTATGGTAAATCTACCAATTCTCATATTTTTGTATTTGCATGTGAAGTTTTGTTACTTCCAAACTGACCTGAACATGTCTAATCCTAAATTAAGTTATTTTTGTATTAAACTTACTGCCTGGTTCAACTTGAACATATTTCCTCTCCTGAACACGGCACATTGAGTCAATTATAGTTGAATCTATTGAACAAATATTCATTTAAAAACTTATTTTTCTCTCTTCCCATTGGCACTGCCTCTACTTATCAAGACCTTATGGTTTGTAAAAAAAAAAACACACACACATTGCAGTTGTATAATAGCAACCAGATTGCAACATCAAATACCAAACAAAATTCCAAGTTTTTTTTTAAATTACCGTTTAATCAGATTTGAAAGACACAAATTAGAAAAACATTTATAGGCGAGTTAAAAACACTTTTAAAACATAGCAGAATGCTACTGGTGTGCAGCATTGCTGAGACAAAACTAGAAATAAGTAATTATTAAAATATCACATCACAGTGTAAACTAACACAGTGGTATTTTTAATTACCATACACTAAGACCTAGGTTTTATGGATCTGTTGAAAAATAACAATTCTTTAAAAATATATATATATTGAATAATAAAAATGAAATTTATGGGCAACGCCTTTATAATTCTGAACCGGGGAAGGCAAAATTGAGGAAATACTGCAACTATCCACTTTTGATGCATATTCTTCTCAAAAAGCAGATATTTCAGGGGGCATGGAGCATGCCTACCACTGCATTGAACTACCCTTCCATTATTTGACCAGGCAGGAGATAACTAAAGTCCCATTCTTATATAGAGTATTTTTTTAAAAATTTCATAATCCTATAAGCATCCTTCCTGAACTTGGGTACTAGCTTTCCATGTCATACGTATGGAAACCGGTTTCTCCATTAACTGCACTAGAATATACTTGAGATCTGGTTTCAAGAATAACTATCTACTACTGCATTTGTATGACACTTTCTGCCACTGTCAGACACACCCAAAGACTTCATGGAATGAGTCAAGATCAATGAAGATGGAAAACGAGTATGCAGGGACGATATCAGTTTTAAAAGGTGTTAAGAACTTGACCCACCCACACACATAAAAGGCAGAAAATAAAACATGTAGGTAAATGCTCTTCTATAACCTCCTTCAGAACCAGACTGCTGATGTACCTTTGATATGCATTGCTACATGATGCAGTGGATCATCTCATTTGTTTTAAGCGCAGGAGAAATTCAACAGCCAAGACTTCAAGATCCTTCTTCCATCTAAACATCCGGAAGAAGTTCCTGACAGTTAGAGCACTTTCTCAGTGGAACAGGCTTCCTCAGGTGGTGAGTTCGCCATCTGTGGAAATTTTTAAACAGAGGCTGGATAGCCATCTGATGGAGAGGCTGATTCTGTGAAGGCTCAAGGGGGTGGCAGGTTACAGTGGATGAGTGATATGGCTGTGAGTGTCCTGCATAGTGCAGGGGGTTGGACTAGATGACCCAGGAGGACCCTTCCAATGCTATGATTCTTTGATTCTAAGATGAGCCTGATGACCATAGCGAAGTCAGCCAGACAGTTAACCCGGCAGCTGTGCTGCATAAGTGCTAAAAGTAAAGGGTGCATTATTATTGTTTAGCCTGGCATGGCAGTGAGGCAGGAATTTTATTGTGATGAGAGTGGGTGGACAAGGGAAAGCTTCCAGTGTGTCCAAGTGAGTCCAGGACTGAAGCTATGTACTAGGCTGAAATACTCTCTGTATTTGAAGTTAAAGGGCAACTAGCTCCTATGTCCAAAACAATCAAAATCTCAACTAGCAAGAACACTTTGTCTTGCTGCAGGATATCAAGTCTTTGTAGAAAAAAAATCTTAAGGTGTGTATTTCAAATCAAAGTAAAGCAATTCTAAAGTGAGAAATGGAAAAAAATGTTAACCTGGAAAAGCACATTTACAAGGTTAATATCAAGCTTTGTGGGGGAAAGCCAAAGTGGAATGAGGCCTGATGATTCAAAACACTTTTTAGAATTCTATCCAAAAGAAGCTGAAAGCTACCAGGGTCAATTCATATCATAGGAAAATTATTTTTGCACTCCTTTAAAATGTCTCACATAACTGTCTATGCTGGGAAATCATCAGCTACCTTAGAAGTTAGTTTTTATACCCCACTTTTAACAACCTGAAGGACTCTCAAAGTAGCTTACAATAGTTTTCCCTTCCTCTCCCACAACAGGCACCCTGAGAAGTAGAGGAGGCTGAGAGAGCTCTGAGAGAAATTACCCTGTGAGAATCGCTCTACCAGGACCGTGACTAGTCCAAGGTCACCCAGCTGGCTGCATGTGGAGGACGAGTGGGGAATCAGAAAATCCTCCATTTCCAAGACCTTCTTGGGAACGGAGTTGAGGAACCAACAATGGGAATGACGAGGAGCCGAAAAAGCTCTGATGCGCACCCAGCACTTTGGATCCTGGCCTCTCAATTCTCGTTAAGGGAAAGCTTTACAGGCTGGATGATAATCAGGCTCTCAAGATTAACGTATTTTTTCATCTGAAGAACGTACATTAAGATTTTGAACTAGAAAAGAAACTGATACTTTATTAAAATGACCAGCAATGGTACCATTTAAATCATTTGTGTGTTAAATTTCTACACGAAGCCAAAGTTTAAGGGAAACTCAGGAGGCCAGTCAGATTTTGCCTGAATATAGGGCTGCTATATGAGCATTCCTTAGTGAATATTTCATGGGAAACACGGGAGAGCGGAGGGCAGCTGATATCAGGCATTATGTAAAACCTTGTTCCACTGTACCAAACTAATCTTCCATACAGTGAATTGTATAAGCATCACACAAGAGAGGGAACATAATAGATTAAAATAAATCCTTGCCTGATTTATGAAATGCCTGTCAGAATTAAACAGCAAATAACATGCTGATCTGGGGGCCTGACACTGTAAATAGAGCTCTTCAGAAACCAAATAATTTTTGAACATACAATAGGGCAAAATTAGCCGCAAGTCCCAATGGATCTAGGGAACAATCTTAAGCAGGTCTGTCCAGACGTAAGTTCCCTTTTATTCAACATGACTGACTTCTGGGATTGCCGCCTTCGTGCCATTTCAGTGGAATGTAGCTTCTGCTGCTTTTGGCTGGATTGGGGTCCTTCTATAAAGGGTGACTGTTTTTAATTCTCTTTGAATTCAGGAAGAAATTTAATCATCACACTGTACATGAACTTTTTAATCAGCTATAAAATTAAAAGATAATGCCTGGGCCCAAATGTGTATAATAACTATGCCAAATTGTAATTTGTATTAAAAAGCTTAATTTGGCACGTGAAGTATGCTATGGTCAACAATGAAAACTTATAAGTGAAAGTAGGATGATGCAACTATAAAATTTAACTCTAGAGTAACATTTAAGGGAGCAGACAGACAATCGTGGCTCTTAGGGGGACACTGTTCTTGCCACCTCTCCTATCCTGAATGTGGGGAGCCATTTCTTACCACTTTCTCCAGGCCTGGAGGTCTTGGTTGGTGCAGGCCATAACTGAAAAAGCAATCCTGTCCTTTCTCTTCCTCAGTGAGAGAGACACACAAATGAAGCTTCTTCATACTGAACCACACCAAGGGTCGAAATCAGCACTATCTATTCAGTTTGGCCACCCATGCTCTAGACAGGGGTAGTCAAACTGCGGCCCTCCAGATGTCCATGGACTACAATTCCCATGAGCCCCTGCCAGCATCTGGAGGGCCGTAGTTTGACTGCCCCTGCTCTAGACCATACTTTCTCAACCGGGGTTTCATGAAACCCTGTCGTTTCCTGACAACCCTGGAAAGGTTTCCTGAATAGGTGTGAGTCAATTTTTTATATATATTTTAAATTTGTTACACATATATTGGGTGATATGATCATATATGGTCATGTCAACCTGCTACCCCCCCCCCCCCCGCGAAAAATGGCTAACAAGTGGCCTGGAGGGGGTGGGAAGGGGCGGGGCCCAGGTGGGTGTGTATACAGCTATGCATCCCAACCATATTCTGCATGATTGTGCTGCTTCTGGGGTTTCTCAAAAGCCTGAGGATGATTTCAGGGGGTTTTCAACAGTAAAAAAGTTGATAAAAGCCTGCTCTAGACATACTTTAAAGTTTAGTAGTGCAAGCAGCAAGAACCCAGCTTTCAGTGGATGCCACCAAACTCTGTGGGAACAAAAATAAGGGCTGCAACTTTGTAACCAGTTGGAGAGCTGATTTTCACCAACGTGCACTCAATTCCCCACCACTGGTGCCAGCGTATTTCCCCCATAGAAAAGTGAACAGCGGCCTCTCATTCACTCTTAAATCAGGAATTTAGACACTTCTAGATGGGACCGAAATATGCTTCAACCTCTGACACAGGTTATCCAGTTTATTCACATACTCGCCTCTTAAAGGTATTAGAATTTTGTATGAAACTGTCACTCTTCAAGCCCTTTGCAATATGCACAGGTACCTGCTTTACCTCTTTTACTGCATTTTTAACAACCTCGTCGATATTGGAGCAAAGTTTGAGACCTTCTAGACCAACAAAATTTAATTCTGGGTACGAGCATTCGTTCTAATGCTTCAGACAAACACGAATACCCACCTGAATATCTCATTAACAATGGTTAGCTCCCATAACAGAAGTTACCTGTCCCCCAAATACCGAGTATATCAGTGAGGCACATCATCAAAAAACAAACGACCCTCTAGAACAGTGGTCCCCAACCTTTTTATCACCGGGGACCGGTCAATGCTTGACAATGTTACTGAGGCCCGGGGGCGGGGTAGTCTTTTGCTGAGGGACATCACCGCCTGAGCCCCTGCTCTGCTTGCTTTCCCGCTGGTGCCCCTGAGTTCCCGCCGCCCACTGGGGGGCGCTGCCAGCAGCAGCTGCACAGTGCCATGCTGAGGGGGAGCCCCAGTCATGGCGGCCGCTGGAAAGCACCAAAGGTGATCCGGTGGCAGATTGGCAGGGCAGCCCCCAAGGTAGCAGCCGGGGAGGAGGAAGAGGAGGAGTTGCGGCCCGGTACCGACTGATCCACGGACCGGTACCGGTCTCCGGACAGGGGGTTGAGGACCGCTGCTCTAGAACATTCTGGAATGGTAGGATGTCCTGGTATTATTCCTGATTCAAGAGTAGATCTGTGAGTTTAAGGATGCCCTTTCATTATCCCGATACTTTGTTTTCTATGTTACCAGCACCAACAGAGACCTAATCTTACCTTATGTGCTCATTTTTTAAAAAAAGGTATCAATTTCACAGCAATTAAAGCACAAACATTATCAGAAATAAAATTAATCTTATGGTAAAAATAATCACGCCCGGAATTTCATTACTGCTGCTGCGGCATTCACACACAAAATGTTTTTTTAGAAAATTATGCAGAATAAGCAAATGAAAAATTATAGCCCTTTAGTACTTCATTTACTTCAGCAATATCCATATTCACAATAAAGTGACCAGTATTTATTATTTCCCTTGATAGACTTTTCAAAACAAAACTGTGAAAAAAAACAGAAAGGTCAGGAATATTTTATCAAAAAAGTACAGTATGATCTCCATATCCAAAACGCTGGCTTAGGGGCGCATCCTAAGCCACAGGCTTTCCAGTGTTACAGGCTGTGTCACGTTGAAGATGAGCTACACAATACCTATTTTAACCGTTTCGTCTTTTGTTTAATATAAACTGAGTTATAACCATAAAATAATCTGGCTATACTTATATCATAAGCACCTTCTCACACTAATTCTTTACATCGCTGAAAAGTTTCTAAGTGACGGTATCTTAAGGTCGCTCCTTGCAAATGGCTTGTAGGTAACAAGGAGGAAGGGTGTAGCTCTCGAGAGCGCCATCTTAGACATAATGGCAATGCTCACACACACTGAACGAGCGAAATGAAATAAAGCTAGACTATTTTGCTCTGGAGAAAGGGTATATTTGGGTGGGGAGTTCAGAAAATATTGGGGGGGCTGTTTTGTAATGAGGCTGTTTGTCAAACTAGAACTTCCTATAATTTGGCATGTTTTGCAGTCCTGTCTGATAATCTGATACACTAAGAAAACCCTCCAAATACTGAGATGCTTATTGCAGTTCCTTTTTATAGATTCAGACTCTAGTGACGTTCGGCTTCCCTCTTCCCATTTTGCCATTCAGCACACCCAAAGAGCCTACATTTTAACTCTGCTTCCCATATTTAATATTAAACATGAAAATACCACTTAGAAACGTTATTTCAGTAGATAGAGGGTTTAAGGCAAGGCTTGGGAAAATATATATTTTCCTGCTGTTACTCTGGATTAACGCAATTTGTTCTTCACCCCCATCAGCGCCTTGAGATACAGAACATACATTCAAGCCAAGGGCACACCTAAGACCCGATGGACATATGCTGCAAGTCCTGAGTGCCCATTGAAATAATGGTTGGTTTGTTTTTTTCTCTATAAGGCGTGATCCACAGGAACATGGCACGGGAGAGGTTAATTTGCTTTGCTTCCATTCTTACTAGTGTATTCAATATTCCCTAGGGATATAGCATTTTTTTAAACTAATCATCTTTTCAGACAAATACAAACCCCTTTAAAAGGTACTATAAATGGGTTCTGAAAATATAAAATATATCCAACATAGTTATCTCCCAATCATTGTTTTGTCGTTGTATTTCTGCATGTGATTTCTCGTTTCTGACTGAAATTATTTGTTGTGGAATAGTTGTTATGTCCTCTAATGCTTTCTTCTTCTTGCTTTTTAGACCAGGAGGACCGGATGCCTTCTTGCTCTTTATTTCCTTTCTTAGTTCTTTTTGTTGTGAATATCAAGAACACTAAGATGCAGATGATGTGGAGGCAGAAATACCAGGAGCTGAATAACGAAATAAAAATAAACATTAAACCAGTCTGATCTTTAGCATTTTACAATGCTCAGTGCTCCTACGATATAATATGCTCCCATCCACTTTTAGGGAAGACTTATTTAAAAAAATACCCATCTGTGATTGTTTATTCATCTGCCAGGATGGGAGCATTGAGACATCAGAACGTGTATTACTCCAACGTAGGCTATATGATCAATTCAGGAGAGAACTTATACCATCTCCACAGAATAAGACCAACTGAGAGGCTATCAAAAACATGTTGTCAGACAAAAACACAGAAATAATTTTTGTTGTGGCCAGATTTGCTTGGAGGGCAATCAAAACAAGGAAGAGCTGGGTGGATTCGGAGCAACTTAGGTAGAGATAGTCTCAATTGCTTGAGAATGCTTGTGAGTTTTAAAATTATAATGTTGATACTTATAGCTGGAATGTTTCAAATTTTATACAATTTTTTTTACACTGTTTAACACCTATCTTCAGAAATTCTGCCCAAACGACTCCCTCCCTTCCCTTCTGTAATTTTCCTTATAACAAGGTAGACTAGGATTTCTTCTTCACAGTGCCTGAAGAAATGAGCTCTGACTCACAAAAGTTCATGGTTGGATAACTGTTAGTCTTCTAACTAACTAAAGCCCCCAAAAGAGCTTTACGCTCCGCCGCCACCAACCGGCTAATGGTCCGTGGACCAAAAGTAGTTCGCCTGGCCTCGACCAGGGCCAGAGCATTCTCTGTCCTGGCCCCCACCTGGGTGAAATGAGCTCCCAGAGGAGACAGGGCCCTGATGGAACTAAAACAGTTCCGCGGGGCCTGCAAAAGGGAGCTCTCCCACCAGGCATTTGACTGAGGCCAGGCCAACCAACCAACATTTGTGGGGCCCCTGCCCCCTTCCCCCCAGAAACCCACTAAGACTCCTGGACCTGTTCGAGTTACCACTGTTTATGTTATAATGTTATACTGTTATGTTATACTGTCACCCGGTTTATCAATTAATAATATGAATGTTATTATATGTATGGTTTCATGTATAGTTTCAGTTATATGTAAACCGCACTGAGCCTTCGGGGAGGGTGGTATATAAATATGAATAAATAAAATAAATAAATAACACTGGACTTCTGTTTCATAGACTTTATATATAGATGGAAGTGTCTTCCATCTACGTATATGGATATATTTTTGTAATAACCAAAGAGAAATTTGGGAACCTTAATATGAATAGTTCAAAATGCTAATTTAGGTAAGATACTCACCCCATCTATCTCTCAGCAATACTTTGACATTGAGGGAGTTTGGCTAGCTTTGAAGCTGCAAAATAGCTTCAAAAGGAGAGGAAAGGGAAAACCCTAAAGATATTGTCTGTGTGAGAGCTGTGCACGTTACAGACAGGAGAGGTCAAATCTCTTGCAAATTTTACTGATTTACTGATTTACTGATTCCTCCTTTTCTGCAGTAATTTGATCATGGAGGAGAACAGAGATTTCTCATGATTTTTTGACAGCAAATCCATTCTTCACTGTAGTTTCTGACATGTTATGAATTTCAGGACAAAAAGTAGCTAAGGTACCAGTTTTTATGCCATGTGTGTCCTGAGGGCTTTTGGCCATATTTTGCTGGCACCCAGCTTCCTCATACCGAGTATGTTTGGAAAAATAATACAGTACTTGAGTTACAATGAAGTAACTGGAAACAATGAGAAAGTACATGGAATCATAAAGGGCATGCAAATTCCTCCCCTGTGGACACTGGAAAGTATTACATGAATATATTACATTTTTTCTCCATAGTTTTAAAGAGCTTTTTGTTAAAATGAAATCTGGGAATTTAAGGACATCTTGCCAGTGGGGCATAATGGTTAAGGTGTGAGACTAGGACCCAGGACAAATGGGTTCGAATTCCTTGTTCAGCCATGGAAGCCAGACAGGTGACCTTGGGCCCATCACAATATCTCAGCCTAACCTACCCTTTCAAGATGTTTGTTTTAAGAATTACGTTGAGGAGGGAGAGATGATATGAAAAGCTGCCTTGAGTCCCTCCTCAGGAGTGAAAGCAAGATATTCATCTGGCCTCGACCAGAGCCAGGGCCTTCTTGTCCAAGGCCTCAACCTGGTGGAATGAACCCCCCAACAAAATTAAGGCCCTATCGGAACTCAAACAGTTCCGTAGGGCCTGTAAAATGGAGCTCTTCCACCAGACTTTTGGATGAGACCAGAGTCAGGGACCTCACTCAACCCACCCCCTTATCAAGCAACTCTGACACACCACACACACCAACCTAAAGCTGCTGCCAGCTGCTGTCACCCCCACCCCTGACCTGATTTATTACCCTTTGTGCAAAGTCCTGGATTTTGACTGCAGTCCACCTGTTCATGTTCACTATGGCTTTCTGTTCATATTGTTATATATGTTTTAAATGTGTTAGTTCAGCTGTTCCATGTACAACGTCCCAAGATGTCACAGTGAGGGGTGGCATATTAATCAATGAATCAAATAAATAATATATGATCATTGCCCAAATTCTCCAGCAAGCACCAAATAGTTCCTGAAATCACTTACAGATCACTTCTGCAGTTGTCAATGAAGTAATCCACATTATGCATATGCCATAAAGAAAGGTTGCTATCTGAATATTTTTGAAGTAATCAAGTGTCCACTTACCTATAAAACTTGATAGATTGTTTTACAGAGAGAAGTACAAACGGTACAACGGTATAACTTATTGCTACTTGAGTTGTCATCCACGTCATGATATCGTAACATAATTTAGTTGCCGGAGAATCAGTGAAGTAGTGCCTCATGTTCTTCCTTACCTAAACATAAAAGTGGCACACTTAAGTAGAAGAACCTCAGCATCTTTGCCGAGCCTACAGGAAACCACCATCAAGATACAGCCAAAATGATTTTAGCACAATATGATCCAATATGTTTTCCTAAGGAAGGACTCCACCTGCTATAGATTTCACAGTATCTTTTGGAAGCTGAATTCTCTGTGTCTATGAGTGAGCCCTAGTTCTTATCCCTCTTTTTCCATCAGAGATCTGACAGCATATTGGAGTATGGAGTACTCAACGGAGTAACCAATGGTCCCAAGCTTGTTTCCATCCTTTTCTTTCTGAAACTAACTTGAGCTTATTGAAGGCAATAGGAGTAGACTGCAACAATCCATGCTTGGTTAGTTCCATGGTTCCTTTAATTCCCTGGAAACCCTAGCTGGCTACAGCTTACAAAAAAAGATGCTATCAGGTCTTGCCTTAACAGACAGCCACCTGCTGGCTGGTTTTCCACACTACCATCTCCTGCCAGACCCAGCCCTGCCCAAGTTTCCTGTTACATCAGTCTCTGACCAATTCCACAGACTTTATCCTTACTGCACTCTTATCTCAAAACCACACCAGACAACTCTCTAGCACTAACATGGCTTATTTTTGAGCTAAAAGACGGGATTGCTCTTACAAAACCATTTACTGTGTCTGACTACTTATTCAAAGTTTAAAATTACATTCAAAACAAAAAGATTAAGATCATTGGACCAAAACTTGCTGAGGATCCCCAGCGTGAAGGAGGTGAAATTGGCCTCGACCTTTTTTGCAAGCTCTGCCAGGAGAGATCAGGCCCTGCAGGACCTTAACCAGTTCCACAGAGCTTGCAAGACACAGCTGTTCCATGTGGCATAGGTCAGGGCCCTGAAAAACTTCCAAAAATGCTGGCCTCACTGCCACCAACTGAGACTGGACTGAAAAAGATTGGATCCCTCCCAAAATCAAAACCTGCATTTAGCTGGAGGAGAATATTTTTACCGTATTTATACTGATTTTAAGATTTTATTGTTATTATGTTGTTACCCACCCTGAGCATAGGAAGTGCAGGTTATAAAAATAAAGATGATGATTATGATGATTAAAATAAAACAAATTAAAACCATACCATCAAGTATCAGACAATAGATCAGATCAAAATTTAGATTGACACCGTAGGAATGAATACAGGACTTTCCTGAAGAGCCAGATCTTTACTGTCAGAGAAAATATGCACCAAGACAACTGGTGGACTTCTTCTAAGCTTAAGATAGCATTTAATGACTGCAGTGCCTCAGACTATGCTTCCATCATGTGCCCTAACTGGTTGTATTTCAGGCTGACTTGGAAAATGTACATGAGGCTGACTTGGAAAATGGTTCAGAAATAACAACTGATTCACCTGGCCAGGATACTGGTTACAGGAGCTGTATTATCCTTTGTTGAAAGATCTGCACTAGCTACCCAATCTGTTTCTAGGCACAATTCAAAGTTTAAGTAATAGGGGTTTTAGGGGAGTATATTTTATCTTGTAACCCGCCACAAATATGAATATGAATATCTGTAAGCTGCTCCCGCGGGAGCGGTAGAAATAAAGGAGTAAGGGCTAAGTGGGCGGAGAAAGGGACGAGGCGAGTCCGGCAAAAAACTCGAAGGGGCCAATCAGGAGCCACGCGGCTGGGGCCGGGGCGCGAGGCTTTGCCGCCAGGAAAGAGGGCTGGGGCACAAGGCTTTGCCACCAGGAAAGGAGGAGGGCCGCCGCATCTTTGACACGGTGGGCCTGCTCCTTTCCCTGCGCTGAAGCCGGGGCCTCAGGGGGGGAGGGGGGAGAAGCTTCAGAACGGGGAAAGGAGCAGGGCCACCGCATCGGAGACATGGTGGGCCTGCTCCATTCCCTGCGTTGAAGCCAGAGCCTCAGAGGGGGAGGGGGTGGGGGGACAGGCTTCGGAGAGGGGAAACGAGCAGGCCCTGCTCCTTTTCCCATGCTGAGGCAGGGGCCTCGGAGAGGAAGGCAGCGGGGGCGGCAGGTTGGGGGGGCCACCTGGAGGGCTTCAAAGAGGGCCAGGGGCAGCAGCCAGCATGCTCGCACCCATTGTATTACAATATACAATGGCCTTTAACTCTAGTAAGTTCCTAATTGGCTTGGGGGCAGGGAACATGAAGCATTGTCTCCCCTTACATTACCTGGCTCACCAGTTATGATCTGGTTCTCAAGCCCTGCTCTCTTTGCTCCCAGCTTCTGAAGTAAAGCCGGAGGTGGCTAGGGACAGGGCACTGTCTCTGGTGGCACCTGGCCTTTAGAATGACTTCCCTGGCTCCTACATTCCATTCCATTAGGTGCCAGACTAAAACACATCATTCTACTAAGGCATATAATAAGGGGTTTATTCTTATCAACTTGTTAATAGTCTGTTCTGTTCTATGGATAGTTTTTTATGCTGCTTGTGTGTTTATAATGGTTGTAGTTTATACTGCGTTTTTTCGTTGTAAGCCACCTGGACAGGACTCTGAAAAGGCAGTTTAGAAATAAACAAATAAGTAATGTTTTGGTAATTATCCTTAGCTGCGAGTTCCAATGATTTGGAGAAAGCAACAACTAGTTACTCACCTGTGCAACATGTTTAGCGATTGGCGTTTTAACATCCCTCAAAATGTAGCAGGTTTTGTGAAAGACAATTTCCAAAACAGAGTAAGACTTTTCTTTCTCTCTCTTGCAAAGCACTATGAACCCCATAATAAATCATCATTAAGAGCAAACTAGCAGTGATACTTACTGACCGTGCTGCGAGTGTCATTAGCACTCCCGTTAAGAACGTTAAATAATATCCTGGATATACCCCGTGCCAAATTGCTGACAAGATAAAAGTCTGTATTGTTGGACTGAAGGAGGCTCGCTCATAGCATACTCTAAAGGTCATGGGAGGAAAAAAGAACAGAAAGAAGTTTATTTTTCTAAACTGTATACCTAAGTAATCCACTTTGTATTTTAGATCCATTTTTATTTTACACCAGAGACACATCTGTTAATGGACTTACACCCCACCAAATAAAACCCTCCCAAACACAAATCCTTTAAGAAACCTGATGGCCTAGCTTGGGTATTAGTTCGTTGACAAGAAATGACATTAATTTTTCCCAAAGAAATGGTTAGCAAAGATGCTGAATCTCCTCCATTGCTCTGAGTACACACCACCCAAGAAACAGCTTCTTGCTTTAAAGTGAAAGTAACTGGAAACTGATCAGACCCTACCAGGAGAAACTCCAAGATGACCCTCCAACTCCAAGATGAAAGCACAGATGGAATCATCTTTGGTCAGTCATTTTCTGAGGCATTTACAAGATCAGGCACACACCTGTCTCAGAGGCCTTTGGTCTCTTGAGGTTAGCATAACACCATGCTGTCATCCACATAAAAAATGGTCAAACGAGGTGCACTCCAAAATAACCACTGAAGCTCCAAATGTAAGTTCATACACAAAAGAGTGGCAAAACTATTCTTGGTTGGCACCCAGTCGAGAGAGGCTAGCCAGAGCGGAAATACTTCAGACCTGACTGATCAGACATTATTCTTCCACACCCCCTAGCAAGAGAAGGACATTACAGATCGTACCTTTTGAGCCAAAGAGCTGTCTGGATATTCCAGTTATCAAGAAACATCTTGAAACTTGTTGAAAACTGTAAAGTTAACAAATCACATTTTATTTTTTATAGAGCAGAGGCAACTTCCCCCATGCAGTCATTTATACCGTGCTTTAACAAGTAATTCAATGTACAGGGATGAAACACACATAACAAAACACAATTTTGAGATGTTTTGGCTGCGCTATTTCAAAATCTGCATCTGTACAGCACCCAACAGAGCCAAGTAAACTACATTTCCTGGCAGATCACAGCTAGTTCACCCACATGTGGGGATTCAGCAGCCTTCTGGGACGGCACAGGTCCAAAGATGCTGCAACATGCCAGAAGCAGTAGTTGTGTAGGTTATGCCAGACAGCTGCACACGTGTACCCAACACACACTCACATAACCAAACCAAGAGTGAATCCAGAATAATATAGAACGTAGCCACTCACTCATTTCATTCAGGAAGGCCCTTGCCTCAATTCTGGCACCATACTGCCCCCCACCTATGGTGGCAGAACACAAACTTTCAGCTGGCCCAAGTCATAAAACCAGAACAAAAGCCAATCCGATATTGGAATTCCCCCCTGCCTCCCTGCAACATTGCAGATCCTGTTGAAGCTAAGGGGGAATGCATTCAGTTTACTTCTGCCTGCTGACAGCAGTGCCGCTTCAGTGCTTGAAGCAGCAGGTGGCCTGAGAAGACACTGACCCATCCCCAGTTTAAGCCACAGACGCTTCTACCCTTTAATGCCCTGAATAGAAGTAGGTGCTTAATTTCATTTATTTGGGAATTTATAACCTGCACCTTCACCCAAAGGTCCCAGGGTAGGTCCAACAATACAGAATAAAATACAGAATAAAATATTTTGCTGCCATTGTGTAGCAGTTTTGGCAAAACACAGAATCCAACTTAGAGGAAGGAAAAGACTGACCAAAGCATGCCAAGGCATAGAGCAGGGGTAATCAAGCTGCGGCCCTCCAGATGTCCATGGACTACAATTCCCAGGAGCCCCTGCCAGCATTCGCTGGCAGGGGCTCCTGGGAATTGTAGTCCATGGACATCTGGAGGGCCGCAGTTTGACTACCCCTGGCATAGAGCAATAATCTTTCTACCACATTGTGATCTTTCCATCCCCTGCTTTTCTTTCTCTTTGTTAAACCTCCCATTAAAACCCTTTTATTCTGGGAAGAGAGAATCTCCAGATCTCTCCACAGCTTGGTTCTGGATGTATCCTTCCAGTGTTAATCCCTGAAATCAATTTCCAAAGCCAGAGTTGAATGGGGCAGATGTGAAGGAATTATACCACACCCTCACTGCAGAAGAGAAGAAGAGCTGGGTTTTTTGTACCCCGATTTTTACTACGCAAAGGAGTGTCAAAGTGGCTTACAGCCGCCTTCCCTTCCTCTCCCCGCAACAGACCCCCTGTGAGGTAGATGAGGCTGAGAGAGCTCTGAGAGGACTCTGACTGGCCCAAGATCACCCAGCTAGGCTGCATGTGGAGGAAGAGTGGGGAATCAAACCCAGTTCTCCAGATTAGAGGCCGCAGTTCACCACACCAAGCTGGCTCCCTTGCAGCCATTCAGAATGCCAGTTGCCATGTCAAACCTTTAACCTGGCAGTAACAACTTCGGTTTTATGCCCCCCTGTCTCAAGGGACATTCATCCCATTACTAAAAACAGGCAATGAAGGCCAGACAGAAATGCTACATCTTTAATTCCCACAAACATTTACGAAAGGTCTATGTACCAACCTCTATATGTAGAATTCTCAGGTTTGAAATCAAATCCCAATGTGAGACTCCATTTTTATCATAGCCTCTAAACCCAAACCCTGCTGCATTATTGATTGCGTCAGCTGCAAAGATACACACAAAAAGGGAGGCAATCTGTTATTAAAAAGTAGAGACCTGGTTATTAGCTGTATAAAAGTTGCTTTGCACTTTGGAAGCTCTTCCACACTGATGACTGAAATGCCAGTTCACGAAGATTTGAAATATTTCCCCCAACTTTTGTTGAAAACAAATTCTTTGTCCCTTTACCATTTTTGCCATGACAGGTGCTGCATACTTCCTCAAACCACAGAATCCACAAGATCCCAAAAGACACTCTAATCAATTTGAGTACCACATTCTTAATCTAGGCAACCCATACTGGGGATTGTGTCTTCAAATGCAATGCTATGAAAAGCAAAATCACTTAAACAGAAAAAAAGAAAAGCACAAAAGTTATCCTCCCCCCCTTTCAGAATTACAAAAATCTACTGCTGTTCCGAAAGAGCTGCAAAAGTGAAGCTACCATATTACCAGACTAAGCCTAGTGAAAAACAGCAGGAAATTGTTTAACTGAAGTGTCAGGACAATAGGCAAAACTGCAAAGCAAAAAGGCCATTAATTGCAGGTTAACTTACACCTTTCAGCCCCTTCCCACTAAATCCATACATAAAATTATTTATTAGGTGTACAGAGATGTTGGCAATTATGGGTGGCGGCGAACCAGGTGTAGAACAAAGAATGCAAGAATCTTAAGCTAAACTATTAAACAGAATGGGCTGGACCTAAACCACAGAATTAAATCCAGAGGTTTGACTCTCAATCCTTCTGCTCACAGAGAATAGTGTTCCATTCAAGGGAGGTTTCCATAAGTGGAAAAGCACCTTTAGATCCAACCCTCATGTTTGGTTCCAGACTAACATTTCACTAATTTTATGAAGCTATAATGCTATTACAATTAAAAAGCAATAACAGTTGCTACTTAATGCCAAGAAGTATACTTCTGTGGGCAGCTCTTTAACGGAAAATTTGGGTGAGTTAAGTGGCTAGCAGCTAGGTATCAACTAGTTTCTTTATGGAAAACTTTGCAGTCATTTGCAAGGAGTTCTCTCACAACCCACAAGAGGGCACTGTCTCAAACGCATCCTTTAAATTGATGATGATGTTATCCGTTCAGTCGTCGGCGACTCTATAGGAAAGTTTTCGTTTCTGTCAATGCTTCTTTTAGTTGGTTCATGGTCATCCCTGTATCGGCTTTAATCGTGGCAAGCCAGGAGATCCTTAATTAAGACAACACTATATACAGCATGCCCAAAATACACTCTAAGAAACTGCTTACCTAAAGTCCATGCAAAATAGTATTTGGGTCTGGCAGCCATAAGAGACAGGTACAGGTAGATAATCCTTGTAGGCAGTGATGCTGTGGCTCTGAAATGATCATCAATGTTGTACTCTACAGGCAAAGTTTTGCTAACAGTCATATGAAACAATAAGGATAGTCCGCACACGACGAGTTTCTGCGCCACAGCTGTCTGAAACATGCAAACAGGTAAGGGTTTGTGAGCATCTTTTCAAAACAAACTTTCAGATGGAGCAATTTAACAGGGCGGGGTGGGTTGCATTCAGCCATCGCTGCTGCTTGCTCAAAACATTCATTGCACATACACCTCCACGTGACCTAACTAGTTTTCTGGTAGTCTAGGGGCAACTAAAACCTCTGAAGACTTCAAGGGGGGGAGACAGAAGATAGCATCCACCATGTGGTATTGTATCAGGATAACAGAAGTACCTCATATTCCCATCATTCCTATCCTAGTAAGATAAAAAAAAAGGTTGTGACTCAATGATATGGACATTCACACATCTGTTGTTGTGTGAATTCACACATATTGTGTTGTGTGCACACTGAGTTCATGCATGCACCCCACACAAACCCACATGGAGATAAGCTCTCTCCTCTCTCCTCTTGCCCTAAACAACCCAGCCTAAAATTCCTGATGAGCACAAAGTTTATTCTGGTCAAGAGAGAAAAAGGCAGAACTAGGGAGACTGTGGGTGGGCTTGTTTTTTGTAGCTCTTCTGTGTATTTTGTAGCCAATGAACTCTTAATCCCAAAGCAGGAAATATTTGGCCTAAAACTTTGTAGAAGATAATTTCTCGTTGTGGCAACTACTGCTGTTTTGCATCCATATTTCAATTTCATAGCAAGGAGCAAGATCCTGATGCATGCTGCCGGATCTTTTTTTCGTAATACAGATTGTAACGAGGAAACATATAGCCATGTAACACGGCCAGCAACAGGAAAGAACCACCTCCCTGGATTTGAAGCACAATTTATCCAGACTGCACTGAGGTATTATTTGGCCACAATAAAACAGGCCAAAGACTTACTCCTTGAAAAAGAGAGCAGAGGATTAATAGGATGTTAGATTCTGATGGTCATAACTCTATAACTATATATTAACTGCCAATTAAAAACAAAAACAAATAGCCCCATCCCCCCAGAACATGGGTCTGGAAGGTCACTGTGGGGGAATGGGGCAGGGAAAACCAGCCACATGGAATCTCTGTTTTTGCTATGCTGCAGTACCACCAAGGAAGCCACAGTTTCATTGCCATACAGGTCACTTTGAAGTCCACCTGCCTTTGCTTAACAGCTGTTGTGAATGTAATTTTTTAAAACATATTGAATTTATTGATAGCATAAATAGCATAAAACAAATACCCGCATAGCATTATAACCTGGATTTTATCAACTTTGTGCTTTTATGCAACAAGTGTTCAATGTTGCATGCTCTCTACAAACTTAGCTACCCACTGATAGAAAATTGCACCACACTTACTGCTGAGCATGCTTCCTACATAACCTGTGCTTTGGCATTTCACCACCTCTGCTTCCAACCTGCCTTTTATCCCCAGTTCTCCTGTTTATCTATTGGTCAGAGAAAGAACTGTACATGTATTTTGGTATAACTTGCTTATGTTGCTCCAAAGCCTCGATTTCACATAGGCAGCAGATATCAATGTTTTAACAAACTGGATTCCACTTGGTTTATGAAAGCCATCCATTCACAAAATGCCTCGTCTGCCACAATTCCTGCTACATTTCACAACAAACAGCACTTCAGGTAACTCTACGGTATAAGGCAAGTTCGGCGTAGATTATAAATCCGCCAGCTTTCTAAGGAACACAAACATGGTGTGTAATTCTCATGGTCTAATCTCAGCTGGAACACTCGGAGCTACAAGGGAAACTATCTAATCCAGGGGTAGTCAAACTGCGGCCCTCCAGATGTCCATGGACTACAATTCCCAGGAGCCCCTGCCAGCGAATGCTGGCAGGGGCTCCTGGGAATTGTAGTCCATGGACATCTGGAGGGCCGCAGTTTGACTACCCCTAATCTATAATCTTTATTTAAACTCCCAAACTGTTAGAATGCAAATCCTTTGTGTCAGGTTTTAACAATTCTTTTTTTTTTTAAGGATTTTGCAAATGTCCTTCTAGTTCCGTAGAGACTGTTGTGTATGCGAGGCAGCAGAGGGCTGAGCTTGGGGTTTGGAGAAGGATCCAAGCAGCCCCGAAGGCCAGCCAATGAACTGCCAGGTTCCCAACTGCAGGGTCCAATGAGTTTAAATCAATCAGGCTCCACTAATCCAATCAATGCTCAGCCAAGGGTGTGTCCACCTCTGCCCTTGTGTATATATTTGGGGGCTTGTCCAGGCAGGTCCCCAGTCAGCGTGGTTACTTCCAACCTGGAATCACTTTAACAAATAAAGAGTTGAAATGTACGACTGCACCTCGTTTCTTCCCTACTGAACACACTACACAACAGAGACCCTCAAGTGGCATTAGGTGTGCTTAGAATCATAGAATCATAGAGTTGGAAGGGATCTCCTGGGTCATCTAGTCTAACCCCCTGCACCATGCAGGACACCCACAACCCTAACAATGACAGTCTAATCTGCCACCCCCTTGAATCTTCACAGAATCAGCCTCTCTGTCAGATGGCTATCCAGCCTCTGTTTAAAAATTTCCAAAGATAGGAGACCCCACCACCTTCCAAGGAACCTGTTACACTGAAAAACCGATTGAACTGTCAGGAACTTCTTCCAGATGTTTAGACGGAATTTGTTTTGAATTAATTTCATCCTACTGGTTCTGGTCGATCCCTCTGGGGCAAGAGAGAAAAACTCTGCTCCATCCTCTACATGGCAGCCTTTTAAATATTTGAAGATGGTTACCAGATCCCCTTCTATGGATTAAAAATTGGTCAAATGACAGAAAGCAAAGAGTAGGAATAAATGGACAATTCTTGCAATGGAGTGAAATAAACAGTGGGGTCCCACAGAGATTGGTATTGGGGGGGCTATGCTATTTAAGTTTTTCAGAAATTATCTGGAACTAGGAGTGAGGCATGTAGTGGTCAAGTTTACAGATGACACAGAATTATTTAGGATGATGAAAACTAAGGATGACTGTGAAGAGCTCCAAGGGGGCCTCCACAAACTGTGGGAGTGGGTGACAATGTGGCAAAAGAAGTTCAGAGTTGGTAAATGTCAGGTGATGCACACGGGAGCAACAAATGCAACTTCAAATATAGGCTAATAGGGTTTGAACTTGCAGAGACTGAGAGGGGAAAGATCTTGGAGTCACAGTAGATATTTCAAAGAAAACCAGTGTGCTGCAGCAGTGAAAAGGGCAAACTTTAAGTTAGGTATGATTAGGAAAGGGATTGAAAATAAAACGGACAATATTATAATGGCCCTGTATGGCATGGCCTCATTTGGAATGTTGTGTGCAGTCCTGATCATTTGGAATGTTGTGTGCAGACGCGGCAAGGCTGTTCCTGGGGCTGGGAGAAGGCACCGGGTTGCGGCTGGGTAGGCGGGGGCCTTCTCCCGGCCCCAGGAACAGCATCACCGCATTGCAGACGCAGCCAGGCTATTCCTGGGCCCGCCTTACGCCGCTGCCCGCTATCACCCGCTGTATTTTTCTTACAGCAGGCTTAAATTCTAGTAACAAAAATTAAATAAATCACTGAGGATCATTTAGGGGTATTCAATGAAGCCGATGGTAGATTCAGTGTAGACACAAGGAAGAAGAGCTGGGCTTTTTTGTACCCTGTTTTTGCTACCCAAAGGAGTCTCAAAGCAGCTTACAACCGCCTTTCCTTCTTCTTCCCGCAGTCTTATTAAAGGAGTGAAGAATCAAACCCAGTTTTCCAGATTAGAGCTGCTGCTCTAGCCACTACACCTAGCTGCCTCACCAAGATGGAAATTCTTTTTCCATGACAAACGATTAAAGTGTAGAATTGGCTGCCAGAGGATGTAGTGATGACAACAGGTATAGGAAGGGGATTAGACACATTTAGGAAGGGCGGGTCTCTCAATGGCTACTAGCCATGGGAACAAAACGGAACCTCCATGTTTAGAGGCAGTCAATCTATAAATACCACTGCCAGAAGGGAACACCAGGGGAAGGCCTCAACCTCTATTCCCTGTTGTTAGATATCCACAGTAACTGGTTGACCACTGTGTAAGAATGGATGCTGGTCTAGATAGACTGCTGAATTGAACCAGTAAGGCTCTTATATTATTAAGCATTTTTTCCCACTAAGAAACCCTACAAGAGAACATTATCCAAGCCATATCCAAAATATACTATGAAACTGGTAAAACAGTCCAATTACACGCTGTCAAAGGAGACGGAAAGGTAATTAAATCAGAAGGAAGGAAGAGAAAGGGTAACCAATGCTTACTATTCAAACTAATTTCTTCCTGCACAATGATGGGGAAAGTGAAAGCGATATTGTTCGAACAATAAGAACAATAAGAACACTGGACAAGCTTGAAAAGGCATGACAATGAATGAAAGAAGCAAGAAAGAAGCAAACTAAACAATACAGATAAGCAATACTAACTGGGTATAATCCTACATTAGCTGAATAATCCATATATATATAAAGTATTCCTGTTTAATTTATTCAGCAGGAATTATTATTGAGGAGGGAGACAACGTATCTCATAATTTCTTAGCACTAGCAGATGTATCTAACAGCAAATTGCTAGTTCCTGTCCTTTCAATGGCTCCAATATCCATTAAACTTTATTTTACAGTGTTTGTGGCATCTCCTGAGAAGAGATTTGTCTTTATCTTCAGCTATGAATTTTAGTTATTTAAGACCAGTAATGTTTAGCAGCCTGAATAAGGTAGTAAAGTTTTTTTTTATTATTTTTAATGCATTATTTGGAGGAAAGGGTCATTATCTTAAACATAACTGCCCCAATAAAGTTCTTTGCTTCTTCCCTACTGGGAGTGGAGATTCTATATCTGATCATAGGGACCCTCATGATGTGTCACACTGGACTTCTCTGACTGAAGTCCTGGAACCTTCCCATATATTAAAATACCACATAAAATACCTTATAATACCACATAAAATCTGCAGGGTACTTCCAATGATGTGCTGGCCATCTGACTGGCCATCGGGGGACAAGCACTTAGAGGAGCTGGCACACCGTCGGGAAGCAACGATGGGCCTCAGGTGAGCCTGAGAAAGCTATGAGAGAACTGTGACTGGCCTAAGGTCACCCAGCTGGCTGCACGTGGAAGAGTGGGGAAGCAAAGATGGTTCCTCAGATTTGTGAGGAATCAAATCAGCTTCTCCAGTTTACTTTGATTCTTAACCACTATATCACGCTGACTCTCACCATACATAAACAGATGGACATTTATAAAATTTTATGTTACAAAAATACCTAAATGATTAAATAATGATGGCTTCTTACTTTATTCAAGTGGAGGTCCCTTGTATATCCACTATATGTTATACATTCTTGTGCATAAATCAGAGTTTTTGAAAGGGCTGCCTCCAGTAACCTATTCCATAATATAATAAAAGGAGACATTTTCTGATAGTTTTTAAATAAAATCAACCATTTTAATTCATATGCATACCTCTCCTGAGTATTTCTATAGCATAAATTTGATATTTCTGTACTAACCCTTGAATAGTTCTGTCACATACAGGACTTTTTTTTTTTTACCCCCTAGTGATTAATAACCATTTCATATGCATATTTTATGCATATTTGTGTGTTTCAAAATATTTGTGTGTGCTCAAAACTGACCTCCGAGCAAGATCTGTATAGGTCGAAACGCATTAGGTCTTTGGCTGTTTGGATGTATTTTACTTATATATGTGTAACCTATTGGAGTAAGCGTCACTCCCTATTTTTATTGTTTTATTTTTACACAAGATTCAAAGCCCGTTTGTGAGAACGGGCTTTGAAAAGCACCCCCCCCCACCGTAACCGCCCAGCAGACACAGAGAGGCCGCATTGCCACTGGGTGCGGAATTCCTGGGCCCAGTGGGAAGGCCTGCTTCCCCCCTCCCTCCCGGCAGCGGTGCGGCCTTCCCATTTTCGAGGCCCCGGGTGTGCCTCTACGCCCGAGGGGAAGGCCTGCTTCCCCCCCTTCCCCCTGGCGGCAGTGCGGCCTTCACCTCAGGCCTAGAAGCACACCTGGGATCTCGAAGAGACCTCGTGTGTGCTTCTGGGCCCGAGGGGAAGACCCTCACCTGATTGGCTAGAACTGCTGTCTGTCCTGGTGAGGGGCCCCGCCCACTCTCCGCCCACTTACCCCTTAGCGAAATCTGAAGATGGAAAGATGCCTGAGCTCCATAATACTTGAACTCCACAAATAAAATTTACACAAAACATATTTTTTTAGTTCTCTCAACCTTTTTAGGTTCTCAACTCTATCTCAGGTTGGGTTTTCCTTCCTTCCTTCCTTCCTTCCTTCCTTCCTTCCTTCCTTCCTTCCTTCCTTCCTTCCTTCCTTCCTTCCTTCCTTCCTTCCTTCCTTCCTTCCTTCCTTCCTTCCTTCCTTCCTTCCTTCCTTCCTTCCTTCCTTCCTTCCTTCCTTCCTTCCTCCCACCCCTCTCCTTCTCCCTCAGGGCCTACCATTGCCCAGCTCTATAACAGACTCATACTGCCAGGAACAGAGAAGTCGAGAAATGTGGGTCTAGTTAGGGATTGTTATGCCTCCCTTTTTGTTATGGGATAACTGGATTGTTTTTTGTTTTCAGAATTCCAAAACAGTCACCCCCCCCCCCAAGTTTGGATTAATGCTCCATAGACTCCAACTGGTCCAGAATGCAGCAGCAAGGATCCTTGTTGGGACCCAATGGGGGGCTCATATACAATATGGCCTCTCTCATTTGCGCTGGCTCCAGATTGAAGACCAAAACAGATTCAAATTTTAAAATTGGCACTCAAGCTCTGGGGGCCATAGTTGGGAGAAAGGGCTAGGTTGAGACATGCTAAATCTATTAATAAATTGGCATCTAAAGCTGAGAGATACCAGCCAAGGACCTCAACTGACTTCATGGTTGAGAATGTCTTAGCTCTCATTCTATTCTCAACAGTTACATTATACAAGCTATGCCACATTAGCAACACACAATTGTAAACTGCATAAGAATAAAATTACACTGAAAATCTACTGAACTTTTTTGCTTAGGAAATAATTATTTGATGTCTAAATACACCTCCTGCTCAAAACCAACAGAAAGACACTGACTGAACTCAGTGGATCAGGCCCTATGATATTAAAACTTTATTTTAAGATACCTGTTGGAGGGAGCTCAGGTTGAGGCATTCCTGGCAGCTTCACAAATTGTAATTAGCTCAGTGAAGCTTTTTGAGCGCTTGTGGCATTTGGGATTGCTGTATGTTGAGTTATGCATACACTGCAGGCAATTAAAAAGGGGTTCAGAATCTAAAAATATTCTTAAGGAGAAGTCAGAAGCAAAGGGGATCTGTTCTACAAGAACACAAGAATTTAAAGGGTAGCTAATAGCTATAAGAAAAAGAAACTTACGAAGATAGACATTTATTTCAGACAGCTGACACCACTTTGAGCCCCAACAAATGATAGCTTGTAAAAAGGCATAATAGGAAGGAGATATGAAATAAATCACTTAAGAAACGTTGACTAGATTAAGTTAACATGCAATTAAAACAGTAGAAACTGCCACATTAAGCTCACCATCATGCGCCTAACTAAGTTAACAGAAGAAGGGGCTGTCATTAATTTTGTTGCAAAAATGATATTCAAACAAGAAAGGAACCTTGTTAGATTAGGGAGAACACAGATCTTTCATCTACAGCTTCATGTTTGCTGGCCCTCATTACTTATTAAAGTTAAACTGAAATCTAATGATGTATTCTTTTATAGAACAACATTTTTGAGAATCCAGCAAAAAAAAAAATCGACAAGCTTTCCAGTGAGATAACAAACTCTGAAGTGTGACTCTTTATGTATGAAAATAAACTGGGGTGGCAACCAATGCCATATTGTTTATTGTAAATCAATGTTTTGTAAATCAATATATATATGTTTTTTTAATGCAGGAGGAATTATTTCCCAAAATGCACTCAAAAATGGAGTTATTAAAAGTTTTCTTGACACCAGTTGGGATATGTAGAGTATCAAGCGTATACATACCTTCTCTTAACAGTAATACCAGAAAGCATTAACAACAGAAAATGTCAAGCACATGGAGCGATACAAATAAAGGCAACCTACCTGGGACAAGTTATTACTTGATATCTTGATATCTTGCAGTGGGTTTCTCTATAGATCAGTGGTTCTCAACCTTTCTAATGCCGCGACCCTTTAATACAGTTCCTCATGTTGGGGTGACCCCCAACCATAGAATTAGGCAAGTGTTCTTTCACAGAAATTAAACCGAAACTGACCAATGGCGTGAAGATCCGTTGTTCATGATCATATATAATTTTTTTTTTCAGGGTTCCTCAATTCAGTTCTGCCTCTTGCGCGGGCACCTGCATGAGGAGCAGCAACAGTGGCGGCGCCCCACTCCCGGCCAAGCTTCTCATCCTGCTGCGACCCCTGTGAGAGGGTCTTTCGACCCGCAAAGGGGTCCCGATCCCCAGGTTGAGAACCACTACTATAGATCCTCACACTGACCTGTGCTTTCTGGACCCTTTCTAACAAGTTTAGACAGTAAAACACCACCTTTAAATCAAATACATAAGCCTGTGTAGACATATTGACGGTTCTAACGATAAAAAGAATCTGAAATTTGCTTGAAATTTTCCAAGATGTGCATTGCTCATGTCATAGTTTTTAAATTTTTTTAATCAAGCGACTACATCAGTGTTTGCAATTATGCCATGATTTTCTGACAGAAGATATGCTTCAACTGTAGGCAAGAATGCCAGGCCAGGACTGTATGTCTGTTATGGCTAACTTGAAGTTACTGGCAACAAAAAAATAGTCCTGTGTCGTCATCTCTTTCCACCCGTTATTCTGAGGCATGCAAAACATGCAATGTGATGCCACACAAACATTACAGCCATTGCCACACATCCTCAGCTATGGCGTGAGGGGACAAAGAAATGCACAATGTAGTATGAGATCACACATTTGCATTCCTGGGGTAGAGCAAAGGGGATAAGGTGTGTGAATGCTTCTGTGGTATGGATCCTACACCTACCCTCTTACTCTACTGAGCAAAATATCAAAATTTCTCTCCAGCCTAAACAGCCTTCCTCCAACTTGTGGCTTTTCCATTGGAGGAAGAGACATCGATGAAGAGGCAAAGTCAAAGGATCCTTCTACTTATGGAAAGCATAATATAAAGTGCACTATAATTGCCATAACATGCTATTAATATGAGCCTCTTGTGGCGCAGGGTGCTAAGGCAGCGATATGCTGTCTGAAGCTGTCTGTCCATGAGGTTGGGAGTTCAATCCCAGCAGCCGGCTCAAGGTCGACTCAGCCTTCTATCCTTCCGAGGTCGGTAAAATGAGTACCCAGCTTGCTGCTGGGGGGTAAATGGTAATGACTGGGGAAGGCACTGGCAAACCACCCCGTATTGAGTCTGCCATGAAAACGCTGGAGGGCGTCACCCCAAGGGTCAGACATGACTCGGTGCTTGCACAGGGGATACCTTTACCTTTATGCTATTAATGAAATGCATAGACCACATAAAGATACATTAGATACCAAAAAGGTTTAAGGAGAGGGTTCAGATAAGGGTCTTTTCGGTTTTAATCACAATATTCAAATTCCATCTTAGCTGGATTCTGGTCAGTCAAAGCTTTTCAGCGGTTCCTTTTCTACTTTCAACCTGCCTTGAACTGATAGGTAAGTGTGGAAATTTTCCTCTCACCCCCAGAAGAAACTGGCAGTCTGAGATATGCTAATCGTACAATTGTTAACGGTTTATGGGAAGAATCTTTCCTTTCCTGCCAGACTAATCGTAGCTGTAAAATGGCTGATAAGCCGTCTGTCGGAAGTAAGGACCTCCCATTGTTCTCAGGTGGGGTGGTTAAAGATAACCTTCCGGCATGTGTCAACACAGTGTAATATTCCCTATTATTCTTCCCAATAAATGGTATGCAGTATTTCCATTTATTCTTGTTATTTCTCCCCTTGGGCCAACAGAACTCATTTAAACTGCAAACTTCAAAATTAGGTGGGTATTTCACTATATGAAACTGTTTCCAAACTATTAAATATAGGCCTATAAGGCCAAAACAATAGAGTGAGCATCAATGGAGAGTATCTACTTGTGAACAGAGGAACTACTTTTTTGAAAGCACAACTGCATAATTCATGGATGCCATCATTCAAAGTCCACATACAATTTCAGAAGTGTACCTGTAGAACAAGTAACACAAACCAAGCTTCTCATGCAATCACAATATAAGAATTAGCAGCACTGCAAAAGTCATAGATCTTACATTTGGAGAGGGATCTGTTTGTTCATATTTTATTTCTTCTTTCCCATTTGCTTCAGACTGTGCCGGTTGATATGATCTGCCTTCAATGAAAGTAATATAGTCTTTATAAGAGCATAATGGGCCTGCCAGGATACCCATGAAATTACAGTTGTAACTTAAATACTCCAGTAGACTTGGCATGCGTCTGTAATTCAAAGACAAGCAACTGGTGAGTTTTTACTTATGGTTTTAAAGAGAAGTCTACTATAAGACTAGTATTCATACGGCACAGTGATGATAATCTAAATGAAATTAAGAACAAAAAATCAAGATATAAGATCTGCATTTCTATCTTATACAGCTGGAGACAGAGTTAATAGAGGATATGGAAGAAGCTTTATTATACCCTCTAGCGGCTCACAAAACCTTTGCACGTGAGCTGAGAATTCACAAACCTCTTTGAGCCTCTGGGCACAACTACAAAAGGGCTGCCACAGGAAACAGATTCACACATAGATTCAGAGTATCTTTACTGGCATAAATTCAAACATAAAAAGGAAGCCCAAGCACAGGGGAGAAATGATGAAATATAAAAATATGCTCTGAAAGAGGGTCAAGGAAGAATAAAACCAACACTACAAAATCAGTGGCTGCTGAAAGAGCATTAATGTAATTAAATCTGTAGTGGCCAATCAGAAGTGTTGCTGGCAAGGGTCGCACATGGCCTTGCCCACTTTTCTAAAAATATCAGAGGTCACTAGAAAAGGTGTTGGCAGGCACTACAGTGTCCACAGGAACCATGTTGGGGACTAATAACTGGACTAAGGAAAAGCACCATTTAGAGAACAAATCTGAAAGGCAAAGCTCCTGAGAAATCTTCCGACATAAAATGCGTAAGAATGAGCAGCCTGTGTGTGTGTGTGTGTGTGTGGGGGGTGAGGAGAAGATACACCAAAAGAGCAGTCAGGAGGTGATCCAGAAGCAGGAGGGCCAACGCTGTATCCTCTAAATGTTGCATCCCCTAAAGATGGATTAGAGGATGGTGGAGAGAGGAGGGGCCAGGGGACCAGGGTCCCAGCTAAGCAAGTTCGACCCCCAGGAAGGGAGGATTGGTGAGTCCAGGAAGGCTCCATTCCCGGGGGGGGGGGGGGCTTTAAAAAATAGGAAAGTGACAGGCCAGATAGTAGGGGCACAGGCACAGCCCAGAGACAACTGGGGAGTGTCCTGAAACCCGCAGGGAAAAGGAACTGGAGTGTGGCCAAACACTCTTCCCCTGTAACTGTCTGAGGCCTGCTGAGGAGCTCACCAGAGGAAAAGGAACACTGCAGGACCACACCTTGCTGGACTCACTGAACTCTATGTCTAGGACCATGTTAAGCTATAGAACATGAATCCCGAACCTTTTGGAGTGGGTATAATGAGCACCACCCCAAAATGGCTGCCATGGGACATAGATCCAAATCCAAAATGGCTCCTATAAGAGTAGATATCATCCAGTTAAAGTATCTTCCTCTTTGCTTGCAAAACGATGGCACAGCAACCAAGCAGAACCCATGAAGTTGCCTTCAGAATCTGGCCCTCACTCTGTCAATATTAGTACTATTTCTACTTTGGATGGCAGCATGGATCAGCCTCTGAGATGTCACCAAGCTTGTAGAAGGAGGGAATGGGTTTCTATACTTGGACACTTAACCACCCCACCCCACCCCCCACAACATCCCAGCTTCCTAAGAACAAAGCTCCCTCCCTCAGAGCTTGAAGTGAGAATGAAAACATATACTGGCTAAGATGCTTACCATTCCTCTTGCATCTCCAGTGGTTGCAGCCATGGAACCTTGCCTTATAATGGCCCCACCCACCTGCAAAGTTTGGTAGAGGCCAAGAGAAGTACTGCTGGATGCCATGGTGCCCACAAGTTCCATGTTGAGGAACCCTGCTATAGAGATCTGTCAATCACCAGATGCAACTGACATCGTGCTATAGTTTAAATTTAACCATTAACATATTGCTGAAATTTAATGCTATAACAAAAATGTCAATTTCTTTTGTTAAAAAGCTCCCAAAGCTCTACAGTGTTACTAGGGAAAATAAAATCCCCCCCCCCCGGTTGCTATTTCCCCCAATAACACTGCAGGGCTTTGGGGACAAGGAAAGAGAAGGATGAACATTTGTATAGCCTCTGTGTTGTCACTGTGAATGCCTCTGTGTTTGCAGTTTGCAACAGAAAATTACCACCACCCTGTGGATGCAGCCTGAGACAAAGTGTGAAACAAAGTGGGTGAACACAAGGCAACGGAAAGAGTTCTGCTGTCTCCGCCTCTCCTCCTGCTACCCTGCAGACTGTCTGATAGCTGATGGTATTCAGATAGCCGTTCAAAGTGCATTAAAGAAAATCTTACCTCACAGCCAAGCACCGCTGAGATGGAGTCAGTTCTTCATCCTTTCGAAACATTCCTGTAGAGGGGGGAAATAATGGAGCAGAGCCCATTAGTTCCCAATTCATTTAGTGAATAAAGAACCACGGACATTTTGTAGTCTCGAAATATACTTCTTTTTAGAAGCGTATCTTTCAAAAGCAGTCAGTCATTTCAACTTCAGTTGTTTATTATATGGACAGGAACGGCTATAAAAATTTCATATATTGCCACAAATTGCCACATGAAAAATGTATTCTTTATTTTATTTATTTATTTGTGCTTTGATTTCTAGGTCACCCCTCCCCGCCCACAATATATAATTATATTATAATCATCTTTAAATAGGACAGGGTCCTATCTTTAAATAGGACAGGGTCCTATTAAATAAAAGAGTAAGGCCACCTGGGGAGGAGTTAGGGCGGGCCCTGTCCAGGATAAAAACTCAGAGGGCCCAATCAGGAGCTGCAAAGCGGCTCCTGATTGGGCCCTCCGAATGTCCATCCAGGGCCAAGCAGCCAATGGGGAGGCGCGCAAAGTGCCTTCCTATTGGCCCCTCACCAGGTCAGACCAAAATTCCATTCACCCAGTCCAGTCTGGCTGCCAGTCTGCTCCTGACCACCAAAGGGAGAAGAGGTCAGTAGGGCTGCCAAAGGGGATGAGAACAAAGGTTTGGACAGGCTGTGCCAGCCCTTTTCGCCCCAAGGCTGTCCTAACTGCTATGTCCAACTGCAAATTGCCTCAGAACCCTGACAGAGCTGGCAGGAGGCTGCTGAGTGCTTCCCCTCCCCCCCTTCAGGCCTGCTGCGAAGGAGCCTCTGACAGCCCCTGACTGAGGGGAGGGAGGCCTTTCCAAGAGCAACACAGGGGAGCCTGAGGGCCTTCCTTTTGAGGGGGGGGGGGACTTTCCCCTTCTGCCAGACAGTTGCCTGACAGGGAGGCCACAGAAAAGCCCCTTCTCACTTATAATACTGCTCTGGCCGGGGGTTAGACACAGCCAAGCCATCTGTCTTTCTTCTTTGCAACTCTCTGCAGATTTGAGTCCACTGCACAGCGTTATTCTGCAGAGGAAGCTGGCTCTTTTGTCTCCTGTTCCATCTGCACAACAACCCTGTGCAATAGGCCTCAAGTCTTTCAATTCAACAACAACCTGTGTGGGAAGCCTTAAATGTTTCTTCTCTACCACAACCCTGTCCAAAGTAGCCCTTTCTGCCTGGGGAGCTGATCTTTATACTCTGCAGGTGAGCTTTAATTCCAGGAGCTCTCCAGGCCACACCTGTAGATTGGCTACCCCTGGGTTGGAAATATTCCTGGAGGTTTGGAGGTGGGACTTCAAAATCGTACAATGCCTCAGAGTCCAGCCTTCAGAGGAGCCATTTTTGCCTGCAGTTGGTAGGGAGTGGTGCAGGTGTGTCCCTCCTGGCCTATGGGTTATAGCCAGCCCTTATCAGCAACTGTTTGTATTCTGGGGCGCAGACAGGCAGACCAGCATCAGTCCTGTGAGTCTGGAAAGTGCAGGAAGATCTAAATAAATATTTACAGCCTGAAACTAAATAGAGAACAAGTGAATGTCTGGAGACACATCGTAACTGAAATAGTAACTGGCAAATAACCTTGGCCTGGCAAATAAAAAAACAGTATTAAAAACCTTACTAAGGTCAAGACTGCTGTACACAGACAGTCTTCCTCTTTGGGTTGCCAGCTTCCCTGTGAGGCTCGCTACCCCACCTCCCTCATGGGGAGTCTGCTATGGGGAGAGAAGGGGAAGACGATTGGAAAATGCTTTGAGACACCTGAGGCCTGCTGGGTCAGTGCGGCCCATTCCCAGTTCTCTCAGATCTCTCACAACCCTACATACCTCACAGGTTGACTATTGTGGAGAGACAAATGGAAAAGGTGTTTGTAAACCGCTTTGAGACTCCTTTGGGTAGTAAGCAATAAGGTACAAAAATCCATTCTTCTAAGGAGCAACCATGAAAGAAGCATGTAGGCACATAACATTTTACCAACAGTGAAAATATGGGAGACAGAAGGAACAGGGTGGACACCTGTGTACTGTGACTACCCTATGTGTATTAGGGCAGAGGGGCATTTCGGTGAATGTGGCCTAATTCACACAAGAAGGGGAATGACGCAGAACTGGGGGGAATTGGTTGCCATGTAATCTTCCCCTAAGAAGAGTCTCCAGTCTGATTTTCCCTTCGCATATCTGAGGACATGGCTCTGGAAAGCTCATCTGTAACCACTATGCCACAATTCCCAATGGTCAGCTCTCCCACACTCAATGAACATTCCACACCACAGGTTCTTGACACCCATATCTCCACACCCATGGCCTCATTTGCCACCATGCCACCACAACCTCCCACACAACACACATGACAACCCCATGCCCTTACAGACTGGACAACTCCTCCCCTTCCTCTTCCCACTGCCAAGCTCTAGCGCCCGTTGTATTCTTGGAGACAACGGGCTTTGCCCCTAGTGTTATATATATATTATAAGATAATTTAAAAACTAACATTTACACCACTTCCGCAGCACCCATTGGCTGTTTGGTGATTCTGTCTGATATCATGACAGATTTCACAAGGATGGGGGAAGTCAATGTAGGAGATGGAAAAAGAAAAAAAGGGCATGAAGAGGGGAGCCGGGTTGTCCTTCATTCATCCTGGCCTCAACTGTAGGCCTGGTTGAAGAGTGCCATTTTGCAGGCCCTGCAAAATTTTGTTACTTCCATCTCTTCTGGCAACTCACTGTGTTTCTCAAAGCCTGTAGAATGTTTCAGGGATTTCTCAATGGTAAAAAAGCTGAGAAAGACTGGCTTAGGGCCTTAAAAGTTAACACCAACACCATAAAAAGCATAAAACCAAAGCAGAATTCAGACTCTGAATTGCTTGGAGATTTCCATGCTTTGCATCTGAGTGAGGCTTCCCCCACACTTTAGCCCACCAGAAGCCCTTCCGAAAGTTCTGTTCCTAGAAAGTCAAAGGACTCTTGGGAGCAATGGGGGGGGCAACTGGAAGGTGGGGAGCTGCCCCCAACAATGGAAGCGCTGTTCCACTAGTGTAACAATACCTTTGAATCCAAACTTTCATTTGTTAAGACATAACTATGCTATACATTTAAGGTTCAGTTTTAGCTCTACAAGCACTATTTACCACAGGTCGTCTAATAACGAAAGATTGGTTTTAAAGGCTCTACTGCACATTTCGTACAGTTAAAAAAAAAGATTCTTCGAGAGCTCATTCAAACTATATATTTTCTTCGTTTAATTTGTTATCACATAACATGTCACTCAGACAGGGTAGTAAATTCACACAAAAATTGCAGAAAGGCATACAAATAAATAAAATCACATGCCTTAATGTTTTTAAACCTTGAAGAAAACATATTAAAATGACAATTCAGCTGGGGGAAGAAAACTCTTACCATCATGAATTTCGTAAGCCAGGCTTGTAATCTTCTGTGTAATTATCATCATTGGGCTGCAGCAAAGGAAGAATAAAGAAAAACTTCAAAAGCAGAAAATTCAGATTTCACATTCTGAAAAGACTGCTATGTTACGGGGATACAAGTCTGAATAGGATAACACTTTTCTGCTACTATTTTTAATTCATTTGTATCCTTGCTAGCAGTTTTATCATTTTGCAATGGCAGACAGCACGTGTATAAAGTGGAAAAAATTAACTTAAGGTCTTATACCAATATTAAGCCAGCTGTTTAAAAACATTATTAAAAGAACAACTAACATCTCATGCAGTAATTTTTTTTTAAATGGAAAATTACCATTTACCATGTTTACCATGGAAAGTTACCAGAAAATAAGGACTGTCATTGGTAAACCGCATATAAAAATCGAATAAATAAATAAATATAAATAAACGGGCAGCATTGAAATAACTACAGTTCCACACATTCATCATTCAACCACTTATTTGCCTCATGCATATAAGTATATTGCTGACTTTGAAAAACTGAACTTATTTTAAAGTAATAAAAGTGATTAGCATCTTTGTGGAGGCAGCCTGTAGGGAGTAGATTGGTTTTCCAGCACAGTACTGAAAACATCATCGTTTGCCTTTAGACACATGGGCAATGATAATAGCAGAGAAGGCAATATAACTAAGATTCATCAGCACCCAGGAGTATACCATTCCCTGCTTACACAATTCAAAGCAGAAAAATAACATACACTTTATAAGCACACATTTATTTTACTAAGCCTTTGGTATTGTTATCTGGCATTTATTGTATTAATTTGGTATTATTTCAAAGCTGACTGGCTGAAGATGCTCCAAATTTAAAATTTCTTAAGATGTTTGAATGCACCCTGTCAGCTCCCCAATCCAATGCACATGGCTGTTCATTTCCCCAGAACTCAAAGTTAATTGAGACCATCAATTACTACACAGGCAGCCACTAATATCTCTACCCTAGCAGGTCTCCAATTTTACTGCTGTTTATACACCCTGACTTTAAACTACTTAAGTTTCTTTCATCCAGCTATTTCTTTTAAAATTCTCATTAAGTATACTCTTGTGTCAAGCGTCTCGAGACAGCAAACATGAGCTATTATCTGAATAGTTCTATACTGCCTCTCTCCATTCATGCCTGAGGCAGTTCACAGCAAACTAAATACATAATAAATTCTTAAATCCATTAAAAGCTATCTTTCAAACAAGCTGCAACACAAAAATGAAAGCTGCACCAACAGCAAAAACCTGGAGACAACAACTCCCGGACCAACAATGGGCAAGGAGTTATATGCAAAGCCGCATATAAGTTTCTAGATGTGAAAAGCATCTTTGGATCACTAAAGGACAATTTCAACCTCACTGTAGATCACTATATCTCACAAAACATTATCCTGTTTGTACAAGTGGCAGCATAAGGACTATTTCAAATACTGTGGCACAGCAGAATTCTTGCAGGACTCTTGCAGGATTCTTCGTGGAATCGTGCAAGTAGGTAGTACTTACCAGCCACTTAGAATCTAACTCAGTACAGTTGAATTCCTGAACTGCAGGGAGTTATACTGAATCTGACATGTTGCAAAGGTATTTAAAAGCCATCTAATAACGAACAAGTCAATAACTCTGATTCTAATATTCTTGGCAATATTTTCTAATTATAATGAAAGATTCCTTGCACTTTCAGTTATCTATCCCACACCCCACAGAATTCTCAGTCTTCAGGGATGTCCTTTAGGGACGTGCAGCGAACTACTGTGGGTGGAGGAGACGGGAAAAATTAATTCTGCAAGCAGAGGGCTGCCTGTAGTTCTTTAGACCTAAACCTAATTTTGTCCCAATACACGTGTAAGTGAGAGGTGGACAGTGTTTTAAAAAATGTGTCAGTACCAATATATAAAGTTGTGTCAATTTCCACTATTTCCTGCCCCTCTCTGCAGATTCTCTGATCCTGAGTGGTCCACTCCCTATTTTAACTAGATAAGTGGGGCGGTCTGGTGCCCAAGAAAAAAGCCACCCCCCCAAAAACAAAGGTAGGACTGGTGAGTACCATCACAAGGGGGGGGGAGCCCTTTCTCACACATACATACACACACAGAGACTAGGAATAACTTGGACCCATTTGTTTTAGTCACATTCTGATAACAACTGTTTGTTTATGATGTTGGACTTCAATGTTAACATGGCAACAAGCATACACAGTACCTCAATGATACAATACTGTCAAAAAACATTTGTGCACATCAACTCAACTGCATAACCCATGTCTACTAGCCATCTATCATGACATTCCACCTTTATTTCATGCTCCAACAGAAAAGCTATCTTGTACTACTGTTCAATTACCCGTTGTCTTAGGCAACCCAAGACGTGAGATAGAGTTGTAAAAATCAAAAGGTGACACCATCTGAACAGCTACTATGTCACAAGCTTACAACAATACCACAGAAATGAATTGTTTCATAATCTAACTCACAATCTCCAACAGTTGGGGAAGACTGAAGACAGGCTTGTCATACAGAAATTTCTATGCAAAATCCAAAAACAATGTTCACACATATCTCTTCTCAGATTCTTAAGAGTGAAAAAGGAGATTTATAAGAATGGGACATGAGGTATTTAAGACAGAGACTGGAATAGGGGCACATTCCACACAGGTTTCCCTGATGCAGAAATTATTCAACAGCTCCCCTGCTAATTACATCTTTCAATTATGCACATATCTATGAATTACTATAAAGTTTATTTAACTTTATTTAGCAATAGAAATTGCTTGAGTGACAGGAAATATATTACTTATCCTTACCCAGAAAAATCAGCAGAGTATTGTCCATAGTCAAAGATATAGACTCTAGAAATTTGGCACACAGTGAGGTATCCCAAAGCAAAAACAAAACAATATCTGAAAAGGAAAAAAAAAAAGTTAAGCTATCTACGATATAGGCCCAGTCATTTTTTATAAACGAGTGAATTATTTAATACATTAAATACTTTTCCAAATACTACCAAGACTATTTATTTTATAATCCTATTTTAATATGTTGTCGTTATTATGCGTGCTTTGTTTCCAATTAAGTAGCTTTAGGATTGTAAGTATGTAGCCCAAATAATGACCTTACTCCCTACTATACATGGAAGCAAACTACCTGTCTCTGCCTTACATTTAGATAGGTTTCCTTGGCTGTAAGTGCATATTAAACACCAAAATATTACAGTGCTAATTCACTCTTCGTGAATAGTCAGTCCATGTGTCGAAATAAATATTTACTTTCAATTTGATTTTTTGAAATGAGAAAAGTTTCACATAAGTATTTTAACCACTTACAGCTGTTACGGTTGCTTGCATTAACTCAGTGAAAATACTGTAAATCAGGATTTTATTTTTCATGGAATTGAACAATTTCATCTTAATTATCTCTTTCACTATTCCATTTTTTCTCCTTTTACCCACTGAGCAAATCCTAGAGATAGATGTGTTGCTAGCCTTGTCCTCTGAACAGTTTCAGTATTTCTAAATGGAACTGGCAAACATTTTGTTATATGTTGATAGTACCAGCAATATTCTCCGTTTTTATTATAAGAAAATAACTACCAGCTTTCCCACCTTTCAGGAAGTATGCTCTTTTCCAAACACAAACTGATTTTTCTTTGTAACTCAGTATTTAATAGCAAGTGAGAGGCCCACAAGGGCTTACAGGAAGCATCTCGTTTTCCCCTCCCCCCAATTTCCTCTTTCTCTTCCTTGAAAGCCGCCTCTGACCCCCTTTCCTGCTTCCTTCTCTACTTCCCACCCATCAACCAACCATCTTGTATCTGCTCCCTTGCCTTCAAATTTTCCCTTCTTTCTTCACCAGGCAGCCTTCTCCCTGGGAAAACTCTGTGAACATATTACATAGTACCAGGTGCAGCTGCATGGTTGGGAACCTACAAGGACTCATGAGGGCTACCGCACTTTTCCCTGTACCTTCTTCCCCACATTATTTCCTCTTTCCCTCCTTCAGGAATCCCCAAATTTTTCACCTTTCCCTGCTTTCTTTTCTCCTTTCCAACCACCAGTTTCACTTTGATCTCCCCCTCCCCGATTTTCATCTTTATCATTTATTAACTTAAATCATATACAATCTTATTTCACAATAAAGACCCAGAACATCCTTCATCATTCTCCTCTACTCCATTTCATCCTCAGAAAAACCCTGTGAGGTAAGTTACACTGAGAAATAATTGCTCTCCTAAGGCCACGCTTCCACAGCAGCGTGGGGACTCTGACCTGGGTCTCTCAGATTCCAGTCCAACCTTTATACCACACCAACTTTGTGGTGTGGCTGATGTGGAGCAATCATGTCCACATGGTATCAAGTTGCCTGGGGGCTGCTGAAAGGCCTGGCCCTGATGAGTCTTCCCATCAAAAGGCTGAATCATCCCTGGAAAGGGCCCTTCCCCTGATTTTTAGCAACAGAAGCCAAGGTTTGTAGGCTGGCAATACTGTGGTGGTTTTGGGGTGGGAAATTAATTAAATATATTATAACAATGGTGGCAAGTGTACAGCTCTAAGCCTATAGAAGTTTCCCAAACTCTACTTCAGAAAAATACTTGAAGTAGCAACTCTCACCTACATGCCATACACTCAAATGTTAATAAAAGTCCTTGACCTACTGAATTCCTGGAAGTGAGCATTTATCTTTCTAGTGTTATAATATAAATCTTTTTGCAACAGTGAGGACAGAGAGGATCCATTTTCATTGTCCATCAGATTGGCCATATTGAGAATTAGATAGGCTGATACTTTCAGCCATCTCTATGCAAATTCGTATAAGCAGTGTAGTTTTGTATAATTTCTTGTCACAAGTTAGTGACCAAATACAAGTGCATCTTTTATGAGAAAAATATCACCAGAATTCTCTTCATTAAAGGCACCCAAAGGATGTCTGAAAATTAAGCTTTCCACTGATTTCCTACTTTTGTCATTTAACAAAAATCTCTATCTGAACTAAAAGCTGTTCCTTTCAAAATGTACTGTTTGCAACCAAGTAACACCTGTCAGGTTTCTTGATTTACATAACAATATTCAATCTTCTTTGTCACAATCATTTATTAAAGCAAAATTCAGTCCTCCATGTACAAAGATCAGAACAGGCTACACTACTGAATGGGGAATAAAGTCCTACAGATAAGGAGAATGGAAGGGGCTCAAGAAGGAAGCTTAGCATACAGTGGGAAGCAAGCTTGCCTTGCCAATATGCCCAAGGGTGATCAAACTGTGGGTCTCCAGATGCCCATGGATTACAATTCCCATGAGTCCCTGCTGGCACATGCCCTGGATATGCTATAGGCATAGGCATGGCACAATATGGGAAAGGTTCCATTCATGCAAGGAGGTTGAGAGAGGACATGATAGCCCTCTTTAAGTATTTGAAAGGTTGTCACTTGGAGGAAGGCAGGATGCTGTTTCTGTTGGCTGCAGAGGAGAGGACATGCAGTAATGGGTTTAAACTTCAAGTACAACGATATAGGCTAGATATCAGGAAAAAAAATTTCAGTCAGAGTAGTTCAGCAGTGAAATAGGCTGCCTAAGGAGGTGGTGAGCTCCCCCTCACTGGCAGACTTCAAGCAAAGGTTGGATACACACTTTTCTTGGATGCTTTAGGATGCTTTGGGCTGATCCTGTGTAGAGCAGGGGGTTGGACTAGATGGCCTGTATGGCCCCTTCCAACTCTATGATTCTATGCACTATAGCTAGGATCCAGAAAAGGCTAGTGCTGGCAGATATGACTACCTACCTTCCTGAAATGTTTGAGAGTGGTATATGTAACGCATATGCACAGGTCCTTCTACTGTTCATTCCAAACTTTCAATGTGCTTTTGCAGCTGGATTTTCCTGCACAAAACAGGAAAATCTACTTTTATCAAACACTTCATCTCAGAGCCTCCAAATAGCCAGGAGATTTTGTTCAAACCAACTGTACTTGGCACAAAAGGACTCCTATCCTCACGCCTTCCCTCCTCTTTCTACACTCACCATTAGCTACTTTACTTCAGAAAAATACTTTATGGCCTATTATGCATGGCCGCTGAAACGGTGGCATGGAGAACGAGGAGGAGGAAGAAGTGAAGCAAACCGATTACACATGGGACGGAACACAACGGCGGCAAAACCCAGAGTATCCGATTATGCACGCAGCTACTCCGGAGTCGCTTCTGGTTGCGCCCTGGTCCCAGGAAGCTCCACTTTCTTCCGCATCTTGCTAACGTGGCTTTTTCGGTGGCATACGTTGACTCTGCACCCGGTTGCCGCCTGCAGCATGCATAATTGGTGATTTTAGCCGCCGCCATTCCACCCTGAATGCAGACTTTCCACTCCATGCATAATGGGCCTAGGCAGCACAAATGCTACACCTTTCAGAGGCTCCCTCCCTCTAGTTCCCTCCACATGCACACTACTGCCTGAATTTTTCCCCTTCTTGTCATCGTATCCCCCCCCCCCCCCCCGCATCTGCTGACTTCAGGGGTAAACGTTACCACTGTTATAGAATGCATGGCCAGAATTTCTGATTTACACAGCAAAGCATACTGATTGAAGCAATAGCAGCAGGAAAGATTTTAAACATCACAGATACCAATAATGTCTCTCCACTAGTACAGTTGTCTCAGACTGTCAGCCAGATAGATTCGTTCTAGTGCTGTCCAAGTCAGCGCAACAGGCAAAGCATTAGCAGAAGCTCCAGGTATTACGAACAGTAAAATAAGGTCTCATGATTTAAGCCCTAGATGCTATCATGAGCAGGTGCAGCAACATATAGGGATTTGGGAATCCCAATGCCAGGTAGGGTCAAGCAGCCGTGAATAAGATCCATCCTCCAAGGAGCCTGCCTTTGACTTCAGTGATTCTCTCTCCAACAGATGAGCCACTTTAGTGTAGTGGTTAGAAGTGCGGACTTCTAATCTGGCATCGGTTCGATTCCGCGCTCCCCCACATGCAGCCAGCTGGGTGACCTTGGGCTCATCACTGCACTGATAAAACTGTTCTGACCAAGCAGTGATATCAGGGCTCTCTCAGCCTCACCCACCTCACGGGGTGTCTGTTGTGGGGAGAGGAAAGGGAAGGCGAATGTAAGCCACTTTGAGACTCCTTCGGGTACAGAAAAGTGGCATATAAGAACCAACTATTCTTATTCACTTGAATTGGACAAAGGTTATATATGCTGGAGAAAAGCTTTGATCTTTACTCCATAGAATTACAGGGCAGGGCTCCCAGGGCCTTACTTCATTAGTAAGTGTGGAAAAGGAAAGGGGTGAGGTTCATAAATGGGGAAGGCTATAGATCCCACTGTATTCCCAAAGGGAACTAAGTGTAAAAGGGCCAGTTTCAAGCCACATTTAAAGTACCCAGACGATACCCTCCAAATTAGTCTGGCAGAGGTGGATTCATTTTAAATAGACTGGTATGGGTGGGTGGCTGTGTGCACACACACACCACAGTATTTGAAGTCTATTGCAACAATAATCTTTCAGATATTCAGGATGCTCTTCTGATTTATTATTCAACAACCCCATGAAGAATTTTAAACAGGAAAACACACTGTAACTCAAAAAATGACTAGGAACTATAATTCGGTTTCTACAGCTTTCTTTTCTGAAACTCTGCAATTACCATGCCAGGAAACAAGCTGCATATGATATGATATAGCAATTGTTCACTGTTTTCATTCACGGCAAATTAATACTATCCAAGATGATCACACTACAAAAGTGGCAGGCACTGCAGATTTTTGCAACTAAGCAACAAAATATTTCGGCAAGCCATAGCAGCTTAAGGACTAAATTTATCACGAAAGAGTTCAGCTGTTACTTGAAAATATTGTTACTGAAGTTAGAATGGATACTCTTCTTCTATGGTGCCATAATCTGCAGCATCCACTGCCAATGTCGACACATTGCCATTTTGATGCACGCATGAATGGTCATGACAAAACGTCCAGATTTTTGTAGCCAAGACAGACTTCTGCTTGTCACCAAGAGCTCCCAGTAAAGTCTCATATCCAACTCATCAATGATCTGCAGCCTATTACAGACACAAAGACACTTCTCTTGCAGGCAGGCCTTAATGGCAGCCCTAGCCTCATAAACAGAAACAGCTATTCACCAGCAGCCGTCAGCCATCTAACAGACACAGGGGCTCCATCCATAACTATGACAACAGCTGTCCCCGTATCTGCTCTGACAACCACTATTACAAAACTTATCTTCATCAGCAGTTCATTCATCGGTTTATCCTTAAATTTCATCCTCTGCCGACAATATACCCTGCTACTGTCTACAGCAAGGGTAGTCAAACTGTCGCCCTCCAGATGTCCATGGACTACAATTCCCATGAGCCATACAGGCCATCTAGTCCAACCCCCTGCTCTACGCAGGATCAGCTGAAAGCATCCTAAAGCATCCAAGAAAAGTGTGTATCCAACCTTTGCTTGAAGACTGCCAGTGAGGGGGAGCTCACCACCTCCTTAGGCAGCCTTTTCCACTGCTGAACTACTCTGACTGTGAACTTTCCCCCCCTGATATCTAGCCTATATCGTTGTACTTGAAGTTTAAACCCATGACTGCACATCCTTTCCTCAGCAGCCAATTCTTCAACACCTTAACGTTTTGACTCACATTAGTAACGTTCTTTGTAAGTACAATGACGATACAATGACGCTTCTTTTCATCAGTTAAACTCTGTATGCCAATTTCAAGGTAAAGTTTGTCATGAAGCAAATTGAAGAACATGTACTATGCAGTGCTGCTGCTGCCAGGGAGTAGCATAATGAATGCTGGGATATTGTTCTGTGTTCACTTAGATTAAGCTAAGTGTTCTCAGCTATTCTAGTAGACTAGTGATTTTTCAAAGTCTTAACATTCTTGGCAAATGCAACGCAGGCAGTTCTGGACAAATGCTAGCTTCGTTGCCAGTGGGCAGCTGGGTTATTTTTAGCATTTTAAATACTATCAGAATAATATCCACTGGGTTTTCAACACCAAATTATTAAAACCAGACAGGCATTAAAGATGCTCCAGTTCTATATTCTGTCTGGAATCTTCAAGATTCTCTAGTTAATTCCGAGTACAAGAATTTTCTTTTACAAAGGCTGCGAATCATGATTTCACCAGCTTGGCGGAAGATGCTAAGTACGCATTAAAAAGTCAGAATAAATTTTAATCCATACTTTATACTGGAACAATTAAAAGTATATACAGAAATTGAAAATACAGGTAAAATCAAGGAAATGTCCTGAGAGTTCTTGCCAATCTTTTTTTTTGGGGGGGGGGGGTGTCGCTAACTTTCTGTTTATGCTGTTTGGGTGGGGGAGATTATCGCTTAGGAGCTGCATTGGAAGGAACATATTTTGGCTTACAGAGATTAGAAGACAAAGAGGTTATGTTCCAGTGACAGAATTCCTTCTGCGGGCAAAAATTCTTAGTAGGATCCCAGCTCGATGCTACTACAATTATCATGTAATATTTTATTTTATTTATATTATTTTTATTATATTTATGTTCTGCTCAGGACGGTTTACATAAAACAGGGAAACAATACAGATAACTCAGTAGTTATGAACAATAACAATACAGTGATAATAGAACAATATAATAGAACAGAAGAACAATGGTGAGAACATTAATTCATCTACAGCAGGGGTCCTCAACCCCCGGTCCATGGCCTGGTACCGGGCCGTGAAGGCCATAATACCGGGCCGCCAGTGGCCGCACCTGCCTCCCCCCGCAGCGAGAGGGGGGAAGAGGCAGGCGCGGCCGCCGGCAGGCCAGCAACGCAAATGTGCACGCACGGAGCTGCTGAGCATTCGTGTTTGCGCCCCTGCTGGTGAAAACGTGCATGTGCGGCAGCTCTGCACATGCGCGTTAGCGCCACCTATTGGCAAAAACGCGCATGCGCGGCAACTGCTGTGGCGGCCGGGCCGCTGGCTCTCTCCCACCCTCAGAGGCGTTCCCTGACTAAAAGAAGGTTGGGGACCACTAATCTACAGCATACTGATGGCCCTGTGGACTGGACAAATCGGTGGTGGTTTTCATGGGAGGGAGGCTTGGGGGGCCAATGGAAGGAGACTGGTTCAGATCGATCTCAACCTGGCAGAAAAGCTCCCTTTTGCAGGCTCTACGGAATTGATCTAGTTCCATTAGGGCCCTGATCTCCTCTGGCAGCTCGTTCCACCAGGTGAGGGCTAGGATGAAGAAAGCTCTGGTCCTGGTTGAGGTCAAGTGAGCTTCCTTGGGGCCAAGAAATACCAGGAAGTTGGAGGTGATGGAGCATAAAGCTCTTTGAGGGGTGTAGGCAGAAAGGCAGTCTCTCAGGTACACTGGGTCCAGACCGCGTATGGCCTTAAAAGTGATGACCAGAATCTTACGCCTGATCTGGAATTCTACTGGAAGCCAGAGCAGCTGTTGGAGCATGGGCCAAATGTCAGACCTCCATAAAGTGCCCTAATATACTTTTACATGAGTTTACTTGATCATAAGAACATACACCATGCTTTGCAAAACAGATGTGCAATATATGTCAAGGGAAGAGGAATCCGTCGGGAGAGGAAGATAATGGAAGTGAATCAGTGGCTGCGTAGTTGGTGCCGGCAGGAGAGATTTGGTTTCTGGGACCATGGGATAGGCTTTCTTGAGGAAGGCCTACTAGCACCTGATGGACTGCACTTATCAAAACTGGGGAAGAATGTGTTTGGCAGGAACCTGGGGAGATTCATCAGGAGAGCTTTAAACTAAAGCCACTAGGGGAAGGAGACGATCAACATAGGGAGTGTATGGAAGGAAAACTATCGGAGGCAGCCCAACCGGCAAGGCCAGCTCATAGGGAACCAAAAGTAAAAGGATTCAGATGTCTTTATACTAACGCCCGAAGCATGGGCAATAAAAAGGAAGAGCTGGAACTTCTCATTCTGATGGAAAGGTATGATCTAGTAGGCATCACAGAAACTTGGTGGAATGATTCTCATGACTGGAATGTAATGGTGGATGGATATGAACTGTTCAGAAAAAACAGAATAGATCGAAGAGGTGGAGGAGTGGCACTGTATGTGAGGAAAGGGCTTACCTGTCAGGAAATTCTAGTGGAGGAGAGCATATCTACAGTGGAAAGCATCTGGGTGAAAATAAGCGAGGGGAAAACAAACAGTGTGGTGGTTGGTGTCTGCTACCGACCGCCTGACCAACGAGAAGATGTGGATGCTGCACTTTGGGAGCAGCTTGAGAAAATATCCAAACGGCAGGACCTTGTCATCATGGGTGACTTCAATTTCCCAGATGTGTGCTGGGAAACAAACTCTGCGAAGCGTCCTCAGTCATGCAAGTTTCTGACCTGCCTGGCTGACAATTTCATTTATCAAATGGTAGATGAACCCACAAGAGGTTCAGCCATACTGGACTTAATACTGACCAACAGGCAAGAGTTGGTGGATGAGGTGAAGGAGGTGGGGACCCTAGGGGGAAGTGACCATGTCCTCATAGAATTCCTTTTGAGATGGGGAGCCAAGGAAGCTCGTAGCCAGACGCGGATGTTGGATTTTCGTAGGGCAAACTTTAATAAACTCAGAGACATGATGAGTGTCATACCATGGACGAGAATGCTGGAAGGGAAGGGAGCATGTGAAGGGTGGGCGCTACTCAAACAAGAGCTATTGCATGCTCAATCAATGACTATTCCAGAAATACGAAAACACTGCAGGAGCTCTAAGAAGCCTATTTGGATGAACAGAGAACTTCAAGAGGAACTAAGAAAGAAAAGGAAAATGTTCAGGAAATGGAGGGAAGGACAGAGCTCTAAAGAAGAGTACCTACAGGTTACTAGGCACTGTAGATCAATCATCAGAAAGGCCAAAGCTGAGAGTGAGCTAAGATTGGCCAGGGAAGCCCATTGTAACAAGAAAAGATTTTTCAGTTACGTGAGGAGCAAACGTAAAGTAAAGGAGGCAATAGGCCCGCTGTTGGGTGCGGATGGACAAACTCTAACGAAAGATGCAGAGAAAGCAGAAAGGCTTAGTGCCTATTTTACATCTGTTTTTTCCCACAGGTCAAAGTGTTTAGGCACATCTAGAGATGGCTGTAGCCAAAGGATAGTGTCTGGGTGGCAGGTTAACATGGATAGAGAGGTGGTCGAGAGGCATTTAGCTGCACTAGATGAGTTCAAATCCCCTGGTCCAGATGAAATGCACCCGAGAGTACTCAAAGAACTTTCCAGAGAACTTGCACAGCCCTTGTCCATCATCTTCGGAACCTCTTTAAGGACTGGAGATGTCCCGGAGGACTGGAAAAGAGCAAACGTTATTCTGATCTTCAAAAAAGGGAGGAAGGATGACCCGGGAAACTACAGACCAGTGAGTCTGACCTCTGTTGTGGGGAAGATAATGGAGCAGATATTAAAGGGAGCGATCTGCAAACATCTGGAGGACAATTTGGTGATCCAAGGAAGTCAGCATGGATTTGTCTCCAACAGGTCCTGCCAGACCAACCTAGTTTCCTTTTTTGACCAAGTAACAGGTTTGCTGGATCGGGGAAATTTGATTGATGTCATTTACTTGGATTTTAGTAAAGCTTTTGACAAGGTTCCCCATGATGTTCTGATGGATAAGTTGAAGGACTGCAATCTGGATTTTCAGATCGTTAGGTGGATAGGGAATTGGTTAGAGAACCGCACTCAAAGAGTTGTTGTCAATGGTGTTTCATCAGACTGGAGAGAGGTGAGTAGCGGGGTACCTCAGGGTTCGGTGCTCGGCCCGGTACTTTTTAACATATTTATTAATGATCTAGATGAGGGGGTGGAGGGACTACTCATCAAGTTTGCAGATGACACCAAATTGGGAGGACTGGCAAATACTCCGGAAGATAGAGACAGAGTTCAACGAGATCTGAACACAATGGAAAAATGGGCAAATGAGAACAAGATGCAATTTAATAAAGATAAGTGTAAAGTTCTGCATCTGGGTCAGAAAAATGAAAAGCATGCCTACTGGATGGGGGATACGCTTCTAGGTAGCACTGTGTGTGAACGAGACCTTGGGGTACTTGTGGATTGTAAACTAAACATGAGCAGGCAGTGTGATGCAGCGGTAAAAAAGGCAAATGCCATTTTGGGCTGTATCAACAGAGGCATCACATCAAAATCACAAGATGTCATAGTCCCATTGTATACGGCACTGGTCAGACCACACCTGGAGTACTGTGTGCAGTTCTGGAGGCCTCACTTCAAGAAGGACGTAGATAAAATTGAAAGGGTACAGAGGAGAGCGACGAAGATGATCTGGGGCCAAGGGACCAAGCCCTATGAAGATAGGTTGAGGGACTTGGGAATGTTCAGCCTGGAGAAAAGGAGGTTGAGAGGGGACATGATAGCCCTCTTTAAGTATTTGAAAGGTTGTCACTTGGAGGAGGGCAGGATGCTGTTTCTGCTGGCTGCAGAGGAGAGGACACGCAGTAATGGGTTTAAACTTCAAGTACAACGATATAGGCTAGATATCAGGAAAAAGTTTTTCACAGTCAGAGTAGTTCAGCAGTGGAATAGGCTGCCTAAGGAGGTGGTGAGCTCCCCCTCACTGGCAGTCTTCAAGCAAAGGTTGGATACACACTTTTCTTGGATGCTTTAGGATGCTCTGGGCTAATCCTGCGTTGAGCAGGGGGTTGGACTAGATGGCCTGTATGGCCCCTTCCAACTCTATGATTCTATGATTCTATGATTCTATGATTCTATGGTTACCAGTTTACAGTGACATCCTCAAGGAAACATGCTTCCATAAATTTTAAATAGCAATCAACCAAAAGATACTGTTTCCCTGTAAATCAAATATCCATTCTCAGTTGCTACTGAAGACTTCTTGGGATTTCAAAATGCAACTGATCTTTTTGTATGAGAATATCCAATATTCTCACTGGCCATCCCTGCAAAACAGCATGAATTTCCAGAATACTTTAATTAGCAACTAAAAGCTGCTCTTCCAAGATTATTCCTTCTCCGGTGAATGTATTATATTACATTTGCCGGTAACATAGCGTTACAATCTTTCACACCTTTTCACACTATGCACCATTTGTACTAGATCTTCCTTAATAGTAGCTTTTCCTCATTTTCATGAGGCTGTATTTGAAAAAAAATCTCCAGTCAGTGTTTTTACCTCCTACGCAAGTGTGATACTTAATAGAGCCAAACACCATTGCTCACGTTTCTCATTTTTTTGAACATAAGCCTGTTGGGCACTTGTTAGTAATTTGGAAGGACAACCACTTTCTGTAGGGCCTGCAAAACGGAGCTCTTCTGACAGCTTCATGGTCAGGGCTGGTCCTAGAGCAGGTCGTATGGGTCGCCCTTGGTATCAGCGCCTGAACATCCTGGTTCTCTCCCATGCTGCCCTCGCAAGGGCCTTCCTGTTTTAAGGAGGGCCATTGTTTTCTTGCCATCTGTCAAGTTTTTGTTGCACTGTAGTAATTAGGGTTTTATTGTATGGATTGTTTTGTGTGACCCACCGCAAGCCAATTTTCAAGAGCAGCAGGCTATAAATCCAATTAATAAATAAAAATAAATATTTAGACCTACAGCACAGCTGAATGCACCAACACTTTTAAACTGGATGTATGAAATGCTGGTTTTGTAGAACTCGTCTCTATTAAAACTGTTAACACATCCAACACATGGATATTTCTGCTGTTCTGTGACTCACCTTTACAGGCTTAAATACAACTTCATGGGCTGCATTCCAGTAAAAAGTCTTTGGCCGAACAGTCATCTTAACGATGGTGGTGTCCCCAAATTTAAACCTTGCTAGGATAGGTGACCAATACTAGAATTCATTTCTTGTTCAGCATTATTCTTTACATGAGCAGTTTTAACAATTTTAGTTGAGTCATGCTTATAAGATGTGTCTTTGATATTTCACTGTAACATGAAAAAATCTGTATTTTGTTTTATTGGTTTGTCAGGTTTTTCTCACCGTATCTGTCTAGAATTGTCTTAAGTCTCAGTTTTCCCTCTGATCTACTTATCTAAATACCTAGTGTGAGCCTTCTAAAAACCATTGTAGTTATTATTAGAATGTCTGTAACCTGCTTTCTGTTGCACAGCGGTCTATAAACTACCCTGTGCGTTTCTATCCAGGGTGGCTATTACTGCTGACCCTTTGTTCTAAGGCTGGTTGTCTTTTAGCCTTCCACAAACACCGCCTCCTTTTGTGATGCCCCCAGCGCTATTGAACAGATTTATACCTTGGCACTACATTCTAATCGTCTGGCTCTCCTTCTCCAGCTTCATGCCTCACTCTACGCAACTCCACTAAGGGATTCACTTCCAGCTCCCCAAATAAGAAGCCAGTGCTTACCATTTTAAATTGGTCACCTATGGCAGGGGTAGTCATCCTGTGGTCCTCCAGATATTCATGGACTACAATTCCCACGAGCACCTGCCAGCACGGGTGCTGGCAGGGGCTCATGGGAATTGTAGTCCATGGACATCTGGAGGACCACAGGTTGACTACCCCTGGCCTATGGGGTTATACACCTTCTCCTGTATCTTTGAGTTCTAGTAAAGAATTTGTATCCTTATCTAACTTTTCTGAGGGGTGATCAATGTACTTCAAATGAATTTATCATCAATTTGATTGTTCATTACTGGATTATCAATACAAAAAACAATGCCTTTCTTGCCAGTTCACCTGCCACATGAAAAACAACACTGAGTAAAGTCTCTTTCTCCCCCATATCTACTCCCATTAGCAATGACTCCAGCCCGTATTTGCACTTGGTTTCATTCCATGCAACATTTTCTTCATGGACTTTTATGGAGGCTTTAACTAACTTTAACTAACTGAATGGGTGGGAGTTAACTACTTTTTAATATATTTTTAATCCATTGTACATTTATTGTGATATGACCATATATGGTCATGTTGACCTGCCCCCCCCTCCCAAAATGGCCAATGATGGGGCCTGGAGGGGATGGGAAGAGGAGAGGCCAAAGGTGGGTGCGTACTCAGCTATGCTTCCCAACCATATTCCGCCTGATTATGCCACCACTTCTGGGGCTTCTTGAAGACTAAAGGGGTTTCTCAATGGTAAGTGAGGAAGGCTGCCATAAATGGTCATATTGCCTGACAAAAGTTTAACAAATTAAAAACATATATAAACAATTTATTAACTCCCAACCATTCAGAAAACCCCTCCAGGACTGTCAACAAATCCCAGGGTTTCACAAAACCCTGGTTGAGAAAGCCTGGCTTACACCCAGAACCCTTTCCATACAGCTCCCTCTCCCCTTTCCCTTCCCCTGTTTGTTCTACCAAGTAATACAAAAACTGATACTGACAAAACTTGTTTCTGTTAGAACAGTGCTCAGAAAATAATAAACGGAAGATGGCATTTCAGATAATTAGTCTATGGGAAATGAATTCAAGCACAACATGCATAATAATAATCTGACGCACAAACTTTACATAGTCATTAGTATTCCCTTATCACAGCAGAATGTGCTGGAGCAATGAATATGGAAGCACACGATTTATGAAAAATCCACAGTTACAAGCAAGCAGATGCTCAGTACTGCAATAGATATTAATAAGCCACATTAATTAAAAATCTTGTTTATAGTAAATGGTTTTGGCAATAAAACACAGGCATGGAAAGCTGTCGGTGACTATGTAGAAATTCTCAACAGTCCCATGAAGCCCAAAGTATATCTGAATATTACATAATAATAAAGTATAAGGTTTGTCAATGAAGCTATGATTGAATTTAAATTTATACAGAGAGTTGAATATTCACAGGAATCCTTGTCGCCTGTCCTACCAAGCAAACTGGTTTAAGTTGGAGTTTTATTGCCTGTTCCCTTACTCAAATCATGACCTCCCATCTTCTGCTGACAATAGCAGTTTTTGTGATAGAATCAGTAATAAAATTAGGGTGTAATACAATGAGCATTCATATTGAAGCTGTGGTATCAACTGAAAGGACAATAATTAACTTCAACAGGGATCAATGCAGCACATACATCCCTTTAGATCCTCTACAGCATGGGTGGCCAAACTGTGGCTTTCCAGATGTTCCTAGACTACAATTCCCATGAGTCCCTGCCAGCATGGCACTGGCAGGGACTCATGGTAACTGTAGACCAGGGATGTCTGGAGAGCCACAGCTTGGCCACCCCTGCTGTAGAGAAACAGCCAAATATGCACAAAGCATAAATACCAGTTCTGGATTAAAAGGTAGTGTTTAACATTAAGAACAGATGTCACAAGAGAAATAGGAGGAATGTGGCAGCCTATAGCACTGCCTACTTTCTGAGAACTCAACCTCTGCTGGGAAAGAGATGGGATCTCAGGCTTCAAACTTCTTTTCACGTTGTGCCCTCCCCCCAAGGTGGCTCCAGAAACCAACTGAGTTCTTCTTAGCTCTGGGCTGCCAAAAAGAAGACCCAACATCTCGCTGACGTATCATGAAGGTGCCTGACCTTTTTTTCTGTCGGTCTCCTTAGAAGCTGACCCAGTCCATGATTTCAGAATCCTTTTCTGCAAGGGCAGTCTTCCTCCAGGACTATTGCTGCCGGTTCTTGCCCTTTCTCTCTTGTCCACCACCACAGTGAGGCTCGGACAGCATCCTCGGCTAACACCAGGAAACACACAACTCCAAAATGACCAGCAACTCAGCTGTAGGGGGTGAGTCCGGAGTCACCTACTTATTGCTCTGTGCCCTGCCCAAGTGAGCAGAGACAGTAACAGACTCCAAAAAAAGGTATTGTCCTACTCTGAGAGAAGTGCATGAAGGCCTCTGGCAGCCTTCCAAGTGCTGGAATTGATGCCTAATTACTTCTGCCAAGGGAGTGTCTCCAAGGGTTCAAGCCTCTCATATTTACGTGGGAAAGAAAGAAGTCTTGGTTCCTTGGCCACCCATTAATTCCCAGAAAACAAGCAGTCGGTGTGAGAGCAAAGGAGAGATTTAAGGAAGTGTTCCTGCAACCATCATGCTCCAATATTAAAACTTTGCTATCTTTCTCCCTCTCTCTCTGTTTCTTTTTAAGTGGAGTTCAAATGTGCGGGAGGTTTATTTAAAACATTTTTACACTTTCATGGTTCACAAGGCAGCAAACATAATACCCTGAAGCATTTAGGCAATTAAAAAGACAGTTAATATTATAAAATTAAAAAAAAACAAGAAAGAACAACACTATGAAGGAGGCCCAATGCCCATTTTTGGCATATACCAGATGAAGCAAACAAGAAGTCCTCACCTGCTGCCAGAAGGTAACAATAGAGGCAGAGAGATGGATCTTTCTGGGGAGGGAGTTCCAAAGTTTTCGGGCCAGGACAGACAAGAGCCTTTCTTGAGTCTCAGATGTTGTAGGCAACCAAAGTAGGGCCCCACAAAGTTTGTTTTTGGAACGCAACTGTGCTTTTGAACAGGTAGAGGGGTCATTTGGGGAACTGTCCATGGGTGGCAGCCCATAAGTGGCCCAACTAGTGGGGCTTCAATTCACTGATGGCACCCAGTTCCATAGAAAAGAAGAAGAGAAAACTTTCAGATTCATGTTCCCACCACCATCATTGAAGTGTAAAGTAAAATCAGACACAAGGAAGAGAGACATCCACAGATGTGGACAAATCCCCAAGACTGCATAGCCTACAAATATGAAACTTCCAACCAGCCACAGATCACCCCCCCCCTTTTTGACTACATTTAGGATACCTGATCTCAGCAATTACCTGGGCAAGCACTCTGTACACGTACAATTACAAAGGCACTTTCTTCCATTACTGTAATGTCCCACAAATTAACACACAGTTCAGAATGCCTCTGCTAAGCTGCTCACAGGAGTAAATCTTGGCTGTGAGGTTGTTGTGCAGGTCCAAAATGTAAGAGGTCCAATAGGACACTGAGGGAAACTCAACCCAAGAACGGAGCCTGACCAAGAAATTCTGCATTTCTATCTGACAAGTATCAGGATGGTACAGTTATTCTCAACAGAGCTAACCCTTGAGGCAATCTCTGGACTAGGCTCCTACAACACAGTGTGGTTGGTGGGGCAAGACCATGTAACAATCCATGAAAAGTTAATAAAAGTTAACATATAGTTAACAAAAACTTGAGTCCAGTAGCACCTTTAAGACCAACAAAGATTTTTTCAAGGCATGAGCTTTCGTGAACAGGCACACTTCCTCAGATACAATTTTTGTTATGCTACTTCAAGCCAACCCAGCTACCCATTAGAATCAAGCCATAATTATTTAGCGATGAATTGTAAGTGATTGTTTTCTAGAACCCCAGCTCCAAAACCATTAGGAAAGTAGAGAGGGAAGGAATGACAAGTCGTCCCTGCTTACAGGAATTTCTGCCAAACCCCCCCCCCCCACAAAACTTATAATAGCAGCAGTGAAAGTACATGGGAAGTACTGTATATACTTTATTTATTATATTTATATACCACCGAGCCCAAAGGCTCAAGGGGGTTCACATAAAACAGAACAGAAACAATACAGATAACTTAGATTAACAATAATGAATGAAGTGAAACAACAAGCAACAAGGAACACTAGAAAAATGTGGCAAACATTAAAGCAAGTGGGTTGGGCGGAATTATGGTGGGTGTCATAGGAGGGGGCTCAGGAGGAGGGCCCTTGGGAAGTGATGATACAGGTCAACCTCAACCGAATACCTGATGGAGGAGCTCCCTTTTGCAGGTCCTGCAGAACTGTTCAAGTTCAGCTATATCTGTTTCACCCCTCCCCAAAAAGAAAAGTGATTCAGAGATATTTGTAGATATCTAGAGAGATCTAGATTGTAGATATCTTTTTTCTGAACAAAAGATCCTAACCTTTTTGGGTTTCCCCCAAAATAAGATATACCCATGAAATAAGACGTAGCAGGATTTCTAAGCATTTGCGCAATATACGCCATACCCCGAAAATAAGACATAGCCATAAAATAAGCTGTAGCAGGATTTCTGTTTGCACAAAATTTGCCATAGAAGTACAGCTGTGGCTGCTGTTTTACTCAGCACTGTAGGTCTCTCTCCCCCAGCACCAACCAGCAATAGGCTGTGGCAGGGTTGCGGCTCCTTCGGCACCCACAGACGCCTGAGGCGACCGGCACCACGGCATGGAGGGGAGGGGCAGCGCCAGCACCAGCACGCAAGCCGGCACCTGCATGTGGGCACAGAGCTCTGCACCTGCATGCAGGCGCTGGCTGGCGCACTGCCATCATCAGCACCCCGCCCCTCCATACCATGGTGCTGGCCGCCCCAGTCTCACCCCCACAAACACCCCCACAAACACCAGTAAAGCTGCTGCTCCCCAGCACTGACCAGCAACAGTCTGTGGGCCACTCTGGCATCGACTTTTCTAAATACCAATAAGACACCCCCTGAAAATAAGCCATAGTGTGTCTTCTTGAGGAAAAATAAATACAGTGTTTTATTTTCGGGAAAACATGGTAATAGGTGGCATTCTTATAGCAGTGCATCTTCTGAGGCGAACACTGCAAAATGAGCATGCTTTAATGGCCTTCTTAGGATATCTTTATTATGTATGCTGAATATGTCCATTTACACAAGTGAGCAATGTACATAAAATAAAACGAGGTATTCTTCTCAGAAGAAGCAGTACTACAGCATTCTTTAGAGTCCCTGCAATCAGTTCTGTGAACAGCCATTTGCCTGACCACTTAATACAAGTAAGAACTGCTGTCAGGCAAGTGGGCCCGAAATGACTAGTGTAAGTAATGGTGTGTGCTAGAGGTGATATTTGTGGAACAATAAATTTTCCTGACTTGCCTGCAAGCAGAATGCATCTGGCATTGAAATTTTAAAAAGGTTACGTTTAAAACCAGCAACTTGTCGAAGGCTTTCACAGCCAGAGTCAAATGGTTGTTCTGAGTTTTCCAGGCTATGTGGCCGTGATCTGGTGGTTTAAGTATCTGACATTTTGCCAGCATCTTTAGAGATAGGCCACAGCAAGGTCAAATAGAATTGTATATTAAAAACATAAAATTTTAAACCATAGAACCATGAAGCAGCATGCAAAAATACAGAGAAATGGGAGCATTAAGAGCCTGCCTTAATGGTGACAACATTGGCCCTTATTTTCTTTGCCGCCAAAGTAAATAATGAGGTTTTATATATAACACTGTCAACACAGCCAGATAGGAGATAGATTATTTTTTCAGCAACAGATTTACTGATTTACTGAACTTAGTGGCTAAGCTTGAGGCTGTCCCATAGCTTGTTGTGACCACTGCCCACTGAGATTAACACTTAAAACTAATAGCCATTAACTTCTTGCAACCAGTTCCTGCAAGCCATCTCTAGGTTTTTATTTATTTATTTATATTTATTTATTTATTTGGATTTTTATACCACCCATTCTTTACAGCTCTGCGCGGTTTACATGGAACATTATGTAATTTTACATGGAACATTATAATAATCTATAACATACAAGTTTCAATAGAACATCACAACAACCAAGTAACAATTTATAACATAACATAAATAACAACAACACTTGGGGAGATCAAATTTGTTCAATCATGGAAGGGCGTCTGATGGGGGGCCCAGCAGACGTTCTCAGTCGGTTGGCCTCAAGCGAATGCCTGGTGGAGGAGCTCCCTTTTGCAGGCCCTGCGGAACTGTGGAAGGTTAGGCAGGGCCCTGATCTCTTCAGGGAGCTCGTTCCACCAGGTGGGGGCCAGGACCGAAAAGGCTCTGGTCCTTGTTGAGGTCCATCTTTAGAAAGGCATTGTAGAAAGAGCAGAGAACCCCTGAGAAGCCAGTTATCTCACAGATAAGCATAAAATGGCTTCTTTAGCTACAGAGGGCTTTTCAAAACTCAGAATGGTCATGGTCATGCCTTGTAACTTATGGAAAGTGCCCATCCCTATTCATAAAGGAAAGCAGTAATGCATGGGAAAGCCTCTGGAAATCAGGTGACGGCCAAATTGTGATGTTCCTCCAATTCTGTGTTCTGCATATTATATCATCAGCCAACTGATTCAGCGCTAACGAGTGGACCCATTCCTTCACTTACCCCCAACAGTTTGCAAGGGTCTTTTTTGGCATTATTATGCTATTCCTCTGTGACACTTACTCTATTCCCACTATAGAGTAAGGGGGAAAGAGGTTAATTACTGCAACTTGCTTAAAAATGAAATTTGGACAGGTATGCCTCCTCCTTTCTCTTACCGAAGGTGCCCCCCCACCCCCAATAGCTATCTGTTGATAATGGCTCTTCGCAGCGGGATTTTTAATCTGAAAAATCTCACCTCTTATCACACCATGCAGTTTTTGAGGCTTTGCTCTTTGTAACTCAGCTGTTCTGACCCTTCCTGGAAAGCAAGTGATCAACAACAACAACTGTAGTTATAACAGCACCACTGACCCAGGAAACACAAAGGGACACCAAGGAACTAGAATCATAGAATCATAGAGTTGGAAGGGGCCATACAGGCCATCTAGTCCAACCCCCTGCTCAATGCAGGATCAGCCCAAAGGATCCTAAAGTATCCAAGAAAAGTGTGTATCCAACCTTTGCTTGAAGACTGCCAGTGAACTCCACCATTTGTGCTTGTCAGACTAGCATAAATTGTACCACAGTTTTCTGAATGTGAGTTACAAAAGTCACTTATCCACTCCTCACAATCACAAAAGTAGGGGAAAATCAGAATCAGGCCTGAGTGTGCTTCTCCGGTCAGGATGTCAACTAACAAGGAAAACTGGATGCCAACTAACAGCCTTTTTAAACTTCCTCCGCATTCTTCTCCCCCACACACTCCGCCTCCTCCTCTTCTGCTTTTTTCTCTTCTTTTCAAAATCATATCCAGACAACTGAGTTGGATTAGGGAAACTTGGAAGAGCTGAGAGGATTGCGGTTCTGATGCTCGTGTGCCACTAATGTTAAATTAAACTGTGTCATCAGTGCTTGGACTAAGTTCCCAAAGGGCAATGCTTTGGCATTTTAAGCTCTTTTTGCTTAAAAGGAACAGGTGCTATCCGAGGCTTATGTATGTCACACAATCCTACCATCCTAGTTATCTTGCGCTCCACTCCTTCCTTTCCAGCTTGCTCTCAACCGTAATACTTACCCCTGCTTCAAATGTCCTCAGGTTTGGGATTTGTTGTTCTAAAAAGCAATCTGGCCTCGGGCTCTAGCAGAACAGAACAGCTGGGTTACAATTTTAAAACATCCATAAAATTAGTGGAGGCAGCCAATTGGTTCACTGGTCCTGCATCAGAACGAGCAAGGCCTAGCTGCTCACCGTGCTGCTGTCTGCAGAATACAGTTGTTAATAAATCAAAAAACACTTTCAATGGTGAAAGCAAAGGCTAGGATTCTGCCAATCATCCTGTATCTGGGAAGCTTTTACCAAATTGTGGGTCATGGCTTCAATTATGGTAACTGCCGATGACTGCATCCACAAAGTACAAATTGTCTCCTTCCTAGAAGTAATTCTCATGTAGGAAACCCAGAATGTGTGAAACGGCCCAGAGACATTGATGCAGAAAGCAGCAAGTAGGAGCTAGAGATGCTGCTGTGCCAGTAATCCCTAAAGTTGTCTGAATTCTTGACCCTTCTCCTTAACACCAAGGTTGCAAGTGCTATTTTTCCAGGTAAGGCATGGATTTTAAACACCTCTTCAGAATTACCTGCACATCCAGGCACTTCTCAATTACATACTTGTGAGGGAAGAAAAAACGTGATTTTAAAAGTGTTGAAAGTGCTGCTGCTTTACTTTGCAATCTTGTCACTTTACTCCTCTCCACAAAAACAAGAAGAAAATCCCTAAAGGAGCTGCAGAAAACTAAATTTGTTCTCAGAAATGGCCAGGCCCATTCTGATTTTTATAGCTCTTTCCCAAAGGATACTACAGACTGCTTCCAGAAAGGTAGGTGTGTTAGTATTTTATAGCGAAATCCACAAACAACATCTTAAAAGCTACAGGGGTAGTCAACCTGTGGTCCTCCAGATGTCCAAGGACTAGAATTCCCATAAGCCCCTGCCAGCCAACGCTGGCAGGGACTCATGGGAATTGTAGTCCATGGACATCTGGAGGACCACAGGTTGACTACCCCAGCATAGCAGACTTACCATAGCATAAACTTCTACTTACTGAAACCTCTGCCTCTTGCCTTTTGACCCCACTGTTAACAACTTTTCCCTTTGTCTCTAGCTCTTAATAATAAAAGGATCTGGGTAAAAGGGGAGGGGGAATCCACACAAATATACAAAAAGCCCAATAAGGCCTAAGTATATTCCACAAGACCCAGAATGCTGACAGCAGTTTGTCAGAGCTAGCCTTGAGATGAAAACAGGGTTTCAAAGCAGACATCTCTATCAGAGGAACTGACCTTTGTGGACTGGAGATCAGTTATAAATCTAGGAGAAATTCAGATGTGCAGCCATGTTGATCTGAAGCAGCAGAACAAAATCTGAGTTCAATGGCATGGTGTTAAGCTGCAACTTGATTACTTCGTCTCTCCTGTCTCCTCCCTCTAGAGTAGCGGTCCCCAACCTTCTTGTAGTCGGGGACCGCCTCCGAAGGTGGGAGAGAGCCGGTGGCCCGGCCACAGCAGCTGCACGTAAACGCGCATGCGCAGTTGATGCTCACGCACATTTTCGCCACTAGGTGGCGCTAACGCGCATGCGCAGAACAGCCGCACGTGCGCGTTTTCGCCAGCAGGGGGCGCAAACACGCATGCGCGGCGGCTTTTAACTGGACATCTGTAACCTGCCACAAGCCAACTTGGGAGTAGAGGGTAATAAATTAAATAATAATAATAATTTTAAGGCAAAAAAAGTTTGATTAAGGCAAAAAAAGTGTGACCATTCGTGTGCATTCATACTTCCTCATTGTTAGAGAAAGTGTGCATGCACTTGAAAGCTCACACCTAGAATAAAACTCAGTTCGTCTTAAAAATGCTTCTGGACACAAATCTAGGAGAAATTCCATCCCCATGACTCTACATGCTGCAGAATTGAAGGTGCAGGAATGGGATTACAGTGTGTTTTAAATTTTTTCCTATATTAATTTCCTGTAAGCCAGTGGTCCCCGACCTTTTTATCACCAGGGACAGGTCAATGCTTGACAATTTTACTGAGGACCGGGGGTGGGGGGAGTCTTTTGCTGAGGGACGCCGCCTGAGCCCCTGCTCCACCTGCTTTCCCGCCGGCGCCCCTGACTTCCCGCCACCCGCTGGGGGGCGCTGCCAGCAGCAGCTGCACACTGCCATGCCGAGGGGGAGCTCCAGTCATGGCGGCCGCTGGAGAGCACCAAAGGTGAGCTGGCGGCAGAGTGGCAGGGCAGCCCTCGATGCAGCAGACGGGGAGGAGGAGAAGCGGCCCGGTACTGACTGATCAACGGTCCAATACCGGTCCCCAGACTGGAGGTTGGGGACCACTGATGTAAGCAGAATAAACACACAAAGCACTAGGCTTTCTCTCCTCCTGTGACTCGTCACCCACTTCCATATACTCATCCGTCAGCTGGACACACGCTTCATGTATATAATAAAGGAAGCTACAGCTTATGCCAAAAGCCTTTAAGGTGCCCTGACTCATTTCTATCCTGCCAGGTGAGTCTGTATCCCAAACAATTTCAGTCAGCATGAGAAGCAGCTGACCCCAACCCCTTGCTAGAAGGAGCTTCAAAATAAAATATAGCATTGGGGGAAAGCTCAAAATGCGTCAGGGCCTTTCTAAAAATAAAAGCAGACTTCTACATCACCTTTTGGTATTTTTCTTTCATCTTAGTGGTGGGATCGGTATAACTCTTTTGTTTCTGATCTTCTCTGTACAGATAGATTTTTCTTTGTGGTCAAAGCCTAAAAACAATCCATCTTCGACCGAAGAATAGAGTTCCACGGAGTCAGAAAACACTGACTCCACATATGATTTGTATATGGAAGCATTAGGCATATTTTCTTAAAGCCTGCCCGAGACACACACACGCGCATCATATATGTGTCTGCATGCACGCATGCACATGCATTAAGTGTCGTCAAGTTGCTTCCATTTAATGGCATCCCCCGAAATGACCAATCTTCAACAGCCCTGGCTCAGGTCTTGACAACTGAGAGTCGTGGATTCCCTCCATCTCAGGTTGCATCTTTCTCTTTTCCTGCTGCCTTCAACTTTCCAAGCATTATTGTCTTTTTTGGTGACTCTTGTTCGTAGTAAAGCTAAAACAAGCACTGAGGTTTACTGCCATTTTAAAAGGGTTTTGCAAAAGTAACCTGGAATTCCAGTATTCTGCTGTTGCTTTTCCATAAATACATGCATTTGAAAAGGATCAAACTGCAAGCATGACAAAAAGCAGTGTATATATTAAAATAATTCCAATTACAAAATAGTAAACCATACTTTGTATATAACTAGTTGTGGCAGCTATCTGGAAGCCAAACAAAGAAACTTTGCATCTTATATTCTAATAGCAAATCTTTGGATACTTAAATCAAGGCTGGAGCTGTGAAGAAGCAAGACAGATCAACCCCAGGTTTGCAGGAAAATGCAAAATCTTAAAACATTGGGCAGTTTTTAAAAATTCAAAAATGATAAAAGGACCATCTGTAGCTCCAGACTGGAGTAAAAAAGCAGAAAGGGGGGCTCTTTCCAGGCCTATTTTGGCCCTTGAGGGTGGATTCATTGGAGCCAGGTCTGATTTGGATTGACAGGTCCAGGTTGGTAAATTCCTGGAGTTCTAGAGGCACAGCCTGAAGCGTATAGGGTTTGAGGAGGAGATAGGCCCATATGGCATAATACCAGAATCCACCCCACCCACTAAATCAATCATTTTATCTAGGAGAACAGATCTCTGCTGTCTAGACTTCAGTTGTAATTCGGGGGAGGGGTCTCCAGGTCATACCTGAAGGATGGAAATGCTAGGCCTAACAGAAGTCTCTGAGCCTAGTGAGTCCGTGATTTGAGGAGGGGAGGGTCCTGAGAAGGGTATAATGTTATAGCTTCCACCCTTCAAAGCAGACATTTCTTCTAAGGGAACTAGAGCTGCCAACCTCCAGGTGAAGGCTGAAGATCACCCAGAACTACCACTGATCTTCGGATATGTCAGTTTCCTTGGAGAAAATGGCTGCTGTGAAGCCAACAGAAACAGCATCCTGCCCTCCTCCAAGTGACAACCTTTCAAATACTTAAAGAGGGCTATCATGTCCCCTCTCAACCTCCTTTTCTCCAGGCTGAACATTCCCAAGTCCCTCAACCTATCTTCATAGGGCTTGGTCCCTTGGCCCCAGATCATCCTCGTCGCTCTCCTCTGTACCCTTTCAATTTTATCTACGTCCTTCTTGAAGTGAGGCCTCCAGAACTGCACACAGTACTCCAGGTGTGGTCTGACCAGTGCCGTATACAATGGGACTATGACATCTTGTGATTTTGATGTGATGCCCCTGTTGATACAGCCCAAAATGGCATTTGCCTTTTTTACCGCTGCATCACGCTGCCTGCTCATATTTAGTTTACAATCCACAAGTACTTCAAGGATCGCTGCCTTGTTGTGGCAAGGGGGCTTGCGTAGTTCAGTGAAGCTATGAGCTATGCCGTGCAGGGCCACCCAAGACGGACAGGTCATAGCTGAGAGCTCTGACAAAAGGTGATCCACTGGAGAAGGAAATGGCAAACCACTCCAGTATCTTTGCCATGAAAACTCTATGGACAGTTCCAATAGGCATAACGATATGACGCTGGAAGATGAGCCCCTCAGGTCGGAAGGTGTCCAATATGCTACTGGGGATGAGCAGACGGCTAGTACGAGTAGCGCCAGAATGAATGAAGCGGCTGGGCCAAAGCCGAAAGGACGCTCAGTTGTGGAAGTAACTGGTGGCGAAAAGACAGTCCGATGCTGTAAAGATTTTTATTCCATAGGAACCTGGAACGTCAGATCCATGAATCAAGGCAAGCTGGACGTGGTTAAACAAGAAATGAGAAGACTGAACATCGACATTTTAGGAATCAGTGAACTAAAATGGACAGGAATGGGTGAATTTAATTCAGATGACCATCAGGTATACTACTGTGGACAAGAATCTCGCAGAAGAAATGGAGTAGCCTTCATAATCAATAAGAGAGTAGGAAAAGCAGTCTTGGGATACAATCCCCAAAATGACAGAATGATCTCAGTTCGAATCCAAGGCAAACCATTCAACATCACAGTGATCCAGGTCTACGCCCCAACCACTGCTGCTGAAGAGGATGAAGTTGATCAGTTCTATGAAGCCCTACAACACCTTCTAGAAGCAACGCCCAAAAATGATGTGCTTATCATCATGGGGGATTGGAATGCTAAAGTAGGAAGCCAAAAGATAACCGGGATAACAGGCAAGTTTGGCCTTGGAGTACAAAATGAAGCAGGGCACAGGCTGGTAGAATTTTGTCAAGAGAATACAATGGTCATAGCAAACACTCTTTTCCAGCAACCCAAGAGACGACTCTACACATGGACATCACCAGACGGTCAACACAGAAATCAGATTGACTATGTGCTCTGCAGCCAAAGATGGAAAAGTTCTATCCAGTCAATAAAAACAAGACCAGGAGCTGATTGTGGTTCAGATCATGAGCTTCTTGTTGCAAAATTTAGGCTTAAATTGAAGAAAGTAGGGAAAAGCACTAGGCCACTCAGGTATGAACTAAATCATATCCCCGACGAATACACAGTGGAGGTGACAAATAGATTTAAGGAATTAGATCTGATAGACAGAGTGCCTGAAGAACTATGGACGGAGGTTCGCAACATTGTACAAGAGGTAGCAACTAAAACCATCCCAAAGAAAAAGAAATGCAAGAAATCAAAATGGCTGTCTGAGGAAGCTTTACAAATAGCTAAGGAGAGAAGGGAAGTGAAAGGCAAGGGAGAAAGAGAAAGATACACCCAATTGAATGCAGAATTCCAGAGAAAAGCTAGAAGAGATAAGAATGCCTTCTTAAATGAACAGTGCAAGCAAATAGAAGAAAACAATAGAATGGGGAGGACCAGAGATCTTTTCAAGAAAATTGGAGATATGAAGAGAACGTTTCATGCAAAGATGGGTATGATAAGGGACCAAAATGGTAGGGACCTCACAGAAGCAGAAGAGATCAAACAAAGGTGGCAAAATTATACAGAAGAACTATACAAGAGCAAGCTTAACATCCCTGATGACCACAATGGGGTAGTTACTGACCTGGAGCCAGACATCCTGGAATGTGAAGTCAAATGGGCCTTAGGAAGTCTGAGCAACAATAAAGCTAGTGGTAGTCACAACATTCCAGTTGAACTATTCAAAATCTTAAAGGACGATGCAGTAAAAGTGCTACACTCAATATGCCAGCAAATTTGGAAAACTCAACAATGGCCACAGGATTGGAAAAGGTCAGTTTACATTCCAATCCCAAAGAAGGGCAATGCCAAAGAATGTTCAAACTACCGCACCATCGCACTAATTTCTCATGCTAGCAAAGTTATGCTCAAAATCCTACAAACTAGGCTCCAGCAATATGTGGACCGAGAACTTCCAGAAGTACAGGCAGGATTTCGAAGAGGCAGAGGAACTAGAGATCAAATTGCCAACATACGCTGGATCATGGAGAAAGCTAGGGAGTACCAGAAGAACGTCTACTTCTGCTTCATTGACTATGCTAAAGCCTTTGATTGTGTGGAGCACAACAAATTGTGGCAAGTTCTTAAAGAGATGGGAATACCAGAGCATCTTATTTGTCTCTTGAGAAATTTATATGCAGGTCAAGAAGCAACAGTGAGAACTGAACATGGAATCACTGACTGGTTCAAAATTGAGAAAGGAGTTCGGCAAGGCTGTATACTGTCGCCTTGCCTATTTAACTTGTATGCAGAGCACATCATGAGAAATGCGGGATTAGAGGAGTCACAAATTGGGATCAAGATTGCAGGGAGAAATATCAACAACCTCAGATATGCAGATGATACCACTCTAATGGCAGAAAGTGAAGAGGAACTAAAGAGCCTGTTGATGCGGGTGAAGGAGGAGAGTGCAAAAGTTGGCTTGAAACTCAACATCAAGAAAACAAAGATCATGGCATCCGGCCCTCTCAATTCCTGGCAAATAGAAGGGGAAGAAATGGAGATAGTGACAGATTTTATTTTCCTGGGCTCCAAGATCACTGCAGATGGGGACTGCAGCAAAGAAATTAAAAGACGCTTGCTCCTGGGGAGGAAAGCTATGGCAAATCTAGACAGCATCCTAAAAAGCAGAGACATCACCCTGCCAACAAAAGTGCGTTTAGTCAAGGCTATGGTCTTCCCAGTTGCAATGTATGGCTGCGAAAGTTGGACCATAAGGAAGGCCGAGCGTCAAAGAATTGAGGCTTTTGAACTCTGGTGCTGGAGAAGACTCTTGCGAGTCCCTTGGACTGCAAGGCGAACAAACCGGTCAGTCCTCGAGGAGATCAGCCCTGACTGCTCTTTAGAAGGCCAGATCCTGAAGATGAAACTCAAATATTTTGGCCACCTCATGAGAAGGAAGGACTCCCTGGAGAAGAGCCTAATGCTGGGAGAGATCGAGGGCAAAAGAAGAAGGGGACGACAGAGAATGAGGTGGATGGATGGAGTCACTGAAGCAGTCGGTGCAAACTTAAATGGACTCCGGGGAATGGTAGAGGACAGGAAGGCCTGGAGGATCATTGTCCATGGGGTCGCGATGGGTCGGACACGACTTCGCACATAACAACAACAACAACCACAAGTACCCCAAGGTCTCGTTCACACACAGTGTTACCTAGAAGCGTATCCCCCATCCAGTAGGCATGCTTTTCATTTTTCTGACCCAGATGCAGAACTTTATACTTACCTTTATTAAATTTCATCTTGTTCTCATTTGCCCATTTTTCCATTGTGTTCAGATCTCGTTGAACTCTGTCTCTATCTTCTGAGTATTTGCCAGTCATCTGTAAACTTGATGAGTAGTCCCTCCACCCCCTCATCTAGATCATTAATAAATAAGTTAAAAAGTACCGGACCGAGCACCGAGGCCTGAGGTCCCCGCTACTCACCTCCCTCCAGTCTGATGAAACACCCTTGACAACAACTCTTTGAGTGCGGTTCTCTAACCGATTTCCTATCCACCTAACTATCTGAAAATTCAGACTGCAGTCCTTCAATTTATCCGTTACTTCCTTCCTCAAACTTCACCTGCCAAGGCTCTAACCCCAAATCTCCAGGAATTTCCCAACCCAGAGCTGGCAACCCTGAGAAGAACTTATCTCTGTAGTTGGGAGATCTGTTGTGATTCCAGGAGAGCCACCATCACTGCTGGGGTGGGGAGGAAGCAGGAAGAAACCAGGGGACAGAAAAAGAATATGTAGGAGAATTGCATTGCAAGAAGCCAGGGGACTGATGGGGACAGAAAAAGAGTGATGGGCTGGGGACAGAAAGTATGATGAGGTAAGAAAGCAAAAAATGAAAAAGACAGAACAAGAGAAAGCCATGGAGGAGAAACAGTAAGAAAAGAGATGGTAGGAGGGAGAATGTCGAAGACTAAGAGAAGTAGGAGGAGGAGAAAGGAACTGGGGTTGGGAGATAGCTGCTCCTGCAAGTTTCTTGTGAGTCCCCACTTGTAACTATCAAAAATTCAAAAGCAACCATCCATCATGAGAAGAAAAACAGAACCAGATACTCAAATTACAGCCATAAGTCAATTGGAGAAAACAAAACACATCCCGCACCACCTTAAAGACTAACAACATTTAGTCTAGCACAGTGGTTCTCAACATTCCTAATGTCACGACCCTTTAATATACTTCCTCATGTTGTGGTGACCCCCAATCATAAAATTATGCAAGCGGTCTTTCACAAAAATTAAACTGAAACTGAACAATGGTGTGAAGACCCACTGTTCATGATTGTGTATAAACTGTATATAAACTATATATAAATTGGTGGGTGCCTTCAGGAGGAGTGCCAACAGTGGTGGTGCCCCTGTCGGGCCAAGCTGATTGCCCTGCCACGACCCCTTTGAAAAGGTTGTTCGGCCCCCAAAGTGGTCCCGACCCCCAGGTTGAGAGCCACTGCATGAACTGTTCAGTCAGACCTCACTTTTTCAGATGCTTTGGGATGTATATTATTTTGGAGACTCTTTATTCACAGAAGGGAGCCGGTCTTTGCACACTGGTGCACGCACATCCATGGTAGAGAATACGCACTATTGCAGTATATTTGGAACCGTAGCTTGGTTTCTTTCACCTGCACTGCACCCTTGCCCACAACACCAGTCATAGTGGAGAGATGCTGAGAAATTCAATAGTCACACACAAACAAGAATTGTTTTTAGATCTCAATGTGGGAAATTAGCCATGAGCTTCGATTCACATAAAGAAGTTACTCTCTACACAGAAAGTTGCTTGGTCAGAGGGTCCGGTTACACAGTTACCGGACAGTTTCAATAGAAGAGTTGAAAAGAGGAAGCAGTGGTAGTACAGAATTTCTGCTGATGCAACTAGAAAGCTAATAGCAGTAAGTAGCTACCTGTCTGATGAGAGATGAGAATGTATGGACAGAGCTCCATATAACTATTTTAACCCACAGCAGAAGCCTAGGAGAAAACAGCACTAAATTACAGACAAGGATTATGTCCCTGCAAATTACAAATTGTTATTTTTAACCAGAGCACTAGCTCAGGGATCTAAGGTACTATGTTCTATTCTGGCTCGTGGGAGCACCATACAGACTAAATAATTCCAGGTGTGGGTCTTAATAATTAACTTATTAAATTCTTATTAAGACCCACACCTGGAATAATTTAGTCTGTATAAATTTAGTCTGTATAAATAATTTAGTCTGTATAAATTATGGTAGCAATTTAGTCAGTTGGGAATGTGTCAACACAGACCCGTATCATCCCCATATCTATGTGAGCCTGTGGCCAGTATTATATTATTATTATTATTATTATTATTATTATTATTATTATTATTATTATTATTATTATCTAAGGTAAAGTATGATAGGGATCAACAGTAGAATATATTTTAGACTTAAGGTTAATAATGATTAATATACTATTTGTATTATACTTGCAGGTTTAAATTCTTGATACCTATAAAATTGATAAAAATATTGAAGACTCAGAGGTAGGGAGCTTTCTTTACTTATTGGATTTATTGTAATAATTTCTTTTGATATTGTAATAATAATTCTTATTTAATGTTCAGGACTTGTCACTGATGAAAGAATCTCACTGAAAACGGATATTACCTGGATTCCGTTTTGAGAGAAGTCATACAGAATACAGATAAGAAAAACTACAAAAAGGGACACTTTTCTTTCTTTTATGAATATATTTATTGTATTGCCATTGGATAGGTCTGTTTCTCTCTGTTTTGTGTAAAGATATACAACTGTTCCAAGACAGGAAGCACACAAGGAGTAAAGCAGCAGGGGAGAAGGAGCAGAAGCGACTGTTTTCTCCTCCCATCAGCTGCTGAGGTGACAAAACCTTAGAGGAGCAGGGGAAGAGGCATAGAATGTGCTAGCTACTGAGTGGGGGCAACACTGCCCCCCTCACAATGCCTAAACAGGAGAAGTCAGGATTGGCTGCTGGACGGGCTATGGTGGGCCGTCTGGTTTAAGGGGACTGCTCAAAAGAGCCCCAGCCGAGCTGCCTCACAGCTGATTTTAGCTTCTTTGCTGTTGCTTCCCCCTCCCCCGTTCAGTGTTTTTCAGTTTGGGTCTACTAGACCTGAAAAATTCAGGATTTCAAAAAAAATTCCAGATATGAAAAGTCTACTGGTATTGGGAACTATTTGTTTTTGGGAACCCCAAACAAAAAAAAAATAACGAGAGAGAAAAAAAATTGCACACCCCTAGCTTTAACCTTTTATATTGCTACTCTGAATGATTTTTAATTTATTGGTTTCGGTTGTGAATTGTTGCCCCTCACTTTGCTTAATCTAAGAAATCATAGTTCTTGCTGACATTATCCAGTTTTGGGCAAAACTGCAGATTAAAAGGCAAGTCAGTTCACGGTGTTCCTTTTATAACCAGTTAATCAGCAGCTTGACTCAGCCTTCCATCCTTCCAAGGTTGATAAAATGAGTACCCAGCTTGCTGCTGGGGGGTAAATGGTAATGATTGGGGAAGGCACTGGCAAACCACCCCGTATTGAGTCTGCCATGAAAAGGCTAGAGGGCGTCACCCCAAGGGTCAGACATGACTCGGTGCTTGCACAGGGGATACCTTTACCTTTTTAATCTCCTACAATGAGTGTAAAATGTTCATCTCAAAATGTAAACACAATTTATGCAAATATTTTTTATCCTGCATCTTGTAGAACAGGGGCCCAAAGTATCCCAGAAGAGATTTCAAGAACCACAAACATATCCATACACATGAAGCATCAATATGACAGTATCCTAGCAGAGGAGTGTTAATATAATCTACCCTAGAGAATGAGAAATGTTGATGATTTTTTAAACAAAATGTTGATTGAATTTTATGATCCTGTGCCCTATTACAAATAGTTCTTTTGCCCCGTTTTCCTAAATGCAATTCTCCTACATATTCAAGTCAAACAGCTGTAGCAATTATATATACTGGCCGATTCATGTCAGTCATTTTAAGACAGTCCTAATCAGAAGCTACACAACAAAAGCATATTTTAGAAGCTACATGTACCACCCACTCTTGTGAGCCTTAGCGGAGTCTGAACACTCAAATCAAGTCTTTTCTTTGAAAGAATATTCAAGTCAACACACCAACATTCCAAAGAACAATGTCATCATTTACAAATTGCCCAGCACCAAGAATTCTTTGAGCAGCCTTTTTATGCAATGACAGTGGTTAGAAGGATCATTCATTCCAACTGACTTTTTCTAGATGCAATACATTTTGCTACTTTCTTTGGTGGGAAAGCCTGATTTATTTGACAGGGGTAGTTTCGTTGCACACAGCAATACTTATATGATTCAGAACTCATTTGTTCCCAGCCAAATCACTTGGCAGAATAGCAAGCAGAGTTAACAAGCGTTTTAGAAACATCAGAAAGTTAGTTACTTCTCAATGAAAACCGAAGAGATAAGGGATAAGGGGAGAGAGAACATGATTTTACCTTCTGTAATTCCCTTTCCTTATTTTAACAACAAAGAACAAAGGATGTATTGTACCACATACAAGATTTATGAATTACTTAGCTTGCTGGCCTAATCAACCTAGTTTGCTCATGTACATCAGCAGATGAAAGTGTACTTTGAAGAAGCTATTTGGATCTTATTCAAATATTTCTTTTTCCCAGATAACAATGGGATTTGTTCCAAGATGCCAAGAGACTTTAAGCTTTTGTGTCTTGACTGTGCCACGCATGCTATGGTTCAAATTAATTTTGAAAATACAGATAATTTAAAAAGCATTGTGCAGCATGGCAGCAGCATCAAACTTCTTTTAAGAAATGAAAATCTACCAAGTAAGCCCCTCCCTTGTCACGACAGCTTAAGCAGGAATCTGAATTTCTGCCCTTGATAGTAAAGTATTAATAGTGCTTAATTCAAATGAGTAGCCGTGTTGGTCTGAAGTAGCATAATAAAATCAGAGTCTTGAAGGTGCTTACTGGACTCGGATTTTAATAGTGCTTAAGTCAGTTTGCAATTGTAGCATTATAATTGGTATTCTCAAAGGTACACATTTATCACTACAGGTTCTGTACTTGACTAATTTACAAGGGCAGGGATCTCTCCAGATCTGCCACAGCTGTACAGGCAATCTGCATTCTGACATAAGTCATGATGGTTTTATATATTACCTTAGCTGAGCGGTGGCCAAGAAATGTTTTCCTGTAGCAATGATACTGTGAACAGGACAGCGATGGAATATGCATACAATACAGGCCCCAGGATGAAATCTGATCTATGCAGGAAAAGCTTTCTAGTTTCAAGAATAACCTCCCCTCCCCAAGTGTTTTTAAGTTGCCTTCTGTGATGGAGTGCACTATAAGAATACGATTCAAGTTCTGAAGAAACAGTGAGTGAGGAGTTAAAATTCCTCACTAAGAGGGAGCTTGAGCAACAGGGTGCTCCAAGAGCTGTGATTGTCCAACAACAGCTGAGAGGGAATTAATATAGTAGCTGTTTGCCGGAGGGAGTTCATTCTGAGTCTGGTTGGCGTTCTGTCAGAACCTACATCTAGGGAATACCTGTTTGTACCTTAGCTGAACAGCTCTGAGGAGAAATGTTAGTTGGAGAAAAGAGTCTTTACTAAAGGCAGAAAGCAGATCTACACAGTGTCTGTAGGAATGGGATAATTATTTTGGGACAGAATTTGGGCAGTTCTGGCCAGAGGAGAGGGATAATTCTTCTAGGGAGAGAAGGATTCCTACCCAGTTAAAAACATTGAAAACAGCTTAAGAAACCTCCCGACAGAACTTCTAACTGTATTAGAGCTGATTTCAGGTGGGTAGCTGTGTTAGTCTGAAGCAGTACAACAAAGTTGGAGTCCAGGGGCACCTTTAAGACAAAGGTTTTTTTCAAAATATAAGCTTTTGTGTGCAAGTACACTCCTTCAGATAATGAAGTGTCTGAAGGCGTATAAAAAAGTATCTGAAGAAGTATGCTTCGATATCTTGAATAAGACTGTTGGTCTTCAAGGTGCCAGGGGACTCAAATTTGTAGCTGATTTGTATGTCAAAGCTTTGATTCCTCATTCTATCTCCCCTTACTTTTTGTAAAATAAAAGATTTTGTTAGTTGGTTGACAGCAACACCTCAGTGCCATTCTGACAAGAATTGGGAAAGTGGGCTCTTAAAACTTTCCCCTTAAAGTTCCTGGGCTGAGTAAAGTCATAAAATCTGTCCATCACTCAGTAGGACTCTTAGCCTTATTTTATATCTAGTAATTCATGCAATAAGGGCAGTTCAGACTGTGAGGGGAAATTTTTGAGGGGAAATTTACCTCAGAGTGGGATCTGTCATACCATCAACAGAGCTGTCAGTATTTTATGAAGACACTCCCATGTACACTATTTCAAACTGCAATAGACTACATGTTTCAAAACCAAAGGCAACAGTTGCTGAGTCGATATTACTAGCTGAGATATACAAAACATTTTGTCAAGCTTTTAGGAGGCCCAATGGAGTAAGAGCAGTAAAAAATGGACTTATCATGTACAGAGATACCTCAAAATAACCTTGACGTATTTGTAACTACAGTACTTCTCACTGACAGTTTCTTGCTCAAAGGCACATATGAAATGCCAGGAAAGAGCTTCTCCATCTAGTTCCATGCATGGACATGACCTCTGGCAAAGAAATAACTGAAAAACAATTTCCTCATCAGAAGAAGAGTTGGTTCTTATATGACACTTTTCTCTACCTGAAGGAGTCTCAGAGCGACTGCCTTCCCTTTCCTCTCCACACAACAGACACCCTGTGAGGCTGAGAAAGCCCTGATGGTTAGAACAGCTTTATCACTGCTGAGGCGAGCCCAGCTGGCTGCATGTGTTGGAGTGGGAAATCAAACCTGGCTTTCCAGAATAGAAGCTGGCACTCCTAACCACTACACCAAGCTGATCAGCTTACTGCTGATCTCTCCATCTAAATTAAATGTACACAAACTAAGAAATTATGATATTGTACATTTTAGTAGATCATTAAAATGATGCTCAAAATAAACTAGACTCACTATAGGTATAAGAAAGATCGTGCTTAAAATGCAATTAGTGAAAGCACTAACACAGCTCACATTTTTACGAACCTCACAACAACATTTCATTCGAGTCAAATGATGGTGTTTCATTATGTTGGTGAACACATAGTCCCAAATCCATGTTTCCCAAAACATGGAATATGCACACACAGGAAAGAATGGACATGTGGGTGGGTATGCCTGATTTCACCCTCCCATGCTTGAAGCAGTTTTTCCCCTAGTCCACTTCCTGTTTCAGGTTATTGCTAAAGATTCTCATTCCCTGAAAACTTCCCCTACTGCCTACATTAGCAAGATGAGGTAAATTAATAATCAATAAAATAATTTCTAATTTGTATTATTGAAAGTGAAATACCTTGCATGTCCATTTTTCAAAGATAATCAACTCTTACCTTCAACTGGTATTGCTCATGTTGGGTGAAGGTCAATGAGAACAATAGTTTAATATAGAAATTGAGAACCTGCTCAGTCTTGTCAATTTTTTTTCTAATTTGACACCAGACTGACAAGACAGCTGATGAGAACACAGCTTTACAAAAGAATGTGGCTGACTAGCAAAGAGTACAGCTGCCAAAACAGTAATAATGTTTAATAAAAGATCAGTGATGATTAATCCTAGAAATGCTTTTGGCATCTTTAAACAAAAGTTTCTTCCAAATGAGCACAGTGGATGTCTGCTACAGCAAACCATGCATAGGGTTTCATTCGATAGATTACAGTCCTCCAGTATTGCCAGCCTACTCCCCTGGCAGAAGAGGGAACAATTTTACCCAATTCTCCCTTCTCCCTGTTATTACCGCTTATCCCATGTAACTTTCAGGACCTGTAACCTCTAATTTCACCTTTTCTTTTTTCTTTTTTTTTTTTGAAAGGGGGTGGGTGGGTTAAAAGGGAACTGCTAAGGAAAGGGACTGCAGTGACACTTCATGCCCTATGCAGACAAAGTCTTTTCTAGCTGGTGCAACTCGGTCCCACAACAGTGCCCCAACAACCCATGTTTATTTAACATGTCAAAATAAAACAATATTGGTCACACCTGCATTTATTCCATTTCCCCAACTGAGATCTTTCTGAGCCAATTCATGCTTCTTAATTAAATGCATACAAATAAAGGCCATTCCAACCACTCTGCTAACGATCACAATAAATGTACAATTATTCATTTGTTATTGGGGATCTGATCTTCTTCCCCTCTAAGGAGGGTTTCTGTTGATGATGAAGTGTTGGATCCTACTGACATTTTTGGATGGAAATATACTTTCCGGTCACCACCACCACCAGATAGCATCCCCCGGAGGCCTAAAAGGTCAGTGCTGTGGGATCCTTGCAGATAAGAAGCCTTGTGGTTCAGAGGGGCTGCAATTAGGACAATCAGATGAAAATCCCCCCTTTTCTTTCAGTAGCATGATGGTAAGATACAACTCAATTATGTTTGACTGCAATCTCTCTTCGGTGCCCACTTTCCACCTGCCTGTAGCTGTCAATTATAACAGGGAGGGCTACATAAAAGGGACTTGTGTGAGTACCACTGTTATCTATTGATAAAGTCTGAGGGATTATTAAATGCACTCTGATGCCGTTTTATGAACTTTATAAGGGGCAATTTATAAGGGGGACACAAATAAGATGCAGCACTGCAAGAATTTGGAATTACAGTGGATTTGGGCACCACAAAACTAGCAATTCAAGCTGGAGAAAACTGAGACGCAAGAAGCCATACTGGGCATTCCTAAGACTCTGTTGAGATCTTAAAGAAATACCTCACAGTGGGAAAGTACCATGAATTCACATTCTGCTTAGAGGTCAGGTGGTTCTTGACTTAAACATGTAGTATCGAATTTTCCAACTTTAATTTCTCAAAAATCTTCACAAAACAAAACACAGACTTGAAGTAGGAAGGAAGGAGGAAACCTATTTGTTGAAAGCAAGAACTATCTCAATTACAGAATCTGCTGGCGTATAAGACTATTTTTCCCCCTGAAAAACATGCCTCCAAGTGGGGGGGTCGTCCTATACGCCGGGTGCACTTCAGTTGAGATAGACATAGCTGCCCATAGTCACCAATAGTACTGTAATGTAATGTAACAAACTCTCTATTTTGAGTTGAAATGTTGGGGGGTCGTCTTATACGCCCAGTCATCTTATACGCCGGCAAATACAGTATTAAAAAATGAAACCTGCCAAATGGGTTAAGGGGAAAAAACACTAATGCTGTAAAAATGTTTCATACACAAATTCCTTTACAATATCCTGTGAGTAAATACAGGTCACATTTTAGATTTCCAATGCAACTGAAAAGCACTGACAGTGCAACTATGCTGTCCATGACAAAGCATGCCACATACCCTGTCAATACAGTCAAATCTGAAATGGGGCACAAAGTACTTTGTTACACATATAGAAGTTATACTAATGAACCTGCACAAATAAAACCAGTGGTCATATTTGCTGCACATGTACTTGGACGTTTCCCATGCAATACTGCTGAAAGCTTTTGGTTTTAAGGATATTAGCTTTCTTTTTTACTTCCCATATACCTGCAGCAGACGACAAATGCCACATAAAATTCAGCATGACTGTTAAGTGTTCTCAGAGCCAGTGATACTCCAGAAAGTAACACTAGACAAACAATTGCTGAAGGGGCCTAGAAATTCCTGGAGCTAGAAATGTGAGAGCTTTTAGTGCCATGGATATCTGAGATCTGCCACAGAAGACTATTAATCTTAGCTACCCAAAAAATGAAGCCGCTTTCTATTATTCATTATTGAAAACACTTCAAAATTTGGCAAATATTGACTTATTTTAACAATTAGAAAGATCTTTTAAGACTTTCTGCAATAAAAGAATGGATAGTACTTGATTAAAACAAATTCCAGTTTTTCACTAACCTTATCTCAGACATAACCAAGGTGCAAATTACATGCTCCCCCTCAAAAAAAAAACCTGCTAAAGTTTCAATGGTGCATTTTTTAAAAGAAGAAAAAAGATAAGTAGCTTCTAAAGGCTGCAATTCTGAGAGGAGCGAGAGCAAGGCAGAGCAGGCCCTTTCCACACAACCTGTTTTCCATCTGCTTCTTGGCCTACTCACCAGTCCCACCCAGAGAGTTCCGGATTTGTAATTCCCCTTATAAATGCTTATCTTGAACTGTACAGCTAAGAAATCTCCTTAAGCACCTCTTCCCTCCCTCCTCAGCTGATCACGTTTGCTTTTCCTTAAACAAACGAAGTCCCTTAAAGAGTCTCTCCACAGCACACTTTAATGAGCATATTTTCCAGTCTGCACAGCACTGCTAGGAACTGTCTCAATAGCAAAATTTAGGGGCTTTCCGCACCGGGATCCTTGTAGCAAATTGTTTGCTGAACGAAAAATCGCCATTTAAAATCGTGGAATTCGTCATTATGCATACCTGACTTAGTTGTGGAATCCAGTTGCGTTTCCATCGTTTCCCACAAGCTTCCGGTCTCGGCAAAAATTGCTAGAAAGGAAGCGCTATTGCCGAGCTCATCCCGCCCCTGGCCATCAAGCAGCCAATGGGCAGCCGTTAGCATGCTCCCAAACAGCCCCTTTCCCTTTAAGAAAGGTTTTTTTTAAAAACACACCCATTGCAACGAATATGTGCTGATTCGTTGCAACGGAGAGACCCATCCAGCTGGCAGGTGTGTTTGAGCTGTCGTTTCATCGTTGCCACGCTCCCCCCGAGTGAAAAAAAAAATCCCCCCCCCCTCACGGGCCCGATTTTCGGCCGAAAACAGTGTAAAAAATAAAGGGAAAATACATCAGCAAACGGGCTTCTCTGTTGTTTGTGCTTAGTGACTAAACAGCTCTGGGGAGGGACTGAAGCCGGGGAAGCCTCTAAACAGAGGCTTGCTGGTGGGTTGAACTCCGCTCGCTCGGAGAAAATAAAATGGCCATCGCTTTGCCGGAAGATCAGAGGAGAGAGCCAGGGGGAGGGACTTTGTAGAAACCACAACAATGGTAACGCACAGAACTTTCCCGCTAGTGTTGCAGATTGGTTGCAGGAGTGTAGCGCTTTCCGGAGGGTGAATCCACTTTTGGGGATTTCCCTGAAAGCGCTACAAGGAAGCGCTTTTTGCGGATCGGTTTCAGGTGTGTGGCAGATTGTCAACGATGTTGTGCATAATGGCAAATCAGTAGCGTTTTCAATTGGCAACCATTGTGCGATTTTGAAGGCGTGCGAAAAGCCCCTTACTGTTTTCACTACATATATGACATATAAACTTTCTCCATCAGTAGCCCAAACATTCAATGCATTTCACTTTAAAAAATGATCCACATCACAGCCAGCCTGAATCCAGCTGTAGTCTATCTACCCAAAGAAGGACTTCTAAAAGGTATATTATTAAGGAAGTGGACCTTGTTATCAGCAAACGTGTTGAATGGTTTCTAATTTCTCAGAAGAGAGCCTGGATCACCTATTCTCTGGCATCTCTTGAAAATAATATTCTCAAACCTTTGCAGCCATCCTAATTACATTTTGCTATACTATCGCGCTCACTACATTTGGCAGTCAAACATGCTAAGTAAATTCAGTTGTGTATTTGCTGAAATTAACAAATAAGGTTTTTATTGGTCCCAAATGACATCCCAGACAGCTGTACTCCCAATCGCAAAGTATGTTCCCTGCCTCACTCCAAGATACAGCACAACATACTCAAATCCACATCAACATGAATTGATACACATCATACAGTGTGCCCAAACTGGGAGCAGGGTGTCAGGGTTGAGGAATTCACTTACAAGAGGGGATTGAGCACATTAACTCACAGCCTACTTCCTATACGTCATTTCTGGTTCACTAGACATCACTATCAGGACTACTGCTACTTCCCTAATCTGATTAAGTAAAACCACAAACGTGCCAGTTTTCATTACACGTTTTCATTCTAAGAGGCATTTAGTAGTCAGGATTAATACTGTACCACTAGAGTTCATTTCTGAATCCATCATTTTAATAATAATTTTTTAATAGCCTTCAGGGTTTCAAACAGATTAAACTACTAACGAGTATCCACAAAACCTTTATAGACTGTACTTGTTCATATTTCTCAGCATTCTTTTCTCTACGGCAACATTTTCTGATATGTGGGGGGTGGAAATTATGCCAGAGATGACAACTCGAATCACATAATATGCCTGATTCAGATCATCCAGTTGTGGAACTGCTCACTGTCTTCCAGGAATCCACAGGACGCAGAATCTGCAAAATAGCCCTGAGGAAAGATTTACATCAGTCTTCCATAGATTGCCCTATAACAGTGGTGGCAAACCTTTGGCACGTGTGCCAGAGGCGTCACTCAGAGCCCTCTCTGTGGGCATGCACACCACCACCCCAGCACAGAGTTAGCTGAGTCGGCCTGCACAAGGTCTGGCTTCCTGGCGCCCAGGGGACAGGGAGAGCTCTTTCCATGTGTTCTCTGACCCAGGAAGCAATTGGCTGGCTCGGGTTGCTCAGCTGTGCTGGAGTCTGCAAGCACTGGTAGGAGCAGGAAGGCTGCGCCGAATAAAGCCTGAGAAAAGCAGAGCTGGGCCAGACCCCACTGGATACATCACACACACACTGGATACACCACGAAGTTGAGGTCATGCCTGTCCTCATGCATGCCCAGCCTCACCACCTTCTCTTAATGGAGCGAAGGTGAAGAAGGGAAAGGTGCAGGAAGGAGGGGGGACTAAACCTAGAAATAAACAGCCCAACAACAAAGGGCTCTGTGATTGTATTTTTTTCTTTGAGACAAAAGATGTTAACATGTGAGTTGTTTTTTCTAAACTAAAACCTCAGTATTCAGGTAAATTACTGTGTTGACACTTTGCGATAAATAAGTGGGTTTTGGGTTGCAGTTTGGGCACTCCGTTTCTAAAACAGTGGTTCTCAACCTTGGGGTCAGGACCCCATTTGGGGTCACCTGGCCCCTTCCCCAGGGTCGCCAGGTTGCCTGCTGCTGCAGTGGCAGGCGGCAGCATGAGGAGCCGTATGGTAGCGGTGGAGGGCGTGCTCTGCAGCAGGGCCGCCACAGAACCCCCTCTGCGGGAGAAAGAATGGAGAAAGGAGAGAAGCAGAGAGCCAAGGGAGCAAGACACGTGCCCAAGCCCAGCCCGGAGCGGGACAGTAAGCAATGTGGATGTGGTAGCAGCAGCAGCAGCAGCAGCCCCCTCCCCCAGGCAGGGCCCTCACCTCCCTCCAGTCACCTCCTGTGGGGGGTCATCCATGGCCATGGCTGGGGGGGAGCAGTGGAAGCATCTCTGCAGCGCTAGCTGGCAGCTCCTCCGGCTGGGTCCCTGCTGGGCTTTGGCGCCGAAATTGGGGTCACGGTGAAGAAAAGGTTGAGAACCACTGTTCTAAAAGATTTGCCATCACTACCCTATAATTGTGATAAGTTGTTTGCAAGCTACACTGCTCCAAAAACAAACCACAATCCACATAATACCTGTATTGGGACAAGCAACAGTGACACTAAAGTGTATGCAAGCTTTTGAGTTCAGCAGAACTCTTTTGAAAGCTAAATGCAACAAAATAAAAACTAAAAAGCTAAATGTAACAAAATAAAAACCAATAGAGGAGAGGGGGCAGAAAAAGATGTTCCAAGCTGTGATCGTAAAGGCTCTCAAGGTATCTAGGACCTTGAAAGTTTGCACACACTTTTGCATCCTTGAGGCTGATCCCAATTAAAGTATTATATACATTGTAATTTGTTTCTGGGTTTCAGATACGTGTGACACAAGGATGAATACATTAACAGAAATCAAGATAAAAGCTCCCAGCAAATCCTGCTCACATAGGCTTGCGGCATCCCTGGGCTATACACAACTAATTGCTACCTTAAAAGTAATTCTACAGGTTCCATCTCAGAATGTACAGCTTCATTAATAAAAACACATTTATGCCTAAAGGCTACTGTCAGCCAAACTCACATGCTACATGTCTAGTGTCAAAAACAGAACTGACTATCAACCTAGGGGGTTATACTCATATTTCATTTATTTATTTATTATTAGATACTGCCCTCCCATACGGTTCAGGGAGTTTCACATACAACATTGCAGGGGTTATATATGGAACAATCTGAACATATAACACAGTCACAAAATAACACATCAGCAACAATCCAACAGAGGATCTAAATCAACAGAACTCCAATGGCTTTGGTCAGCAATAACAGCTACAACCTAGACAAGCCCCCAAGGAGGTCAGGCTGGTTCAGGTCAAGGAGGGGGTGTCTGAGGGGGGACCCATGGATGTTGTTGGGCCGGTCGGTCTCAAGCAAATGCCTCGTGGAGGAGCTCCCTTTTGCAGGCCCTGCAGAATTGTGGAAGATCAGGCAGGGCCCTGATTTCTTCCGGGAGCTTGTTCCACCAGGTGGGGGATAGGACAGCTCTGGCCCTTGTTGTGGACCGGCAAGCTTATTTGGGGCCAGGGATCACCAGCCAGTTGGAGGCGGCAAAGCATAGTGCTCGTTTGGAGGCATAGCTATTTTAACATCAACCTGTTGATCTCAAATGAAGCTACAGCAGAGCCACAGTGATTAACAAATCTATCCCTTTAGCCCAACATGATGGATTCAACTTTCATTCTTCAAACATAACAAATGCATCCAGTGTACTTGTAACTTTCAAAGTCCAATGGGAATAATAATTGGTTACCCTTTAATAAAATTTGTGGGTTCAGCCAGGACACAAACATTTCAGCTTTAACACAAAGAGAACTTTTAGTTGATCTTTTAGCTGTGAATGTCCTGCATTCTGCAGGATAGGATTAGATGACCCTGGAGGACCCTTCCAACTCTATGAAGCTATGATTAACAAGGAGGAAAACTGAACAGCAACAGGGAGAATATACAGGATTTATATACACACTAGCTTCAAAGCCCGTTCCTAAGAACGGGCCCTGAAAGGGTCTCCCTCCCCTGGCAACTTAAGGTGGCTTTGGGTCGCAGCTAGCAGCCAAATCAAATGGGGCGGGTGGGTGCTGGGAAGCTCGTTAGCCGGGCCGAGACAGAGCTCCTTAGCAGGCAATCAGCAGGCCAGGAGGCCCTCATGAGCAGGCCCAGCCTAGCAGGACAGGAGGCCCTCGTTAGCAAGCCCTCCACCATGACCCTTTGCCTAGGGCCCTCTCCCATTACCTGCTGCTGGCTCCAAGCACTGAGGCGTCTGAGAGCAAAGAGGCTAGAGTCCATGGCCAGAGGGCGGGAGCCGCAGTGGCAGGGCCAATTAGGACAAAGCTGGCTGTTGGAAACATTCTACCACTCCCATATAGCACATAAAATCCTCAAAATATTTTGCATTTAATAGTCTCACCTACCCTTACTTGGGTCCGGTGCAGCTACTACTCCCCCTACAACAGATTGGTGCAGCAAATAAAGAGTTTCAGACTAGGGTCCAGGAGGTCCTGGTTCAAATTCCTACTCTGCCAGGGAAGTCTGCTGGGTGACCTTGGACCAGTTCTAGGCTCTTGGACTAACCTACCTCACAGGGTTTTTGGGAAGCTAAAATAGAAGAGATGAGAATTATATACCTTGGGTATATACCTTGGGTATTCACATTGAGGTGAAAGGTGAGCTATATATGAAGCAAATGCAATAAAAGCTGTGACTAGACCATTCCCCCCTGCCCCGTTTTCCAAAATGACTGCTTAATCCTCCCCAGTATTAACCACAGTAAAGAAAGTCACTTACCTTGTCAACGTAGTCATAGCATACAGCAGTCATACCATCGTTAATGAGAAGTCAGTTTGCATCAGTGACCTTATTCCCCCATCAAGACAAATTTATATTTTTGTAACAATCACAATAAATTCCTCAGTTAATTACCCCTTTTCCTGTTCTATTACTTTGGCAGAAGAGAGGGAAAGTGTAGCACGATTTGACACAAAAACAAAGAGAGACACAGCGCTTGGCAGCTAGCTGCAGTAACACATACAGAGCAGTTCCAAGTGGAAGCCTCTTTATTAAAAATGGATCTACATGTCATAGCTGCCATATGGAAGCTGCCTTCAATGGCTGTGCAAACCAGCTCCTGTCACGACAGACCTTTCATATACAGCAAGCTGACAATACAATTAGCGTTGTACAAATCTCTCACTCGCCTGCTCCAGCAAGAAGAATCTCTAACTGCGGGTAATCTACTGCAGTCTTTCATGCAGCGATGATGTTGAAAGGTAACTGAAGCAAGTATTAATGTCCTAGGCTAGGATTAATTACTTTTCCCCATGGTGATAAAAGCCATCCTAGTAAATACCAGGCGAGCAAAAGCAAGCCTCATGCTGAATCCCAGGGGCCAGAGAAACTCTCTCTCTGCAGTACTAGTGCAATGTTGTACCAGCAAAATTAAGCACAACGGGCTGTTAGAATCTTTTAAAAGTAAGTAGAGTTAATTTCTATGGTCCAACATCATGGGCTCTGCATATTTGTGGGTTCTGAAGGCCAAATTGCTAGGTCATAAGCTACCTTTTTTAACACTTTGTAGAGAAACCTGCTGCACTCGCTGATGGACAGGACTTTTCCATGGTTCTGCCCTTTGGTTTGCACTTTCTGGTACTCAGTTTGAGCTTCCTGCCTTTGGGCTTCTTGGTCTGATGCTCACAGCTCTAGCCCTGAAGCAACTGGAGTTATAACCTGTCTTCCCTACATTCTCTCATATAACTCATACATTGCATGACTCCTTACCACGTGCTAGCAGTTCCATGCTGCTACCTAGGGACTACAGATAGGTCCCAGGTGTTGATGGTAGAAAGCCACTGCAGTATAGGGTGGACAAGTTTTCGAAGTAACATTACAAAATCAAGCCGCCAGCTTTAAAAGGCCCTGGTGCAGTTCAGCATACTGCCCATATGGTGTTGTTCTTTTTACTCCAGGCTCATAAAGTGATATACAGACATATACAAAATTAAGGTTCAAACTGGTACACTGAAATTTATGCCAAGACAAAAAAATAATTAACCCCATTTGCTTAAAAAAATGATTTTGGAGTATTCATATCATTTATAATTTTAAATTGTTTTTAGACTTTATCATAAATGAGGGAATGGACTGTCAACAGATGAGCCTTACAATCAATATCAATAATTCCTAAAACACAAGAGCTATTTCTCTTGTAAAACACACACCCATGACAAAAGCTACTTAATGCGAAATCTACAGCCGTTATGTATTTATTCCCATTTTATTTAACTTTTTAATCAGCCTCCCCGCCCCATGTAAAATTCTGACTCTAAGCATACTCTTGCACTAAGCAAAGATTCCCTCAAACATTTATAACCCACTGATCCATAGAAACAGTGCCCACAGATATGCCGATACATACTCTATGAGTAGACAAGGAAGACAAGCAAAAGTCATGAGATCCCTAGGCAGCAACAAGTGGGCTGAATAAAAACAATCCCAGTTAAATCAAAGCACGCATACCATGACTACTCAAGGCTAAAAAGAGTGTCATGTATTTTTTTTATAACTTTAAAAGATGACAGGGAAACAAAATACTACACTCTCACCTGTCACACAACTCTGCACTCAGATGTATCACAAACATTCTAGTCCCATAATTTATGATGAAGCAATGGAAACATGGCAGGTGCTAAATACTGAGAATTACAGCATTCTCCCCAGGGCTCACTCTTGTAAACAATAAGTGCGACATGATTTTAGCATTCTGAACAGCAGAGAAGAGCCATTGTGTTTTCTATATATTTAAAACAGCACAATGGTTCTTATCTGCTGTATACAATTCAGACACTGGAAACAGTCTTAATAGTACCTAATAGAATATATTAAGTTCAGTATAAAATATGCACAATGCAATCCTAAAGGAAAGTTACAGGCTTCAATAAATAATAGTCACTTTATTTTTAGACTGTCCCATTCCTGTTAGCTCAGGGCAGATAACATTTTAAAATTCCACCTAGTATAATAACAATAAAGCAATAAAATAACAGATTCTTCATAAAACCACCTTCTATTATTGGTCTCCCTGTGGGGATCAATCAGAAGTTGGAGGGATTCCTATTGGTGGATGTTTCAAGTGGGAGAGTCAGCATCTCATGATGCTTGGCCTCAACAATAGACCTGTCAGAACAGCTTGGTTTTGCAGGCCCTCCAGAATAGTTTAAAGGATGTAGCCCTGTTTAGGGTAACACTGGTAGTGTGCCCTTTTTCTCCCCGTTTTTAGCTGTTTTTAAACAATTTCTTCTTCATCTGTTAAAATGTTTTCTCCTAGTCTTTGTTATTTTCAGGCTTATTCTTTTCCCCTCTGTTTATGAGCGGTTACTGCATTATAATTTCTTGAACTATCTGTATGGTAAAGATATGTCTTTGTATTCAATTTTGTATTACAAACTGGCTAGACGACCTAAATAAATAATTCTTCACTCTTCTGATTGCAAAATATCAGACAAGCAAGGCCACAAATTTCTATAAGTATCACAGTAAAATTTCCACTAAATTAGATAGAAACATCTCTGTTTAGATAAGGTATTATCTCCCCCCCCCCAAAAAAAACCCTAGCAAAAATGTTTTTAACTCCTTGCAAAAACAGGTCTTCTATCTTTCAGTCACTCTATTTCACTCAGTTTGGATAATTGGATCTTCTATGCCCATATTTGTTTGCCTGTAAAGCTGACTAGAACCATTTATGACAGTCTCAATACTCACTTGTGCATATTTTCCACTCCTATAATGATCATGATATAGTAGGAAATTCCACTTTGTATAACAAAATGTAAGGCATACCTAAAGGGGACAAAAATATTAAGATACTATTAGTCTAAGAACTCCTTCACCCCCAAGCAATAGAAATACCATCCTGCTTAATTCATTCCTAAACAATAAATCATCTATATACAATACAATATACAATACATTTCTACCAAGTCTGCACATACAGTTTGAGGGACTTGGAGATGGCGCCCAAGAGTTCTGATCTCCCATAGGCCCCATGTTCACTGTATTTGATCACAAACAATTTCAATGTTTTGTTTCAATATTTGTAATATTTCCAATTCTGTCCTAGAAATGCCAAAAATGCAACAAGTGCTAAAATGAAGAGCTCCATGATACTGTATATTAGGAGATCCCAAAGTGGATCGCACGCCTCCCTGGGGGGGGTGATTAGACCCAGGAGGGCAATGAGTCATTGGGGGGCAGTAGGGGGGCAACAGTCTGACTTCCTGCTGTGGCTGCATTTTCCTAGCAAAAGGAAAATGGACCCGAGGTGGTCAGATTTGGTCTCGGCACAACAGGAACCAAGGAAGCTCAGATTAATTGGCTGGCAATAGAAGGTACCATATAGCTTGGGTTTTTCTCACAAGGACTTTTCACAGAGTGTCACTTTTAGGCAGGAAGTTCTATCATGCCTAACTTTTGGACTGAACTGGTGACAAATAGAGCAGCGCAAGACATCATGCTCTTCACCAAGTACATAAGGCAGCCATTCTGGCTGTCACTGTATGGAATTCTGAACCCACAGGATCTCCATTATTTTTGAAAAGCACTTTTTGTGTCATATTCTCTAGACCAGGCTTTCTCAAACAGGGTTTTATGAAAACCTGGGGTTTCTTGAGGGCCCTGAAACGGTTTCCCAAATGAGTGGGACATTTTAAATATATATTTGTTTAAATTAGTTAAACATTTATCAAGTGCTATGACCATATATGGTCATGTTGACCTGCCCCTCCCCTCCCAAAATGGCCAATGATGGGCCTGGAGGAGCGGGAAGGGGAGGAGACCTGGGTAGATGTGTACACAGCTATGCTTCCCAACCTTATTCTGCATGGTCATACCATTTCAGGGATTTCTCAAAGCCTGAAAAATGTTTCTGGGGTTTCTCAACTGTAAAAAATTCGAGAAAGGCTGCTCTAGACCAAGGGTGGACAAACATTGGCTTTCCAGATGTTCATAGACTGCAATTACTATAAGCCCCTGCCAGCTGGGACCCATGGTGATTGCAGTCCATGGACATCTGAAGAGTCATTGTTTGACCACCCGTGTTCTTGGCTCTCAGGAAGAAAGCACTGAAGTAAGTAGCTGATGGCAGTAAGAGGCGGTTGAAAAAGAGCTTCAACAATGGAGCTTCTCTCGATAGTAGCAGAAAGAAAACTGAGGGAAGGGAGCCCTGCCCCCTCTATATCACACTGTAAAAGGTGAGAAGACAGCATGAGAAAGGGGGACAGCACAAGACAAGTTTGAGGTCCAAAAACCTCTTCTTAGCAGGCCTGTGCATGTACAGTACCTGTGTGTGAATTGCATACATGCCACCACAATGAACACAGTAAGAACTATGTTTACATGATTAAAAGTTGAATTCACTTGTATTGTCTGCCCACAACTATGAGGTCAAGTAACTAATGTGGATCTGATCAAATTCAAATCAAACTCATCGCTTAATGAAAAAAGACTTTGCACCAAACACAAGAAGCATCCTTTCTGGATAATAATTAGCCAGAAACCACCAAAACAGCAGTGAGAAGGAACCTGGGAACCTGAGAAAAAGTTTCTAAGAGAAAAAGAGCAGCGCCATACAAAACAAGAACTTCTTGTATTCAACTGAAAACTGCCATTGGCGTTTATTGCCTGTCTTTATGATAAAATCATTTCCACTGGCAATGAGAGAATTAGGATTTTTATCTCCTTGGCAGCAGTCAGACAATTAGAAGCTCTCACTTGTTAGCTACTGAATCCCAGTAACCAATCGGTACATTTTCTCACTAGTACTCTACAAGCTCCTGCATTATGAAAGAAGGGGTAGGTGATTCTGCCTCCTTTTCCTCAAAGGCTCCATTTCCACATTACCTAGATAAGGGGTAGTCAGACTGCAGCCCTCCAGATGTCCATGGATTCGCTGGCAGGGGCTCATGGGAACTGCCCATGAGGGCCACAGTTTGACTATCCCTGACCTAGATGGATATGAGAAGGGCTCCTCCCCCATTCTTACAAAAGTCTTTCAGACCTAATGAAGAATGTTCATGGACCACCAGTGATGCCATTAAAAAAAAAAACTGCTGTATCACCAAAAAAAGGCAAGGAAACTTAAATTTCAGTTCTGTCTTCAAGGTTTTTACCCAGCCTCTCCACATTCCTGAAATTAATGTAGCTTCAGAAGCAACAACAGTATTACGACCAGTCAAGCCTGATCCCGACAGATCTGGGAAGCTAAGCAGGGCTGACCCTGGCTAGCATATGGCGTCCCTCCAAGGGGTCATAGAAGCAGGAAATGGCAAACCACCTCTAAATGTCACTTGCCAGGCTGTCAGACCAGGATCTCCTGGCTACACTACACGCATCATACGAAAAATCAATATTAGCATTAGGAATGCCATCCTGGATAATAAATCACCATATTGATTATGGGGGTTGGACTAGAGGACCCTGGGGATCCCTTCCAACTCTACTACTCATGTATGGTAAGATCCTATCATACATGGGGAGAAAGTTTCTCTTCGTTGACACTCTCCGCCTTGTACATAATTTTACAAACCTCTATCATGTATCACCTTGGCCATCTCTTTCCGCATAGAGCACGTGCTCCAACCCCCTAATCATCTTGGTTGCCCTCCTCTGTGATTAAGATAATTGTGTCATTTCTCAGATAAGAAAAGCTGTGTCTGGCACAGCTATTTAAAAAGGATGCAGAAGATGTTAACGTTTATTTCCATACAATACCTAGTTTCTCCCACAGCAAGATTCTGCTACTTCACAGTACAAATTGAAACAAACATTTGAATGCTTCCATGCATTAAGAATGTAATGTAGGTGGAGATCAAGCCTGTTAGAGGAAATAATTTTTGCCTGACCACTTTCAGACATACTTTTCCTGGCATACAATTTAATTGCTAACATGTAATCCCACATAATGGACTGATACACCTCGTGTTCTTCTTGAATATTTGGACAGTTTCTTGGTGATGTTCTTGATGACAGCCTGCCTGGATGCCATAGGACAAGAAAGAATGGCATCTGAAAAAGCCGGATAGCCAAATATTCTGCCACATAACCTTTACAAAAGAGATACCGAGCTCACCACATTTCCCTTCCAAACTTAGAAGGCAAAAACTGCTGAAATTAGCAGGTTATAAAGACTGCTGAAACCGCGATTAAATTTAACAAGGCCACTCTTCAATGATTACAGTCTGATATCTTATTGCAATAACAGTATTTTGCATTTAAATAGTACTTTCATACATTTCAATGTACTTTGATTAAAAAGTCTTGGATTCAAAGGAGTGCTTCTGCTGATAGAGAAGGGGAGTGTGATCTTCTCCCCTCCCTTCTCCCCACTGCAGCCCAAAATGCCAACCCTGAAATGCAACACTTTAAGGGCCAGGGAACCCACTGGGGAACATGATCAACACTGGGGAAAGGGGCACATTCTGGGCTTCTGCAGGAGGGGAGAGCTAAGAAATTCATGCATCACAGGTAGAACTCCTTCTATCCTATGAAACACTCTAGTGGGTCCAAGCAATTATCTTACATTTAGGACAGCTGTAACTTATGTCATTATTACCATCCCCATATTGCAAAAGAACAGGGATGTGGGACAGAGTTTTATGAGAACTAAAGCATAAAGCATGGGCATTTCTATGGCTTATAGCACAAAGAGCTGCCAAAGAATCACTTTCAGACCACAAAGCCAAAAGCTAGTTTACTAAAAGCACATAATCTCTGTTTGTGGGTCAGGTTTCCAATTCAGCCATACAGTTACCGCACCAGACTCTAATAGCTCTTGAAGAATCCTCATCACGGGGCTTTTGTGAGGACAGAGGGAGGGAGGCGAGTGTTATGCATGCTTCACTGAACTCTCTGAAAGAAAGGTGGGGCAGGGATGCAAAAGAGGGAAAAATGAACAAATGAATTTGGCATTTCAGCTTGATTAGTTTAATGCCTTTACCTTTATTACTATTATATTTATTAAATTTCTTTTCCGCCCTGTCTCGAGCGACTAAGGATGGATAACATCATATTTAAAATTCTCTACATGGTTCACTCTAAAATCTAATTTATGTTACATTTCCAGAATAAAATTTCCCTAATATTTGCCCACAAAATCCTAGTCTGGGATTGGAGCTGGGGGCTGGGTGATGTGCAGTCCCCTACAATGGATGCAGCTGCAGGTGTAGGCAAGGAGGGTCAAGAGATCGATGTCAGCTCTTATTAGGGCTCAACCGTAGGCCTGAAGGAACAGCTCTGACTTACGAGCCCTGTGGAACTCTTGTGCTGAGGGCAACAAAAACACTCTCAAGCTTTTATCTCATTTACCGTGAGTTGGAACCCATCACGTCAATTTTCCTGAATGTGGTAACTGGAGAGCTTCAATCACTGCCCCAAACAACGAAAATATTTTCTAATATTGTAGGGAAAAAAACCCTCATTGTTCAAATTGACACGGGAAAGCAAAAACTGCACAATGCAAGGGGGTGGAATCAAATTACTTACCATCCGAAACAAAATAGTGCAAGATAAAGGCCCAAGAGGGTGGCAACAACATGCCTTATAAATGGACTAGCTTTGCTTGAATGAAGGTAGGTTCGAAACCAAACGGCAGCAAGCAAGGCAAACAGTTGGCACACTACAAAGTTGACCTGCAGAGGAAAAAAAAAGAGTTTATTATTCATAATTACAGGCAAGATTCTCAACCCTGCCTAACATTCTGTTCGCTTAGTTCATTCTCTCCTTTTGTTCAGCAGCAAAGCAACTGAGCCCTTCTCATTTTAAACATCAACTGTGAGAGCAATCCTTATCCATTGGTTCTCCTTAATATTTGGGAAACTATCTGGGGTGCAGAGTGTGTTGGATGCTGGACTGTGTCCAGACTCGAGACCGACCCAATCAGGGTGCAGCCAGAAAAGCTGGCCACGCCCTGACTGCGCCAGCCCCTAAGTGCCCCGCCCTACCTCGATGCCAGCTCTCCTTTCTGGCAGCCTGGCTGCTGGACCTGGCGTGTCTCTGTCACCCTGCTGCTCCACCCGGCCGCTGGTGGCACCCAGCAGGAGCTGCTGGTGCTGCTAAGAAGGAAATCACAGGAGCCTGCACTCCGAGGTGCCCGCCCCGCCAAGAGCCCCGCACCCAACATCACAGAGAGCGCACAGCCGCCCTGGTGGATGGGGTAAGTTCTGGCAGCGTTGGCCCATGACATGAGGCCGCACTGCCAGCAGAGAACTGGGCCCGCAGCCACCTGATGCCCCTCATGTGAGCCTCTGTGCAGCTGGGGCCAGCAGTCCCGCCACAGCCTCCCATGTCGTCACCTGCCTGTGACCAGCCCAGGGCCTGCCTACACAATTCGCCCTCAACGTGCCGCATTTGGGAGGGTGGCAGCCAGCCAGCCGGGAGGCTTCTCCATGCCTATACAGGCATGCCTCCCCTGCCCTTCATCCTGCTAGTGCCTGCTGCATTTTTTACTACAGCGGGCTTAACTACTAGTATGATATAATCCATAAACCATCACATGTCCATCATTCCCTTTGACACTTCCAAAATATATGTAGGACTGGAAGACAATCCAACATTTTTAAAAAATTCAAGGAACTTGCATAAGATTCAAAAGTCAAGAATGTAATTTTTTTTCTAGCATACCTCAATGCAATAAGTAAACACAGATAACTGTAAAGGTAAAGGTAAAGGTATCCCCTGTGCAAGCACCGAGTCATGTCTGACCCTTGGGGTGACGCCCTCTAGCGTTTTCATGGCAGACTCAGTACGGGGTGGTTTGCCAGTGCCTTCCCCAGTCATGACCGTTTACCCCCCAGCAGCAAGCTGGGTACTCATTTTACCGACCTCGGAAGGATGGAAGGCTGAGTCAACCTTGAGCCGGCTGCTGGGATCGAACTCCCAACCTCATGGGCAAAGCTTTCAGGCGGCTGCCTTACCACTCTGCGCCACAAGAGGCTCTATATACAGATAACTGTACATAGCACAATATCTGGAACTACAGGTGAGCAAGGTAGTGGCCAAGTTTGCAGGTGACAGAAAATTATTCAGGATGGTAAAAACCAAGGCTGATTGTGAAGAGCTCCAGGAGGATCTCTGAAAATTCGGTGAATGGATGACAAAATAGCAAATGAAGTCAAATGCTGCTAAGTGTAAGGTGATACACATAAGGACAATCCCCTCCACCCACACAAAACCCCCTAAAATATAGGCTGAATATCCATATTTTCACAATCTTTGTAGCTCCACAAGCAATGGTAGGAAACAAGGACATGAACACGAACAGGACATGCAGACATGCTCACTACAAGCTACTCACAACAGAGTGAGCACAAGGCAGATGATCTCCCCTTTCACCTCCGCAATATGTTTTTCCTCGCCATTTTCTTGTTCAACTGTCCATACACCCAGTTTTTCCCGAGCCCAGCAGCTCAACCCACTGCTCTATCTTCCCTCTCTGCTATTGCACAATCTCATATCTCAGCAGTTTCTTCTCTCAACTCCTTCTCCTCTTTACTCACATCCTTTCGTTGTTAGACACCATTCTGGGTTGCTAGAGCAATAAGAACAGGCATCCCTGTTACTGGTTTGGGAATTTGCAATAGTAGTCACAGTGTCAGACTAAGGTTTGAGAAACCCAAATTTGAGTCACATGAAGCTTGCTGGGTGGGGGGCTTGGGCCAGTCATGCACTTTCATCCTAACATAGTTTGTAGGGCTGTTATGACAACAGAACAGAAGAGGAAAGGCTTTTGAGGTTCCCTATTGGGGAGAAACGTGAGGTATTAAGTAAATGAAAAGGGGGAAAAATTGCCTCCTTCCTATATTAGCACACTTCAGTTTTCTTCCAGATTTGCAGAAACACGGATGTTTTGATCTGTGCAGTAGTGCCACCCATAGCTACGCTTATAACAGGCTTTCCCAACTAGAGTTTCGTGAAACCCTGGGGTTTCTTTTTTTTTTGTTTTAAATATTTTTATTGAAAGTTTTACACAACTACAAAAAGACACAAAACCTATGAAACACTACCACCAACACCACTGCTATAACCCCCAATAACAAATAATAGAATCATAGAATCATAGAGTTGGAAAGGGCCATACAGGCCATCTAGTCCAACCCCCTGCTCAATGCAGGATTAGCCCTAAGCATCCTAAAGCATCCAAGAAAAGTGTGTATCCAATCTTTGCTTGAAGACTGCCAGTGAGGGGGAGCTCACCACCTCCTTAGGCAGCCTATTCCACTGCTGAACTACTCTGACTGTGAAAAATTTTTTCCTGATATCTAGCCTATATCGTTGTACTTGAGGTTTAAACCCATTACTGCGTGTCCTCTCCTCTGCAGCCAACAGAAACAGCATCCTGCCCTCCTCCAAGTGACAACCTTTCAAATACTTAAAGAGGGCTATCATGTCCCCTCTCAACCTCCTTTTCTCCAGGCTGAACATTCCCAAGTCCTTCAACTGCACACAGTACTCCAAGTGTGGTCTGACCAGTGCCGTATACAATGGGACTATGACATCTTGTGATTTTGATGTGATGCCTCTGTTGATACAGCCCAAAATGGCATTTGCCTTTTTTACCACTGCATCACACTGCCTGCTCATGTTTAGTTTACAATCCACAAGTACCCCAAGGTCTCGTTCACACACAGTGTTACCTAGAAGCGTATCCCCCATCCAGTAGGCATGCTTTTCATTTTTCTGACCCAGATGCAGAACTTTACACTTATCTTTATTAAATTGCATCTTGTTCTCATTTGCCCATTTTTCCATTGTGTTCAGATCTCGTTGAACTCTGTCTCTATCTTCCGGAGTATTTGCCAGTCCTCCCAATTTGGTGTCATCTGCAAACCTGATGAGTAGTCCCTCCACCCCCTCATCTAGATCATTAATAAATATGTTAAAAAGTACCAGGCCGAGCACCGAGCCCTGAGGTACCCCGCTACTCACCTCTCTCCAGTCTGATGAAACATCATTGACAACAACTCTTTGAGTGCGGTTCTCTAACCAATTCCCTATCCACCTGACTATCTGAAAATCCAGATTGCAGTCCTTCAATTTATCCATCAGAACATCATGGGGAACCTTGTCAAAAGCTTTACTAAAATCCAAGTAAATGACATCAACCGAATTTCCCCGATCCAGCAAACCTGTTACTTGGTCAAAAAAGGAAACCAAGGTTGGTCTGGCAAAGACACCTCCCCCAATAACCAAAAACATACAATAACAACAAAAACATTTAGAAAAGATTTCCGACCATCTACAAATCAGGTTCTTTAGTTTTCTAATACCACATGCACAAAAAATATTATTAGAAATCAAAATTTCACAATTAAATCTTTCATTGACCATTCATAATTATAATATATACATATCCTCAATTAAAAATATGATGATGAAATACATTTTTACATCTAATAAATCTTCACTTTAAAATACATTTCATCCTTGTCTTAACTAATTTATTCAACATAACCAATAGTAATACTCTCATTTACCTTATTACTTTTAAGATAATTTACAAATGGCTCCCAGTTTATTATAAAACTATCTAGCATTTGGTCTCTCATTAATATTGTTAACATATCTAATTCTGCATACTCCTTACCCTTATCCAACCATTCATTTACGTTTGGCATTTTTTCATTTTTCCAGTACTGAGCATAAATTATTCTTGCTGCTGAGATCATGTAAAGTAGTAGTATTCTCCTTGTTTTTACTATTTCAGGATCCAAAATATTTAATAAATATAATTCTGGTTTAAGTTTCAAGTCTAGTTTCGTTATTTTCCGAGTATATCGATGGATCTGTAACCAAAAAGTTTTTGCCTCTGAACACGTCCACCAAAGGTGGTAAAAAGTACCATCAACCAATTTACATTTCCAACATTTTGTTAAACCATTTTTGTATATTTTGGACAATAATACCGGAGTCAAATAACATCTATTAAGCATTTTGTAATAATTTTCCCTTATATTAGTTGCTAAATGGGTGGGAGTTAATTTTTTTTTACATTTTTTACATTTATTGGGTAATATTACCATACATGGTCAAATCAACGCACCCCTCCCCCAATGCCCAATGATGGGCCTGGAGGGGGTGGGAAGGGGAGGGGCCCCAGGTAGACATGTACAGCTATGCTTCCCAACCATATTCTGAACTATTGCACCACTTCTGGGGTTTCTCGAAGCCTGAAGAATGATTCAGGAGTTTCTCAAGAGTAAAAAAAAAAAGCAGAGAAAGGCTGGCTTACAATAAAAGGTTATCCACATACACAGCATTGTGGCAAATACTGGATCAAATGTGGCTGCACACACAGTTCTGCTATTGGTAACAGGCATGTGAACTGGTCTTTAGAATCGCCAAAGTAGCATTACCCTTGAGACTATCAGTGATCACATGGAGACTTAACATTTAGAAACACCTTATGGTGACTCATTGCCTGAGGAAAAACTATAAATAGATTCCAAATAAATAGGTAAGTTAAGCTGTTGCCATCTTGTTTTGTTATGTCGCCCCATGGCATGTTCATGGCGCTTTCTGTGACGCAGGTTACAATCACCTAAACAAGAGGCATAACTGTGAGGAGACTTATTTGATGTCATATTTCTAAGTAAGCCTTATTTTCTGCATTGTTCACATGGTTTGAACTGAAGAATGTTCACCACTGTTCTCACATATATTATCTCCAGTGACTGCCAATTTTGCCTGTGAAATGCCCTCCATCCATCCCTTGAGAGCCAGATCACACCTGACGCTTTTAAGGCATCAGGCCAAATACATTTCTTTTAGTCAGATTCTAAGATGAAGATGTTTGAACTTTTTAAATTAATGTACTTAGAGATTTGATCTTTTTTGTTGTCGTTTGCCTCTAGCTCGAGGACATTTTTGCGATTTACAGGGTTTATTTGTGTTGGCCAAATAACTGCTGACTTCAGGCTCTGCCTGGTTTGTAATGGCAAAATTCTAATGACTTCTGCTGTTTTTATAATTGTATTACATTTTATATTGTGATCCACCTCAAGCAGCTGTCTGGATAGGCAACGCATACATTTTCTAAATAAACATGTCTTATCCTGCTCTTGCCACAAGCATGTATAAGTGAGTTACCAACTAAGCTACCTTGAGAGCCAGTTTGGTATAGTGGTTAGGAGTGCGGACTTCTAATCTGGCATGCCAGGTTAGATTCTGCACTCCCCCACATGCAGCCAGCTGGGTGATCTTGGGCTCGCCATGGCACTGATAAAACTGTTCTGACTGGGCAGTGATATCAGGGCTCTCTCAGCCTCACCCAGCTCACAGGGTGTCTGTTGTGGGGAGAGGAATGGGAAGGCGACTGTAAGCCACTTTAAGCCTCCTTCGGGTAGGGAAAAGCGGCATATAAGAACCAACTCTTCTTCTTCTTCTACCCTGTCAGAGAGTTGTAAAAGGGTACTCATTCTTATAACAAGTAAAAAGGACAGTTATTTGCCTAAAAATCTACCAGTTAACTTAACCACTAAACCAGGGATTCCAGGGTCCCATGCTGGACTTCTAAATTGGGCCTAGATTCTCCTCATGGAGAACTCTCAGAATTTCACAGGGTCTGCAAAAGGGAGCTGCTCCACCAGGCATTTGACTGAGGTTAATCCGACCTCAAAGCATCTGACCTAAAAAACATCTGGCAGTCCCCCTCACGCTGTACCCTCCATAATCTGAAGGGTTCTATCCACCCTAGAAGCTATTCTATTGAAATGTTTAATGAATTAATTATAGCAAGCTGTTAAACATATTTATTTATTGTTAGAACTGTTGACTGTTATGTTATGTTGTGACTGTTATTTAATATAATGTTCTATGTGTCCTAAAACGTTCCACGTAAACTGCCCTGGGCCATATGGCAAGGACAGTATAAAAATCTAAATAAATAAATAATAATGAGGAGGAGGGTTCACAAATCTAAATCAGGTCTAATTAGTACAGCTTCCCTAGTATGCATAGCAAACATTAACTGAATAAGAACAGAGCAGGTAAACTGAAATAGGACAGATCGAGAAACACCTTCAAGCATTTGTGTTTAAACATACATCCAAGTCATTATTAGAGCAGTCTTTCTCAACTTTTTTGCTGTTGAGAAACATCCCTGAAACATTCCCCATGCTTCGAAAAACCCCGGACGAGGCGTGATCATGCAGAAACATAGCTGTGTACACACCCACCCGGGGCCCCTCCCTTCCAGGCCCATCACTGGCCATTTTGGAAGGAAGCTATATGGTCATGTCACACAATAAATGTTTAACCAATTTTTAAAAATATATAGACAATTAATTAACTCCTGCCCATTCGAGAAATCCTCCCAAGGCTGTCAAGAAACCCCAGGGTTCGCGAAACACTGATTGAGAAAACCTGTACTAGATGGTTGTTCTTCATTCATGAGTAACACGGGAGATTTACGAGCAAGGTCAACTTTATCTCTGGCAAATCTAGTGGTTCAAGCTGGCCCACAATCATTTTCCATCTTCCTGGACACATCAGTTAAAGCACCCTACGGAAAGCAGTCCCCACCAAAGTGCTATCTTGACATGCAGGCATGAGAAGAGGAATGTGTGCTATCGTACTCCCCTCTGCTGTAGTCATGATTTCCTTTGTTGATCTAGTCCTGACCACTGAACTCCCCAAGAATTCCAATCTGTTTTTCTGTAAGTTTGGTCTGTTACAGGCCTAGCTATGATAGCCAAAAATAGTCTATTTTAAGTGGAAACTGCCTGACCATGTGATCCCACTGCAAGCATCTCAGTGAAGGACAGGTGGACATGGTACTTCAGCTGTTTGCTTGATGACAAGAAGGGCTAGAGAACTTATGACAAAACTGAAGAGCCACAGACCTGCTTCTGTGATGAGGCAACAACCTTGCACACACCTGTGTTTAGTGCTAAAGGTGAAACAGACAATTAAAATGGTTCCTCCTCATGAGAAGGATGGGCAAGGAAGGGAGTTTTTTTTGGAAGATAACAGTTGATTCCTCAAAAAATAACTAGTTAATAAAACTGGATAATTGGATAAGGAGGGAAATGTCACTTCTCCAAGAATGGGATGGGCTGCCTCTGACGTATTAAAATTGTATAAAAGACCAGAACTGAGTTGACAATGGACTTTCTTCTCCTTGTTTTTTAAACTTTGACATAGTACTTAGTGCTACTTTCTCCCTCCCTTCTTTTCATGCCGCTTGTATTGCCATATTGCTTGGCTTCTTTTAATTTCACTCTCTTTTAAGAGTGACGGTATTTTTCCTTTTTTGGGCTATTTTTTGAGGTTTCCTTGCTGGCAACATTCTACCGAGGAATTCTAGAGGAAGAAACAACTGCTAGGCAGACTGCTTTAGAATCAAGTAGAAGTAAAGATTAACTGAACAGATGGTTTGGAGAGGATTGGGAGGTTAAGTTATTGTAGACTTGAAGGCATACTTGGCAAGGAGGCATGGAACCAGGGTACCTGAATGACCACCTTCTCCCATATGCTTCTGCTCATTCACAGGAAGAGGCCCTCTTGACCAGGGGTAGTCAATTTGCTGGCAGGGGCTCATGGGAATTGTAGTCCATGGACATCTGGAGGACAACAGGTTGACTTCCCCTGCTCTTGACCATTCCAGCAACCAAAGGCGCTCATCTGGGGAGCACATGGAAGAAGGCTTCTTTGGTGGCAGTCCCACAATTATGAAGCAACCTCCATGGGGAAGTATACCCGGCGCTCTCACTTTTCATCTTCAGGAGGCAGCTGAAGGCAAATTTTGTTTAAGATGGCATTTGACTAATTTGTTTTTTCATTTATTTGCAGTCCTGAGATTTCAAACTGTCATCTCTTATATATTTTATAACTGTAGTTTTATTTAAACTGCAAACTGCCTTGAATGCTGCAAAGTAGCTAATAAATATTTTAAATAGAATAATAATTTGTTATTGGTCTATATAACTTTTTACTGCGCATATCTGTGTCTTACCTATGATTTTTAACTGAGCCATCCAAAATGCAATTCATTTCCCGTATTTTATGTATTTTTGCATCTTTTCTTGATTCTAAGGGCTTATGGCCTCGATGTTACTTTATTTGCTGGTTGTATATTTTACTATGCCTCATAAATTAAATCCACAAATCCAACTAATGAGTCAGCGTGTGTTTCTCAATGGCCAGCATTGGTTCCCTTGAGCAAATCAAAACTCACAATTTCATCTTTCATTCCAGCATAAACCACCGGGATCTTTGAAAAGACTCTGGGCGAAGCCTGGTGTTGACTACTGTCAGGAAATTATTTCTGATATATTGATGCAGTCTCAAATTCAAAATGGCATCAAGCCAGCCCCCTCTCATTCTGCTTTGGGATTACAGATAGAACTGGATATATAACAAACATTATCAAGGCTGCATAATCTAGTTTGCTGACCTTAAAGTCCAAATAGTATCAAACCGCAGCTATCATACACAGAGTTTCCTCTGGTGACCGGAACTTTGGAGACGTTTGAGAGGCTTCTGAAGAATGCTTTTTAACCTTTTAGGGCAAATATATGGCTCATGGGCCACAACCAGCCCTTCCCGGGCTCTTATCCAGCTGCAAGCAACTGGCCTTTATTGCCAGATGGCCGAGTTTATGCATTATATCCCTGTATACTATCCTAATGCTTATATGTAACAGGCAATGAGAATGGGAGAAGAAGAATTGGTTCTTATATGCCGCTGTAATTCCAGGTGAGCTCCAGCCTGCAACTGGAGGTTGGCAATGGTAATTCCCCTGGGGGAAATGGCTGCTTTGGAGGATGGCATCTCAGGCATTATATGTTTCTGAGGCTCCACCCCTCAAGTCTGCAAGAATGTCCCAACCCGGAGTGCAAACACCAATTCATCTGACAGGTTCATTACAGAAAGAAGTAGCAAGACATCAGCTAGTCTACCTTTAACTGCCCCTCTAGCTTTCCATCTCCTTTCCTCCTACTGAGGAAAACTATGGTCTTTCTCCACAGTGGGAACCAAAGCAGCTTACATTATTCTCTACTCCTTTTTATCTGCACAACAACCCTGTGAGGTGGGTTAGACTGAACGTACGAAACTGGACCAAAATCACCCAGTCAGCTTCCACAGCAAAGCGGTGACCTGAACCCAGATCTCACAGAATCTACTCTGAAGCTCTAACAACATCATCACATGCTTCCATAGGGCGGATGCTCTTAAACAGCAATCAGCCAGGCATACTTGAGTCATATACGTCAGGTGATAACAAGTCACCCACAGCAGTGGTCCCCCAACCCGCAGGCTGCGGCCCGCTGCTGGGCCGCAAAGGCCATGACACCGGGCCGCAGCTCCCTCTCCCCGCCCCCCCTGCAGTAAAAAACTTCCCAGGCCGCAAGCTTGCGGCCCGGGAAGCTTCTTACTGCGGGGGGGGGGGGAATCAGGGCCGTGCATTGTGCATGCGTGGCCGGGCCGTGCATTGTGCATGCGCGGGCGGGCCGCGCATGAGGCATGCGCGGGCGCGGAATGCGCGGGCGGGCAGTTGCCCTGCCGGTCCCCAGCCTCAAAAAGGTTGGGGACCACTGACCCAGAGGGTACTGCCAGGCCTAGGATTACCAACATACAGGTGGGACCTGGAGATCCCCAGAATTACAAATGAATTCCAGACAACAGAGATCTGTCCCCCCTTCCCTGGAGATTCTGAGGCCTTTTCCCTCCCCAGATGCTGCACACCTCAGACTTCACCTCAAAACCTCCAGGAATTTCCCAATATGCAATTGGCAAAGATAGCCAGGTCTGGCCCCCAAGGAGTCTTTTCTGAAAGGCCATAATAGGCCTGTTAAGGGCCCTGCCACACACACACACACACCCCTTCTATTCACAGATACTGCCTGAAATGCTGTGGTTACCTAGCAACAGCCACTGAGGAAATCTGCTTTTTTTAAAGCTACAACTACTCCTTTTATCATTTAACAAGGCTTTTTTAATAAGTGTATATCAATCAGTCACAGGATTTAAGTATTCAAAGCTCTGGCTGACTCTGGGTTTAGCTCACTTTAAAGCGCAAAACTTAAAATACCAATATTCACAGATTAATCTTGAATAAAAGTATTAATAGGTCCTTCAGTGCAAACACCAATTAATTAGCGAAGGAAGTGGCGAGACACTGAAGTGAGAGTAGCTGACTAAAAGAAAATACGCTGTAAACAAATTATGTTTTCATCAAAGCCATAGTGGGTGGTAAGAAGTCAACTCTACAGGCATACTATCATGGGCAGCTGAAGGTACTGGTGTTTATCAACATTTCCACCGCACACCTCCACTGTCTGCAGGGTTTCCATTCCTTGGATCAGTACAAACGGTAAAATCCACGGTGTTGCTTGGGAACAGGGGTCCTACCATCTCCAGAGGCACATCAGGAGCCTAAAACTATCCTGGAAAGGCCCTGCTCCCCTCCCTAACCACATACCCTCTTGCAAGGAGGCCTAGCCAAGTTGCACATGGCTCCTGGCTGGGCCAGCATTCCCATTTCTCCCACGACTAGGCTCAGGGCTGGCAAGCCAAAGTGTTCGCCAGAGACCACTAATAAGGGCTATAGATCACTGGCTGGGTCAGAGACCACAAATAATAGAAAATGCAAGTAGCAAATTGTATGTGCATCATCAATAAATCAGATTTATCAACATAGCAATTTGTATTCTTACTAAATGGAGGGCGGAGCCACGAGTTGTGAAAAATGTTAAAAATACCCTAGGGCTACAGAAAAATCTAAATCTTAAAAAATAAAGAGACAGACCTCAGTGGCTGTTTATAGGCAACCACGATGTATTGCCAACCTTCAAGTCTCGCTTGCTCAGTAAGCAGCTGGAGGGAGTAGGGCCCATTCCAGGAATGCTTTGGCTGTTAAAGGGGGATTCATCAGGGTATGGATGCCAGATCCCTGCTGGGGCCAGGAGAGCCCCCACTGTAGCACGGCTTCCCCTGCTTTGGGGGTTTCAGAAAGTGGAGGAAATCCCTCCCAAAACAAACGCTCCCTCCCTGCCCCAACATTCTCCAGGACCAGGATGAAAGTCCTGACTTGCTGATGTCACCTTGGATCATTGCCGTGGTTAAGTTCTGAGTTTGGGGCAAAACTCTATGGTTTGAAGCCGATTTTTATTTTTTACCATAGTTTCCCCAAAAGCCAGAGTTTTGCTCCTGTCTCCAATATGCTAACATCACTTCTATGTCAGTCAGATGTCTCACTTCTGTCCTCCCTGAAAAGCCAAAATGGGACTGGAAAGGGCCCTGCCACCCACCCACACACAGCCCGCCTTCTACTGACTGAAATGCTGTGGTTGCCTAGCCACAGCCACGGAGGAAATCTGTTTTTTTTAAAGCTACAGCTACTCCTTTTATCATTTAAAAATGCTTTAACTTCTATGTGTTATTCTGGGGTTTGGTAAGTGGGGGGGAGTGGGGGGGGGAGCTCCCAGAGCCAGTGCACTGGTACCTGGCTATCCTACATCAGGGTCAGGCCCAGCAGCAAACGTTTATTTTATTTTATTTATTTAGATTTCTATACATCAGCCAACTTGATATCATACAATTTGCATGAATCACTCAAGTCTGGATTCTTGCTCCTATTCAACAGCAAAAGCCAGAATTTTGAATTTCAGACCAAGGTCTGGGAGACCCAGATTTGAATCAGCATTCTTCCATGGAAGGTCACTAGTTGACCTTGGACTACTTATACATTCTCAGCCTAACCCACCACAAAGGGCTGTTGTGAGGATGACATAGAGGAGAGAGGAATGATGTAAGCTGCATTGAATCCCCACTGTGGAAAAAGAAGGAATACAAATGCAGTAAATAAATAAATTCAGCTGAAGATGGGGGAGAAGACAAAAAGAAGATTGTTTGGTGAGGAGAAAGCAAGGAAAGGGGATACAGGGGTTGCCAGAAGATACAGGAGAAAGTGAGGAGCCCTGTGCAAGTCCTTAGAGTTTGCAATTCTCAAGAAGGAACAGTGGCCACACAACTGGGTCGTAGTTTTGCTGGGTAGAGGCTACCAGGGAGGGAAGGAAGGAAAGATGAAATACCTTCTCCCCCCCTGACAGAAAAGGCAGGTTGGCTGCTGGTTGGGTGGGAAGGTGAGAAGGAAGTAGGGGGAGAGGCGATAGGGGTTTTCAGGGAATGAAAAGAGGAAATATGGAGGAGGAGGAAATAAAATGCCCCCATACGTCTTACTTGTCGTCGTCCCCACCGCTATCCTGGTACCTGTCTTTTAATACAAAGATGCATTGGCCATGGAAACCAGTTGGCTTAATTACATGCATGCCCACTTTTAAAGACACTGATCCTAAACTGTTGGTCTTTGCAGTTACACAAGTGTCCTAACTGCACAATATTACCCCATCACGTACTTCTGCCACATCTACAAATGCATAATCAAAAAGTGCCCCAGAGTCAGATAACAGCAAGGCTTAATAACTGTACAATAATGTCACCGTATGAAATAGGGCTGCATACAGATTACGATTTTACTTTGTTGCAGACAGCAAATGAACAGTGACAGCACAGCATAGCAAACATGTCATTAACATAGAGGACAAAAAACCCACTGGATTTCATTTAAGTCTTTTGGTTTGAGGATATAGAAGAAACTCCCTGCAGCACAAACACAGTTTGAAGATTATATATATTTAAAAAAACCTACATGATAGAGTCAAAAATAATAGGCCTTTACATTAGAGTGACAATAAACAAGAAATCCAAAGTAAATTTAAAATATAATGTATTCATTAGGTTTTGTGTAGTTTATAAGGTTATATAGTCAGATTTATTCAACACAGACCTCACATTTTAATGTTAAGGTAATCCTTCAAGATGGCATAGGAATCAAGATTGTTTTTAGATATTACATGCCGTTAAGTATTTTACAATGGAAATTCTGCAAGTCATTCTAGAACATCGCTCCCCCCCCAGGAGTTGGGAGTGTACGCTGCTCCCCTATCCTTTCCTCTTCACCTCTTTGATAATTGGGGGAGGGATGGGATTTTTAGCCATCATGTTAGTAGATTGATGTTTTAATGGGAATTTTAATAGGATTAGTTGTTGTGACCCGCCTCGAGCCTGTCGGGAGAGGCGGGAAATAAATCTAATAATAATAATAATAATAATAATAATAATAATAATAATAATAATAATAATAATAATATTTGGGCACTCTAGTTTTATAGTTATGAGCTCTAGAAAGGTCCATTTGTAGATTTAGGCTATGACAGCATCTTCGAAAGATAATAAACATACTGAAGGTAGCAGTTCATGCACCTGATTAAGAAGGCTCTGAATCACAAAAGCATATTCAACACAAAATTGGTTAACCTTTAAGGTGTTCCAAGTTCATTATTCATCCTCAAAACGGTCACTTTGGAATCAGAGTTGCTTACATATTGCATAGTGACTTTTTTTTACCACAGAAATCAATATTTTGCACTTTGAAGTAACTTGTGTTCATTTACTGATTTGTAAAATGCTGCTGAAATTCTCATAGTCAAAGGCTTTAAAAAAGAAACTTAAAAAGAATTTTAATTTTGACCTGCAGCTTTAACTAGTCACAACAGTTCATGTTAGAACTGAAGTTTAACTACTTTAGAGCAGCGGTCCCCAACCTTTTTATGGTTGAGGACTGGCTCCGGGGGTGGGGAAGAGCCAGTGGCCTGGGTTCAGCGCATGCGCGTTTGTCTCTTGCAGCAAGAAGCTAGCCGGGCCATGAGCGAAGCAGCTGCTTCTCGTGCGGCCTGGTGAGCTTCTCACTGGGGGGGGAGAGGCAGGCGTGGCTGCCGCCGGCCCATTACCGAGGCCTTCACAGCCCGGTACTGGGCCGCAGACCTGGGGTTGATGACCCCCGCTTTAGAGTGTTAAACATCTTTGTAGCCAAAGCCAGGAAAATGTATTTATTTATCACACAGCAAAGTTACACACTGGACTCGTATATAACATATATGTAGCTGAGTAGATATAACGGTTATGCAGACAGACTGGGCAATCCCCTTAAATACTAATATCTACATTTTCAATCCATTCACTTGCAGCTGTAGAGAGCACAATGAGCTCCACCACATCTCCCTGGAAAGCACAACCCTCACATCCCAGTGATGGAAAATTCTGGAGCTGGTATTTTGCGCCATTGCCCCACAGAAGGTTTGCAGGACTGCCAAAGCCTGTTCATACTCTTCCATACTTTATGTGGCAAGTCAAATCCTGTGGGCCTCTCGTTGGCATTTATCAAGGGAATAACAGAAGAACAACAACACAGACAAGAAACTGAAGGAAGAGTTCGGAAGCCTAAGAAGCGATACATCAGAGCAGAACAGCATACTGCCAAACTTAGGTTGACAACATCAGCCCTTTGTAAGGAAGAATCTGCAGAGGCTTGAGAAAGTATGGGATGCCGTGGTTTGCTGGCAGGCTCCTCTCAACAACCCTTCAGCCATTTTTTCACTGGGGTTCACTGCCCGGAGAAAAGTCTAATTTAGAGGGGTGAATGCCTGAATGGGAGGACTAATGAGAAACCGGATTCTATGCTCTTCCCATCTCAGTGTTTCTAAAAACTGAAAAATCAAGGGACAGAGGTTTAAAAAAAAACTTAGGAAGCTTTTTATTTTTTTTAATGGTGATGGGTAAAAGGTTTTAAACCTCATCCAATGATCTAATAACTCTGCAAAACAATCCTCAATGTTATGGACTTAGAGGTTTGATTCCCTACTCCTCCACATGTTGCCAACCTGAGTCTAGTCATGGTTCCCTTACAGCTGTTCTCACAAAGCAGTACTGTTAGAGCTCTGTCAGCCCCACCTACCTCACAGAGTTTCTGTCGTGGGGAGGGGAAGGGAAAAGTGTTTGTAAGCCGCTTTGGGACTCTGCTGGGAAGTGAAAAGAGGGGTATATATATGCTTGATTATATTGGCGACTTTCATATCACCACCTCCTTTAGCAGCGTGTCAAAGAAACACTTCTGATTTGAGAAAAACTTCCAAATGACTATAGCAGGGCTAGTCAAACTGCGGCCCTCCAGATGTCCATGGACTACAATTCCCAGGAGCCCTGGGAATTGTAGTCCATGGACATCTGGAGGGCCGCAGTTTGACTACCCCTGGACTATAGTATAACTAGCAAGAAAGCCCATGGCAACCAGAAATACAATGGGTGCTAGGACCCAGAGGACACCGGCAGGCGCAACTCTCTCTCTCTCTCTCTCTCTCTCTCTCTCAGCAGGAGCCACAGGAGGTAATCAGAGCTCCTAGCAGGGAAGCAAGGGTCATTTACAGTTTGTCTCTCCCAGCAGGAGGGAATTTGCAGTTTGCAGGGCTCTCTGTGTCTCTGTGTGTCTCTCTCAGTCATCTGAGAGCAAAGTGGCTAGCCTCCAGGGAAGGAGGGTGGGAGCTGGAGAGGGAGGGCCAATCAGGGTGCGGCCAGCAAAGCTATTCCATTTCGAACAGCCAGGACACTCTCCACCCCTAGGACTGTTACACAAATATTAAGAGGAACAATGGATGGATGGATAAGGATAAATGCCTAACTTTGTTCAGTCACTATGACACTTACTATGTACAAAGATATGGTAGGAAAGAAACGGTCTGTATTGCGGAATTTTGCTCAGCAGAGTAAAGTTCCATTCCAAGATAAGCAAAGTTCCACTCCAAGAACTTTCAGGAACAGCATGGGATAAATCACAAGGGCTGAGAAGGAGGAGGAGGAGAGGTAGTCCTCCTCAGACAGGAAACAGGAAGCGGAGTCTTTCAGTGGCTGGAAGAGATGATGGAGATAACATCCTCCAGCGACATCTGGTGGCAGTGGCAGGGAACTGACAGAAGAAATAACATCAAAAACCCCAGAGGGAATCAACATCAACACCACCTGGTGGACAGTGGCTTAGTTTAATTTTAAGTGAGAAGGGGCTTTTCTGAGGCTTCGGAACCTTCAGCATTTTGTCAGGGTGTACAGTCATGTTTTTATTTATATAAATACTAAAAATTTGTTCTCTCTTCCAGTTTTCCTAGCCATTCTTAATTTCCTATCAAACCTACCTGCTACAGTTAATCCATCTCTGGCCCTCTGGTGTGCAAGTTGTAACCTTGGATACTTGGCTTTTCTCCCGTTTCCCAATTCCTCTACCCTCTAGCAAAAAAAAACTTTTTACACGCAGCTTCCTGACATGCCTACCTAGCTAGGATGATCTGCTGTGTTTTTGCAATTTTTTATATCCTTTAAATTTTCTACAAATGATACAAATAACAGAGTGCCTGTAAACATACAGACATCTTTCTTCAACAAAGTAGACTTTTTATTTCTATCATGGGAGGAACCTTGGTTCTTTGATAGAGGACTTGGTAAAATGTAAGACACAAAAGGTTGAGAACTGCTGCCTTAGGGTACCAGTTTAGTGATCTGTCTCTTAATTCTGGCTGTGCTGATAATGACTGTTTGAAAACTCTGTTCTTCTAAGCACAGCATTATGTTATGCACTAAGTTACACATAATGCTTTTTAAGCTGCTGAAGTAAGGGGTTCAGCCCCAACATGAGAGCGTACTGCACTTTTTTTTATTTCAGAATTTACTGTATATACTCGAGCATAAGCTGACCAGAAATTTAGCCAAGGCACCTAATTTTACCACAAAAATATGGTATCAACAATAACAGGTAAGTGGGACCCTCACTCAAGTATAAGCCTAGGGGGGCTTTTTCAGTATTAAAAAATGTGCTGAAGAATCCAGCTTATACTCAAGTATATACGGTATTTTTCCCCCTGCAGCACCAAAATTCTGAGGAGTTACAACTTTTGCCTGACTGTGGGGAAAAGCCAGTCTTGGGGAGAGTGTGACGGGGGAGAGAAAGCAACCCCTCCCACCTGCCATTTACTCTACTTTGCAAAGGCTTTCTGACACCCACCTTTGTTAGCGATTCAGAGCCTATATTGCATGAGAAATGTGTAGTTCTGTGCTCTAAAGATAACCATTTTTTTGCTAGAAATATTCTGCTCAGCAGTATCACTGAACAGACACTAAGGGAAATAATTTGCATTTGTTCCATAAAACATAATCCCATAGAGATGAATTAACACAGAAGAGAATCGCCCAGTCAATAACATAATGAAGGAGGTGAACAACAGGCTAGCATAGCCCACCACTAAAAAGATAATGCATCTTCTAGTAGACCACTGCTGAGTCAGGCATTTTAACAATGAGCTCTTGCAGCTGCCACCTTCAATGGCAAAGAAAAATGAAAACTCCCAACATGAGTAGGCAGAGAAAACCTCAATGCCACTGTAAGCTGGAAGGGGTGACACTGATGTTGTGCTTTGATGAATGCAGAAGTCTATGGCCCATCCTCGGGTATGATTTAGGATTTTCTCCTCCTCTTAACTAATCCATCTAAGACAGAGTGAAGCCAAATAATTCTTAGGTGTGTCAAGGTGGGACCTGACTGTCTGCTTTGATCCTGCAGAACAGCAGATGGATTTTCTTTTAATGCCACAGATCTTTTTTGTACTGAAAGGAAGCTATTTTCCCATGAATGATTCCAGCCAACCCGTTTTCTCCCATGACCTAGCTGCAGAAGCTGATAACACCATTGTGCTTGACTCTCAAGACTACCAGCAAGCTCAAAGAACATCATGACTAAATTAAAGCAAAAGAGAACTCCAAATGCAATATTTCCTGTTGTATCTATTACTGAAAAGAGACCGAGGGTAGAAACAAATTCCTGTCCTTCCAAGTTCAGGATGCCCTATTGAAATAGCACTGGCAAAGACTGAATGCCATTTGGCCCTGGCGTTGTTTCAATGGGAGTGAGTGTAATACTCCAAGTTGCTACTTACAGACAATGGAATTTACCACAGATCCAGGAAAGCCTTAAAGTAAACACCATATGTAAAGGGAAGAGCTACAGTTCATCTACCACTAGATACCAAATAGAAAACTTTAACTTCGTCATCCATTTATTATACGGCATTTAGCAACTCCCTTTCCTTCCCCTAATCATTGACAAATAAAGTTAATCCACATATAAAACAAATAATTCTTCATTAAGATGTATTAAGCTTACATTCTCGATTTAAATGTAGGGTGACGGCTTAATCATTCATATACTTTTTTTGCTGTTAAAATGGTACTCATCGCACAAGATAAAATTGAATCCTGACAGGACAGAGGTAAAATTGAGATGGTAGCTATCTGGAAGGACACTGCACTTCCCACATTTGGTGTGTGTGTGGGGGGGGGTCACACTTTCAGACTTGGTTAACAGCCTCGACATTACACTGGACCTAGCGTTATTCCTGAAGAAAAAAGCTGATGCAGCTGAAAAGAACACTTCCTTCCCCCTTCATTTAGGCAGGAAAATGGCTTCCTAGCTTGACTCATCTGATTACCCCACAGGGATCTATGCCACAGTGACCTGCCAGCAAGCCAAAAAGCCTTCAATCTCCCCAGAGATTCTACACAACAGGCCTGTTCAAGGAGAACTTTTGTAAAAGGAAATGACTGAGTGGTTCAGGGGGGCACTTAAATGCACAGAACAGGATAGTAAGCTGTTTCACTGTTATGCATTACCTTGCTTACACTGCATTGCTTCCTACTGTTGTAATTCCATTTTCTGAATTGTTTATGTGTCATGGCATCTTTTTTTTTTCATTGCACTGTTCTCAGTTCCATCATCCAAGTACTATTGCACTGTTTATTGAATGTTGTACGCTGCCTGATTACAGTTTTATGTTTTGTCATCCACCTTGAGTCTCAGCAAGGAGGGACGGCTATATAAATGTACACATTTTAATGGTGCAACACCTACAGCTGAACAAGATAACATCTGAACATAAAAGGCTACGTGTATGGAACAGGGCCAAATCTCTACTACTGGGAAACACCTGTCTTTTCTTTCAGGCGCTGATGAATGAGACTCAGTAAGCACTTTTGTAAAAAAAACACGCTGTAGCCTAGACTAAGAAAGGCCAATTAAGATGTATAATGCTAGAAAACAGTATTTCCCCTTCCTGTTCATCACACGGAAGACATGCAAAAACAATGAGGAATGCCTGAAAAAGGCAATACAAGTAAAATAGTATGAGGAAACAATGCCACTTACAGTCCTGATTTTGAAGTATGCAAGACACTGGCCAGCAGGCAGAATTGCCAGAGAGAATTGCCAATCTTCTCCTGCCTCCTGCTCCTTATTTTCTCAAGAACTTCACCTTCATTTTAACCAGCTCTGTATATTACAATTGCCACAGAGGTCAGCATCACCATGGTGAGTTTCCTGTCTCATGAAATTAAGATCTTCGTGTTACAAGTTTTCTTACGCCAGCACATGCCACTGATACTTGTAACATGATGGCTTGGATTTATGTGTGGGCTGGGGAGTGTAGGAAACTTTGCATTTGATTGCTGCGATCTTACCCTTGATATTTCTTCTCCCTCCCCCCCCTGCCCAAAAAAACTACCCTTGGAAATGATAAATTCTTGTGTGGCTGCCATGTTAGTCTGTTACAGCAGGATACATAGAGGGTCGTTGTGGCTCCTTAAAGACAAACAGATGTATTGAAGCTCAAACTTTCATGTGTAGAACCCACCTATCAGATGCTTCAGACAAAACAGGCTCTAGCCATGAGTGTTTATGATTAAATAATTCCTTCATTTCCCCCCTGTAAAGTATATATCCAATTTATAATTCTACATACAAAGGATATAAACCAGGCAAAGTTACAGAACTCTTAAGTGACGCTGAATTTAGTACAATCAAGTCAATATTTTTATTTTATTTAATTAATTAGATTTTTATACCACCCTTTCCATGCGGCCCAGGGAACGTTTACATGGAACGTTTTAGGAAACATAGGACATGGTATTAAATAACAATCACAACCTAACAGTAACAGTTCTAACAATAAATACGTTTTAACAGCTTACTGTAATGAATTCATTAAACATTTCAATAGGACAGCCCCTAGGGAGGGCGGAATCCTTCAGATTATGGAAGATATGGCTTGAGTTTAATTTTCCCACTGAAATGGTTTGCTTATTTGAAAACAATCATAGTTTCAGGAAAATTTCAATGAGATACTATCCCTGTTCATGTGTTAAAAGTACAGTCAATGCATGTATGTGTGGTTTAATTCACAGATTCAGCTGTGTATGTGTTGAATGTAACACAATAATTGCTCAACTCACACATAAGAAATTCAAGGATGTGTTGTACACTGATTGTACATGTGTTCGCTGTGATTTGTGAACAGGGCTAAAAGGTTTAGGTGAAAAACACACAGGACCTCAGATTTCTTAGTTTCTGAGAAATGTCACTTTTCCTGAAATATCTTGGTACAAAGGTAATACTGAAACTGGTTTGACAAGGGGGGAAAGGCTGCTTTTGGTTTCTTATGCCTTTGTCCTATATAATCTCTCCGAGTTCTTATTTTACGTTATGTTATTTTTTAATTATATTTATACACCACCCTCCCTTTCAGCTCAGGGCAGTTTACATTATAACTCTCATATGTGATAAAGTACAATGAACATTCAACATGAGACTAACTGCTTCTGAATTGAGGGCAGAGTTCCCTATTTTCTTTTAAACAACCCAAAGATAATAGGCAAAAGAACAGGACTTTGGTAGACAAAATTCTGCCCACAATTGTGCCCACTGGTTCAGTGCTGACCTGTTCCCTTGTAGCATTAGTTTAACGATTGAAGGGAAAGTGAGAGAGGAACAGCCTAAGAACAAACAGGCTAAACTGCTTCTGCATTTTTTGCAGTGTTTGCATCCTACCCTGAAAAAGGTACATACTGCCCTGAAGCTCTGTCAGTTATTGTTATGCTGGTGGTGGTATGCAGGTGTGGATGAAGAGGAAGGAGGCACCTCACCAGTGTCCTATCCCACGATCTACAGTTCCACTGCCTCAAGGTGTACAAAACAAAATGCCAGCGAGAGATGACAGAGAATCATATCCGCTACAACACCCTCAGTTACCGTCACAGCAGTGCCATGGAAGCAAATTCCACTTCCCAGATATATATCTGCAACAAAACTAGATTGGAAGAAGCACCACAGAAGAAAGTGCATGTTTTCTAAACAAGGCAGAAAAACAGCAACATTCCATCAGGTGAGTGCCAAGCATTTATCCCCTGTAGAAAATGCAGCATCAAAATATAGGCATTATAATTATGCAAGACTTCTGTTTTACGCATAGACGCAGAAATATTGACTGCTATAACTACAGAACCCAGTTTGTCTGACACATTCCAAGTTTGCATATGGTTTGCGAATTTACTGGCAAAAGCTATCCTGCCTAATAAATGTGAGAAAACTATTCTAGCAGTTTCCAAGAACTAGTGCTGTTCTTATGAAAGTTGTTTAATTAATCACATCCCACTGAGCCCAGGTATCTTGACAGCTCCCCTCTTGGCATCCCCAATAACACACACATGCACAGGCAGCAAAATTCAAATGGGTACTTCTCGGCTAGATGCCATAGAAAAACTATACGTATGACTTCTTAATAAATAAAAAGGAAATTCTGTTTAGATCAGTGGACCCCAACCTTTTTAGCACCGGGGACCACTCAACACTTGACAATTTTACTGAGGCCCGGTGGGGGGGGGGGTAGTTTACTCCTGTACTCTCAACCACTGCCCTAACACTCTCTGATCGCTATGGTAATGTTTAAACATCCCTTCAAAATAAGATACAGACACGCCACAACAATGAACATAAGGAACATTTTATTTTCATGGAAATTTTAACTCATGACAATGACAAATCAATGGGAACCCTGAGCTTGTTTCTCTGCAACGAGATAGTCCCATCTGGGAGTGATGGGAGACAATGACACCCGAAGTGTGTTGTAAAGGGCCGGGGGGGGGAGGGGAGAAGGCATCCTTCGGGGCCCACCTCCAATTAGTTGACGGACCACATGTGGTCTGCGGACCACAGGTTGGGCATCGCTAGTTTAGATTACAAAGACCATATCACTTCAGTGTGGAAATTTTATACCCATCAACAATGTATAATTTTTCTAAGCCTCTCATGCTAATGCTAAATTATTTTACTGCTGACTATATATATAGTTTGGCCTTTAACACTTATAGCTTTCCAAATAATAACAAAAAGTCCCTTCAGAATTTCTCCCAAATGCATACACACCAGGTGCTTTTCTCACCTCAAGCTGACATGAAGCATAGGAAGACGTATTAATTCAGGACTTGGCCCAATTCTGTTACAACTCTACCAAGGTAGATAAATAATTTGTGCTATACAAAGAGTACAAATAATATCATAATGAATCAATATAATTTTTACTAAAAGCTCAGGGACCACAAGGGATTGTGGAGGGGGGAATCAACTGAAAATCCTCCTCCAGGATTCACTGAACTTTTTGGGTTTAGAGCAGACACATTTCCCTTTCAACCCTTTTTTCCTCTTAATGGTCCATCTTAACTGGAGCACTTTTTAGTTCTTTTTAAGTGCTGGCAAATTGCTGAGGGAGGCAAGCGGTATCTCAAAAATACACGCAAACTTTTCATTTAAACCCCTCCCCCAGACAATCACGGTTGTCTCCAATTTGTTTTAGAACTCTGGTAACAGCTATTGGAAAGGGATGCAGTCACAAATGATTCCCAGTTGAAACGGCCAACTCTGAGCTAGGCCGGCCAATGGTCTGACTTGCTATGTAGTCAGTCAGTAGAAAGAGAAACAACAGCACAACCCTGCACAAAATGTCTGAACTCCCTCAGAGACTGAATCTGCTAAACAGTTTCCTCTACTACGTTTACCTGCTAAGTACCTTCCCCTAGTACTTTGGCAGGATTACGGCAACATACCTCACTCAACTTCTATTTCTCATCCTTCTCCAGAAACAGATAATTTATTTCTCTGCCTCTGTTTTAAGAGCTAAATTAGATAAGGTAGCAGAACACTTGTGTTTGGATCTACCCTAAAAGCTAGCAGGGTAAAAAGAAATCAGGCTGGTAACATGGAAGAAGCTCTCTTCCCCCCTTCCTCCCTTTGTTGTCCTTTTTCATCAAATTATTATTTCATAGCCCACTCACAGAGCAAGACAGGATAAAAACTATATAAAAAGACAGCATTAAGAAAACAAATGATCAAAATTACAGCTATAAACAACACAGAAAGGAGGCA